>NC_134712.1:189923307-191259557 GCF_049634645.1 Pelodiscus sinensis | reverse complement strand
AGGGGTTTGGCGGCAGCTCTTGCTTGTTTGTAAGGTCAGTTAGATATTTAAAACGTTAGAACATAAGAATGGCCATACTGGGTCAGACCAAAGGTCCATCCAGCCCAGCATCCTGTCTGTGACAATGTCCAATGCCAGGTGCCCCAGAGGGAGTGAACCAAGCAATCTCTCCTGCTATCCATCTCCACCCTCTGACAAACAGAGGCTAGAAACACCATTCCTTACCCATCCTGGTTAATAGCCATGAATGGACTTAACCTCCATGAATGTAGCTTGTTCTCTTTTAAACCCTGTTATAGTCCTAGCCTTCACAACCTCCTCAGGCAAGGAGTTCCACAGGTTGACTGTGCACTGTGTGAAGAACTTCCTTTTATTTGTTTTAAACCTGCTGCCCATTAATTTCATTTGGTGGCCCCTAGTTCTTATATTCTGGGAAGAAGTAAATAACTTTTCCTTATTCACTTTCTCCACACCACTCATAATATCATATACCTCTATAATATCCCCCTTTAGTCTCCTCTTTTCCAAGCTGAAAAGTCCTAGTCTTTTTAATCTCTCTTCATATGGAACCCATTCCAAACCTCTAATTATTTTAGTTGACCTTCTCTGAACCTTTTCGAATGCCAGTATATCTTTTTTGAGATGAGAAGACCACATCTGTACGCAGTATTCAAGATGCCATGGATTTATATAAGGGCAATAAGGGTATGTCTACACTACAAAGTTAATTCGAACTAACGGACGTTAGTTCGAATTAACTTTGATAGGCGCTACACTAGCGCTCCGCTAGTTCGAACTTAATTCCAACTAGCGGAGCGCTTAGTTCGAACTAGGTAAACCTCATTTTACGAGGACTAAGCCTAGTTCGAACTTACTAGTTCGAATTAAGGGGTGTGTAGCCCCTTAATTCGAACTAGTGGGAGGCTAGCCCTCCCCAGCTTTCCCTGGTGGCCACTCTGGCCAACACCAGGGAAACTCTATTGCCCCCCTCCCGGCCCCGGACCCCTTAAAGGGGCACGGGCTGGCTACGATGCCCGTGCCAGGTGCAAGCCTGCCAGCACCCAGCCAGCAGACCCTGCACCTGGCATGGCTCGAGCCAGCCACCCGATGCCCCCCAGCCCTCCCCCTCTTCCCGGGACCAGACTGGCGGCTCCCGGGAGCTTGCCCGGGACGGCAAGAGGCAGGCACCCGCCTGGTCTAGTGCGGACATCGTGGACCTCGTCCACGACCTCCGCACTAGGCACAGGAAAGTGGCCGTCTAGTGCAGGAGAGCTGCCAGCCTGGCCACCCAGGAGCAGGTGTGCATGAAAATCAAGGGGGTCCACTGAGACCCCCGACCCTGAGCTTAGAATGGCCATACTGGGTCAGACCAAAGGTCCATCTAGCCCAGTAGTCTGTCTGCCGACAGCGGCCAACCCTAGGGACCCTGGAGGGGATGGACTGAAGACAGTGACCAAGCCATTTGTCTCGTGCCATCCCTCTCCAGCCTTCCACAAACTTTGGGCAGGGACACCACTCCATGGACCCAACCTTCATCACTTTATCTCACTTCTCTTTAAACTCTGTTCTAGTTCTAGCCTTCACAGCCTCCTGCAGCAAGGAGTTCCACAGGTTGACTATTTGCTTTGTGAAGAACAACTTTCTGTTACTAGTTTGAAGCCTGCTACCCATTCCTTTCCTTTGGTGTCCTCTAGTCCTTCTATTATGAGAACTAATGAAGAACTTTTCTTGATGCACCCTCTCCACCCCACTCATGCTTTTATGGACCTCTATCCTATCCCCCCTCAGTCTCCTCTTTTCTAAACTGAAAAGTCCCAGTCTCTTTAGCCTCTCTTCACCTGTTCCAAACCTCTGATCATTTTAGTTGCCCTCCCCTCTCCCACCTCCTTTTCCCAGTCTCCCCGAGTTTTGTTCAATAAAGAGAGATTCTATTTTTGACCACGTTTTCTTTATTTTGTACATCAGGAACGGGGGCTAGGAAGGGGTAAGTGGAAGGAGGTGAGGGAGGAATGGGGTACGAGCCCCCGATGGGGAGTACTGGGCTGGCTCTGCAGGCTTCTGGGGGTGGAAGCTCTCCTGCAGCCCCCCCATTACCCCCTCTCCCCAGATGGCAGCCTGCGGCAAGTGCAGCCGGTCTGATGGCCGAGTGCTGTGATGTGCCCAGTGTGGGCACTCAGGACACTCCAAGCCAGGACTGCTTTGCAAGCGGGGCACCCCTGAGAACTGTCTGTCCGGGGTGGGGGTCGGGTCCCTTTAAGCACAGCCCTCGGCTAGCCTGAGGCAGCAGCTCCACGCTCTACGTCGTCATCTGATGCCCTGCCGGCACTGCTTCCGGCCATCCTTAACCCCGGTTCAGGGTCCACTTAATGTGGACATGCTAGTTCAAATTAGCAAAACGCTAATTCGAACTAGTTTTTTAGTCTGGATGCGTTAGTTCGAACTAAGTTAGTTCGAATTAACTAATTCGAACTAAGTTAGTTCGAATTAGCGCTGTAGTGTAGACATACCCTAAGATATTCTCCATCTTATTCTCTATCCCTTTTTTAATGTTTTAATAAACATGTTTGTATATGTTAACGAAAAAACCCTTAACCTGTATGCCTACTTACTCTTTCAAATGATTCTGTAGGGTAGTAAAAGCTAGTGTATCAGAACATCTCAGTTGTTTAAAAGGTGCCGCCTTCAGATCCTCCTCTACTCCACTTCGTTGAAAAAAAAAAAATTGCTGATTCCTCACACTTACCTTCATTTCTAAGCCCTTTTCACTAGCTATCTCTAAGGGTACATCTAGATTACATGCCGCTGCCGACAGAGACATGTAAAATAGGCTACCCGACAGTCAATGAAGTGGAGATTTAAATATCCCTGGCTTCATTAAAATAAAAATGGCCGCTGCGCTGTGCCAGCTCAGCTGATCATCAGCACAGTGCGCGAGTCAAGACGTGGATCTACACGGATCTACAGCTACTACTACTGGGCTAGGTTGGCTCAAACTTCCAAATACTATCACTTATCGTATGAACAGAAACAAACTAGATGTCAGAATCCTACAACGAAGGTATTTAAAGAAAAGAATTGCTTCTCTTCTTACTCTCAGAAAACACACTGCATCTGTGTAGATCTAACATGTTTTTGTGAGAGAGGATGAGAGAAGGCTCTTGTTAAGAATGAACATAGAAGTGTTATAACCCTTGTTCCAGAATGTGAGGAGAGGCCTACCCCTCTATCCCCTTAGAAGCATATGCTCTAAATTAGGATATTCATCACCTCTGAAAGAATTTTTTTAAATCAGAAAAATCCTTTCAAAATTTGCTACATTTTATTATCTATTTGCAGGGATTATAAAATGTTGATCAGACAACTGAAAACTAATGACCTTACTTCATTTAAAATTGCCAAGCTTCCATGTATATGACCTGATGGCATACCAGTTTAACATTGCCAAATCAGCTGTATGGATCTGACCCTTTTTAAAGAAAAATCAGAAAAATCACAAGCAGGAAAAGAAAGATGACAGTTTAAGGAACCACCTTCAAAAGTCTGAACTACACAGATGAAAGTAACTTCCAAAACTACTTCAATTTTATAAGGAAGAAACATTGTCTAAATGTAGGTTTAGTTACCTGTGTTTGTTGCCATTTTCTTAACGGAAGTGGTGTTTTCAAAAGTTTGCCAGGAATCTGACATAGAAGATGCATTATTTGTGTCAGCATTATTCTCTATTTCACTCCCAAGCATTTTGCCTTCTATGCTAGAATCTGCAACAAGAACAGGTGAAGGAAGTCCCCTAGGAACATAAATTGGAGTTTATTTATTAATAATACATTTAAAAATACAGCCTCTTCCCGACTTACAAGCCGGTTACAGACCAAACAACTGGTCGTAACTCGGTTCGTTTGTAAGTCAGACCCCATAGAGTTACATGCGATTGCGCTGTTCGTAAGCGCGGAGAGCGTTCGTAACTCGGGGTCCGCCATTTACGACAGCTTTGGTCGTAACTCCGAACAGTCTTAAGTTGATCGTTCAGAACTCGGGGACCGGCTGTAATCAATTTTTCTGTTTCTTATAGCAGCATGTTCCCCTTAATTGCTATTACAAAGTTATTTTGTAATAATCTGAAAAATTATTTCCCACAGAAATTCTGTATGAAACACCACCCACTCTTTGTATTTAAATTAAACTCTTGCATATTTTTTAACTTGAAAGTTTTAAGTTCATTTCTACCATCGTATTCTACCACCAATATGAAAATTTATCTACTTATGAAAGTGATCAGTTTCTTACAATGAGTAACAATAGCAAAATTTATCTGTAGAAAAGTTGCTGGAAGAGCGGTAACTGGAGTCCGACTGCTAATGTATCGATAGGTACAGAAATTAGATATTAGAATGAAGCTACTCTATTTGTAAACATTTCAGGTTGCTCTTGAAAACCAGAATACTGCATCTGCACAAAAATATGTCTACCAAACAAATTCTTAAATTAAAACTTTTTTGGGTGGAAAAAAGGATATCTGTTTAAATATAATACTGAAGTTGTAATTATGAACTATTCCAGCAGTATCATATTATACTGCAATGTAGGGATTCCAGTAGAATTTCTGAGCTCATGTGACGCTCACGGCCTGCAGATATTGAATGTATTTAGAAGCAGTTCTCCCAAGAGCTAAGTGCAGAGCAGAGCAAACGCTTCCAGTTGTTCCAGAAGTAGTTTTCCTTGGACCTGGATTTTTTGGTGTGGGGATGGGAAAATTTAGGGCAGATAATTTTGCTTCAAAATAGACATTAATGGCAATAAGATACATTTTGTCAAACATCACTGCCTATTCCTCACCATTATTTCATAATGAAACAGAAGGATAATTATTAAATTACTATAGCAGGCTTTATTAAGATATAAATTAATGCATAAAAAGCACTTACAGAGAACTAGCTTGTCTTAAAATAGTGGAGCCATCATCTTCAAGAACTGAGGAACACATCGTCTTGTTCTATGGACGGAACAAATTTTACTATGATAAAGTGGTAATGTATAGATTGTTACAAAACTCTATCAGAGCTACCACTAACAGGAACACCATGATCTTGAAAAACTATTTCTATCCTAAAAATTTGTACATAGTTATGTCACACACATTACTATAATTGACAGAAATCAGCATAACATTTTCAAGTTTGTTTACTTTGCATGTTTGACATTTTCTTGTGGATGGATAATTTCACTGTTTCTCAATTTTAAAAAATACCTGAGATTTCAAACAGAAGCCTCTAGTTTTTTCATTCAAACTGAAAAAAAATAATCAGGATCTATGATTTAAAAGAATGGAATATCAAAATTAATTCTGAAAAATTATGTTGATGGTGTTCTTTTAAGACAGAGTTTGCTTTTTGGTTAAAAATGCAGTTTAATATTGTGCCAAACCCCTTTTGTTAAAGCATGTTATCCAAGTCATAAGCCCAGAAGTGTATATTTTTAAACAACAACTAGTTTAGTATGTTAGTAATTAAGTAACTAGAACAAATTATGACTAATTTCAATGTTTTTCCTTCCAGCTTTTGGACAACAAGAAAGCTACAAGCATGATGGACCAAATGTGATACTAGATTACAGGCAGTCCTCGAGTTACGCGGATCCGACTTATGTCGGATCCGCAGTTACGAACAGGGCTTTTCTCGCCCCGGAGGACGGGAGCGGCGGGACACCTAGATGCTCCGCGGTCCCACCGCCCGCGTCCTCCGGGGCGAGAAAAGCTGCTCCGCGTCTCCCTGGTCTGCTGGGGGGTACCCCCCCCCGGCAGACCAGGGAGACGCGGAGCAAAGCCGCGGAGGACACGGGTGGCGGGACTGCGGCGCGTCTCGGTCCCGCCACCCGCGTCTCCCTGGTCCTCTGGGGGGGGGGGGGGGGGAGGGTACAGCTAGTGTGCTCCCCCCCCCCCTCCCCCAGACCAGGCTTTTCTCCGGACGCCTGTGGTAGAGCAGCTGGGGCGCTGCTGGTTGGTCCCGCAGCGCCGCTCTGGGCGCTACTGGACCAACCCGGCAGCATCCCAGCTGCTCTGCCCCAGGCGTCCCCAAGTCAGCCGTTGCTGAAACTGACCAGCGGCTGACTACAGGAAGCCCGAGGCAGAGTTGCTCTGCCCTGGGCTTCCTGGAATCAGCCGCTGATCAGTTTCAGCAGCAGCTGACTTGGGGACGCCTGGGGATCTTAAGTTGAATCTGTATGTAAGTCGGAAGTGGCGTCCAGATTCAGCCTGTTGAAACTGATCAGCAGCTGATTCCAGGAAGCCCGGGGCAGAGCAACTCTGCCTCGGGCTTCCTGTAGTCAGCCGCTGGTCAGTTTCAGCAGCAGCTGAATCTGGACGCCAGTTCTGACTTACATACAGATTCAACTTAAGAACAAACTTACAGTCCCTATCTTGTACGTAACCCGGGGACTCCCTGTATTTTCAAACAGGTCATGCATTTAGGATGTTTGTAAAGGTTGAACCTCTCCAGTTTGGCACCCTGGGGACCTGACCAGTGCCAAATCAGAGAATTTGCCAAACCAAGGGGAGGCCAATATTGTCTAGCACCATTACCGACACTTCCACTGCTTACTGGGCTCTTAGAAAGCATGTAGGGGTAAGTTAGAGCTAAATAACAGCACAGAACACAGAGCCAGGACTGGAGGCTATAAACAATTTTAATGGGACCATAGGAAACTTGACCACAGCAAATGGAAAGCAGCTTGGGTGACAGTGATCTTGAGTTCATGATTCTAAGGAATGGTAGAAGGGAGAACAGCAAAATAGACAATGGATTTCAGGAAGGCAGATTTTAGTAAACTTAGAGAGCTGGTAGGCTAAGGTACCATGGGAAGCAAAACTAAGATACTGTTGACAAAGAGCATCTAGACTACATCCAGTTCGGTTGACAAAGCAAGCCGCTTTGTTGACATGACAGTGTAGACGCAAAGCACAGTGTAGATGCAATAATGCCTTCTGTCAACAGAACTGTCGACAAAAAGCGTTATTCCTCATAGAATGAGGTTTACAGCCAGACAAAACTGCTGAGTTCTGTCGATGTTATGTCGACAGAACTCAACGACAGTGTAGATGCAGGGATACAAAAGTGTACTTTTGTCGACAAACCCTGTAGTCTAGACACAACCAAAGGATGAATAAGGCAAGGGCAAACAATACAGGTATACAGGTGCAAGATTAGAAAGGCAAAGGCACAAAATGAGCTCAAATTAGCTACAGTCACCTATCAGAGATTACAATTTTTTGGGTTTTTTTTCCCCAAGATCTCTTGTGGTAAAAAAGTTTGGAGTAAGCCCCTGGAAGAAGTTCCCAAGTGAATCTTTCTGGGTTTGAAAAGGGTTTTTCCCCCCAATGTGTGGTGGCAGCATACTACCTAAGTGACCTTGGAAGTTTTTAAGCAGAAGCCTATAAAGGCAAGGAATTTTTAAAGTCTCTTGTGGGCCGCCACCTTCTGCATTCCGAGCGCCAGAATAGGGAATGTCCTTGATGCTGCATCATCCTGTGGATGTTGAATGAATGATAAGAAGTGGGATTTTTGTAAGCAGCGACTTAGGAACACAGATCATACTGAAAGCTAATGGGACTTATGCCAAGTCATGTTTGAAAATCTCATCCAAGAACCAAAATACTAAAATCCACAAAAAACACATGCAAATCCAAGAAAAAACAGGATGGACTTACAAGATCAGTGGAACACAAATCCTGAGCTGGACCAAGAAGATCAGCTGTAGTAAGTAGGTTTTGAGCCACTTTAGAGATAATCTTGCTCAAGACTGACAATCTGGTCTAGTGGAAGGAAAAAAAAAATCAATCTTATTGTAATTGTTTAAAATAAGCAATGCAGAACTCTCTCTTGTGCTATTAGGTTACTTCTCTATTTAAGTTTACCACGTGTATTCTACTATACTAAGAAAAATAACTAACCAGAAGAGAATCAGTTACAACTTGCAGAAGAAAAGTAAAGGGCAGCAAAAATTAGAATTAGTACTTAGTTGTCTGAAGTTGTTTCAACAGATTTTTTTTCCAAAACTCATTTTTTTTCATGAAAACAACATTAATTTCATAATATTTGGGTTTTCAGTGAAAATTTGAAAATTCCAAAAATCAAACATTTTTCAAAGTTGGTGGTGGTGAGGGAAATGTCTAATCAATTCTATTAATGCTGGTGCTAAGATGAGTAAAAAAGACTTTAATAAATAGGTATGAGGTTGAACAGTATTAAAAATGGCAAGGAGAAATAGAAAAGGATGAGGAATAAAAAACAGAAGATTCAGCTGAAATGCTGGATGTCTTTTAAAAATGTTAAATAGAACAATACAGGTATTTAAAAAACTAGGAAATACCTCAAACCATTATAACAATGATTGTAGGCTGACCAGAAAATTTCTGGTTTAGGAGAAATGTAGACATTAAAAAAGTATTCCAGTGTGCATTGAATAGTTTTTTTAAAAATGTCCACAAACCAGAAATTTTAAAAACCAAATCGTTGTAGAAACCCTGATATGTATGGTGGTTCTGAAACAATATGTAATCTGAAACTCAGGAGATGCCACCTGAAATTGACATGATTCTCATCATTTTCACTTGAATAGTACTGTAAAACTGACAACATTGTCAGTCAACATCTCTCAGGTTCTATTGCTCCTGGACAGCTTTCCCATGAAGTTCAGGGCTTCCAGGTTCCTGGGCCAGCTACACAATCTGTAAGCGGTATGGTTGCCAGTCCACATGCTACAACAGTTCCAGAGCTGTGGATTCTGGAAGCCAGTCCCAGGACTTCCAGGCTCCATCACAGGCTCCCTTGAAATCTCAACATGGCAAGCTGCCCTAAAGCTTTGGACTCTGGGAATTTAAGATCCCTGACTGTTGCGCAACTCACACAGTCCCTTGGAGTCATGGATCCTGGAAGTTGTTAGATCCAGGAATCTTGGACAATCTGCATGGCCAGGCTGACCCTACAGCTGTGGACTGTCTAGAAACCCGCCGGGGCAGTCCACATGACAGGACTGCCAGAGACCCTAAAAGCTAGGGATAACAGCAAAGTGCTGCACTGGGTTGCACTGTAATGAAAGTTCATTGAATCTGGACCACATTTGAAAACTTTTTGTATTCAAGGAAAAGATGTTTTCCAATTGAACTTTTTAGCCAAGGACATGATTTGTCATGGAGGTCACAAATTCCTTTTCTAAGGAATTTCAGTGACTTCTTCAGCTTCAGCAATCAGCTGCTGTGGTTGGAACGGTCAACTCCTCCCCCCGGGGTTATTTTTAGTAAAAGTCACTGACTTCCATGAATTTTTGTTTGCTGCCTACAACTTATTCATGGCTTTTACTAAAAATAACAGTGACAAAATCTTTACCTTAACAATAGTTTTTGATAACTCATTCAAATTGAATAAGATGTGTAATAACAGCTCATGGATTGAAAGTTAGCCAAGTAACCATAAATGGGTAGTGTTAAAGTATCAAATGTACATAATTTGGAACCAGGCTCTTAAAATCTGTTGGAACTGCACTTATGCATTTATTTAACTGAAGTCTTTGGGCACAATTCACCTGTAGGTATTGCATTTCATTTCTATGCATACATGATTTATTTTCAGCTTTTCTAATGAAAACTGAAGTACTGATTGACACAAATATAGATTAGAGATATAGTTGCATGATCAAATGAAATATTTAAATTAATCACTAATTCAGCTCATGATGTTGAAAAACACTATTTCTGGTTGCAGAAAAAAAAAAAAAGCTTTTGTAAAATAAGTACATATGAACAGGAAAGACATTTTCAGCATCCAGCAAATTCACTTGAGGAAATTCAAAATCATGTTTTAACCTAGGCATAGTTTCAGGCTGGGAAGAACAGGGGAAAACAGCAATAGAAGGGTGCAGTTTAAAGATATACCAGTAAATCCTTCACTGCTAAAAATCTCCCAGTAAGAGCTAGATGAAACATTTGATTTTGAGAGCTGCTGAGCACCCCTTCTCTCTCATGGATTTCAATTAAATTTGTGGTTGCTGCACACCTCTTACAATCAGTTCTAGGACTGTTACGGTCAATTATAGGAATTTTTAACCCAATCTTGAAAAGATTTAGGCATGTTTAACTGTATCTATTTTCAATAGACCTACTGTTATCAATGGAGCTATTTGTGCAAAGATTTAGGCACTGGAAAGCCTTTCAAATTTCAACCTATTTTGTACTAGAACAGAAAGATGTTACTGTAATGAAAATACCTCAACAGGTTCTTTTGGTTGATGTAAGTTAAGTTTTCTTTGTAAAACAAATATCTGAAACTTCAGAGACTGATACTCTCTCTTTAAATGCAGAATAATATCTTGGGCTTCTTTCATTTTGGCCTTTTCCTCTTGTAAAGCCAGAGCTAGTGCTCGATTGTTTGCTTGAAAGCTTTTCAGTTGTGTAGAACTATTTGCTGTAAGAAAATAAATAATACTTAAAAGTGATAAAAACAAGCTTACGGAAAAATTGTGGAACAAAATAGTAAAGCATCTTACTTGCTATTTTGCATTTTGTAGTCAAGACCTGGTTTGTTTTACCCAACTTGGCCCATTTTTGATTTCTTTTCTCTTTCATTCGTTCTTTTATATCCTCCAGACTGTCCTTAAATGGCCTTTTCAAGCATTTTTCTCCACCCATCTTCTAAGAAAATATAAATGCAAATAACTGATTAAAACATTGTAGAATATACTTGCAAGCACTAGTTTACATGACTTCCTGCACTATGAAAAAGTTCATCCTAGCTGAATCACAATGAGTTCAGATAATTACTCAATACAGACACAGCTATATTTATAAGCTGTGGGATTTTGCACTTTTATTAAGATCTAAAAATAGTTAAACTGTAGAAGACGCTTGAAAACAGTGACTTATAACCTCACTATCAGTTGCTCGACTGAACTGGAACTTTCCCCCTGAAAATATTGTGCCTAATACTCCTACAAAAATTTCACCGGGGAAGTAGCCATGTTAGTCTGTAACTTTAAAAACAAGAAGTCCTGTGGCAACATAGGGTGTGTCTGCATTGCACTGTTAGTTTGGGATAACCAGCACTATTTCGAAATAACCATGTAAGCGTCTATCCAGCCATTCCGTTATTTCAAATAGTTTCGAAATAATGGATGGCTTATTCCAAAATCTGTAAACCTCATTCTATGAGGAATAACGCCTATTTCGAAATAGCTATTTCAAAATAAGGTGTGGGTAAACGCTCCACTGCTGCTATTTCGAAATGGCCTCTCACCTGGGCCATTCTAAGTTATTCCTTCTCAGTGCCTCCTGGGGCTCTAAATCAAGATAGCATGTCTACATTAAGGAAGCCTGTCTTGGGCTAATTTTAAAACTTCCCTGCAGTATAGACGTGCTATTTCAAAATAAGCAACTTAAAACAACAGAATAGCTGGGTAGACACTCGCATTGTTATTTCAAAATAGTACTAGTTATCCCGAAATAACGGTGCAGTGTAGACACACCCTATGTAAGGATGTTAAGGACTAGTCGACTATCTGATAAGCAAATGCTTATCAAGTAGTCAGTCGACTAGTCGATTTCCCCTCCCCTTGCTGCCTCTATTTGATAGAGGCAGCAAGGGGTGGGGGGAGCAAGAAGGGGTACTTCAAAGCGGCAGCACTGCACAGCTGATCCCAGGCTCAGCTGTGCTGTGCTGCCCCTTTGAAAAGCTACCTTGGCATTCAAAGTGGCAGCGCCACATGGAGTCCGGAGTCATCTGGGTACTCCCCCAGCTGACCCTGGGCTCCGCACAGAATTTCTGCGGAACCCAGGATCAGCTGGGGACTCTTGTACATTTCAAAGCTGGCACACCCGAGTGCAGCCCGGAGTCAACAGTACTTCCCGCTGGCCCCCCGGGCTGGATGTGGAGTTCCGCATTCCTCCTTTGAAATGTACAAGAAATGCGGAAGTGCATTGGAAATTCCATTGACTACTCAACTAGTAAAATAACCGATAGTTAACATTCCTAACCTTATGTTGCCACAGGAATGATCATTCTTAAAGTGACCACTTTAAAGCATAGCTTTGGCCTTGCACAGAACACATCTCCATTGTCTATAGCAGTGTTTTTTAAACTGTGTTCCACGGCAGTCGGAGGTGTGCCATGGAGAAGAGAATTCAAAATGGCCACCCTTAAAGGGGCAGGCTACCTTTTATTGAAGGGGGAAAACACACCCCAAAAAAACAAACAAAACGTTCCCCGACCCTTTTTCCCCCCCGACCCATTTTCCCTCCTGACCTCCCCCCCCCCCCCCCCCCCAACGAAAAATCCTTGGTGTTCCTCATAAAAAAATATTGTTTGGTGTTCCTTGGTCTTAAAAAGTTTAAGAAACACTGGTCTATAGTGACCTTCATTGTATGTTAACAAATTAGGTTTTAGACCCCACAAAGTACAGTAAACTTCCGATAATCCGGCACCTTTAGGACCCAGGGGGTGCCGGATTATCAGATATGCCAGACTATCAGAAGGGGGGGCTATGATGGGTCTGGGGTGGGGGGATGCTACCCCAGACCCCCTCATAGCCCTACCTTCTGATAGTCCAGCTCTGCCCCAGGAGTCCCTGATTCAGCCGCTGCTAGTCAGTTTCAGCAGCGGCTGAATCGGGGACGCCTGCAGCAGAGACCGCGCCGCGAGACCAACCCATCAGCACCCCAGCTGCTCTTGGGGACGCCTGGGTCAGAGCAGCTGGGGTGCTGACGGGTTGGTCCCGCAGTGCCGCTCCTCGGCGCTACTGGACCAACCCGACAGCACCCCAGCTTCTCTGCCCCAGGTGTCCCCAAATCAGCCGCTGCAGAAACTGATCAGCGGCTGACTCCAGAAAGCCAGAGGCAGAGCTGCTCTGCCCCGGGCTTCCTGGAGTCAGCCCTGGTCCGTTTCAGCAGCGGCTGAATCAGGACGCCTGGGACAGAGCAGCTGGGGCGCTGCTGGGTTGGTCTGGTAGCGCCAAACCATGGCGCTGCGGGGACCAACCCAGCAGCACCCCAGCTGATCTGTCCCAGGTGTACCCAAGTCAGCTGCTGCTGAAACTGACCAGCAGCTGATTCCAGGAAGCTGGGGCAGAGCAGCTCTGTCTCGGGCTTCCTGGAGTCAGCCGCTGGTCAATTTCAGCAGCGGCTGAATCCGGGACAGCTGGGGTGCTGCTGGGTTGGTCCCGCAGCCCCGAAGGGCAGCGCTACTGGACCTACTCGGCAGCACTCCAGCTGTTCTGCCTCCTGCTTCCTGGATTCAGCACTGTTCAGTTTTAGCAGTGGCTGAATCGGGGAAGCTGGGGGCAGAGCAGCTCCAATGGTCCGGCTGCCCGGAGCACTTTCGGGTTCCTGATGGTGCCGGACCATCAGGAGTGCCGGACCGTCAGATGCCGGACCATCGGAGTTTTACTATATTGTGTGCCCTTGTAACTTTTAGTTACAGCAGGGAGCTTGTTGCGTACTCCCCAGCTTCAGCAGCTGTCCAGCTTGCACAAATCCGCAGGTGAAAACAGACAAGGGAAGACATGTTTAAGGAGCAAATGGAGTGGAGGAATATATTCCTGGAGGAGATGCAAGCAGAGCAGCAGGAAAAGAGAGTGTGCAGGGAATTAATTGCAAGCAAAACACAGGAAAATGTCTTTTCGTTCCTGATGGCTATGATGGAGTGCTTGGCAGCATGTCTGGACAGGAACCCTCCCACCCCTGTGCAGAACAACTTTCCCTCTTTACCCTGTTCCATAACCTCCAACCCCAGGGGCCTCAGGACACGGGGGGGGGGGGGGGGGGGGGGGGGGGGAGGGAACTCAAGGGTAGCCTCATACACACCTGTAGACCCTCAGGAGGCAAAAGGCTGTTGTCATGGGATAAGAGGGAAGGTCCTTTTGTGCACTGATAACTGGTTAAGAGACAGGAAACAAAGGGTAGGAATAATGGTAAGTTTTCCGAGTGGAGAGAGGTAACTAGTGAGGACCCCCAAGGGTCTGTCCTGGGACCCATCCTATTCAACTTATTGATAAATGATCTGGAGAAAGGGGTATACAGTGAGGTGGCAAAATTTGCAGAGGATACCAAATTGCTCAAAATAGTTAAGACCAAAGTAGACTGTGAAGAATTTCAAAAAGATCCCACCAAACTAAGTGACTGGGGAACAAAATGGCAAATGAAATTTAATGTTGATAAATGTAAAATAATGCACTTTGGACAAAATAATCCCATCTATATATACAATATGATGGGGACTGAGTTCTAACCTAGTCAATAGACTCCTAAACCTTCCCTTTAAACACCCAAAAGCACATTCAACCACCACTCTACACTTGCTTATCCTGTTGAACTGTTCTTTACTGTGATCCAGGCTGCCCGGTACATCTTCATGAGCCACGGAAGCAAAGAGTAGGCTGGGTCACCAACGATCACTATTGGCACGTCCACCTCCCATATTCTAATTTTCCAGTCTAGGAAAAAAAAGTTCCAGCTTGCAGCTTTCTGGAGGAGGAGTTTCTCAAGGTGTGCACCTTTTCCAACCACCCCACTGGTCATCACCTACAGTCCCCAGCCTAAACCCCTGTAATGCATCATTGACAATCTACCACCTAGTCTGGAAAACTCACACACACACACACCTTGGAGACAAGCCAGTACTTGCCTACAGACAGCTCCCAACCTGAAGCAAATACTTACCAGCAGCCACACATCACACTACAGATACTCACCCAGGAACCTACCTATGCAACAAACCCCATTGCCAACTCTGTCATCATATCTACACAAGTGACACCATCACTGGACCTAATCACATAAACCACATCAGGGGCTCATACATCTGCACATCCACTAACGTGATATATGCCATTAAGTTCCAGAAGTGCCTCGCTGCCATGTATATTCACGAAACAGGACAGTCTCTGTACCAAAGGATAAACGGACACAAATCAGACATCAGGAATGGTAACACACATAAGCCTGCAGGGGAACATTTTAACTTCCCTGTACATTCAATAATGGACTTAAAAATAGCCATTCTTTCTACAAAAGAATTACCTCCTCCCCACCCTTGAAGACATCTGAACTGGAGTTCATTTACAAGGTCAACTTAGGCTTGAATGAAGACTTTAACTGGCTAGTGCACTACAAAGGTAACTTCCCTGCTTTTGTTATTTACATTTCTACATCACATGCTATGAATGAGACACATCCAGCCTGACGTAACTTAATTAACATTGGTCCTACAATTGACAGGTAACTTCTTTTGCTGTTATATATACCCTGGATTCCATAATTTCCACTCCAACTCATCTGATGAAGTGGGGTTTACCCATAAAAGCTCATGATCTAATAATTTGTTAGTTCTAAGATGCCATAGGACTGCTAGTCATTGAATCAGAATACAGGAGGTCCCCACTTTGCAATCGCCCGATTTACGACCTTTTCCGTAAGTGCAGAAGGGGCTGAAATCCCCCGACTTACATCCTTGGCCCCGCATTTACGACGGCATAAGATGCCTGTCGTAAATGCGGACACGAGTTACGACACCCCTGATTTGCGACGCTATCCCCGGAACCAATTGTGTTGGGGGCAGACTGTATGATGATAGCCTTGCGGATAGAACACCTTAAAGTTGTGAGACCCATGTTCACGTCCCTGCTTTGCATTAGGCAGAGGGGAGAACAAACCTTTATCTCCCACATGCTGGATGTTTCCCTAACCATGGGGCTAAACATGATAGGAGTCAGCATTTTCTCATTTGGCTGTTTTATGAATTGTGCCAGAGTCCTCTTAGGATTCAAAACCCTCCCCATTCCCCAATAAAATAATTGGGGGCCCAGACTATTAGTATCACATTAATGGACAGTACGGGGGCAACTAAAACAATATTTTCCAGCAAATAAACTATTTGGCCAAAAAGTGCTTTTCTGCAGGCTCTAAAGTTATATCTATACTACAACTAAACACCTGCAGCAGGGTCCAGGCAAGCAAATAAGGCTTATGGGACCCAGGCTAAGGCAGTGATCCCCCAACAGTGGGGCAGAGAGGAATGTCCAGGGATGAAGGTAGGTGTAAGGCCCAGGCCAACCTCCAAGCCTTCAAGGTGAATGGAACCCAATTGGGGATGCCAGACTCTAGCACCAACAGTCACTGACAGAGCCTACTCCTACAGATTACCTCATCTCCGACTCTGCTCTCAATTTCACCCCCAGCCTCTGGGCCTAGGCTCCACATTCAACTGCATGACTGCAGCCCAGCTCCTGCCCCAACCTCAGTCTCAAACCCCAAGCACAGCTTCAGTCCTGGACTTGACTGCAGCCCTCAGCCTGAGATTGACAGCCCTGCTTTCAGCCTGAGTGGTAGACTGCAGCTGCTGGGGTACAGACAGATCACATTTTGGGGTAAGGTGGGGAGGGAAAGAGAGCACAATGTAAAAAATTTGGGGACCATTAGGCTAAGGGGTTGTTTAATTGCATTGTTTGTAAACGTTCATGAGTACCTTAGATATATGTATATATGGGGGGGAAGGGGGCGGAGAGGGGAGGGGAGACACGACACCACCTTGTTGGCTGTCAGCCTCAGTCCACAGACTTTGGCTCAAGCTATGGTACTAAAGATAACAGTGTAGACATTCTTGCTTGGCCTCTGAAACCCAGCAATGGAAGCGCATCTATGCCAGAGCTATTTTATATTGTTGTTTTAGTGCTAGAGTGCAAGCCCAAGCCTGTACACCCAGGCTTTGAGACTCACTGCTGTAGCAGGTTGTTTTTTGTTTTCCCCACTGATGTACCCTCATAGGGTACAACTGAAAAAAAATCTACAAAACTGGAAGACCAGTATACAGCTGTGTGCTCAAAAAAAGGGGGGTGCAGTTATGATTTGTGAAGTAGAACATAATTGATGGCGGTCCTGGAAGAGAGAAAAGCCTTGCTTTCCTTTAAAAAAAAAAAAAAAAAAAAAAGAAAAGAAAAAAAAGAACATATTAGAAAGGCAAGATCAGAAAATTGATTTCTTCAAAGATTAGTCAATTAAAAATCATTAATAGTTTCCCTTTATGTATGAGAGAGCAATACAGTAGGGATGTAATAGTGTAGTTGATTAACGGATTAACTAATAAGCAAAAGCTTATAGGTTAATGCTATAGACTATACACATCCCTCCTCCCCACCCTTCACCAATAAATGTTTTAGCAGGTTGGCCAGCAGCCCAGCTCAGTCCTGGCTTGTGATAAGTCTGGGACCTACCCCTGTGGCAGCTTTGCATTTAAAGTGTATTAGGAGCCAGATGGGTAGACAGCCCAGCTCAGTTCCAGTTGGTGCTGGATCCGGGAGGTCAGACTCCTCCCCTCCCTTTATCAGGGGCAGCAGCACAAGGTGACAGGCATCCAGTCCATAAGGGGAGCTGGTTTTTAAACTGGCTCTCATTGCAGACTAGCTCCCGCCTGGCACCCCACACTGATGACAGCCCCGCCTCGGAGACTATAGAATAGTTGACTAGCCAATAAGAATTAATGAGGTTACTCAACTATTCAATTAAATGATATTTAACACCCCTACAATGTACTGCGGAGACGGAGGCCAGAAGAGCAGCTGCCAGCTTTAGTTGATTTTCTCCAAATGGTCTGACTAAACTGCATCATAAACCCCATCTGTGGGACCCAGGCTTTGTTTCCAAGCCCATGCTTGAGTATTCACATTGCATTGCACACTTGGGTCCACAACTGCTGGACCTGGTTCTCACAACTCTGTTAACACATCCAGCACTACAGACTCTAGTCTGTCACTTGACCTGCAGCCACACTGCCAAATGCCAGGGCTTAGATATGAGCCAGAGACGCACTCAGGCTCAACCTCTGCCCCAGAAGCAGGGGTGAAAGTAAGCAAGTGCGCTTCGGGGAAGTAGCTCCAGCAAGAGCCAGCAGGCAGTACCCGGAAGAAATTTTAAGTCACTTTCACCACTGCCTAGGAGGGTGCCTCGACCCCTGCCCAGCTCGATGTGTGTGAGGAAAAGGGCGCCTGGGCTAAGTCAGCGCCACCGAGCCACCCCACAGAGCTAGAAAGGCGCCTGCGGCCCCCTGAAGCCGCGCCCTGCATCCAAGGGCCGCGCGCAGAAAGGCAGCTGCGGAAGAGACCGGTGGTGTCGCCCGCAGTGCCGGGCACGGAGCCGGTGCTCCCCGAGCCAGGAGATTGGGCGGGACACGCCGGGGGGGGGCTGCAAAGGCCAGGGCCCCGTTTAACACGCGCCGCCAACTCGCTGTTACGCGGCCCGCCCGAGGGGTTACAAGAAGCGACACCCCGGTCCCGTCCCTCCCTATCGGGCCCCACCCACCTGCGCTGGCCCCGTAACCAGGGCGCCCCAGCCTTGAGGCCCGCGCAGCGGCGCCCCGGCCCCCGGCCCGCACCCGTGCAGCAGCGGCCGCCGCGTCGTGCTCTCCTGCCGGCGCGCGCTCTGGTTGCTTTCCGAACCTGAGCTCAACGGGCTCCGGCGCGCGGACCGTTAGCTGCCTCCTCGCTTCCGGAATCTTCCCAGTTCGAAATTCGCCGCTTCCTCCGCCCATTGGCCGGACGTCACGCGACACGCTTGTGTCACGTCACCGCGCGAAACGAGCGCAACGAATGTGCCAATGTTGCTGTTATCATCCGGGGCCTTCTGCTCCGCCGCCGTCGCCTGTCGTTTGCTCGCCCCCACCGCTAAGCGCGGCCTCCTGGGAGCGGCGGACGCGCGCACGAGCAGCTGCGTCGGCGCCACGCCCGTGCGTTCCGTGCGCCACGGCCCTGGCACCAAGAGCCACTGATGGAGCCTAGTCCACACGTGGCTGCTGCCCTTCCCCTTACCTAGACTCCCCGCTGCCTTGCACCCGCCTCCCCTGCATTGTCGCCTCCCCACAGCCTCCCTGCAGCCCCTGCCTGCACTTTCACCCACGCCCTTCAGTTCATCTTGGCTTAACAAGGAGATCTTGCACGATCTCAAAATAAAAAAGGAGTCATATAAAAAATGGAAACTAGGACAACTAACAAAAGCAACACGGGAATGCAGGGGCAAGATTAGAAAGGCAAAGGCACAAAATGAGATCAAACTAGCTACAGGCATAAAGGGAAACAAGAAGACCTTTTATAAATACATTAAAAGCAAGAGGAAGACCAAGGACAGGGTAGGCCCACTGCTTAGTGAGGAGGGAGAAGCAGTAACAGGGAACTTGGAAATGGCGGAGATGCTCAATGACTTCTTTGTTTCGGTCTTCACCGAGAAGTCTGGAGGTGTGCCTAACGTAGTGAATACAAGCAGAGAGAGGGTAAGTTTAGAAGATAGGATACACAAAGAACAAGTTAAAAATCACTTAGGAAAGTTAGATGTCAGCAAGTCACCAGGTCCTGATGAAATGCATCCCAGGATACTCAAGGAGCTGATAGAGGAGGTATCTGAGCCTTTAGCTATGATCTTTGAAAAATCATGGCAGACAGGGGAGATTCCAGAAGACTGGAAAAGGGCAAATATTGTGCCCATCTATAAAAAGGGGAATAAGAACAACCCAGGAAACTACAGACCGGTCAGTTTAACGTCTGTCCCAGGGAAGATAATGGAGCAGGTAATTAAGGAAATCATATGCAAACCCTTGGAAGGTAATAAAGTGATAGGGAATAGCCAGCATGGGTTTGTGAAGAACAAGTCATGCCAAACTAATCTGATAGCTTTCTTTGATAGGATAACGAGCCTTGTGGATAAGGGAGAAGCGGTGGATGTCATATACCTAGACTTTAGTAAGGCATTTGATACGGTCTCGCATGATATTCTTATTGATAAACTAGGCAAATATAACTTAGATAGGGCCACGATAAGGTGGGTGCATAATTGGCTGGATAACCGTAGTCAGAGAGTTGTTGTTAATGGTTCTAAATCCTGCTGGAAAGGGATAACAAGTGGAGTTCCTCAAGGGTCTGTTTTGGGACCCGTACTGTTCAATATCTTCATCAATGATGTAGATATTGGGATAGAGAGTACGCTTATTAAGTTTGCAGATGATACCAAACTGGGTGGGGTTGCAACTTCTTTGGAGGATAGGGACATAATTCAAAATGACCTTAGCAAGTTAGAGAAATGGTCAGAGGTAAACAGGATGAGGTTTAATAAAGAGAAATGCAAAGTGCTCCACTTAGGAAGGAACAATCAGTTCCATACATACAAGATGGGAAGCGACTGTCTAGGAAGGAGCATGGCAGAAAGGGATCTAGGGGTCATAGTGGACCACAAGTTGAATATGAGCCAACAGTGTGATGCTGTTGCAAAAAAAGCAAATATGATTCTAGGTTGTATCAACAGGTGTGTTGTAAGCAAAACTCGTGAAGTCATTCTGCCGCTCTACTCTGCACTAGTTAGGCCTCAGCTGGAGTACTGTGTCCAGTTCTGGGCGCCACATTTCAAGAAAGATGTGGAGAAATTGGAAAGGGTACAGAGAAGAGCGACAAGAATGATTAAAGGTTTAGAGAACATGACCTATGAAGCCAGGCTTCATGAACTGGGCTTGTTTAGTTTGGAAAAAAGAAGATTAAGGGGGGACATGATAGCGGTTTTCAAATATCTAAAAGGGTGTCACAAGGAGGAAGGAGAAAATTTGTTCCTCTTGGTTTCTGAGGACAGGACAAGGAGTAATGGGCTTAAAGTGCAGCAGGGGAGGTTTAGATTGGACATTAGGAAAAAATTCCTAACTGTCAGGGTGGTCAAATATTGGAATAAATTGCCAAGGGAGGTGGTGGAATCTCCCTCTCTGGAGATATTTAAGAACAGGTTAGATAGACATCTGTCAGGGATGGTGTAGACGGAGCTTGATCCTGCCTTGAGGGCGGGGGGCTGGACTCGATGACCTCTCGAGGTCCCTTCCAGTCCTATTATTCTATGATTCTATGATTCTATGATCCCTGGCCTGCACTCTTACACCCCTGGCAGCGTGAAAGAATGAGTTTCCTCTACAGCCCTGTTTCTCAAAATGGGGACAGCGGGGTGAGGGGGAGGACACCGAGCCCCTAGCACTGGAGCCTGCTGGGAGGGGAAGGAAGTAGAGGGGACCCCCAGGAGCACCCTCCCCAGCAAGCGGCATCTGCCACTCGCACACACCTTCCCCCAACACCCTGCCCCCTCTCCTCTAACACCTAGGGATACAGGCCTCTCTCCCTGTGGTATGTCACCGCTGCCGGAGGGAAGCTGAGCCATGGACCGTTCAGAGGCAGGTCTGGCTCCATGCTTGGAGTGCTGTGGTGTCCTCAAGAGTAACTAGAGCACACAGTGAAAAGGCTTTGCTGTCCCTCAAGGAGATAGGGAAAAGAGAAGAGCCTGAGACAGGACTGTACATAGGGTCCCTTTTAAGCATGAGCCTCAGATAACCTCAGGCAGCAGCTACGGGAAGTCACTGCTGCCCTGATGCCCTGCCTGAAGTACTTCCGGGTGACCTTAAATGTGATTCAGCGTCCAATGAGTGTGGACGCTTTATTTCGAAATAGCTCAGCACCATTTTGACGAGCATATGCTGTGTAGCCACACTATTTCAAAATAAGCTACTTTAAAATATAAATTTTGAAATAGCTTGTTCTGAAATAAGAGTGCCCTTACTATTTTTCATAGAACCCCACTGTTCCTGGAAGCTTAAAAAGCCACCTACTTCTCTTAAGACAGCCTAGTGGGAACAGTGCTGTCTTAAGTATTTTGTTAGCCTATAACTTTCGGCCTTTTGAGGAAAACATGGGATTTAGTGCTTATTTTGAAAGAGGACAGTTCTCAGCATCTCTGAAGAATAAAAAATTGGTGGATCAGCTTCTCCTTAAGGGTAGATTTTCAGTAATGAAGCCTGCTGAAAAAATAATCCTTGTTATTTAACTTTCATCACACTCCACAGTCCATTCCTGTAAAATGAGATAATGTCTTTGATTACATCCTCTTGTCCAATTTGGACTAGCTAACCTGTTTAACTTGAAGCTGTTTCCTGAGCTGTAGAGATCTGGAAACGTCTAACCCATGAAATTCAAATGAATGATAACATATTAGTAATGAAATAAGTGACTCCATCCTGGTGGTAGGTACAGCCAGTCTCCGAATTGCAAACGGTCGAGTTACGACCTTTCTCATTTATGACCAAAGCTCCCATGGAGCGGTCGTACAGGCAGTCCCCGAGTTATGAATGCAACCTGAGCTTACGAACAGCGCGGTTGCTATGTAACTAAATGGGGTCCGAGTTACAAACAGATCGAGTTACGGCCAAGTGTGTGGTCCATAACTCATTCATAACTCAGGGAGAGGCTGTATATTGTTTCTCTCAACCAAAGATAACTCCATGTTTGTGCCACTTGATTTTTTTCTAGAAGATGTTCTACAATGATTGTTTTTCTGTTTGCCCATTTGATGGTAGATATAGGAACTATAAATTTGTGACAGAAAACCACCACTATATTCAAACTGTTGGAATTTTTGTGATTAGTGTATTGTTGGAGATCAGTTTTGCAGATATCCCATGTTGAATTACTCATTATTGTGTACCTATTAGCGTTTTTCTGTTTCTTAATCTCCATTTCATAATAGTGGACCTGATTCTTCTGTTGCTTACACAGATTGTCGCTATTGTAACACTGCTGATTTCAGTAGAAAAATGACGAGCTCACTTTGAGCCTGTATTTTATGATCTAATAAAAATGACTTCAGAGGTGAGATAGCTTGTCATGAACGATCATGAACTTTTTAGAATTTGACATGCAATACCGTAAGCCAATTGAACATGTTAGTTTGTGTTTTTTAAATTGTGAATTCACATAGGATCAAAACAGCAGAACTCTGGTTCTGCATGATATGTGGGATCTGAGAGGAGTCAGCTACAGTCACTCAATTAGGGTGCATTTCAAAAAATGGGACAGTCAGTCCCCAAAGCTGGTGGCTATTCCAATATTAATATTTACTAAGCCAGCACAAAACAATTTGGCTACCTCTACACTGCGGAGGTATTCCACGTCTTTTGAGCAATCCTGTTATTTAAAAATATAATGGGCGCACTAGTCTGACGTAGTTGTAAACCTCATTCCATGAGCGGTAAAGGACATTTCAGAATAACACTCTATTTTGAAATTTGGTCCTGTGTAGACAGCGCCAAATTTCGTACTAAGCTATTTTGAAATTTACTCAAAATAAGCTATGCAATTTGCATAGTTCAAATTGTGTAGCTTATTTCGAGCTACAGGTGCAGTTTAGACGCACTCCTTCTATATTACTGTGGAGAAGCGTGGCGCCAGGGCAACCCCCCCTTCAGGCCACGCAGGGCCGCTGCTCCTCCCGTCTGTCTTCCCTCACCCGAAGTCTATGTCCTTTGTGCTCCCCTATCACCCGGTGTCCTGCCCCGAGTCCGGCAGGGCCGGTCCACCGCTAGGATTGACTTAAGGGCGTCCGCGCCAGTGGGGGACCGTAGGGGGGCTCAGGCCCGCCCTCACTCCGAGCCCTGACCCAGGGCCCTAAGGTCTGGGGGAATCTGCCCCCAGCCCTGGTTGGTGGGGGCAGGAGTCCCCTAAACACACCAACCCCCCGGGTTCCAGCACCATGCCTTGGGTCGCTTCCTACCTCCCTTGCCGCGTCGCCGTGACGGCTTGGTCTTGAGGGTCTCCACAGCCGGGGCCCGAGATGCCTCCCTCAGGCCGCCCGATGTTCTCCTGCTCGTCTCCCCCTCTGCTCTCGCGGCGGCGCTCCCTTTGAGCGTCCCTCCGCGATGAAGTCTCCAGTCGCGGGGCGGGGCTGCCTCCTCCGCCAGGTGGGGCTGTCCCACCGAGGCGCCTGCGCCATCTGGCGCTGCGGGGCCCTAGCGGCTCCCCATACTTCCTGTCCGGCCGGGGCTCACTTGTGCTCGCGCTCGGTCCCGCCCGCGGCAGAACAAGCCGCGCAGGGCAGAAGCCGGCGCGGAGCCACTGCTTCTCCCCAGAATGCCGGGTCCGTGCGGGGCGCCGGCGCTGCCCCGTCACAATTACCTTATGGTTAATTGGAAGACCTAACAACACAGTTCCCTTAAACTACATAGCCTTACGCTTCCATCCATGTACCCCAGTCAAATAAAGTTCTACCTGTCCCAAAGAATTAGACACATTACCTTCCGAGTCAATAAATATTTCAGACTTTATTCCAAAGAGTAAATTCTTATTAACTTAAACTAAAATTTATTTAAAAAGACAGTGAGGGTACGTCTACACTACAGCGCTAGTTCGAACTAACTTAGTTCGAATTAGTTAATTCGAACTAAGCTAGTTCGAACTAACGCATCTAGAACTAAAAACTAGTTCGAACTAGCGTTTTGCTAGTTCGAACTAGTAAGTCCACATTGAGTGGACTCTGAACAGGGCTTAATGATGGCCGGAAGCAGTGCCGGCAGGGCATAAAAGGAGGACTTAGAGCATGGAGATACTGTCTCAGGCTAGCCGAGGGCTGTGCTTAAAGGGTCCCGACCCCCACCCCGGACACACAGTTCTAAGGGGTGCCCCGCTTGCAAAGAAGTTCTGGCTTGGAGTGCCCTGAGTGCCCACACTGGGCACATCACACCACTCGGCCATCAGCCCGGCTGCACTTGCCGCAGGCTGCCATCTGGGGAGAGGGAGTAATTGGGGGGCTGCAGGAGAGCTTCCACCCCCAGAAGCCCGCAGAGCCAGCCCAGTCCTCCCCATCGGGGGCTCGTACCCCATTCCTCCCTCACCTCCTTCCACTTGCCCTTCCCTAGCCCCCCTTCTTATTGATGTACAAAATAAAGATAACGTTTCTTCCAACATTGACTCTGTCTTTATTGAAAAAAACTGGGGGAGACTGGGAAAAGGAGGTGGGAGAGGGGAAGAGAAAGGCTGGGAGAGGGGAGGGCAACTAACATGATCAGGGGTTGGGAACAGGTCCCAGATGAAGAGAGGCTACAGAGACTGGGACTGTTCAGCTTAGAAAAGAGGAGACGGAGGGGGGACAGGATAGAGGTCTCTAAAAGCAGGGGTTGGGTGGAGAGGGTGCATTCAGAAAAGTTCTTCCTGAGTTCCCATAAAGAAGGACTAGAGGACACCAAAGGAAAGGAATGGGTAGCAGGCTTCAAACTAGTAAGAGAAAGTTGTTCTTGACAAGGCAAATAGTTAACCTGTGGAACTCCTTGCTGCAGGAGGTTGTGAAGGCTAGAACTAGAACAGAGTTTAAAGGGAAGTGAGATCAAGTGATGGAGGTTGGGTCCATGGAGTCCTATTAGCCAGAGGGTAGGAGTGGTGTCCCTGCCCAAAGTTTGTGGAAGGCTGGAGAGGGATGGCACGAGACAAATGGCTTGGTCATTGTCTTCGGTCCATCCCCTCCAGGGTCCCTAGGGTTGGCCGCTGTCGGCAGACAGGCTACTGGGCTAGATGGACCTTTGGTCTGACCCAGGACGGCCATTGTAAGCTCAGGGCTCAGGGTCGGGGGTCTCAGTGGACCCCCTTGATTTTCATGCACACCTGGTCCTGGGTGGCCAGGCTGGCAGCTCTCCTGCCCTAGACGGCCACTTTCCTGTGCCTAGTGCGGAGATCGTGGACGAGGTCCACGATGTCCGCACTAGCCCAGGAAGGTGCCCGCCTCTTGCGGTCCAGGGCAAGCTCCTGGGAGCCGCCAGCCTGGTCCCGGCAAGAGGGGGTGGGCTGGGGGGCATCGGGTGGGTGGCTCTGTGCCGTGCCAGGTGCAGGGTCTGCTAGCTGGGTGCTGGCAGGCTTCCACCTGGCACGGGCACCGTAGCCAGCCCGTGCCCCTTTAAGGGGTCCGGGGCCGGGAGGGGGGCATAGAGTTTCCCTGGTGTTGGCCAGAGTGGCCACCAGGGAAACCTGGGGAGGGCTAGCCTCCCACTAGTTCGAACTAAAGGGCTACACAGCCCTTAGTTCGAACTAGCTAGTTCGAACTAGGCGTTAGTCCTCGTAAAATGAGGTTTACCTAGTTCGAACTAAGCGCTCCGCTAGTTCGATTCAAATTCGAACTAGCGGAGCGCTAGTGTAGCGCATAGGAAAGTTAGTTCGAACTAACGTCCGTTAGTTCGAACTAACTTTCTAGTGTAGACATACCCCGAGAGAGTTTTGGTTAAAAGCTCAATACACATACATACATGAATTAAATTCCTGAGGTTCAGATACATAATAGAGATGTCAATCTTGTACTTGCAAAAAGTTCTTTTAGAATTTAGTGACTATAGTTATAGTCCAAAATACTACATCATATTGAGGGTATTTCCAACCAATGACTGGTCTCTCAGATCCTTATGGCTTAGGTTGGGGTGGCCAACGCACGGCTCACAAGCTGTATGCGGCTCTTCGATTAAAAAAATGCAGCTCCTGCTGGTACTGCTCAGGCCGGCGGCTCTGTGCCACATTCCAGCGCTAGCTCATGGCAAGCTGCTCAGCACACGCACCCCAGCTCGCACGTGTTCAAGGCCAGCCATTCAGCACACATGCCCCAGCACCTGGAGAGAGATGCGCGTGGCTGTAGCGGTGGCGGCTCTGGGACCTGGACATTAGGATATGGCGGGGGGAGAGAGGGGTATTGGGTGCACAATTGAGGGGGCACAGTCCCATAGCTGTGCACCACATCTGGGGTTTCAGGAAGTGCACAGGCTGCACTTCCCCTTCCCAAACAGCTGGCATGCTGCCTGAAAAATCAGGTCTGTGGCACGCCAGTGACTTCCTTCCCCCTACTGCCTTCCTGCATGGGGAAAGGGTGGGAGAATAGGAGTCCGGAACCATGCCAGCTCCAACTGCTCAGGAAGCATGTGGCTGTTGTGGGAAGCGAGGAGTGGGCACGTGCTTCCTGAGCAGTTGGAGCTAGCGCAGTCCCAGGAGTTCCACTCCCTCCCCCCACTCACAGGCAGGCAGCAGGGGAAGGAAATCGCTGGCATGTCACAGACCCGGCTGTTCAGAAAATGCACTGGCTGGGGGAGAGGGAAGCAGTGCATGTGCTTCCTGAGACCCCCAGACCTGGCACACAGCTGCAGGATCCCCAGGTACTGGCCCCAGCTGTCTCTGTCCCTTCCCCAGGCCAGACCCCCCCAAAAAAGTACCGTGCCCCAGCACCCTGCCACCTTCCCCAGCAGCCAGCACCCTGCCCCAGCCTCCTGTGCCAGCAGACCCCAGCACCCTGTCCCATGCCCCAGCACTCTGCCCCAGCACCCACAAGCACCCTGCCTCCACCAGCACAGTTGGGACCATATTAGTGAGGCTTAGGGGGTTTTGGAGGGGTTGTTTTTTTGTATCTCACTTGTGTGGCCCTGACTGACTTTTCTGTGGGTCAGTGACCCCTGACTCAAAACAGGTTCCCTGCCCCTCTCATAAATAAAGACAACGCTGAAACATTTTGGGGTTGACATCATATTTTATTTAAAAATGAAGCCTGGCCAACAAGCCCAAATTGGGGCCAAGCCCCCATCTGGCTGCAGCATCATAACACTCCTGCACCCCCCCACATCCCAAAGCTGAGCCTATCATACACTGGAACCCCCTGTCCTGAGCTCTCACATCCCCAAATTCCTGCACACCCACATCCCTAGTCTTCTGCCACAACACTCCTGCACCATCCACACACTGCAAATCTGTGTCCCGAGCCCATCATACTCCCAGTCTCCCTGCCTTGAGCCCCTCATACACCCCAGCCCAAACTCCTGCACCCTCACAGGCACAAGCCTGTGGCTTGCTCAGCACCGCAACCCTCCACCTGACCCCAACACTCTCCAGCCTGGAGCCCCCTCCCTGAGCCAGCATCCTTTTCTCTACTTCCTCCTGCACCCAAATTCCATCCCAGAGCTTGCACCTCTCACCTCTTCCCAGTGCTTTTTTCATGATGGTATGCCCTGGGATGGTGTACCTGCACCTATTTTCCCCCGGCATGGGGGGGGGGGGTGTTTTTTGTTTTTCTCACCAAAAAACTGTAAGTTACTAGTAGTGAAGCGGTTGAAAAGACTTTTCCTTTGTAGAAATTGATAACAAATTCATGCTGGTCAGGTTTTGACCAGGGTAGGATGGTATTACTTTGAGGACCTACTTTGGGGTGTGGGGAGTATTTTGGATGTAGGTTCTCTATTGTGGGTTCATATGTGATTCATGAACATAATTGGGTTTATGCAAGTGCCAGGCTGGAGAGCTTTGCAGCTTATCACAAGGTCACAGTGCAAGAGGGAACCCAGATTGGTGAGACAGAGGGCTCAGCTGTACATCCGTTTCAGGTGGCACCCTGTAGTGGTGGGGATACACATCACAAGGGGAGCTTGTATTCCTTAGTTCTATTACTTGTTTGGGGGTAGAAAAACTAGTAATGACTAAATGAAGTTGTGCTTCAATTGAAAAGAAAGTCTTTTCAACTGCTTCATTACTAGTGACTTACAGTTTTTTAAAGAATACTGCAAAGGTATAATAAATCCTCGTCTGTCTCTGTTTGCTCTTGTTTTTGATGGTATCACATAACTTTAAAGTGTTTGAGGAGTTATTTTACACCTCCCTTTGTTTTTAAGCATCTAAATGTAAGTTCATATAATCTTCTATTTCTTTTAACGATGACCAAGTTGTGCTCATTTCTGTATCACTCATCATCTTGAGACATTTATATTGTTTGTTACTATATGATTAGATTGTTGTAGGCTACCTCTGCTATATTATTTGTGCTATTATAACATTCAGTCCTTAAGCAGTGAATCTTTCTAGTTCAACTGTCCGTTGTAAGCAATTTTACATTTTGCTCTATGGAGACTGATGCTATCTTCTGTATGGAGTGACCTGGATTAGTTTTCTGCTACTACTTGCATTAACATGACAAAAGAGTTGTTCAAATTATCAGAATTGGTAGAGCACATATAGATGTGCACATTCACTGGAGCTTGATCCAATTTCCATTAAAAACCATGGAAAGACTGATTTTAATGAGAATTGGATTAGGCCTGCGTAATTTCTAAAAGAAGAACATTTAAAAAATTTAATGAGGTTCACCTTGGAGTTTAAAAGGTGATACCTTAGATATTCTCTTCTAACGGGTTTTTGGAAAGCAACGAGGGATATTTTTGCAGTATCAAGCCTTTCTTACTGAACATTTTTTATATCATACAGGACAATTATTGTAATAGCTTCATTTCTAACTGACTTAAAAATCAATACCAAAGACAACCTAAACCATTACATAAACTAAAAGAAAATAGACGAGAAAAAATAATGCCAGTAACTTTAACCATGAGCCTGTAAACATTCTAAATATTTATAATCAGAATTGGAATTTAAGCTGAGTACAGTGCTATTTGCCCAGATAAATTCTAGGCCCAGTCCAAGTAAAATACTTATGAGTCAAACACATTTATTATTTTTCCTTTCTAAAGAAGTGATTAAATATGATGTCAGAATGTAAAATTTTTCCTTATGGCCTTATAAGTGTTGTTCTGAGTAGGGGTATGCTGACATACAAACTCTGCACCAGACAACAAGGAGATAAAGGGTGCTCTTGCATCAAGCAGCTCTTCCCTGCCATAACTACATGGTATGCACAGGCTTGAGAAGGAGCTTAAAAGGAGAGATGGCTACTGTGCAATTCCCAGCCACAAGGAGTCACTAGCACTGAGTCAATACTTCACAACTGGTAGAGAATGTAGACAATAGCATCATGAGGAAAAGTAGCTGTCCAACAGCAACAGCTGGTCTGGAATTTAGGGCATGACAGCAGGAGCAGCTGTAAAGGTTCTGATGCAGTATCGGGGACTCCCCAGGTTTCCCTTATAGGAACTGTAGACTTAGCGTGGTAGCTCTGCTGTGCCAGTGAAACTCAAAAAATGAGCCCTGAGGATAACCCAGAAGCTTTCCTGATAACATTTGACTGAGTGGCAATGGCACTTGACCTGTGGGTCATCCAATTGACTTCTTATGTGATTAGGCCAAAACAGATTGTACTGTAGGGGCTGGTCAAGATTATACCCAAGGAAAAGCTGCTACTTTAACATCACAAAGGAGGCCTTGCAATAAATGCTCCATTGGGAGAAATATCCTTGAGGAGCTCAGCAACATATGGTCACCCAGAAATTAAGAGATCTCTGCTGGAGTTGGTTAAAGTTGGAGATTTGGACTGGAGTCAAGATGGCTGAGCTCATTGTGTTGGAGGCTTGTGCACATACTTCTGCTGAGTATGGGGAGTGGATGTTTAATCACAGGCTACAATAGTTGATGCTGTCTGGCTGATAGAAAATTAGTTGCTGACAAGACTCTGGCAACATTACATGACCACTGCCTGAGGCCAAGGAGGCTCCTAGATTCAAGGAAGAACCAACCATTTTTACTTCGTTGAGTGCTTGTACATGTCAATTCCAGTTAGGTGACTCCCAGAAGTGGGGTCAGAGTTAAGGAATCACTGACTGGAGCGCTGCTCTGCTAAGTACTGAATTGTCTCAGGCATGCTGGGTCATGGCATACGCAGAGGTCAGTGTGTGAACTGAGGATCATTTTGCTGCCATGCAGATTTCTTGTACTGGAACCTGGTCAGGAACTCCACCAAGGAGGCCTGTGCTCTTGTGGAATGTGTGATGTGATCCTGGACAAAATTCTCTGTGATGAGACGGAGAGTCCTTTCCTCTGGTCTGCTACTGCCACAAACAGCTGTTTTGACTTAGAGGAGCTTTGTGTGTTCAATATTACAGAGGAGCTTTGCGTGTTCAATATAAAAGACCAGCGCTTGTTGAATGTCCAGTGAGTAAAGTCTCTGTTCTGTGCTAAGAATCTGGCTGATTTTTTATGGCTTGGGGTTCACCAAGAAGTTGAAGACTTCAGCAGCTCATTCCTTGAATGCCAACTCGTAGGACCTAAAGAAATGACTAAAGGCCTCTCTGGTCCCATTCTTTGTATGAGGCATCTCATTTGAAAGAATCGGGACAGCCCTTAGAAAAAAGTGCAACTGCACATAAATGTATATTAATGATAGTTGATTATGCCACCGATTATGAGGCAATCCCACTGCACACCACCAACACAAAGAGTGTTGTAGTGGTTGTAGTGTTGTAGAAGAAAGACTTTTAGAAGTCTTTGTTCGATTAGGGATAGCTAAGGAAATCCTGACTGATCAAGGCACCAACTTTATATCTTAGCTGCTAAAGGAGGTGTGTGATTTGCTAAAAATAAAAATGCTGGGAATGTTTATCTATCATCCGCAAATGGATGTTCTGGTGGAAAGATTCAACGAGACACTGAAAAGGATGTTAGAAAATTTATTGCTGAGGATGCCTATGATTGGGATCAACTGATTGCTCTCCTGTTATTTTCTGTCTGAGAAGTCCTCCAGTCAACTACTGGATTCTCCCCATTTAAACTCTTATATAGGAGACAGTCCCAGGGAATTGTTGACTACATCCATGAGATGTGGTAATAACAGGCTTCTATGATGAAGATAGTTATAAGGCACATATTGATGCTCAAGGAGAGGCTTAAAATTCTAGGTCCTTTGATAATGAAAACCTCAGTATTCAGTAGACTCAGGAGTGAGCTTATAGCACAGGGCACATATGGGCATATTCAAGCCAGGCAATCGGGTACTTATAAGATACTCACTAAATGCCAAGGATCGTACAAAATAGTCCACAAAGTTAGGTCAGGGAAGTATGAAATCAGGCAGCCCAACAAGAGTAAGCTATCACAGGTTACCATACTAAGCTATGTTCCCTCTCCCCCTGAGCCAGGGCTGGGATTCAAGTGCCCATCTAACCAGATCCAAACCCTATACAGATGGAGTATTATCTCTGTCCAGAACAGGAAGTCCATGTGAGAAACTATTAAAAGAGGAGGTAAGTGGCTATTTTGTATAGTTAAAAATATAATGTATGCAACAAAGCATTCTCTGAGTACTTTCCAATCTTTAACCAAGAAAGGCTCCTGTGTACAATCCAAACTTCCTTTGGGTGCAGAGGTGGAGCCAAAGCTGGCATAACCTATTCATTTATGTCATAACTTCTCCTCTCTGAGCCCTGGAGTTCTGGAATGTCAGTCTTCCCTCAGAAGGCTCATGGACTCAGAGGGCCAGGCTCCTTGGACTTATCCTTGAGTCTTATAGTTTGAAAACTTCATTTACTCCACCTTGCAAGAACTTCAGACAATTCATGTGCGGGGCCTGCCTTGGAGCCATGCAGATGAGTCAGGTTTCAATTAGACTATCCTTGGAAGAATCTCATGCAAGCCAGCAATTTAAAAAAACGCTGTTTGCATTCTGTAGGAATTGTAAAATGGTGATGCTCAAAGATAATTTTAGAGGAAGCTGACACAGCGTTATCTGAGCAAAAAGGTCTTGTGATAACGTGTTGTCACCTGTTTATGGAAAGTTCAACAAAAATCCTATAAAAATAACAATTTGAAAAGACCTAAAGCTAACCAGCCATTCATCCATCAACAAGATTAAAGATAAATTTGAACATCTTATGAGCAGATGTCATCATTCTTTGCACAAGTAAGACAATTTAGTAATCTTTATATTCAGGAATTAGGCCATAAATCAAATAGCTTATCTTTGAAAGTTCTGCTTCATACAGAAAAGTTACTTTAAACCCTCACAAGAACCAATTCAATAAATAATTAATGTATAAGTAAAATCTTTAACTATTTCTCTCATATTATGTGCAGCTTGCCATATTGGCCCCTTAAATTGCAATACAGGCAGTCCCCGACTTACGCGGATCCGACTTATGTCGGATCCGCACTTACGAACGGGGCTTTCTCGCCCCAGAGGTCGAGGTGGCGGATTGCTACCTGCGAGCTCTGGGGCGAGGAAGCCCCATTCGTAAGCTGGTCCCGGTGCCCCTGGTCTGCTGGAGACCGTCTCCAGCAGACCAGGGGCACCGGGACTGAAGCCGCAGCAGCGGCGGGTTCCCGCGCTTCTGAGGCTTTGCCAGAGCAAAGCCTCAGAAGCGCGGGAATCCGCCGCTGCTGCGGCTTCAGTCCCGGTGCCCCTGGTCTGCTGGGGACGGTCCTGGTCTGCTGGGGGGGGGCACACTAGCTGCGCCCCCCCCCCCAGCAGACCAGGGACACAGGGAGCAGAGCCGCAGCGGCAGCGGGGTGCCGTGCCTCTGAGGCTTTGCTCTGGCAAAGTCTCAGAGGCGCGGAACCCCGCCGTGGCTGCGGCTTCAGTCCCGGTGCCTGTGGTCTGCTGGGGACCGTCCCCAGCAGACATGGGGCACCGGGACTGAAGCCGCAGCAGCGGCGGGTTCCCGCGCTTCTGAGGCTTTGCCAGCAGACCACAGGCACCGGGACTGAAGCCGCAGCCGCGGCGGAGTCCTGCGCCTCTGAGACTTTGCCAGAGCAAAGCCTCAGAGGCGCAGCACCCCGCTGCCGCTGTGGCTCTGCTCCCCGTGTCCCTGGTCTGCTGGTGAGGGGGGGGGGGGGGTGGTGTGCAGCTAGACCAGGCTTTTGTTGTGGACCCTGGGGCAGAGCAGCTGGGGCGCTGCCGATTGGTCCTGCAGCGCCACTCTGGGCACTACTGGACCAACCCGGCAGCACCCCAGCTGCTCTGCCCCAGGTCCTGATTCAGCCACTGCTGGTCAGTTTCAGCAGTGGCTGAATCAGGACGCCTGGGGCAGAGCAGCTGGGGTACTGCTGGGTTGGTCCAGTATCGCCGAGGAGCGAGGAGCGGTGCTACTGGAGCAACCCAGCAGCACCCCAGCTGCTCTGCCCCAGGCGTCCCCAAGTCATCCGCTACTGAAACTGACCAGCGCTGACTACAGGAAGCCCGAGGCAGAGTTGATCTGCCCCAGGCTTCCTGGAATCAGCCGCTGATCAGTTTCAGCAGCAGCTGACTTGGGGAAGCTTGGGGTTCTTAAGTTGAATCTGTATGTAAGTCAGAACTGGCGGTCAGTTTCAGCAGCGGCTGAATCTGGACGCCAGTTCCGACTTACATACAGATTCAACTTAAGAACAAACCTACAGTCGCTATCTTGTACGTAACCAGGGGACTGCCTGTAACAACTCAAACAACCTGTGATTTTGAATAAATGGTTGCTAGTACTTTTTTTCTGTTATTCCAAGGAGTTTGGAGCTGCCTTCCAGTGGCATTTTTGACATTTATTTACTCTTCAAAAAACACTTGTTTATATTTATAACTAAAATAACAAATATACAGCAAGATTAAAACAAACATGAGTTAAGAGACACAAAAGACAACATATGTCTCATTCAAATATAATTACTATATAATAAATCATCAGAGCAACAGCATATGTGTCAGTGTTTTTTTCTTATGCATATGTATGATCTCTGAAATATTTTCAACTAGCAGACTTACCTGGCATTGCCTGGGTCTTTCAAGGCAAGCGACTGGTGGTGTGTGTTTTGCAGGACTTAGGCCAGAACTTTGGGGATGTGTGTGTGGGGAAGTGCAGGAGGCTGGGGTTGGAGGAGGACCCAGAGTGATGGTTGTGGGATGAGGAGGGGCTATGGGCAGGGAGTCCAATCCAGCATGGGCCTTTTCTCTCCCCTAGCTTCCCTTAGCCACCAGTGGTCCTTTTTCTCCTGTCAGTTCCTCCCTGGCAGTCAGGGGCCTTTTTTTCTCCCCTCCTTGCTAGTGCTGCAGCCAAGGGCAAGGTGGAGGGAGAGGAGTTTGGGGAAGGAGGACTGCTTACTCAGTGTGCTGGCAGGCAAGCTGTCAGTGCCCCAGCCTTGCTGTCTATGCCCTTGGTGGGATAGCTGCCCCCCCAGTGGATATGCTGCAATATAGTTCTCCCCTGCGGGCTTGCTGCCCCAATAGCCACTCTCATATTGTGTCCCTCCGAACAGAAGCCCCTCCCCCTTTGCATGTTATGGAAAACTGTCCTTTTCCCAGGGCTTCAGGTTCTCCAGCAACAACCAAATACTGACCTTGCTTTAAGTTAGGAGAAGAGGAATCTGTATATCACATTTGGTGACTTTAGTTCTTACTATTTAGGAGAAGTCCTTGAACAAATGGACTCACAGACAAACACACAGACAGACAGATGCACTCTAAAATATATAGGGAGATAATTTGTTGATTTATTATAAATACATTTGACAAAAGATTAATAAGGTTCCGGATCTATAAGGGATAAAATCCTGATAAGAAAACATATGCAATGATCAAATGGGTCAAATACTGCTATCTCTTTTACAACTGGTATAATTTGTTCTTAACACTTTGATTTATATTGAACTAATTTACTACATTTGTTTTAATCAGATACAGTTAAGGTAATACAACTGTTACTCGGTATTCTTGATATTGTACAGATATGAGCGAAGGGGGAACCATAAATCAATAAAATGTATATCAGCACTCCTCCTTAATCGTGTTAATTTTTCCACTGTGTATATATCTTACATTTAATGAAATCATCTGTTAATTGACTAGACCCCAGAGGTTAAGCATGAAGCCAGAAGCAAAAACTCTACACTTTTGAAACAAATTCCCACTGTTTTCAGTTTATAAGATGTCTTGTTGCAGGGGAATAGCTGAGGTTGTAATATTCGTTTCTGTAATAACTATTTCACAGTATATTTGATAACAAAATACCAAGATTATTGGACTCCTAGGTACCTGACAATGCTCTCATTTTCTCCCATTTTTTTCATGAACAAATAGCTGTAGCTGGAAGACTCTAGTAGGTAAAATGCTGTTCTCTAATCTGTTTGGAAGATCTTAACTATGATGAAACTTGATGAAAACAAGCTCTTTTGTAGAGCGAACAGAATATCGAAGTCAAGATCTGTCATTAGGATCTGTGAGCAGAACATTGAACATAGTGCACACAAGGAAATCTTGAATCAAAAAAACACATCCCAACAGTTTTCTGCTTTCATGCATCTCTTATTTTGACATCAATGGAATTGCTCCAGATTTACATAGATGAAATCAGGAGCAGAACTGAATTCTTTCATTTTATTTTGCTCTTCAAACATGTGTGCTTCATGTCTATGTATTGTATAACAGGCTACAATGATGGTGTTATGTGTTTGTAATACATAGCACAACAGGGCCCCAGTCTCAGTCTGGGCTGCAAGCTTGTCATACTAATAAAGAAGGAAGAAGAATACAAATTAATAGTAGCAATCTATTGTGCATATAGATCTCAGGTAAGAAAAAAGGCTAGGTTATTCAAATTTGCTGCTAGCCCAGAACGTTTGGATCAATCAGATTTTAATGAAGTGAGGAACAGCAGTTTTCTTTCATGCTGTGGCTGTATTGCTGTAGTCAGCACAGGACTGTCTGGGGCACAGAAGATTGACTTTCAAATAGCTGATCTCAATAATCACTGTTCAAAGTCAGTAGAAATTGACAGGGACTGACACTCCCTTTGTTCACATCAGGGGTTTGATGCAAACACTTTTTAATGACTTCCATCCGACAAGGAGAAAAGTGGAGAGAAGGCATAAGGAATAATTTATAATTAAGGATGTAAAAAGGAAAAAATGGTAAGCAATCATTACCCAACAAAAGTCCATGCTAACTTCTTCTGGATGCTTGCTTCAATTTTAAAGTATATGTCAGACTGAGAGCACATTCAAATATAATTACTATATAATAAGTCATCAGAGCAACAGCATATATGTCAGTGTTTTTTTCTTATGCGTATGTATGATCTCTGAAATATTTTCAACTAGCAGTGGAGTTGAACTCCACTAATATTGCAAGTGTGTTCCCACTGCTCCCACTCATGTACCATTACAATGGAGCCCCTCATTGAGAGCTTCCTACTTGACAGTATACCTCAACTCATATTAGGAGCTTAATTTCCCAAGACAGAAAGGAAGGCCTGGAAGTATTCTCAACTGAGAGGGAGCAAAATGAAAATGGTAAGGCCATGATGTCATTTCCACATTCCAAGTGGGCCGTTGGAGATTTTTTTAAGTGTATCCTTCTGCCAACATTGTGATTTGTATTTGAATTTTGAAGCAAATCCATCAGTACTGAAAGTTCTAGGCAGTGTGGCAGCTGATAAAGAGACAATGAAAGCCACAGCTGGTGCCAAGTTAAATCAGGACAATATGTTTGATTGACAGGAAGACTCAATAGTGACAGAATTCTGCCATCTTCATGTTATCTTTGTACTTTTCTCTCTCCATAGTCTATTTTTATAATCTTTTAAAGACTATTTCTTATTTTATCATTCTGTTATCTTTGTCTCTAACCATATTATGTTGTCCAAGTTGTACAAACTCATTTCCCCTTGCAATGTCATCAACCTTTCTAGCTGTCACTTCAAATACTCTCCCACATTCCTAATCAAAAGGTTTATCACAAAAGTCACAATTAGAATGTTAAGATATAAAAACTGAGAAAAGTGGCATGATATGAAGATATTGTAGACACAATGCAATATATGCTACAGATCAAAAATGTCAGATTAAGGAGGAGTGTCAGAGTAGAGCTGATAGGGAAATGGAAGTCCTGTCCCATGGGAAATTCCAAGATTTTGAAATTTTGCTTGGTCCTGAATCAGAATGTAAAGAAAAATTTTTAAAGATTTTTGTGAAACAAAATAAACTGAAATATCTTGTTTTGACGTCACTGAAACATGTGCCACCCACCCAAATCAACAGTAAGGGAACTTGATGGGGACAGTCCCAGTAGCAAAGAAGGGAGACACTGGCCAATGGACAATTGGTAATTTCTTCCCCGAGATTCTCTGGCACCAATTGGCCAGCTATCGGGGAGGCCTACAGTGTCTCTCTGGATTTGACTTATTAGATATATTAGTATGCACAGCAGCAGCATAGCAATACATTGTGCTTTAAAGTGTGCAAAATATATTAAAGAACATGAGCTCCTATTCTAAGAAATTTCTAATCGAAAGGCACAAGTAGGTGTAGTACTGTGAGGAGAGATAGTTTGGCAGAGAGGTGCTATACGTAGATTGTAGTTTCTGCAAAACGGGGATTTCTAATAGAACTCAGCAATATCATTTCAAGTAATTAATTTATTGAGCATATATTATTTCTTTTTCTGTTTGTCAACTTTCTCTATTTGTGAAGAAGCTTGTGATTTTTTTCAAATTCATTTATTTGAAATTGCCTGCCAAATAATGTATATGAATAGTTCTTGGCATATGGAGAGTTTGGCACTGTTAATTTTGAATAGCTAGTAGTCAAAATTTGAGACCCAGCTGGTTTTGATTAGACTCATTTCAAAGGCTACTTAGTATTGTTTCTCTTCATTTATTAGACTAGCACATTTATCCAACATTTCTTAGGTCCTTAAGGCAGGGGGCTGGGAGTGTGCAGGAGTCATGGTTGGGAGATGGGGAGGGGCTCTGAGCAGTGTAGTGTGTGTGTGTGTGTGTGTGTGTGTGTAAGGGAGTAGACAGTGGGGGGGGCAACCCCCCCCAATTTGTACCAGGTCTGCTTACTCTTCCCTTTCTTGCCCCTGCCCCTGTCAGGGTGTGAGAGCAAAGTGCACAGACTATCTGCCCCTTTTGCTCCCCAGCCAGAGTGAGGAATGCAGAAAACTATGCACTTTCCCTTCAGTACCTCCCAGCCAGACCCCGCTTCTGCAACCCCACCTCCTCTTCCCCCCAACTTTTTCTCCCGGGCCACAATCTACTCCTGCTCCAGGTCACCACTCAAACTCTCTGTATCCCCTCTCTCCACTTCCTTCAGGTCACAACTCCCTCTCAGATTCTGCACTTCCTCCTGTATCCCTCCTCCAGACCAGAATCCTCTTGTCCACCCATAACCCCTTACCTGACCCTGCACCCCATCCTCTGCCCCAGGTCAGGGGACTGACAAATATTCTGCTCTCCAGGCTGTGTCACTTCTCTTCTAGCCAGTGAGTGTGGTCCTGACCCTCCCCGAGTGGCACACTGGGGGTATCTCTAGACTACAGGCTTACGTCGACATAAGTTTTGTCAACAGATTCTGTTGACAAAACTTATGTCGACATAGAGCGTCTAGACTACATCCAGTTCTGTCGACAAAGCAAGCCGCTTTGTCGACATAACAGTGTGGATGCAAAGGACAGTGTAGATGCAATAATGCCTTCTATTGACAGAACTCTGTCGACAAAAGGCATTATTCCTCGTAGAATGAGGTTTACATACGTCGACAAAACTGCTGAGTTTTGTCGACGTTATGTCGACATAACTCAAAGGCAGTGTGGACTCAAGTATAGTTTTGTCAACAAAAGTCCACTTTTGTCGACAAAACCCTGTAGTCTAGACACACCCTGGGGGAGCAGCATGACTTGGGTTCACATTGCTCCATTTCTCCCACTGCTGTTGGTGATTGGAGGAGCCTGGACCCATGTTGAGGGTATCGTGCTCTCCCACTAGAGTCCCTGGACACCTGGGAACTCTGGCCCAGCACCTTGTTCCTCCCACCCACTGCTTTTGGGAGGTATGTGCCATTGTGCTCATCCGTGTGCCATCCCTGCCAGGGGCCTTTTAAATCACTGGGCTTGGAGCAACCGACCCCTTTGCCATCTCCTGGTCAGTGGGCCTGGCCATAACTAAGCGTGACCAGATAGCTTGGAACACAGAGAGCAGTGTTGTGGACTAAATTCAGATCAAGAAATCACAAAACAAGAGAACAGTCTGGTTTTCATCTCCACAGGGACAACATTTTTAAATTCAAGGAGAAAAAACACAACCTTTTCCTTCTCTTCCCCACCCCGAAACAACAGATTTAGACAAGAGAACAAAGAATCCCAACAGAAATGCAACTGCAAGAGAAAAAGTTCTGCTATGAACATCTGAGGGAGTAGTACATGAAGGGCCAAAGGTATCTTGCAGTACTCACAGGCCTCAGCATGCTCCTCCGTATGGGCCAAGATATAGGACAGCAGCAGCCCCTACAGAATTGCCCGTACTCATATACTCCCTCCCATGCATTCCCAAGGCACTGGACCCCAGCTACTGAACATAGCAGAGAGAACTGGAATCCTCAGGACATTAACTTTATCAGTGCATAATCCAGATACCATATTGTGTGGGAGGAAGGGGCTGCCATAGATATTGCAGCTGGCCTGCATAGTTGTTTGTTAAATAAAGTTGATAAGCAGGGTTTCTCTCTCTGCTAATTGCACATGAAAACTAAACTAGAGTATGACATCACTGCTTAACAATTCCATAATTGTCCTCATCCAGAATGCTATACATGCAAATGACCATAAAAATAATAGTATAGAAAGATAATATATATTAGGATAAAAATAAAATTATATATGATATAAACCATACAACTATTTAAGAACATCAAATGCTAACATTTGATTGCACTAGTTTTAGGCTTTAGCAAGCTCAATCCTCGCATGTCCCTCTGTATCTGCAAAGTATGATCATAAAAGCTCAGAGCCTCATAGCTATTTAGGTGCCTAGCTCCCATGGAAATTCTGAATACCTCTGTGGATCTGGGCTAAGGAGTCTTGGAATTGGTTCACAGACCTGGCCTAGGAAGCTCTCACAAGTCACAGATTCTAGTGATACAGCTTCCCTGTTTGGTTGTGCAGTTTTCTGCAAGGACTGCATCCTCCTCACTCTTTGGTGTTTTAAATGCCTCACCCTCGCTTCCACAAATGTTATGCAGGCTATGACTGGTATAGATTGTGTGGCCCATGCCGGGTACTGCCTGTCACCAATTGCCTCGCCTGTGCTTTGAGCCTTCCCAAGGCATGACCCTTCATGCCACTGTAGTGTAGAGACAAGATGGTTTGTATCTCTATGCCCACAGTCAAGCCTTCCACAGTTGTGGGCCTGCAATCTAGCTTTTGCTTCTGAAAGCCAGAAGAACTCAGGCAATTAATCTGTTTCCCCTCCATATTACAGTAAATTTCCGATAATCCGGCACCTTTGGGACCCAGGGGGTGCCGAATTATCAGATATGCTGGACTATTAGAAGGGGGGGGGGCTATGAGGGGTCTGGAGTGGGGTGAATCCCAACGCCTGAATCCCAACGCCCAGCGGCTGAATCCCAACGCCTGGGGCAAAGCAGCTGGGGTGCTGCCGGGTTGGTCCCATAGCGCCGCCCCTCGGCGCTGCGGGACCAACCCGGCAGCACCCCAGCTGCTCTGCCCCAGGGGTCCCCAAGTCAGCCGCTGCTGAAACAGATCAGCGGCTGATTCCAAGAAGCCCGGGGCAGAGCAGCTCTGCCCAGGGCTTCCTAGAATCAGCCGCTGATCTGTTTCAGCAGCAGCTGAATCGGGGATCCCTGGGGCAGAGCAGCTGGAGTCCTGCCGGGTTGGTCCCACATCGCTGTCCTTTGGCGCTGCGGGACCAACCCGGCAGCACTCCAGCTGCTCTGCCCCAGGCGTCCCCAAGAGCAGCTGGGATGCTGCCGGGTTGGTCCCGCAGCCCCGAGGGGCAGCGCTACGAGACCAACCAGGCAGCACCCCAGCTGCTGTGCTCCTGGCTTCCCCAATTCAGCTGCTGGTCAGTTTCAGCAGCAGCTGAATAGGGGAAGCCTGTCCGGCTGTCCCAGCACTTCCAGGTTCCTGATGGTGCCGGACCATCAGGAGTTCCAGAGCATTGGATGCCGGACTAATGGAGTTTTACTGTAGTTCAAAAGATATTACTATAATTGCTGCCTATTCTTTGAACACATTCGTAAAACAAATGGTTAGCATTAACCAGTAATGGTTGGGTAAACAAGAATTTTATTCTAACTGTTTAGTGTTTCTTTGTGACATAGAGTGAAAAAAGCTATTTTATTGGCATGAACTGTTTTACTCAGAGTCTCCACAACAAAGAAAATAATTTTATTGGACTGGTTTTGCATGAAATACACGTTCATGTTATTTCAAGTTCATTTACAGAATGGCAACTACAAGAAATTGACACTTGGTGGAGCTAGATTACTCTGCAAATCGAATATACTTTAAGAGATGCTTGCTTAAAAGGCCTCAAAGGAAAGTTTATAAATAGTACATGGGAAAAAATACCAGGAATTGGGGGATTTTGCAAATCCTTTGGGGAATCAGAGTTTTTATAGCCCTAGATTTAATTACCCTACCACAGTAAAAGCAAAAGTTTTGTCTGTTGAGGGCAAAGATTATCTTCTGCTAGCTGAGAGAGCTGAAATGTGATTTCAGAAACTTGGGTGCAAAATTGCATAGATCAAATTTTACGTGTCACTTTTTTTCCCAGCAGTAAAACTGAATTAAGTCCTGCTTTTTAAAATTCAAAGTTGCTACTAAACCATACTGTTTGTGATTCTTTCTAAAAAATGTTTTGTATGTGAACATCTATTCCTGAAATGCTATGTTTTGGGATTTTTTTGCCGCCCTTCTGCACTCACATCTCCAAATATTCTGCACAAAATCAAGAAAGTCCCCCAGGTTTACTTCCAATTCAGGAACACAGTGCATCCTGCCCTAACTCCTCTGTACCTTCTGGAGTTAGTAATTGTGCCCTGACAAATATATTTCACTATCCAAATATTCATTCACTTTGTTTAAAAAAATACTACTGCTAACAGGGCCTTATTGTAGGTTAACTGAGCCTTTAAAGAGAGCCAAAGACTAGCTTGCCAATGACGGTTTTCTTAAGGCTCACCTAGGAGTAACTGGCTGTGCAAGGTGGCTGGCCATGTTTCATTAGTAGAGGATAGGGATGTGAATGACTAGTCAACACACTAGTCAACTAGTCGTTTTCCCATCCCTTGCTGCCTTTATCAGAAAGAGGCGGGGAGTGGAAGGGGGGAGAGAAAGGGGTGCTTCAAAGCAGCAGCCCTGGGCTCCACGTGGCACTGCCTCTGAAACACCATGGCTACGTCTACACTGGCCCCTTTTCCGGAAGGGGCATGTAAATTTCACTAGTCGTCGTAGGGAAATCCGCGGGGGATTTAAATATCCCCCGCGGCATTTAAATAAAAATGTCCGCCGCTTTTTTCCGGCTTTTAAAAAAGCCGGAAAAGAGCGTCTAGACTGGCCCCGATCCTCCGGAAAAAGTGCCCTTTTCCGGAGGGTCTTATTCCTACTTCAAAGTCTAGACGCTCTTTTCCGGCTTTTTTAAAAGCCGGAAAAAAGCGGCGGACATTTTTATTTAAATGCCGCGGGGGATATTTAAATCCCCCGCGGATTTCCCTACGACGACTAGTGAAATTTACATGCCCCTTCCGGAAAAGGGGCCAGTGTAGACGTAGCCCATGTGCGGCCCCAGATAGCGCCAGACTGCCCATGACGTTTCAAAGTGGCAGCACCTCATGGAGCAGAGGATCAGCTGGGGACTCCCTTTGATCTTGAGTTTCATGAGGCCCTGCCACTTTGAAACACTGCGGGGAGCATAGGGCCAGTGGGGGACTGCTTGATTCCCCTACTGGGCCCATGCTCCCTGCAGTGCTTTCGCCTTTGAAGTGTCGAAACAACCCTGGGGCTGTTGTTACACTTCAAAGGTCCAGAGGCCCTTATCACTAATTGATGCAAACTGCATCAACTATTCGATTAGCCGATTAATCTAAATTTAATATCCCTAGTAGAGGAGCACCAACACCCCATCCAAAGGCTATTGAGACTCGCTCACACAGGGTGCGTCTATGCTGCACCATAGGTCGAAATAAGATATGCAATTTGACCTACGCAAATTGCATATCTTATTCAGATGTTATTTCAAAATAGTTTATTTCGAAATTTGGCGCGGTCTACACAGCACTTATTTTGAAATAAATCGCTATTCTGAAACGTCCCTTTCTCCTTGTGGAATGAGTTTTACAGGGACATTGGAATAGCGAGCCCATTATATTTCAAAATAACAAGCGCTCTCAAAAGATGCAGAAGAGCTATTTTGGAATACCTCCAGTATCCTGAAATAGTGCTGCAGTGTAGATGTAGCCACAGAGTGCTGTTAGAAGGAAGGTGCTTTTGAGTGGAAGAGGCTTGTGAGAAGGCAACTTGAGAGAGAGAGAGAGAGAGAGAGAGAGAGAGAGAGAATACTGGAAGTGAAGAAGAATAGCTCAAGGGAAGGAACTGAGGGAAAAACACAGACAATGTTCCTCAAGTGGAGGGAGCAGGAGCATCCTTAAGGGAAGATGTCTCTGACTCTTTTCAGGAAATGAGAATAAAACTGTTCTGAGCAAAGGATCCACAGGAAAGGATCTTGAATCCTGAAGGGAAAAAGGTTGTTCTATAAAGCTAGTTTGACTGACCTTGGACTACAGATGCTCTAGGGCTTACCTGAGGTTATGTTGGTGTTAAATGCTATTAATAAATGAGGCCCTGAAACAGGGTGGGGGGCATCCTTGGATGCACAAGAGATTTGTTTAGATTGATCTATACAGGGCTGGATTACCCAATAGGCAGACTAAGCACGTGCTTAGGGCACCAGCAAAGCAGAGGCACTAAAAAAAACAAAGGGTATGTCTACACTACCCCGCTAGTTCGCACTAGCGGGGTAATGTATGCATACTGAACGTGCAAATGAAGCCCGGGATTTGAATTTCCCGGGCTTCATTTGCATAAGCCGGCCGGCGCCATTTTTAAATGCCGGCTTGTTCGAACCCCGTGCCGCGTGTAGCCGCGCGGCACGGGGTTCGAACAAGCCGGCATTTAAAAATGGCGCCGGCCGGCTTATGCAAATGAAGCCCGGGAAATTCAAATCCCGGGCTTCATTTGCACGTTCGGTATGCATACATTACCCCGCTAGTGCGAACTAGTGGGGTAGTGTAGACATACCCAAAGAGATTTGACAGTATAGTATTGTTTTTATTTTAAATTACATATGGGGGGGCACCATAATCTTTTCAGTGCTTAGGGCCTCTAGCAGGGGCACCAAAAAAAAGAAGAAGAGATTTTACGGTATCATATTGTTTTTATTTTGAATTACATAGGGGGTGGGGCACCATAATCTTTTCAGTGCTTAGTGCCTCTAAAGGTCTTAATCCGGCCCTGGATCTATACCTGGCTGAGGGAAAGCTAAGGCAGGGCTCACTTATGGTGTGTCTCTGGACTGCAGCATTGAAAGTAACTTCAGATTTCTTACAGGTACTATCCTATTGCAATCCGGGTCTCTGCCAGCTGTTTCAATAGATCCTTGTTGGGTTTTGCTGCAGCTAAGCCAGCTCTTGCCGGAGCTGAGCACCAGGGCACACCTGCTTACTTTCACCTCTGTTTGACTGATAAGTGGCAAGCAGCTGGATGCAGAGCATTCACAGTCCCATTGCTGCCTTTGATCATTCATTCTACATACTACATTCACTGTGAGAAAAGGGCTAAAAGATTTTATCTTCCCCCTACCTCTTTGACCCTCCATTCCTGGTGTGTGATACGGTAGGCCTATTGATATATATATATTCCCTGATAACTTTTAATCTCTGGTTTCATTACCTAACCTTTCTTGCATTGAATCAACTCCAAATCAGGGGAGGGGAAAGGCCAGAAGGGGAAGCCCTGGAGCAGAATTGAGTGGGGTACTTTCATGTCTGTGTTGGATTTGTAGACTTTGAGCACTCCTAATTTAGGGCCTGACTGCCACTGGTCTGCTGCATTTCATAAGGAAGTGAGAATGCCCATGATGCCTCCCTGCTTCATAGATTCATGTATTTTAAGACCAGAAGGGACTGTTATAACTATCTAAACTGACCTTTTGCATAACAAAGGCCTTTGGCTTTTCACCAAATAACTAAGAAAAATGCAATATAACTTCTGTCTGAGCATCTCTTTTAAGAAGGCATCCAAGTCTTCATTGAAAGACAACCAGGGACGGAAAATCCAGCATGGTTCTAGGTAATTGTTCCAATGGTTACCTATTCTCTAAAAATGGAGACCTTATTTTTAGTCTGAATTTCTCTCACTTCAGCATGGACTTTGTTATGCTTCTGTCTGCTAAATTGAAGAGACTTCTACATCCTTTTGCTCTTTCTCGCCTGCATAGGACCAGCCACATTGTGGGCTTGATCCTGTCCTCCTTGCTCATGTTCAGCGCTCCTTTATTTCCTGAATAGTCACTTGGGGTGCATCTACACTGCACCTGTAGCTCAAAATAAGCTACGCAATTTCAATAGCTTATTTCTAGTCAATTTTGAAAGAGCTTATTTCTGCATTTGGTGCTGTCTACAAAGCACCAAATTTCAAAATAACTCACTATTCAAAAACATCCCTTACTCCTCGTGGAATGAGGCTTACAGGGATGTCAGAATAGTGAGCCTGTTAGATTTTGAAATAATGGTCCCACTGTTAAGATGCAGGATAGCTATTTGAGAAAACCTCCGGTATCCCGAAATAGTGCTGCAGGGTAGACATAACCTTGGACAATAACTACTCAGCATGAGTAAGGGAGAAGAATTTGACATGGTACCTGGGCAGCAGACCACTGCTCCATACCAGTGTTGCCAGCATCTTCAGATGAGGCAGGAGCGTGACAGGTAAGCAGCAGGAAAGGGACCCAACAGAACACTTTTTAATCCATTCCAATTTTTGGAATGATTCAAACCATTTTCCTGCTTCCTTCTGTTGTTGGGTTTTCAATCCTTTTCATTTTTATAAATGTTTCTCATTGCTACTTGCCCCCCATGCCTCCCTGTCTTCTGTTGCTTGAACAGCCGTGAATGGGTGTGGTGACAATGGAACTAAGTTCTTGTCAGCTGGAGGGCTTTCAAAGTGAGAGGTTTTAATTTATTCTTGCTCTCCAAAGGTTTGCATTGTCCTTGGAATATTAATGCTTGTTTGTTCTGTCTCTTTTACTCTGTTCAACTCAAATTGGAGATTTATGGATAAAAACTTTGATTTAATATAATCTGTCTAGTGCGCCTTGCTGCATCCTGCATAAGCCACCTGATTTCTCATGTTTTTAAATCTATTCAATTTATTACCCTCCTCCTTTGAACTAACCTCCCCATGGTTTTGTGTCATCCACAAATGTCACCTCTTACTGCACACGTCTTCATCCAGGTTAAAAGGTAGAGACAGTCAATCAGTCAGTAAATCCCTATTCTCTGCATATGCAGTTAGCACCAGCTGTAGCTCAATTAAACTCAACAGTCAAATAGCTCACAGGAGAACACAGACACATATGCACAAATTAATCAAATAAATCCATTTTCCAGTATCTAAAGGTATTCCCAGAATTTAAAACAATCGAGTACGTGAAAAATATGATTGTTCTCTGCAGTAGTTTTAGGAAGTTGGAGTGATAATTTAAAAATTATATTCTGACTATTACATGAAGGTAATGCTAATTTGATTAAAATGCTACCGAAGCACAGCTGTATCAGTGTAGCATTTCAGTGTAGATGCTAGCTATGCAAATGGGAGGGGTTCTTCCACTGGCATAGGTAATCCACCTGTCCAAAATTCAGTAGCTAGGTTGATGGAAGAAATCTTTTTGTCAACCCAGTGCTATCTACATGGGGCTTAGGTAGGCTTAACAGAATTGTTCTGGGGTGTGGATTTGTTGTATCTTTGACTGCTGTAATTAAACAAACCTTGTTTTTTAATAGGTCTCAGAGGTAGCCATGTTAGTCTGTAACTTTTAAAAAAATGAGTAGTCCTGCGGCACCTTAGAAACTAACCAAAATACATAGAATCATGAGCTTTCATGGGTAAAACCCACTACAGATCAGGCCAAATTACAGCTCCTGTCTTTAATGTTGATGTTTTAATTAGCATCTACTTCTGGAGCTTAATGTGGGTTTTTTGGTGACTGAATAATGATTTGGGCAGCCTAAGCTGAACAAAACTCCAAACTGGGAATTCATCACTGGATGCCATGTGTTTGACATTTCATATTTTAGCTTCTCCCACCCTCCAGCAATGGCAATAGAAGCAGCAGTAGCCAGGGCCCTTTTGGAAATCCCTAAATGTTTGCCTGTTTCATAGGTTTTTAAAAATCAGCCTTAAAACCACCTAAGAAAATTATATTGAGTCTCTGGAATGGTTTAAAAAGCCTACGTCATTTCTCTTCTGGTTAAATATATAGGTTTGTAGAGTAATTTTTACAGAACTGTATTGGTTCAGGTCTCACTTTTGGAACTCAGTGAAGCACATACTTTAAGTTGAGCACGTATATGAGCTTTCATTGGGGCTGTGATGGACTCCTCCCCCTTGCTTTATGAAATGGACTTATGGACATAAAGGTACATAACTCAAAGGTGCTTTGAGCAAATTATTTCATGTAACCTATCAATCTTCATGTCATGATCCACTGGTTCTGTTTATCTTACTTGTATGTATCATTCTTTGGTGTAAAATTAGACAGAGTGGGGAATACTTTGTGGGTTTTAAATATGTGAATGAGAGGCCTAGATGTCTTGATGAGCAACTGTTAAACAATCTCTTTTGTCCTTAAGTCTGAGTAGTGGTTGGTAGGGAGTGGCCTCAATTCCTTAAAAAAGAATAGGAAAGCAGAGGCCTGGATCTTTTGGTTGGTCTCCCAGGATGGGGAGACAGCCTTGGTTTGGAGGGGAAGCTGGAAAAGAGGTTTTAGGGTGAGTTGCAAAAGTTTATACTGAGGTTTCAGTGCAGAATTAGCTAAGTATTTTTCGGAAGCTGCAGGGAGTAGCCGAGTTAGTCTGTACGGGATAAACTTAAAAAACAACAGATGGTCTGGTAGCACTTTATAGACTAACAAAAAATGTAGATGGTATCATGAGTTTTTGTGGGCACAGCCCACTTCTTCAGATGACCGGAATTTTGAGTTTAGAATGTGCAGACCCAAAATAAATAGGGGAGAAGGGAGAGGGGGGAAAGGAAAAAAAGGAGGGGGAGCAGGAAGCAAGGAGCAGGAAGTATGGAAATATCAAAGGGAAAAACAAGTAGGCAGAGCTGGCAAGCTATAAACACCTGAAGATTGGATACTTGAAAAGAAACAGATCAAATGATAGTAATAGATAAGAATGTTGCTAATGCTATTATCTACACAGACAAAGAGCTGTTTGCACCTTCATTGAATGTTAGGTTGATGGTGTCCCAACCATCCCTCATCATGATTGAGGCCAACACCTCTCTGTGTATTTGACTTGTAGAATTGGTTTGTGATAAGACCGCCACCAAGAGATCTTTTAAAGTGTGATTAGGTAGATTGAAGTGCTCTCCAACAGGTTTTTGTAAGGTAAGTGTAACAGTCGGTGGGTTTCTGATATAGGGTGGTGGAAATTTGTCAATTATTTAATTGTACTGTATTATCCAGGAAGTAGATTTCTAGTGTGGACTGGTCCAGGCTGAGTTTGATGGTGGGGTGGAAGTTGTTGAAATCCTTGTGAAATTCTTCAACAGTTTATTTTCCATGAGTCCATATGATGAAGATGTCATTGATGTAGCATAAGTAAAGTAGAGGTGTTAGGGGGTAAGAATTGAAGAAACGTTGTGCAAGGTCAGCCATAAAGATGTTGGCATAGTGTGGTGCCATGCGGATGCTGATTTGGAGATACAAATTATCTTTGAATTGGAAGTAATTGTGGGTGAGGACAAAGTCGCAGAGCTCTGTAATCAGGTGTGTGGTGCTGTTATTGGGGATGGGGTTCCTGATGGCTTGTAATCCGTCTTTGTGTGGAATGTTGGTGTAAAGGGCTTCTATGTCCATAGTGGCCAGGATGGTGTTTTCAGGTAGATTACTGATGTTTTGAAGTTTCCTCAGGAAGTCAGTGGTGTCACGGAAGTAGCTAGAAGTGCTGGTAGCATAGGATCTGACGAAGGAGTTGATATAGCCAGATAATTCTGTGGTGAGTATGCCAATGCTTGAGATGTTGGGCAATCCAGGATTTCCAGGTTTGTGTATTTTGGGTAGCAGATAGAAAGTTCCTGGTCAAGGATGAGAAAGGGTGTTAGTGTAAATTTGTTCCTGAGTAGCATCAGGGAGCTTCATGAGCAGTTTTTTCAGGGTTTTTTGGTATTCCTTAGTGGAGTCATAGGAGAGAGGCTTGTAGAGTCTGGTATTGGTGAATTGTCTGCCTCCTGTTCATAATCTGTCCTGTTCATGATGACTACAGCGCTTCCTTTGTCCGCCTCTTTGTTTATGATGTTGGGATTGTTTTTGAGGCTGCGTATTGCATTGCATTCTGCATGGCTGAGGTTGTGTGTTATAGGTTGTTGTTTGCTGATAAAGTCAGCTTTAGCACGTTTGCGGAAGCAGTCGATGTAGAAATCAAGACTTTAATTATGACTATTAGAGGAGGTCCACATAGAAGCCTTCCTTTTGTGGGTTTGGCGGGGGGGGGGGCGGGGGCGGGAGAGCAGTAAGGTCAGTGTGTTGTACATCAGTGTGTTGGAAATATTCCTTCAGGCGGAGGTGGTGAAAATAGGATTCCAGATCCCCACAGAACAGAATCATATTTGTGGGGATGGTGGAGCAGGAGAGTCAGCGGGCTAGTACAGATTCCTCTGCTGGGTTAAGAGAGTGGTTAGATAAATTAATGATGTTGTTCAGTGGGTCAAAAGTATCTGAAATGAGAGATCCTGAGGCATGTAGCAGTTTGGATAGTTTATTGTCCTTTTTCTTCTAAAGGGCGATCAAGTGGTCCTTGTAGGTGTTTTGTTGAATTGTAATAAAGTCTGGAAAAGATGAAGTGTGTGTGTGTGGAGGCTTGGTTATTTATGATAGTTTCTAATGTTGAGAGCTCCTCCTTGATTATTTTCTGTTTGTTGTAGAGAATGCTGATAAGGTGGTTGCTCAGTTTTTTTTGCGAGTGTGGCATAATCTTTACCTGTAATCCGTGGTATTTTTATTTCTTTTGATTTGTAACTTACTTGCTCTGCCTGTTCTCACTTATTACCACTTAAATCCTACTGCTTGTACTTAATAAAATCTAGGGCTGTCAACTGAGCTGCGTTAACGCCTGTGATTAACGCAGGACAGGATAAACGCGTTAATTTTTTTAACGTATTAATCACAGGCGTTAATGCTGCGCTGCCCCTTTGAAGGGCCGCTCCTGCGCTTCAAAAGGGCAGCCCAAGTGGAGCTGGGGATCAGCTGGAGTGCCCAGATGATCCCAGGCTCTGCTGTTGCAAAACCCCTTTGAAGTGCTGGAGCGGCCCTTCAAAGGGGCAGCACAGCATTAACGCCTGCAATTAATGCCCCCTAATCTTTCATTTAAACATTATGACACTCAAAAGAATTTGAGCAGCTCTAACTGATAACAAGAGTGAAAGCCACAGCACTAGTATAAACTGTGTGCCAGTGACTGCTGTCATTTTTATCAACATGTTAAACTTCTGAGCAGGTTTTAGAAAAGACTGCTTAAAATGCTGGCGTAACTACCTGCAGGCAAATTTGAACCTGGGCCCTCTGAAGCTTAGGGTACATCTAAACCACATTCCTTTTTCAATAAAGGGATGTAAATTAGATGCATCAAGATGGTAAATGAAGCCGGGATTTGAATTTCTGGCGCTTCATTTACATAATGGCGGCTGCGGCTTTTTTCAAAAAGACGCTTTTGGAAGAAAAAAAAACGCGGTCAAGACAGGGATCTTTCGACAGAAATACCCCATTTCAAAAGATCCTGTAACCTTCAAAAAATGACCATTATATAAACTGCCATTATGTAAATGAAGCACGGGAAATTCAAATTCCAGCTTCATTTACAATTTCAGTATGTCTAATTTACATCCCTTTATCGAAAAAGGGATGTAGTTTAGATGTACCCCTAGTGTAGGAGCCTCTACAGCTTGAGCTATAAAGCCAGTTGGGCTATAAAGCTCCCTTGTTCTTATCTCTTGCTGTAAGTGGTCTAGGCATGTGAGTTACATTGGAACCTGGAGCCATATCTCCAGTGACACATCTGTGCTGCATTTTTAAACCCATGGTGGTGAGGCTCAAAGCCCAGGCCTGCAGACTTGGGTTCATATCAGGGGACTGAAAACAACAGTGTAGACATGTGGCTTTGGCTGGAACTTGGGTGTGAAACCCAGCCCCACAGCTTAATTTGTATTGAAAGAGGTGCTGGGGCTTAAGCAATTTTTTACATTCCTAACAGAGGCAGCAAGAGGTGCTGGGACTATGAACTGCCAAGCCTAGAAGCAGCGGGACTCCGCCCTGGTGAATGTTGGCATGAATTGAGCACTGCCTAACCCTTTGCCTGGGCTTCAGCGCCTGTGCTCCAATTGCAGCCCAAATGTCTACACAGCAGTTAGCTCTGTAGCTTGAGCCTGAATCAGTCAACCTGGGCTCTGACACTCACTTCAGCAGATTTAAAAACACAGCATAGACATACCCCATGTGTGCTCAAAGCACTGCTACCAGCAGCTGAGATGCTGTTCTTAGTAGTGGTTGGGAATATCTTAGAAGAAAGACTAGCACACATCCTACATATGGAAAATGACCCATGTGTGACCGTGTCAGTGATGCATTCTCTCTGCACTTGAAAATATTCCGTTCACTAATGTAAACATCACCAGGTCATTGTCAACATCCTTTTCAAAAATCACATTAGGCCAGAGAATTTCAAAATGAGAGGGAGGGTCAGATTTAGAATGGAAGGGATGCAGAATGTATGGGTGGAGGGGATGGGGGTTTGAGAATGGCAAGCTTTAAGGAAAAAAAACACACTAAGCACATTTTACTCATAGCAATGAACAAACAGCAAAGCTGATTCCTCCCAGCATGTCAGGTCTTCAGATGGTACTGTGCTTTTTAATAAATTTCTGTTGAGCTTTGCATTATACAGAGTCACTACCATCTGTACACTAGTACGTTTGCTATGATGCGATGTGCGCATTCTATTGTAAGCCTGAAAGCACAATCACAGTTTTGCTTTTGCTCTGATTACAATGGATTGTCGACTCATACATGCAACAGGGAAAAAAAACTGAAGTGAAAAACGAAGAATCTGAAACTGATTCAAGTGAAGCATCACCGCTGCATATATTGGTATATGTATTTGTGTGGTGGGACTAAACTGCTGCAGATACAAAGGGACATGATCAAATAAGATTGAGAACCATTGTGTTAGGTCATTGCTGAAGTGAAATCATGTTGTCTGTTTAGGATGTTGGTAATGACTTGCCCCATTAGCCAGGAACAGGAAACCATTGCTGGTGCTTATCAGTGATGGGTCATTTTCCCAGATTAAAGATTCTATGGCTACGTCTACACTGGCATGATTTTCTGAAAATCCTTTTAACTGAAAAGTTTTCCGTTAAAAGCATTTTCAGAAAAGCACGTCTAGATTGGCAGGATGCTTTTCCGCAAAAGCACTTTTTGCGGAAAAGCGTCCGTGGCCAATCTAGACGCGCTTTTCCGCAAAAAAGCCCCGATCGCCATTTTTGCGATCGGGGCTTTTTTGCGGAAAACAGTACTATGCTGTCTACACTGGCCCTTTTGCGCAAAAGTCTTTCAGAAAAAGACTTTTGCCTGAACGGGAGCAGCATAGTATTTCCGGAAAAGCACTGACGATCTTACATGAGATTGTCAGTGCTTTTCCGGAAATTCAAGTGGCCAGTGTAGACAGCTGGCAAGTTTTTCCGCAAAAGCAGATGATTTTGCGGAAAAACTTGCCAGTCTAGACACAGCCTATGAGTATATAATAGGCTCTGTGAGAAACACAGGAGAAATAGAGAAGCTTGATGCTTTGTATCGACTTCAATAGGCTTTGAATCAGGCCCTAGCAGAGAGGGATGTGAAAACCGTGCCTTAGTGTTTTGACATTCAATCCTGTGCCATTCAGTGGATGAAAAAAATTGCTATATATAAAACTTTTCAACAGTTCAGGTCTCTTCTATTTTAAAACTCACTGTTTTACTGGCTCTATACTTTTCTTCTTAACTACAAAGGAGAACTTGTGAATAGAAGCATTAAAACATCACAGATGCTGGTACGAAGATTGTGAAGCCATCACATTAGTATTCTCAGAAAGTCCTGTTTATACACTTGAATTTTAGAGTCACAAAAAGCTATAGACTGATTAATGTATGATTTATGATACGAAAAGCATTACCATCCTATGGAAGGTATCTGGCCACAAAGGTTGACTCCAGCTCTGGTATGTTTGAGAGATATAATAGTCATTTTTATTCAGTGTAACTCTAAAAAATGGAGGCATTGAAAACATTGCCATAGGCTACTTCCCTGCTTCAGGGTGGCAGGGAAATAATTTCTTAATACTTTTAGAATTGTTCAACAAAGCATAAATTATAGTAAAGATGGGAAGAAGGAAAAGCTCAGATGTCTATGAATAACTGAATATTTCTCCAGGGTATAAGCAGTAATGACTTTAATTAGATTATAATTGCCCATGGAAGCATACTCTTGTGCAAGATAAAAATACCTGACATTGTGTTCATGGCTAAGTTACTGAATCAGCAGCACAAGAAGGCTTAATGTAAACGTCACTTAAATACAAGTTCCTTACTAAATGTAAGTGACCTAAGACCAGGCAAATGCACATATATTAACGTGACTGTAGCTAGGGATGTAAATGTAGGGATGTAATTGACTAGTGGATTGCCAGCTGTGCGGTTCTGCGCTCTGCGCATGTGCAGATCGTTCTGCGCATGCGTAGATTGCTCTGTGCCGAGAAGTAATCTACTCGCCACGGGTGAGTAGATTACATTGTTTGTTGAGTCCTGGGCATTTGTATTGCCAAGAGGCAATGGTTCTTCCCTTAAGGGATTCAGAGGCAATAAGCACACAAATTGGGTGAAGGCTTAAAGATTTTACTAAGCAAATATTAAGGTAAAGTACAATGCTTAATATCAGAGTAATGTACAATGCTTATTAAGCAAATCTTAGAATAAAATACAATACTTATTAAGCCTAAGCAAATCTTAGAATAAAATGCAATGCCCATTAAGAAAATAGAATACTCATTAAGCCTATGCAGATCTCAGAATAAAATGCAATGCCTATGTCCCTTCTGCTGCTGGGAACCCCCTGAAGAAGGTCAGTGGACGGACCCCAGTGGCCAGTGCATAACACAGGCTACGCCAAGGTTCCAATGTTAGGAATATCCACGGCCTTTATATACTATTGGTTCTACAGTAATCACACCTGTTGTTTTGAGAACCTAACAAGATCGTTGATATTTTGCATATTTTCCCAGGCCAAATAATAGCATTTTCAGGTGGGGAACATTCAGCATAGATAGCTGTGTGATCTTCCCAAGCTCTACTATATTCACATACCAGGTGGCTGGCCTTGTGAACTTGTTGGCCTTGGGAACTTTCCCAGAACTTGTTGAAAGTAAACAGTGTATTCCTACACTGTACCATCTTGAGCAAACAGCTAACTCTTTGAGAACAACAAAAGAATAATAAGAAGCAAAAAGCACAAATGGCTGCCTTGAGCATCCAGTCCTGTAAGAATATGCAGGCACAAAAGGAACGATTGTGGTACACCACCTAATTTTCTCGACCTCACAATCATCTTCCACATTTCCACTACAGCATTCCACCCCTGCCCACTGCCTCTTTATCAGAGGCAGCAAGGAAGGCAGAAAGCAGGAGTCAGTGTTGGGGGGAGCCAATCTCTGCAGTGCCACCTGCCTTCCCCCACTCTGCTGCCTCTATCAAAGGCTGCTCTGGCAGCAGCCCCTATCCACGATGTCTGGGACTTACCCACACTGAAGCTCTGCAGTTTTAATGTACTAAGAGCCAGGTAGGCAGGCAGCCCAGCTTGTAGTACATTTAAGCTGCGGAGGTGCTGCGGGGGTAGGTCCCGGACCTGGCGCAAGCTGAACTTCTTCAGTCCCTGTTCATGCTGGGTCCAGGACCTACCCTGGCTGTGCCTCTGAAGTTTAAATGCAGTAGGAGCCGGGCTGCCTGCACATCCGGCTCTTAGTACATTTAAACTGCAGAAGCGCAGTGGGAGTAGCTCCTGGATCTGGCGCAAGGCAGGACTGAGTGCCTTCCCTTATCGACTAATTGTATCAACTACATGATTAGACAATTATCCACCTCTTATCATCCTTAACTGTAGCAGTGCTTTAGTATTAGAGATTGTGGGGCAAGGTGCAGTCATGGCACTGAATGTTTAGATGAATCAGAAAGATAACTGGTAGACTTACCATGGCCAGGACCTCAGGCATTGGTGGCAGTTCAGTCTTTCCGATTCTCCACATTTTGTTCTGCACACAAAAGTTTAGTCTCCCAAGGACTGAAATGCTTTGGTTCACCTAAAGTCAGTGGGTGAAATTTAGTAGCTTATGGTATGCAAAAAGTCAGACTAGGTGCTGCTCTATTGATCAGTTCTGCCCATACATTTTATGAAACTATGAGAGAACATCTCAAGAGCCTAATCTCCATGCATCCACCACAAAGGATTGTTAGAATGTAGTATGAAGTTCTCACTAGTCGAAGACTTCAAAGTCTACAGATCCACTCATTGTGTTTCAGCTAAAACACTGAGCCTTGAGCACACAACCTGAGCTGCTGGGCATTTCACTAGGTGCTGGGATAAAAAGTATCCACACCCCATACTAAGACCACAGAGCATTAATAAAGCCATCTCCTCCCTGCTACTCTAGCTCCAGGGCTGTGCCATATATCCCTTGCCATTTTCCCTTCACAAATAGCAATGGTTGGTGAATCCATGTATTAGTCAAGTGACCAGACAAACACCTGGTCCACACCCTACTCCCGTCGTATTCAGAGAGCTTCCATAGCTCCATGTGTTCACATACTACGTCTACACTGGCATGATTTTCCAGAAATGCTTTTAACGGAAAACTTTTCCGTTAAAAGCATTTTCGGAAAAGCGCGTCTAGATTGGCAGGACGCTTTTCCGGAAAAGCACTTTTTGCGGAAAAGCGTCCATGGCCAATCTAGACGCGCTTTTCCGCAAAAATGCCCCGATCGCCATTTTCATGATCGGGGCCTTTTTGCGGAAAACAGTACTGTGCTGTCTACACTGGCCCTTTTGCGCAAAAGCCTTTCGGAAAAAGACTTTTGCCCGAACGGGAGCAGTATAGTATTTCCGGAAAAGCACTGACGATCTTACATGAGATCATCAGTGCTTTTCCGGAAATTCAAGCGGCCAGTGTAGATAGCTGGCAAGTTTTTCCGGAAAAGCGGCTGCTTTTCTGGAGAAAGTGGCCAGTCCAGACACAGCCATAGTGTATAGAAAACTGTGGCAGATTTCCAAAACCTGTCTTTCCCTCTGTTTCCCCATTCAACAGAACCATACCAATTTTGCTGTGCCTGTGGACTTCTGCATCTGTAGGAGGACCCAGGAGACAGAGAGATTTCCCATCTAATTAAAACATGTTATTTCTATTTGCTCATATTTGAAAGGAAATGCTACTTGTTTTCCCACATCTGATTTAAAAGAAATCACACAAGAAATATCAAAGCATAGACATCTTGTCTTTTTTTTGGTTATGATTGTCTTGAAGAAACTTATATTAAAGGAAATCTAGGAACTATAGAATAGCCAATACAAAAAGCAGGTTACATTTTTGTTTTTGGTAAAGATGATTTTTCTGAAGTCAATTGAAATAGTGAAGGGATGTGATTTAAAAACAATTTCTTAATTTACTAGTTAAAATTGGTAGTGGCAATTTGTAATTGTAGAAGCACTGAGAATGGGTCTTTTAAAATTCAGGAATAAACTTCTTGTGTGTGTTCAAAGCTCTATTAAGACAGAAAGCACACAAGCTTCTGTTGACAATACAATGTAAATTAAAAATGACTTGACTGGAGTGAATAAATATTTACAAGTTCAATCTTAGTCAGCAGCAATTTTCTGGGGAGAAAACATTTCAAGAGTGATTATAAATTTTGGTATTAATTATATTAAATGTGGAAAAAGTTCATACCGAGAACCCACCTAACCATGACTGGTTCCATATTCTTTTGGAGGATAGGCAAAGCCTGGGGCATGTTCTCTGTGAAGCTGCTGTGATGAATACGGATATGAGGAAAGATTTTGGGGTAATGATAGCATTGTAAGTATGGAAATGCAAAACCACATGGTATATTTACAAACTGGACTGAAAATATAAAACTCTGGCAAACAAAGAAGACAAGATGTTAGTTCCCAACTGGTGATGCTCAGCCTGTAACACTTTTTCACCAATTACAGTCCAGTTAATTACCAACATTTTACCAATCCTACAACAGTGTATCTTTAAAAGCACCATGATAAGTCTTGGCAAGCTTACCATCTTTCACATAATTGTTTCCCAGATTAGATTTAGAAGCACTGACCATCACCTCTCAATGATAGGGGTGAATATTTTCAATTTAGAAAAACACTGCTATAATTAATTTACCTTTACAAATCTTTAACCACGCTCCTAAGACAAATAAAGTGTTCCAAGCCACCACGAGAACTATTAGTTAGTCTTAATGAGAACATGATTGACTCCCAATACACAGAGGAATAATGTAATACTTTACTTTTGTAACAAGACACAGTGGATTGCTAGGGAGGAAGTTGAAAGTAGGGCAACTGGTATCAATTGAGAGGGCAAATACTGAGGACCCTCCTTTACTTTCATGCAGTCTTTACTCATTTTGGCCTTAGATTAAATATTCTATTTTGGCCCTAGAAATCAGAATCGGTCTTATATTAATAACCTCTATGAATAAGAAAAGAAATTATAAAAGATTATCTACCAGCCTACACTTTATGTAGTTGTTTACATCTGACCTTATAATCTTTCATCTGCCTTCCTCATTTACCCAGCCTTCCATGCTTTTCTTCACCCTTCTTACTCTCCCTACCCACCTTCCATCCCCTTCCTCTAAGGCAGTGATCCCCAACCTTTTGGGGCTGCCGGGTGCCCAGGGGTGGGGCCACTCACACGCTGGGCACCCGGGGATGGGGCCGCACATGCCCCCGGGGGCGGGGCCACCCATACGCTGTGTGCCCAGTGCCGGTGCCACCCATGCGCTGCACTCCCGGGGCCAGTGCCATTCCTGTGCCGCATGCCCAGGAGCCGTCATCACCCACAAGCTGAGCGCCTGGGGCCAGCGCCACTCCTGCGCTGCATGCGCAGGGGCGGGGATGCCCATACACTGTGCGCCCGGGGCCGGTACAGCCCATGCACTGCGCGCCCGGGGGCAGGGGCTGGCGCCGCCCCGTGCCGCATACCTGGGGCTGGTGCCATGCCTGTGCCATGCGCCCAGGGGCTGACACCGCCTATACGCCATGTGCCCAGTGCCGGCACAGCCCTTGCGCTGTGCACCTGGGGGCGGGGCTACCCATACGCTGCACGCCCAAGGGCCGGGGCTGCCCATATGCCGCATGCCCAGAAGCCAGCAGCGCCCATGCGCTGCACTCCTGGGGCCAGCGCTACTCCTGTGCCACGTGCCCAGGGGCAGGGACGCTCATACGCCACGCGCCCGGGGCCGGCACAGCCCATGTACCGCGCACCAGGGGGCGGGGCCGCCCATGTGCTGCATGCCCAGGGGCCGGCACTGCCCATATGCCGCGTGCCCAGGGCCGGCACAGCCCTTGCGCCGTGCACCCGGGGGTGGGGCCACCCATATGCTACATGCCCAGGGGACAGCACCACCTATGCACCACGTGCCCGGGGGCAGGGCTGGCCCTGATCACTCAGTGGGCATACAGAAATGGCCCAGCGCGGGCACCGCACTAGGGACCACTGCTCTAAGGGCTTGTCTATCCTGACACTACTGCTGTGTAACTTTCTCACTCAGAAGTGTGAAAAACCATCGCCCTCGAAGGCAGCAAGCTACAGTGCTGTAAAACGCCAGTGTAAATAGGCTCCCAGTACTGAGAGCTATGCACTGCTGCAGCTGTGCTTTAAACTTAGAAGTGTAGACAAAGGTTTAGTGTTCCTATTCACCTTCCTTTCTTTTTTTCCACTCCATGGATCATTTTACATCCTCGTCTACTGTTTGCACTTGACCTCCTGTCCATCCCCTTTAAATACAATGTAGCTAACAAGACAGTTTGATTCACTTGTCTGATATAACTGATTCCCCTTCCCCTTGTTTGTATTTATGTCTTTTAGGTTGTAAGTACTTTGAGACAGAGATTGTCTCTTCGTATATGTTTGCACAGCGCTCAGGAAAAATGGGAGCTCCAGGCCTGCCTGGGATCTTTGGCAGTAGCAATGATAAATTAACAATAAATAGTAACAATCACATTAGTCTGACCACACAGCACATTCTGTACATCAAATGTTCCAAAACAGTCTAAACAATACAAACTATAAACCAGTAATATTTACACTCAATGGGGGGGGGAGAGGAAAGAGTAAAAATGACTATTTAGGTTGAAAGTGGCAGAGCTGAAACTGGAGGAAAAATCCTAACTTTTGGAATTTCCTGATTTCTGGGCGTTTACTTTCTCACCTTGAATGTTGCATTAATGTAAGACAATGCATTTAATTTTTCTTGTTTTCTTAGCTAACCTGAAGTGCAATCTTACCTTAATAATCCTAAATTGAAGTGGATTTCACTGAGGAGCCATGAATAGATTAATCCTAAACTCAGGAGGCATTAACAAGACTCTTATTTGTCTTAGTGAATCTTTAAACAAATATGTGACTCTAAATACTCACAAGTTTACAATTATGGAACCAATTTTCATTAGCCATGAATAATTTTTCCTTCATTCGTGATGATCTATGAAATATCCTGGTTTAGAGGGTGTAGAATTAGCCATTTTTGAGATTTGCAAGCTTCAATTAGGACATATGGGACAAGTGTGCTGTATTTTTCATGCTAACATGACTCAATGGGTTGAACTAAGTTTATTCATGCTTTCCAACACAATCCAATCTTGGACTTAAAGCAAACATGGAAATTTTCATCCTGATAAAATTTGTCTGAGAAAGTTATGAGTAACTGAAAAAGGAGAGGGTTGTATAGAGGTTGGAACTCCTCTTTAAGGATAACAGTCAGTACTGCTGGATCCCAAAGCAGTTTGAGCTACATGCTCAAGTGAACAATAATGGAGGATTCTAGCAGAAAATTAATAGACTGTCAAGTACAATTTATGGATGATGAACTGTAATTGCAGAGGAAGGACAAATGCGAACAGTAAAATGTAGCCTAACAAAGATTTATACCATTTATTTGAATGGTTATTCAGCACTTTTCTCAAAACTAAAAAGCAAACAAACAAAAGACTTCTCATGCACACAGACACTCAGCTGAAAATATTGGGGACAACAAAGCATCTAAACAATACCTTTCTAGCAAGCTTCAAATGACAGACAAATTATAGTCAAATGATGTAATCCTATGAGACTGGTTTCTAGGCAGAATTCAGTCACACAACTGCAACCCGGGGTTAGCACAGTTAAAAAAAATGCTCCAGTTCTTTCTTTCTGTAAACTTAGAGTTATATAAGAGTTTTAAATCTCCTTTTACTTTCTGCCCTTCATATGGCATCAGCTGCAGCTAAGTTGGTTTGATGGCCTTTCTGCTTGACTTATGCAGGTCCATTTCATGCTTTATAGACCACAGTATATGCTTTAACCTACTCAAAAGGTGTTGAAACTTCATACGTGGCAGGAAAAGCCAAGACTAACACCTCTCTGGAAGGAGTTGTGCTGTCTGGCAAGATAGGTTCAAAGAACCCCATAATGATGAAGAAGGTGGGTGTTAAATATTTAACAGCATTTGCTTCACCTTAGATGTGAGCAAGTTAAAAAAAGGCCAATTAATCTCATAAACATGAAGGAGGGGCTGGGCTGGATAAAGCTTAATTGGAAATGAAGTACAACTGGGCAAGGGTAGTCTGAGCTTGCATAAATCCAGGCAGTTACCTATAAGGGAGGTTGGAAGGTAGAGCTTTGTAATTATTCTATAGAGAAAAGTGGTGGCTACAAGCAAGGTGATGTTGAAGGGGGAGGATTACAGAGTTGGGCAAAAAGCTGGAGGGAGTCAGTATTGGAAACAGAGAAAGCTTGGGTTCCTAAATGTAGAAGTTGGCTAGGAGCTATAGAAATGAAGTACAAAGAACCTCAGGGGAACAGTGATAGAGAGTGAGGTTGAGTAGGCTATGGTTGCTTGGCCCAAATCCCACGAGTTTTAATTTAGACTAGTAGACCAATCCAGGTTCCACTATCAGCCACAGGGGAAGTGGCACAGGGCCTGTATTTGAAGGGGAAGACTCCCTGACATGATGTAGGGACAACTTATCCAGTGGGCAGTCTTGAAGAGGAAGACTAAACAGTGACCTGTCTAGACAGCTAGCTCATAAAGACTAGTGCTAGAGACAGAAAGGCACTGTACTGTGAGCAACTGATGGAAAGGAGTGTCAGGCTGGGAGAGAGAGCTAATCCCAAGTCACAAGAAAGTGTTCCACTATTATCTCATGGTCTAGTTCTGAATGATACCATTTGTATGCCACAGATTCAATGACTCCTCCTCAGCTATCTTTGTAAAGCTCCAGAATCTTCCCTAGTGAAGTGACTATTTCTTTGAAGCTCTCTACATTCTTCTGCACTAAATTATCTGGGACCTTTTACCCTTCCTGAGATGTGGTTTTTTTTTTGTTTGTTTGTTTTTTTTGTTCTGGGATGTGGGAATGGTTGCCCCAAAGTGATTATTCAACTTGCTGTAGTACAATGAGACAATGGCAGGATTTAAAAATGCTGTTCACATGAGCTCTTGCAAGGGTTCCTATGGTATGTCCAAAAAAGAATGGAGTTCTGAAGACTTCTTTTGGTTTTGATAGGTCAATAAAGCCAAAGATGTCACAAGCCATTTCTGTGTCAAGAAGTATAAATACCAGGAAGAGGGGTTATGCTTGGCTTGATCTCTCCATTGTGTAGTCATTGAAAATCAAAGGAAGGGTTAAAAAGGAGGAGAGCAATTTCAACAGCATAAAAGTGTATTAAATGTCTTCAGAAGCAGAATATGAGAGGGAAGGAGCTTGACAGAGTAGTTGTAATTCTTTGTAAGAAACTGAAACTTCAGAGTAATAATCTGTAGAGCCCTGCAAATCCAGACATCTGCTCCACATCTGCATCTACAGATGTGTAAATATATACAATTCATTTTTGCAGATATTTGAGTAGATGCGAGTACTGCAAAAAGGGCTCTACCAACCTGCACTGCTGCTGCCTTTGCTGATTTTAGCACCTTGAGCATCTGAGATGTGGTGCCAATTAACTTGGAGGGGGGAGGGTCAGACCCCCAGCCAGCACATCTGCCTGGTGATTCTGTATCTTTTCTGTATGGCTTTATGAGAAGCAATCCCATTCTGGGCACTTCCCATTTTCCTGCAACAATCAAACTCCTATGTTGCTTTAAGTTATGGGAAGAGCTAGTTGTGTATTTAATTTGGAGGTCCTAGCTCTTACCATTCTGGTGGAGTTCTTGAATAGACGGACTCTCTCAAATACATAGTAGATTACTCAAAAACTGCTGTGAACCAAAATACAGTCTCCTCATCGCAACAGTTAAGGCCCACTTCTGATTCACATCTCTAAGCAGAACTCTTATTTATTTGAATGGAAGCTCTATAGGAGGCTCTCAGGAGTGGGGCTTCAGGAGTACCATGTGTTTTGCATTGAAGAATAACAAACAAGAGAAAGGAGGCATATCTGTGGATGATATTGTGGATTTTCCTGCTCTATTCCTGCTTTCCTCTCCCTACCCCCGTAGGAAAAATCTGTGGACTACAAAGCTATGTGCAACTACTAATTTTCACTCTGAGTACAGTGAAGCCTGCTTAAATTAACAAATGAATAAATAGAAAACACATTTTAAAAATGAGCAATAAACCAATTTATATGCCTACCTATGAGAACTGCAACTTTTAAATGCAAAATAAAGCATCAAAGAAACTTTAGCATCCCTTTTATTCATTAGTGTTTTAGTGCCTCATTAATAAACTTTAGATTAGTCAGGCTGTAAAGTGTATATTGTCAAGTACTGACAGGGCTAGAAATTGCCTTCTGTCGCACTGAATGCAGTTAAAAACTCATCTGCAGTTAAGGGTCATCATGAGAATATATAAATTAACAATGTCGCTGAAGAAGCTGAACTGCTTTAACATGATCAATCCTGGCTCTTTTTTCCCCCTTCAGTTTCCATGACTCACAATGGCTTAATGATTCAAACTGGATGACAAAAATATTACTTAAAGATTTCCCACTATGTTCTCAATGGGAGCATAACATTTTCTCAAGTACTCTAAAACTTGAATGTTTGACCTTCCCTTCCCTGCATAGATAAAATTAAACCATATGTTTGGTAACAGCAATGCTTGTATTGTGAACTCATCCATACAAACAGAACCAAACAGTTTTAATGGTCTTGGGATTGTCATATTACAGTAAGCTCCCCTACCTCAGTTGAAATACCCTGTGCTGTTGAGTTTTGAAGCTTTGTCTACAATACCTTGCCAAAGTGAACTTGTTGACAAGCGAAAGAGGTTGCAAATGAAACAATACTAAGCATGGCCTCTCTGTGTAGGTAGGGAAAAACACTGCTTGGCACCATTTTGGATACTGGACTAAAATACTGAGGCTCAATAGCACTCATAGGCTTTGAGAAATGGGCAAATCCTGCCCCCAGAATTAATTGTCTCCAGAAATGGTATCAAAACATCCTCTGTCATTTCATAAATTTTGGTAGGATGTAAATTACACTGTTATTAGTATGAAATGAGATTCTGAAGTACAATAACGTAGTATTTGTTTTGGGGGAAAGTACTCCAGATATTCTTACAAGTAATCCTTTCCTTTTTTTCTAAACTTGCTCTTAGTTATTTCTGTTTTCTTTAGGACCCCTAAGATATGCCCTATGGCATTGAAATGGCTATTGCAGCTATATAAGGAGAGCCCTGTAATTCAAAATGTGAATGACTTTCCTTGTTGCCCTTTATTGATCGATAATGCTGCATTTCAGTGTTTCCAAATTATATGAACAACCCTGTCTTTTTCAAATTCCTTTTCTATTCTAATTATGGGAGAAATAGCACTAGCTGATGTTTACGGGGTATTGAGCATACTACATAACAGGTTTGTAACTACTATACTATACTATACATTTTTAATTTACTAATATGAATTTTGTAAAGAAACACTGAAAGTTGCAAATATATCTGAAGCTAGATTAGATGAACATTGTATGTAGCTTGGTCAATGAGGTGAAATTATTGTGGATTGGGTTAAAAAATGTTCTTGCATGACCGAATTCTGGCTTAATAGGGACGTATGAGGGGAAAACAAACAGGAAAACAGCACAAATGGATCTAGATAAACAACAAAAACACACTTGGGAGACAATTACAAGATAATACATAGAAAGTAGAATTGGAAGGTAGCTTCCTGACAGGTATTTGTCCAACCTGTTCTTAAAAATCATTAACGACTCCTTGAGTATGGTCTCTCAACTGGGGGTACGTCTACACTACAGCGCTAGTTCGAACTAACTTAGTTCGAATTAGTTAATTCGAACTAAGCTAGTTCGAACTAACGCATCTAGAACTAAAAACTAGTTCGAACTAGCGTTTTGCTAGTTCGAACTAGTAAGTCCACATTGAGTGGACTCTGAACAGGGCTTAAGGATGGCCGGAAGCAGTGCCGGCAGGGCATAAAAGGCGGACTTAGAGCATGGAGATGCTGTCTCAGGCTAGCCGAGGGCTGCGCTTAAAGGGTCCCGACCCCCACCCCGGACACACAGTTCTAAGGGGTGCCCCGCTTGCAAAGAAGTTCTGGCTTGGAGTGCCCTGAGTGCCCACACTGGGCACATCACACCACTCGGCCATCAGCCCGGCTGCACTTGCCGCAGGCTGCCATCTGGGGAGAGGGAGTAATTGGGGGGCTGCAGGAGAGCTTCCACCCCCAGAAGCCCACAGAGCCAGCCCAGTCCTCCCCATCGGGGGCTCGTACCCCATTCCTCCCTCACCTCCTTCCACTTACCCTTCCCTAGCCCCCCTTCTTATTGATGTACAAAATAAAGATAACGTTTCTTCCAACATTGACTCTGTCTTTATTGAAAAAAACTGGGGGAGACTGGGAAAAGGAGGTGGGAGAGGGGAAGAGAAAGGCTGGGAGAGGGGAGGGCAACTAACATGATCAGGGGTTGGGAACAGGTCCCAGATGAAGAAAGGCTACAGAGACTGGGACTGTTCAGCTTAGAAAAGAGGAGACGGAGGGGGGACAGGATAGAGGTCTCTAAAAGCAGGGGTTGGGTGGAGAGGGTGCATTCAGAAAAGTTCTTCCTGAGTTCCCATAAAGAAGGACTGGAGGACACCAAAGGAAAGGAATGGGTAGCAGGCTTGAAACTAGTAAGAGAAAGTTGTTGTTCTTCCCAAAGCAAAGAGTTAACCTGTGGAACTCCTTGCTGCAGGAGGCTGTGAAGGCTACAACTAGAACAGAGTTTAAAGGGAAGTGAGATAAAGTGATGGAGGTTGGGTCCATGGAGTCCTATTAGCCAGAGGGTAGGAGTGGTGTCCCTGCCCAAAGTTTGTGGAAGGCTGGAGAGGGATGGCACGAGACAAATGGCTTGGTCATTGTCTTCGGTCCATCCCCTCCAGGGTCCCTAGGGTTGGCCGCTGTCGGCAGACAGGCTACTGGGCTAGATGGACCTTTGGTCTGACCCAGTACGGCCATTGTAAGCTCAGGGCTCAGTGTCGGGGGTCTCAGTGGACCCCCTTGATTTTCATGCACACCTGGTCCTGGGTGGCCAGGCTGGCAGCTCTCCTGCCCTAGACGGCCACTTTCCTGTGCCTAGTGCGGAGATCGTGGACGAGGTCCACGATGTCCGCACTAGCCCAGGAAGGTGCCCGCCTCTTGCGGTCCAGGGCAAGCTCCCGGGAGCCGCCAGCCTGGTCCCGGCAAGAGGGGGTGGGCTGGGGGGCATCGGGTGGGTGGCTCTGTGCCGTGCCAGGTGCAGGGTCTGCTAGCTGGGTGCTGGCAGGCTTGCACCTGGCACGGGCACCGTAGCCAGCCCGTGCCCCTTTAAGGGGTCCGGGGCCGGGAGGGGGGCATAGAGTTTCCCTGGTGTTGGCCAGAGTGGCCACCAGGGAAACCTGGGGAGGGCTAGCCTCCCACTAGTTCGAACTAAAGGGCTACACAGCCCTTAGTTCGAACTAGCTAGTTCGAACTAGGCGTTAGTCCTCGTAAAATGAGGTTTACCTAGTTCGAACTAAGCGCTCCGCTAGTTCGATTCAAATTCGAACTAGCGGAGCGCTAGTGTAGCACCTATTAAAGTTAGTTCGAACTAACGTCCGTTAGTTCGAACTAACTTTGTAGTGTAGACATACCCTGGATGTGCACCACCAGTAGAAAGCACATGCTACTTGCTAGCTGTGAGAGGCTGTGATTGCTCTGCTAGTCAGCTGGGCAGCACCTGAATTTCTCCAAATGCTCAGTTTACAGGGAACACTGTGCTTCATCTAGTTCCTTAAGTACCCTGGAGTGAATTTAATCAGGTCTTGCTGGCCTGAATACATCTAAATGATCTATTTCATGGGTAGTCATGGTAGTCTGTATCTGCAAAAACAAGGAGTCCTGTGGTACCTTAGAGGATAATAGGGCATAAACTTTGATGGGTAAAACACACTTCATCAGATGGATTGGCATGTTGGTTTGTATTTGTTCTCCCTTTTTAATATTGTGTTGGGTTTTCTGGTCATATTTACATTTTTAGTGAAGACTGAAGCAAAATAGGCATTAAACACCTATTCTGGATGGTCACTCATTATTTGCTCTCCTCTGTTAAGTAGAGGACTTACACTTGTCTTCCATCTTTTGTTCCCAATGTATTTAATGAACTTCTTGTTGCCTTTTATGTCCCTTGCTAGGTGTAGCTTATTTTGTATTTTAGCCTTTCTGATTTTGTACTGTTTTATGTTGCTCCTTAGCAGTTTTCCCATCTCTACTCCTTGAAGGATTCCTTTCTGATTTTTTCAAGGTCATCAAAGTACTTCTGATAAGAAGAATAGTAAGAAGCCAGTATGGTTCTATTAGCTTCCAGGATCCTATACCCTGCCTCCAAGGAAGAGGCAAGCTTGCTTTGCTAGGCTGGGCACTTGGAGATCCAGAGGACTAAGTAGCTTTTAAAAGATTCTCCCAGATGCAAGGGAAGAGCAATGAGTATGAGTTAAGGGAAGAGACTGTCAGCCAGACCCAGTGGTCTGAAGAAACCTCCCCCCGACCTTATCCCCAGGCCTGCAGTGGCTGTCAGCCCTGCTGCTTTGTTTTAATAATAGCTTTAGAAACTAAAGCAATTATTAAAACAGTCTGGCCACTGATATCATTGTCACTGCTCCAGTGCTGTGTTAGAAGTGAGGGCTGGGGCATAAGTCAAACATGTGGAGGTAAATCATAGTTTGTATTATACTAGACTGCTTGGAGACTTTCCACTGTTTTTACCCACTGTACTTCCTCTTCATCAGGCCCAATCAAAAAAACTAGTATCTGTGTTATAGCAATGGTCTGCAGGGTTACAAATTGCTTGTGCCCTGCCTGCAGTGTCACTTACTCCATTGCTACCCCTACGGCAGCTGCACTTTGTAATGGCAGCTCATGTCTTACGGGTACTAATTTGTCTAAGGTGTGTGCCCCCTGTGAGTCAGTGCCTCTTAGGCAGCTGATTAATGGTGAGCATTAAAAATGACAACAATAAAAACATCAAACTAGATGCAGACTCCTGAGCCAGTGGACCTCCATATTTCCCCAAACGTGGAAGCTGAGAAAGGTGCTGCCTTCTGAGTCAATGTTTAGGAAAACGTTCGCTTCATGATTATGAAAAGCCTACCCAGACATCTGTCCTCAGAAAGAAAAGAAGAACTCAGATGTTCAAGAGCCTATCATTGTCATAGTTATTGATGGCACTGTAGGAAGATAATTATGTGGTGTTTACTTATACCATAAAAATAAATCTTTCCTCATTTCTCATTGTGGGACAGATTTGAGAGAAACTTCAGTAATCGGAGAACCTTAGGGAGATTATTTTGGAATGTGATGTGTTTAGGCCTTGTATTATCTTAATTCAGGAGTGACAAAGGATCTCCATATAATAAGAACATACTCCCTTTTCGAACTTTTACCTATAATTTAGACCCAAACTCAAACAAAGGTTACTTAGGGCTTACTTAGCCAGGAAGTTTTAAACCAGACTGGATCATATTCATCTAACCTTAAAACTCCTCCTGTGTACTCATGCTACAATTCATTGTAGCTCACAGAGTACTGTGAACTCTGAAGTCCCACTTTCAGAGTGAACTTGATATGCTGCAACTAGAGTTACTCCAGTCTGTCTGTGCATGAAATGTGGCGTTGGCATTCTTTCAGCAGCTAACAGTCAGCCACATGGGATACTCACCTTTATTCCTCTCATGCTCTGTTGTCACATTGATTGTCCAGATGTCCCCTTGCTTTATATAAGCTGTTGCCCAGCCACATTTTATTCGCCTGCTCTGGATTTGAGGGATAACAATAACTGTAATATGACTTCAGAAGCCCTGTAACATACCTTGAGCAGCCACTTGAAGCTGTGCTCAGACCCCGGCTTCCATCACCATCTGGGGATAGTGTTGGTACAGGCAGCTCTTGTGGACAGTCCCCAAAGTAAAGATTTTTTTTTTTATGGACATTGAAGGTCCGGTGCCCATGACGGATCATGATCAAGGGGCTGAACAGTGCTGGAAAATGAGCAAGCAGCTCAGGAGGACTTGTGTTCAAGCAAGGATAATAGGGGGAAAAAAACCCATCAAGGTACTTGTAACCTGTCTATATTTTGAGGAACGAGGTGAGATTTTCCTGCCTACACTGTCTGCAGTCACTCATGTTTTGTGAGCCACTGTTTGGAGGACAGGCATCCCAAACTGGTAGTATGTTCAATTGCTAGATTTCTCCAAGCCAATAAGAAATGTGCACTCCAGAAATATTACAATAGCCTTATATTGGTATCACAGGAAATCCCCTTGGACACTCTAGTAGTCTATGTGGTAAATGTTTGGTCACACCAAAATCACAAGTATTTCAGGTTACACTCAAGCATAAGAGAACAGTCACTCACACAGATTTGGTTACCAATAGAAGATTTCATATATATTTAAAGGCTTTCCTATAGATAGGAAAATAAATTTGTTATAGAGAGTTAAAAGCAGGTAAAACATTTGTACAGGTGAGTCAGTGTCTAATTCCCCAATGGTAGCAATGGAGATGTAGTAATCTGCCAGAGTCCCCAAAATAGTTCAGGGCTACCCAGAGTAGCTGCAGGGATCTGTCTTGTTCAGTTATTCTAATAGAATCAAGGCAGTCTAGAATTCTTCCTTGTTCGTACTTATAGCTGCTTCTCACAGACATCAAGCTGATAGGATCACTTCCCATGTGAATGCTTTCCGTGCTGGCAGAAAGAGGAATGAATTTAGTATATTTGATCTCTGATTATCACACAGTAGTCACTTGCCTTCAAATACACAAGAATTAGCCCTTTAACTAAGTCTCTCATTTGCATTATACAAGGCATTTCTTGTTTTGAGGGGTTATTTAGTTACAGTGTCTGTGTATAGATATAGATCTTTGCTACAGGAATCTCCCGAATCCAGGACTCCTTGGTCCAGCAACATCTGTGGTCCTACCAGACCATGGATGTTGCTGGACCAAAGAGCCCCAGTGGCTGGGAGTCCCAGCCTGGGCCAGCATCAGTGGGGCCAGTGAGCCCCATTCCCAGGGAGCCCCAGCCTCACCCAGCAGCAGCTGGCAATCCCTATCCTTAGAGAGGCTAGGCTGGGCAGAGCAGAAGTGGGGCCAGAGCCCAAGCCCTGTAGCAGTGGGGTCGGAGCTGAGTCAGCCACAAGGAGGGATGGGAGGCTGGTGGCAGGGGAACTTTCCTGATCTGGCAAATTCCCTTGTTCAGGACTAGTCAGGTCCTGAGGGTGCCAGACTCAGGAGGTCCAACCTCTATTAGTCTAACAAGATATACATTTCCAATAGAGTACAGATAAATTTAAAAAAATGTAGCATTCCGCTGGTTTTCATGATGTTTAAACACCTGGGCTACGTCTACACTGGCATGATTTTCTGGAAATGCTTTTAACGGAAAAGTTTTCCGTTAAAAGCATTTTCGGAAAAGAGCGTCTAGATTGGCAGGACGCTTTTCCGCAAAAGCACTTTTTGAGGAAAAGTATCCGTGGCCAATCTAGAAGCGCTTTTCTGCAAAAAAGCCCCGATCGCCATTTTCATGATCGGGGCTTTTTTTGCGGAAAAGAAATCTCTGCTGTCTACACTGGCCTTTTTGCGCAAAAGTTTTTCAGAAAAAGACTTTTGCTCGAACGGGAGCAGCATAGTATTTCCGCAAAAGCACTGACAATCTTACATGAGATCGTCAGTGCTTTTCCGGAAATTCAAGCGGCCAGTGTAGACAGCTGGCAAGTTTTTCCGCAAAAGCAGATGATTTTTCAGAAAAATTTGCCAGTCTAGACACAGCCTCACTATGATCTATGCTAATACACAAGTGAATTGGTCTGGCTTCCAGCTCTGAGTTTGTCATTTCTCGACTGATACCTAGATGTTTGCTAGAGCTGCTACTTGGTCTGCTAGGGTCACAACATGACCACCACTGTTTATTCTTTCTTTTTCAGTCCCAGTTAAATGTTTTACACTTCTTTAATATGGAAAGAAATGAAGGCTCTGGTTCTGCTCTCACACCAGTTTTACACTTTCCCTAGCCCAGGAAGCTTGTGGAGCCTGTTGTCTCTTCTCCCCTGCCCCTGGTCATAAGTGTCCTGAATCTCTGTCCCTGAATTGCAATGATATCCAAGGTCTTGGTGCAGCCCTCAAGTGACTGTTGAAGGATGACAAACCTCAGGAGTCAAGTCATTGCCCCCAAAGCAAACCTCTATTCAGGACTCAAGACCTGGATGCTAGCCAGGTGGAAGGAGAGGTGCAACAACCAACCCGATTCCTGAGCAGCAACCCAGAGTAGGACTGAGATGGTGGATCCTCTATAGAAGGAACCCAAGGTAAGTTGTCTTAGAAGTTGTCTAATCAATTTACCTCTTCAACACTGCTCCCTGGGCCAAGATGTTTAATCATCTATACCTCTACGCCCCTGGAATTATGCTCCATGCTACACTGTTGAGTGTTGCTCTTTTTGTTTTATTGCTGCTATAATGAAAGGTCTCTTTCTAGTTGAATTATGAAGCAATATATTAAAAGTCATTGCTTCATTTTTTTTCGGTTGAAGGTTCATTTGTTACACGATTATTTATTAAACTTTAAAATTTCATTCATAGATCTGACAGTTCATTTTTACACAGAAAATAATTGCTTGTACTAATTCATAAGGGTTTACAAACACACATAGGTAGGTCCCCCAGCACTGCACTTCCTCTGCCCATAAACCTGCAAGCCCTTGAAGCACCATGGACTGATTACTTTTCCATTTATGAACTCTGTACCCTGATGGTGGAGAGACAATATAGAAGCACAGGGGTCCCATCAGTTGTCTCAATACCGTTTGGGCTGGAAATATTCTCGGGGAGGGGGGGCATCTTCCACATTGAAGCTGTGACCTTCTTGCCCATGTGGGTATGCCACAACTGTAGCTCAGGGATTAGTTCAGCATGCATCTTCTCTCCTCAAATTCTCTTGCCGTTGCTAGTCATCCTGGCTTTGCAGACCAATTCTTTCCCCCTATTCTGTGCAGGTGCCTGGAGCCCAGAAACAGTCCCACACTCTGTGTAGCTACTCCAGGAACGAGACTTCTATCATCATTGATTGGTGTATTCCTGTTCTGTGTCCCATTGTACTGCTGCTGGAGGAGCTGCTGCTGCTGTCACATGGTGGTGGTGCAGCAAGCAAAGCCCTGAGTCAAATTCATCCTGCTTTGAGTGATGAAATATAGCCCAAGCAGCCTCTGCATACTAGAGGTTACCAGTAGAGTGGCACAGAGCACTAATGGGTCCATGCAGCTGCCCACAATTAAAAAATCTTGGTAGCCCACTTGTAAAGGAAGTATGGGGGGACACAGATGGATCATGGGATTTCTTTTTAAAAAATGTGAACTAGCCTGGTTTCTGCTACACATCCCACAATGCACAGAAAAAAAAATCTCAGAGCACACACTGCTCAGTAGCAAGGCAAAGGTGTCTAGGATGCCTTCTGAAAAAAACAGGCCTTCCGTTTGCAGCAAACTACTACCATGTGTACACAATGATGTGCATTGACAGAGGGCATACCGCTTCTTGCATATGCTATTACTGCATATGCTATTACTATACTGCAGCTTGTGTACTGTGTGTTACCTTATGCTCAGCATGGATTTATCCCCCCCCCCAACCGTGTACATGAACCCATAAAATACATAGTCCCTGTCCTAATGGAGCATAATGGAACTCTGGTTGAGGCCTCTAGATACTATTGTAATACAAATAAACAATAGACAATGTAACAATTACAAAGGGAGGTGTTGGTGTTTAGTTTCCTGATGAGATTAGATGTGCCAGAACACCACCATACTAGGCTGTTCTCATGACATTTTCCACAATGCTGGTAGTCAAAGTGCCAACATTTCACAAGAAAGTCTATTACTAGATTTCAGCCTGATTTTGAATCTTTTAAGGTTCCAAGAATCTTTGAATAAACATTTTAGCCAGTACAAACATGAAGCTTAGTTACCAAACTGTCAAGGTCCAGCCATCCCTAATCTTAATATGAACCCCCCCCCCCAAAAAAAACCTAACCCCTCATCATGACACTACTGGCAGTTTTCCAGTGGCATCTGAACTGAACATCATTGACTGTACACAAGTTATACCCTGAAAAAGGTTGCTTGAACGACCTTCTAAATTGGATAATTGCACAAAGAACAAAAACTATGATGTCTGACATAGAGCTGAGACCAGCCTATTGGACAATGCATGGAATTTTCAAAAGCATCAATGTAAACTAGGCGCTTACCTCATTTGGGAGTTTTGCAAACTCCATCCCAAATAAAACAGAGTTGCCTCTTGGCTTCTTTGTGTAAAGTACTTTACCTTTCTTTGTATGGACTTATTTAAACCTTTATTTTGTGTTTAGGCTTATTGATGCTGCTTTTAGTGCATAGATTTCTTTAGTTACTGTGAACAATTCCCACCAGCTCTCAAAATCTTCCCTCACAATAAGCCAATTTTGGGAAGTGAATGACAGGAGGAAGGTTTAATAAACATAGGTAAGAAAAAAGAAGAAAGCTTAACCCTGCCAATTATTCTCTTGAAATTTTCTCAAAAAGTAAATCTCTGGATTTTAAACTGGTCAGTTCTGATCTCTCAAGGACATGAAATCATAACTCATAAAAGTAAGTGGAGGGTAGCTAAATGAAATCAGTCGTGTATAATGTGACACAATGACTGTATTTTCAGGGTTGATGTTCACACTAGACATATGGTCAAATTATTTGATCCTTATTGATCATAAAATCAGTGTATTGCAATATTACTCTTTAAAAAGGAGATGTGTGCACAAATATTTGGAAAAAATTCCATTGGATTAAATGTTGGTTAGGTTGGGTTTTTTTGACCACTAATAGGAAGGGCACTTGGTCACATCATAAAACCTGTTTAGAAAGGCTGGGCAAAATGAAAAACTCAGTTGCCATCCACTCACCTTATCCAAACCTATGAAGGAGAGGCTGGTAGAGAAGAATAAGTGAATGAATGGAAAAATAATTAAGAATGGTTGTGTTGCCATGTTATGAATAAGCAAAACTTACAAATATTTACAAGAGGTAACTGCATTACAGAGCATGCATTTGTTCTGCTGAGTTTCAGCAAAGCTAATAATTAATCAACGCATACTTAATGTTTACACTCCATTAAGTATAGCAGTAGTCAGTACTATTGTTTCATGTAGACCCTGACATATCATTTGGTAGAAGTCTAATGTACCACACTTCATAGCTCCTTTCTTTTCCTTTTTTAATTTCAAATGGAATTTCAAGTGAATAAATTAGTAAATTTATCATTTTCTCTATAATAGTGTCATATGGACAGTTTGATGAACTAGCTCATTATAGTCAATGAAGTGAAATATGAGCTCCATCAGCACATTTTCATCAAACAGGGTTATGGAAATTGGTTTGCTGTTATCAAGGACTGCGGAATCCAAAAATAAAATTAAGCAAGCTATTAGATGATAAATTTAGGGAATGTCCCAACTGTATTGGAACACAATAGCCACTGTGAAAAACAGAAGGCTACTGTGTGTCAAAATTTACTGAACAGCCTCAATATTAGTTGTTCACGGTGTAGAAATGAAAGTTAATGCCTATCCTCCCTTGGTGTATGTACATACCATATGCAACTCAATCCCTGTGTACAAGGAAAATGTGGGGCAAGTGTTTACTATTACTCAATAACTGCCAGAGTTTGAAAGAGAAATAATTTCATTACTCTTCAGTATTTGCCCTGCTGCAGACATAGTCCAAGGGTCCTGAAGAAAATCCCCAACAGGCATCATGCTCTTCACTGGGAAAGTTGCCAGAGTCAGAACTGTAAATCAGCCTTATGATAGCATGGAGATGGGAAAGCCCTCCACAGAAAGTCAGAAAGAAGATACGAGAAGAGACCTGTGTATAAGGTATAAGCATCCTGTGGACCTCTTTCACATTTGAATCCTCCAACTAACCCAGCCTCTAAAGTATCACCTCGTATTTGCATTGATTTAACTGAGTCAGTGCTACCACCAGTTGTCATATGAGAAAGCTACTTGCAGGAATGCTTCCAAACAGCAGCAGCACTACCTGTGCTCGTTGATATGGGGATTTTGCCTTCTCCCTGTTGTGAATATTAGCAGTTATTAACAAAGCCTTCCTCAGGATTTTGATCTGTTTCTCAATACTGAAGACAAGATGCCATTTCTGCAGCATTGCACTGCAGTTGGTAAATGATGTTTTAAGTAAAAACTTCTGCCTCTCACCCACAAACAGGCTACGTCTACACTGGCCCCTTTTCCGGAAGGGGCATGTAAATTTCACCAGTCGTCGTAGGGAAATCCGCGGGGGATTTAAATATCCCCCGCGGCATTTAAATAAAAATGTCCGCCGCTTTTTTCCGGCTTTTAAAAAAGCCGGAAAAGAGCGTCTACACTGGCCCCGATCCTCCGGAAAAAGTGCCCTTTTCCGGAGGGTCTTATTCAAAGTAGGAATAAGACCCCCAGTAGACCATGGAGACGCGGGCGGCGGGACTTACGTCGGATCCGTACTTACGAACGGGGCTTTTCTCGCCCCGGAGGACGCGGGCGGCGGGACCGCCCAGACGCGCCGCGGTCCCGCCGCCCGCGTCCTCCGGGGCGAGAAAAGTCGGACATAAGTCGGACATAAGTCGGACATAAGTCGGATCCGTCTAACTCAGGGACTGCCTGTATAGAAATAAAGCATGGGTATAGAGCCGTTCTTTTAAATATAAATTTCTTCTGTTCTTTTTATCTTCCATGAGAGGATCTCCATCCTTCCCCTCCTCCTGCTATCTGTACCACATGAAGCATTGAGAAGAAATAGCCTCTCTCATATAATTCTCACCCTCCAAAGCCAATTTGGGGCTTTAGAGAAACAAAAATCAAAATTTTAAAACACGTCTCTTTTAGTTAGTCTGAGGGGTTTATCAATCTTTTAAGGGTCTTAAAGGATTTTTGTTTGTTTTGTCCAAAGTTACAGAGACAGTATTGATTGTGCAAGCATCAAGCTGAATTATAAAACTAACTTTAATTAAAGATTCAATTCAACTGCATAAACCTGGGAGCTAAAACCCTCTTCTTAATCTAAGAACTCTTTTGTTACAATGTATTGAGCAACCACACGAGTAACTACTAAAACATAAGATAGAAGCATTGTGTCATCACAATATCACTATTGACTGCATCTATCCTATGGGCAGATTACTTAACAATTACTGAGACCCGATTAAACCTTTTGGTTGGTGTCATGTACACTAAAGGCATGTCCTTTCGTTATGCTGCATTTGAGGGTGAGTACTGTATATCCCAAAATGTGATCAAGCTAATTGCATCCATTTGATATGCATTCAACCACTGTGACTTAATAAAATAGAACACCATGTAGTTAAGGGTTAATTGGAAAGCAGGCTTTTAGAGGCAAGGTCAAAATAGCTGGCAATTTCTGAGAATCAGAATGGGAGGAGGAGAGAGAAAAGTAAATAACAGAAGATAAATTGATGGAAACCTTGAGTCTAGATACTTCTGATATTAAAAATTTACTGAAAGTTAGGAAAAATGTTGACTTAATAGGGGGGTCATTATGATGTTTTGTTGTTGTTGTTGTTGTTGAGAAGTTAGTTACAAAAGATGTCTACTATAGAGTACTTTAGAGCAATGCTCTGAAGGACTCTAGAGACACATTTTTGGACACCTTTTTTTCCCACTGTCTGAGCAAGGTGTTTGGTCACAGAGAACTCCTTAAGATTGTCACTTGATGTGCTGAAAATATCAGTAAGCCCATCTACCTGTCCTGGGGGGTGCCCTACCACCCTGTCCTTCTCAGCCAGAACTGCTGCAATGAGGAGTAACAGTAGTTCGAATTAGGAGCTTTAATTCGAACTACCTAGCCCGTGCCATGGGTAACAGTGGGCAGGGGGTTCGAACTACTGGGCATTTAAAAATGGCGGCGCTCGGGAACATGCAAATAAAGCCTGGGATATTTTAATCCTGGGCTTCATTTGCAAGTTCGAATGACTACATTAGCCACCCTACTTCCAACTAGGGTGGCTAGTGTAGACATACCCTAATATATTACTTTTATGAAATTAACATAGCTAGTGATGTGCTTACAAAATGACAAATCCCATAGGGTCGCTTTTTTCAATCCCCATAAATCAGAAAGGCCCATCTTCCCTTAAAGACTCTATGGAAAGCAGTGACTGCAGCCTCCTTGCCAGAAGCCCTGAGAAATGGAGGGGATGTCTCCTGGGCTCTGCAACAGCAGCAAATCACTGCTCCCCAAGTAGCCGTTCCCTTAGTGCCTTCAGGGCACACTCCATGGGAGAACCTGAATGAACTTCCTAGCGGCAGCTGGTCCGGTTGCATTGATCAGACAAAGCAAAACACCGTCAGACCAGGTGCAATGAGTGACATCTAGATGAGTAGAACATGCAGTGCCTGAACGTACCTGCTCTAATGAGAATAGGTTGTTGTGAGTGTACCATGCCCTCCACTGGCCACAGTTCTCCATTACTAATCAATGGGAGTTGCAGGAGAAGTGTCTGCAGGCAAGAACAGCACATGGAGACCCCCTGTGCTGACCCTCCCAGGGGCTGCAGGGACATGCCAGCCACCTCCAGGATCACAACCACCATCAGGACAATTACTCCAGACATGCAGCACCTGAATGTACCTGTTCTAATGAGAATAGGCTGTTGTGAATGTACCATGTCCTCCTCAGGCTCCATAGTGCTCAAAACCTTGTCCTCCTATTCATCTCCTCCTTGTACTGTGAGCTGAATCCTGCAAAGTGCATAATGCCCGTGGCACTTGCTGATAACGCACACAGCCCTGCCAGGAGAAGGCACATAGCCCAAAGGAGGGCGAGTGGTGGGATGGCTCATTTCGGTGTGGGGGAAGGGAAGCAACTTTAATTTCCAGAAGGGGTTCAGTCGGAACCTGGCTGCGTGAAGATGTTGAGAAGCTGTGATATCTGGAGGCTTCTCCCAGCCACAGTTAGCAAGGCTAGACCCCAGCCAGCATCAGCCACATTTGGGTCTGTCCTGGAGACCTGCTGGTGCCCTAGTATAGGGGATGTTGCTGATTCTCTGCCCCACTGCAGCCTCTCCCCCATGGCCTTTCCCTTGATGGAGCTGCAAGTGCCCACATGCTTTATCTTCTAGGATCTTGTAGTTGCAGTTATGTGACATGCTTAACAGAGTCCAGCAAATGCTAATGATCAGGCGCTACTAAAAGTTAATGATCAGTGGGCCCAATTGGGACTCTGAGGAAACCGATTTAAAGATATAACCAATTCAGTTATTGAAGTTAGGAAATCAGTAGTATCCAGGCAAAATTTGGTGTTTCTAGCTCTTACCGTTTCATAGATCTTCCATTTCGGAAATATCAGTGGGCCCAACTGGGGCTCTGGGAGAACTGGGAGAACTAATTTTGAGATATTTAAGTTAGGAAATCAGTAATATCCGTGCAAAATTTGGTGTTTCTAGCTCTTACCGTTTCGGAGATCTTTTGATATCACACACACACACACACACACACACACACACACACACACACACACACCCTCTCAATTTCATAGAATCTTAGGGCTAGAAGAGATCTCAGGAGGTTATCGGGTCCAGCCCTCTGCCCAAAGCAGGAGCAACCCCAACTAAATCATCCCAGCCAGGTCTTTGTCAAGCTGGGACTTAAAATTCTCTAGGGATGGAAATTCTACCACCTCGCTAGGTTAACAATCCCAGTGCTTCACCACCCTCCTAGTGAAATAGTTTTTCCTAATATCCAACCTACACCTCCCCCACTGTAACTTGAGACCATTGCTCCTTGTTCTGCCATCTGTCACTACTGAGAATGGTCTCTCTCCATCCTCTTTGGAACCTCCCTTCAGGAAGTTGAAGGCTGCTATCAAATCCCCCCTCACTCTTCTCTTCTGTGGACTAAATAAGCCCAAATGCCTCAGTCTTTCCTCATAGGTGATATACTCCAGCCCCCTAATCATTTTGGTTGCCCTCTGCTGGACCCTCTCCAATACGTACACATCCTTTCTATAGTGGGGGGCCTAAAACTGGATGCAATACTCCAGATGTGGCCTCACCAGTGCATCATAAAGGGGATTAATAACTTCTCTAGATCTGCTGGCAATGCTCCTCCTAATGTACCCCAATATTCCCAGTTCTGCCTTCCTGTTTTTCCCTTAGATATTTCCATATCCTCTGATCCTTGTTTCTCTTCCTACCTCCCTCCTTCCCCCTATTTATTTTGCGCTTCCCTTCTCCCCTATTTATTTTGGGTCTGCACATCCTAAACTCAAAACTCCGGTCATCTGAAGAAGTGGGCTGTGCCCATGAAGGCTCATGATACCATCTACATGTTTTGTTAGTCTATAAAGTGCTACCAGACCATTTGTTGTTTTTTAAGTTTATCCAGTACAGACTAACGAGGCTACCCCCTGTAGCTTTCCAATATGCCATTAGCTTTCTTGGCTACAAGGGCACGCTATTGACTCATATCCAGCTTCTCATCCACTGTAATCCCCAGGTCCTTTTCTGCTAAACTGCTACTTAGCCAGTTGGTCCCCAGCCCGTAACAATGCTTGGGATTCTTCCAACTCAAGTGCAGGACTTTACACTTGTTCTTGTTGAACCTCATCAGATTTCTTTTGGCCCAATCCTCCAATTTGTCTAGATAACTCTGGCTCTTATCCTTACCCTCCAACATATCTACCTCTCCCCTTAGCTTAGTGCCATCTGCAAACTTGCTGAGGGTGCAATCCATCCCCTCATCTAAATCTTTAATAAAGATGTTGAACAAAACCATCCCTAGAACTGATCCTTGGGGCACTCTGCTTGAAACTGACCACCAACCAGACATTGAGCCATTGATCACTACTCATTGGGCTCAACAATCTAGCCACCTTTTCATCCACCTTACAGTCCATTTATCCAAAGAATGTTGTGGGAGACTGTACCAGAACCTTTGCTAAAGTCATGAAACCTTATTTGAGGGAGTAAGTGGTAAAACTGCCCCCAGTCCTATATTTATAAACATTTGAGGGGGTGCGTCTAGACTGGCAAGATTTTGCGCAAAAGTGGCTGCTTTTGCGCAAAAACTTGCCAGCTGTCTACACTGGCCGCTTGAATTTGCGCAAGAACACTGATGTTCTAATGTAAGAATTCAGTGCTTCTTGCGCAAATACTTTGATGCTCCCACTCAGGGATAAGCCCTCTTGCGCAAGAATACTTGCGCAAAAGGGCCAGTGTAGACAGACACCTTAACTTTTTGCGCAAGAAAGCTCGATGGCTAAAATGGCCATCGGGGCTTTCTTGCGCAAAAGCGCGTCTATACTGGGCACGGATGCTTTTGCGCAAAAGCACTTTTTGCACGAAAGCATCCATGCCAATCTAGACGCTCTTTTGCGGAAATATTTTTAACGGAAAAACGTTTCCGTTAAAAGTATCTCCACAAAATCATGCCAGTCTAGACGCAGCCTTGGTGTCATAAATAATTGATCAAAGATGTAATTAAAGCTGAACATTCCATGAGGTTTTTATTTTAAAATTTCAATTAATGAGCAATAATAAAACCAGAGATAAAAATCATACATTAAATTATTTTAACATAGTACCAACATTAAACTTTAGTCTTGGATCTTTGACTGGCATTTAACCTTTAATTTGACTAAATTACTATTAGACTTTACTTTCTATGTATAGTGCAAATTGCTCCAATTGTTTCCATTTATTCATGTTACTTTTTTACTTATTACTGTTCTAATTTTACTCCTTATCTAGCTTCAGAATGAATTACGAGTGCCTTAGTAATGATGTTATACAGACTGAACACTCCAGGGTATTCAAAGACCAATTTCATGTGACATTTTCTGTAGGTATTGTAAGTAGTAAAGTTCTCCGATATAAAACGAGAGGAGACAGCCTAAATTGTAACAGCCAGGAACTTCAAAGAATGATCACAGTTACTAATGCTTGGTGGCTGCCTGACTTGTTATTGAATAGGGCATGGGTTTTCTGTTTTACTTGTCTTCAACTGAAGGTTATTATCTTAAGTGAATTCAGAGTCATGATTGTGACTCAGTCTCTGATAGATTCTAATAAGGTAAACTACTCCCACTGCTTGTAGAATTATGCACATTTAACATTCTCTCCTCAGCTGAGTCACAGGATTTACCTAATTCTGGAGATGAAATTTAATTTTAATTTTGAGATGGCATTTCTCACAGGGGAAATGAGTGTATAAATAGGCTAAAACTCTGACTGATGGAAACCATTTACATTTTGATTGCTATACCCTTAAATTGAATTAAGGAATGGTTTAAAACCATTGAAAAGAGGAAGCGCTCTCATTTTAGGTTGTCATATGTCTGTCAATAACGTCAAGCTAATATATAACTAAGAGGCTACAATTTTGCTTAATGTTAAACAAAAATACTTAAGAGTGCTTACAACCTTGAACAGCTTTCAGTCTTAATGATGGACTAGACCAGGGGTCAGCAAACTTTTGCTCTTGGCCTGTAATGGTAAGCTGCAGGTGGGCCACGAGACTTTGTTTACCTTGAGACTCCACACGTATGGCTGCCTACAGCTCCCATTGGCTGGGACCAGTGAACTGCAACCAATGGGAGCTGCAGGAATCTATATCTGTGGACACTGAATGTAAACAAAGCATCTCATGCCCCGCCAGTTGTTTGCCCTTATGGGCCGGGAGCCAAAGGTTGTCTATCGGACTTTGACTGTTGATTTCAAAGAGGTTAGTATTTCATTCCAGGAAAGGGAGGAATGAAGGGAAAAGATCATCTTCAGAGAATGTAAGCTGTGAAGTTACAGAGCTTAAGAATGTTTAAGTCTAAGTGATAAGAAGTGCAGGAAGGCTAGGGCAAAAATAGATATAGGCTGAAAATCAAAGGGTGCACCTTCCAGCATTCATAGATGGTCACTGTACTTTCAAAGCCTGAACTTGGAGATACTCACTAAGAATTTTTCAGCTGTAACGAGGAGTACTCTGGTTTCTCTTCAAATCGTATAAATCTTTCGCCTTTTACTAAAGATTTCCGTGGAGAGGAACATTTACGAGTTTGTACTCAATTTTTTGAGGCTTCATTTCGGTGAAGCTAGAAAAAAAAACCAAAAAAAACCGAGGAGTGCATAAATAGTCATGTGCACATGCAAAGTCTGCACACATCATATTTTTCCAGTTTATATGTAGCCTCAACTAAAACCATTGTCTCGTCTTTATAATTGTAAGAATATATTAAGTATAGCCTTTTACCTACTCTATGTAGGTATAATGTGATTTAAGGCTAAAAAATTCTCATTTGTCTAATTCACATTTGTCACAATTAAAGCTGTTGGTGTCATGGATCTGCATGATAGTTGCTTAAAAGTTACTGTTATGAACAAGTCTGGATTCAGTTGAGTACTGCTTAAATTTTGCCTGTATTATTTTCATTCCGATGTCAGGATGTATAGATTTTGGATTTCTCAGACTGCTGACAAATTAGCTTAACGTCAAGTTCTTAACTGCTTTTATTAGGTTTCCTATATTTGAAGAAAAATATGTCTTTCATATCAAATGTAGGAAAATAAAAGGAGAAAGAGGCCATGTGTAAATTTAAAGACTTGTCCACCATAGGCCAGTACGATTTAACTAATTACTGTGTGCACTGTTGTTGTAGCTGGACTGGCAGGGTTATTTCTCTTCACTACAGCTATAGAGGTTTGAACATCTTGTTCTATTTACATTGCTATATACACCACAGCTCCACTGCGGATCCTCTATCCAGCTGCTGCACTCTAGTGGTATGTGACATAAGTTCTTTGGTGTTTTGACAATTCATTGAAATCATAACGGAACTGAAGTCCTGATTCTGCAAACATGTCAGCCTGAGACTGCTGTGTGTAAATTCACTAAGGCTACGTCTAGACTGCAAGCCTCTTTCAAAAAAGAGCATCTAGACTGCAACCAGTACTTTCGAAAAAGCAAGCTGCTTTTTCGAAAGGGAGCACCCAGGAAGTCTGGATGCTCTCTTTCGAAAAAGCACAGTTTGCATTACATAGCGCCTTTTTTCGAAAGAGCACTTTCGAAAAAAGGCGTTATTCCTCATGAAATGAGGAGTACCACCGTCGAAAGAAAAGCCGCGTTCTTTCGATTTAATTTCAAAAGAACACGGCTGTAGTCTAGATGCAGGTGAAGTTTTTTCGAAAAAACCCTGCAGTCTAGACACAGCCTCACACTCAGAAGTGTTTGCAGGATTGGAGACTTAAAGAGAAACCTTTGTGACAGTTGAGAGATATACACTTCCTGATGTACTAGAATGTAAGTGAGTAGCAAAACTTATGCTAATTGTCTTAGAGCTGCTCTGGTGTGTTTTGCCTAATACTTAAGAGGGTGTCAGCATAGCTTGACAAATATCAGATTAAAAATTACAACTTTTGTCTCATTTGAAGATTTTCCAGAGTTATTCATTTTTGTGGGGATGGGCGGGAGGGAAGGGGAGAGAATTAATTTTTTTCTGCCTTTGAGATTTGTCCCTGCCCAATTTTTCTCCCTCCTTTACTTTTTTAATTTGGAAAAAATTGGGAAAAGAGGTGTTTAGGGGAAATAAAAAAACCCTTTTGTTCCACTTCCTCATTTCTCTCTCTTCCCTGCTTTTTTTTTTGTTAGGTAACAGGGAGTGAGAAGGGAGTAGAAGCAAATCTAAGCCCACTGTGAATTTTGTTGAAACAGAATACTTGCCCAGACCCTTCTTTACTGAAACTCCTCCCCCCTCCAAGAAAGCCTCCTCTTCCCTCTTACTGGGAATTTCTCTGGTCTTTACTTTAGTCTGGGGTGCAGAAACACATGAGCAAACAAAGAATCTCCTAGGTTTTGCTGAACTTTGCCTAACCTTTTAGCAAACCTTAGAATTTCACATTCATAATGAAACCTGACATCAGGTAAACATTTTTGTTTGATGTGGGGTTTTATTAAAAACGGTTCTCAAACCTCTGATTTCAATGCAGCCAGGTGGGACTTGCACCTGCAGGGGAGAAAGTGTAATTAATTTTCCATGCCTCTTTAGCCCCTTCTGCAAATTGGGGGCTTGTTAATGCCAGTGGTGATGGTAACTTTGGAAATCTGCCCACTTGGAACAGGATTGAAACCACAATCAATGGATTTCACAGCAATCCTATCAATACTAAAATGTGCAGTGTTTGGACTGTTTATCAAGAGAGGTCTTCTTATATTCATCCTCTTGAGTGATCCAGTCCCCCTTGTATCTTTTATGTTCTAAAAATGTGTTACTGAGTTGTCAAAAACTGTATAGAATTTTGGGTTGGCTGGCAGCACTGTTTTGCTCTGTTTTAAGGCTGTCTTCCTAGAAAATCCTAAATAATTCTGAATCCACAATGTAAAATTATGTTCATATTTTTTCTTAAGGTTCCATGTTATTAGAATGGTATTTATTGCCTTATCAGCTAAGCTCTACAGCTAAATTCGGTAAAGGGATGTGAATTAGGCACGTCGATATTGCAAATGAAGCTGGGATTTGAATTTCCCATGCCTCATTTGCATAATGGTAGCCGCTGCCTTTTTTGAAATGGGGCTTTTTCACGAGGCATACCGGAGCAGTCAACAAAGGCTTCCCTTGTCAACCGCGCCATGTCTAGACTGCTGCGCTGTGCTGGATCAGCTGATTGTCGGCACAGTGCGGCATCCATTTTTATTTTAATGAAGTGGGGATTATTTAAATCCCAGCTTCATTGACTATACCAAGTAAACTATTTTACATGGCTCCATCAATGGAGCCATGTAGTCTAGACGTACCCTCAATGTGCAGTGACATTAAAATGATTGCCAACATTGTTAGCATTTTAAGAAATAAATAAATAATAAGATAGAAAATATAATATAGCCTCCATATAAATCCATAGTATGACCACATTTTTTATACTGCATGCAGATCCATTGCCCCATCTCAAAAAAGATGTATTGGAATTGAGAAAGGTACAGAAAAGGGCAATAAAATAATTAGGGGCATTGAACAGCTTCCGTTTAAGGAGAGATTAATAAGACTGGAACTTTTCAGCTTGGAAAAAAGACAACTAAGGGGGCTATAAGAGAGGTCTATAAAATCATGACTAGTGTGGAGAAAGAAAGTAAATAAGGAAGTGTTATTTACTCCCTCTTGTAACACGAGAATTAGGGGTCACCAAATGAAATTAAGCAAATAAAAACATAGGTAGGAGGTATAATAGACCAGTTAGGGTAGGCCTCCTTTGGTGCAGCCATTACCACCAGATGCTGGGTTTCTCCTTCGGGTTTTTTGATTTGCCAAAGTTGGGACTCAACTGGCCTTCCGCAGAGGAAATTTTAATATTATGCCCCATGCCGGTTCTGGAGTGGTTGAGGAGTCAGGATCAGTGACTTAGCTTCTGAGTTTCATTAGTAGTCTCACTGCACTCCAGAGTGATTTCTGATGAACCTGGGGGGGGGGGGGGGGGGAGCTATGTAACAGATACTACCTCCTCAGCTGCCCTGGAACTGGCATAGTGCATGGTTTTAAAAAAATCAGCATTATTTGGAAATATCTTTACTTTTCCCAGCAGGCAGCTCAGTCTTGGGACTGGAGGCACAGCACATTTCCCATTCAGCAGCTGGGGCCAGCCTGGGGCTACTCTAGCTGAGAGGATACAGTGGGGACTTAGCATTTCTCCAGTTGTAGGGGAGTGGAAAGAGGCTCAGGCCAGCCTTGGGCTCCTCTGGCCATGGGGGGACAAGAGAGGGACTTGGGGCTTCTCCTGCCAGGGAGGATTGTGTGTGTGTGGGAGGAGGGAGCGGGCACGGGAGTCTAGGGGATCCAGCTGTGGAAAGAGGTTGGGGTGCAACTCAGGGCTCTGGTGGGACCAGGAGAGGGGCCTTGGTATATTGCTCTAGGGCCTCTGACGTGGACACAGGGTTTGGGAATAGATTATTTTTTTCTCCTTTCTTCTTTTCCGTTTATTTTTTGTTTCTAGGTCATAAAGCACTCAGAGCATTATCAATGAGTCTGAGGGTATGGATGTTATTTAGGGTCTAAGATTGTGTAATTCTTGACAAGTAGGAACTTGTTGCATGAAGGATTTAAAAAGGGATTTATTTTCACTGGAGTTTGAATTATTTGACCTTTTTTCCCAGTTGGCTTGTTGAATAATAACTCAAAGAATACCACTCTGATTTGTACACATACTACATACCAATATATTCCACAAAGTTCAGACATGATGGTAATGAGCATAGAATAAAAGACCTTTGTAGAACAGAAATTTCTTATAAAATAGGACTATGAAGGGGTAAAATCCTCAGTGCTTTTTAAAGCAATCAGAATGATCTTGTCCAAGAGAAGATGCTATAAGAGAAGATGTTTCTACTGAGAAACAAAATAATCCAGGATTTGGGGGCCCAATTTCACATGTTTGCAACCTTCCCATCAAGTTCTAGCACCCTCTTCAATGAGCACTGAGGGTTCTCAAAACAATACAGGACCCTTAGATGGTGGTGGTGTGCCATGGCAAGTATGCTCATAATTTGATAATTCTCACTGTCAGCTGATAGCAACTTTATCTATTAATGGGCACGGATGGAAAGATTCTTTCCTTCTCCTAAAATTTTGTACTTAATAAATGTGACCTGTGGAGTGGTTCATAAAGTGCACTATTAGTAGGTGGGTTAACATTTCACATCTTCCTGTGGTGTTAAATGCTATGATACTGTTTATAGACTCCTTATGCATTGGTGGCAAGTAGTGTGAAAATAACACAAGTATTTCTTCTTTTTTTTAAAATTTTCTAAATGTAATATGCTGCCTGTGACCATGGAATTTAAAGCTATAAAGTTGAGTTGATACAACCCAACTCAAAGAAAGATCATAGCTATTCAGTTGCATGACCCAAGCACTGGCTTTACATATTTTATTGGGTTGTATATAACACGTAAGAGAGCAGATGGGCCTACGTGAAGCTGCAGTAAGTTATGCTATTTACATGGTAAAAGTGAGGAAAGATAAAGTAATAGGAAAGGCTAAGGACAAATAATTACAAACCAGAAAGGAAATGACATGAGAGAGGTGGGAAGGCTAAAGAGAAAAGCTTGTATTTTGTAGAAAACAATGTTTTCAGCTCCACAAATTTCCGTAGGGCTGAGTGTTTCCTTATGAATAAACACTTGACACTATGTGGTGTGGTGAATGAATAAGACTTCATGCCCCCTCTAATTCTGTCCCTCACATATCTTGGAGCAAAAACAATTTGTCAGTCCCTGAGGTGAAAAGCAGAATGGAATATACATAGGGAATGAATTGCACTTGTCTGTAACTTCAATGCTTGTAGCTGGGAAGAATAATGAATTATTCACTGAGCCAATAGCTAGGGCTAGGTAGGTGATGGTTTACAATGCTGAAATATGAGACAGAAGAAACCTGTTGCTTTACCTACTGTGTATCTCCATGCGTCCTCAGCTCCACCCATTCAAACTACATAAAGTTTTCATAGGAAAGTGTTAAAGCTTAAGCCACCTACTATTCATAGGGGTCTCAGAAATGCAGAAGGGTTCCTTACCACATGTGTTATAGAGAACATCCGTTCTTATCTGCTTTGGACTAATCAGGGCTTTGTGGTGTCGAGAGACCAGATTGGCTATAAGATTCTGCAAAAGTTGGTGAAAGTGCATGTGTAAAGAATAAGCAAAGAAAGACGTAAAAGAAGAAAGAGAGAGACTCCCAAAGTGAATCGAGCATTTTTCTTGTCCTTGCAACTTAGGGGCCCATGTATTCCCCCATCACTTTCTGTTAATGATTACTCTTCTGTTCTGTGCTGTATTTGTCTTCCGAAATGTTTGACATCTTTGAGATTTTTTTTAAGGGACACCACTTGAGCAAAGTCTCATCTACTATCTCAGGAGTTCCCAAACTTTTTGACACGGGGACTAGTAAAGCCATTCATGAACTTTTTGAGGACCGGTAACATTCATCTGCATATTTGCATATTCATTAAGAAAACGATGAATATGCAAGTAAGTTGTTTCTTGTCTTCCCAAGGCCCGGGTGCCAGCTTTAGCAAAGCTTTTGATACGGTCTCCCACAATATTCTTGCCAGCAAGTTAAGGGAATATGGATTGGATAAATGGACTGTAAGGGTATGTCTACACTACAAAGTTAATTCGAACTAACAGACGTTAGTTTGAATTAACTTTGATAGGTGCTACACTAGCGCTCCGCTAGTTCGAACTTAATTCGAACTAGCGGAGCGCTTAGTTCGAACTAGGTAAACCTCATTCTACGAGGACTAAGCCTAGTTCGAACTTACTAGTTCAAATTAAGGGGTGTGTAGCCCCTTAATTCGAACTAGTGGGAGGCTAGCCCTCCCCAGGTTTCCCTGGTGGCCACTCTGGCCAACACCAGGAGCCCTTAAAGGGGCACGGGCTGGCTACGGTGCCCGTGCCAGGTGCAAGCCTGCCAGCACCCAGCCAGCAGACCCTGCACCTGGCACAGCTCGAGCCAGCCACCCGATGCCCCCCAGCCATCCCCCTCTTCCCGGGACCAGGCTGGTGGCTCCTGGGAGCTTGCCCGGGACTGCAAGAGGCGGGCACCCGCCTGGTCTAGTGCGACATCGTGGACCTCGTCCACGACCTCCGCACTAGGCACAGGAAAGCGGCTGTCTAGGGCAGGAGAGCTGCCAGCCTGGCCACCCAGGAGCAGGTGTGCATGAAAATCAAGGTGGTACACTGAGACCCCTGACCCTGAGCCCTGAGCTTACAATGGCCGTCCTGGGTCAGACCAAAGGTCCATCTAGCCCAGTAGCCTGTCTGCCGACAGCGGCCAACCCTAGGGACCCTGGAGGGGATGGACCGAAGACAGTGACCAAGCCATTTGTCTCGTGCCATCCCTCTCCAGCCTTTCACAAACTTCGGGCAGGGACACCATTTCTACCCCCTGGCTAATACCACTCCATGGACCCATCCTCCATCACTTTATCTCACTTCTCTTTAAACTCTGTTCTAGTTCTAGCCTTCACAGCCTCCTGCAGCAAGGAGTTCCACAGGCTGACTCTTTGCTTTGTGAAGAACAACTTTCTGTTACTAGTCTGAAGCCTGCTACCCATTCCTTTCCTTTGGTGTCCTCTAGTCCTTCTATTATGGGAACTAATGAAGAACTTTTCTTTACGCACCCTCTCCACACCACTCATGCTTTTATAGACCTCTATCCTATCCCCCCTCAGTCTCCTCTTTTCTAACTGAAAAGTCCCAGTCTCTTTAGCCTCTCTTCATATGGGACCTCTTCCAAATCCCTGATCATTGTAGTTGCCCTCCCCTCTCCCACCCTCTCTCTTCCCCTCTCCCACCTCCTTTTCCCAGACTCCCCGAGTTTTGTTCAATAAAGAGAGATTCTATTTTTGAACACACGTTTTCTTTATTTTGTACATCAGGAAGGGGGGCTAGGGAGGGGTAAGTGGAAGGAGGTGAAGGAGGAATGGGGTACGAGCCCCCGATGGGGAGGACTGGGCTGGCTCTACAGGCTTCTGGGGGTGGAAGCTCCACAGGCTTCTGGGGGATGGCAGCCTGTGGCAAGTGCAGCCGGTCTGATGGCCGAGTGCTGTGATGTGCCCAGTGTGGGCACTCAGGACACTCCAAGCCAGGACTGCTTTGCAAGTGAGGCACCCCTGAGAACTGTCTGTCCGGGGTGGGGGTCGGGTCCCTTTAAGCACAGTCCTCGGCTAGCCTGAGGTAGCATCTCCACGCTCTAAGTCCTCATCTGATGCCCTGCCAGCACTGCTTCTGGCCAGCCTTAAGCCCAGTTCAGGGTCCACTTAATGTGGACATGCTAGTTCGAAATAGCAAAACGCTAATTCGAACTTGTTTTTAATCTGGATCCATTAGTTCGAATTAGCTTAGTTCGAATTAACTAATTCGAACTAAGTTAGTTCGAATTAGTGCTGTAATGTAGACATACCCTAAGATGAATAGAAAGCTGGCTAGACCAGGGTTTCCTAAACTTAACAGGTCCCAGATGAGGGATTTTTTGGACCAGGGTAGGTCATTTCAAGGCTCCTAGTTCCTCCTCTCCCCACTAGGTTTCTTTGTACCTCCCTCCCCTGCAAACCAACTGAGCTGTTCACCCCCACTGGTTCCGTACACCTCCCCCAAAACCATCCCCCACAATCCAAGGGAGTGCAGCACCAGTTCCCTGCAGCCCCTCACAGCCCAACTGAGCTGCCCTTCTGTTCCCTATGCCTTCCCCCATCCACCTCAGCCCAGCTGAGCCCCGCACTGGTTCCCTGCAAGTCTCCCCCACAGTACAGCTGAGCCCCATTCCTCTGCATCTCCCCTCCAAACCCCGCAAAACAGCTGAGCCCAGCTCTAATTTCCTGCCCCTCTTGCCCCTTGAGTCTAGCCCTGGGCTCCCAGCACCTCCCTCCTCCTGCAGCCCAGGGAAGCCCAGCACCCTGAACCTCTTCCCTCTCTCTGCTCGCAGCCCAGCCCAGAACCCCCTTGGCTTCAGAGGAGTAGTGAGGGTGTTAAGCGCCTGGGGGCAAAAGCAAAATTTGTGCCCCCCTCCCACCACTAGGGGCAGGGCCCTGAACCAGGCACATGCCTGAGCCGGCCCCTGAGAGGAGAGGGGGAGCTTGTACTGCATCTTCCCCCACCCCCTCTAATTTGGGGCAAGCCCCCACATGCACTATCCATGGAGGGAATCAATCACCTCAGTAATGCCAACTCCTTTAGAATTGAGGCTGGGATTATTGAGTTGAGGTAGAGAGGGCACCGTGTGCACATGTCTGATATATTTTTACCAAAACGGCTACCTGCCCAACTTGCTAAAGGAGAAAGGAAACAGGAATGGTTTGGAGCAGTGTTTCCCAAGCTTTTTTAATAAAGTACCCCCCCTTTAAAAAATGATCAGTACCCCCAGCACAGTTTTCAGACACACACAAATTTGTTTTACCATTGCAACACATTTGTTTAAACAATTTAATCGTAGCTGGGGGAGTGATGACATTTTCGGGTGTAAAAAGTACAAAACTAATAAAGCACTGAATAACTTAAACCAAAAATTCAGTTGTCTCTAAATTTCAGTTGTGTTGATGTGCCCTCCAGACTTCTCTCAAGTATTCCGGAGGATATTCATACTACTCGTTGAAAAACACAGGTTTAGAGCAGTGTTTTTCAACTTTTTTCTGAAGTATCCATTTAAAAAATACGTATCCCCAATGCACCGATCCCACCCCCAGATCCAGGCATCCCCACCCTCTCTGCTCCAACCTAATTCCCCTTCTGCCCCAGAACACTCTCCCCTCCCCTACTCTAATCCAATGTCTATCCCCCAGGGCCAGGCACCCCCAGCTTCCCTGCCCTAGCCCAATCCCTCTCCCCTTCCGCAGAGCCAGGCAGGGTAACCCTATCATTACAGTGGCTGCTCCTGCCGCTTGGCCCTGCCTCGGAGGCTTGATTGCACAGGGAGCATGTGGCCTGACAGCGCTTGTGTAATGTAGAAAGCTGCTACCTTATAGGAATGTGCTACTGGTAGCATTTTCTTATCCGTACAATAGTAAGGAAATGCTCCTGTAGGAAACTGCTACCAGGAGTAGCCAATCCTACAGGGAGCATTTCCATACAGACCAGGTTTGCCACTCGCCGCAACTCATGGTGCTGTGCACTCTGCTCCCACCCCAGTCCAGCGCCCCCCTAGCATGGCACCTGGGGGTAACAGCCCCCCCGTCCCTCCCTCTCACTACGCCTCTGCATAGAGTGGCGCCCGGGAGCAACGTCCCCCTCACCCTCGCTATGCCTCTGTGCCGGGAGCCTGGAACATCCAGCTGCATCCTCTTCCCAGCCCGGTCCATACTCACTGAGGCCCAGTATTTTTTCCCCATGGCCTGGTTCCGGGCCGCGGCCCATAGTCTGGGAAACACTGATCCTTTATGCTGCCACTTTTTAAAACAAATCTTACTTGACCAGGACAGCTGATTCTTTTATATGAAATTCAGATGTAATATGAAAACAAACAATATAGGTGTGGTTGTCTTAGCCAAAGAAAGGAGAATGCAGAATACTTTGTTGCTCAATAGTTTCATAGTTTCTGAGATAGGTAGAATGATGCTGACTTAGCCTCTAAACTGTTAATTCTTTCTGGGTCAGAGATTACAAATGTGATCAAAAGCTTCATGCACAAGGCACAGTTGGGGACAGGGATCTGTGACGCGGTTACGGAAGACCATGCCCGGTGTGGGGCAAGCGCATCCATTTCCCTTGTGGTGCGCACATACAATTCCATGCTCTGTTCTCCCACCCCATGTATGTAGGTCCACTCTCAGTTGTGAAGCCACGTGGCACCCTGGTCAGTCAGTAAACTCGCATCAGTTTACAGGGCAGTGTAGTCCACCGACCAGTGTTAGTAAACTTGCCCTGATCTGCGGGGGCAGTGAGGTCCACCGGCCCTCAGTCAGTTTGCCCCAATCTGCAGGGCAGTGTGTCCCAATGGTCAGAGTTAGTAAGTTTACCCTAGTTCATAGGAAAGTATGACCCAATGGCCAGAGTCAATAAGTTTGCCTCTAGTTCCAGAGGCAGTGTGGCTCCCTGGTAGGAGACAGGGGAGGGGATTACAACCCCCAGCAGGGAGATCCAGGCCCTCCCTCTTCACTGGACCCCAGCCCAGGGCCCTGATAGTGGCCGTAACTCCAGGCACTGAGTTTTATTTTGCCAGTGGAAGAGCTGTCTCCCCCTCTCCATATGGAGTCTTTATCAGGTGCCGCAGAGGTGCAGCTGCATTGCTATAACACTGGTATAGGCAGGCCCTAATTTTTCACCTTCGCTGAAAGCTAAGGAAAGACAGGTGAGCTGAGTATCTGAAACCAGGCTCCTTCTCTTGCCATTGCCTCTTTCTAGCCCCTCATCTTCTTTTATGGACACAGGGCTTTAGTATACTCTAGTCATTTAAAACAGCCAGGAGATCACTCAATGAAATTAATAGGCAGCAGGTTTAAAACAAACAAGGAAGTATTTCTTCACACAATGTTCAGTCGATCTGTGGAACTCCTTGCCAGGGGGTGCTGTCAAAATTAAAATTGCAACTTGATGCTGTGGATGTCCCTAGCTTCTCCGTGCCAAACACTGGGAGTGAATGACAGGTGATGGATCATTTAGCGATTGTCTATTCTGTTCATTCCCTCTGAAGTACTTGGCATTGGCCACTGTTAGGGTACATCTAAACTATATCCCTCTTTTGAAAGAAGGATGTAAATTAGACATATTGAAATTGCAAATGAAGCCAGGATTTGCATTTTCCGTGCTTCATTTGCATAATCGCATCATGGCATTCTTTTGAAAAACTCTATTTCAAAAGTGAAACTGTGGTCTAGACACAATTCTTTCGAAAAGAAAAGCCTTTTTTGAAAGATCCTGTAAACCTCATTTTTTGAGGAGTACAGGATCTTTCTAAAGGCTTTTCTTTTTGAAAGAACCGTGTCTAGGCCGTGTAGCCAGACAGAGCCCCCCCCCCCCGTCACATCCATCTTGCTTGCCTCTCTGAGGTGCTTGGAGCATACAGGGCAAAGGGAGCAATAAAATCAGCATAGTCTCTGAAGCCTTGACAGAGGCCCGGATATGCTGGCTCATCTGACCCTGGATTACTGTAAACATAGATATGAGAGGGTGATCAAGCCAATAAGCTGACCTAGAGGCTGTGAGAACTGCCCTTGGTTGGCACCTAAATTGATACGATCACACACAGTCATCCCTGGGAGAGGAATCTCCCACTGAGAAAAGAATGCCCAGTACTCCCAATTTAGTTCTCTCTGGGTATGTCTACACTACAGCACTAATTCGAACTAACTTAATTCGAATTAGTTAATTCAAACTAAGCTAATTCTAACTAGTGCATCTAGACCTAAAAACTAGTTCGAATTAGCATTTTGCTAATTCGAACTAGCATGTTCACATTGAGTGGATCCTGAACCGAGGTTAAGGATGGCAGGAAGCAGTGCCGGCAGAGCATCAGATTAGGACTTAGAGCGTGGAGATGCTGTCTCAGGCTAGCCGAGGGCTGTACTTAAAGGGACCTGACCCCCACCCCGGACAGACAGTTTTCAGGGGTTCCCCACTTGCAAAGCAGTCCTGACTTGGAGTGCCCTGAGTGCTCACACTAGGCACATCATAGAACTAGGCCATCAGCCCGGCTGCACTTGCTGCAGGCTGCCATCTGGGGGGGGATCAATTGGGGGGCTACAGGAGAGCTTCCACCCCGAGGAGCCCACAGAGCCACCCCAGTCCTCCTCATTGGGGGCTCGTACCCCATTCCTCCCTTACATCCTTCCACTTACCCCTCCCTAGCCCCCCCTTCCTGATAAAGGATACGTGTTCAAAATAAAGGACACGTATTCAAAAATAGAAACTCTCTTTATTGAACAAAACTCGGGGAGACTAGGAAAAGGAGATGGGAGAGGGGAAGAGAGAGGGTGGGAGAGGGGAGGGCAACTAAAATGATCAGGGGTTTGGAACAGGTCCCATATGAAGAGAGGCTAAAGAGACTGGGACTTCTCAGCTTAGAAAAGAGGAGGCTGAGGGGGGATAAGATAGAGGTCTCTAAAAGCACGAGTGGTGTGGAGAGGGTGCATAAAGAAAAGTTCTTCATTAGTTCCCATAATAGAAGGACTAGAGGACACCAAATGAAATGAATGGGTAGCAGGCTTCAAACTAATAACAGAAAGTTCTTCTTCACAAAGCAAAGAGTCAATCTGTGGAACTCCTTGCTGCAGGAGGCTGTGAAGGCTAGAACTATTAACAGAGTTTAAAGAGAAGTTAGATAAAGTCATGGATGTTGGGTCCATGGAGTGCTATTAGCTAGGGGGTAGAAATGGTGTCCCTGGCCTCTGTTTGTGGAAGGCTGGAGATGGATGGCACGAGACTAATGGCTTGGAAATTCTTCAGTCCATCCCCTCCAGGGTTCCTAGTGTTGGCCGCTGTCGGCAGACAGGCTACTGGGCTAGATGGACCTTTGGTCTGACCCAGTACGGCCATTCTAAGCTCAGGGCTCAGGGTCGGGGGTCTCACTGGACCACCCTGATTTTCATGCAAACCTACTCCTGGGTGGTCAGGCTGGCAGGTATCCTGCCCTAGACGGCCACTTTCCTGTGCCTAGTGTGGAGGTCGTGGATGAGGTCCACAATGTCCGCACTAGAGCAGGTGGGCGCCCGCCTCTTGCGGAACTGGGCAGGCTTCCGGGAGCCACTAGTCTGGTCCTGGGAAGAGGCAGAGGGCTGGGGGGCATCGTGTGGCTGGTTCGTGCTGTGCCAGGTGCAGGGTCTGCTGGCTGGGTGCTGGCAGGCTTGCACCTGGCACGGGCACCGTAGCCAGATTGTGCCCTTTTAAGGGCTCCGGGGCCAGGAGGGGGGCAGACGTGTTTCCTTGGTGGTGCCCAGAGTGGCCACCAGGGAAAGCTGGGGAGGGCTAGCCTCCCACTAGTTCGAATTAAGTGGCTACACAGCCCTTAATTCGAACTACTTAATTCGAACTAGGCATCAGTCCTCGTAGAATGAGGTTTACCTAGTTCGAATTAAGCGCTCCGCTAGTTCGAATTAAGTTCGAACTAGCGGTTTGCCTGTGTAGCGCCTATCAAAGTTAATTCGAACTAACGTCTGTTAGTTCGAATTAACTTTGTAGTGTAGACATACCCTCTCTTACAAGTGTAAATTAAGTTCACAACTCCCTTGTAAGAACTGGTGTCACAAAGACGAACCAGCACCATTTGGCATCATAGATAAGAAAGAGAAATACGTGACCCCATGGGTATAAAGATGGGTCCAGCAGCATATTAGGCACTAGGCACACTCACCTCTGTCTGCTGGTTGAGTTAGGTACATTGCCTCCCGAGGTTCCACAGGGACGCCCACCTCATATTCGTCTTTCCAAGGAATTGAGAGACTGATCCTGGTCTGACACGCTAGAATTGAGAGATGCAGAAGGGGGTAAAAATTGTACCCATATGTGTTCTTTTGTTTTAGTGCATGCATATAATAGAGCTCTTTAAAGATTAAGCTGTCACTTAGTACCATTATTTTCTATCTCCTTTTTTCCCCTCTGTAACCATTTTAAGATCTGTATTTGCTAACAGTTAAGAAATAGAGCAATAGCCACTGTAACCATATGCTTTAGAAGTCTCTTTAATAAACCTGTAACTGGTTAAGTTTTAACCTGACTACTTCAGTTGCTGTAACAGAACCAAACACAATTTAAAAGAACTCCAGCCGGTCAAAGGGGCAGACGCAGGCAGAGCTGGGTATTTGGGTCGTGTCGCCTCCACGGGACAGATCCTTTGGGGCATCCGTCGGCCTTCCCTAGGCCACACACTGGGAAGGGACCCCGATCCTAGCAGCTAAAGACACGGGTGTAATAGGCTCTCTCTGCAAAACTTTGGGGCGTCTGTCAGCCTGTTGGCTGCCCGCTGCGAAGGGACCTTGGTCCTCGCGGCTAAAGACATGGACGTAAAACTTTGGGGCACCTGTCGGCCTTCCCTAGGCCGCCCACTGTGGAGGAGCCTTGCGTTCTAGCAGTTGTAGACTCGGGTGTATAACACACACACACCACGCATTGCCCTGACCATTGGCTGGCAGGCCGCAGTTTCACTTTCGAAATAGCGTTTTTCAAAAGAACGCTATGATGTGATTATGCAAATAAAATGCAGGAAATTCAAATTCTGGCTTCATTTGCCATTTCGATATGTCTAATTTACATTCCACTTTCGAAAGAGGGGTGTAGTCTAAACATAGCCTTAGAAGACAGCGTAGTGGGCTAGATGGACCATTGATCTGACCTGGAATAGCCATTGTTGTGTTCACATGGGGATTGGAGGGGAAGGAAGACCAAGAAAAAAGGAAAGGAAAACTCCTAAAAAAAAGTTATTTTCTAATTTCCAAACATTCCACAGAACATTTTTTTTCTCGCTCAGATCAATATTGTTGTTGGGATTAATACCTATTTTACTTACTCATGTAGTTTCTTTTGACTCTCTCATTTAAAAGGTTTTCATACAATGTAGCATAGTGTGTGGTCTATTGAAATGTACCTTATGTACCATTTCTTAGATTCTGGAGGTAGCAATCTTAAACTCACTGTGTATGCATGTCTGAATGCAAAGGCCCACCCTGTCTTATGATACTTTTAACATTCCTCAGCAGGTGACCAGAAAAACGCATCTGGCAATACATTTTGCAGAGTTCACTCTGCTTCAATGTAATCCCCTGATCACAGTGGTATATTGCTGATGGAGCACACACAATCCAACAGACAATATTTGACAAGATAATTGAGAGAGTAAGTTCAACACTTCCCCGAACTGTTCTTAGCAGGTTAGTTGGAATGTATCCAGGCCCCTCAACTGTGGAATTATGAAATCTCTTGAGGGAGAATCTTGAGTTCCCATACAGCTAACACAGGCATCAAATTGATTTGGTACAATACCTGCATTTACTTCAGGGGAAGTTCTTATAGTTTCCTCTTGATAGTGTCCATTTCCATGAAGAAAATATGGGATATTTAATCCAGGGGATACTTCCTGTGAATTTTTTGGATGTTAAGTAGGCAGTCACTACACTTTCAGAGCTTTTCAATGTTGCACCCAGGAGTGGAGTTGATTTCTTATCCAATCATGTTAATTTTTGGAGTGAAATCCGCATTGAATTGCATTGGGTCTCTACCGCATTATACTGTTATATGATGGTACTAGCCATCATTCTGAATTACTACATTCAAACAATTGTAAAATTAATGAAGCCCAATGATTTTGATTCCAAGATCAAATAACAGCCCCACTTTAGATTTTTCAGAGCAGTATCAGAAATTTAGATGCACATCATCCACTAAAATGAATGGAACATGTCTAAACTTCCTACACTATGTGGAAAATTTTAACCTGTCAACGAACACTAAGGGTGTGTCTAGACTACCTAGTTTTGTCGACAAAACAATACCAGCGTCTACACTACCGCGGAGTTCTGTCGACATAACGTCGACAGAACTCCGCGGTTTTGTCGACGCTGGTATACCTCATTTTACGAGGCATAACACTTTCTGTCGACAGAACTCTGTCGACAGAAGGTGTTATTGCCTGTAACACTGTGTCCAGACTACGGAGTTCTGTCGACAAAGCGCCTTGCTTTGTCGACAGAACTCCATGTGTCTGGACGCAAATTGTCGACGGAAGTTTTGTCGACAGTATTTGTTGACAAAGCTTCCGTCGACAAAACACGGTAGTCTAGATGTACCCTAAGAGGAGACAAGTTTTATCTAATCTCAAATGAGTATGATTGGTGAGGAGGAATACAATTAAATATGAAGTGAATTTTTTTCAATTCATTCAAAATGTGACATTGAAGCCTCTGAAGCATATCCAGACACTAAATACAACTACAGCTGGTCCCTGAATTGTGAATGGTTGAGTTACAACTTTTTGCATTTATGACCAAAGCAGTCGTAAATGCAGTCCCTGAGTTATGAACGCGATCTGTGCTTACGAGCAACGCGGTTGCCATGTAACTCAATGGGGTCCGAGTTATGAACACTTCGAGTTACGGCCAAGTGTTTGGTCCGTAACTCGTTCGTAACTTGGGGAGAGGCTGTACTGGCAAAAGTTCAGCTAACTCCACCTCTATCTCTTTTCCCAACTAAAACTCAGACATAACCCCTAACCTGCCATCTTCGGCCTCATTAAAAAGATAAGATTTGCACTATATGCTGAATCCCAGAAAGCCTGCACTTTGTTGGACTATGACAGAAACGGAAGCTCAAGTCAAAGACTCTCCATTGAGAACCCTCTGTCTTAAGAATGGCCATACTTGGTGGCTACGTCTACACTGGCCCCTTCTCCGGAAGAGGCATGCTAAAGTAGGAATAAGAGATCCTCCGGAAAAGGGCTTTATTCCGGAGGATCGCGCCAGTCTGGACGCTCTTTTCCGGCTTTTCCCCAGCCGGAAAAAAAGCGGCGGCCATGTTTATTTAAATCCCGCGGGGGATATTTAAATCCCCCGCGGATTTCCCTATTCCAAAGTTAGAAATTAGCATGCCTCTTCCGGAAAAGGGGCCAGTATAGACGTAGCTGGTCAGACCAAAAGTCCATCTAGCCCAGTATCCTGTTTGCTGACAGTTGCCAATGCCAGATGCCCCACAGAGAGAGAACAGAACATGGAATCTTCAAGCAGTCCCTCTTCTGTCACCCATTCCTAGCCTCTGATAGATGGGTAGGGATACCATTCTTACCCATCCTGGCTAATAGCCATTGATGGACTTTACCTCCCTGAATTTATCTAGTTCTTTCTTGAACCCAGTTAAAGTCCTGGTCTTTACAACCTCCTCTGGCAAGGAGTTCCAGATGTTGACCGTGTACTGTGTGAAGAAAAAATTCCTTTTATTTGTTTTTTAAGCCTGCTACCTATTTAATTTTGGGTGTGTCTAGACTACAGGGTTTTGTCGACAAAGGTGGACTTTTGTCGACAAAACTATACCTGCATCTACACTACTGCTAAGTTTTGTTGACAGCGGTAAGCCTCATTCTATGAGGAATAACACCTTTCGTTGACAGAGTTCTGTCAACAGAAGGCGTTATTGCATCTACACTGTCCTTTGCGTCTACACTCTCATGTTGACAAAGCGCCTTGCTTTGTCGACAGTACTGGATTTAGTCAAGACGCTCTTTGGCGACAGAGGCTTTGTCAACAGTATCTGTTGACAAAGCCTCTGTCAACAAAAGCCTGTAATCTAGATGTAGCCTTGGTGGCCCCTAATTCTTATCTCATGGGAACAAGTAAATAACTTTTCCTTATTCACTTTTTCCATATCAGTCATGATTTCTTAGTCATCTATCATATCCCCCCCTTAGTCTCCTCTTTTCCAGGCTGAAAAGTCCCAGTCTTTTTAATCTCTCTTCATATGGGACCCGTTTCAACCCTCCAATTATTTTTGCTGACCTTTTCTGAACCTTTTTCAATGCCAAGATATCTTTTTTGAGATGAAGTGACCACATCTGTATGCAGTATTCAAGATGTGGGCGTACCATGGTTTTATATAGAGGTAAGAAGATATTCTCTGTCTTATTCTCTATCCCTTTTTTAATGATCCCAAACATTCTGTTTGCTGCTTTGACTGCCACTGCACATTGAGTGGATGTTTTCAGAGAACTATCCACAATGACTCCAAGAGCTCTCTTGAGTAGTTATAGCTAAATATTATATGCATAGTTGGGATTATTTTTTCCCATGTACATTACTTTACATTTATCAACATTACATTTATATTTACTATTTTGTTGCCCAATCACTTAGTTTGGTGAGATCTTTTTCAAGTTCTTAAGTCTGCTTTGGTCTTAACTCTCTTGAGCAGTTTAGTATCATCTGCAAATTTTGCCACCTTAGTGTTTACCCTTTTCTCCATATCATTTAGAAATAGGTTGAATTTTAACTTCAGCCCTACTGAGTTAAAATGTGGGGACTATTAGAGCATTTCTCAATTGTTAGCACATGTTATCAGTCAGGTGGGGTCATCTTGATGCGTTCCTGACAGGTCTTCTAATCTGTCAATGATAAACTTTCTGCTGCATGCATACATGTGTGTGCTCCTCTGTCTAATGAGCTAACCATATGCAATTAGTTAAAATGGCAGACTTTGAGAGAACCCCCAGAGTCTACAAATCAGATAAGGACTGAAAGTACCTACCAAGGAAGATACAATAATAGTTGTCAGCATACAGGCTCCTCACTGTGTTGCTACATTTATGTACTCTGTGACAACTGGCTAACATCCAACTTAATGCTCTGGATTATAGCATCCCCCCCATGGCTGGCCAATGACCACTCTTTGGGTTGCACTCTTTTATATATATATATATGTATAACCTCTGTTAGCTAGTTACTGCTCCTTACCTCATAGAAGGGGTGGGGGCTTCCATTACTGTGCATCATGCTATCAGTTCAGAACCTGTCCTGAACCTGGGTGGGGATGTATATTATTTTTGGGGTGTGTGTTGGTACCAAGATGTTTCTTAATGAGGCATTCTGTGACGACCCTTCTGGAATGTGCTTACAGCCTATGCCTTGTACCTCTTAGGTATGAGTGTTTCTGTAATATCAGCCCATGTTCTTGCCAATTTCTGTGAGCAGGGGCCTTTGCTTACAGCTTAACTTTGCTTTATATTAGTGAAGTCTTGACCATTGCTGTTGAGGCATCAGATCCGGCCTATGATATGTGGGCTTATGTATCAGATTCTCATCTTACTACAGTTCAGTGCCCTGGGAGATAAGTAGATTTTAAGAAAAGCCAAGGCCCAATGTAAACATGGATTTATAGGGCACAATCTATTGTTGGAAACAAACTAGCAGGGAGTGTGGACTACCTGGGTGTAATAAATTTCAGATGAGACCCCCACCATGTAAACCAGCAACTCCATTCTGCGCTAGTTGAAATTTCTGAACAGTCCTCAAAGATAGTCACTTATAGATCCCATTACAACAATCTGTTCTGGAAAGGGTGACTGGTGATATTTGCATCCAGGAGGAAAGGATATGACCTTTTTATCAAAGAGAAAATAGAAAAATAGGTTTTTTGGTTGCTTTTCAGGAAACTGAAAAGAGCCCCAGATTGTAAACTTTATTAGCAAAAGATATGCATCATCCCTAAAGAGAGAAGGGAAGCATCTCTGACAAAAAGCTTATGGATGTTTTTCCCAACCTATCAACATCACTTTCATCTTATGTGCCTTGAGCTTCAGACAAATTCGCTCTTATCTTAAGCCCCTATTTTCACTTGGAACTGAGAGGGAAAATTACTGCACCATTGTAGTTCAATGCAGAGCTGAGTATCATTTGCACAGTGGGGTCAAAGGAGCATTCTTACCAGCTCCACTTTCGCTTCTCAGGTATGTTAAAAGGAATCAGAATCATAGAGTACTAAAACTGGAAGGGACATTGAGAGGTCATCAAGTCCAGTCCCCTACCCTCACAGCAGGACCAGGCACCATCTAGATCAACCCTGATAGATGTCTATCCAACCTGATCTTAAATCTCTCCAATGATGGAGATTCCACAACCTCCCTAGGCAATTTATTCCCGTGTTTAACCACTCTGATGACAGTTAAGTTTTTCCTAATGTCTAACCTAAACCTCCCTTGCTGAAATTTCAACCCATTTCTTCTTGTCCTATCATCAGAGGCCAAGAAGAACAATTTTTCTTCCTCCTCCTTGTAACACCGTTTTAGATACTTGAAAATTGACATGGACAAGGATACTGAAGAATGACCAGGAAAAGCTCTGTGGGTCAAGAATCTTTGGGTCAGAAGAGCAATAAGTCAGTATCTCCTGATGGGGTCTGTTTGAGAGGAAGCAAGAGAACTACTTAAATGTGATTCCATCTACCCCTGGTGTGATGAGTAATAGCTTATCTGCAATATCAAAGACTGCTGGCAGATATAAAGAATCAGACTAGACACCTGACCTTTGCATAGAATTATGCAGTGCCAGCATTAGACATATTAATGTCCTCCATAGAATTCGTGCTTTATCATCTATCTCCACCCAGGTTAAATATAAAAAGTCAGCTATTTTTAGCCTTAACAAAAATTGGACACTTTTTTAATTGGTTGTAATAAAATCATTATTTTAGCACCCTTTCTTTTGCCTTTTCTGTTCTGCCCTACTTTCATTCCTTTTCCAGTTTTCTTCTACCCTTCCTCTCTGAATCTTTCCATTATTTTATCTCCCTCTTTCCTCTCACACAGCCCATCCCTTTCTCTCATCAGATCTCCTTCTCTCACGCACTTGCTCTTTCTTTCCTGTTTCTCCCCCATTATCCTTCCTAGCCTGCTCCCACAGTAGTTTTGCACACTTCAGGTTGTGTGCCTGGTAAACATGGGTATCATCAGGGGCCCATCTGTCTCTGAGACCTGCTAGCTGATAAAAAATGAGGCATGTAAACAGAGTGAATGGAGGAAAGATTGGGCTTAGTCTCCCGGATTATATCTGTACAACACTTGTGGTGCGTAGAGGAGGATGAAGCTCACTGGTACAGTACTGCAGAACCAGGTAAGTTGTGTTAACTGAGACATCTTGGCTTTGTCTACACTGGGCCACTTATTCCGGAAAATCAGCCGCTTTTCCGGAATAAGCTGCGAGCTGTCTACACTGGCCCTTGAATTTCTGGAAAAGCAACGATGCTCTATTGTACAAAATCAGCAGCTATTCCGGAAAAACCATTCTGCTCCCGCTCGGGCATAAGTCCTTATTCCGGAACACTGTTCCGGAAAAGGGCCAGTGTAGACAGCCCAGTAGCCTTTTCCGGAAAAAAGCCCCGATCACGAAAGTGGCAATTGGGGCTCTTTTCCAGAAAAGTGCGTCTACATTGGCCACAGACGCTTTTCTGGAAAAAGGGCTTTTCCGGAAAAGCAGCCTGCCAATGTAGACGCTCCTTTTCCGGAAAAACTGAAAACGGAATAGTATTCCGTTTTAAGCATTTCCAGAAATTCATGCCAGTGTAGACACAGCCCCTAACTCAACTGGAATGTGATCTGTAAGATGCTGGATATTCAGTCTGTGCTTGCAGCTGCTTCTGTGGCTCTATATAATAAATGATGTAGGGTGGTTTTTGTAATGATGAATCAGCTTTGAGTAAGCTGCATCTCTTGTTGAGAATCACATTGAGAGAGCTAAGTATCAATGCACTGGCCTTTCCCTTCCGTGGAGTAGATTGAAATGCCGTCCTAGGTCGTAATCTCTGTACAAAACCATTAGCAGAAGTATTTTCTGTCAAAATGAGGAGTTTTAGCAGAGCTGTATGGGTCAGGAGGCCAGGCACAGTTCAGTTCAGTTCAGAGGTGCTAGTTTCTGTATCCTAGTGAGCACTGAATTCATACTTCATAATATTTTAGAATAAGCACATAGAAGGAAGAGTGCTTCAGAAAAGGTTGACTCAGCACAGCAGGAACTGGCAACTTACTGGCAGCTGTAAGAACAGCCATGCTGACTCAGACTAGTGGTCCATCTAACCCAGTATCCTGTCTCTGGCAGTGACCAAGACCAGATTCTTCAGAAGAGGGAAGTTTCAAGTGGTTCAACCCCTGTTGTCCACTCCCAGCTTTTGGCAGCTAGAGGGTTAGGGACCCCAGAGCATGAATAAATATATGGAGATATACCTATCTCATAGAACTGGAAGGGACCTTGAGAGATCATCTAGTCCAGTCCTCTGACCTCATGGCAGGACCCAGTACCATCCCTGACAGATTTGCCCTAGATCCCTAAATGGTCCCCTCACAGAGTGAGCTCACAACCCTGGGTATAGCAGACCAATGCTCAAACCACTGAGCTAGCCCTGCCCCCTGAGGTTGCTTCCCCGACCATTTAGGCTAATGATAAAATGGATCAATCCCATCCATGGTACAATCCCAATAACTACCAGAGTGATGCACAGTGGTATCATATTACCTTTCTATAAAGTTACCTCAGGAGTGAATTTAAGTCAACAGTCTGCTGAAGTACTATGACTTGTTTTACATGTATTCTGGGAAACAGCTAGGAATCCACTTGTGCACTGATTAGCCATTGTTTTATTTTATCTTTTGAAGTAAAAACACAGAGGAAAATTTTTCGTTAGGCTCTTGTCTGCTGAAACAAGAGGGAAACACCTTTGGTAATAAAATTAATATAAAAGAATTCCAAAGCTTGGTGTCAGAATTCTTGGGATTGTTGCCAGTGGCAAATTCTGACTATTCATTAAGATTCAGTGCTTACTGTCCAATGTCACTGTTTATATTTTCATCATCACTAATCACACACACTAAGCAATGTTTCTGTAAGAATGTCAGGATTTATTAAAGTGAGAGATAAGAAATAGTTAGCAAATCAGTCTGATGAACTTGGCTGGTTGTCTCTTGATAGACTTATTCCTCTTTCAGCCTATAGTCAGATCTAGCACTTGCTGAAGGGACAGAATTTTTGAGTCTGGCCAAATGAAGGGAAAAATTTCCCCAGGCTAGAGATGAAAGCAGCTATCATGGCACCTTTTATCCCTGTTCAGTAATTATTCTTATTTACTGTTTTTTACTGTGGTACAATCTAGTGCCCCCACCTGAGATAAAGGTATAATTGTGGCAAACATTGTGTACCCATAAAGTGACAGAGTTTACAATGTAAACAGAGAAACCCAAGAATGGGTGAGAGGGGTGAAAAAGGCAGTAAAGTGATTTACTCAAGGTCATAGAGGAAGCTAGTGGAAGATGTAGGCTAAACGCCCAGGTGTCTGGAGTTTGGGGGCACCACAAGCCTAACTTCTTGACCAGGCTGCCTTGAGCTATGTTCTTTGTTGTCTTAAGAAATGCTCTCACCTTGAGTAAAGCTATTGCCCGCCAGAGGCCAAGAGCTGGAGTTTGTCTTCATGTCCAAACAGTTTAGAGATTTTTCTAATCTTAGTGGGTCTCATCTGTAAAGGTCAGAAGGGATGCTATCTTTCATAGTCAGTCTGGTTTAAAACCTGGCTATAGTTCATGCATAACAACAGTTACGATTTACATTTATATAGCACCTTTCATCCCTCAGGATCTCAGAGTGCTGTGTAAAATATATGGTGGGAATAACTTTGCCACTGAAATGCAGCTAAAATCCCCACTGAAAGGTCTGTCTGCGGGGCAGAGTGTAGCCATTATTTAATAATGTGCAGGACTCCTGTGCTGCATATAGAGCAGGAAGCATAAAAGACTACCAGGTCCAAATGAAGGTAAGGCAAGATGCACGTAAATATTAAGATTATAATTTGATAGACCAGGGGACTAGGAATGTTCATGACCATTTGTAGCCTGAACTTCAGTTTTAGGTCTTGTCTCTAGGCTGGCATATGCAACAGAGCAATATAGCCTAATGTTTGTCTGGGGTATTAGTTGTACTAGCTCAGAGAGAAGAGTGATACTTACTGAATTGCTAGCAACCCATCCCACCACACTATATATTTTTGTTGGAGAATACCTCTCCAACCATCCAATAGGCCTGGCTTTGCTTGTTGGGAGGTCTGACTGTATCACAGTGTGAAGTGGTATCATTGCACTGCCATGAAAAAAGAGGATTGAGAAACTGACCATTACTGTTGTTGAAACAACGCAAAGAATACAACCCCCCCCCACACTTTGCCAGAAGATTTGAAATTGAGCAGATAGTCTGGATTTCATAGACTTCCTGCACTCAGATACAAATCCCCACAATGACAGCATCATAACTAAACTCATAATGTTCAGTAACCTTAATTTTCCACACAACTCCGATTTCACTTCCTAGCAATCTGCAAGCCAGTGGCATCCATTTTGTCTCAGGCATTTTGATGTTATTGCTGCAGAGAAGGGTATGTAAAATTTCTTAACAAAATGAGCAGTCCATCGCGAACACATGTGATTCTTTCTTTCAAATATAGATAATTTCTTGGGGTGGGCATAAAGTTAGCATGTCTTGCTCTAATTTTCCATTGAGTTTAAAGAAGTGCAGAGGCTGTCAGAACAAATCTAAAGAAATATCTTTGTTAAATAGTGTGCTCCTAACTTTTACTATGGCAAAGACTGTGCTGTTGATAAAGGGCTTGAAGAAGGGAATGGCCAATCCCCAGTACTTCCCAGTGATGACAGCTATTGGAGTGACTGATGCTCAGCATCTCTATGAACATCCTAATCTGATTCTGAGAAGTCCTGACTACTGGCTCCCCCTCTGTGTACAAGTATGTATGTGAATTCAGAGGCAGTTACTGATGTTTAGATTCACAGAAGAGCAGAACTGTAGAGACTCATCACTGATATCTTTGCAGTTCTTTCCAATCACACTGGTAAAAGAGGCACCCAACACCTTTGAAGAACAATGTGCTAAGTAATGTGGAGAAGTGGGATCCAATGTGAAAGACTGATCTTGCAGCAAATGGAATTATTAATGCTCTTAATGATAATATAAAAATAATATCCCTCTGAGGATATACATTTTGTTTTACATGACAGGAGAGCTGATAAATGCCCCGATAACGAGTAAAAATAATAGGCTTATATGAGAAATGTTGTAATAATAGTCAGACCACTCTGACTGTTTAAATGACAGGTTATTCCAACCTTCTCTTCTCTCTTCCTCCCCCCCCCCCCCCGTCATTATCTAGCTTGTCTTTTCTATCATTTTTTAATCTCTCTTCTACAATTGGTCAAATTATTTGGAATAGATTATGTACTGAGTTCTTTTGTTCATCATCTGAAGCTCCTGAACAAACACTTTATGGAAACATAATTCACCACTGGAAAACTATTGGCTTCCATCCCATCTTCAATTATCTGCTCTTTGAGGTGTGTGATTTAAGTTACATGGCAGTATTTCTGCTATTTGATTGGATGACTGAAATTTAGGCCTTTATATATACACACCAGCCCCCTGCTTCCCAGAAGGGAAGTTTTACAAAAGTGGTACAGGAAGCCTCTAATTTTAGTAGGTAGATCAGCCTGAAGATGAGGTGGGGGGAACTGCTGCTGTCTGGCTAGTTGCATAGGAAATGAGGAAAAAACAAGTAAACTAATAGGTTGGTACATAGTCTGGAAATGCTCAAGGTCATGCTGTTTTGGTGGTGTTCCCGTTTCTTTATATGATGAGATTTACCAGGCTGTCAGGGCAGCAATGAGGGAATACTGCCAGCAGGTGGCTCTAGCCTCACAAAAACAAAACTATAAGCAGGAAAGAGCTCTGGGAACCAAGGAAGGGATCAGGCTGCCTCAGCTGAGCCAGTGGGTCATGAGCCTTGTGCTTGTTCAGCTGTAATGCTGTTCTAAGCCTTCTGCTTGCACTCTCTTTTTCCTACTCATTTGGCATCTTGCATTCTGTTCATTAACACAGAAGGGAACTAGTTATTTTTAGTTTCTTTTCTTAGAATTTATCTGCATCATCTCTTTAACAACTCCGCAAATTCTTGATGCTGTGCCAATCTTTTCCATCCCTGTTACCTTTTGGGTTTAGATTTTGTCTTCCATACAAATACTCTTCTCCTTCATCAATCTTCTTTTCTTATTTTTCAGCCTATTTTAACTAGATCCCCATCTTTATTGTCCTACGTCTGTCTTTCAGCAATATTCATAGTCAGCAAGGCATGTACTGCTCAGCTGAGGAAATGACATTTGACCCTCCATGTCCTTCTTTGCTGCATTTATTTTAACTTCATATTTTGAACAGAATGTATAAAGAAAAGAGACCTAAAATTACTTTTCAGTCACAAGCAAATAAAGGCATGATTTCTTCCAGAAATAATAAAAGAGAAGCCTAGATAAAATGTAAGGTGATAAAGCTATCAGAACTCTAATCAGCTGCCTCATTTTGATGGAAACTGAACTAAGAGCAGCCTTTAAGCTACTGTCATTCTCTGGGTGACCACGAGATAATGTGACTGAAAAAATGCCTTTCACGATAAGCCATGATGAATTTCCAATCTAAAAAGAAAATCAGTCAGTCATCCAAACATTGCCTTCCTGCCTCCCTTCAAATTTGAACACAAATTTTTGTCAAGAACCTGATTTACAAGGGCTCATAAAAATTAATGGGAAGTGGGAGTAGCCTTGTTGCTTTGCAAAATCTAGGATTTAAATATAGGAATTCTTATTGCTTGTGAAATTCCTTAATGGTCTGTTAACAGTAAATATCTCAAGTTGATTCCTTGTTGGGTGTGGGTATAGAGTGATTGCTCTTTATAAGAGATCTGAAGGAGGGTAATTGTACACACATAGTTTTTTAACTTAAAATTTCATACAGGTACTGTCCTATTGCAACCTGGGTCCCTGCCAGCTCTTTTAATAGCTCCCTGCTGGCTATTGCTTCAGCTACGCCGGCTTTTGCTGGAGCTGCACACCAGGATGCATCCACTTACTTTCACATCTGGCTGCATCAGAACAATGTATCCAAATTGTGTAAATTCCCTAGGACATAGGAGGCCTGATTCACTGTTACTTCATTCCTGTGTTCAGTGCAGGAAGAGATAGTCACAAGAGAACTTTGAGCTTCCCAATATTCTGGTTCATAGGGCTGCTCTAACATACTGCATGGGCTGCTTGCAGCCTATTGCCAGAGTGAAATTAACTCCAGTTGCTTCTCTATCCTGAGCCTCATTCTATGGTCTGTGTAGGGAATCAGTACCACTGCATCAATTCTTCACCATCTAGGAAGCTTAGATTGGTAGAGGCTGGCTAGGGTGATGAGGGAAAAAGCCATTGTCAAAGCTATTTCACATTGCTGGAATGGTTTAAAGAGGCTTCTGAGCAGCAGTGAATTGGGCCCAAATATTACAGACTGTAAGTAAAAATATAATGGATAGAATTTTTAAACACTATTCTTAGAATGTATCAGCTGCATAGCTTTGCCACCGTAGAACATTAGGGCAGATTCCATCTACACTAACATGAGGGGTTTGCCTGTCAATATAGAATCATAGAATACTAGGACTGGAAGGGACCTAAAGAGGTCATCGAGTCCAGTCCCCTGCCCTCATGGCAGGACCCAATATTGGCTAGACCAGTGGTCTCCAACCTTTTTACACCCAAGATCACTTTTTAAATGACAGACCAAGCCAAGATCTACCGCCCCGCCCCTTCCTTGAAGCCCCACCCCTTCTTTGAAGCCCCGCCCTCTCTATTCTCCTCCTCTCCATCACTTGCTATCCCCAATCCTTATACTGCTGTTTTTTTTGTTTTTTTTTTTAATTCTTCTGTAGGAAGAGGTTTTTCCAACATTTGGCCTGTCTACACTGGACCAAATGTCAGAAAAAAACCCCTTCTTTTGGAAGCCACCTTATTCCTTGTGGAAAGAGGAATATAGGGGTGACCAAAAGAGCCTGTTTGCTCTTCCACTAAAAAAGCAGAAGAACAAACGCAACCCTGGACACAGAAGAGTTTTTCTGGGATATCTCCAGAATCCTGAAAAACTCCTGCAGTCTAGCTGAACCCTTGCTGTGTTGAGACAGGATGTTGAGACTGCAACTATGCAGTCTCTGGGGTGGGAATGAGGGATTTGGGTGTGGGAAGGGGTGAGAGGTGCAAGCTCTGGGAGGAAATCTGGATGCAGGAGGAGGTGGAGAAGGGGACACTGGCTCGGGGAGGGGGCTCCAGGCTGGGCAGTGTTGGGATACTAAGCACAGGCTTGCGGATGTGAGGGTGCAGGAATTTGGGTTGGGGGTATGTAAAGGGCTGGGGGCATGAGGTTCCAGTGTTTGATAGGCTCAGATCTAGGGTCTGGAGAAGAGGGAGTGCAGGAGTGGTTGTGGCCAGATTGGGGCTTGGCCCCAATTGGGGGTTTGTTGGCCAGGCTTCATTTTTAAATAGAATACTATGTTAAACACAAAAAGTTTCTGCATTGTCTTTATTTATGAGAATGGCAGGGAACCTGCCTTGAGTCAGGGGTCACTGACCCATAGAAAAGTCATTTGGGAGCAAGGGACACAGTACTGGGGAGGAGTGCTAGTGGGTTCCGGAGCAGGGAAGAGGGTGCCAGTGGGGGCAGGGGAGAGGGGGCAGGGTGCCAGGACAGGTTTCTGCAGCAGGGGACAGGGTGCTGGGGAGGACAGGTTTCTGCAGAGGGGAGCAGGGGGACAGGTTTCTGTAGTAGGAGACGGGGGGGCAGGGTGCCGGGGGACAAGTTTCTGTAGGGGGAGGGCAGGTTTCTGCAGTGGGGTCAGGGGGGCAAGGGAGAGGGAACAGGGGGCCAAGAGGGTGGGGGACAAGTTTGGGGCAGAAGAGAGGGAACAAGGTTGGGGGCAGGGAGTTCCCTACACCAGCCATGGAGGGAAGCCTCCGACCCACGCTCCCTCCGGACTGAGCGCAGGGCAGCAGGGCTGGAGTGAAGAAAAGCGGCTGCCCGGCCAGCTGGCCATGGTACTCAGCCAGGGTGCCACCAAGCTCCACGTGGGCAGGCGCAGAGGGGAAGCCGCCCAATCAGCTGGAGCACGGTTCAGCCTCCACTGGGCTGAATGCCACAGCCAGCAGGCCAGGCAGCTTCTCCTCTGCGCCAGCCCACGTGGAGCGTGATGCACCCTGGCTGAGAACCATGGCCAGCTGGCCAGGCAGCTGCTTCTCTTCCCTCCAGCCCGGCTGCCCTGCGCTCAGCCCAGGGAGGCTGCGCCTAGCTCCAGCTGTGAAAGCCACAGTCTGGGGTGTTTCAGCCCTCCCAACCTCCCAGCTCCCACCATTCCTCACAGCTACTCACCTGTGTTGTTACTCAGTGAGTAGCTGCTCCTCAAATGAGGAAATCTAATGTAAATGTACTGCGCAGGTGCACAGTTCAGAGAAGGCTCAAGAGCTACTCTTAGAGCCCCTGAGATCTACCTGTAGCTCACGATCTACTGGTTGGTGACCACGGGTCTAGACCATTCCTGATAGACATTTATCTAACCTACTCTTAAATATCTCCAGAGATGGAGATTCTACAGCCTCCCTAGGCAATTTACTCCAGTGTTTAATCACCCTGACTGTTAGGAACTTTTTCCTAATGTCCAACCTAAACCTCCCTTGCTGCAGTTTAAGCCCATTGCTTCTTGTTCTATCCTCAGAGGCCAGGAAGAACAAGTTTTCTCCCTCCTCTTTGTGATATCCTTTTAGATACCTGAAAACCGCTATTCTGTCCCCTCTCAATCTTCTCTTTTCCAAACTAAACAAGCCCGATTGTTTCAGTTTTCCTTCATAAGTCATGTTCTCTAGACCTTTAATCATTCTTGTTGCTCTTCTCTGGACCCTCTCCAATTTCTCCACATCTTTCTTGAAATGTGGTGCTCGGAACTGGACACAATACTCCAACTGAGGCCTAATCAGTGCAGAGTAGAGCGGAAGAATGACTTCTCATGTCTTGAGATATGATATAGTATAACAACATCAGCCATACCTTCAGGGGTTCATTAACCTGCACATCTACTAATGTGATATATGCCTCACGTGCCTCTCTGCTATGTACATTGGCCAAAAAGGACAGTCTCTGTGCAAAAGAATAAATGGACACAAATCATACATAAAAGAACTTTTATGGTAACATAAAAGAACTAGTAGGAGAGCACTTCAGTCTCCCTGGACACTCAGTCAGATGCTTAGAAGGGGCTATCCTTCAACACACAAACCTCCAAAAACAGACTTCAAAAAATCTTCAGAGCTGCAATTCATTGGCAAATTTGATATTAGTAATCTGGATTTGAATAGGGACTGGGAATAGCTGGCTCACTGCAAAAGCAATTTTTCCTCTCTTGGTAGCTATATCTCCTATCACCTGTTGGGAGTGGGCCACATCCACCCTGAGTGAACTGGCCCAGTTAGTACTGGTCCTCCGCTTGATAAGGTAATTCCCTTCTTTTCATGTGCTAGTATGTGTATGGCCAGCCTCTGGAATTCCCACTCCCTGCATCTGATGAAGTGGGTCTTTGCCCACGAAAGCTTATGCCCAAGTAAATTTGTTAATCTTTAAGGTGCTACAAGACTCCTTGTTTGTTCCTGTCAGTGTAAATAATCCACCTCCATGAGAGAGAATAACTAGGAAGATAGAAGAATTCTTCTGTCTACCTAGTAGTGCTACATGAGGATTTAGGCTGACTTAACTATGCCACTCAGGGATATGGAATGTTCGCACCCCTGATCAAGGTTAAATTGATCTAATTTTCTAGTGTAGGCCATGCCCTGGATGAAAAAGCTTGCATGTACTGTATATACCTTTTCTGATTGTTCAAGGACATGTAAGGCTGATGAAGCTGTGTTTGTTAGCATTACTTAACATTTTGTGAGCCATTTTAGTTTTGTTTGAATTGCTTTCCTTTTCGTTTCCTGTTACCTGATTGTTAGGAGGTTAGCTTCAGAAGGTTACAGTTTGTATAACTGCCACATAACTATTTTTTTTCAGATGAGCATCTTTTCATTCAGACTGTTCTCATTTATCCATTCTTTTCTGTAGACCTTTGCTTTTGGATTCAGAGAAAATTCACCATTGAATGCTTTCTGTTTATTGTACCGAACTAAAGAAGATTGCTGCTATTCTCTGAATGAAGGTGAAAATAGAGTGTTTTTTATTGGTGGTTTTGTAGTTCTCACAAATATGCCATTTTAAATATATTTTGTTCAAAGCTAGCATGTTTAAACATAAATGCATTTAAGAATATTTATACTGTCGATTCTGGAGATTAAAGCTTGGATATTCCTAAATGAATGAAATAATTAAATCAATACTTTGCTTCAAAACCATGTTTATTTTTAAAAAAAAACTCTTTCTTTTCTTTCGTAAAATATATATCTAGCAGCACTTACTAGTATGAAATGTATCTTAAGTTTTGTACATTTTTACAATAATGAGAAAAAGGATCAGAATCACATTTTCTTTAAAATGGCAAGAAAAATTGTTAATGAAAAGCTCTTAATTGGCCTCATGGCTGAAGATAGATATTTTAAGACTCCTGTTATTTTGCATACACATCTATCTCAGAAACAGTAGCACATGAGAATGCTCCATTGTATACAAAGATGTACATTCCAAAGGGTAAATAATTTGTAACCAGAGGAAAAGCAGTCTGTGCCACCACACTTTTTCGTGTGGCAAGAATGGAGATGGAATGGCAGGCCATGGAGGTATATCAAGGATCCAGATCCAAAGTGGAGGAGCAATGTTTGATCCTTCCCTGAGATCCACAGAGTTCATGGTCCAGTTCCAAGTACATTTGGCCATTTGTTAGACTTTACGATGCCACAGAACTCCTTGCTGAATCTGTGTTGGCTAGTTTTTATTGGACACACTGATTACATGGTATTGTGCTGAGACACAAAGGAGGCTTTTCTTTTGTCTGCTGCTTAGGAACCTTTGGAAGTTCATGACTAGTGACTAGAAAAAATGTCCACTCAGAAGCAGGAGGTAGAAGCAGCCAATTCTCCATACAAAAGAACAAAGTAGGAGGAATTTGCTCCCCCTATAATCCCCTGTAGAATTTCCTGAGGAGACAATAGCAGGTCCTATGTTAAATCCACAATATTCTGTAAATAGATAGCCATTCTGCTAAAGTGTGTTCAGTGGAAGGAAAGGGGATGGAGACAACAATCAGAATAAGATACTTTTTTGAAATGCTCACTGTTCTAGTTGCCTCCCATTAGTGGACATAAGAGCAGGTTATTAAACTTGGGTAGAGGGTAATGTCTAGGAATATAGAGAACTCTAATTTTTGGAAGTGCATCATGAGAGAGAGTATTTGTGGAGGAAGGAATAAAGCCTGTATGTTGCACACTCTTTTGGCTATCTCTTATTATGCTGAACATCCCCACCCACTACCATTATCCTAGCAATGGAGATGGCAGCACTTGCTTTGTCTTCATCCATGGTTAAGTGTAATATGCTTACTCTTGTTCCTAAGTATCCCACAGTATCTGGTGGCAATACAACTTAGCATTTGGCCTAGGTGGATAGGAAACTTATCACAGACAAGAAATGTTGATGTTCCACCCGTGTACAGGTAGGTCATGCATACATAGTTCAGCTAGTCTGTAATGCCATGTCTGAAAACCAGACATCTCTGTATCCCTACTGTCTGCTTCTTTTTGTTTGTCTTCATGCATCTGATGAAGTGAGTTGCAACTCACAAAAGCTTATGCCATAATAAAGACTAAAATTATTAGTCATTAAGGTACCACTGGACTTATTGCTGTTTTTTCTTGTTAGGATAGTGAATAGCATCTTTGACCCACTTGGCCCATCTCCTCACTCAAATCTTGTCACACTGTTAATTCAAGCCCTGTAAAACATTTTTTTAAGGAGTGGCATGGAGGTAGAGAGAGTGCTATTGAGGAGGCAGCCCCTTCAATGCAACTATGGTGAGGTTCAGCCCTGGAAGTGATGCTTCAGGGATTGCGTAGTGGCACAGTGAATGTGTCTAGACTACAGGGTCTTGTCGACAAAACTATACTTGCATCTACACTACTGCTGAGTTCTGTCGACATAATGTTGACAGAACTCAGCAGTTTTATTGATGGCGGTAAACCTCATTCTACGAGGAATAATGCCTTTTGTCAACAGAGTCTGTTGACAGAAGGCGTTATTGCATCTACACTCTCATGTCGACAAAGAGGCTTGCTTTGTCGACAGAACTGGATGTAGTCTAGACGCTCTTTGTTGACAGTATCTGTCGACAAAGCCTGTAGTCTAGACGTACCCAGTCATGTCTTCCTATAGCTGAATCACATAGAATCATAGAATACTAAGACTGGAAGGGTACATCTAAACTACATGCCTCCGTCGACGGAGGCATGTAGATTAGCCAGATCGGCAGAGGGAAATGAAGCCGCGATTAAAATAATCGTGGCTTCATTTAAATTTAAATGGCTGCCCCGCTCTGCCGATCAGCTGTTTGTCGGCAGATCGTGGCAGTCTGGACGCGACGCGCCGACAAAGAAGCCTTTCTTGATCGGCACAGGTAAACCTGGTTTCACAAGGCATACCTGTGCCGATCAAGAAAGGCTTCTTTGTCGGCGCGTCGCGTCCAGACTGCCCCGATCTGCCGACAAACAACTGATCGGCAGAGCGGGGCAGCCATTTAAATTTAAATGAAGCCGCGATTATTTTAATCGCGGCTTCATTTCTCTCTGCCGATCTGGCTAATCTACATGCCTCCGTCTAGACACACCCGAAGGGACCTTGAGAGGTCATCAAGTCCAGTCCCCTGCCCTCATGGCAGGACCAAATAATGTCTAGACCATCCCTGATAGCATAGGCGTGCGCATGGGGTGTGCCCAGCCACACCCTAATGTCTCAGGCTGGCTAGAAGAGGATTTGTGATGGAGTGCCACAGCCCCTCATTTTAAATTCCCCGTGCCCATCTACAGGGCACTGTGGGGCAGAGACAGCGCATGCGCGGAGTCCTCAAACGCCACGCAACAGGTGAGAGAGGAGACGGCTGGGCGTGGTGTAACGTCACGTCTGGGACTTTAAAACAGCACTGCCCAGCTCCAGAGGTAGCTGGGGCCTGACTACACATGCTTGTCCAAGCCATTTTTGCAGACCGGGCCCCTGCCGCAGCACAGGACAGCCCCCCTGAGGCGCCCCCACCTGGCCCGGCAGCACCACGTGGCCTCCCCGGAAGCACTCCCGCCTGGCCCGACAGCACTGCGCGGTGCCCCCTGAGGCACCTCGGGCTATGGCCTGGCCGGCCTGTAGTTTGGGCCGACTATGACTCCAGCCCCGCAAGCTGGAAGGCAGAAGCCTAAGGTAAGGGGGGGGGGGGGAATAAGAGGAGGGAGGAGGGCAGGTCAGCAGAAGAAATGGGAAGGCATCAAGGGACAGGGTAGAGGAGACACAAATGCCAGGGGGCCAAGTGGAGACAATGCGGAAAATGGCAGGAGGGGAGGTGTCAGTGGGCGGGGGACAGGGTGATGCTGGGAGAGGAGACGGTAAGGGCATTGGGGGTTAGAGAAGGCCTGAAAGAAGGGATGGGCATGAGGAAGGCAGGGATGGAGCAAGTCATGTGTGAGGGCACAGGGGCATGAGGAGACGTGTGTGAGGGCAAAGGGGGCACAGACAGTGAGGGAAGGGGGAGGCACCAGGAGAGTGCAGAGCTAAGGGCAGGTGCAGGTGCCAGGAGATTCTGGGGGTGAAGCAGAAGGGCAGAGACCTGCAGGAGAGGGACAAGCACCAGAGGAGAGCGGCAGGGCAGGTGTGTAGAGGGAGGTGTTAGGAGAGAGAATGAGGAGGTGTAGCTCATATGATCAGAGTGGGGCTACTGGAGGAGTGGGCACAGGGGGAAGAGAAGGGCTTGGGGAGAGGGGCAGGTCTCAGGAAGGCTGAGGGCAGTGAGACGGGCAGGAGTCAGGACAGCAGAGGAGGGTGAGGGGTTGGGGGACAGCAGGCACCAGGGGAGCTGATGGAGCAAGGGAAGGAGACATGGCAGAGAGGGAAAAGGTAGAGGTTTGAGATATGTATTAATAACTTGGGTGCCACAGTGGCACTTCCAAACAAGCCACATTAACTCAGTACTGGTGCACAACACATAAGAACATAAGAACGGCCGTACTGGGTCAGACCAAAGGTCCATCTAGCCCAGTATCCTGTCTACCGACAGTGGCCAACACCAGGTGCCCCAGAGAGGGTGGACCGAAGACAATGATCAAGCGATTTGTCTCCTGCCATCCCTCTCCAGCCTTTGACAAACAGAGGCCAAGGACACCATTTTATCCCCTGGATAATAGCCTTTTATGGACCTAACCTCCATGAATTTATCCAGCTTCTCTTTAAACTCTGTTATAGTCCTAGCCTTCACAGCCTCCTCTGGCAAGGAGTTCCACAGGTTGAGAACACGCTATGTGAAGAAGAACTTTCTTTTATTAGTTTTAAACCTGCTACCCATTAATTTCATTTGGTGTCCTCTAGTCCTTATATTATGGGAACTAATAAATAACTTTTCTTTATCAGCCCTCTCCACACCACTCATGATTTTATAGACCTCTATCATATCCCCCCTCAGTCTCCTCTTTTCTAAACTGAAAAGTCCCAGTCGCTTTAACCTCTCCTCATATGGGACCCGTTCCAAACCCCTAATCATTTTAGTTGCCCTTTTCTGAACCCTTTCTGAACACAAAATTCATTCTGCTCATGGGAGGAAACTCTTGGAGGGAACACTTCCCCCAGCCTCTCCTCCCCCGAGCTAATGTCACACACGTTGGGTTAATGCAATTGCAGTATAGTTGCATGAGGGGGCTTTGGTGGGGGCCAAATGAATCCCTATTGGTAGGAGGATGGTGGGAAAAATCCGTGTGTGTGTGTGTGTGTGTGTGTGTGTGTGTGACATGACATCTTTTCCTTCTGGTCATGTGTCCATCTTTCCCTGAGAATGTTACCTTCAGAGGTGTAGCCAATGGGGCTCAGGGGTGTGGCCAATGGGGGGTCAAAGTGCATTTAAAAAAATTCTTTGGGTGCACACCCTAATGAAATGTGCTGCGCACGCCTATGCCTGATAGACATTTATCTAACCTACTCTTAAATAACTCCAGAGATGGAGATTCCACAACCTCCCTGGGCAATTTATTCCAGTGTTTGACTACCCTGACAGTTAGGAACTTTTTCCTAATGTCCAACCTAAACCTCCCTTGCTGCAGTTTAAGCCCATTGCTTCTTATTCTATCCTCAGAGGCTAAGACGAATAAGTTTTCTCCCTCCTCCTTAAGACACCCTTTCAGATACCTGAAAAGTGCAATCATGTCCTCCCTCAATCTTCTCTTTTCTAAACTAAAAAAAAACCAATTCTTTTCAGCCTTTTCCTTTATAGGTCATGTTCTCTAGATCTTTAATCATTCTTGTTGCTCTTCTCTGGGATTTGTTCTTTACAAATCCATGCTGGCTGTTCCCTATGACCTTGCCACCTTCCAAGTGTTTATAGATAATTTCCTTAATTACTTGCTCCATTATCTTCCCTGGCACAGAAGTTAAACTAACTAGTCTGTAGTTTCCTGGGTTGTCTTGTTTCCCTTTTTATAGATGGGCACTATATTTGCCCTTTTCCAATCTTCTGGAATTTCTCCTGTCTCCCATGATTTTCCAAAGATGATAGGAGGTATCTGAGCCTCTAGCTATCAGCTCCTTGAGTATTCTAGGATGCATTTCATCAGGCCCTGGTGATGTGAAGGCATCTAACTTTTCTAGGTGATTTTTATCTTGTTCTTTTTTTATTTTATCTTCTAAACCTACCCCCTTCACACTAGCATTCACTACGTTAGGCATTCCTTCAGACTTCTTGGTGAAGACCGAAACAAAGAAGTCATTAAGTATCTCTGCCATTCCAAGTTTCCTGTTACTGTTTCTCCCTCCTCACTGACCAGTCATCTTGTTTCCCTTTATTCCTGTAGCTAGATTGAGCTAATTTTGTGCCTTTGCCTTTCTAATCTCGCCCCTGCATTCCTGTGTTGTTTGCCTATATTCATCCTGTGTAATTTGTCCTACTTTCCATTTTTTATAAGACTCCTTTTTTATTTTTAGATCATGCAAGATCTCGTGGTTAAGTCAATGCGGTCTTTTGCCATATTTTCTCTCTTTCTGACGCATTGGAATAGCTTGCTTTTGGGCCCTTAATAATGTCCCTTTGAAAAACTGCCAACTCTCCTCAGTTGTTTTTTCCCTCAGTCTTGATTTCCATGGGACCTTACCTATCAGCTCTCTGAGCTTACCAAATTCCCCCTTCCTGAAATTCATTGTCTCTATTTTGCTGTTCTCCCTTCTACCCTTCCTTAGAATTGTGAACTCTATGATTTCACGATCACTTTCACCCAAGCTGCCTTCTACTTTCTAATTCTCAACCAGTTCCTCCCTATTTGTTAGGATCAAATCTAGAACAGCTTCCTCCCGGTAGCTTTTTCAACCTTCTGAAATAAAAAGTTGTCTCCAATGCAGTCCAAGAACTTATTGGATAGTCTGCGCCCCGCTGTGTTATTTTCCCAACATACATCTGGATAGTTGAAATTCCCCATCACCACCAAATCTTGGGCTTTGCATGATTTTGTTAGTTGTTTAAAAAAAGCCTCATCCACTTTTCCACCTGGGTAGGTGGCCTGTATTAGACTCCTAGCATGACATCACCCTTGTTTTTAACCCCTTTTAGTCTAACCCAGAGACTCTAAACACTCCCATCTCCTATGAGAGAGCTTGGGCGACTTGCTTCATTTCCCTCCAGTGGTGGGTTTCTTTGAGGAGCCGTTGCTTTACTTGACTGGGCCTTGCAAACACTGGCCCTTTAATTTCAGCTGCATTCTGTGACTTTGCCAAAATTGTGCCCCACATTGCACAGTATGTTTGTAAATCAGAACAAGGGATCCTTCCTTTGTAAAGAGGCTCCTGTGAGAAATGTGCATACCTTTACTCCTTACATACACCCCAAAGCACTTGGTATTAAGGGCAAATGCAAAAGTGGGTTCCTGAAATGTCTTTAAATCTTAAAGTTTGGGTTTGCTGTAATGAATGGATAAAAGTACAGGCTAGTACTTATTTTCCCCACAGTATTTCACTCACTAGTAGTGGTTATGATCACATGAATTTAGTGCTCCCATGCTGTTGCTTTCCTGCCAATAAATAGTTCTGCAGAGTTAGGGGAATGATTTTTTTTCAGAGCAGTCTATTGACTAAAAGGCTTTGTGTTTTGTGCACACAAGTTTTGTTTTCCTTTGTTTAGTGAGAGTAAATATTCGAGGAGATAGACAACAGGCTGTGTGTACACTAATGGAATTCAGGCACATACCTTCTACAGCCTGTTAAAAAAAGCCATATAATTTATCTTCTGTATTTACTTGCATGTAGTACTCAGCACAGTTTGTATACACTTCCAACCCCTGCTGATTTGGACAGGAGAGTCTTAGTTTTCTGGCAGAGAGCTCACCTACTTTCTAATTTGGTACATCTTGTTAGTTAGAAATTGTTTAAATCAAAGGGTAAGCTAGTTATGTTTAAGGCATTGCTATTGTGTGTCATTGTCTATTGATGTAAACCAGCATCACGTATGATTAATGGTGGTGAGAGACTCACTGCTGCAGAACTTCCTGCTGGTCACTCTGGAACTAGCTAGGTGTCCCCCTTTGGCTGATGTCTTGCTTATCATTTCTCGGCACTCTCTCCATGTTCTCACTCTCAACCCGCACTGCTCCCAAAACCACAGTGTCTTCTTCAGGACACTGCCCTCTGGCAGTGCACGCTACACCAGTCTCTTGCCGCCTTTTTCTGGGGTTTCAGCACTCCTCAGTCTCATGTGCCACTGTGGCCAACTGTAGCCTTAAAGTCTAGTCCCTCACTCCAGGGGTAAGTCACAGACCATAAAGACTACTCCTCCGTGTGGCTAGGGTGAGGTATAAGGTAAAAAGGGTGGGAGAACCCAGGCCCACCCACGTCTTTGAGTCCTTGCCCAGGGACCATCTGGTGGGGCAGTCTTGTCCTCCCCTCCTTCTCTCTCCCTTAACTGCTTCCTGTTCCTGGACCACTTTTCTGGACCACCTCTTATCATGGGGACCCGCAGCCTGGAAGGTGTCAGGCTGGAGTTTCTCTCTCCTGCTTCCCTGAGCCTACCCAGCACTGCTCCCTCCAAGGAGCTTCCTCTTGGGAGCCAATCCTGCACCCTCCCTGGTCAGGACTCAATTGCCCTCTGCTCTGCTGAGTGTCTCTTGATAACCAGGGTTGCCCTGGGCTCCTTCTGACTGGCCTGGGCTCTGCACAAGCTCCCTCCAGCCTGCTTTAACCCATTCTGGCCAGAGTGGGGCAGCCGTCCCACCCCAGTGACAAACAGAAGGCCGCAGTTCTGTCTAACTGCTATAGGAAAGGTCTGGGGAGTAAAATCTGGGTGTCACTGAAGTCAAAAGAATTTTTTTCCATTTGCTTAATTGGGACCAGGTTTACTTCAAAACTTTAGTCAAATCACTTAGCTATTAGCTTTCCCATCTGTAGAATGGGGACCACACTTAACTTTTATAAAATGGGTTTTAATAAGATGTTATCTTGCAATGTACATCTTCAGTTGGTAATGGATACCATAACAATGCTTACACTTATATAACATCTTTGATGTGGGGCTCTCAAAGTTCTTTGTGAAAGTAGGCAAGTGTGAGAGGAAAGATATTGTGTGGCCAGGACCCTAGGAGATATGAGATCAATTCCTGGGTCTGCATCAGACTTCGGGTACGTCTAAGCCACATGCCTCTGTCGGCAGAGGCATGTAGATTTGTTTGTTCAGCAAAGGCAAATGAAGCCACGATTTAAATGATCGCGGCTTCATTTACATTTACATGGCTGCTGCGCTGAGCCGGCAAACAGCTGATCGGCTGTTTGTCGGCTCGCACGCTAGTCTGGACGTTCCCCCTGTCGACATCAAAGCCCTTTGTCGGCAGCCCTGGTAAACATCATTCCACGAGGAATAACGGGGCTGCTGACAAAGGGCTTTGATGTCGACAGGGGGAACGTCCAGACTAGCGCGCGAGCCGACAAACAGCTGATCAGCTGTTTGTCGGCTCAGCGTGGCAGCCATATAAATGTAAATGAAGCCACGATCATTTAAATCGCGGCTTCATTTGCCTTTGCTGATCTGTCTAATCTACATGCCTCTGCCGACAGAGGCATGTATTCTAGACACAGCCTTCGTGTGTAACCGGGGATGAAGATAATATTCTCCTCTCTCAACTTTGTCTGTCTTAGATTGCAAGCTCTTAGGGGCAGGTAATGACCCTCTAGTTCTGTGTTTTGCACAATCTCAGTTGGGGTTTCTGGGCACTACTTCAATAAAGAGGAAGTATTAGCCTCATTTTACAGATGTGGAAACTAAGTTATAGACAAATTAGACCCAACGCTTTCTAAATTGGATGTCTACAGTTATTGCTCCTATTCCCATTGGGGTCGGTCTACATTATTCTCCTAAATTAAGGAGAAACTATTCTACTCTATCTAAGGATTACTGATTTCTTGTTACCCTCCTGGAAATCTCCTCACTGTAGGAATCAGCTTTGTTCAGCAGTTGTGATCAGAAAGTAGGAGTCAGGAGACCTGAGTTCTACTCTTCAATCTACCACAGCCTGGGTGTGTGACACTGGGCATGTGAGGCATCAAAACTTTGGAAATATGTTGCGGAAAACAGCTGCTTCTGAACATTTCTGACTCTAAAACAATAGCTTAGTTAAATAATTTGGTAGTTATGAGTTGGTTCCTTTTCAATCCCATCTGGGGTTCAACCACTCCCAATTTGCCAATTAGCCATTCTAATAATGACTAATTAATTATTCTAGTTCAATATTGACATAATGGCAAAATCCTGACCCTGTTAAAGGCAATGGTAAAACTCCCAGTGACCTATGTTAGGTTAGGATTCACTTTCAATCTCCAGCTTACTCTCACCCTTCTATCTTAAGTGAACAGAAAACTATTCATTCTGAAATATGAATGTTTTCTTCCAGAATTAACTAAGTCAGATTTGAAAAAAACATAGATTTTCCTTCTGGAAACTCTCTTGTTTTCATCTTATCCATTGAATGGCTGTCTAGTGATAGGTCACAGCATACAGTAATCGGCCACAATACTATGGTTTAACTTTACATTTTGGTGCCTTGTTATAGAGGATAAATATTTATGGTATGAATCAGTGTGAAACCAGAGGAGGCAATGAACCACAAGGGGAAAATGAGTCTTTAAATAGATGTGTTGCATTGCAACTAACCTACATGGATTTATGTGTAGGTAATATTAAGGGTATGATTTAAGATCTCCAAAGCTGGGAAAGATATTCAAAGTTAAGACTGAATCAGCTACATTGTTAACTCACCATTCTATAGTTACTTATAGCACCTGTTTTTTATTTGTAGAGTGATGCAAAATTTTCATACTAATACAGAAAAATCAGATTATATTTGGTTTTGGATTTCTACTACAGTCCAGACATCCAAACTGAGTTTGCTGAAACTTTTCCAACAGTTGCACAAACTTTTATTAATTTATGGTTCAAGATAGGAACTACAGCTGTGCAGGAAAGGGCTTTCCCATCTTGCCCTACGTTTTGAAATTTCAAATATTGCCCTATCCTCAGTTGGAATAAAAATCCAGTTCTTGGCAATTTTCACAGATAGTTCAGTGTGTCCGCACTAGTTTAAGATTTGTTTCCTAGCTATCCCACTGCTGACTTACCCAGTAGCTATCAGCCCCCAAAATTCTCTGCTGTGTTCACAGAAGCAATGTGATTTCTAATAATTTTTACAAACTCACTGGCACACTGTGGAACAGTACTGGTGTTATAATTAACTCATTGATAGGAAGCATTATCCTGTAATAATGCGTAGGGTCATGTCTAAGAATTTAGAGAACTTAACTTTCAACACGTGCCCAAAGAGAAAGGAATAAAGCCTCAGTTGCACATGTCTCTATGTGCACACTTAGAACAGTTGATGCCAGTGTTCTTTCTAAGCTGTGTGGCAACGTGCTTCACAGCTGATTAATCAGCCCTGCCCGGTCAGTCAGCTCCATGCTGATTAATCACCTGTGAAGCTTTGCTGCCATAGAGGGAACATGGGTTGATGCCCTAACTTCCAACTTATAAGGCTACATCTACACTGCAGCACTGTTTTGGGATACCGTAGTATCCCGAAATAGCCATCCTTGTGTCTTAACAGCAAACCTGTTATTTCTGACATCTCTGTACATCTCTTTCCATGCGGAGTAAGGGACGTTTCAGAATAGCACTTTATTTTGAAAATTAGCTATTTCGAAATAAGATACATAATTTGAGCTACACAAATTGCGTATCTTATTTGAAGCTATGGTGCAGTGTGGATGCTCCCTTAGGGTATGTCTACACTACCCCCCTAGTTCGAACTAGGGGGGGTAATGTAGTCATACGGAGTTGCAAATGAAGCCCGGGATTTGAATTTCCCAGGCTTCATTTGCATAAAGCCGGCCGGCGCCATTTTTAAATGCCGGCTAGGTCGGACCCCGTGCTGCGCGGCTACACGCGGCACGGACTAGCTAGTTCTGATTAGTCTTCCTAATCCGAACTAGCTGTACGCCTCGTTCCACTAGCTGTATGCCGGCCGGCTTTATGCAAATGAAGCCCGGGAAATTCAAATCCCGGGCTTCATTTGCAACTCCGTATGACTACATTACCCCCCTAGTTCGAAGTAGGGGGGTAGTGTAGACATACCCTTAGAGACATTCTCATGCTCCCTGTCTAGTTCAATAAATATGTAATTATTTCATATTCAGAGGAACAGTTTCAACAGGAAAGTCATAGAAAAACTTGATCCAGAATATCTCATAGCCTGATGGTTAAGAGCACTCACTTTGAATGGGTGACAAGAGAGGGATCACTTGATGACTGCCTGTTCTGTTTATTCCCTCTGAAACAGCTGGCATTGGTCACTATCTGAAGACAAAATATTGGGCTAGATGGAGCTTTCTTCTGACCCAGTAGGGCCGTTCTTATGAAACTTAGATTCAATTTCCTGTGATGGGCGGGGCGGGGGGAGGGAGGAGTTGAACCTGGCTCTCTGAAAGCCCAGGTGAGCTCCCTAACAACTGAGCAATATAAAATGGTCATTGTCTTCTCTGAAACGCTTTCTGGGCCATTTGATTTGCTGACAGTTCAAAGCAACAAATAATAATTAGCTTCAAGAGGACCCCAACTGACTTTTTAGAATGGCTAATGAATTGCAAAAGCTGTTATTCCGACAGTTTTAATTCCAAGTGCTTTAACTGGTTTAAATTTTCTAGCATAGATCTGACTATAGATTTTACTAGGAGATGCTTAGATATCTGGCACAGTATGAAAACTGAGATACATAGAGCACAGAAAGGCTCACTTACACTGCCTTTATTCCATTCCCACTCCACTGGTACCAAGAGAGTTATTCCTGATTTACATCAGTACAAATGAGAGGAGCATTAGTTTCAGAGTTTCATCATGGTCTCTGGATTTTCTAAGATACAACAGACTTCTAAAATGGTTTAAAATTGTCTCTTGTGACTTAAAAATCAACATTCTTATGGCAGTTGCTCTCCTGGGGTTGGGGCAAGCTGCATGCCTAGGCATATTTTTAATAATGCATGTAATTCACCTCATCAGCCTGGTTCCTATGAAGGAATGTGTAAATTCCCACCCCACAATGAGAGAACAAAGGTTCTCCTCTTAAACAAGAGAAAGCCCTCAGATCTGGGGTTGCAATAAATGAATAAAAGTCCTTCTGAACAGAATAAGATCTTTGGGGAAAAGCACATGTTACACCCTGGGTAACATGGACCCAAGAGTGTGGAATTATTATTTCCTTTTAATAGTTAGTCATAGATATGGTGAGGGATGGCTTTTGGACCTAGCCACTGAGCTGGAGTAGATGTAAAATGGGTCAGAGACCTCTCCTGGCCTTTGTAATTAGGAAATATCAGGGATAAAATTGATTGAGGATTAATACTTTTAGAAGCAGGTGGAAGCTCAGGCTATGTCTACACTACAATGATCTATCGGAAAAGAGTATGCAAATTGTGCTCCGCCATTTGCCTAGCTTTTTCCACATCTTTTTTCAGAAGAGGCTTTTTCAAAATGTGGCCCATCTACACTGGGCCAAATTTCGGAAAAGCCTCCTCTTTCGGAAGAGCCCTTCTTCCGTGTGCGAGGAGGAAGACAGGACTTCTGAAAGAGCACGTCTGCTTTTCCGCAGAAAAAAGTGGGAGAGCAGAAGTGTTCCCTGGACATGCCAGAGTTTTTCCAGGATACCTTGGGAAAATCCCCAAAGTGTAGACATAGCCTTTGAGGTGTAAACTTTTAAGGGTGTGCCAATAGCATAAGCAGGGTAGCGGTTCAGATTTCTTCTGTTGCATTTCCCCACCATACCATGCCTGGTTCAGATGTATGGTTTTTCTATGGTTCACAGTGTGACTCTATGGCTGCTAGGGAGCACTGAGGTTGCAGTAAACCATGGAGCTGCTGTGCAGATAGCTGATGCAATATCTCCTCTCAGCTCTTCCCCATTCTTCCAAACTCCACTTTGCTGGGAGGTGAAGGGAGACCTGTGCATAGACTCCCCAAGCCACACCTTCCTCCTCACCTTTCTGTATTCAGGGCTTTCCCTGGCTGGAGGATGCAGGATCGGATTTTCTCCAAAGTATTAAAAAACCCAGAGAATCTTTCTCTCGTTGGTTGTGTGCTAGGAATGTGTTTTATAAGAATGGAAGTTAAGAATCCCCACCCAGAATACCAAAAATGGGATCCTGCTGATTGCTTAGTTAATCATCCGTTTGATCTAATCTTTCTGAAGTTTTTCAACAGCTACATGCACACAGTATGTGAAGAGATTAGCATTGTAGGAACATCTGTGATGGCAGGAAGGTCAGCATCTTGATCAATAACAACTCAGCCTGAACAGATATCTAATCAAAAAGAAAAAGGTCATCACCAATAAGATACTTTAAAAAGACTGGCAGACATAATCTAATCACTGATTACTGAATATTTAGTCCAGTGGTGACCTTGGTGGCTTTCATTTAACCATACACTATTAGCTGATTTCATCCTGGTTGTGGATTAAGCTTTCACAATTATTTTATTAGTTGAAATAATAAACTGATACCTGCTGGGGAGGAGTGATCTTGCTCATGCTCACAGGAGTAATTTTTCTGCCAGCATCACACATGTCACTTACACTCATTCTGTTAGTTCTCAAGAAAGCAACACTGAAAAGTCCTGCCACCATACATCATGTCTCTTAGCCGTTCTAAACCAAAATGAAATGCATTTTGTGCAGGGCATTAATTAGAGTTTCCTTTTTTTTAAGAGAAAGACTAATTAGATTCCATTCCATTTAAATAAGTAATGGGCAAAAGTATTTTGTGTATGCGTGTGTGTACAAATCTTCAATTTAGAGGACATTCATACTGCGCCAATGCATTGCTAGGAAGCAGTGTTAATTATTAGTATGTGAAGGTGCAAGCTTTGGCATTGGAATCAATGTTCATTCTATAATGTCAGAATCAGGATTCCCTGAACATGCTTGTAATTGCAAGTCAGTTAGTTAATATAATCTGTCATCTGGGAGTAAATAAACCGAGATCCTGGGTTCTAAATTGAGGTACTTTCTTTCAGAGTGAGGTCATTGAACTGTTTTATGCTTAGTCAACCCACTAGAAAACTAAGGAAAACCACGGCCACTATGAAAAACTGCATGCCGCATCTAACTTGAGTCTGAATGAGTGAATTAATTATACAACAACAAAATGAGATTTCTTTTTTTCATGCTTCTTTCACAGCAGGCAGTCATATTAGCTCTTTTTGTCACTTCATTATAGGCAGCTCCATTAGTTAGTTCATTTCAGATATGAAAACAATCCTCAGCAAAGGATTTTTTTTAAAGCTGAACCTCCAGTTTATGAATTGTAGTCTACAAAACCACTGAAATCAAATGCAGATGCTGTTATTGCAGAAGACTATGATATTACCTCACATGGGTAACTTGTATGTTCTCTCTCCAACAAAGGGATAAAAATAGCTTAAGACTTGTTTTAATACAGCTTTTACTATTAACATTTTTGGCTCCAGTTTTCATCTAGTCTATATGATATTTTCAAAGTAAGTGGCATGACTAGATATTTCTGAACATTTGGAAATCTCTGAAACCACATTGATGCCATGTACAGTGGACCCATCTTATATAAAAATCATTTTTCACCCATGAGAACTTCTCAGTAAGTGGAGAATTTTGGCACCTTCATTCTACTGCATTTTAAAACCAGAGCCTTGCTATAAATGTCTTGATTTTATTAAAAACAAAAAAGTGGAGCTGTGGGGAGGTATGTGGAATTAATTTTGCTCTGTTGCCTTGTAGACGTGATGCCACAAGAAGACGTCCAAGGAGTGATTTCTTGTAAATGACTTCAGTCTGTTTTCTGTATTCATTAGGTCAACATTTTTAGGGTTTCATTTAGAGGAGCATCCTTAATTGAGCACCCTTAATTCCTAGTCGACTCAAGCAGAGGGTTCTCAGCCAGATTGGGACATTTGGGCTACGTCTACATTGCAATACCCTTTCAGGATACTGGAGTATCCCGAAATAGCTGTCCCCCTGTTATTTCAGGCACATTATTCCAATGTCCCTGTAAACCTCATTCTATAAGGAGTAAGGGACTTTTTGGAGAAGCACTTTATTTCAAAATTTGATGTTGTGCAGATAGAACCAAATGATAAAATAAGCTATTTTGAAATAGCATCAAAATAAGATATACAATTTGTATAGCTCAAATTGCATATCTTATTTCGAGTTCCAGTGCTGTGTAGATGCATCATTGAAGTGCAAGACATATAAAGTGTCCATGTACAGTGTTCTCCTGATTCAGCACAGCTGGGTGATAGTGATATTAGTCTCTTGGAGAAAAAGGAAAAACAGTCCTTCTGTTCAATTGTTTCTGTTTGAGTGGCTGACTCATTGCACAGTCTTGCTGTAGATGGTAATAAAATAGCATTTCAGACATGGAGACATAGGCACAGCAGGCCTCAACAGGATCCCTGTGTGTGAGTTTGTGCAGTGGGTTAAGAGTTTTTTCCTTAGTAGCGAATGAACCTTAAATTAATATGAAAAATAATAGAGGTTCAGCTAGCCAAGTTGCTTTGCTACATTGATAGCTTATCTCTTCTCAGAGCTCTTCTGTGTGGAGCACACCCCATTAAGGCTGAGAGAAACCACAAGCGGTGACAAAAATTGTTTGTAGGATCTTTATATTCTACATCTTAAATGTCACAGTAAGGCAGTTTCAGAGGGGTAGCCGTGTTAGTCTGAATCTGCAAAAGCGACGAGGAATCCTGTGGCACCTTATAGACTAACTCCTACACTTCAGTTAGGGTGTGTCTAGACTACATGCCTCCTTCGACGGAGGCATGTAGATTAGCCAGATCGGAAGAGGGAAATGAAGCCGCGATTAAAATAATCGCGGCTTCATTTAAATTTAAATGGCTGCCCCGATCTGCCGATCAGCTGTTTGTCGGCAGATCGGGGCAGTCTGGACGCGATGCGCCGACAAAGAAGCCTTTCTTCATCGGCACAGGTAAACCTCGTTTCACGAGGCTTACCTGTGCCGATGAAGAAAGGCTTCTTTGTCGGCGCATCGCGTCCAGACTGCCCCGATCTGCCGACAAACAGCTGATCGGCAGATCGGGGCAGCCATTTAAATTTAAATGAAGCCGCGATTATTTTAATCGCGGCTTCATTTCCCTCTTCCGATCTGGCTACTCTACATGCCTCCGTCGAAGGAGGCATGTAGTCTAGACACACCCTTAGTCTATAAGGTGCCACAGGACTCCTCGTCGCAGTAAGGCAGTTTGACTCCTCATTTGGGGTCGGCCATTCTAAAACCTTTGATTACAGAGCCACCTTGAAAGAGTGAAGGAATGAAAATCCCTTATTTCATAGAGGGATAAGGGATCTTTCAGAAAAGGCTTTATTTTCCGCAAGATCAGCATCTAGACTGGCGCTTTTTTCCGACAAAGCTCTGTGTGGAAAAAAAGCGGCAGCCATTTTTATGCTAATGAAGCGGGGGAGATTTAAATCCCCACTTCATTAGCAATTGCGATACGTCTAATTTACATCCCTTTTACGAAAAAGGGATGTAGTTTAGACGTAGCCCATGGGTATGTCTGCATTGCAGACTTATTTTGGAATAAGCTATTCTGGAAGATATATACCGAAATAGTTTATTTCCAAATAGAGCGTCCACACTACAGGGAAACCTCAAGATTAGTCTGAGGCAGGCTCCCCTAAAGTGGATACGCTATCTCCATTTAGAACCCCAGGAAACACTGGAGAGAAATTATTTAGAATGGCCCTGGTGAGGAGCTATTTTGAAATAGCAGCAGTGGAGAGTCCTCACTACCGCCATTTCGAAAGAGTTATTTTGGAAGAGAAGTTATTCTTCATGGAATGAGGTTTACAGAAATCAGAATAAGCCACCCGTTATTTCAAAATAATGGAATTGCTGTGCTCACATTGTTATTTCAGAATAACTCTAGTTATTCTGAAATAACAGTGCACTGTAGACACACCCTATGTGGGTAGCTTGCATGTGGATAGCTATAGAGCCTTTCAAGGCAGTGAAGTGTAATTTATTCCTCATTTAGGAAGGCAAGTTTGCACTAAATAGGTGCAAAAGAAGACAATTGTGTGAATTTAATGTTGGTGAAAAGTGGCACCTTGCTAAGACAGCCTCTTCTTTGTTCTCCAAGAATCGGAGGTACATGGACAGCAGTATGATGAGATCTTCACACTGCTCTCTAAATGCACTTTAACCCTGACTTGGAAGGACAAGGAATTATTGTGAGAGGATTATTTAGTTCCCCAGTCCTGGGCTTCTGCACTCAGGGAATGGTTAAGCAACAACAAAACCAAACTGCACCAGGATATCAATTAGTTTTTTGTGGTAGGATTCCATTTTATGTGGACTTTTACCTCCTTGTTACTGACTGAAACCATCATGCTGATTTCAGTATTGTCCTTACTGCTAACCTGGACTGGATTTGAACTGAGACTTAGAAATAAAAGGCCCAGCAATCCACTATGCATCTCCTGCACCATCCATCATCAAAAACTTTCTTTTGGAAATGATCCAGCTGCTTTAATGGACTCATTTTATGGCTGTTGACCTCCAGATAAGTAACTGAAGTTAAGGGTCTGATTCTCATCTCAAGTGACGTTTCCTCCCGGACCCCACATGTAACTCCATTGGCTTTAATGCAGTTACTTCTGAATTAACTAAAAATGGAAAAAGAGGAGTTAAAATGAGTATTCTTTGGGTCAGCTCCTCATCTGGCATAAATCAGTGTTGCTTTATTGCCTTTGATTTCAAGGGAGCTATGCCATTTTTACCTACTGGGATCTGGCCTCCTCTCCTGGTGTGGAAACTATAATTTTTGATTGTTTTTAAAATTTTTGTTTGGCTTTTTAGGCTTTTTTTTACAAAAGGTTTTCTGTTAAAGTAAAACTTCTGTTGGATTGGAGGTGTGTAGTAGCATGACCTAAACACCAAATATTTTCACTGAGCTACACAGGAAGTTTTAGAGTTCAAGAGAAACTGGACTTAAAATTTATTTTCATCTCTGAACAGTTTGAAACATCTGTACCGTTTATGGCTATTTTAGAATTGTATCTGGTAAGGCAACATGATACTCCTGGATTAGACAATTCTGGGCTCAAGTCCCCTAACAGATGCTTTGGGCTTGTATCCAGAGCTAACACATGCCCCATGATCATCTGACACTGGCCCACATTTCACAGATCAAGATTGTAATATGCTAACTCAGAGTGGAGACTAGCAGCTTTAAATAGTTTTAACTGTTTCAGTCTTTCCCAGTCTTCTTTCCATTGTATCCTGCATTTGATGTGTGCCTGAGACAACAGCTGTGGATTGTTTAGCACAGTGGCTCTCAACCTTTCCAAACTACTGCATCTTTCAGCAGTCTGACTTGTCTCACATAAACCCATGTTTTACCTCACTTACACTGCCAGTTTACAAAACCAAATATAAGTGACACCGCACACTATTAAGGAAAAATTGCTGAGTGTCTCATTTTTACCATCTACTACATATTTTAGAAACGTTGTGTTTCTGTCCATCCATCTGTGAGTCCATTTGTTCAAGAGCTCCTAAATAGTAAGAGCTAGGACCATCAAATTTGGTATGCTGCTACTTCTCCTAACTTAAAGCCAAGTAAGGGTTTGATTGTGCTAGGACAATGGCATATGGCTCAATGTTTTTGTTTTATCTTTGTTCATTTTAGTATAACGCCATGCCAAAATTAGCTAGTTGTCCTGAAGTTATAAGTTATCAACATAATATATCTAATATCTTCAATATATGGTATAATATAGGTAGTCACACATATAGGCTACGTCTAGACAGGCCCCAAATTCCGGAAAAGGGATGCAGAGCAGGTAAGTCAGCATAGGGAAATCCGCGGGGGAATTAAATATCCCCCGCGGATTTAAATAAACATGTCCGCCGCTTTTTTTCCGGCTTGGGGAAAAACCGGAAAAAAGCGTCTAGACTGGCCCGATCCTCCGGAATAAAGCCCTGAAGGTAGGAATAAGAGATCCTCCGGAAAAGGGCTTTATTCCGGAGGATCTGGCCAGTCTAGACGCTTTTTTCTGACTTTTCCCCAAGCCGGAAAAAAAGTGGCGGACATGTTTATTTAAATCCACGGGAGATATTTAAATCCCCCGCGGATTTCCCTATGCTGACTTACCTGCTTTGCATCCCTTTTCCGGAATTTGGGGCCAGTCTAGACGTAGCCATAGTGGTAATCTATATTTTTACATATGCAATTTTATCATGCTTCTTTGACAGCCTCATTCCCACTTGCCATCTCTGCTAGAAATGTTTCTAATATTCCATAATCTCTGCACAACTTTCAAATAGTCACCTTCCTACTGAATCACTATGAAAACCTCTGACCACATAAATGTTTCCTTCTTTCTCCCAGAAGTGGATTTTCTGTTTAATTCAGATTTTTCTGCAGCACCTTTCACCATGATAGCAGGATGTTTAATTTCTCCCCTCAGGCCCAAGATTAGAAATATTCACTGCTGAACCAGTGACAGGTTTAAGATTTACCATCTTATAAACCATGAGGGCTAGAAATTGGACAGTTATACCACTCGAAAACCATGGCTCCTTACTTCCCAACAGCATAAGTCTGTGCTTGCACACACTTGTAGGCCAGGAAATATAGAATCTTAACATTGTTACATTTTTTGTTATTTAAAAACTATTTTAGACAACTTCTATATTTTTTTAGAAGTTATTTACACTTTTCTCCCCCTTAAAAATCTGTATGATTGGTACTCACCACAATTATAGTGCCCAACTTTACCAACAGAGCACTTAAACAATACTGTATGGTCTCTGTGTACAAGGTGCTTCTTATGCAGAATAGTATTAATATGCATTCTGCCCCACTACACAATACATAATTCACTGATAGATTTTCCATTCCTGAATATGATCATCATTCCAGTTATATAACTGTGAAACCATTCCATCATGTATTTATATACATACTATATATATATAAAATATTTGGAGTATAAAGCCTTCCTTAGCTGAGTTTGGGTTAGCAGCATTACTCAGGGTATGTCTACACTACAAAGTTAATTCGAACTAACAGACGTTAGTTCGAATTAACTTTAATAGGCGCTACACTAGCGCTCCGCTAGTTCGAATTTAAATCGAACTAGCGGAGCGCTTAGTTCGAACTAGGAAAACCTCATTTTACAAGGATTAAGCCTAGTTCGAACTAGCTAGTTCGAATTAAGGGGTGTGTAGCCCCTTAATTCGAACTAGTGGGAGGCTAGCCCTCCCCAGCTTTCCCTAGTGGCCACTCTGGCCAACAACAGGGCAACTCTATGCCCCCCTCCTGGCCCCGGACCCCTTAAAGGGGCACGGGCTGGCTACGGTGCTCGTGCCAGGTGCAAGCCTGCCAGCACCCAGCCAGCAGACCCTGCACCTGGCACAGATCGAGCCACCCACCCGATGCCCCCCAACCCTCCCCCTCTTTCCGGGACCAGGCTGGCGGCTCGGGACCGCAAGAGGTGGGCGCCTGCCTGGGCTAGTGCAGACATCGTGGACCTCGTCCACGATCTCCGCACTAGGCACAGGAAAGTGGCCGGTTAGGGCAGGAGAGCTGCCAGCCTGGCCACCCAGGAGCAGGTTTGCAAGAGAATCAAGGGGGTCCACTGAGACCCCCGACCCTGAGCCCTGAGCTTACAATGGCCGTACTGGGTCAGACCAAAGGTCCATCTAGCCCAGTAGCCTGTCTGCTGACAGTGGCCAACCCTAGGGACCCTGGAGGGGATGGACCGAAGACAGTGACCAAGCCATTTTTCTCATGCCATCTCTCTCCAGCCTTCCACAAACCTTGGGCAGGGACACCACTCCTACCCCCTGGCTAATACCACTCCATGGACCCAACCTCCATGACTTGATCTCACTTCCCTTTAAACTCTGTTCTAGTTGTAGCCTTCACAGCCTCCTGCAGCAAGGAGTTCCACAGGTTGACTCTTTGCTTTGTGAAGAACAACTTTCTGTTACTAGTTTGAAGCCTGCTACCCATTCCTTTCCTTTGGTGTCCTCTAGTCCTTCTTTATGGGAACTAATGAAGAACTTTTCTTGATGCACCCTCTCCACCCAACTCCTGCTTTTAGAGACCTCTATCCTGTCCCCCCTCCGTCACCTCTTTTCTAAGCTGAAAAGTCCCAGTCTCTTTAGCCTTTCTTCATATGGGACCTGTTCCCAACCCCTGATCATTTTAGTTGCCCTCCCCTCTCCCAGCCTCTCTGTTCCGCTCACCCACCTCCTTTTCCCAGTCTCCCCCAGTTTTGTTCAATAAAGACAGATTCCATTTTGGAAGACACGTTATCTTTATTTTGTACATCAAGAAGAGGGGCTAGGGAAGGGTAAGTGGAAGGAATGGGGTACGTGCTCCCGATGGGGAGGACTGGGCTGGCTCTGTGGGCTTCTGGGGGTGGAAGCTCTCATGCAGCCCCCCAGTTGTCCCCTCTCCCCAGATGGCAGCCTGCGGCAAGTGCAGCCGGGCTGATGGCCGAGTGCTGTGATGTGCCCAGTGTGGGTAGTCCGGGCAATCCAAGCCAGGACTGCTTTGCAAGCGGGGCACCCCTGAGAACTGTCTGTCCGGGGTGGGGGTCGGGACCCTTTAAGCACAGCCCTTGGCTAGCCTGAGACAGCATCTCCACGCTCTAAGTCCTCCTCTGATGCCCTGCCGGCACTGCTTCCAGCCATCCTTAAGCCCGGTTCAGGGTCCATTTAATGTGGACATGCTAGTTCGAATTAGCAAAACGCTAATTCGAACTAGTTTTTTAGTCTGGATCCGTTAGTTCGAATTAGCTTAGTTCGAATTAAGTAATTCGAACTAAGTTAGTTCGAATTTACGTTGTAGTGTAGACATACCCTCAGACACCAACCATGGAAAATGTCAGTCCATATGGAGAATGTTCCAAAAAATTATATCTGAAAATAGTTTTAATTAGAGAGAAGCCAGCATTTCTGCTGTCAACTTTCTTTCTCTCTTTCTCATATACTTGCTCACTCACTAACTCTGGATACAGATTCAAACTTTTAAGCTTGGTCCAGTCCTATTCCGGAAGCTGGAATTATTTGGTGGTTATGTTCCATCATAATAAGGGTTATGGTGAATAAATAATTAAATATAGTCTCTTTAAAAAAGTCTCTTTGAGGAAGTGATGTGGAGAGAGAAATGCCCCCGTCATGCTGTCTGATGTGGCTTCTGTCTGTGAGTGCCTATCTGAGGCCAGATTGTCAAAACAGGGCAGACACTAAAAACTAGTTGCATGTTCTATAATTAAATGTCATCAGCCCAGCATCCTGGATCACTATAACAAACTAGAATCACAGACAGATCCTTATACTCTCCATTCTGTCTTATTGCCCAGGCAACCTGGATTTAATGATGATAAATGGTCTCTCATACCAAAAATCACAAAACAGACACATTTGCTTCCAGTCCCAAGAAAGTAGTCCCTTACTCCAGATCAGTTGGTACCCTAGATCTGACATCAAATATAACACCCGCAGCCAATGTTCCCCTTAATTCTTTCAATTTTAATTTTTTTTGTATGCACCAAGGCATGTGTGAATATGCACCGCCAGTAGAAACCCAAATCCTAAATTGTGGGCACTTTGATTAGCTGGGTGGCATCTGAATCTCTCCTGAGCAGTCGCGCACGTGAATACTGCTTGTAGCCAATCCTGTCATAAGCCTCAGGGGAAGTGGTTCAGCATGCTGCTCTTCCGGACAGCTATGGGGGCGGGGAAGGCAGGATGCAGAGCCGCTTCTTCCTCAGTACTACTGTACTCCTGGTGTTCTTAATCCAGGAATACCTGAAGTCTAAGTGTATCTGAATACCAATTGCCTTGCAGGGCAAGTCCTAGCAATGAAGGTTTTTCTGTGTTCAGTTAGAAAGAATTAATGGGTAAAGTCTCTGAAGCTGATTAATATTTAGAATTGACAGTGTATTCAAGAAGTTTTACAAATTTGATCCAAAAATCTCCACATCATGTACAAAAGCTTTTTACAGCGGCCTTACATTTTTTAACATGTGTCACTGTTGTTTTCATGTATTTATTGTACGAGTCACTGGGTTGTGTTTGTATATGTTTTTTAAAGTGTTCTGTACTTTATTGGGAAACTTTGACATTGTGTGATCAAATGAATTTAACTCCTCCAAATCCCCAATTTAAAAAAAATTATAGTATGAATTCACTCAACAGTGTATAAATTTTATTATCAGTCCACAGAAACTGAACCTTGTATTGCTTAGTATTACTAAGATGGTCTTGACATGTCTGAGGAAATTACAAAGCCATTTCATAAACAAAAATAGGTGTAGAAACCATTTACCTTAGCTGGGTGATCATCCGACTAATATGTGGGCTTATTTACTTGTAGTCATACAGACTAATAAAAGCCACCTCATTCCTCTGCCTGCTAATCCTGTTAGCATTTTGCCTTGTGCTTGAGCAAGTAAGTGCCTTATACGATGATTAAGAGCTGGAATTCTGCAAAGGACTTCAAACCAGTTTGCAGCATGGAAACAGGATAATTGGATACATGTAAATGTAGCAACTGTGTATTCCACATTGTATGTAATTATCAGTCTAAGAATTTGGCTATAGGAGCATATCCACTTTCCTCAGTGCTCTGGATACTACATCTACATTACTGGAAGATATCATTTTTGACCCTGACAGTATTCTCTTGAGCTGCTTGCCTTGGTGAGGTGCCCCATGCCAACCAATAATGGTCTTAACAAGAAAAGCTCAAACAGTCTAAATTGGACCAACCAAAGATTTTCTGGAATGGGTCTTATGCAGTGCAAAAGGCTGAACAGTAGATAGGAGGATGAAAGAGTTGGCAACACCATTGTAACTTTTACAACAACGTATGTATTCTGCATCCCTGTGCACCGGAAACTTATACTGTCTTTAATGGGACCTTTAGGTGTGCAAGAAGTGGAGTTTTTGGGTGTCAGATGGAGTTGCTTGAAACACTGCAGCTACACTACACACAGTACCATTTCCCAGAATCCATGAACCTAAGAAAATATGCTGGGCATTACTTAGCTCTGCCTTTTAACAGAGCTAGCAACACTATCTAGACAGTTTCCAAACCCAGATCTCCCCTCCTTTCATTTAAAAAACCATTGTTCTCTTTTTTACGGCTGCAGAGGTCTTGCAGGGAATAAGTACAGTGTACCACTTTGCACAATAATGGAGGGAAGAAAAGAGAATTATCTATAATTTGTTTCTCCATCCAGACAAGTCAAGCTAAGTTATGATGAGAGTGGTGCAGTAGTCATGATCACCTACCGTTTTATAGCTGATGTGATTGTTTTTATGAAGCCTATAACATTTTTAACAGTGCTGTTGTGCTGATCATAGTTCTTGTCTCAGCAGAACAATATTACTACAGTCAAGTCAATTCAGAATGCAGGAAAGGCTTGCTAGCGACAAGCTGTGAGGATTCTGTCCCCTCCCCCCAGACGGAGAGTGAGCAAGGGAGACAATGGGGAACATCGTTCAGTTGGTCAGACCCTTCTATGAATTATTCAGAGGCTGTTCTGTGGCAAGGTGAAGGGCAAAGACAATTCTAAGGCACTTCAGGTGGATGGCAGCCTAACATTTAGGGCGACTTTCTTTTTCACATGTTCTAACTACTGTTGAGGCGAAGGGCATAATTACGACTGAAAATAAGGATTGGAGGAGAGAGGGAGATTTTTGTTCAGCTTGAGTTTTTAAAACAGCTTCCTCTAACCAGAATTTATATAGGAGTATGATAAAGACCTGGCATAAACCGCACACAGAAGGAAAAGTCAGGTGGTTGGGTGTAGAGAAGGTAATAACATCAGAGTCTTTGCCAGGCCTTTAGTGCTTAATTCTTCTGCCTGCATGCTAATTACCTTTGTATAATAGCTTATCGGCTTGTCCATGTTTCTTCCCTGGCAGTAGGTATAAAACGATTGCAGAAATATTAACAACTTTTTTTTCTGTCTTCTGGTAAGGCCTGGTAGCTTGCAACAGTCTTTCCCCCCATCCTGATGATTTCATGGGACAGTCCACCCTTATACAAACTTTCTAGGAGAGTGGGACAAGGTGAGGGAAGAAGCCTCAGTCTACTCCTATATTTATATATTCCCCCCGGGAGTAGGCTGCAATGCATTCTCACGTGGCTGTTAAATTAATGGATGCTAAACGAAGAGGATCAACTGACCCACCAAGTCAATAAATAGCCTGTGTCTCTCCTGCCTTGCCTCTTGTTCAACCATTTATACTTTACTCAGAGGACATTAAATAGTACCAAAGCAGAACTCCCCACTCACTTTCACCAGTGGAAGCATTCTGCATGTACTTTGCAGAGGTGTAAAGGACTATACAAGGTGAAAGAACTTGAGGATTAGATTCCTGGAATTGATTTCCCCTGCACTTCCAATGGTGTCACTCAGGAGTGTCTCCACTGAAGGTGTGAGAGTTATACTGGTGTAAAGAGGAGAGAAGAATCTGATTCCAGATGTTCAACCTGTTATGCCTCAAGGAGTACCATTGCATAGCCCCTTTCTCCTAAGTGTCTTATAACCACTACATCTCAGTATTATCTCTGTCTGCTTGTGATCATGACTAAGTACCATCAGCAGAATAATCAGCATCTGTGTTGCACAGTGTGTCAATATCTGACCCCTTTCCAGGTGCCTTGAACCCTATTGAAAATTCATCTGAATTTTTAATGCAGAAATGCTATCATATGTAAGTAGAATTGCCTGGCAGTACAGCAGTGTTCCCTATAAGTTGGGCACCTGTGCAATCACTCACAAGAGAGATTCTAATGCTTCCTCGCTGATTAGCAGAGCACCCACAATTGGGTTAGTGTTTTTTCCCCTTGTGGTCCACATTCAAACATGCCTTGGTGCACATAACAAAATATATTCAGCATACGAATGGAAAAAAAAAAACTGCACATGGATGGAAAAGATTAGAGGGAACATTAGTGGACAGTGAAGTAGAAGTTATACTGCCCTTGTCTAACCTCATTGAATCTGGCGATTACCCTGTGTTAAAGTTACCACTTTCTCCAAAATACATTCTGGATTTACTGTCTGCGGCTGCTTCTGCTAACGTTGTCTTTTTTCTGGTAGTGTTTTTGAGCAGATATTTGTATGAATTAAGAACTCTGACTTGAACAACTATAGCATGAGAAAGAGACAAGGTAACGTGATATCTTTTATTGGATAGAAGAGATGATATTTTGAGACTTTACTCATCTTTGCTCTCTCATGTCCTGCAACTGACAATGCTACAACAATACTGCAAAGAGTAGTATAGTATTTTAAACATAGAGACGGCAGGATACTTGGAGGATAAAAGGCGCTATATAAAATTTCTGTCCATTCTGTTTGACATGGTTTTAACTTGCAATGTTATAAGGGAATAAAGCTTTGAAAAGTTTACTGACAATCTACTACTGTATATGATAGACTGGGATAGATACTCGTTCACCAATTCTCAGTCATGTACAAGTGCCACCACATGCTGTATAACAGGAGGTAGCTGAAAATAGCTAGAACTTGGATCACATTGGAAGATAGAGAGCCTTACTGCTCTTGAAAATGGCCTAGAGCAGTGTTTCTCAACATTTTTGATAAAGTACCCCTTTAAAAAAAATAAGAACCCTCAGTACCTACAGTTTTCAGACAAAATCTTTTTCTACCATTGCAACACATTTGTTTAAACAACTTAATTGTAGCCAGGCGGATGATGAAATTTTTGGGTGTAAAAAGAACAAAAATAATAAAGCGCCGTAAGACTTAAAACAAAAATTCAGTTTTCTCCAAATTTCAGTTGTGTTGATGTACCCCCCAGACTTCTCTTGAGTACCCCTACGGGTACTTGTACCGCTAGTTGAGAAACACTTGCCTAGAATATAAATATACCTCTCACTGAAAAGTAAATATCAGGTCAAGTCTGAAAACTGAATATAAGCTTTTCTAATAGATTTCATTTTATACTGTATTCCTTTCCAAATGACTGTGATAAAGACAGACCATGTCTTAAGGTATAATCAGTACATTTTCTTGGTTTATGCACTTCGGTTTTTCATTCTCCATGTTATATTCCTTAGATGCTTGGGTTTTGGAATATACTGTAGATTTATTTATTATAGACTCTGGACTGTATGCATATGCATATCAATACGACACAAACTGTAGGTACACCATAGAATGAATATGTTACCAAAATTACAGGCCTGTTCTTCATGCTGTCATTTCTGCCGGTTCACATGGGTGGCCATTGCTATGGATTTAACAGAGTAGGGTCTGATGAACCTATGAAATACTCAGCACCTGCAGCTCCTGCTGATTTAATTAGCAATCAGTAATTAGCATAATCTGCCCCCCAGGTATCTGCAGTGTGGGTGGTTCCAGGATTTTTACCTGTATGGCCTTAAAAATACAACTATTCTCTGTTTCAAAATATGCAGCTTCATATAAGAGGCGAAAGAAAGAAACTCTGCTTCCATATATTAAAAAAAGCACCAGGAAAAGCTGTGCCCAAGACATGGGCTACACTTTAGATGTTTTGTAAGCAGTCTCTAAGGTCAGGCTAGCAAAAAGAAACTCCCCTGGGGGCTAGAGTTGAACAAGGATTTTGACTTCTCATTTGGGCTGAGCCACTGTTTCACATGTAACCTTAGATGACTGGTTAAAGCTCCTTATTCCCTCAGTTCATCTGGAAAATTGGATGAAAAGCAAGGCCTCACTAAATACCAGATGCTGCATCTGAACTGAATTTTCCTAGGTAAGTAAAATGCAAACAAATTTGCTTTTTATAAAAGCCCAATATGCTAATACCAGACCACCACAACACAAGAGGAAATGTGAGTTTGAGGGCAATTGTCTTTTAGCGGTGTATCTCAACCCACTCCTTGAAAACAGTGGCTACGTCTACACTGGCATGATTTTCCGCAAATGCTTTTAACGGAAAAGCACTTTTTGTGGAAAAGTGTCCGTGGCCAATCTAGATGCGCTTTTCCGCAAAAAAGCCCTGATCGCCATTTTCGTCATCGGGGCTTTTTTGCAGAAAACAAATCTCTGCTGTCTACACTGGCCCTTTTGCGCAAAAGTTTTTTGGAAAAAGACTTTTGCCCAAACAGGAGCATAGTATTTCCGCAAAAGCACTGACAATCTTACATGAGATCGTCAGTGCTTTTGCGGAAATTCAAGAGGCCAGTGTAGACGGCAGGCAAGTTTTTCTGGAAAAGCACCTGCTTTTCCGGAAAAAGCGGCCAGTCTAGACACAGCCAGTGTGTTGTATCTCTTAAAATGTCTTATTTGTCCTTTATGGTGGGGTTGCCCTAAGTTTGTTCAATGAAGAAATTGTAGATAAATACATTGATTCAAAATCTCTCAACAGGACTCTTAAACACCTTGTACATGGGTTTCTTTACTTAATGTTTATAAAATGCATTGGGGTCATTGGAAAAAAAGATGATATAGCAGTGTAAATATTATTGCATAGATCCTTCTGTTTCTGATTAACACATTTCACAAAGGCAAAACAGGATTTAAAGATTCTGTTAACATAATTACGATAAAAGAGCACAGATAGCCTGCCAAAATGGAGAGGCAAACTCAAAAGGACACACATGGGAGAACAAAGGCTTTAGACTGTGGTAGTATTCCACCTTCTATCAAGTGCATTGCCAACAAGATACATTTGTATACCACATGAGTACTTACAAATGTGCATACAGAGGATTTGGAGTGTATGTAGTGATAGGACTATATCCATAAACATTCATTGCAAGATGCATTTGCGCATCTGGTATAGGCTGGCTAATTGTTTTTAGGATAGTTAGTCGGGTTTTTTCTTAAATGTTTTCAGTGTCAGTTAAAGCTGCTGGTTTTGAGAGCACACGGGACTGAACGTTAAAGATAATTAACTACTGAGAATTGATTTTTTTTCTTTTCCATGAAGAAGACAAAAATGGAAAATATTAAAAACGGGCAGACACAACTAAGGTGGCAAATATAAAATGGGAAATAACAGAGGTTGTGTAAACAGTATGTGAAATAGGAACTTATTCTGTGAAAATTATGTCTATGAAATTAGTGTTTCTCTTAAAGTAGATTTCCCTAGACTCATCATTCACCTCTGGGTACTGGCTGAGTTGTGTAATTCAGTATATACTCTCTTCCCTTCCAACTTATGATTGGAATCATCCATTTCTTTAACTGGAAGATGATAATTGCACATAGAGATGTTCATATTGCCTGCAGATCAAATATGAAATACCTTTTAAGTGCCCATGAGCTATATGACGTTAACAGACATTTCAGCCAGAAGGCTGTTTTCTTCCTTGTCTTCCATATCCAAGAAATGCAAAGCACTAATTCAGGAAGACCCATATCCTTTTAGCCATAATGGTGTGTGTTCAGAGAGGTAATCTTTTTTGTACAGTCAAGCTTAACAAGTCATGAGATTTTTATCAGTGATTTTGGGTTCTATGTCTGAGAGCATTGGAATCTTTAAGGTTCACCTGGGACAAATTTCCAAGCTTTTCTCTACAACAGTTTTTTAATTGAAAGCCAAGATTCTCACCTCATTACATGAATCAGAAGCTGGGCCAGAAAACCACCAGATACTGGGAGACTCATGAATGAATCATGAGAATTGGTCCAGCTGAGAAGAAGCTGTGGTGTATTAAGATAGGGCCTATGGATTCTGGCCTAGGACTGGGAGGGTGCCTATGGACACAAAGAGTTCAGATCTAAGGATAAGCCAGGGAGTGTTTATTGCCAGAGAGCTAGGGTTGACTGCAGGGACATTTGAAAAGAAGGTTGTGTGAGCAACGTCTGGGGCCCAGAGTGTGATGGGCACTTGCAAGCTCAGGCTTTTGTTTCAATGGGAGGCAGAGTGGGGAGGATGATAGTGAATCTAGGCCCCAATTCCCTTGCTGATTCAGGAAGTAACAGCTTAGCCTGCCTCAGAGACTATAAACAGAAAAAGTGGAACATGGGCTTAGCAAGTGTTGTGCAGCCTGGCATGACTTTCCTAAAGGGAAACAACAAAATAATCTTCTTTTGTGTTGCAGCTGGGGTCCCTGAGGCATTTGTGTCTGTGAAAAAGGTGAATTCGTTGGCCTCTGAAGCAACAACAGAGGAAGCTCTGGCAGTTTTGTTACAAATGGTTGATGGCAGGACTCAAGGTGTCTCTCTTGGAAAGATTTCCTCTATCTCTGATAAGAATTTCTCTTCCCCCTCCCTTTTTATTTATATGGCAATTTTGATTTATGGGATAAATGAAGATTTATGGTGATGCAATTTCCAGAGATTAAACATTCGCCCTTCCCAAACAAATTCCCCTCCCCTCCCTCTTCTTAGGACATTGGACTGGCTGTCTCCCTGCGGCATCACTGGATATACAGGAAGGGAGGTACTGCTGCCTGGAGAATGGTATCTTTTATTGTAAGCACAATTTTGTAGAGCATACCCCAGGCATGTGACAGATCACATTTTATTCAAGCAAGAGGGGCAACAGTTTGTTAAAAAGATCAGGGCAAACATTCCCTTTTGGTAGAAAAATGGTAGGGCAGCATGCTCGGTAAAAGCGGTTACTTACTTCTCAGTCCATGAATCAGTCCTTAGTTTTTGTGATGGGATGGTCAAATCTTGAGTTTGCAAAATAAAGTGCATGCTTCACCTACATAAACTAGCACACATGCATGCCCACACATGTGAATGTATCATGTCTGTGTTTACATATGGCAGAGTGAGTGTTAGTGTACTTGACCTGTACACTAAGGCTGCGTCTAGACTGGCAAGTTTTTCCGCAAAAGTGGCTGCTTTTGCGCAAAAACTTGCCAGCTGTCTACACTGGCCACTTGATTTTGCGCAAAAGCACTGACGTTCTACTGTCCAAAATCAGTGCTTCTTGCGCAAATGCTTTGACGTTCCCGTTTGGGCAAAAGCCCTTTTCCAGAAATGTTTTTGCACAAGAGGGCCAGTGTAGACAGGTAAAAACTGTTTTGCGCAAAAAAGCCCCAATGGCAAAAATGGCGATCGGGGCTTTCTTGTGCAAAACCACATCTAGATTGGCACGGATGCTTTTCCACAAAAAGTGCTTTTGCGGAAAAGTGTCCGTGCCAATCTAGATGCTCTTTTCCACAAATGCTTTTAACGGAAAAACTTTTCCATTAAAAGTATTTGCGGAAAATCATGCCAGTCTAGACGTAGCCTAGAACTATATCCAGGACCTGCCCACACAGAGTTTACAATCTAAATTGGACAGACATTGTTGTATAATCATGTACATTCTATAACCAGGGACTAGAAGGCATAGTTCCAAAGCAGAGAATAAATTTATTTGAAAGGAAGCTCCTTGCTCAGGTGAGTACCTCCCTTCTGCTGTTAAGAGCTGAGGGACGGGGACTAGCCATTGGAGAGCACAATTATCCAGTAAGTATAGGACGTGGGGAAGGGAGGGAACAGCTAGAGATGAGAAATGGCCAGGCTCAGGAGCACTGAGGCTCATGTTTTGTGAGAACAAGAGGCAGCAATAGTCTGAGCTGCTTGTTGATGAGGGCTGGAAAACTGAAAGTTGGATAGGGAAGCAACCCGTTGCTGGCAGAGGGACAGCCACACAGGGAAACATAGGAAGTAACATGCAAGAAGTAGGGATGGGGATAACTCTCTATATGTGCTGGCAGCAGGGGTGGCACTGACGGAAGGCAGTTTTATACGGGCTATTCCCAGCCCCAAGTTTGCCTTAGTCTCCTTGTAACCACCCCTAGTAGCCACCGCTCTCCAGTCACCCAGTTCTGAAGGCAGAGCAGAGTGCTGTGACTGTGGGCTTGGCCCAAAGCAGGTGGAGGGTCTGGACCTTCCCAGAGTGGCCTGGAATGACCTGTACTGGCCTGGATTTCTGGCCCCCCCAGTCATTGCTTCCCAAAGCCAGCCTTGGAGTTGTGCTGCTCTGCCCAGGCAGCTGTGAACAGTTCAACAGCAACGGGCGCCTGAGGAGCAGCCCCACCCCGCAGATGTCAGCAGGAGGAAGAGATGGGGGAACATTGTTTGCCTACGCCATGGCACCAGCTAGCATAGCAACTGTCCTGCATGCCCAGCTCTGGCTTCCAGTCTTTGACCTGGCCCAGGGGTGAGGCCTTGAGGGGGCAGAAGAAGAGGTGGGGATGGCACCTCCATGAGGAGCAGCATAGGGCGAGGCCACCGAAAGGGGCCTCATCAGGAGTAGCAGCACAGCCCCTAGTTTTCTGTCTAGCTCACCTCAGTGCTACCCTCTTTCCTCTCCCACTGGCAAGAGGCTGGGGCCACCCTTGGCTGGCAGGAGGACAGTGCAGATCAGTGAGACAGTTACCTTCAGACAGAGCTGGCCTTACCATGAGGCGAACTGAGGTGGCTGCCTCAGGTGCCAGACTGTGTGTGTGGGGGGCGCCACTAGGACCCAGAGTGTAGAAAATTGTGTCTGCTGCTGGTGCATATGTATTCTCTCTGCTCTAGATGCACAGAGATGGTGGAGTGCTGTGCTGGAGGAAGGAGGGCACAAGAGACATAACAGGCAGGCAGGAGAAAAGATGAGAGGAATAACAGAAAGCAGCAGGAGCTGCAGGGAGAGAGGAGGAGAAGCCTCTTCTGTACCTCTCTAGCACCCGCAGGAGCCTGGATTGATCAACACCCGCTTTTCAGGGTGCTTCCTGTTTCCTGCTGCTTCCCTGAACCCACTTGAGGAAAACAGGCAGTCAACTGAAGTAGTAGGAGCTAGTTAGGCCCTTAAGATGCTGATACCTTCTCTCACTCAGGCCCTGCTACCAGCCTGCTTATTTGTGCCCTTCAATTGAGTGTTGAGAGCCACTATAGCTGGCACAGAACAGCAGTCATGAGTGAAAGAAGAAAGCACCCCTCTGGGGCAGCATTCAGAAAAAGAAAGAAAGCAAAGGAAGCTTTTCTATCTAAGCAGGAAGGAGCTCTCCTGAGATACATAGACACAAATGTTCACAGTGAGCCTACCGGCCCCAGTGAGGATGTGAGTGGTGAGGAGAAGCCTGGTCGTCCAGTTAGAGTGCAGGTGACCTGGCCTACTGCAGCATCCATGTCTCCATCTCAAGTGGATGTAACCATGCACATTCCTGAAGAAAAGTGTAGATCAGAGAAGAGTGTGGTGGAGGCGCAAGAAACAGCTTCTGCTCAGTTTAGTTCCTTAAGTCTAGATGATCCAGGACTGTGGACCCACTTGAGCAGTAGCCTGAGGAACTTCCTTGTACTGCATGGGCCATAGCAAGTGAAAAACTTCATGTTTCCCAAAGAAAATGAAAATAGAAGTTTCCATCCAACACATTACTGGCGTGAAATCCCCAATGGTGACAAAGTGGAGAGGCCATGACTTATGTACTCAGAAACCCAGAATGCTGCATACTGTTTTTATTGCAAACTTTTCCAGTCTAATGTTCCAGACACATTAGGTTCTACAGGAACAAAGGACTGGAGAAATCTAGCTAGAAATCTGACATGCCATGAGAAAGAAGCAAATCACCAGAGAGCATTCCATTGGTGGAAAGAGCCTGAGCTGAGACTGAGGTTAAAGGTCACCATAGATGGTCAGCATCAAGAGAAGATTGCATCAGAGTCTCTTTACTGAAAAATGTTCTGAAAAGGCTCATTGCCATTGTGAGAATGTTTGCTACCCAAAACCTAGCACTGAGTGGCACTTCAGATCATCAGTATGTGCCAAACAATGGAAACTTCCTTACAATTGTGGAACAGATGGCTGAATTTGATCCTGTACCCCAGGAGCATCTAAGAAGAGTCACCACCCAAGAAAAGTACACACATCATTAACTTGGAAAAAAATTCAAAATGAGATCATACAGCTACTGGCACCAAAAGTCAAACAGAAGATTGTGGCAGATCTGAAGTCAGCAAGGGTACGTCTAAACTACATGCCTCTGTCGACGGAGGCATGTAGATTAGCCAGATCGTCAGAGGGAAATGAAGCCGCGATTAAAATAATCGCGGCTTCATTTAAATTTAAATGGCTACCCCGCTCTGCCGATCAGCTGTTTGTCGGCAGATCGGGGCAGTCTGGACGCGCCGCGCCGACAAAGAAGCCTTTCTTGATCGGCACAGGTATGCCTCGTGAAACCAGGGTTACCTTTGCCGATCAAGAAAGGCTTCTTTGTAAGTGCGGCGCGTCCAGATTGCCCCAATCTGCCGACAAACAGCTGATCGGCAGAGCGGGGCAGCCATTTAAATTTAAATGAAGCCGCGATTATTTTAATCGCGGCTTCATTTCCCTCTGCCGATCTGGCTAATCTACATGCCTCCGTCGACGGAGGCATGTAGTCTAGACACACCCCAAGATATTACTCTGTTATTCTGGACTGCACACCTGACATCAGCCATACGGAACAAATGACTTTAATGGTGCGTTTTGTAACAAGAACAGAACCTAGTGAAAATGTCCCTGCAATGGTGACTGTCAGAGAGCATTTTCTAGAATTTATTGACATTGATGATGCTACAGGAGCTGGTATGACAAATGTGCTTCTTAAAAAGCTGTAAGATATGGGAATTGTGATAGCTGACATGAGAGGTCAGGGCTACAATAATGGTGTCAACATAGGTATGTCTACACTACAAAGTTAATTCGAACTAACAGCCATTAGTAAGAATTAACTTTGATAGGTGCTACACATGCAAACCGCTAGTTCGAACTTAATTCGAACTAGCGGAACGCTTAATTCGAACTAGGTAAACCTCATTCCACGAGGACTAACGCCTAGTTCGAATTAACTAGTTCGAATTAAGGGCTGTGTAGCCACTTAATTCGAACTAGTGGGAGGCTAGCGCTCCCCAGCTTTCCCTGGTGGCCACTCTGGGCACCACCAGGGAAACTCGTCTGCCCCCCTCCCGGCCCCGGACCCCTTAAAGGGGCAAGGGCTGGCTACGGTGCCCGTGCCAGGTGCAAGCCTGCCAGCACCCAGCCAGCAAACCCTGCACCTGGCACGGCTCGAGCCGGCCACCCGCTGCCACCCAACCCTCCGCCTCTTCCCAGGAACAGGCTGGCGGCTCCCGGGAGCCAGCCCAGGTCCGCAAGAGGTGGGCGCCCGCCTGGTCTAGTGCAGACATTGTGGACCTCATCCACGACCTCCGCACTAGGCACAGGAAAGTGGCCGTCTAGGGCAGGAGAGCTGCCAGCCTGGCCACCCAGGAGCAGGTGTGCATGAAAATCAAGATGGTCCACTGAGACCCCCGACCCTGAGCCCTGAGCTTAGAATGGCCGTCTTGGGTCAGACCAAAGGTCCATCTAGCCCAGTAGCCTGTCTGCCGACAGCGGCCAACACTAGGGACCCTGGAGGGGATGGACCGAAGACAATGACAAAGCCATTTGTCTCGTGCCATCCATCTCCAGCCTTCCACAAACAGAGGCCAGGGGCACCATTCCTACCCCTTGGCTAATAGCACTCCATGGACCCAACCTTCATGACTTTATCTCACTTCTCTTTAAACTCTGTTCTAGTTGTAGCCTTCATAGCCTCCTGCAGCAAGGAGTTCCACAGGTTGACTATTTGCTTTGTGAAGAAGAACTTTCTGTTGTTAGTTCAAATTAGTGCTGTAGTGTAGAGATACCCCATGAGAGGAAAGAACAGAAGAGTGCAGACATGGCTCTGAGAGTTAAACCCTTGAGCTTTTTTTGTCCCATGCAGTTCTCATTCATTGAACTTGGTGGTCAGTGATGCAGCATCAGCTTCTAGTGAGGCTGTTGAATTTTTTAATGTAAATCAAAGCATCTATGTATTTTTCCCTGCATCAACTCATCGATGGCAAATTTTGAAGCAACATCTGGGAACATCCTCTCTAACACAGAAACCACTGAGTGACACATGATGGGAAAGTAGAGTGGAGGTGATAAAGCCTATCAAACACCAAATTGGGAAGAAAGATGATGCCATAGTTGCCATTATGGAGGATAATGTTATGACAGGAACTGTTCATGGGAGAACAGTGGCAGAGGCAAATGGAATCACCAGAAATTTCTGTGTCTTAGTGTTGTGACATGACATACTGTTTGAAATAAATGTTGTAAGCAAGAGACCCCAAGGTGTTGACCTTCATATATCTGGAGCAATGGAACAACTGGACAAAGCAAAGTCATACCTACAGTCTTACCGGTCAGATGAGGGATTTCAAAACATTCTGAAGAGTGCACAGAAATTGGCAGAGGAACTTCACACTGAAGCTATTTTCCCACCCATTCTAGAATACAGGAGTCACCAAAGAAGAAGACATTTTGATTATGAGGCACAGGATAATCCCATAAGAGACCCCAAACAACAATTCAAAATTGAATTCTTTAACCAGGTGCTAGATTGTGCAATACAGTCAGTTGAAGAACATTTCATGCAGCTCAAGGAACACAGCAGTGTATTTGGGATGTTGTATAATATTCCAAAACTCCTCACTATACCTGAAGAAGATTTACACCAGCAATGCAGGGCACTATAGACCGTGTTGACACATGATGACATGCGCGAAATTGATGTGAGTGATTTAGGTGAGGAACTGAAATACACGAGATACATTTTAGCAGGATCAACTCCAAAGGCTGTTCTGGAATATATGTGCACAAATAAGATGACCACCCTCTTTCCAAATGCTTTTGTTGCTTTTGTATGCTCTGTGCATACTTCTAACACTTCCTGTACAGTTGCCAGTGGAGAATGCAGCTTCTCCAAGCTGAAGTTAATAAAAACACATCTACACTCCACAATGACACAAGAGAGGCTGGTCGGCCTTGCAACCATCTCAACAGAGCATGATCTGGCCCAGACTGTGGACCTTCAGGAAGCAGTTCAAATCTTTGCAACCAACAAGGCACAGAAAGCACCACTTTGATTATTCAATCAGATAAAAATGCCAGTGTTTACTATGCAGACAAGAAAAGTTAAATTTGCTGTTCAGGCATTTGAAAGTTGTGTTACTTAACATTTTTGAACAAGGCATTTAAGTTGTTAGTTCTCCTTTATTGGAGTAGGTAGCAGAGCAGTACCATGAGAGGAGTAGAACAGGAAGAAGGCAGAACTGAGACCTTTCAAAGTTTTGGCCCAAGCGAGGGAGCATGGGAGCGTAATTTGAGCTCCCTGCCTCAGGTGCCAAAATGTTGTGGACCGGCCCTGCCTTCAGAGCAACACTGGCTGGAAAACAAGAGTTCTGTTTCAAAAGAGTGGGGAGATTTTGAAATGTAGTAGTATGCCACACTGGAATGAAAACAAGACCTGAAAACAATTCTTGAGAAATCACCAGAGATAGCAGGCTAGCCCAGAGTAGCAAATAGCCAATTAGTTAGGAGACTCACTTGGTACGAGGGAGGTCCAGGTAGAAATTTCTGCTCTGCTTGAGGGTCCGACATCCAAGATGAATGCCTAATGCGCCTGACTATTCTGGTATTTCTTTCTATTCCCCTCCAGCCACCCATACATATTCTTCTAGTGTAAAATGACCCAGGTGAGCATAGGGTGTATTCCAAAGAATTCTTCTGCTAGCCCTCCACAAACCAGTAGGCCATTCCTATGCATAATGGTTTATAATGTACAGTAAGTCAGAAATCTATTGGGTTTTGGAGGAGCCAGAAAAAAGAGGTTGTCCCCAAATGCCCAAGCTAGCTCTGCACATATGTGAGATTGATGAGGCAGAGGAAAGAACTGAAATCCAGAAGGTTGTCTTCTATATCACACATTTCAGCTCATGCTATTTATTGGAGAACATAAAACATTATTTATCTGGAATATTTTTGGAATAATCTACAGTTATTCTACGGTGCCCACCAGTACAACTGTAGTTATGGGCCTGTCAGTGTTGTCATTATTTACCTCCGTTTTCAAGGTTTTAAAGTTGGATATAAAAATTCACTTTTTGGCTGAAACTTGGCAAAGTGTTTTTGTTCTTAAATGTAGTGCTAAGAGTGGGTGAGTGTAGCCTGTAGGTTTCCGTACACTGGGAAGCAGGACCACTGATGGGGGATAAAGGAGGCATTTTCCCCTGGGCCCAGAAATACAAAAGGGCCCAGAACTCCCAGCTGTTGCAGCTACTAAGGTCTTGGAGTGAAGGCATGATGCTCTCCTACCTGCAGCCCCACCCCTTTTGCCTGAGGCTCTGCTTTTTCTATGAGTGTGGAACTGGCCTCCCCCCACTCCTTGCCCAGGGGCCCAGCAAGGCTGTCAGCCCCACTGCTGGCAAGAAAATGTGCTGTAACTCTGACCAGAAGGGGCCACCTCTGAGCACGAGAGGATTGTTCAGTCCTCTGTACTTATCTGATCCTTGGCTTTCTTTATAGACTCATAGGCTTGATGGCCAGAAGGGACCATCATCATCTTGTAGTCTGATCTTTTGCACAATGCAGGCCAAACACTGTCACCCACCCATTCTTGCAGTAGGCCGGTGATGAAGTGGGGATTGTATTCACTTGGTTTGCTTGCTATGTTGCATGTAGTTTCTAGTGTCCTGTAGTAACACTGTGTGTGTGCCACCGGTTCCCTGGGCACTACACCGATACCTAGATGGTAATGAGAATTTTGGTAAGATAGACATTTAAATCATCATGATTGGGCACCTGAAGAATCTGAACCTGCAAATCTGTGGCTGTCTACATCCATGGACCATGTTTGTGAATTGTGGATCTGATGATACAAATGTTGTATCCATGTAGGGCTCTTCTCAAGCGGCTGTTTCAGACACTTTGCAGACATCATTGTATCAGTCACACTTTATTCATATTCTGAGCCTTTTTTTTTTTGGCAACAGTAAGGGCTAAAAGGTTACATTTTGAAACTGAAATTTTAGGTCTGGTCTACATGAAAGCAGTTCTGGTTTGCATTCATAATTTTTCTGTGCTACCACTCTTTACTAATACAATAGTGAGTCAGTGCAGAAATGTTAATTCTATGCTTTTTCCTCTCCCAATCAAATTAAAAGGACTCTTCAGTGACTGACTTACTTTCTAGAAACTAGTGACATACTTGTGAGGCAGCAGACAGGTGCATAAATTTTGGTTTTCACAATATTTTGTTTATCCCCTATAGCTCTGTTTTAAAATTCACTCTAGTTGCTCATTTGTTCTGTAGGGTGTTGCAGATGTCAAAGTCTAGAACTTAAATGCACTCAAATAAAATACATTGGCTGTGTCTAGACTGCATCCCTTTTCCGTAAAAGGGATGCAAATTAGACATATCACAATTGCAAATGAAGCGGGGATTTAAATCTCCCCCGCTTCATTAGCATAAAAATGGCTGCCGCTTTTTTCCGTCTCGGAGCTTTGCTGGAAAAAAGCGCCAGTCTAGACGCAGATCTTTCGGAAAATAAAGCCTTTTCCGAAAGATCCCTTATCCCTCATTTTAAGACTTTGACATCTGCAACACCCTACAGAACACCCTTATTTTAAGAGGGATAAGGGATCTTTCGGAAAAGGCTTTATTTTCCGAAAGATCCGCGTCTAAACTGGTGCTTTATTTTCCGAAAGATCCACGTCTAAACTGGCGCTCTTTTCCGGCATAGCTCCGAGCCAGAAAAAAGCGGCAGCCATTTTTATGCTAATGAAGCGGGGGAGATTTAAATCCCCGCTTTATTTGCAATTGTGATATGTCCAATTTGCATCCCTTTTACGGAAAAGGGATGCAGTCTAGACACAGCCATTGTCTCAGGTCAACAACAATATTAATTTTTGTCTGAAGGATCTGATCCTCTATCCTTTGACGTCAATAACAAAACTCTCACTGATTTCAGTGGTGTAGGAGCAGAATCTTTCTGCTCCCTGTAACTAAATGAATGCTAGGGAGGTGGAGTCTGGTCTCTCTGTCTCTGTTTCTCTCTCTCTCTCTCTGTCAATCCATCTTTCACCAAAGGTCCAAGTATCTTTGTTATATTTGCTTGAAGACATCAGTTCTAATATATGGGGTCCAAACTGCAAAATTTGGTTTCAATTAGGCTCAAAGGGCAGGAGTGTTCAGACTTTGGTTTTGTTTCAGGCATATATTTTAACTGTCTTCACTAAAAGGTAGGTGCCTTCCACTGTACTTTGTTAATTAATGTTCATCCTTGACACAGGAATATAAAGGTAGGATAAAGGTTAATACAGGCCTCCATTAAAATAGCACCAAGCACACCAGGTGGTTAAGTCCTGTATGGTGACACAGTAGTATGAGTGGTAATGTGGTTAGAATTCTGGCTAGAGGTTGCATCCTCCACTTCTCAAAGCTCAGGGGAACATTGGAACACACTTGGTCCAGAGGTGGGCAGTTATGGTAAGGAGCCTGCCAGGCCGGAGCCTGCAGGCAGGAGGGGGGTGGCAGCAGAGAGCAGCTTCCTGCTGTGTCCAGCACATGTGGCTTCCCGGGACAGTGCACTTCTGTGCCACACCAAGGATCAAAATCCTTCTTTTCCTCTTTCATGTGGAGCAACATGCGCAGGTTCTCGAAGTACATCACCATGAGGTGAACAATGAGAGGCATGAGCATGATAATGCTTTCAGCACACTGGGCTCCATGCTCACAGTGCTCTGGCATCTGCTTGGGCTACCAGGGCATGAAAAGGGGCACACTGTGTCCCTTTATATTATGTGGGGGGAGGTACAATAGTGCACCTTATGGGACACATCCAACATGAGCCCCTCTGTCTACCCACTGCTGAGTTTTGGACCCAGTAGTCACCAGAAGCATAGGCCAGATTACCAAGCTACCCATGGTGTCTCACTTTGAGTTGCCACAGGCTCTGTAATGTGGAGGTGCTACTTCAGAGAACATTCAATTCCTGCCTGCAGTGAGGACATGGACCTTTGTCTTCTTGACATCAGGTGCCTAGAAATCAATCACTGTAGATTAGGGATGTAAGCGAGTAGTCAGCTAACTGATAAGCTTAGGCTTATCTGTCAGTTGAGTCAACTACTTGCATCGCCCCCCCCCCTTGCTGCCTCTGTATCCTGTATCCTAACCCTACTTTCAGTTAGGGATAAGAGATCCTCCGGAAAAGGGCTTTATTCCGGAGGATCGGGCCAGTCTAGACGCTTTTTTCCGGCTTTTCCCCAAGCCGGAAAAAAAGCGGCGGACGTGTTTATTTAAATCCCGCGGGGGATATTTAAATCCCCCGCGGATTTCCCTATTCCCACTTTCAAAATTAGCATGCCCCTTCCGAAGAAGGGGCCAGTGTAGACGTAGCCTATCAGACAAAAACCATTTCCATAGCCTTTCAACCAGTTAACAGCTTCATCTCAAACAAAGGTTTTCTATTTCCTAGTTCTTGAGATGGCTGGGTGTTCTGAACCAGTAAGCCTGGTTAACTTGTAAAATCTGTTAAGATCATAACCCAAAGTGTAGAAATAAAAAAAAAATAAACTGAAGAGTAAAGAAATAATAATGTGTTCTTTCTAGGCCAGTCTAGCATGAAAGGTTAACTCCACAAAAAGAAATATTTGAGTGCAACAGCTGTGTCATGTGGCACAATAGGTCAGTATATGATGGCAAATTTATTCAGATTAATTTCTGTATGTGGTCTTGAGCAAATATCAACTCAAGTTCTTCTGAAGACTCCAAACAGATGATAACTGGCTGGCTGCCACCCACTCTGGTTATTAAGCTGAGCTTCTGTAATTTGTTTCTTTTCCATCGCAGACTGTATGCGCTGAAGCTTTCATTGGTCTATTGTTGACAGATTGTATACATTAATACATTGCTGTTTCAGGACCACTAATACTTAACACTATTGTATCATTTTTGTCTTGCTGAATACTTCATAATTCACCATCATTTGTATCTATAGCTAGTGACTTTCAAAGGCAATACATTGAGTTATGTCTCAGGAGACCAAATCCTTCCTTCAGGGATAAAAGCAAACTCTTTTGATATCACACAGGCATTGAAATATCTCCCAGGCTCAGGCCTCATCTATCTTTTTGTATATTATCTCAGCAAAGTCCTGTATTAAAAGGAAACAGTGTAATTATATTTGATGCTTTGCAGTCCAGGGAAATGCATTCAGGGTTACATAAGAATGGCCATACTGGATCAGACCAATGGTCCATCTAGCCCATTATCCTGTTTGCTGACAGTAGCCAGCACCAGATGCTCCAGAGGGAGGGAACACAACAGGTAATCCTCACATGATCTCTCTCCTGTCACCCATTTCCTGACAGAGGATAGGGACTCAATTCCTACCCATCCTGACTAATAACCATTGATGGATCTAACCTCCACGAATCTACCTAGCTCTTTTTTGAACCCTGTTAATGTCCTAGCCTTGTTGAACCCTCTGGCTGACTGTGTGCTAAGTGAAGAAAAACTTCCTTTTGTTTGTGTTAAACCTATTAATTATAGGTTTAAAATAAGCAAATTTTGATTTCATTTGGTGAGCCCTAGTTCTTATATTGTGGGAATAAGTAAATTACTTTTCCTTATTCACTTTTTCCATACTGGCCATGATTTTATAGACCTCTATCATATTCCCCCTTAGTCTCCTCTTTTCTAAGATACCAAACCCCTAATCATTTTTGTTGCCCATTTCTGAACCTTTAGGGTTAGATGGAATGACTCTTGTGGTATGAAAAGCAAATATTCAATAAGTTCAGAGACAGAGGGAGAGAGAGTCTCTAGCCACAGATCAGATTCATGATGGCTTCATTCTCTCTTGTTCTACTGGGATTTTGACTCCATCCAGTGTCTCTTACTAGCTACTGAACAAGTATTAAATCAATTGGCGGGTTCTGGCAGCTTGGTTGTGGGTTCCTTTGCTGATTGGTTGGTTTGATTTTGGAAGCTCCATCTCCTTGAACCTACACAGAAATGCTGTGAGCGTTTCTTTTTACCTTCCTCACTATTTTTCTAAATAGTGTTGCATCCACTCTGATAAACCCTCATGCACCAGATAGGTCTGAACTTAGAGAGGGGAGGACTGATGAACTGCAGCGTCTACACATTTGCTTTCCCGTGGTAACAAAGCTCTTTTCTCATAGCTGTGTCATAATACCAGTCTTATGGGGGAAATCTGGCTCATTCTAAAGGAAAAGAATTGCTCTTCAACAATTCTTGTCTCAGCCCCATAGATAAATATTCACTAGCAGTGAGCAACTCCACTAGAAATATGGAAATCTATCCAATTTAACCCTTCGATTTGGTGGGAGAAATGTATTGAGGGTACTTGCAACCCCCCTCCAGCACACCGTATATGAAGTGAAGAAAGAGATGTAAAGCACTGTATGTGTAGATTGGGGGTGGGGTGAGAGGGAAAAGGAGCTGTGGTAAAACACGGGAGTAAGCCATGATTTATCACTTCCCGTGGGGAGGGAGGGTGTCTCTAGATGGGTGTGTCTAGACTACATGGCTCTGTCGATGGAGCCATGTAAAGTAGTTTACTCGACATAGTCAATGAAGCGGGGATTTAAATAAACCCTGCTTCATTAAAATAAAAATCGCTGCCACGCTGTGGTGACAATCAGTTGATCCAGCACAGCGCAGCAGTCTAGATGCAGCACAGTCGACAAGGGAAGCCTTTGTCGACTGCTCCGGTAAACCTCATTTTGAGTTAAACTTTTAATTCAAAGAATTCTCTTGTCGACCGCGCCACGTCTAGACTGCCGTGCTGTGCCAGATCAGCTGATTGTCGGCACAGTGCGGCGTCAACGGAGCCATGTAGTCTAGACACACCCTATATGTCCATGGGAGGGCTGATAGACTTGCTGGGCCATGGGCAAGGTGTGAGGGGGACTCTGACCTCCCAGAAAGGGATGCCTTAGGAGGAAAGGGCGGGACGGGGCAGCCAACACTCAGTGCCTCCTAGAGTGAACGGGGCTGGCCTCCCCACCCCACAGACAGTCCTCAGAGCTTCCAGGAGAACACTGTGTGGTGCTCCAGCGATCACTGAAAGGGCTTGGGGCTTCAAACACCATCACTCTGGAGGCAATGGTGGCCAGGAGCTCTGGCCCCTTTTGAATTGCTGGGCCTTGGGGAAAATGCTCCCTGGCAGGTCTGTGTGTCCATGACTGAGAGTGGGTTGGTGGGTGGATGTTTCTTTGCCCATGCTGGACCTCCCAAAGTACTTGGAACAGGCATGTTTTCACATCTGGGACCAAAGCTGATTTTTAACATTTTACCCAAGCAAATGAATTGATTCCAAGGTAACACTGAACCTATGTTAATCAAACTTATCTACTAATCTTCAGACACAGTCTTGAGGAAAAAAGATGTGCTGAACTTGCCTTTTTGAAACAGATAAGACTTTCTTCATTAGCTACTACCTGTGAATGACATTGAAACTTCAGAACTGAAAATGTTTTCAGTATATGCTTTCAAGTGTCTGCTGCTAAATAGAATGTTTTACTGTGCTGACCAGCAAAGCATGACAAGAACATGTCTGTGATGGGTGTTCCAAAAGGCAGCAGTAGGATAGAAGATTAGAGGTGTTAATTTGATTTAGAGGCATTTGTCCGCTCATGGTGAAAACCGTCTCGGTGCCTAGTTCTGCAGCATGCTGAGTGCCCCCTGAAGTCGATGGGAATTGAGGAAGCTCAGCATCTCACAAGCATGGCCCCTTGCATTGCTGGCTATTCTGCTTTTGCTCCCAGCTTAAAGGAAGTCTGTTGTCTTAAAACATCACTTCTATTGTATTTTCCTATTCTGTCTTCCATATTACTGAACTTTTGTCTAATTTTGCAGCCTACTGGTGCAGCTCTCTGCTTGTTTCCATATTGTTCAGACAGCAAGTCATCCAGAGATGAGGAAACGGTGCAGTTTTTCATTTTCCAACATAGCCAGTTGATAGTGGCACCCTCCAAAGCAAGGCCATTTATAAAAAGAGATAAATGGGGGCAGTAGCAGTCTGAGGGATGGAGACTGGTCAAGGTAGCTTGGCTTTCACATTGGGGTAGTACAGCAGAGTATCCTTTATGTAACCTTCATTACTTTGTTTGAAAAAACACTTTGTGTGCTAGCAGCAGAATTAGATGATGGCTAATTCTGGGCAGTGTCATCAGAAACTGGAGCTGAGGGGCAGATATTAACCCCATGAACTTGGTATTGAAAGGATGGCTTTTTCCATCTAACCGCTTCACAGTCAGACTGAGGTCGTGTGTCTTAGAATAGTGGTGTCCCATTTAACTGAGTGGGTCACGGTAAGGATGACAATAAATGACCATATTTAGAAAGGACAAATATTGCTTTTAGGATGGAATTAGCTCTCATGCACCAAACGGTTTATGTCCTTCTTAGCTCTGTTTTGAGACAGTAAGTGGGGCTTCAGTGGGGCAAAGGCCTTTTAATGGCTCTTTGCATAAGGTGAATTTCACTTTTGTTTAGCATCGTTCATATTAAACACCATAACAGGATGCATAAAGAGAAAGGGAGTCTAGAGAGAGGATGTGTTATATTGCTCGATAGTGTAACAAACCGAGAAAGAACTGCCATAGAACAGAGTAGAGAAAAAGAAGAGGAAGCAGGAGGAAGAGAGTTTATTACAGCTCCCACTGTGAAACATCATGTATTTCACTTCAAATGCCTAACAACTTGTGCATCGAATCTTCCCTGATGTGTTGTGTTGTAATCTGTATTCCCCTTATGATCCTTGCTCTTGATGAATATATTTTACTGATGCATCAGTGTTCATAAAATAGTCAACTGGAGCTTTGCCTGAATAACAACTGCAAAATTGGGCTCTTCAAGGCTTTCTTCAGCCAGCGGCAATGGCTTATGAAGCCCCTCTGCACACTTCACGTTAGGGGTGGGGAATCTTTTTCGGGTTGGAGTGGGCTAAGCCATAGAAAAATCTGTTGGGGGGAGGGGAGGAAGGGCTGCACAAAAGTGAGAAGCAAAAAACCCCCACATTCTCCTCACACACTAGAGTCTTGGGGGACCCAGGCTAGTAGATTTTGTGGCCCAAAAATGAGGAATTCAGTGTGTGGGAGGATGCTGCTGGACAGCGGGCTTGGAGTGTGGGGTCTGGGAAGGAGGGAGGGTGCAGGCATGGGTTGTGGAGTACCAGCTGGGGCTTGAGCCTTGGGGCTGGATTTGGCCCCTGGGCCATAGGCTCCCCACCCCTGCTTTACATACGCACTGGCTATTTAAAATTATTCATCTTTAAGTAAATATTCTTCTCTGATATCCCTGAACTGACATTAAAATAGCATTTTTATAATGGTGCTTTCAGTTGCCTGCTACTTGTGTCACCTGAGCAGTTAAAAGCAATGAACTTGATCATTTGTGTGTAATGTTTCCCTGGCTGTCATAGGAGTGTGGTTCCATAACATATAGTCTAATGGCTACGTCTAGACTGGCATGACTTTCCGCAAATGCTTTTAACGGAAAAGTGTTTCTGTTAAAAGCATTTGTGGAAAACAGCATCTAGATTGGCACGGACGCTTTTCCGCAAAAGCACTTTTTGCTGAAAAGCGTCCGTGCCAATCTAGATGCGGTTTTGCTCAAGAAAGCCCCGATCGCTATTTTCGCCATCAGGGCTTTTTTGCGCAAAACAGTTTTTAGCTGTCTACACTGGCCCTCTTGTGCAAAAACATTTCTGGATAAGGGCTTTTGCCCGAACGGGAACGTAAAAGCATTTGCACAAGAAGCACTGATTTTGGACAGTAGAACGTCAGTGCTCTTGCACAAAATCAAGCGGCCAGTGTAGACAGCTGGCAAGTTTTTGTGCAAAAGCAACTGCTTTTGTGGAAAAACTTGCCAGTCTAGATGCAGCCTAATGTGTATTACTGGATAGGGTAACGGCCCAAGATCTCAGATGCATGGGTTTTACTCTTGGGTGCATGGTTCTGTCTATGAAGAATAGCTTTCAGGACTAGGGCCTGGGTGTTTCTATTTTCTCGCCTTTTCTGCCCGTGATAAATATTCAACAAATGATTCTGATAACACAGCTTTTAGTGAATATCTCTTAACAATAATGCAGCAGACTTCTATCCACATAACGAGTTGGGATTCTTTGCCAATTTGGTACAGTATTAATAGCAGTACTAACTGATGAGTCACACTCACTCATCAATATCACACTCCTTGTCAAGTAATGGAGACTGATCAGCCTAATTATCTGAATAACAATATCACAACCAATTAGAATATCCAATTTTAAAACTGAAATATTACATCAGTCTTTATTATGACACAATCCATTGTGCTCTTTAAAATTCTCTCTATATAGAAGGATATGTAAAGAATCCTACTTGTACCAAGATAGGAAATACCCCAGAGTCTACATTTGGGATCTTACCACTCTAGAAGCTGTTTATATTTAGGTGTTACTCCTCCTTTTTCCTTAGTCCCTGCACCAGGGGAATTCTGCTATTTATTTTCATTGTTCAGGATCAGACCTTTAATCTGTTTTTTAAGTATTTTAGGTGGAATAGATTTTCTTTGAAATGTGATAGGTTCAACCCAGGCCTAGTTTAAATGGTGATGCCTGGTACTGATTGATCTTTTTTAAATTTTTCTTCTTTTTCTTCCCCCCATCAGTACGAAACCCATAACAAGGATTGGTTTGGATCCAGGTCTCCCTTTTATCCAAATGCTACTGCTGCAAATGTTGGTGTCTTGTTGAAGGCCACACATCAATTTCCGTGGCAATAGAATGTGCTCTCAGTGCCACATCTAATTTGTGATTCTAACATTTTTCTATATTGAGTTCAAATGGGGCAGAGTCTAAGGGGCTAGATGAGCTGGCTCTATCCTCCAGCTAAAGAGAAATATGTTGCAAAGTAGATGGAGTTACACTGAAAACTGATGAGGAAAGGAATACTGCTGAGTGGCTGAGTGTTCATTCTGGTTTTTATCTTATCTTCACATAGCAGAGAGTAAGGTGATAGGTAATAGTCAGCATGGAATTGTAAGGAACAAATTATGTCAAAACAAGTTTCTAACTTTCTTTGAAAAGGTAACAACCCTTGTGGATGGGGTAAGCGTCTTGACTTTAGTAAAGCTTTTGATACTGATTCATGTGACCATCTCAGAAACAAGCTAGGGAAATATAACATAGATAGAGCTACAATGAAGTGGGCGCATAACTGGCTGAAAAACCATTCTTAGGAAGTAGTTATGGGTATGTCTACACTACAAAGTTAATTCGAACTAACAGCCGTTAGTTCGAATTAACTGTAATAGTGGCTATACATGCAAACCGCTATTTCAAATTTAATTTGAAATAGAGGGGCGCTTAATTTGAACGTGGTAAACCTCGTTCTACAAGGAGTAATGCTTAGTTTGAATTAAGTAGTTCGAATTAAGGGCTGTATAGCCACTTAGTTCAAACTAGTTGGAGGCTAGCCTTTCCCAGCTTGCCCTGGTGGCCACTCTGGGCCAAAACAGGAAAACTCTTCTGTCCCCCTCCTGGCCCCAGAGCCCTTAAAGGGCCACGGTCTGCCCACGGTGCCTGTGCCAGTTGCAAGCCTGCCAGCATCCAGTCAGCAGATCCTGCACCTGGCACAGGATGAGCCAGCCACCCGCTGCAACCCAGCCCTCCACCTCTTCCCAGGACCAGGCTGGCGGCTCCCAGGAGCCTGCCTGGGGCCACAAAAGGCGGGTGCCCACCTGGTCTAGTGCAAAGATTGTGGACCTCATAGAGGTTTGAGGGGAGGCCTCCAATGTCCACAATCTCCGCACTAGGCACAGGAATGCAGCCATCTACAGCCACATGGCTGCCAGCCTGGCCACAAGAGGCCCCATACAGACCAAGGAGCAGGTCCACTGCAAAATTAAGGAGCTGCAACAGGCCTACTCCAGGGCTTCCTAACCAGGGGCCGACCCAGAGGCATGCCCTCACTTTGAGGCCCTGGACTGCATCCTGGGGGCTCACGCCGTCCATGCCCTGTGGGTGGTGGTTGACCCTGGGGCAGAAACAGAGGAAGAGGAGGACGCCGAGAGGCAGGAGCTGCAGGAGCCTGCCCAGGACCCCCAAATCATCCCACAGATCACATCTGTGTTATCTGAGGTCAGGGAGGGCTTCACACGAGTGCCATCATGGTCCCCTTATGTGTATGGGGGTGGGAGCAGAGAGGGAGCCCAGGGAAGCCTAGTTCGAACTACCTAGTTCGTGCCCCGTGTAGCCGAGCGGCACGGGGTTCGAACGAGCGGGGATTTAAAAATGGCGGAGCCCCACTTATGCAAATGAAGCCCGGGAAATTCAAATCCCAGGCTTCATTTGCAATTGCGGTATGCCTACATTACCCTCCTATTTCGAATTTGGAGGGTAGTGTAGACATACCCTGATTTAGATTATGAGCATATTTTCCATGTCATTAAGTGTTATAACCTGGGAGAGGATGCAAATACTTTGGAGGTTAGGATGAAAATACAAAATGATATGGACAAGCTGGAGAAATGGCCTGAAGTAAATAAAATGGAATTCAGTAAGGACAAATGCAAAGTGTTCCACTTTGAAGAGAGGTTAAAAAGACATGGACTTTTCAGCTTAGAAAAGAGGAGACTAAGGGGGTATGATATGATATGATACGATAGAGGTCTGTAAAATCATGACTGTAGAGGAAAACATGAATAAGGAAAAGTTATTTACTTATTCCCACAATAAAAGAACTAGAGGTCACCAAATGAAATTAATAGGCAGCAGATTTAAAATAAACAAAAGGAAGTTTTCTTCACTCAGTGTGCAGTCAGCCTGTGGAACTCATTGCCGGAGGATGTACTGAAGGCTAGGACTTTAATAGGGTTTTAAAAAGAGCTAGATAGATTAATGGAGGTTAGGTCCATCAATGGCTATTAGCTAGAATGGCTAGGAATGGCGTCTCCAGCCTCTGTTTGTTTGGAAATGGGTGACAGGAGAGAGATCACGTGAGGATTACCTGTCATGCTCCCTCCTCTGGGGCATCTGGTACTGGCCACTATCAGCAGACAGGATCAGGGCTAGATGGACCTTTTGTCTGACCCAGTATGGCCGTTCTTATGTTATATTCACTTAGGAAGGAATAACCAGTTGCACAGTATTTGACCTATGAGGGAAGACTGAAGGAATTGGGTTTGTTTAGTTTAGAAAAGAGAAGATTGAGGAGGGACATGATAGCAGTGTTCAGGTATCTAAAAGGGTGTCATAAGGAGGAGGGAGAAAACGTGTTCATCTTGGCTTCTGGGGATAGAACAAGAAGCAATGGGCTTAAACTGCAGCAAGGGAGGTTTTGGTTGGACATTAGGAAAAAGTTCCTAACTGTCAGGGTAGTCAAACACTGGAATAAATTGCCAGGGAGGTTGTGGAATCTCCATCTCTGGAAATATTTAAGAGTCGGTTAGATAAATGTCTATCAGGGATGGTCTAGACAGTAGTTGGTCCTGCCACGAGGGCAGGGGACTGGACTCGACCTCTCGAGGTCTCTTCCAGTCCTAGTAGTCTATGATTCTATTATATATAAAATGGGAAATGACTGTCTAGGAAGGAGTATTACAGAAAGGTATAAAGGGGGTCTTAGTGGTTTACAAGATAAATATGAGACAACAGCGTAACACTGCAAAAAAAGCAAACTTCATTTTGGGCTTCATTAACAGGCGTGTTTTAAGCAAGATACAAGAAGTAATGTTTCTGCTTTGCTCTGCACTGATTAAGTAGCAACTGGAGTATTTCATCCAGTTCTGGAAGTCACATTTCAGGAAAGATGTGGACAAAGTGGAAGACACTCCAGAGAAGAGGAACGAAAATGTTTAAAGGTCTAGAAAAGATGAGGGAAAATTGAAGAAATTGGGTTTGTTTAGTCTGAAGAAGAGAAGACTGAGAGGGGACATGATCATAAAAATGTTACAAGGAGGAGGGCTGTCAGGTTGCCATTCCTTGGAATCCCTCATGTTGGGGTGAGCCACTCCCTCTGGGGCCGGCACCTGTATTCCTCTGGCCCTCAACCGGTGGCCCCACCCGGCATGGAGCAACAAGTGGCCCAAACAGGGGTCGCATCCCTGGGGCTGCCCAACAAGCCTTCCCCCTTAGTACTTCCAGGGCCAACACCCCGGATCCCTGAGTGGCCTTGGAAGGCCCACACCAAAGCCCGCACCCAGCTCCCTTCACCTGTGCTCTTTATAAGTCCTATGGTTTAGTCCTTCAGCCCGACCAGTCCCAGCCGGAATAGTCTACGTTTCCGCCTTTTAAACACTGATTGCACCGCTCTCACGGCGGCAAAAGTGTAGTAGGGGGACCCGGGCCCACCCTCACTCCGGGTCCCGGCCCAGGGCACTAAGGACAGGGTGGTGAAGCCATGTCTGGTTGCTGGGGAGTCTCCCATAATGCACCAACCCCTCGGGCTCCTCCGAGTGCCCTGTCCTGGGCCACTGCCTACCAGACCACCGCGGGTTCACTCTCTAGCTTACCTCTCCCTGGCGCGAGTGAACTTCAGCCTCCCTGGGGTGCCTCAGGCCAGCTGGTCTCCCCACATCCTCCCTGGTAGTGTTCCTCCTGTTTGCTCCTCCTGGGATTCCTCCCCCCCCCCCCCACTTGGGGGTGGCCCGCTTTTAAACTGCCTGCTGCCGACGTGGGGTGGGGACGCACCAAGGACGCCAACCTGCCCCTTCCGACCCTGCCGTCCAGATTCACCTGGACACTCCTTCCCTCTCCGCCATTGCCGGCGGCCTGGGAGCATGCGCCACAGGGCCGCCTCCGGGGATGGGGCACTCCCGCGCTCCAGCAGGCCGCCTCTGGCTCTGCGGGAGAGCGGGACTCAGCCGTGGCCCTATCACATTCAGCGTGAGTGCGGGGCTCTGCTGGTCCGTCACAAGAGGAAAAAAGTTGTTCTTTTTATCTCTGAGGACAGGGCAAAAAGCAGTGGTTTTAAATTGCGGCAAGGGAGGTTTATTTTGGAAAATAGGAAAAACTTCCAATCAGAGTGGTTAACCACTGGAATAAATTGCTTAGGGTGGTTGTGGAACCTCCATCATTGGAGACTTTTAAGTGCAGATCAAACAAACATCTATCATAAATGGTCTAGATAATACTTAGTCCTGCCTTGAGTGTTGGGTACTGGACAAGAAGACCTCTCTAGGTCCCTTCCAGTCCTATGATTCTACATGCTTTAATTTTTTTCTGTATTTCCATTTCCCTATTTTCAGTGCATGAAACCTTTTTAATGTGTGGATTTTTGCATTTTTTTTAATACAAATGCCCCAAAATGGCAGCCTCTCTTCACGTCTCAGGAAAGATTTAATTTGGGGTTAAGGACTCACTTTACTGAAAACAGATTATTTATACAAGATTTGCTCTAGTACATTTTATTAGGACCTTATGTAATGTGAATTACATGACATTTGTAAAACCAAATGAAGAAATATCTGTACTTGTATACTGTTTATTCACTTATTAGATAATTTGCAAAATTCAATAATGTGGAATGAGTTTCCAGTCTGAGTGCATTAGAGAGGTTGTTTAGTCTTATGAAGGCATATTATCATGTTTTGCTGGGTTATTTTCAGTTTTGGATCAACAAACAAGGGTTCCTATTTATCTATGTATTTATTATTTATAGACATTCAAATACATTAAAAATGAAATTAGAACATCTCATGTCAATTTCATTATTTGTTTTTAAAAATTAGTCTTACTTTACCAAAAATCATGCACTCTTCTTGATATTTTCACTCAAATACTAGTATATTTGTAAAAATGATAATGTATTTCCATTCATAAATGTTCCTGTGGGGTAGCAATGAATAAATATAGAAATTCAGACAAAATAAATGTATACTGAAATTGTGACAGACATTTCAAATTGTGCATCTTTTCATTATGAAAATGGCCATTTTGAAGAAATTTTTATAAAAAGCTCTTTTTTTGGGTGTCCTAAAAAAAAATTCTTGGCTTAATTTAACACACATTTGGAGAGCTTTAAATAATTAATTCTTGTGAACTTCAGCACAGTGTAATCCTGACCAACTCATTTGTGTTTGCATTTTTATTACATTTTAATATTCTAAACAGCTGTCTTATGTTGATTCTGCATATGAATTCCTGATCATATTAGATAGTTTTTTAAAAGCTAGATGAAGGAATCTGATTTCATTAATTTGTTCTATAAATATTTTAAAGTATGTCTTGTAAATTTTTATCATTTTGGTCATTTTATTAAAAATGAATCTTCTATCTTTAAACATAACCACTATAGTAGAAAGTGATATAGCATTTTTGTTAAAATATTGTACCCTAATGGGGAAGAATAGTATCAGACCCCATACACATTGGGAATAACTTTATTTTGTCATTTTTTGCCAGGTTCCAACAAAAATGGGAAACATTTCTACCCCTGCCTATATCTCCATGTTTCTTGACATGCTTGAATGTTCCCGGAGAAAGTCTGGGGCTAAAATAGCTTCATAGTTTCAAAGACATTGCACTCAGTTCTGTACTCCCTATTTGTTTCCCAGTTTATAGAAATCACTAAGTCTTTCACCTTGCTGGAAGGAATATGAATTCTCCAGGCATACTGTGGTAGCTTCAAAGGTTGCTATAACAATGACTCTTTCTCTCTACTAGACTAACCTGGCAAGAAATGGACTGCCACAAAAAATATGTTCATTCCCTCCTCTTTGCTTTTCATAACATTTGGGAATAAAATACAAGGAGTGAGTTAGAAGGTAGACAATCATTATATGGTGAGGTGAGCAGGAAGGGATGAGCAGAGCTCAACTGCTCTTTGAATAAATGCTTTAATGTTTCTCTGAGGAGAGGACGATCCCTAAAGATAGATGAAAAATGTCTAATTTTTACCCTTCATGTATAGATTCTCTTTTAAGGCCCAGCCTTGCTACCATCTGTGAGGAGTCCTGCTGCTCAGCTGTAGGTACTACTTGATGCTGATGAAGGCATGAACCTTGTATTGTAAATGATAAATATCTTCGTTTTCTGTGGCTATTGAAACCAATCACAATTAAAATTCACGTTGCCCACGTTTAGGTCCCTGTCCACCATTCTTGCCTGAGAGTATCTGGGAAAGTGCAGAAACAATACATTTCAGGCAACTATTTATTTGTGAAGGTATACACCTGAGTATACTCACTAGAGATCTGATTAAGAATTTTGCTCATCTAATAGTTCATTAGAATCAATGTCCAGTGACCTGCACATTCAAGCAATACTAACCCACACAGTTTGAATTTTACATGCAAGAAGCTTCATATTAACAATCTAGGGTTCAACATTTATTTGTCAAACTCTGAAGAACAAATAATACGAGGCAATTGTAAACTCCTAGGCTACATCTAGACTACATCTGTAGGAACGGGATGTAAATGAAGCTCTTCGAAGGTGCAAATGAAGCCAAGATTTAAATATCCCGCACTTCATTTGCATAATCACATAATGGCGCTCTTTTAAAAAAGCTTTATTTCAAAATTGAAACTGCAGTCTAGATGCGGTTCTTTCGAAAACAGGATGCTTTTTCGAAAGATCCTGTAAACCAAAATGAGGTTTACAGGATCTTTTGAAAAAGCACTCCGTTTTTGAAAGAACCGTGTCTACACTGCAGTTTCATTTTCAAAATAGCGCTTTTTCAAAAGAGCACTATTATGTGATTATGCAAATGAAGCACAGGATATTTAAATCCTGGCTTCATTTGCACTTTGCTGACAGAGGGATGTAGTCTAGACACAGCAGTAGTGGACAAAGAAGGAAAAGAGTCTGAAGTTTGTTGAATATAAAATATTTTCTTTGGATTATTCACTTAGCCCCAACTTTAAGGTCTTTCAGTCTCTCTGTTTTCATATGAATCCACTTTAATCTCCCTAGCAAAGTTCTGGTGTTATATACATAAGTAATATTTGTAATAATACATGGAAAGATGTGTCCAGGGATAGACTATATTACAGGATCAGAACTCAACTGCAAAGCAATAATAAAAATTAGTTAAAGTTGAAATAAGATATTTTGCATCCCATTATTTCAGTCACTATGAATGGTCCCATTGAAGTAAATGAGGCTACTCACAGTGCATAAAAAAGTGCAAATGGAGGTCTGGAAGAGATCTTGAAAGGTCATTAACCATAGCCCTGAACTAAGGCAGAACCAAGTACATCTAGACTATCTCAGACACGTTTGTCTAGCTTGCTCTTAATAACCATCCAATAAAGTGTATTCCACAATCTCATTGGGAAGTCTGTTCTAGTCTATAACTGTATTTATAATTGGAAAAATATTCCTAATATCTAACCTAAATCTTGCTTGCTGCAGATTAAGCTGATGACTTCTTGTCCTTCCTTTACTAGATATGGAACACAATTGATCACCATCCTCTTTGTTAGAGCCCTTCACATCATATATATAGTAGCCCAATGTCTGTGATTCTGTAACGCTGAAACGCTAGCTGTTCCCTCTGGGTGGTGCTGTTGCCTCCCACCGTGGTGCTCAGCTGACTTCTGTGCTGCTCAGCTGGGTTGCCGCATGGGAGCAAGCAGCCATTTGGGGTCTGTACTCCCCATGCAGCCCGGGGGTGCTACATGGGGAACACGGGGACCAAATGGCCACTTGCGCCACTTGCTCCCATGCGGCGGCCCAGCTGAGTGACACAGAAGTCAGCTGAGTGCCACAGCGGGAGGCGAAGGGGGGCGGGGCAGCGATATACACAAACAGGGGGCAGGGCCTGGACGAGCGTGCATTCCCGACGGAGACAGAGGAGGGTGGAGACAGAGTGAGAAGCAGGAGGGGAAGAAGAAAAACAGATGGACGGAGAGAGAGGCAGAAGGCAGAGGAGAGCTGAGAGAGAGAGAGGGGGAGGCAGTAGGAGGAGGAGAGAGACCGGAGGCTCAGGAGAGAAGACCGATGTGGAGGAGAGATCTGAAAATCCCGTCTTATGATGGGCTAATTAGCTTGTATTTAAAGAATTGTTATCAAGTTCCCCTCTCTGCCACCAGTCATTTTTTCTCAAGACCCGTTTTTTAAACTTTTCCTCATACGTCAGGTTTTCAAAAACTTTCATCATTTTTGTTGATCTTCTCCAGAGTTTCTCCAGTTTATCCTCATCTTTCCTGAAGCAAAAAACTCAGAACTGGATGCACCACTCCAGCTGAAGTCCCACCAATGCTGAGCGGAGTGGGACAATTAATTCCTATGATTTATATATGACAGTCCAGCTAATACATCCCCAAATGATTTTAGCTTTTTTTCAAAACTGTATCGCACAGTTAACTCCTATGTACTTTGGGATCCCTATAATCCCTGATCTTTTTCGGCAGTACTACTACCTACCCAGTTTTTCCCATTTTGTAGCAGTGTATTTGACTTTTTTTCTCTTTCTCAATACAGTACTACACATTTATCTAAACTGAATTTCATCTGATTGGTTACAGGCCAGTTCTCCAATTTGTCAAGATCATCTTGAATTCTATTCGGATATGTCTAGACTACATGCCTGTCACCAGAGGCATGTAAATTAGACTACCCAACATAGTCAATGAAGCAGGTATTTAAATATCCATGGCTTCATTAAAATAAAAATGGCCACCACTCTGTGCTGGCTCAGCTGATCATCGGCACAGCATGCGAGTCAAGACGCGGATCGGTTGACAAGGGAAGCCTTTGTTGACTGCTCCCTTATGCCTCGTGAAACGAGGTTTACAGGAGCGGTCAACAAAGTCTTCCCTTATTGACCGATCCGCATCTTGACTGTCGCACTCTGGTGACAGAGACATGTAGTCTAGACATAGCCTTTCTGTCCTCCAAAGTATCTGCAACCCCTTCCAACTCAGTGTCATCCACAAATTTTATAAGCATATGCTCTACTCATTATCCAAGTCATTAATGAAAATATTGAATAGTACTGGGCCCAGCAAAGACTCATGTGGGACCCCACCAGATTTGTCCCCCATGTATGACAGAGAACCACTGATTAATCTTTGAGTACATTCTTTCAGCCAATTGTGCACCCCCTACATAGTAATTTCATCTCCGTCAAAAACTTTACTAAAATCAAGATATATCACATATACGGCATCCCTCTAGCCATGAGGCCAGTAATCCCATCAATAGAATGTGGTAAAAGAACATTCAGACAAGTGAGTGGGGGATTGAGTTAACAGACTATTGCTAAAGTTAGTAGGGGAAAATATTGTACAGTATTTGTTATTCATATAGGGTATGTCTACACTAGAAAGTTAGTTCGAACTAACGGACGTTAGTTCGAACTAACTTTCCTATGCGCTACACTAGCGCTTCGCTAGTTCGAATTTGAATCGAACTAGCGGAGCGCTTAGTTCGAACTAGGTAAACCTCATTTTACGAGGACTAACGCCTAGTTCGAACTAGCTAGTTCGAACTAAGGGCTGTGTAGCCCTTTAGTTCGAACTAGTGGGAGGCTAGCCCTCCCCAGGTTTCCCTGGTGGCCACTCTGGCCAACACCAGGGAAACTCTATGCCCCCCTCCCGGCCCCGGACCCCTTAAAGGGGCACGGGCTGGCTACGGTGCCCGTGCCAGGTGCAAGCCTGCCAGCACCCAGCCAGCAGACCCTGCACCTGGCACGGCACAGAGCCACCCACCCGATGCCCCCCAGCCCACCCCCTCTTGCCGGGACCAGGCTGGCGGCTCCCGGGAGCTTGCCCTGGACCGCAAGAGGCGGGCACCTTCCTGGGCTAGTGCGGACATCGTGGACCTCGTCCACGATCTCCGCACTAGGCACAGGAAAGTGGCCGTCTAGGGCAGGAGAGCTGCCAGCCTGGCCACCCAGGACCAGGTGTGCATGAAAATCAAGGGGGTCCACTGAGACCCCCGACACTGAGCCCTGAGCTTACAATGGCCGTCCTGGGTCAGACCAAAGGTCCATCTAGCCCAGTAGCCTGTCTGCCGACAGCGGCCAACCCTAGGGACCCTGGAGGGGATGGACCGAAGACAATGACCAAGCCATTTGTCTCGTGCCATCCCTCTCCAGCCTTCCACAAACTTTGGGCAGGGACACCACTCCTACCCTCTGGCTAATAGGACTCCATGGACCCAACCTCCATGACTTGATCTCACTTCCCTTTCAACTCTGTTCTAGTTGTAGCCTTCACAGCCTCCTGCAGCAAGGAGTTCCACAGGTTAACTATTTGCTTTGTCAACAACAACAACAACTTTCTCTTACTAGTTTCAAGCCTGCTACCCAGTCCTTTCCTTTGGTGTCCTCTAGTCCTTCTTTATGGGAACTCAGGAAGAACTTTTCTGAATGCACCCTCTCCACCCAACCCCTGCTTTTAGAGACCTCTATCCTGTCCCCCCTCCGTCTCCTCTTTTCTAAGCTGAACAGTCCCAGTCTCTGTAGCCTCTCTTCATCTGGGACCTGTTCCCAACCCCTGATCATGTTAGTTGCCCTCCCCTCTCCCAGCCTTTCTCTTCCCCTCTCCCACCTCCTTTTCCCAGTCTCCCCCAGTTTTTTTCAATAAAGACAGAGTCAATGTTGGAAGAAACGTTATCTTTATTTTGTACATCAATAAGAAGGGGGGCTAGGGAAGGGCAAGTGGAAGGAGGTGAGGGAGGAATGGGGTACGAGCCCCCGATGGGGAGGACTGGGCTGGCTCTGCGGGCTTCTGGGGGTGGAAGCTCTCCTGCAGCCCCCCAATTACTCCCTCTCCCCAGATGGCAGCCTGCGGCAAGTGCAGCCGGGCTGATGGCCGAGTGGTGTGATGTGCCCAGTGTGGGCACTCAGGGCACTCCAAGCCAGAACTTCTTTGCAAGCGGGGCACCCCTTAGAACTGTGTGTCCGGGGTGGGGGTCGGGACCCTTTAAGCACAGCCCTCGGCTAGCCTGAGACAGTATCTCCATGCTCTAAGTCCTCCTTTTATGCCCTGCCGGCACTGCTTCCGGCCATCCTTAAGCCCTGTTCAGAGTCCACTCAATGTGGACTTACTAGTTCGAACTAGCAAAACGCTAGTTCGAACTAGTTTTTAGTTCTAGATGCGTTAGTTCGAACTAGCTTAGTTCGAATTAACTAATTCGAACTAAGTTAGTTCGAACTAGCGCTGTAGTGTAGACGTACCCATAGATAGATTGCTGTTGTGTTCCCTTTTCCCTAATAAAGCTTTACTACTTCATATATAGTCTCAGTGCTTGTGAGAAGGGAAGCAATGGCTGTAAAGGTAATTTAGGGAAGGTGCACTTAGGTTTCCTCATTTATTTATTTGTCAAGAAAGATCAACATATGAACATGGCCCTTGCCATTGCCAACATCACCAGGCAGAAGAGTAACAGTTATATCCTGTTGGTGAGGAGACCATAGGCTCAGAGTAATTTTTAGACTCAGAATCCCCACATATTTCCTACTGTATGAACAAAATGCTTTAAATTTCACAACTAACCCAAAGTCCCTCCTGGTCCCTCCTGAGATAGCTAGCATTATTTCAAAATAACTATGCGAGCATCTACACAGCCATTCATTAGTTAGATATAATTTCTAAATAACGGACGGCTTATTCTGAAATCTGTAAACCTCATTCTATGAGGAATAACACCTATGCCAAAATAGCTAATTCAAAATAAGGCGTGTGTAGATGCTCCACTCCTGCTATTTTGAAATAGCCCCTTACCGGGGCCATTTTAAGTTATTCCTCCCCAGTGCTTCCTAGGGCTCTAAACAGAGACAGCACATCTACATTGGGGAAGCCTGCCTCAGACTAATTTTAAGGCTTCCCTGCAGTGTAGATGTGCTATTTCAAAATAAACTATTTCAGAATAACTATTTCAGAATAGCTTAGTTCGAAATAAGCGTGCAGTGTAGACGTACCCTCAGACTAGTCAGAGATGTCTGTTCTCACCGAGACCAACAGATTAAAATAAATATGAAATCTAGACCATGCTCTTTGGGCTTTGTGATGAGATGTACAAAAATTAGGGGAAAAATAAGGAAGTAGAACCACCACATTATTAATAAACCTATACTTACCGGGAAATTCTGCCTTGGCAAAAGATCAGACTTGGGAAATTTTAAACACTTTATTTTTTGTTTTGGTGCGGACAGTATACAAATTAAAAGCCGGCTTACAGTGATATCTAGTTGCACTCATACTTATGGAAAGATGGTCTATGTCATTGTGAATACTTTTAAAAAAACAGCAGGGCAGATGGAATTGCAAAATTCTATGAACACATATTAGATATTCTATAGTTACAAATGCTAGGCTCTGTACAGGATAAGTTGCTACTTTGTTTATATATTCTCATTAAAGAGAATTTAAAAGTAGATAAATTGGGAAAGCATCCCAGATAATGCCTCTGCACCTCTAATTTACACATCAATGCCACATTCCTTTTTCAGCTGTTTGGTTACCAGATTATCCACAGATCTAGGGGTGTCAAGCACTGATAGTGTCATTATTGCCTGCTGACATGGCTCATTAATGTGTTTAAGTGCTCATTAACTTTGCAATGAGCTATTGATTCTTATGGAAATTAAGGCACAAGATAAAAAATTGCAGAAATATCTACAGAAATTATTTGTGCTCTAAATGTACACTTAACTTTTATCACTAGTGCACTTTTATGGTGCTTATGGGAGAATTGTGGGATGACTGCACACATGTTAATGGTTAAAGTAATCAAAATGCATTTATCTCTATACATGAGAATTGTATTTGACCCTTATTTAAATATTTCTTGCTCCTATAATTATATTGCAGATTTAGGAGGTAAATTTCCTTTTTGGATTATAATTCTCTTATTGCATCAGGAAACCTGATTATGTGTAATCTTGACAGAACTACTTTTGATCCTTCCATCATTTTCTAGGTTGTGAGCACTGTATCATTATTACTCTGTATTTCTAAACCTTGTAAAGAGCTCAAATGCCATTTTTGTGTGTAAATCAAAATAAAGAAAATATGCTTTTCATAACCATAAGTATTCAATACACAAATCTTTCCATGCACCTAAGGGCTACATTTTTCATCTTGGTGCCAACGTCACATACACAATTGATGCTTCTACTTTTTCTGTGTGTGCAGTCATCAATTTACATGCACAGTTTTGCATTCATGATTCGGAGGCTGGTTTTCAGGGTGCCTGAAAAACAGAGCATATATACTTTCTACTTGGAATTCTTCTTTCTTACCTTATAGAATCTGTCTCACTAATCTAGTTTTGGTGTTTCTGTCACTGGGCCACTATGGTTTGTGAGTAGTCATGGTTGTGTTCATCTTTCATAGTCATAGAGCTCTCATGCCTTGAAAAAATCCCTATATCTAATAGAGATTGCTTTCACTTGTTCAATTTTCTACAAAACAGACACATGCAATAATCTGTACATCAGAGGCACTGTAGAATGTCTGGGTTCACAATACGGAAATTTCTTCCTTTTGTGGAACCACGGTTTTTAGATATACTTTCTCCTCGTCGCCTTCACTGAGATGGAACTGTGGGTTCGACACTGCAGTATCAGACCTAACAGTGGGCTCACATTGCGTGACCCAGAATTCATTTCTAGGAATTAAAGAGTGAAGGCAATACCACCAAACAACAGCTAAAAGTTCTCTAGTTTGCTTCTACCAGGTGCCAATGACAGCAATTAAGGCCAGGCTCAGTCTGTCTAGAGGTTCTTTACTAACAAAATAATAATAACAATACAAAAGGACAATAAAACAATAGTTTGAAACCTCACTCAGAGCTGTTCTCTTACGTGTGGCTCTGGGAAGTGTATATATTGCTTCCCTGTCACCTTTGCAGAAGGTACTTCCCCACTCACAGGCATTCGTTGGTCTTTGAGAATGTGAAATCACAAGTTCCTTTTATTTGGGGAAAAGGGGGAAAAAAGCAAACAAAAGAAACATGCTAAACATTTATTTACAGACAACACAATAAGCAAATCCTAATCCGTGTTAGGACTGTAGCCAGTCCTTTAGTTTAAGTATTAATCATTCCATTCGTTGAGGGCCAGGTGTCCTAGTAACAAGTCACTGCCACCCACCTAACCTTCCTTCCCGCCAGTTCCATTTAGATTCAGAAAGTGTCTCTCCTTGTGCCTGCCTGTTTCAGTCCAGAGAAATCCACACCACTAGGTGCCATTCCAAGGTATAACTATCTAGTCCAGTTCCATGATGTCAACTCTGTTTCCACTGGTCTGATCAAGCTTCATGCAGCACCACAAGCTGTGCAGGCACTGTGAAGTCAATTCTGTGCACCATTGCTAGTCCAGTCAGACCTTGCTGAATCATTCCATTCACATTCAGAATTTCCAACAGGAAAAGCAAAGCAAAACAGAATTGATGTGCTGCTCCCTGGGAATGCACTTCTGGTTACAATCCTCTACTCTCTCTCCAGTTAAGTGTGAATCCAGTTTGCAAATCAATGTCTTCCTTTCATCCCATTGGTATATCATGTCTTTCTATTAGTACAGTCATAATAGCAATCTATTGTTTATACAAGCAGAACTTAGGTAAATACCAACTAAAACAACAAATCATAGTAGAGGGAAATATGGGTAAGCAACCCTGAAATTTTAAATGAGACCGGCTAGAATCCTCATTTCTCCTCTAGGGTGCATCTACACAGCACCCCAAACTTGAAATAAGATACACAAATTGTGCTATACAAATTGTGTATATTATTTCAAATCTATTTAGAAATACCTTATTTTAAAATTTGGCGCATCTACACAGTGCCAAATTTCAGAATAACATGCTATTTTAAGCCATTCCTTATCCCTCATCCAATGAGGTTTATCGGAATGGTGAAAGAGCATTCCCGTTATTTTGAAAAATATTTTGAAATAACAGGCGGCTTGTGTAGATGCAGGGTAGCTATTTTGGGATACTTCTGGTATCCCAAAATAGCCATGCAATATAGATGTACCCCTAGAGATAGAACTGACTCTATGAGCCCTCTTGCTCTGGGACTTACATGGAAAAGACCTGAAATGTTTTGATTCCTCTTCAGATTTTTTCTCAACTAACCACATCTTCACATATTTGCAAAGTTCAGCTGGATATCTCCCAAAAATAGGCCCTCTCAGAGTGATGGGATATTTCTTGGATTCTGTCAGGGTGGAAATTTAGTAATAGCAGTCTTTCTTGAAGTATTTTAGTACTGCCATTTCTAAACTTCGGTGGCTGAGGTCCTGAAAAATAAAAGGAAATAAAAAAATACAATAAAATAATAATAATAAAAAATTAACTGTACTTTATCTTAGCCTCAAAAAAGTTTGATAAAAATTGTGTCTAAACTAGCTTGTCTCCACTTAAAAGTATATATCAATATACATAAGAGCAGCATGGTTTATTTCTGGTTTGAGAATGTTGGCCAGAAGGTGGCAGCTATTTCAGCTTTAATGCGACTAACTTTCAGGGTTTTTTCTTTCTGTGGAATTCTCCTCTGCTGCAGCCATAGGAAAAGAGCAGATATTGTTAGTCTGCGTTGAAAGTAATATCATTGTTTAAAAAATGTTTTCAACTTCTTTCCTCTTCTAACATTTATTGTTATTATTTTGGACCTACTTATGGAAAACATTCTCTCTCATCAGAGCTTCAAACCACCATGGTGTGGAAGACAAAGACATTTTTATGCCACTACATTTTAAAGGTAACCAATAATTAGTTAATCAATTAAAAAGGTTTTTGAACAGAATTGCTCCAATTCAATTAATAAAAAAAACCCCTGCATAATAAGGTTGGGTCAGTAATGACCATACAAAAGATGTATTGACATGCTTTCACAAGGAATGCATTAATCACCAGTGCAAGACAAATCTAGACTAATAATTCCAAACTGGAAAGAACTGTTAGGAAGAAACCCAGGGCATGTTTTACTTTGATAGGTCTCTTCCAAGTACAGTTTTGCAATTCCCTTCATTGGCATTGGGTAGCAGTACAACAAAGGAGCAGCCTGTGAATTTCCAGAAGAAAACGATTGTCTAGTAACCCCAAGTCTTCTCCAGTGTAGTCCACATTAAATGTGTGTGTATCTCTTTCTCTCTCTTCTTGAGTTAGATGGTAAAGAAAACATCTCCAGGCTTTCTGTGACTCATCTTTTCTTGCTTGTTTGGTGGCTTTTTTTTTCCACTCTTTTTATCTGACCACTTTCTTTCAGATCCGTTCCGCACAAAAAACAGGACAGGGCTTGCACATTTTATTAATTGATTCTGAGACAACACACAGTTTCAGAGGGAAAAAATGTTTCTGGACACTGACATTCACTTTCCCCTTTCAAAGGATACATTGACAGTAAGCTTGGATTCTGCTCACAAATAGCTGCCTGCATGCACAAATTAAAGACACATTGACTGAATGGATATTCTGATCTAATGAATACATTACAGGGAATGCTTTCCAGCACACTGGTTTGTGTTTTTTTTAACATTATTTGTATTGTTTCTGTAATACTGCAGTTCAAATATTTAAATGCAAAACAGCAAAAGAGATGAAATGGAGCAAAAGAGAATTTAAATGAGTCCCCTATTTAACCTCTGTTTGTTTCTCATTGTTCGTGCATCTGCAGTCGTCAAAGGCTATGCATGGATCTTCCTCATTCATCTAGTATACTTGGCAGTTTTTTAATTTTTGTTTTCAAAACTTCAGCTCTTTCATCTATAGTATTCAAGGGCCAGATTCTGCTTTTACTGAGAGCATGGTAAAAGTGGAGTAACTCCATTCAAATTATAAGAGTTATTCCAGATTTACAGCAGTGCCAGTGAGATCAGAATCCCAGGAAAGGAGCCTGCATAGTGGTTAACATTTTCCAAGAGGCTTGTGTTTTGTTTTGTATTTTTAGATAGCAGCTGCTGGTATTTGCCAGTTTAGAAATTGGGGCTCCTTGTATGGGTGCTAATATGGATTTTGGAGCTTGATTTTAAGGTATCCGTTTTTAAATACATGGTGACCCAATCCTGCTGTGTCAAAACACAAATCTCCTGGACAGAATTATACTTCTTAAGCATCAGAGAAAGCAAGGAATACCATGTGTGTGTGGAGGCTTACTGCATCTCTCTAACACATGTACTTGCCTATGCACTCAGATTCAAGATGGGAATCTTAGGGGTTTGCAGGCAGTTGTCCTTCCAAATAAGCTCAAAGGAATTTTCTTCCTGCCTTCTTTCACTGAGTCTTGAATTTTGTTCAAAGTTCTTTATTGGATTTTCATAAAATCATAGAATCATAGGACAGTAGAACTGGAAGGGACCTCAAGAGATCATTGAGTCCAGTGCTCTGCCTTCACGGCAGGACCCAATATCATCTAGACCATCCCTGATAGATGTCTATCTAACCTGCTCTTAAGTTTCTTCGGAGATGGAGATTCCATAACCTCCCTAGGCAACTTATTCCAGTGTTTAAGCACCCTGACAGTTAGGAAGTTTTCCCTAATGTCCAAAATAAACCTCCCTTGCTGAAATTTAAGCCCATTTTCCTCTTAACCTTGTTACTAGTCTCAGAGGAGATGCCATGTTAGTGTGTATCTGCAAAAACTACAAGGAATCCTATGGCACCTTAAAGGCTAGCAGATGTATTTGGGCATAAGCTTTCATGGGTAAAAAACACTTTGTTAGATGCATGAACTGGATTCCTCGTCGTTTTAACCTTATAATTGTTATACAGTGGTATCAGCTCGCAGCCAAGCAGTCAAGATGCCAGTCTCTTCACGGCCCAGTATAGGTCTTATATGTCCATATTTGCAGTGTTGCTTATAGAAGCATAGAATCATAGAATCATAGGACTGGAAGGGACCTCGAGAGGTCATCGAGTCCAGCCCTCTGCCCTCAAGGCAGGACCAAGCTCCGTCTACACCATCCCTGACAGATGTCTATCTAACCTGTTCTTAAATATCTCCAGAGAGGGAGATTCCACCACCTCCCTTGGCAAATTATTCCAATATTTGACCACCCTGACAGTTAGGAATTTTTTCCTAATGTCCAATCTAAACCTCCCTTGCTGCACTTTAAGCCCATTACTCCTTGACCTGTCCTCAGAAACCAAGAGGAACAAATTTTCTCCTTCCTCCTTGTGACACCCTTTTATATATTTGAAAACCGCTATCATGTCCCCCCTTAATCTTCTTTTTTCCAAACTAAACAAGCCCAGTTCATGAAGCCTGGCTTCATAGGTCATGTTCTCTAGACCTTTAATCATTCTTGTCGCTCTTCTCTGTACCCTTTCCAATTTCTCCACATCTTTCTTGAAATGTGGCGCCCAGAACTGGACACAGTACTCCAGCTGAGGCCTAACTAGTGCAGAGTAGAGCGGCAGAATGACTTCACGAGTTTTGCTTACAACACACCTGTTGATACAACCTAGAATCATATTTGCTTTTTTTGCAACAGCATCACACTGCTGACTCATATTCAACTTGTGGTCCACTATGACCCCTAGATCCCTTTCCGCCATGCTCCTTCCTAGACAGTCGCTTCCCATCTTGTATGTATGGAACTGATTGTTCCTTCCTAAGTGGAGCACTTTGCATTTCTCTTTATTAAACTTCATCCTGTTTACCTCTGACCATTTCTCTAACTTGCTAAGGTCATTTTGAATTATGTCCCTATCCTCCAAAGAAGTTGCAACCCCACCCAGTTTGGTATCATCTGCAAACTTAATAAGCGTACTCTCTATCCCAATATCTACATCATTGATGAAGATATTGAACAGCACAGGTCCCAAAACAGACCCTTGTGGAACTCCACTTGTTATCCCTTTCCAGCAGGATTTAGCACTGTTAACAACAACTCTCTGACTATGGTTATCCAGCCAATTGTGCACCCATCTTATCGTGGCCCTATCTAAGTTATATTTGCCTAGTTTATCAATAAGAATATCATGCGAGACCATATCAAATGCCTTACTAAAGTCTAGGTATATGACATCCACCGCTTCTCCCTTATCCACAAGTCTCGTTATCCTATCAAAGAAAGCTATCAGATTAGTTTGGCATGACTTGTTCTTCACAAACCCATGCTGGCTATTCCCTATCACTTTATTACCTTCCAAGTGTTTGCATATGATTTCCTTAATTACCTGCTCCATTATCTTCCCTGGGACAGACGTTAAACTGACTGGTCTGTAGTTTCCTGGGTTGTTCTTATTCCCCTTTTTATAGATGGGCACAATATTTGCCCATTTCTAGTCTTCTGGAATCTCCCCTGTCTTCCATGATTTTTCAAAGATCATAGCTAAAGGCTCAGATACCTCCTCTAGCAGTTCCTTGAGTATCCTGGGATGCATTTCATCAGGACCTGGTGACTTGCTGACATCTAACTTTCCTAAGTGATTTTTAACTTGTTCTTTGTGTATCCTATCTTCTAAACTTACCCTCTCCCTGCTTGTATTCACTACGTTAGGCATACCTCCTAACACCACCTAGACAATTTCTATTGAATCACATGGCTTATACCCCCCTCCGCCACCAAATCTCTTTGAAAATGAAGATGATGGCCAGAGGCAAGTTCTCCTAGTTTACAGTTCTCAACCCTTCCTCAATTTTGCAGACACCATTATCTGTTGACCTCACTGTCAGGGATGCTCTAGGACTTCTGTCCCTAATTCTTCACATTTCCCATCCTTCTGTGTGTCTGTCTTCCATGAAACATCACCCAAACTCGGTGGGTATATAAAGGCCCTCTCCTTACCACACAAGCCTTAGTAGGTGATGTAGATTCTCCCCTCTATTTCATTGGTCCATAGTCCTGTGAAGGCCATTGTTATAGTCTCTGTTGGGCAGAGCTTAAATCTTGCATGTTCTGAAGTTTTTGGGGTCACCTCAGAATAATGCCTTTGAGTCAGAAAAGAACCATGCCATATGAGAATTGCCTATAGTAATATGCAAAACAAATCACTGACAAGATTTGCTACTGGGATCTTCAGATGCTCTTAGAAATAGAGGACAAGGCAGTGGGTATACTTCAGCTAGGGAAAATGGAGAGGGGGCATGATATCTTTTAGAAATTATTCTTACGTATGGATGTTTATTTGAATCTGCAAACCAATGGTGGCCCCATCCAACCAGCCTAGTTCACTCAATAGTCTCCTGCTCATCTAGGTCTGTGTAGGCTTTTTCCACCTGTCTTTCCATTCCCACTGAACAGATTTCCTACCCATTCCCTCCAGTTTCTGAACTAGGGAAGGCTGCATGGGCAGTCCAATAAAGAGACCCATGGATCTGTTGGCTTTTTAATTACATTGGGACAAATACTGTAATACATACTGGGTTGAGTACTCCGTTTTTATTCATTCCTTACATGAGAAAACAACCACTGACTTCACTGCCAGATTTGAGTAAAGATAAATAAGACCTGATTAAGAGCCTCGGGAATTGGCCTACTGACCTGAATTTAGAAAAAGTTTAGTTCAGCAATGAGGGATTTCTTTTTATTCATCCATAGCAATGTACTTTACACAATGAATCTAACTTATTATATATATGTTATGTTGGAGAGAAGGTCTTAGATGCTTAGTTAATTATGGACCTGCTAGTATATATTCTTTGAATTATGCTTACACCCCTCAACTACACTATGTAGCCTTTACTCCTCAAAGAATCACTGGATCTTCTAGGAAAAAAATGTAAATGGAATTAAACTATCAAGAAGAATTGAAATAAAAGGGGAAAATATTCAATTTGGTACCTCAGAGAATCTACTTCTGGAGCTGTGAGAATAAATTGTTTTTAAAACAAAACAAAAGCTGGCAAACCTGTTCTGAAGCAGTGATCGAAAGCTTTTTAACTCAAGAAAAGGTCTCTTCTCTAGACCTGCAGTTTTCTAGCAGACATATAGCATTTCTGCAGATGCCTGAACACACATACATTTAAGAACAAAAATATTGTTTGGAACCTTTCTGATTGATCAATGCTCTCATTGTGACATTATCCCTTATTAGAAAATTTCACACTGAGGGCATATCACCAAGGCAATTGCATCATTAATACGAGTTCCACATCAGGCATCCCAAATATTCTTCCCTCAAGATATAACACTTACCATTTTTTGATGGTGAAACAGAGTAGCAGTGTCCAAAGCCTGAGCAAAATCTCTAGAATTCCCATTATTTCAGGAAGAGCAACTGTTCTCCTATATAAATACAATTCTGCCTAGGAAGGGCAAAAAGGCTCAACTAAGTTAGACATGCTACCATAAAATGGTTTCACTGGAAATAGCTATTACTCAATAAAGATAATAAATTATAAGGAACTATCAATTAGATAGTTGTTGATGTTATTGTAGCTTCTATATATCCCCTTAGCACATCACCATGGAACGGGATTGCATGTTGTGCTTCAGAATATTTGGAATAACTGAAAGCAATACAAGTGTTAAAAGTCACACATTTATCATACTTGAATCCAAATGTTCCAGAATGTGATTATAACTGGCATTCCCTCCTTAACCAACTTGACTCAGTTTCTCTATTTTAGTAGCTTGTGTGGTCACAGAATAGTTTAAAGTCAACTGTGCATTGGCTCTGGACATCCAAATGCCTTGTGTTTCCTCAGAGCAGTAGATTAAGGTTCAAGAAGTGCACTCCATACATTAGCTATCAGTACCCTGCCAACATATTTCCTACCTGTTTTTCCTGATGGGCAGCACTCTTTTCCTGGTTGTTCAGTCTGTGTGGCTTTATTAGCTCAAGTTAATTGAGACTGATCATAGCCCAGGCCTGGATCTTAATACCAGGAGCAGCTGGTTCCTTTATCTTTTGTGCCTAAAGTAGCAGCACAGCAAATATTTTACTGAGATTGAGGTGAAGAAGCATTCTGCTGAGCAAGACAGAAAGAAGCAGTTTCATTTCTGAATAAGGGGAGATGCCAATATAGGCCTTTGAATTTCTTGGATCTAACACATAGACTGTGATTTAAGAATTTGAGGCATTTAATTAGACCAATGGGGATATGGATGCTAGGGCTTGTAAGCATTTTTGGATTTAAAAGTTCCAGTTGTTACCCAACTAGGTGTTATTCCATGAGGGAATATAACAGTCTTCCTTTTGCACTCCATAATGAAGCCCTCAGAGATAATGGTACCATGAACTAAAAGATATAACCGAAGGTCTCTTTCCAATAAGCTGTTCAAATAGGGGCTTGTCTATAGTACAGGTTAAATTGGCGCTGGTGTGATTGATGTGGCAGACATCAATTTAGCGGGTCTGGTGAAGATACGATAAGTCAATGGGCTCTCTTGTCACTGTAATTAATCCATCTCAATGAGAAGTAGAAGCTATGTCGATGGGAAAGTGTCTCCTGTCAACATAGTATGGTGTTGACACTCTGCTAAATAAAAATAAGTTATATCCACTTAACTTACATAACTTATGTAGCTTAAGTAGTGTAACTTAAATAGATTTACATCACTGGTGTACGCTATGCCCAAGAGAAGGCTCTTCTAGATTTCTCCTAGATTTCTCTCTTTATGGATCTGGTCCTTCTCATACTTGAGCAGTAGCTGCTCTGCTCCACCGCTATCCCCCAGGCCAACCCGGTCATTGTGCTTCACCATGGCATCAGGAAGCAGAGCACCCCAGCCCCAGCACAGGCTGACTTGAGAGATGGCAGCAGAGTAGAGCAGGCTGCTGCATTGCTCTGCTCCCCAGCTGCTCCTGCTGCTGTAGTGAGTACAGAGGGCCCGACCTCTGCTGCCAGCTCCAGCCCACTCAGAGCCCTGTGGGCTAAGCTGAGTATGAGGGATCATCCCATCCATAAGACAGTTGGAGACCCTCAATGCTTGGGACCTGGGGTGGCTGCACTGAGCCATCCTATGGATGGGACAGCTCTGCACACACCTTTCCCAGGCCACAGGGATGTGCTGGCAATGGCAGAGAGCTAGCAGTCAGAAGCCACTCTAGCCCCACTGCACTACTCATCGTGGCATCGAGGATCCCCTCAGGGGAGGTTTAAATCACCCTAGGACAGCTTCAGGGCCAAAGGATGTGCAGTCTGGGTGATGGGGCCAAGATACATGTGGAGGGGTGTGGAGACCCCTGCGCTCTCCCCTCAGAGCTCTGCCAGAGCGGAGTACCCTCTGGCCCAGTAGGAGGATTTGAGGACTGGCACTGAGGACTGAGATCCCTGCTGTAAGCCTTGGCTATATCAGTTCCACTAGTGGCTGAAAGATCTGACTCCTCAGATCAGATGCTCAGAGGAAGTCTAATTCTTTTTCTTGGTCTATAGCAGGAGCGGGGAACTTTCTTTCATGTGTGTCAGGAGCTGCTGACCCACAGAAAAATCAGTTGGGGGCTGCACATAAGTGAGGGGGGAAAAAAAAGAAAACCAAACACAGACTGGCTAACCTAGTGAGGAGGGCTTTAAACTAAGTTTGACAGGGACAGGTGAGCAAAACCCACAGGTAAGTGGAGAACATGGGCAGAGAGAAAGGAGTGTCAGGGCAAAACTGGGAGGCAAGGTCAAATCAGGATCTTAGATGCCTATATACAAATGCGAGAAGTATGGGAAATGAGCAAGAAGAACTGGAAGCGCTAATAAATAAGTACAGTTATGACATTGTTGACATCACAGAAACATGGTGGGATAATACACATGATTGGAATGATTCTATAGAAGGGTACAGCTTGCTCAGGAAGGCTAGACAGGGAAAAAGGCGGGAGGTGTTGCCTTATACATTAAAAATGAACACACTTGGAGTGAGGTGGAGATGGACATAGGAGACGGAAGTGTTGAGAGTCTCTGGATTAGGCTAAAAGGGAGTAAAAACAAAGGTGATATCATGCTAGGAGTCTACTACAGGCCACCTACCAAGGTGGAAGAAGTGGACGAGTCTTTTTTTAAACAACTAACAAAATCATCCAAAGCCCAAGATTTGGTGGTGATGGGGGACATCAACTATCCAGATATATGTTGGGAAAATAACAAATAGGGGCACAGACTATCCAATAAGTTCTTGGACTGAATTGGAGACAACTTTTTATTTCAGAAGGTTGAAAAAGCTACCAGGGGAAAACTGTTCTAGATTTGATCCTAACAAATAGGGAGGAACTGGCTGAGAATTTGAAAGTGGAAGGCAGCTTGGGTGAAAGTGATCATGAAATCATAGAGTTCACAATTCTAAGGAAGGGTAGAAGGGAGAACAGCAAAATAGAGACAATGGATTTCAGGAAGGTGGATTTTGGTAAGCTCAGAGAGCTGATAGGAAAGGTCCCATGGGAATCGAGACTGAGGGGAAAAACAACTGAGGAGAGTTGGCAATTTTTCAAAGGGACATTGTTAATTGCCCAAAAGCAAGCTATTTGGATGCGTCGGAAAGATAGAAAATATGGCAAAAGACCACATTGGCTTAACCACGAGATTTTGCATGATCTAAAAATAAAAAAGGAGTCATATAAAAATGGAAAGTAGGACAAATTACAAAGGATGAATATAGGCAAAGAGCACAGGAATGCAGGGGCAAGATTAGAAAGGCAAAGGCACAGAATGAGCTCAAACTAGCTATGGGAATAAAGGGAAACAAGAAGACTTTTTATAAATACATTAGAAGCAAGAGGAAGACCAAGGAGAGGGTAGGCCCACTGGTCAGTGAGGAGGGAGAAACAGTAACAGGAAACTTGGAAATGGCAGAGATGCTCAATTATTTCTTTGTTTCGGTCTTCAATGAGAAGTCTGAAGGAATGCCTAACATAGTGAATGCTAGTGGGAATGGGGTAGTTTTAGATGGTAAAATAAAAAAAGAACAAGTTAAAAATCACCTAGAGAAGTTAGATGCCTGCAAGTCACCAGGGCCTGATGAAATGCATCCTAGAATACTCAAGGAGCTGATAGAGGAGGTATCTGAGCCTCTAGTTATCATCTTTGGTAAATCACGGGAGACAGGAGAGATTCCAGAGGACTAGAAAATAGCAAACAAATCATGTCAAAGCAATCTGATAGCTTTCTTTAATAGGATAACGAGTCTTGTGGATAAGGGAGAAGTGGTGGATGTGGTATACCTAGACTTTAGTAAGGCATTTGATACAGTCTCGCATGATATTCTTATCAATAAACTAGGCAAATACAACTTAGATGGGGTTACTATAAGGTGGGTGCATAAGTGACTGGATAACCGTACTCAGAGAGTAGTTATTAATGGTTCACAATCCTGTTGGAAAGGCATAACAGGTGGGATTCCGCAGGGGTCTGTTTTGGGACCGGCTCTGTTCAATATCTTCATCAACGATTTAGATATTGGTATAGAAAGTATGCTTATTAAGTTTGCAGATGATATCAAGCTGGGAGGAGTTTCGACTAATCTGCAGGATAGGGTCATAATTCAAAATGACCTGGACAAATTGGAGAAATGGTCTGAGGTAAATAGGATGAAGTTTAATAAAGACAAATGCAAAGTGCTCCACTTACGAAGGAACAATCAGTTTCATACATACAGAATGGGAAGCGACTGTCTGGGAATGAGTACGGCAGAAAGGGAATTAGGGGTTATAGTGGACCACAAGTTGAATATGAGTCAGCAGTGTGATGCTGTTGCAAAGAAAGCAAACATGAGTCTGGGATGCATAAACAGGAACATGGTGAGCAAGACGTAGAAGTCATTCTTCCGCTCTACTCTGCGCTGGTTAGGCCTCAGTTGGAGTATTGTGTTCAGTTCTGGGCACCGCATTTCAAGAAAGATGTGGAGAAATTGGAGAGGGTCCAAAGAAGAGCAACAAGAATGATTAAAGGTCTAGAGAACATGACCTATGAGGGAAGGCTGAAGGAATTAGGTTTGTTTAGTTTAGAAAAGAGAAGATTGAGGGGGGACATGATAGCAGTTTTCAGGTATCTAAAAGGGTGTCATAAGGAGGAGGGAGAAAACTTGTTCATCTTGGCCTCTGGGGATAGAACAAGAAGTAATGGGCTTAAACTGCAGCAAGAGAGGCTTAGGTTGGACATTAGGAAAAAGTTCCTAGCTGTCAGGGTAGTCAAACACTGGAATAAATTGCCCAGGGAGGTTGTAGAATCTCCATCTCTGGAGATATTTAAGAGTAGGCTAGATAAATGTCTATCAGGGATGGTCTAGACAGTATTTGGTCCTCCCATGAGGGCAGGGGACTGGACTCGATGTCCTCTCAAGGTTCCTTCCAGTCCTAGTATTCTATGATTCTATGATTCTAAACCTCACTTATGTGGCCCCTGATGAAATGGACAAAGACATTCCCCTCATGCATCAGAGTCTAGGGGGGGACAAGCTAGAAGATTTTGTGTAATTCATCCCCAAAGAGGGATGGTGAATGGGGATGGAGCACCAGCACTGCTGGGGGGGATCTAGGCAAGCCGGGGGCCGCATCCAATCCCCAGGCCTTAGGTTTCCCAGGCCTTAGGTTCCCCATGCCTGGACTATAACAGTACTTGCAACTGCTGAAAGGACTGAGGGCATGAGGACTTCAGATCTTCATGTGTCTTGCTGGATAAGTATCTAGAAGTAGACTCTCCAGAGACAACGTTACATTCCTCCGGGGGACATGCTGTAAGCATCACCTCAGTGTGATTTCTCCCTAGGAAGCTGGGTTATGTTCACCAGTTAAATGTTTCCCAAGGGCTAAAGATCTAGCGGTGCAATTGGGTAGCTAGGAAATATAGGATCTGACTGAGTATGTGGTTGCACTGAAGAGACTCTGGCCTATCAGGGTGCCTGTTCTCCTATTTGCCTTGCTCATGGCCACTGCATCTCTCCATAGCCAACACTCATTTCTTTAAACCAACTCCCAATCCTTTCTATGTACACATTCCACAGTAAGCACAAGAAAGAGCAGGCTGCCTATCAGAAAGCTTTCTTAATACTGAGCACCAAGTGAGAATGGAAGAATCTTTCAAAGAAATTGGGAGAAGCCCCTTTGCAGGAGTTTAACATTACAAAGCAGCACCAACATTCTACACGATGATGGATTACTGGCTGTCAGGAACACTATCCCTGATGACAGCACTGTACACCTGATTACAGAGCTCTGCGACTTTGTCCTCACAACTATTTCCAATTTGGGGAAAATTTGTATCTTCAAGCCTGCGGCACAGCTATGGGCATCCGCATGGCCCCACAATATGCCAACAACTTTATGGCCGACCTTGAACATTTCCTGAGCTCTTGCCTCCTACACCTTTACTCTACTTATGCTACACTGATGACATTTTCATCATATGGACTGATAGGAAGGAGACGCTAGAAGAATTCCACAGGGATTTCAACAACTTCCACACCACCATCAAACTTAGCCTGGACTAGTCCACAGAAGAAATCCATTTCCTTGACACTACACTGCATTACATGACAGCCACATTTCCACCATCTTATACCAGAAAACTACCTGCTATTACACTTACCTCCATGCCTCTAGCTTCCAGCTAAGACACACTTCCCAATCTATTGTTTACAGCCAGGCCCTATGATACAACCAGATTTGCACCAGTCCCACAGAGACAAACATCTACAAGATCTATATCAAGCATTCTTAAAACTAAAATACCCACCCGGAGAAGTGAAAAAACAGATTGACAGAGCCACTCAATTACCCAGACATCAGCTTCCTCAAGACAGGCCGTACAAAGAAAACAACAGAACTCCACTTGTCATCGCCTACAGCCCCCAATTTAAACCCCTCCAGCGCATTGCCAACTATCTACAACCTATCCCTGAAAATGACCCTTCTTTCTCTCAGGCCTTGGGATCCAGGCCTTGGGATACAGGTCACTCCTTGGCTACAGACAACCCCCTGACCTCAAACGAATTCTTTCCAGCAACCACACAACACATCTCCATCATACTGATCCAGGGACCCATCCCTGACATCAACCCGGGTGCCAACTCTGTCCAGACAAGTGATGTCATCACAGGACGTAACCACATAAACCACCACATCAAAGGCTCATATAACTGCACATCCACCAATGTGATCTATGCCATCAAGTGCCAGCAATGCCCCATTGCCATGTATATTGGCCAAACTGGACAATCTCTACGATGAAGGATTAATGGACACAAATCAGATATTCAAAAAGGTAACACAGAAACCTGTTGGGGGACATTTTAACTTGCTCGGGTGCTCACGAATGCTTCTCAAAGTTTCCATATTATTACAAGCCAATTTCAAAAAGCAGCCTTGAAAGGGATTCTGCAGAACTTAATTTCATTTATAAGTTTGATGCCTACAACAGAGGTTTAAACAAAGACGTTAATTGGATTACCCGCTACATTCTACATCCTAATGGTATAAAAAAAGCCAAACACCAGATACTTAAGAGTACATAGACCCCACTCTATCAGCTTCATTTACCATGGACACTCTAATTGACTAGTTGTTTCCCATTTTTTCTCCTTTCCTTTTCCTATCCATCCCCTCTCTTTCTCTGCTATTTGTTTGGAACTTGGGCCCCTTAAACTCCATTCCCCTGAAAAAGTGGGTTGGTCCCATGAAAGCTCATGATACCATCTACATTTTTTGTTAGTCTCGAAGGTGCTGCAGGACTAGGCATTGTTTTTAAAAGTTTTTACAAAGCACAGAACACTTAATTAGACAGCATACTGTAGGGAGCAATTAAAAATGATTAGGATGGCATAATCCCCTTCTCTAATTTCACTGATTCTATGTGTAACTAGACATTGGAGTGAGGGGAAGCGTAAGAGAACAGTGATACTTGTGTGTAAATGGCCCAGCTGCCTCTCAAGCACCCCTTGCAGCCTGAGGTCACTACTGAGCAGCCTAGCCTCAGTTTCCCTCTGCTGCAGCAGACGGCCACTTATGTCAAACTATCAAAGCAAATTTTTGCCTGATTTGGCCACACCTTCCCATAGGGCTGGATGTGTTAAGATAACAAAATGATTCTCCCCCCCTTCAAATTCTCAAGTGCCCCATCAAGTCCTGTCACACAGTCTTTCTCTGGGGGGAATCCACCAGACCTTCCCTGCCAGCTGCCTTTTCCCTGAAGACTCTGGGCTCTCTGTAGGGCACACTCATTCGTAACAGTCTCTATAGTTTCTTATGCCCCTTCTTTTGTGTTGTCACTCTCCCTGAATATCCCCCTTCCTGCTAATCTTTGCAGGGGAATCAGCTGCTCCCGCCTCAGCTGGTTCTGCTAATTAAAACCCACATCCCATTCCAGGAATGGTGGGCATGGATAATTGAATAGGTCAGGCTCCAGCTTTTCCAGGGCAGGCCAGCCTGTTTCATTGTTGGTGGCTGTTAGATGCACTTTACAGTCTCAGTGGAGTCACTTCATTCCTTCTCTGACATCCCTGTGTATTGCCATGCATGTTGATCCAGCTAAGATTCAAAAGACCAGGTGCTGTTCCCAAACAGATGAGCAAACAAGAAGCCTTTTTTTATTTTTTTGTCAGCTGCGTCAGAGGGAGCTGGGATAATCTTTTTGTAAACTTGAACTTGCTTCTAGATACATCAGACAGTATAATCTACTATATTGCAAGTCCAGTTTGCCATTGGATATATCATTATTTGTGGCAATTTCCTTGCTCAGCAGAAATAATATCCAGCAGGTTTCTGCATGATAACTGTATGTTGGTGCAGCCTTTGTTTTGCATTTAGTTGTAGACAAATAAAAAAGAACATAACAGCTATATCTTTTTTTTAACTTGAAAAGCCTTATCAATAAATGATATTGTTGCTATGAAAAGTCTGTAAAGTAAATGCATTTTCTGCTAGCAATACATTAAAATCTCACAAGGGCAAGGGAAATTGAAACTGTCTTTCTAATGGATCATAAATCTTAGAAATGATTTGAATTCATGGATTAAATGTCAGCTTTGAAAGCCTTTGGTGATTTATTTCAGATCTTAGAAGAAAGAACATTTCCCCTGCAAATCAAATTATTGAATTTTCATATTCTGCATTAGCTATTTTCAGAATAATATTCATCAAAGAAATAACCTGCTGAGGGTTTTTTTTCCCTCTTAGAAAGTTTTTTTTGGCACACAAGCACAGCACTCCTAATTAACAGACTTTCTACAATCAAAAGTGTGAGTGGGTCATCGAGGTGAGCCTAGCATAAGGCGTCTATGCTGTTTGTGTGACAGAAAATAGCAGCAACGGTGTTTTCTGACACAGCATCTCATGTGGAATAAAGAATTCCTGGCACTGCATCCCATGATTAAGCTGAAGGAAAGTGTTAAGGGGCTAGTTGGTGGGTAGGAAAAGAAATTCAGCTAGTGGGTACAGCTTCCTTTTTACAGGCTAAATAAAAATAAAAAGCAGCTGGATAATTTCAAAAGGAGAGGCCATCTGTCCCTCCATGAAAGTGCAGACAGAGGGCCCAATTTAGCTCCCAATGAAGTCAGTGACAAGGTTCCTGTTAACTTCGGCAGAAGTCGGATTAGTCTCAGAGGGAGTTCTGAGACCCCCCCTCCTTCCCCAAGAAAATCCTCTTGAGGCCAGAACTGATGAATGAAGGAGAGACAGAATTGTTTATGGAGTTAGCCTACAGATATGTTAAACTGTAGGGCTGTGTCTAGACTGCATCCCTTTTTTGTAAAAGTGATGCAAATTAGACACATCGCAATTGCTAATGAAGCGGGGATTTAAATCTCCCCCGCTTCATTAGCATAAAAATGGCTGCCGCTTTTTTCCAGCTCAGAGCTTTGCCGGAAAAAAGCGCCAGTCTAGACGCGGATCTTTTGGAAAATAAAGCCTTTTCCGAAAGATCCCTTATCCCTCATTTTAAGAGGCTTCATTTTCCAAAAGATCTGCATCTAGACTGGCACTTTTTTCCGGCAAAGCTCCGAGCCGGAAAATGCGGCAGCCATTTTTATGCTAAGGAAGCGGGGGAGATTTAAATCCCCGCTTCATTTGCAATTGCTATATGTCTAATTTGCATCCCTTTTACGAAAAAGGGATGCAGTCTAGACACAACCTAGGTCTTTTTGCCTCTATGAGGTTCAGTAGTATATCTCTAATATCTTAGGGAATGTTTTCACATCGGCGTATTTCAGAATAACTGACATTATTCCGAAATAAAAAAGAGTACATCTAAACTGCAAGCCATTATTTCAAAATAATGGTGAGCTGGAGGACTTCTTACTCTGATTCTTGTAATCCTTATTTTACGAGGTGTAAGGGAAGTTGAAGGAAGAGTGTACTTCCTGCTGTGTAGACAGTGCCAAAAGCTGAATTAAGCTATTTTGGCTTCAGCTACTCAATTGATTGACTTCCTCAGAACTGACTTCCTCTCTTCTCCTACTGAGGAAAGCAACCAAAGTGAAATTGCAAGATAACACCAGTTAATAAAACCAAACTTCCACTAGAGGTAAAGAAAACTGAGTTCTCAAGTAGTATGGACCTTACTCAGGAGATGAAGTTACCATTGTGGGATGTTGATTGATAATCAGTATTCTGATCTTAAAAATATCAATAGCTTGGTATATGTTGAAGATGAGGCCTATTCAGTGCCATGTGATTGGATTTAAAAAAAAAAACCAAGACCTTTAACCAAACTTGTGCTGAGTACTGAAAAGGAGACCATGGTTGTGGTACATGGGCTACAAGTGGTACTAGTGGGGTCCCCCAAAGGTCTGTCCAGGGACCAATCCTATTAAATTTATTTATAAATGATCTAGAGAAAGGGGTAAAGAGTGAGGTGGCAAAATTTGCAAATGATACCAAACTGCTTAAGGTAGTTAAGACCAAAGCAGACTGTGAAGAGCTTCAAAAAGATCTCACCAAACTAAGTGATTGGGCAACAAAATGGAAAATGAAATTTAATGTTGATAAATGTAAAGTAATGCACCTTGGAAAACATAATCCCAACTATATATACAATATGACAGGGACTAATTTAGCTACAACTACTCAAGAGGGAGATCTTGGAGTCATTGTGGCTAGTTCTCTGTAAACATTCACTCAGTGTGCGGTGGCAGTCAAAAAAGCAAATAGAATGTTAGGAATCACTAAAAAAGGGATAGAGAATAAGACAGAAAATATCTTATTGCCTTTAAATAAAACCATGGTACGCCGACATCTTGAATGTGACCAATGTGGTCACCTCATCTCAAAAAAGATATATTGGTATTGGAAAAGGTTCAGAAAAGGGCAACAGAAATGATTGGAGTTTGGAACAGGTCCCACATGAAAAGAAATTAAAAAGACTTGGACTTTTCAGCTTAGAAAAGAGGAGAGTAAGGGGGGGATGATAGAGGTCTATGAAATCATGACTGGTGTGGAAAAATTGAATATGGAAAGAGTTATTTACTTATTTACAATATAAGAACTAGGGGTCACCAAATAAAATTGATAGGCAACAGGGTTTAAAACAAACAAAAGGAAGTTTTCTTCTTTCAGTGCACAGTCAACCTGTGGAACTCCTTGCCAGAGGATGTAGTGAAGGCTAGGACTTTAACAGGGTTCAAAAAAGAGCTAGATAGATTCATGGAGGTTAGGTCCATCAATGGCTATTAGCCAGGGTGGGTGGGAATGGTGTCCCTAGCCTCTGTCTGGAAATGGGTGACAGAGGAGGGATCACATGAGGATTCCCTGTTGCGTTCCCTCCCTCTCGGGCATCTGGTGTTGTCCACTATCAGCAGACAGGATAATGGGCTAGATCAGGGGTCTCCAAACTTTTCAGCCCGAGGGCCGCATTAACTATCAAACAGCAGTTCGGGGGCCGACTACACACTTGAGGTCCAAATAAAAAACAATCAAAACATGGATGTTGTTTTTAATTATTTATTTAATATTATTTTATTCAGTTATTATTTAATAACACATTGATACACTACACATGAACACCTGTATTAGTGTGAATGGTGAAATTGTTTCCTGGATGCCAAAATAGCAGACATTTCTGGCTTTAGATTTGTTGTCCCTAACATCAACAGTGACCTGAGATTATCATCGGACAAGTTTGTTCTCAAATTGTTCTTCACGTATTTCATTCTTGAAAATGTTTGTTCACACAGGTATGTTGTTCCAAAGATTGAAAGGTACCTTGATGCAAAAGTTTTGACATTAGGAAAGTCTTCCTTGGGCAAAAACTGGTAAAAACCCACCAGTCCTATTTTGAACTTGTCCCTAAGGAGGTCATTTGCTTGCAACTCAATGACTTCCAGCTGCAGTTCATCTGGGCAACTGGCCACATCTGCTTCAAATGGGTTTTGAAACAATCTCACTTCTTCTGCCTTTGAATCCAAAAAGGTCTCCACGGGCCGGATGAGAAGGCCTCGCGGGCCGCATCCGGCCCCCGGGCCATAGTTTGGAGACCCCTGGGCTAGATGGACCTTTGGTCTGACCCAGTATAGCTGTTCTTATGTACATATTAGAACCAATTGGGAGCCGTAAATTGGGATGTATGGATGCTAAATTCAGGCCACAAGGAAGAAAATTTCTCTTTAGTGTATCTTACTCTGGTTTTGGTTCAACATCTAGAAGAAACTAGATAGAGGAAGACCAGAGTCTCAATTCATGGATGAGAAGATAGAGGGGTATTAATTGATCAGGTAGTGAGACATTTTGGGTAAGGAATTGCAACAAAGGATGGACTCCATTGGAACTAGATTGCTGCCATGAAGAACTGACAGGATTTGGGGAAATATTTAAAATGGTGGGTAAGGAAAAACTGAAAGGTGCCAAGAAACACACAGTTTGAACAAAGAACCTACTATAGACAGCTCAACAAAAGCCCCAACTTAGTGTGGCATCAGTCAAAAACAAGCAAACAAGCATGCTAAATATAATGAATGAGATAGAAAATAATAATGAAAATATTATCATGCCATGAATAATGTGTTCAAGTCTGGTTAACCTCATCTCAGAAAAGATATTGGAACAGCAGGAGTTCAGAGATAGGGAATGAAAATGATTAGAGGTATGGAAAGATTTCTATATAAAAAGACGGAAAAGACTGGGACTATTTAATTAGGGATGAGATCAACAAGAGGGGACACGATAGAGATTACAGAATAATGACTAGTATGCAGAAAGTAAAGCAAGTGCCCCTACTTGCCCCAATTCATCATACAAGAATAAGGAGAGATTCAACTCAACTGAAACACCAACACATTTAATTCTAATAAAATGATGTTTTCCACACTGCATAATTAACCAGTGGTATTCACTGTCACAAGGTATCAGTCAGACCAATGCTTTTTGAATCCTACTGTGCTCATAGACAGTCACACTGGAAGCTTCTTTTAAAAGAATAAGGAGATAGTCCTTCATACTTCAGGGCATGATCTAAATCTGGTTAGATAAGAGGGAGGGATTTTGGGTGTGGGAGGAAGAATGGGGTTGGCAGTTGGGGTTGGCACCCCACATCACCTCCTGCACCTCAACCACCAACCTGGTACTTCTTCCCACACCCAAACTGCCTTCCAGGAGGGGGCTTGTGGCAAGAGATTGGGGCATGGGAGGAGTTTTCAGGTGCTGGATCTGGGGCACTCAACAGAAGTGGCTCCCCACAAGCAGTGATTTGTCCCTGCTGCTCCATGGCAAGGTACAGCTAGGTGGCTCTGCCCACTGTCCCGTCTCACTCTGAGTACTGGCTCTAATTGGCTAGGAACGATGGTCAATGGGAGCTGCAGGGTAGAGGCTGTGCACAATGTCATTAAGCTACACCTCCACCAGGACAGATTGCTGCTTGTGAGGAGTCACCTGAGGTGAGCATCCCCTGGATCCAGCACCCCAAAAGCTTTCCCATGCCCCAAACCCCTCTCCTGAATCCCCCCCACCCCAAACTCCCACCCAGAGACCTCGCCTTGCACCACCTCAGTCCCTAACTCCATGTCTGCTCCTGGGCTGTGTCTACATTGGCACCAATTTCTGGAAAAGGGATGCTAATGTAGACTTTGGAATAGGCAAATCTGTGGGGGATATTTAAATCCCCCACGGATTTGCCTATTCCAAAGTGCTACATTAGCATCCCTTTTCCGAAAGGGAGGCCAGTGTAGACACAGCCCTGCAGTCTGAACCCCTCGTGGTTGTTCTGCTGCCTAGAAGCAACTGAGACATGTTGTCCCTTCTGGGGAGCCATGTGCTTCTGATTTGGGAGTCTGCTGACTCCGTGCCAATCAGACTCTGAACCTGGCTCACTATGAGGATTAGAAATGCCAGTTTATAGAATTTTCCGGTTGGTGCAGGGCCGGATAGCACAGCTCCCACTCTGTTACCTGATGGGGTTGGGTAGAAACTTCCCCTCTCAGCAGGGTTATTTAGTAATTGTCAACTGCATATTTTCTTGCACCTTTCTCTGAAGCAGCTTCTACTGCTCACCCTCAGAAGCAGGATACAGAATGACAAAGGCAACTGGTCTGATTTTGTATAGCAATTCATGTGCAGTGGAATTTAGAGCCTCTCATCTCTAGGTTACAGCTTTGAAGCTTGCCTAAGCAAATGGTGCCTAGAACCATTATCTGATAGATACTGCTTCTCAGTGCTCTGTGTGAATTGAGCTAGAGTTTTCAGACCACTTTCTAATAGACAGGTAGCTGCATGAGAATTAGCACATCTGTTAGCAGTCTGCAGGCAGCTTGAACGCGGAATGGGATAATGACTGTCCTAACCTTTTGTACCTCGTGGTGGTCCTTCTACAATTGGGTTGAAGCAAAGTGGCAGGAGTTTAGTCTCCAGAGCTTTCATTCTGACTAAAATCATAATGCTCAATTCACTTAAACTGCATCCAAAGAGGGAGGAAAAATAGGATTAAAAATCAAGTGAAAAAATGTAGTGTGACTAGTCGTAATGGCTAATCCCTTTTTAGATCTTCTGCATAATCCAGTCCCACCACAGTTTAACTGTGCTTCTGTTTGCTATGTTCAGAAATAATAATAATAATAATAAAAAGGTCTTGTGGGCAGAGTGGAAATATTAGCAAGATAAACCAAGGTGACACATTTGGCCCAACATATCAGAGTTGGTTGTTGGCTGCAGGGGAAAACTAAAAATTACCCAGGAATGCCTTTTAGAGAAATCATGGCAGTGCACTCAGAGGGGATTAATTTGCCACCACAGAAGTATGAAAGCAAAGGGCAGCACAAAAGGATGTGAAATAAAAGCAGATCAATTCCCTATGGTCAAATTTTTAAAAAATGGGTACATAAAAAGTGTCTCTGCGATACAGGAATAAGCAGCTGCAATTACATTGCATGTGCAAAAACCTGTATGTGTGTGAGCCATGGCTGTTTTTTCAAACATTCATATGACCAGTAAATAATTTGCACCAGAGTTTGTGAGTAGCAAATAAAAAAGGACACAAATAGTTCAAGTAAACAACTGTTCAGAATTTGAATGAGTGTTGGCATACACTATTTTTCGGTATTTAACCAGCTCTGATAGTTATTGTTCAGTATGTAGGTGGTGCTATTATAGGAGTGTGTATCTGAACATAACACTTTCCACTAGATCTGTTTAGCTTCAAAAATACTTCAGATTGAAATAGAGCATGTTTAAAGCAGTTTTTCTATAAGTTCATATAAATAATTGAAGAGACAATCCATTTTTCCCTTGGGGAAAATGCCGTCTGGAAAACGAAATTAAATTATTATGGAAACAGAGGTCATCTAGAGATGAATATTTTGAAATATTGCTGGAACAGTCTTTATGGAGGGGGAAGTAATGTTATTAATGATCACAGAACTGTATGGCTGCCAGGAAAAACAAAACCCAAACCAAGAAACTCCACGTGGTTCTAGATGAGAAGAAAAGACCTGGATTTAGGTGAATGGTTCTTAAAATGGTGCCCTGGTTAGAAGAAATATTTTTAAGTGCAAAGAGAATATCATTCTAATTATATGAATGTTACTTCAAGTTACTTTCGGAGGAACTAATGCTACCCTAAAGGGACTCTGCCTTCTTAAACTGAGAAGAAAGGGCTGCAATTTGGATGTTGCTTTTTGAACGCACTAGAGCTGATCCTGTTCTGAGGGAGCTAGGCTGGGGCTCTTGTACAGTTCAAAGGTGGAATGCCTCATGGAACTTCTGCCTTTGAAATGTAGCAACAGCCCAGTGAGCTCTTGCTACACTTCAAAGCAGAAGCGCCCTTATCGACTAATCGAATAGTTGATGAAAATTCCATTGACTATTTCATTAGTTGATTAATCTAATTTTAACATCCCTAATGAGAGTATTGCCCTTTACCTCAGTAGAGTATCAGAGGGGTAGCCATGTTAGTCTGGATCTGCAAAAGCGAAAAGGAGTCCTGTGGCACCTTATAGACTCTGGGTATGTCTACACTAGCTCATTAATTTGAGCTAGGTAGGCAAATGAGGCAACCGGAGTTGCAAATGAAGCCCGGGATTTAAATATCCCGGGCTTTATTTGCATGTTCCTGTCCAGTCGCCATTTTGAAATTTCCCTAGCCCGAACTCACTGCTGCGCAGCTACACGCAGCAGTGAAACGTTAATTTGAATGAAGTCCTTAGTTCGAATTAACTGTTACTCCTCATGGAATGAGGAGTAACAGTTAATTCGAACTAAGGTCTTAGTTTGAATTAACATTTCACTGCCACATGTAGCCGCGCAGCAGTGAGTTCGGGACACAGTAGACACTTGGACACACAGTAGCAGATTTAAAGGTAGCCATCCTGCAGTAAAAAAACTTCAAGACCAGACTTCAAAGACAAACTGCTGAGCTACAGTTCATCTGCAAATTAGACATCATCAATTTAGGATTAAAGAAAGACTGTGAATGGCTAGCCAACTACAAAAGCAGTTTCTCCTCTCTTGGTGTTCACACCTCCACATCAGCCTCTAGAAGTGGGCCTCACCCTCCCTGACTGAATTAATCTCATTATCTCTAGCCTTATTCTGGCCTGCATATTTATACCTGCCTCTGGAAATTTCCACTACATGCATCTGACGAAGTGAGTCTTTGCCCACGAAAGCTTATGCTCCAATACATCTGTTAGTCTATAAGATGACACAGATTCCTTGTCGCTACCTCAGTAGAGAGATTTTGGACCATACTCAATGTATTTTTTTTCACCTACCCTATTGTTTGTATGAAAACCTAACGTTTACTAGATGATGCAGTAGAACTGATGTGGCTGCAGGAGGTACAGAAATGCTTTGCGACTCTGGAGTGACATTCTTCTTGAGTTAGGGTAAAAGGTTATTTGTACTTGGCATTTATTCTGCCCATCCTCACATATCTGAGACCCTTTAAATGAAAATGGCACGAGTCTGTCATGTGAATCTACCAGAGCATTCGATTTAATCTAAACTGACTTCTCAAAGTAGTTTATTTGGTGTATTGATTCTGGAGGTGTTGTCAAATGTGGGCTTTAAGGAGAAAATGAAGACTTGGAGTCTACTTCTTTACTCCATTACATTGATTTTTTTTGAAACTGTGTTGAATTCACATTTTCGGCCCTTAATCTCTAGTTTTCTCCAGAGTATTATATGAATGATTGAAGCCTGAGTTAGGGTTCAGTGGGAGTAATAGAAGCATATTATAAGGATCATTCAAACTCCACATGTGTTTCTTTTTAACCGACTTTCTTCTGCCTAACTTACCTGACACTTCAGGTAAAATGTACCTGCAGAACTGCCCACAATCCTTGTGAAATGTCAACATTAGCAACATTAGCAACACTGTTCCACAGTGTGGTGGGGCAGTTGCACTCTGGCAGGGAAAAGGTTAAAAGCAGGCTGGAGGGAGCCTGGGCAAACCTGGACAATTAGAGGAAGTGAAAGGTCAGCCATTCAGGGTCAGGCTGGGCTATATAAAATGTTGGAGGGTGGAGAGGAGCTCACTTTCATACTGGTCAGGAAGGAAGAAGGACAGGCTCTCAGAAAAGGAGGGTCACACCCAGCACAAAGCCGTGCTAGACAGGGTAGCAGGGCAGTGAGTTCTCTGATTAACCACTGCCAGACTGCATGCCATGAGATACAGGCTGAGCAGATGTAAGCATTATGGGGAAGTAGCTCAGAGAGCACAAGCAGTAGAGAGGAGAGAAGGTGGGCAGAACATAGCTGCCAGCAGAGGGTACCTGAATTGGGACCCAGACTAGTGGGTAGGCCTGGGTCCCCCCATCCCTTATACCACACTGGGCCATGGAAGAGTCTGGCCCAACCTATGGCTTGCCCCCTGAGGCAAGGGGCTAGACTTTGGGATGCAGTTGGCCACAGCAGCAAGTGTGTGGATTGAGGAATGCTGATACCTCCAGAAGTGGGGAGAATGGAGTGGTGAACACATCCCCCGAGGACAAATTTGGAAAACAATCTAAACTGATCATCATTGCTAAGAAGCTTTGACATGATGGGTAAGGATACATAGTTTGCTCACCCTATATTCACAGACACAAAAAATATCTTAAGTGTTTGGCTTAATCACACTCTCACAATTACTCTTATGTTGACTTTTGAGGTGATTGTGATAGGGCATTTACCTTACACTGGCAAGGAAGTGGTTAATAGAGCCCCAGGTCAGCTGAGCAAGAAGTAGCCAATAGGAGAGGTGCTGCAAGGAGCAGCCAGTCAGAGCCTTATTGGCCATTATAAGGAGTCCTGCAGGCAGAGCAGGTTGAGTTACTCCCTGGAGCTTAAGTAGAGAAGACTTTGTCTCAGGATAGCAGGCTGAGACACCAGTGGAATCTTGGACAAAATAACAGCTTCTAGAGACAAGGAAAATCATAGAAGCTCCTGGTTGGTGGCTTAGACTAGGTAGTTGCAGGCCCTGAGGAAGGGCAAAGAAGTTGCTGGGGCTATGAGGAAGTGGCCCATAGAAACAAAGCAGCGAGAAAAATGTGAGGCACAACAGAGAGCTGCTAGCCACAGGGTCTCCTCCAATTGCCACTGAGGAAGTGGCTGGACATCAGAACTGGAAAATAATTCCATCTTTCGAAGAGGGAAAACTTAGATAGTGGCATGGCTGGAAGGCCAAGTCATGAAGAGAATGCCACGCGAGGTGACATGAGGTGGGTCTGCAGCTGGTGACAATGATGGAAGATCCACCACCCGGAGAGGGCACACCAAGGGTGCAGCTACACTACACCATAGGTTGAAATGTGATACGTAATTTGAGTTTCACAAATTGCGTATCTTATTTCAATTTTATTTCAAAACAGCTTATTTTGAAATTTGGCACTGTCTACACAACACATATTTCAAAATAAATCGCTATTCCAAAAACATCCCTTACTCCTCATGGAATGAATTTTACAGAGACATCGGAATAGTGATCCTGTTATATTTCAAAATACTGGACGCACTCAAATGACGCGGAATAGCTATTTCTGGATACTCCAAAATAGCGCTGCAGTGTAGATGTAGCCCAGCTGACAGAAAATTCTCAAGACAGCCAAAAGCTCTAAAAACAGAATAATGTCATTGATTAAACTGCTATTGATAGACGATTATATTTTCCCTTAACATTGCAATATCGCAGAGTTTTAGATTGTGTCTGAAAGATTACAGTCACTGAATGAGGACTATAAAAACAAACATGGATAAGAATAACAAGGTAAGACACACAAAAGCATGCTGGTAATCTCACAATGAGAAGAAGGCACTAAAAGCATAATTATGTTAAGAGGAGCAAAGATGTTTCTAAGGCCATTCTAATTTAGAATTTGCATGTTCTTTGTCAATTCAGATCAGTATTGCTTCTGCGGCTGTGCACCCTGGGCATAGTATGGATGTGCCTAACTCTGCATTCATGTTAATATAGAGAATTCAAAAGGCTGACTCCTGTTTTACCATTATTGGATGACCATTTCATTTAAAAGTTGCAATCAAAATTGGAGGGGGTGAGGAACAGAGTTGTTAAAAATGGAGTTGAATGAAATTGCTTGTTGTCAAGAAATGGAAAGTTTTAGGGTGATTTCCAGGTGATGGTCTTTTCAAACAACACACACTGATCCACAGTTTCTATAGTGGGATATTAGCAATGGCAGAAGCCATTTTTATGGATTGTTCATCTGCAGCATATATACAATAGCCCAGGGGCCTTCTGGAGTAAAAAAAGTTTGTTCATCAGAGGAATGTAAAGAGTCTGTTAATGTATCTCGCACAAAACATTATAATACTCAAATCAGATCCCCCTTTGAAAAATTGTGAATATTCAGCTAAATAATGCAAGCAATGGAAGAAATTATTGAAGGGTTTCCACGCATAGAGGAACTTGTAAGAAGGAGGTGATTATTGATTTGTGATTACAGGCACATTCAGATTAAATGATTCCTATGAGTGTAGTCAGCTATATGGATGTCTATCTTCCATCAGTTGCAGCTGCAGTTAAATGAATCTGCAATTAATGGGAGGCCAGTTTTCAAAATCATGACCTGAGAGGTCTAGCAAAGGGAAAACAACCAGTCTGAAAATTCATATGATTCTCCAGTGGTGGTAGTGGGGAAAGAAGATATTTTCACATTAGGAAGAGTTTTGTTTCTAAATTCCAACGAAGATTTCCACTGTGCGTGGTTTTTCATGTAGCTAATAAGGCAGATAATGAAGTGTGTGCCACTGAAGCAGGTGTGATGTCACCAGACTGACAAAAATAAGACACACAAACACACAAAAGGATAGTTAAAAATGGATTTGAGTACAGCTGATGTACAGCAGATAAAAAGAAGCATCCTTATATCATGTGGAGGCGGATCCTAAAATAAATAGTCCAGCTACCTTGGACAGCTGCTCCAGTAAGATAGACAGCACAGTGAGAAAACCAGAAGTAGAAGTAGGCTGTGCTGCAGAATATGCAAAAAGACAAATTACATGATGAATGCATTGAGCTGGAAACCGTGGGCCTTCCATTCTTGCATATTTCATTTCTAGCAGTTATGGATAGCTCCAAACTATGCATCAAAGTCGTGCTGAAACATGTGGAAAGGGAATTGCAATTTGTTATTAAGAAAAAGAGATAGGGGACTGGAACAAATCCCCAAAATACAACCTGAAACTCTGGGACAGCTTATTTTAAACCACTGATGAATTATACAGGGGGAGACAACAGCAAATTTCCCCAACCCACAGTCTTGCATCCCAGAAATGTACCCTCTTACCCTCCTCAAGACCTGCTCATGAACAATGAAAGCTCATTAATTAGTTTACTACTTTGTTGAAGGTAGTGGACATGTATCAGCCTTTGTAATCTGAGGAGATTCCCCTAGCACTTCGGAGAAACTCACTAATAAAGAGAAAACATTAAAATAAGTTTAACTGCAGAAAGCAGATTTTTTAAATGCAAATAAATGGAAGGCATATAGGTAAGATCATTACCTAAGAAAATAAATATACAGACTAAATTCTAAACTTTTAGCTGGAGCAAGATTTGAATCAAAGATAGTTTCTCTCTGCACTGAGGATGTGTCTAGAATACAGGGATTTTTCAAAAAATAGTGGTCTTTTTTAGAAAAATCTTTACCTGCATCTAGACTGCCGCTGCGTTTTGTCAACAGTAAATTGAAAGAATGCGGTGGTTTTGTCGATGGTGGTAAACCTTGTTTTATGAGAAATAACACTATTTTTGACAGAGATCTGTCGAAAAAAGCTATGTGTGGACACAGGGAATGGTTGTTGTTGTTTTTTTTTAAAATAAAGGTCTCTAGGAAAAAGCCCTGATGGACATTCCTTGCCAGATCTTTCACTTCTATTGTTCCTGCCCGTAGCTATCTTTTAAAGGCATAGGCACCCAGGAGTAGTATTGTGGCAGCAAGCCAGATCCAAGCAGGACCCTGACTGCTTGGCTCTTCCATGTCACAGGCACAAGCCCCCGAAGACTCCCCTGGCCTTCCAGGGACACATCCCTGCACCAAGCCAGGAGCACCAGACGCTGGGCATCATAATGGTCTGACCCCGAGATCAAAACCCTCTTGGGGTATGACTACACTTGCTCTCTATCTCAAGATAGGGATGCAAATGTAGTGTACCAAAATTGCTAATGAAGCGTGGGATTTAAATATCCCACACTTAATTAGCATAATCACGTCCGGCCACCATTTTGAAATTGCATTATTGCAAAATAAAACGCCCTGTGTTTGAGAGAAAACCCTTCTCTCAAAATAACTGTTACTCCTTAACACCTGTCTGGGGCTATGTCTAGACTGCAAGCCTCTTTCGAAAGAGGCTCTTTCGAAAGAGAGCGTCTAGACTGCACGCGGAATTTCAAAAAAGCAAGCCGCTCTTTCGAAAGAAAGCACCCAGTGAATCTGGATGCTCTCTTTCTAAAAAGCCTGTTTGCTTTCAAGAACGCCTTCTTTCGAAAGAGCACTTTCGAAAGAAGGCGTTCTTCCTCGTGGAATTAGGTTTACCACCGTTGAAAGAAAAGCCGCATTCTTTCGATTTAATTTCGAAAGAACGCGGCTGCAGTCTAGACGCAGGTGAAGTTTTTTCGGAAAAAGGCCACTTTTCCCGAAAAAAACCCTGAGTCTGGACACAGCCTGGGTGTGTGTCACCTTTTTTGTAGCCACTTCAGATCTAGCAGTAGGTGACTCCCAGGCTCACAACATATTTCAATAATTTATCAGAATCTCATCACTTTGTACACTCTAACAATAAGTATATTTTGATATCAATGAGTTTGAGCAGATTTTGACCTTTCATACAATACCTTACACAATAGGTTCCCATTATACTGTGGGGTAGTGCGGCCACAGAGCTACCTATTTAGCCCTGTGCAGGCGCTCTGTGAGGCTGTGCAGGTGGAGAAGCTATGGCATCTGTGGGAGGACCAACCTAGTCCCCACCTGCCATTTAGCCCATCCTCCAACTTGCTGCAGCTGGGACTACCTGTTCCCATCTTGGCTAACCTCTGCCAGGCTCAGGCTCAGGCTCAGCCCCAGCCCCAACCTTGCCCTGGCCCCAGAGCTGCCATGGTGAGGAGACATGCTGTACCTCCACCAGCCCAGGTTCTACTGTGAAGAGAGAGAGGTGGGGGCCTCCTCCTTCACCTCATTTCCCTCCAAAACCCCTGGTTCCCATCCCATATCCTGTACCTCCAGTTGAAGCCCTTACACTCTTACACCCCAATCCTCTGTCCAGGCACTAAGCCTCTTATCTCCCACCTCCTCCCCAGAGCTTGAACCCCCAACCTTACAGCTTTGCACCCAAACCTCTGTCTCATGTCTAAGCTGCCTCCTGAACTACAAATCCCTAACTTCCATCCACCATGTGAATTTTGTTATGTGACCAACAAAAATGGGAGTGTACTAATTAAATTTGTGGATAACACAAAGTGGAAGGTATTACCAATGCAGAGGAGGACAGGAATACAAGAAAATCTGAAGGACCTTGAAAACTGAAGTAATAGAAATTGATCGCCCTTAGGGACCAACAATATGAACTTTTGTATAAGCTAGAGCCTTATCAGCTGGATGAGACAGAGGAAGAGAAAAACCTGGGTGTATCAGTCAATCACAGAATGATTATTTGCTGCCAATGTGATGTGGTTGTGAAAAAGGCTAATGCAATCCTAGGATGCATTATCAGAGGTATTTCCAGGGGAGACAGGTATGTTGTACAAGGTACTGATTAGACCTCACTGGGAATGCTTCATGCACTTTTAGCCTCCCATGTTTATGAAAGATGAATTCAAACTGGAACAGGTTCAGAGGAAGGGCTATGAGGATGATCAGAGTAGTGGAAAACCTACCATACAAAAGGAAACTCGAGGTTGGCTTGAAGGGAGATTGTGATTGTTCTTTATAAATACATCAGAGGGATAAATGTTAGGGAGGCAAAGGAGTTATTAAAGTTAACCATCAATGCTGACATAAGAATAAATGGATATCAACTGGGCATCAACACGTTTAGGCTTGAAATTGGATGAAAGTTTCTAACTGTCAGAGAAATGGTTTGGGGACAGTCTTGACAAGGGATTGATAAGTTTCTGAAGCTTGATAAGTTTATGGAGGAGATCATATGCTGACATTGGCATGTGACCCATCTGTAACTCTTTGTAGCAAATATCCCCAATGGCCAGAAATAGAGCAGTAAATAGGGATGATATTGAGTTATTACAGAGTATTCATTCCCAGATGTCTGGCTGGTGGGTCTTACCAACAGGCTCAGGATCTAATCAATCACCATATCTGGAATTGGGAAGGAATTTCCCCATAGATCTGAATGGAAGTGACTTTGGGGAGAGGGGTTCCCTTTTCTCTGAAGCATGAGCCATTTGCTGTTTTAAATTAGTATAAATGTTGGATTCTCTGTAACTTGCAGTGTTTAAATCATGATTTGAGGATTTTGGTAACTTAGCCAGAGGTTAAGGTTAAGGTTAGAGGAGAGGGAGGGTGAGGTCCTGTGGTCTGTGATGTACAGGAGGTCTGACTAGATCAGGAGGTCTAACTAGATCACAATGGTCCCTTTTGGCCTTAAAGTCCCTTGACTTTTTATGGAATACAATGAAACCACCTCAGTGCTTCACAAAACTGAATTAAAGAACAAAGTGTCAAATTCTTCCCTTAGGAATACCCATGTAACATAATAAAAGTCACTGTTGTATTGGTGTAATCATGTGCAGGAATTGTCCATAGTTTTAAACATTTGATATCAAGCTACAGTAATCTGGGCTTCACATATTGGCGTAGAGATTACCTGGGCATCTCCCAACCATCTCCCCCAAATTCCTAGTTTAAAGCTCTCTTAATCAGTTGAGCCAGCCTCCATCCTAGAAGTCTATTTCCCTCCCTACTTAGGTGAAGTCCATCCCTAGAGAACAGTCCTCTGTCCATAAATGCCTCCCAGTGACCATACATCCCAAAGCCCTCCTTATAGCACCACTGCCTAAGCCATCTATTGATCATCATAATCCTGTCACATCTTAGTTGCCCTTCTCTAGGAACAGGCAGAATCCCACTAAAGATCACCTGAGCCTCAATTTCCTTGAGCATCCTCCCCAGCCTAGCATAGTCTCCCTTAATTCGTTCCAGCGAGAATCTAGCCGTATCATTTGTTCCTACACGAAAGATGATCAATGGATTCCTTCCTGCTCCCTTAATAATCCTCCTCAACCTCAGTTCCACATCTTGTATCTTAGCACCTGGCAGACAGCACGCCCTTCTATTCTCTGGATCAGCTCTGATTACAGGCCTATCTATTTTGCTCAATAAGGAGTCCCCAATCACATAGTCCTGCCTTTTCCTAGTGATGGTGAAATTCTCTGGTCTATCTCTAGCTTCCTCTGGCTGCAAGTCCTTGCCATTCCTATTTTCCCTTGTAATCCTCTTTAACCCATCCTGTATCCTCCTAATGCTCATTATTGGTGTGGTCTCCATTAAGTTTTCCCTTTTATCTATGGGACTAGCCACTCTTCTCTTTTTCCTTACCCTTCCATCTTCATTATCTACCTGCTGTACCCCTTCTTCATTTTCCAGCTCCTCATACCTGTTCTTAAGCTCTATTTTTCCTTCACTGACCCATCTTTTCCTCTGCCTGGTCCTCTGAGTCACATGCTTCCACTGTCCATTTTCTTCGCCCAGCAGTCCCCGCTCTGAGGCTCTTGATCCTGCTTCCATCTGCATATCTAAGCTTTCCCCTTCAGCCACGTCATGCCTTTGCCCCATCAACTGCCCAAACCCCCTTCTAAACTCGACCAGAGTTTCCGCCTGCATCTCCAGTCCTCGGATCTTTTCTTCCATCAGCTCTATCAGGCGGCACTTCATGCAAACAAAACTCCTTTCAGGTACCCCCTCCAGAATCATGTACATACCGCAGCTACCACATCCAATCATCCTCCTTGTATTCTCTACTACTTGGGCCATGGCCACTAATGCCTCTGTGTTTTATCTACTTTCTCACCAAAATCCTATTAGTCTGCTGAACACAAAAACAAACCAAAACACCCCCTCCACAGCAAAAACAAACTCCAAACAAGTCCCACAATCCAAACTCCCTTAACAAACTCCCACTCAAACTCCCCTGTTTACAGCTTTGTTTGCTTGGCTCCTGTGCCGCTGCAGCTATCAGACTAACTTGGCTGTCCCCTGAAGATTTTATGTAGCTTGGAGTTGGCTTACTTTAAACTGTTCTTGGTGCCATATTGACAGACAGAGGCCAACAGGAGCAAATGCTGTCTTCAGAGAGGAAGGACAATGGGAGAGACTGCAAGGAGTACTAGCACCAACCAGAACTGCTCTCAGCATTTGATTTAGCAGGTCTTAACTAGATCCACTAAATTGAGTGCTAGAAGATCCATCTCAGTTGTGCAAGTGAAGATGTGGCCTTATATCTTGAATTGGACATATTATCTATGGCTAGTCAATGTAGTCAGTAAAGACATTTCTGTTGTGCTTGGGTACATCTACATAGCAACATTATTTCTAAATAATGAGTGTTATTTCCAAATAACTAAGGGTACGTCTACACTACAGCGCTAGTTCGAACTAACTTAGTTCGAATTAGTTAATTCGAACTAAGCTAGTTCGAACTAACGCATCTAGAACTAAAAACTAGTTCGAACTAGCGTTTTGCTAGTTCGAACTAGTAAGTCCACATTGAGTGGACTCTGAACAGGGCTTAAGGATGGCCGGAAGCAGTGCCGGCAGGGCATAAAAGGAGGACTTAGAGCATGGAGATGCTGTCTCAGGCTAGCCGAGGGCTGCGCTTAAAGGGTCCCGACCCCCACCCCGGACACACAGTTCTAAGGGGTGCCCCGCTTGCAAAGAAGTTCTGGCTTGGAGTGCCCTGAGTGCCCACACTGGGCACATCACACCACTCGGCCATCAGCCCGGCTGCACTTGCCGCAGGCTGCCATCTAGGGAGAGGGAGTAATTGGGGGGCTGCAGGAGAGCTTCCACCCCCAGAAGCCCGCAGAGCCAGCCCAGTCCTCCCCATCGGGGGCTCGTACCCCATTCCTCCCTCACCTCCTTCCACTTACCCTTCCCTAGCCCCCCTTCTTATTGATGTACAAAATAAAGATAACGTTTCTTCCAACATTGACTCTGTCTTTATTGAAAAAAACTGGGGGAGACTGGGAAAAGGAGGTGGGAGAGGGGAAGAGAAAGGCTGGGGGAGGGGAGGGCAACTAACATGATCAGGGGTTGGGAACAGGTCCCAGACGAAGAAAGGCTACAGAGACTGGGACTGTTCAGCTTAGAAAAGAGGAGACGGAGGGGGGACAGGATAGAGGTCTCTAAAAGCAGGGGTTGGGTGGAGAGGGTGCATTCAGAAAAGTTCTTCCTGAGTTCCCATAAAGAAGGACTAGAGGACACCAAAGGAAAGGACTGGGTAGCAGGCTTGAAACTAGTAAGAGAAAGTTGTTGTTGACAAAGCAAATAGTTAACCTGTGGAACTCCTTGCTGCAGGAGGCTGTGAAGGCTACAACTAGAACAGAGTTTAAAGAGAAGTGAGATCAAGTGATGGAGGTTGGGTCCATGGAGTCCTATTAGCCAGAGGGTAGGAGTGGTGTCCCTGCCCAAAGTTTGTGGAAGGCTGGAGAGGGATGGCACGAGACAAATGGCTTGGTCATTGTCTTCGGTCCATCCCCTCCAGGGTCCCTAGGGTTGGCCGCTGTTGGCAGACAGGCTACTGGGCTAGATGGACCTTTGGTCTGACCCAGTACGGCCATTGTAAGCTCAGGGCTCAGTGTCGGGGGTCTCAGTGGACCCCCTTGATTTTCATGCACACCTGGTCCTGGGTGGCCAGGCTGGCAGCTCTCCTGCCCTAGACGGCCACTTTCCTGTGCTTAGTGCGGAGATCGTGGACGAGGTCCACGATGTCCGCACTAGCCCAGGAAGGTGCCCGCCTCTTGCGGTCCAGGGCAAGCTCCCGGGAGCCGCCAGCCTGGTCCCGGCAAGAGGGGGTGGGCTGGGGGGCATCGGGTGGGTGGCTCTGTGCCGTGCCAGGTGCAGGGTCTGCTAGCTGGGTGCTGGCAGGCTTGCACCTGGCACGGGCACCGTAGCCAGCCCGTGCCCCTTTAAGGGGTCCGGGGCCGGGAGGGGGGCATAGAGTTTCGCTGGTGTTGGCCAGAGTGGCCACCAGGGAAACCTGGGGAGGGCTAGCCTCCCACTAGTTCGAACTAAAGGGCTACACAGCCCTTAGTTCGAACTAGCTAGTTCGAACTAGGCGTTAGTCCTCGTAAAATGAGGTTTACCTAGTTCGAACTAAGCGCTCCGCTAGTTCGATTCAAATTCGAACTAGCGGAGCGCTAGTGTAGCACCTATTAAAGTTAGTTCGAACTAACGTCCGTTAGTTCGAACTAACTTTGTAGTGTAGACATACCCTTAGTCTGTGTCTACATAGCAGGCAGTTATTTTGAAATAACTGTGATTTCAAAATAATGTAGACACTCCCAATTTTGAAATAAGCTATACAATTGACGTAGCTCAATTTGCATAGATTATTTCTAGTTAAGCCTTGCTGTGTAGATACACCCCTTGTGTTGCTATATTTTGCATCTCTATAGCACCACAAGTATAAGAACAGAACACAAGAAAATTTAAGTAAATATTTTTAGTATGGCAATCCCTTATGAAATCAGCTATTCATAACACAGGGATCTTTCTGAAAACCTATTTCTAGAATAATGTCTGCAAGAAATTAACCAGATAATAATCTCCAAATAGAAAGACAGGTGAGAATACATAAAGAAAATCCTTCTTGCCTATTGTATCCTGTTTTCATATTGCATCCATTTTCCCAATCCTTCACATGTTATTTTTAGGGCTGCCAAATCTTTAAAAATTAATTGTGATTAATTGTGAGACTAAACAAATTGCCATTAATCACAGTTTTAACTGCACCATTAAGCAATAATAGACCAACAAATTTATTATAAATATTTTTGTTTTTTTTTCTAAATTTTCAAGTATATCGATTTAAATGAAAATGCAGAATAAAAAGTATAGATTGTTTTCTTTTTCTTTTTGTTTACAAATATTTGCACTGTAAAAAAGATGAACAAAAATAGTTCAATCTACATGTTGTGGTATGAAGAGGCACTTGAATGTTTAGCATATCTGACATATAGATGCCTTGCAACTCTGACTACAACAGTGCCATGCAAAAACTTGTTCTCACTTTCAGGTGGCATGGTAAATGAGAAGTCGGGAGCATTCTCTGTTGAAAATGTAAACAAACTTGTTTGTCTTAGCACTTCGCTGAACAATATGTTGGATTGAGTGAACTTGTTGGCTCTAAAGTTGTATGTTGTTTTGTTTTTGAGTATGATTATGTTAAAATAATTCTACATTGGCAAGATGCACTTTAACTAAAAAAGATTGTACCTTGTAGTGGGGTGGAGTGGCCACCCACTGACCCAGAGGGGGAGGAATGCCTTCGTGAGCCCTTTTTGGCAGAGCCTGGCCCTGCCCCTCACCTGACTACAAATCAGGAGGTGGGGCCAGGACTATAAAAGGCCTTCCCAGGAGGTTAGGGGGGGCCCAGCCAGCAATGGAGACAGATGGCTACCTGGTGCATCCGCACCTACCCAAGGCCATGGACTGTCTTTGACCCCCACACGTGCCAGAGGCTGGGGACTGGCCTGGACCCTCGTGCCTGTTAGGAACTGAAGAGTGGCCGGGATCAGCGGACCTGCCAGTGCTGACAGACCCCAACAGCCCGGCAGTCCTGTCAGAGACCCAGGTCCCATGAAGAGGGAGATGGAAATGGCCCAGGGAGAGCAGGCCCCAGTTTAGCGGGGGTACAGCAGTGGTCACTGTGTAGCAGCAGCAGCAGACTGCTCTACTTCTGTTAGGGCCCTGGGCTGGGACACAGTGGAGTTGGTGAGCCTGCATCCCCCTTGCCACCCCACGCTTGGGTGGCAGTCTCCCCCTTTGCTGTCCTCAAGCAGTAGCCTGAATCTGCCAGATCTCCCCTCCTGAGAAAAGGGATCCGACTGGGTGCTTCAAAAAGGGCTTAAAACTGTTTGTTTGTCTGCTGCCCTGCCCTGAACCAGGGCTGGGCCTTCAGACTGCTTGTTTGCTTGTCACCCTGCCTGGAACCAGGGCAGGGCTTGAAAACTCTGAGTTTGTCTGCCACCCCACCCTGACCCTGAACCCGGGCGTCGGACTGCCTGCAGAACTGGGCTGACAATTCGCCCTAGGACCAGGACTAAAAGCGACTCTATGGATGTCGGTAGAGGGGCTGCCCACTGATCCGGACATGGAGGAGCCCCTCCATGAGCCCCAACAGGCTACATACATGTATGAGGTGAATTCAAAAATACAGTTTGTTTTTATCTTTTATAGTACAAATGTGTGTAATAAAAGAATAAAGTAAACACTATACACTTTGTAGTCTACATTGTAATTGAAATCAGTATATTTGGATCTGTAGAAAATAATCCAAAATATTTCTATTGGTATTCTATTATTGTTTAACATTATTATTAAAACTGTGATTAATCACCATTAGTTTTTAAAATTGAGTTAATATGTTTTCAGTTTGTTGCTTATTTTGTCTTCTAGCTTGTAAGGTGCTCAGAGGAGCAATTAGAGCTTCCTATATGTGCTCCCAGCTTTGAGCACATTTTGGATGCTATCACAATATACATATTAACTACTACAAATGAATGAATTCTACTACTAATGAAGCTTGGCGAAAGCATGTAAACTTGCCCCTTAGAGACCAAGCCCTTTCTTCAGATTCATAAAGGAAAGGGAGCTAAGACTGAGGGAGAGTAATAGGCATAGAGTTATAACTGCCTAGCAAATGGGTTTTTTTTTGCTAGAAAACAGGATAATAGGAAAGTAAGCTGAAGAAGCACCAGATGAGAGACCCCACACACTGTAAATTGGTCCAGTGAATCACCGAGAGATTTAACGCAGAAGAGAAAAGGAGCAAGAGAGTGTAATATGGACTCAGATGATATCTTTGCTTGGCCCTTATGAACATTGCTGTGCTGTAGAAAGGTAGAGGCATTTATAGCATTTCCACTTACCTCTGAAAGGTTTTTTTAACAAATGATTTTGGAGTGAATTTTTTAAATGGAACCTGGAACATTTTGCAGAGCCATATCTTCTGCCTCGCCTATGGTGCTTAATGTGATAATTTTGGGATGCTGGAAAGAGACTGTGAGCTCTCTTATAAGCAAGTCATATAGCTCACTTACAGGAATGGAAATTATTCTCGAAATGCATTCTGCAGCACAGTATAAATGGCTATGTGCGAATGAGTTAATCAGCTGTCTTTGTTAAATGTTTTCCCATGTGTGGGAGGCCTTGGAAGTGAAGGCCCCTTTCTCTGATTTGCAGCTACTGTCATCATTGCTATATTTGATTGATATGTCTGCCTTCACACATTTGCAGCCTGACACTGACACTAATAAACGTCTTAAAAACACTGATAATAATTTTCGAAGGGCCGCTTTTAAAGGTGACACAGCTTTGGCAACCTCACTTTTATTTTAGCACGTGACAACTTGAGGACAGGTTTGCACTGGGTTAACTACAAAAAAGGGCCTAACCTATTAAGCCAATAACATAAAGCTAAATGCTAGGAGGATCTAATTACAACATTCATGGAACAGGTTGGACCTCCCTGGTCTGGCACCCTTGTGACCTGACCCAGTCCTGAAGGTGGGGGTTTGCTGGACCAGTCCAAGGGCTGCTGGAGCTCCAATGTCCCAAGGTTACCAGATCCTGCAGCCCTGGGGCACTAGGGTTCTGCTGCTCCAGGACTCTGCTGCTCCAGAGTGCCAGGGCTCCTCTGCTCTGAGCTGTCGGGACTCTGCTGTCCCAGTAGTGCTAGGGCTCAGCTGCTCTGGAGCCACTGGAACTTTGTGGCCAGCCCTTGGGCTGCTGGCACTCGGCAGCCCTGAGGTTGCCCCAGGGCACCAAGACTCCACTGCCCGGAGCTGGGGCTCTCGGGTCCAGGGGATCTCTAGTCCAACTACATCCATGGTGCTGCCAAGCCACAGATGATGTTGGACCAGAGAGTCCCTGACCAGAGAGGTTCAACCTGTAGATAGTTACACAGCTTCAGGTAGCTATGGGCTAGGGCCAAAGGCTAGCTCTGTCATATTTTTATTGCCTTTAGTAGAATGCTGCCAGGGATGGATTAAGTCTGTCACACAAACTGGGGATGCTTTGAGACCACACTTTTTTTTTTTAACAGAAAACAATAGAAATTAGACTTCCCTTGAGTTTTCCCATCTGCATTTGGTTGGAAGATTGAAAATGTTCTTCATTTAATTCAGACCTCTACACAGTCGTCCTTGCATTTGTGATCTGTAGATTTGCAGTACTCCTATGTGTTCGATAGCAAGCAATTTTTGAAGATTCTTTGTAAGTTTCAGCAAATGCAAAACATAACTGTCCACTTTGAATGTTTAGTTGTAGGAGCATACTAGCAGACATTTGAAAGGGGCTGTGATTTACTTCGGGGTGCAGTTCTCAGTATTGACTTCAATTGATAAAGCTTGAAGGTCCATAGCTGAAAAATATTTAGCACTCATATTTGGGTCCAGAAGAGCTCAGATCTCATCAGGCACCAGAGCCAAAGGGCCAGATGTTCAAAAGAACTGGGGCTATGTCTAAACAACATCCTGCTGTCAGTAGAGGGATGTAAATGAGGCACTTAGAAAGTGCAAATGAAGCGGGGATTTAGATATTGAAAGATCCTTGAAAACGCCTGCCATTTTTTAAAGAACCCTGTCTAGACCGCGGTTTTGCTTTTGAAATGGCACTTGTTCAAAAGAGCACCATGACGCGATTATGCAAATGAAGCTCAGGATATTTAAATCCCTGCTTCTTTGCACTTTCAAAGTGCCTCATTTACATCCCTCTGCCGATAGAGGGATGTAGTCTAGACATAGCCTCAAACCTTGAGTTTGCTGACCTTCTGGGTATGGTAGAATGCCATCTTTTTGTTCAGGATTTTCCCTAAGGAGGTTAATGTTAGGGTGAATTAAGCTCTTGTCTATCTTGGAAAACCTCACCGGCATTGGCAATATGTTATATTTATGCATATGCTCAGAGACAGAGTGCGGAATGTATTTATATACATCAGCAAATAAAATCTAGAGTACCATTTTAATATATTGGTAAATTTGAATTTTTTTTTGAAAAAGTAAAGTAACTTCTTGTGGACTGTACATGGACGACAATAAAGCCAACTGACAATCTATTTGTCAAACGTTTGTGTCTTAAATAAAGTATTTCTATTCACAGCTTGTGCAACCTGCACAGTCGAGTATGTCAACCTACTGTTTTAAGAGCCTGCCACAAGGAATCTCTAAGAATATTAAATACCTTCAGTTCTGTTCCATCTTGATTAGAAAACTATCTCCTGAGTAATTACATAAATTAGGTCTCATTGTGTATGTTAAATTTCCATACATCATATCTAGATCCTGCTTCTTGGTCTGTGTGTGACACACAATTACCTGGTTAGCTTGTATGAATAAATTACTATGTCTGCCTCTCCATCAGCCATACATCTACTGGTTATTTTATTTCTGAGTGCAATTAAAGGAATTTGCATGCACAAATAAGACACATAATTACATGCACAGTTGCATGCACGTATTTCTAGAAATTGACCAATGACAAAAGTGGGCTGAGATTTTGATAAATGGCAGCCTAAAATTAGGCTGAAAACCAATATTTAGGTACCTTAAGTAGCCTGATTTTCACAAACACTGAGCACCATCTACTTCTATTAAATTGGTCCATTGTTTGTGCCTCTGTGTGGATTTCTGTTCCTGTTTTTTTAAAAGTTTTTAATTTAGTTTCTGCAATCCCTGACAAGACATGAAGGAGGGACTTGTTTGACCTTGACAGCTGATGGTGCAAGAGAAGGCATTGCATTATTCCTTTGTCTATTTTTTTCTTCATACTAATGTAGATAAAAATATGATTTGTCAGGGATATGTCATAACTGCTCAACACATTCCCTTTCAAACATGACTATCATGTATTTCTATAACACAGTGGTTCTATGTGGCATTAAAAGAATTTTATATGCTACAGCACTGGTCTCAAGAGAACAAATTGATTTTAAAAGCCACACAAACAAAATGTTTTTTTGGCTCTCTCAGTTCTCTGAAGACAAATTACAATGATCTCTAAGCCAGAGCCTTCAAAGGGCAATAGGTTTGCGTGTGTGTGTGATAATCATCAGTGGTTCATTTGCATTTTACTTGTTGATAATAAAAACATGTAACACCTGTAAGGATCCTGTCATGGAAAGAGCTATGCATATACTTAACTTTGCACACTGTGAGTAGTCTCATATAAGTCTTTCCAGTTCTTAACTGCTAACAATTGTAATAATTTGAGACCTATTAATATTTGTTATTTACTCAGCACTAACAGTGCATTCAGCACTGTACATAGAGGAAGACATACAACTGTCTGGATGATGAACCTCAGATTATCAAGAAAGCTCTCCGGGGGGAAATGTAGGAAGAACTTTCAGGAGAAGAGGGTAATAGTGATGTGCTCCCTAATTTTTTAACAAGGGGCTCCCTCAATTTTCTACTTTACCATGCCAATACATGTAGCTATGGCTTAATAAAATCTTAACATTTCCATGCCTTCCCAAAGTCCATTGATTCCATACGCCTTCTCTTGGCCCAAAATTACATGAACACCCCCCCCCCTCCTCATTGCTCTCTATCCACCATGATAACCCCTTCCTCAGGACATTATGAAGATTCTTCACAGATGGGACTTCGTTCTGGCAACCGTTTCTCACCACTGCAGCAGCATTACAAGAATGTGGGTGCCCAGGTGCCTCAGTTGGCTGTGGAGGGAAGGTGGCCCCACAGTTTCCATCTGTGGGGTGGTGATTCTGGTGGTAAGCTGGTGACCTTTTGGCAGTGGGTTGGGAAGTCAGTTGGAAAATGACAGTTGGAAAATGATTTTCAGGACTGTTGGCAGATTCTCCTAGCTGTTGTAAACATCTAGAGGAGTGAGTAGCATTCCCCTGATTAAGGGGGGAGCTGGTGGATGGGTTTCCTTTATGTAAGGGGGAAACTGGGATGAAGAGGATTGAGAGTTCACATTCCCTCTCAGTAGAAGTTATCCATGCACCAGACTGGGGGTGGGCAGAGAAGCAGGGAGAGAGGCCAATGACTGGATTTGTGTTCAATATGACTGAGCCCCGAGTAAGCCTGAGAACAGAATATACACATTTCTGTTTCCCAGCTCATTCTGTATGCATGGTGACCTCTCCTTTAAGGAGGAAGAATTTGAATTATTAAATGAGTACCTATTAACAGTCCCTATGGTGCAGTTTTTGGAACCTCTCTAATGTTCTGCAGAAATGCTCGGAGCTTTACAAGGAGCAAGAACCACAGCAGCAGATAAAACAATATTTTTTTCCAATGAATTATCTGTGCAATCAGCTTGAAACTTTCCTAGCTAGGAACTTTCCCAGTGCTAACATCTAGTCATCAAAACTAAGTGAATACTAACAATATCAGACAGACAGCGTCTTAACAATGGGCACAGTTCTGCCTCATTAACAATTACAGCGGGAGAAGTGATATGTGTCTAATTTTTACTGTTACAGTATTTAAAAAAAACATTTTGCAGATCAAGAATACTTATTTTACTTTGAAAATTAATTGAGACTTTTATTCACCCTTTTTAATGTGGTTTTCCATATTGCAATTTTCTGGAATAGAAATGAAAGTTTTAAAATAATGGAGACAATGCAGGAGGGTGGTGAACACAAGCTTCCATTGTTTCATGTGTTTGTCATCATTCTCCTGGCTATGCTAATGGAGTCATGCATCTACATAGGAAGGGCCCTGGATCCAGGATGTAGTGGTCAGACATCTTGTAGGCACAGTGAGCAAGGCAGTTCCCCCACACAGTGCAGCAATCAGCAACACCGCTTCTACTAACAATTGTTATGGTATAAATATTACAATAGACAGCCTTTATATAAAACAAGGTTCCACGAGGCGTACAGCTAGTTCGGATTAGGAAGCCTAATCCGAACTAGCTAGTCTGTGCCACGTGTAGCCGCGCGGCACGGGGTCTGAACTAGCCGGCATTTAAAAATGGCGCCGGCCGGCTTTATGCAAATGAAGCCCGGGAAATTCAAATCCCAGGCTTCATTTGCAACTCTGTATGACTACATTACCCCCCTCCCCCCCAGTTCGAACTAGGGGGGTAGTGTAGACATACCCAGAGACTGTTTCAAGCAGTAGTTACGGCAGAGAGCAGATCAGAGGTGCATGAAGGTAGATAGCCTAAAGATGGATCACATAAACCCTCAACCAGAACTCAGGTAACGGGAATATGGAGGAATCCTGGAAGTGCTTTTGTTTGAGTTTTTTGCTATATGTCATGGGAATAGATATTTGTCCCTTGAGTGGAGCCCAGAAAGCAACTTTACTGTTAACCAGGGCTGGCCCTATCATGAGGCGAACTGAGGCGGCCCCCTCAGGTACCAGACTGGGGGAGGGGGGGAGAGAGGGGTGCCACTAGGACCCAGTCTGTAGAAAATTGTGTCTGCTGCTGGTGCATATGTAGGTAGCGAGCAGTACCATGAGAGGAGTAGAACAGGAAGAAGGCAGAATTGAGACCTTTCAAAGTTTTGGCCCAAGCGAGGAGGCATGAGGGCATCATTTGAGCTCCCCGCCTCAGGTGCCAAAATGTTGTGGGCCGACCCTGCTATTAACAGTAGCTGGCAGGGAAGCTCTAGATCTTTCTAAGAGCTTTCTGCTCTGCCCTGAGGACAGAGAAGATTTTGGTAAATCTGTATTTCTAGAGGAAATGAAATATATGAAAATTCCTTTCTAACACAAGAGTACAAAAGGAACATGAAGGCATCGGGGATTACATCAGACTTCAAGTGTAAGAGCCAGTCTTGCAACTTTGGGCCCCTAAGAGCTACTTTGATTAGAGACAGAAAGTCTTAACACAGAAGGTCTTAACACAGCAGGACAAGGAGGAAATGCACACATAAAAGCAATACACTGATAACACTCAATATAAGGAAAGGCAAAAAAAAAAAAAAAATCTGTGGATGGAATGGGCCATCCCAAACAAATTTGTGGAAAATGTGGACCCAAACATGCTTGCAGACAGTGCCCACCATTTGGGCAAAAGTACAGAGAGTGTCACAAATACCATCAATGCAGACAACAGAATGCCATGAATTCAATACAGGAATGGAGTGATTGCTCTAGCGAGAAGGCAGTGTATGTTAATGTCATGCAGCAATGTCTGCTTGTAGACAAGAACTAGGTCATTTCTTTTAATACAGTATTAATGGTTCACAAATCATGTATGAAGTAAATACAGATGCTTCCCACCAATATAATCCCAGAACAACTATGGTGAACTTTAAGATACAAACCTATACTGGAGGAACAGGCAGAAGTCTTGATAGCTTACAGATCTGTGGTGTGCAAATGTCCACTCAGAGAAAGAAAACATTAAAACCACCTTTGTTGTTGTTAAAGGAGATAGAATACCTGTATTGGGCCAGGAATCAAATCAACAGCTGGGACTGATATATAGCGACATGTCATGTTGAAATTTAGTAGAAGACTATACAGATGTGTTCTAAAGCTTGGGAAAACTGCCTGTTACGAATAAAATGACTTTGAAGAAGTATGCACACCCTGTCATGCATGCAGCCAGGAAGGTATCTGAGAGGTGGACTCTGGCAAGAACTGTAAAATCTCTTAGCCATGGAAGTAATAGAATGGGTGCACAGACTGATGATAGCACAAACTAAATCTGGATCTTTGTGCTTTTGTCTCAATCTCCTAAATATTATCAAAAGAAGGGAGCATTATTATGTACAGACAAAACAAGAAATCCTGGGAGACAGTTGGTGCTAAATTCTGAATAAAAATGTATTTAATTTTCTTTTGGCTAATCCCTTTGACTTCAGAGAGCTTACAGCTGTGTATTGTTAATATTCTTTAACAGATACGGCTTCAAATATCCACCTTTTAGAATTTGCTCCCCACCTGAAGTATTCCATGGAAGTATGCAATATTTGCTGAAGGTGTCAAGGGATAAATAGATAATACTCTCATCTGGGGTTTTTCAGAACAAGAACACAATGCAAGATTGGCCACAGTTCTCAGGTGGCCAGGGATAAAGGATGACGTTGAACAAAGAAGAGTGCCAAAAGAAAAAAAAGAAGAAGAAGCCCAAAAGAAGAAAAAAAAAAAAGACTTACAAAAGTTTATTGGTATTGTGACATAGTGACATAGATAACTTCGCAGATAAAACAAAAAAAATATGACATAGCTATTACTCAATAGTGTGGAATAGAACTGATCTAGAGAGCAGGCCAATTAATATAGTGAACTGAAAAAATATTTACATGTGCTCCGATGCTATAATAGGCTGATTCTCATGCCCTACAAAGAGATCCAGAGATGCTTTAAAGGAAAATGAGATGCAGTAACTTCAAAAGAGAGGCTGTGATTGGACATCAGTAGCATATGCAACAAGAGCTTTCATAAACATAGAGTACAAATATGCACAGATTGAAAAGGAAACCCTGGGAGCTGTATGTGGCTGAGATGCTTTTCACAACTATGGTTTTTATTACAAAAAAAATGCCATAAACAATCATAAACTGTTGATAACCATTTCCATAAGGGATCTGAGGAAAACAATGCCTAGAATTCAGACTATTAATGCAGCTTCTAAAATATGACTTTACAATCAAATTCACTCCAGGAAATCATTTAATCATGGCATACATCCCATCTGTCTGAGGATGAATCTCTGAGAGCTGAGGATCTAGATCTTGATATCTAGATATAACTGTTCACATCAAGATGTAAAATATTTCATCTTTACAAACTAAAAAGTGCTACTGTAAAGGATGAGGCTATGTCTAGACTACAGGCTTCTTTCGGAAGAACCTTTTTTCGGGAGAGATCTTCCAAAAAAACGTCTCCTGAAAGAGAGCTTCCACACACAAAAGTGCATTGAAAAAGTGATCTGCTTTTTCGAAAGATAGCATCCACACTGAATGGACACTATCTCGCGTTTAAGCTGTGATTACTATGGATGGAGTGGCCACCTGTGCTTTTTCCTCTTTCCTCTTCTTTCGAAATGACTCCTTCTTCCCCATCTACACATGCCTTTTCCCGAAAGAGCTCTTTTGGAAAAAGGCTTCTTCCTTGTAGAAAGAAGACTACCAATACTGGAAAAACCCCTCTACTCTTTCGATTTACTTTTGGAATAATGTGATTGCAATGCAGACATAACTCAGCTTTTGTTGGAAAAACGGCTGTTTTTCTGACAAAACGCTGTAGTGTAGACATACCCTGAGATGCTGCCATCAGTGATTCATCCTCAGTTCTGGGCAGAAAGAGCAATTAATAATTAAACAGTATGTTCCCTTCAGGCATGAGATGTCTAAGTGGTGTGGTGTACAGTTCAATTGGCACACCTCACCAATTCTAGGTACACAAGTGCAGCAAAACTACTTTATCCCAAGAGACTGTCCTGGTTATGACAATCTTACAGCCTGCTGAGATGAAAGAGGGCCACTCATGTGGCCCACTCACTAGCCTTAGCTGCCCATCACTGCTTTAGTAGGTCCTCATGCAACATTCTTCTGTACTACTGTGAAAATGTGTTTCTGTCCTGCATTTTAGCATCTCTCCTTTTCCAGTTTTGGGTTTCTCATGAGCTGAGATTGCCAGTTAAGTTACAACTTAATAAAAGTACAGGTTGAACCTCTCTAGTCTGGCACCCTTGGGACCTGACCAGTGCCGAACCACGGGAGGTCAATATTGTCTAGTAGCATTATCAACACTTCCAATACTTACAGGGCTCTAAGAAGACATTTAGGCTGTGTCTACACTGGCAAGTTTTTCCAGAAAATCATCTGATTTTCCGGAAAAACTTGCCAGCTGTCTACACTGGCCGCTTGAATTTCCGGAAAAGCACTGATGATCTAATGTAAATTCATCAGTGCTTTTCTGGAAAAACTATGCTGCTCCCGTTCGGGCAAAAATCTTTTTCCGAAAGACTTTTGCCTGAAAGGGCCAGTGTAGACAGCATAGTTCTGTTTTCCGCATAAAAGCCCGGATCGCGAAAATGGCGATCGGGGCTTTTTTGCGGAAAAGCGCGTCTAGATTGGACACGGACGCTTTTCCGGAAAAAGTGCTTTTCCGGAAAAGCGTCCTGCCAATCTAGACACACTTTTCCGTAAATGCTTTTAACGGAAAAGTTTTCCTTTAAAAGCATTTCCGGAAAATCATGCCAGTGTAGACGTAGCCTTGAGGTAAAATAGAGCTAAATAGCGGCACAGAACACTGAGAGCCAGGACTGATGGCTGTAAACAAACGTTATGGGACTGTGAGAAACTTTACCACACCCAGGATAAGTGGACATACAGCTAACTAAAAGCATGCTGGAACATGGATGTAAACTCACTGAGCTCAAGGTGACTCTGGGGAGCTCAATAGGGCTATGTGAATGCAGAATTCTGCCCCCCTGGAGCAAATTTAGCACTGATCTGTAGCTTGTGAAGTCTCAAAGAAGCTATGCATTTGGCAAATTTACACTCCACTGTGGTGAAACTCTGTTTGAACAAAGAATTGTCTGGGGCATTGCTCAATCTAAATTATAGGGATGTTTCTTCAATGTAGTATTTCCAATTCTTTAAATGGACTGTGTAGTTAATAACAATATACAAATGTTTTGAACTTAGATTGTAACACCACACATGTGTTTTTTAAAAAAACCAACCCTTGCGGCATGGATTCACTTTCCTTAAGAGGAGCCATGTGAGATTTTATGTGGGATATCAGAGTTCAGGGTTGTATGATTCCCTTTCAGTAGCTTGTAATCTCATTAACACCTAAGCAGTGCGGAGCTGCATGCCTTCTCTTCTTAGCTTTTTACTAATTTAATCAACTATGTCACTCAGGGTGTGTCTAGACTACAGGGGTTTTTCAAAAAAAGGGGCCTTTTTTAGAAAAAACTGTACCTGCGTCTAGATTACCGCTGCGTTCTGTCGACAGCAAATCGAAAGAACTCAGCGATTTTATCGATGGCAGTAAACCTCATTCTATGAGGAATAACGCCTTTTTTCAAAGTCATCTTTCGAAAAAAGGCACTATTGCATGAAAACAGGGCTTTTTTGAATGAGAGCGTCTAAACTCTCTTTCGAAAAAGCAAGCCCCTTTTTATGAAAAATCTTGTTGTCTAGATGCTCTTTTTCGAAAGATACTTTTCCGAAAGAGGATTGCAGTCTAGACGTAGCCAAAGGGAAAACCCAAGTCTGAACTTAGGTCTTGGCAGGTACATGTTACAGGAAGTACCAGGGCCGGATTAAGACCTTTAGAGGTACTAAGCACTGAAAAGATTATGGTGCCCCCCCTTATGTAATTCAAAATAAAAATAATACTATACCGTAAAATCTCTTCTTCTTTTTTTGGTGCCCCTGCTAGAGGCCCTAAACACTGAAAAGATTATGGTGCCCCCCCTTATGTAATTCAAAATAAAAACAATACTATACTGTCAAATCTCTTTTTTTTTTGTGGTGCCCCTGCTTTGCTGGTGCCCTAAGCATGTGCTTAGTGTGCCTATTGGGTAATCCAGCCCTGAAGTACAGATTAACTATTTTATTTGTAATTTTAAAATCTACATATGCATTCTGTAAATGCTTTAGAATTTCATTACATGTTTTGTATTTGTAAGAGGTTTGACACAATCCTTATGCTATGGGAGTGCTCTGTATCTTCAGTCTTTTTGGGACGGGGAACTCTTTGATCTGTGTTTTGTGTACTGCTTAGCAGAATGGGAGTCCTGAGTCTTGATTGTGGTCCCTAGAATCTAAGATAATACCAATAATAAGTACCAGTTAATAACAAAGGTGCCTGTTTTTGACCCTCCAGAATATATAGCATAGTTATCTTGGAATATGCTGAAAAAAGCTTCTTATGCACTGTAACTGGCTTCTTCTGTTCAGCTATTTTCATTAACCCATAATATCATAAAGAGAGTTTAGCCCAGTGTATTAGATATAGTACTGGCGTATGAGTCAAGAAACCTGTGCTAGGCCACTCCTTGGCTCTCACTTAACTGCTCTTTGCCTCAGTTTTCTCCTCTACAAAATGGGGATAATACTGCTTACTGAAAGGATTTTGAAATCTAAGAATGAAAAGTGTTATATATCCCATGACTGTAATTCTTACTCAAGTCATGGTAGTTCTCAGGGCACATATATACAGCAGGGCTTAAGCCGAAATAAGCTACAGATTGCGTAGCTTAAGTCGGAGTACCTTATTTCGGCTTTTGGCGCTGTCTACATGTCAGGAAGTCCGAGGAAGAGCACTCTTCCTCTGACTTCCCTCACTCCTCATAAAATGAGGGTTACAGGAGTCAGAGTAAGAAATCCTCCAGCTCAACATTATTTGGACGTTATGTCAAAATAACTGCTTGTAGTTGAGGAATAAATCACATCACCCTTGATTTCAACTTCATGAGAATGCTAAGAGTGGTATGGGGCCAGTACGCGCACACCCAGTAAACAACTGTTATATAACTAGTGTGGGGAGTCCCATGCCTGGTGAGTTTCACCAGGGACCTAGACCTCGGAGGGTGGCCTGAATTCCCCCACCTGGAGCCATGTCGACTGCGGCCCTTGAAGCCGAGGACCAGGGATGGGACTTCCCACGGTAGAAGGGACCTAAGGATTCCAAGTGCCTTTTACTCTTATATGCATTGCTCTGTAGCACTTGTCGATGTACACTCTGTAATAGCTGTATAACAACAATTCAGCAACATTTACTCTGCAGTGACATAGTGAGACTAATAAAACAAACTATCCCTAATTGATTCTGTGTTGAAGTGAATCCATAATCTTGTTCATCCATGGCCCCGTGAGTTGACAGTAGCGTAGATGCGGAGTATGTTATTTTGGAATTATGTGAGTTATTCTGAAATAACACTACTGTGTAGACATACTCACAGAGAGCTGGCCAGAAGTCAAGCCCTCATAAAGAAAATGTCTGGTTCAGATTCACATAGGTATTTAGGTCTCTAACTCCCATTGATTAAAAATATATTTGGAGCCAAGGAGAGAGAGAGAGTCTGTTTAGGGGTCCTGAAGTGTCTACCCAAAGTGTAGGATTTCAGAGGTGTGAAAGTCAAGGGTAAGTGAAGCAGCAAGTATCATACAATGAACCTGTTAATAATAGACAGAATCACATTTCTATGTTGATAATAAATTAAGTCTTATTTTACAGGCATTTCAGTTCTCTTTTAAAGATTTTACTGGTTTTTTTTTTGATGGTTTGGGATCAGTAACTGCAGAAGGTCATTGAATAATCAATATGCTATAAGCAGATCTCAGTACTGCAATTAACATGCTATTGTAGTGAACGCAATTTGTTCAGCTGTGCACTAGCTCCAGATAATCAACTCAGAGACAATGAGTGAGATTTACACAATGTTGCAATGACAGTAAAGTGAGTCAAAACACTAGGGTCTTTTCAATGCGTTCGCTGTCAATCCATGTCAGATGAAAGGAATTAAGGATACATTTAACTGGGAGTTTGTTACTTTTGAGAGAGATTTACAGGGGAATTAAGAACCCAAAAAGGTGTGTTCAGAATCTTAACTCCTCCTCCCAACACATTGTATCAAGGTTTACTTTTCTAACAATTCAAAAATGAAGGCCAACCTTTTTCAAACATGGATTTTTGCATTAGGCTCTTAAATAAGTGACCTGCTTTTCAAAGGTGCTAAGCACTGACTTCAGTAAGAGCTTGCTGGTCTTCACCATCTAAAAATTAGGCCACTTAAGTATTTAAATATGGATTATGGAGGCCTCACTCTAGGCTGCTGACTTTTGACATTTTTGGCTTTAATAAATAACACAACTCTTCTTAGCTGAAACTATATCACAAACATGTGCAACAATAAAATGTGCATCCTATGGGATCATTCCACAAATTCTTGCACCATGCTTTGCAAAAATCCCCAAAGAAACTAGTGTAAATCCTGAAGTTAAGGTCCTGTCTACATGGGGATGTTAGTATGCAATAAGCAAGGCTGTGAATTTAAAGCACACTAGCCACTCCTCACCAACCTCACTGGTGGCTCCTCTTTCTGCACACTCAAACTTTGTTTAGACAGAGGGTACTGTGTTTGATATGTGTGACCTGTTCATCAGTGAAAAGCAGCCTGCATCCACACTGCAGTGTGTAGCTGTATCTGGCAGTAAAAGTCTCTGGCAGAGAGAGGGCATGAGACACCACCCTGCTAAATGAGAGCACTGACATAAGAGGTACTGTGTAAGCATATAGAAAACCAGGTAGGGCACATACCCTTCAGGCACCTTTTCACTCACCATGCTGGACATAGATGTTCTGGCATTCCATTGAGCGGGTCTAGTATAGACTCTTGAGGACAGTTCTGGCCAGTGTCTGTACTCCTTGCCGTTGCGAGGAGTGAAGGAAGCTGATGGGAGTATTTGCTCCTGACAATCTCCTATGGTGGGGACGGTGCCAAGCTTGGCTTAAGGTAAGACGATTCCAGCTAGCTATTTTACGAAACTAGAGTTGCATACCTCAAGCTGACTTTCCTAGTCTAGTGTACACCTGGCCTTAGAATCTTAGGGGATGTGCTTAAACAATGCCTCATTGTTTACACTACCATTTATACCAGTGCTAGCTAGGACTGCTTTGTATGTATTCTACTTGTGCCCTATGTATAGCCAAGGCCTAAGGAGTGTCTTGATATGCATTAGCCTAATACCCTTTGGAAGTGTATTAAGCTAAATTACTAGAGAGCACTTAATGCAGTAAATGTGTCCACATGGGAAGTTAGTGCATGCCGACTGCTGTGGGTTATTTCCCCATGCAGAATAGCCCTAAGTTGTCACAAACAAACAAAATGGCTTGTATTATTTTCTTTTACTGTATTGGCTGCCATACAAGATAAAGGTTTTGACAAACTCTCCTCCCTCCCCCCAGTCTTATTAAAAATCAATCAATCAGTCTCTAGTAATCTGTTTTAGAAAGCTTTGCTACCAAAGCAGGCATGCCCACAGCCCTCTCACCAATATCCTGGCTAATAGCACCCTGCTCTGTTTCTCCGGGGGGAGGGGCAGGAGCAAGGAGGAGAGGACTTCCTGTGTTATAAAATCAGGGGTGTACTCCCAGAGTTGGAATTCTGTACAGTTCCTTTGGCTTCAAAGCCAACTGCAGTGGAACTGTGACTCTAGCATTTGATGTCAAATGTTTAAGATGCCTTATACGGAAAGCAAAGGGCCAGATCCATAGCTGGTGTAAGTCAGGGTAGCTCAATTGCAAGTCAATGGAGCTATGTTGTATTGCGCCAGGTGAAGCTCTGACTCAAAATACTGATGCCAAAGAAAAAGACATTTCTCATTAGGCTTCCTAAACTTTTTTTAAGAGGCGAACTAATAACTCCAGGAGTGAAATGGTACAGATTTACATTTAATTATGCTGCTTGTATTAATGGCCAGTCCTTTTAAGGCCACCATATGGCTGTAACCTAAGAACTCCAGAACTGCTGGTAGAATCAGTCATTAGAACACAATCTGTCAGCGTAAAGCAGACTACTGGACCTTTGCCAGCATGACAGACCTGTTCCTATGTGAGTTTCTGGATTTACTTCCCACAAGACAGAATGCTCATTGCCTTTCCGGAGAGCGAGCCTTATTTGGGCTGCCTTTTTTTCCTGGTGTGTGTATATAGGTTGTGCCTTGCCTCAAAGAGTCAGATGCTCTGCTGGTGTAAATCAGCGTAGCTTTGTGGAAGTCAATGGAGCGATGTTGATTTAAATCAGCTGATGCTCTCATCTGAAGCTGGTCATTTTTTATTCACTGTTTACAGTATGCAGTATGTACCCACATATGGGTCTCATTATTAACTCATTTAATAAAAAAATGTTAACCAGTTCTGCACATGTATTGGGGGAAGGGTGCAAAGACCTTCTTCTCTAACCTCCTGCATCCTTGTGCAGAATTGAAGCAGTCAAGACTAATTACAGTCCTTCCACTTTCCTCAGTATGATGGCTAGTGCCCCTAGAGACAGCAGAAGGAGGCAAATTTGTGCTACCTAATAGGGATGTCAATGTGTAATCACGTACACGATTAACCAATATGTCTAGGCTTATTGGTTAATCTTATCTACTACACTCATCCCCCGCCTCCCCCCCTTGCTACCTCTCTATGTCAGAGGCAGCAAGAGGGGGAGGGGAAGCCAGTGCTGCCTGCCCTCTGTCCCCAACACTGCTGCCTCTGATAGAGTGACAGCAGCGTGGGCCAGGGGGATATGCAGAAGCTGGTACACATGGGGAACCTGCGTTTAAGCTGTCTCTCCTTGCATGCCAGCTCTGCAGAGCCGCCTTTCACCCTCCTCCCCCACATGCTGTTACCTCTATCAGAGGCAATAGGGAGCGGGGAGAAGGGGAGGCTGCCATAGAGCAGCCTCTGTTCATGGTGGGCCCAGGCCCACTGTGGATAGAGGCTGCTCTGTGGGATGCCGGAGCAGCCTCTGTCTGTGGGGAGCTCAGGCCTTCCATGGACAGAGGCTGCTGCCACCCCATGCTGTTCCTTCTGATTCAGAGTCAGCAGTGCGAGGTAGCAGGGGAACTCCCGGGGAGTAGGACCGGGAGCACACTGGCTACCAGCCCTGCCCCCGGGACTATTGAATAGTCGTGTAACCGATAATATTTTGTGCACTTACATGACTATTCAATTACACACTATCTAACATCACTACTACCTATCCTTCTCCACATTGGCCAGTGACCAAGCTCAGCAGAGAACATACACTGCCTCCTAAAATTGTGGCACTGAATCCTGGGAAGTATTGTGTCCCCACTGAAGAATTTTTGTAACGTAAAGGCAAAAAAAATCCCCTGAGAGAGGGAAATAGAATTTAACTCACTTACTCATTCCCATGTCACAGGGGAAGCCAGGCCTTTCCTGATATCAATAGCTGGTCTAATGTTGATTGCCAGACCTGCTGAAGTACTGAGATGGAAGTCAGCCAAAGCAGACAGCCTATTGGAGTTCAGTAGGAAGGAGGAAGAGAGGTGCTTGTGAAGCAGAAAGACAGCACTTCATAAATACGGAATTGTGCGATTATCTACATATGTGCTGGGATTCTATTCACATACCTCTAATTTTGTTTAAATGCAGACATTTGGTACTTATCAGTAGAAGTGTTTAGTTATCTGCCTTCTATTTTAACTAATACATGCTATTTGTATGCTAAAATTACAGATGGTCCTGAATCTAAACTCTAGATCCACACACTGCTTTTCCCCCCGTTCTGGTAGTAGTTCAAAATTTAATTCTAAATTTTGCAGCTGATCTTTCCCTCTAACAGGCTGACCTGGATCTGAAAATCCCTGAATATAATTAAAATGGAATTTTTGGGTACACATTCTGTCCTTTCTTAGCTAAAATGTGAAAAACAAAGTAATTTAGGTCTGTTGTTCTTCAATAAATCTGTTTCATTGGTTTCCATAGGGAAAGAAAAGTATGATGTTTCCCATTGGCTATTTCTTCACAGACTCAAACAACAGGACATTTATATGTAGACAAAAGTTTAAGTTTTAAATCCAAGATATGCTCACACAAAACTTCTATTGAACTTTTGAATGAGGTTTAACTGTTAATTCGAACTAAGGGGCGTATCTCGGAATCGCGCTTCTCTGCCGTGTGTAGACGCGGGCAGTTACTTCGGGCTAGTCATTTTCCAAAATGGCGACCAGCCGTGCATATGCTAATCAAGCGCAGGATATTTTAATCCTGCACTTCATTAGCAATTTCGGTCACCCTCATTAGCCTCCCAAGTTCGAACTATGGGGCTAGTGTAGACGTACCCTAAGGGGCAAAGTTACCAATCAGTACATGTTATTGCAAAAACTGGTCTGGAAAGAAAGACAGGAAGAAATTTACCCCCATTTTATAATATTGCTGTGTTAGGTGAACGATGGAGGGGATATATCTTCCTTTGTTCTTCTGAAGCAATTGCTGTTGCCCTTTGTTGGAGACAAGATTCCAGACTTGAGGGAACAACAGTTTAATCCAATATGGTGTTTCCAAGTGCCACATTTGGATGTTCCAAACACTTCTAACCCCGCTGTTGTGCCCTTTCCAGGCAAGACAACCTGCATTCTCAACAGTTTTACTACAGAGTTGAGGATGAGCTTCACTATAGCTGTTTTCATTTGGTGAATTAAGTAACATTTACCTGACACCCATATGCTTGTGATTGTGACTCTTAGGTAGTGGCTCAGTAGTAGGGCTTATGCTTCCTTCATCCTAGAAAAACTGACAGCACAGAATGAATTGTTATAGCCAACACAGAAGTAGCCTCACACTTTCCTTCTTAAGCATACCTGTGCCAAGCAACTGTAGTGGGCCCTGCCATTGTAGTAAGTGATGGTAAATTAAAGTAAGTTAGTTAATGATCAACTGGTGCATTGTAAGAGTTCATGAAACTGAAACCCATTAAGCATCTACTGTACTTCTTAAAAAAACCTACTGCCTTGGTTTAATCACAGATTACCAAGAGTTACTAGATGAAGAGGTTGTTTAAAAGCCACCCTCCCGACAAGCCTTGAAGCAAACTAAGGGTATGTCTACACTACAGCACTAATTCGAACTAACTTAATTCGAATTAGTTAATTCAAACTAAGCTAATTCGAACTAGTGCATCTAGACCTTAAAACTAGTTCGAATTAGCATTTTGCTAATTCGAACTAGCATGTCCACATTGAGTGGACCCTGAACCAGGGTTAAGGATGGCCGGAAGCAGTGCCGGCAGGGCATCAGGTTAGGACTCAGGAATGTCTCAGGCTAGCCAAGGGCTGTGCTTAAAGGGACCCAACCCCCACCCTGGACAGACAGTTCTCAGGGGTTCCCCGCTTGCTTGTCTAACTCTATCAGGGACAGCAAAGCAGTCCTGACTTGGATGCCCTGAGTGCCCACGCTCGGCACATCACAGCACTCGGCCATCAGCCCAGCTGCACTTGCTGCAGGCTGCCATCCAGGAAGGGGGGGGTCAATCGGGGGGCTGCAGGAGAGCTTCCACCCCGAGGAGCCCGCAGAGCCACCCCAGTCCTCCCTATCGGGGGCTCGTACCCCATTCCTCCCTCACCTCCTTCCACTTACCCCTTCCTAGCCCCCCTTCCTGATGTACAAAATAAAGGACACGTGTGTTCAAAAATAGAAACTCTCTTTATTGAACAAAACTCGGGGAGACTGGGAAAAGGAGGTGGGAGGGGGAAGAGAGAGGGTGGGAGAGGGGAGGGCAACTAAAATGATCAGGGGTTTGGAACAGGTCCCATATGAAGAGAGGCTAAAGAGACTGGGACTTTTCAGCTTAGAAAAGAGGAGACGGAGGGGGGATATGATAGAGGTCTATAAAAGCATGAGTGGTGTGGAAAGGGTGCATAAAGAAAAGTTCTTCATTAGTTCCCATAATAGAAGGACTAGAAGACACCAAATGAAATGAATGGGTAGCAGGCTTCAAACTAATAAGAGAAAGTTGTTCTTCAGAAAGCAAATAGTCAACCTGTGGAACTCCTTGCTGCAGGAGGCTGTGAAGGCTAGAACTAGAACAGAGTTTAAAGAGAAGTGAGATAAAGTCATGGAGGTTGGGTCCATGGAGTGCTATTAGCCAGGGGGTAGAAATGGTGTCCCTGTCCTCTGTTTGTGGAAGGCTGGAGATGGATGGCACGAAACAAGGGGCTTGGTCATTGTTTTGGTCCATCCCCTCCAGAGTACCTAGTGTTGGCCGCTGTCAGCAGACAGGCTATTGGGCTAGATGGACCTTTGGTCTGACCCAGTACGGCCATTGTAAGCTCAGGGCTCATGGTCGGGGGTCTCACTGGACCACCTTGATTTTAATGCAAACCTGATCCTGGGTGGCCAGGCTGGCAGCTATCCTGCCCTAGACGGCCACTATCCTGTGCCTACTGCAGATGTCGTGGATGAGGTGCACAATCTCTGCCCTAGACCAGGTGGGCGCCCAACTCTTGCAGACCCGGGCAGGCTCCCGGGAGCTGCCAGCCTGGTCCCGGGAAGAGGGGGAGGGCTGGGTGGCAACGGGTAGCTGGTTCGTGCCATGCCAGGTGCAGGGTCTGCTGGCTGGGTGCTGGCAGGCTTGCATCTGGCACGAGCACCGTAGCCAGACCGTGCCCCTTTAAGGGCCAGGAGGGGGGCAGACGAGTTTCCCTGGTGTTGGCCAGAGTGGCCACCAGGGAAAGCTGGGGAGGGCTAGCCTCCCACTAGTTCAAATTAAGTGGCTACACAGCCCTTAATTCAAACTGCTTAATTCGAACTAGGCGTTAGTCCTCGTAGAATGAGGTTTACCTAGTTTGAATTAAGCGCTCCGCTAGTTCGAATTAAGTTCGAACTAGCGTTTTCTATGTGTAGCGCCTAACAAAGTTAATTCAAACTAACGTCTGTTAGTTCGAATTAACTTTGTAGTGTAGACATACCCTTACTTATCTAACAATCTTATCTAACTCTGAGCATTCCCATGGACAAAGCATGGGGATAGTCATGGGTATAAAGATGGCTCCCTAGTAGGTCAACTTCTTCGTGGGCCACTCTGAAGAAGCTTTTCTGGACAAATGCCCCATGAATGAGTAGTTCACCTCAGTTGTCTGCTTTAAAAACTAAGAAAAGGCAGTGTCCTTTGTAAGTCTGTCTGTTAATAAAAAAAATGTAGTAAAAGAGTTTATTGCTGATGTGAAGCTTGTACATTCTATTTATCTGAATATCTATTTAAGTACCAAACTTAGAGTCCCCACCCATGAATACACTTAAAATCACACATGGTTAATGGGGTTGAGATTTTTACTTCTTCTGAACTGAGCCTCTAGGGATTAAACTAAATATTGAGCTTGGGACAAAAATCACAAGAAAACTCCAACCAGGAATAAAATGATAACTATTATAACTTTCCTGTATTTGCTTGCATTTTAAAGGGACTCTGAGGTTTGGTCTACACAAGGACTTTACATCAAATTTAGCTGCCTCTGGTCAATTTTCTAAGTGATGCGTCCACACCACCAAGTCTGTCGCATGGACCGTAAGGGCTGTGAAAGTCGATTTCTGTACTCCAGCTTTCCACAAGGGGTAATGCTCTTCCTGAATTTGCATGGCTGAATTTATGGTAGTGTAGACACAGCGTTGGGTGAAAGACAATTCTGTTGGCCTCCGGAAGCCCTCCTGCACTTCTCTGCTCTGGCCACAACTTGCATCTCTACTGCTCTCTCAGTGAGCTCAAAAAGTCCCCGGGGAAATCACAATGGTTTTTCCCATGTGGCTAATGTTGTGAACCCAGTCTGAGGGAGTAACACCCTTCACCATACGTGGAAATGATTCCAACAGACACTGTGATGACTTCCAATACTTCTGCTCCCATGGGTGCCAATTCCTAGGTGCACAGAAGAGTAGCAGTGTGGAGTATCTAGGAAATCTTGGCCCTCGTTGAGGTGTGGGGAGATGAAGCCTTCCTCTCAGAGCTCAGAACCAGCAAGAGGAACGCTGAAATGTACAGAAAAATCGCAAGCTGCCTGGCAACTAAAGAGTATTGCATTGCAGCATAAGGCCCAGGTTTCTGGCCACATTCAGTCAGCATATGCTCCCAATCAGTATAATTTAGAGAAGTCTGATCTCTCAGATGGTAACCTGGAGGGAAGAGGAAAAGAACCTTTTGAAACTTTCTCTGGGAAGCCACATGTGTCAGACATACTCCCCTTACCCCTGGCAGTGTCCCCAGGAGGCCATGTGTCCCATCCCCTTCCCACCTGCAGTCTACTGCTGGGCTGACCCCTTACCATGTCTTCCTGCCTCTGCACAGAGTGCATCCTGATGTTCCCCTGAAAATTCCACTTACCTGCTGTAAGTGCCTGCTTTAAAGCAAACATTTGGCCTTGTGTGGAACATACCTCCATTGTCTTTACAGAGACGTTCAGTGTACACTAAGAAATTACCATTAGGCTTCACACAACGCACCTCCTGTAATATCTGCCCTTGTAACTTTTCTTGCAGCTGAGCAGCAGCCAGCTCAGTGTGAGCTCCCCTCTCCCAGCATCTGCCCACCTGGTGCAGATCTGCAGGTGAAAATGGACAAGGAAGGAGATGTTCCATGAACAGATGAACTGCATGCACTTCCTTTTGACATAGATGGGGCCAAATGCCTGGACTGGATCTCTAAGCACCAGGAGAGACAAGCCACCTGGGAAGAGCAGGCCAGACAGGCTGAAACCATGTTTGCTTCCCTGACTACTGTGATGGAGTGCCATGCTGTGTGCATGGAGAGGGCCACTTCCCAGAGCCCCATGGGTCCTGATGGTACCCTTGGTCCTTTCTCCTCCAGCCTGTGGCTCCCATTCCCAGAGTCCCTAGGGGCCACTGGGGCTCCAGGGATATGGAGGGTTAGGAGGCAGGAGGCAGTCCTACCTGTGTTCCTGAGTCCTCCTTCCCCTTTCAGATTCCCACTTCATTCCTTCCCCTGCTAGTTTCCCCAAATAAACTCCTGCTCTTCAACCAATGGTCTCTTTATTGCTTCAGTTGCAATAGGGTGGGGTGGGGGATTAAAGGCAAACACACGGAATGCAAACGCAACTTGTTGAAAGCCATCGGGAAGAGTCTCAAAACTGCCCTTGCATAAAACTGTCCTTCAAAGCCTCTCTGATTTGCGCTGCTCCACACTGTGCTTTGCTTGTGGTGCTGGTGTCCAGCTGCTCAAAATCTCTGGCCAGGTGCTCTGCCTCAGCCCCCCCCACTACCAAAACAGCAAAACGCTAATTCGAACTAGTTTTTTAGTCTGGATCCGTTAGTTCGAATTAGCTTAGTTCTAATTAACTAATTCGAACTTAGTTAGTTCGAATTAATGTTGTAGTGTAGACATACCCTATTTGTGAAACTGATTGTTCCTTCCTAAGTGGAGCACCTTGCATTTGTCCTTATTAAACTTCATCCTGTTTACCTCAGACCATTTCTCCAATTTCTCCAGATCATTTTGAATTATGACCCTGTCCTCCAAAGCAGTTGCAACCCCTCCTAGGTTGTTATCATCTGAAAACTCAATAAGTATACTGTCTATGCTGATATCTAAATCGTTGATGAAGATATTGAACAGAACCGGTCCCTAAACAGACCCCTGCAGAACCCCACTTGTTATACCTTTCTAGCATGATTGTGAACCATTAATAACTACTCTTGGAGAATGATTATCCAGCCAGTTATGCATCCACCTTATAGTAGCCCCATCTAAGTTGTATTTGCCTAGTTTATTGATAAGAATATCATGCGAGACTGTATCAAATGCCTTACTAAAGTCCAGGTATTCCACATCCACCACTTCTCTCTTATCCACAAGACTCGTTATCCTATCAAAGAAAGCTGTCAGATTGGTTTGACATCATTTGTTCTTTACATATCCATGCTCTATCACCTTATTATCTTACAAGTGTTTGTAGATGATTTCCTTAATTACTTGCTCCATTATCTTTCCAGGCATAGAAGTTAAACTGACTGGCTGTAGTTTCCTGTGTTGTTCTTATTTCCATGACGAGTTTCGTTGTTGTCTTCTTCCTGGTAGAGTGTCATGTGTATGCTCTCCCATGTGTATGCGCTCCATATATTGTGCCATGAGGTGCAACACAGCTCACATGAGCATGATTATGATTTGCTGCAAACCGAGCTCCATCCTCACCATGCTCTGGCATCTGTGCAAGCAACCAGGGCACCAAAAGGTATGAGCACTCCTCCTTCACTTTATCTCATGTGAGGGTGAAGGGACGAGAGAGGTGATTTATGGGACATTGGCGACATGAGTCCCCAACCATCCTCTAAACACTTTTGGTTCCAGAGGCCATGGAAAACATAGTCCAGACTGCAAAGCTAACCTACGGTGCATCGCTCTCTGAGTTGACAGCAGGCTCCCTAATGGGGAAGCGCTACTTTGGACGACTGTCATTCTTTACCACAGCAAGGACAGAGACCTTCGACTTCTCAAAATCAGGTGGTAAGAAATTGATCTTATTAGATTCAACCTTTCCTTGTAGTGTAGGCATGCCCTTAAAGATTCAGGAAGGTGACATCTAGAATTGAGAGACTAACAATTACATTAAAAATTCCCTCAAAGTTCTCTGTGACTCCATTTTGTGAGAAGCCTGTTATGCAGGCATGCATTTGGGAATCACACACTGTTCATCAGGCTTTGTTCGTGAAAGCTTTGCCCCAGAAGTATAACTAACCCAATTATCTCTCCTAATTTTTTCATTAGTCATGGAACACTAATTAGGAAAAGTCTTCCAGGGTTAGGCATTGTGTCACTGTATTATAAGATTCAACAGACTGGGACACAATGTACACTAACTGAATGAACTTGAACTAGCCCTGTATCTAAATGGATGTGCATGAGAGCTCCCTCGCAGACTGGATAATGGTTTTTCTTAGGGAAAGATCTGAAAACTTGTCAACATTTGTGCAAACCCTTGTTGTATAAGTAAGTCACCAGTGTACTGGGTGTTTGCTCATTCATGTAACTGCTGAGCATAGGCAATAGCCATCTTTGGATTCAGTGCTGGATTAATTCAGCCTGGGACTTGGGTACATTATGGCAGAGAGCTGCCCTAGAGGGTGTGCCCTTGCCATCTGGTCCTTTCCTCCACTTTGTGATGGTGGCAGCAGTTCAGCTCCTTTCCCAGAGATACATGATTAGCAACATGGGCTCTCCTCCCTTCCACTAGCAGTATCAGCAGGGACTTGCCTTCCCTTATGAGAAGTAAATCTAGCATTACCCCCCCACCCCCAACACCCTCATCCACTTGCCAGTGTGAGTGATAGAGAAAGGCACAATATTCAGCCAGTAGCCAAGGTGAATCTGTCTGAGCAGGGGATGGATATGCAATGTGCAAATAGTCCCGGTAAAGCCAAGAAATATATGCTCATGTGTATATCAATGAGACTAAGCACATATATACTGTGTGTGCTGACCAGTGTGAGTAAGGACTGTGGAGCTGGGTCCATAATGCAGATAGGCAGAGTCCTATAATTGAAAGGTTTGTCTATAATATCCTTCAAGAACCCAGATTAGAGAACAATGAATAATGCATTGCATTATCCATGCAGTGACGCGTATGAAAATGATTTGCAAACAAGACTAAACTAGCTGAACAAATGGTTATTTTTCCATTTCACCCAAGGGTCAGTAATGTATTATTACATGATCCTTTCTCTCCAGAAGCACTGTGTTGATTGCCTGGTCCCAAACTGGTTAAAATATTCTCTTTACGTGATCTCTTCATCATACCAATCACTCACGTATTCTCACCTGCTCATATTTTTTCAAAGTGCTCATTTATTCTTTCCTTGATTGCACACTTTGTTTTGCTAAGGCCTAATTTCCTTTTGCCAGGATTCTTAAAATCGAGCATCACTGAAGATCTATTTTAGACTCTCACAATCTGTAATGCAAGTACAGTAGATATTGCTGCTCATTCCACTCTTGGTCTTTTACAAATAATGTCTATGTATTGCTGGAAAATAATCTAGATAATAAAAATAATCTAGTAAAAAAATTACTCTAAAATGGAGAATGCTGCTTGTCTAAATTTACCTTTTTGATTTAACGCCCCCTTCTCCCCCTCAAAAAAAAACAGCTCACCTCAGAAGCTGCAGGAAGGGAAGGGAGCTATTTACATCTTTCACCTAATAAAAAAAAATCCTAGTTTTGATTATAATTATAGTACTCCAATGGTAATTAGAAAGCACTGATAAAAATGTGATGCAGTGCTGTTTTCCTAAAATATCTTGGGGAAAAATACTCCTCGCAATTAAATTACCTTATAAAGGAAAATCCAGTCCTTTAGAAACAGAGCTCAATTCTCTGTTGGTATAAATTGGCTCAGCTCCATCAAAGTCAATGGAGGTGTGCCAGTTTTTACTAGCAGAGATTTAAAGGGTCTGATTCTGCTCTTGGTAACACCATTGCAAGTGCAAAGTCAATCAGGTATAAAACCAGTGGAAGTAAGATCCGAATTAAGGCCTAAAAGTGCAACTTCCAAGTTAACCAGTGTGAGGATTATGATGCATGGGTTTACTTTATCTGAAAGAAGCAGACTCTGCTTTTTCATGTAGTGTTTGATGTTCCAGTTCTTAAAAATATGCATGTAATATGTTGGACAGAGTGACCTGCAGTGGATCTATCTTTTAGAGGCTTTAATTTGTATTCATTTCCTACAATTATTCTGCTGTAAACTCCCCATGCAAGGCACCATTCCTGATTACATTCACCTTACTGGTTCACTGAGCAGGATGATAGGAAATCACACATCAGACTAGTCATTCAAGGTACAACTACCTGCCTGTCACTTAATCAAGATTCAGCCTCCTTGTGGCTCTGTAATTTAAAAGTGGGCACTAAAAGTATTTCATCCCTATTTTTAGTCATAAGACTGCTGAACCAGCAAACCCAGCCGCTCAGAAAGTCTGATCAGATCCCTTAAAAATCAAGTGATACGCTATCTGGTTACTGGATTGATGTAGTTCATGGTGATTCGACCACCATAGCTTTCAAAGAGCATTGTGACCTCCAGTAAGTGACATTTTCTCTGCAGTTGCTTTTTATTAAGTGACAAGCTGCTGCTACTTGCTTACATGTTGAATGTGTAAAAGGAATTGACTGCACACTTGCTTTGTATCACCCTCTCTTGTGCCCAAATATCACAAAGTATATTACTCTGTGTACTTTACCATATTCATATTAAATATAGCAATCTTGTACTTCACACAGAGGCTGCCAGGACCTCAGTAGTGTTCTTTATATCGCTGTATCACCCAGGAGCCCCAGTGATGGAACATAACCCCACATTGCTCTAGTTCTCTGCCCCAAGAAGCTTACTATCTCAGTCATGAATAAAAAACCAGTGTGTGCTTGTGAAGTACAGGTTGAACCTCCCTGGTTGAACCACCCTCGAGACCTCACTGGTCCCAAAGGAGGGAGTTTGCTGGACCAGGGAAGGTCAGCCCTCCTGCCAGGCTCCCCTTCCCCTGGGACACTGGGTTCCCAGCACCTCAGGCAGTCCTGGGGCTGCTGGAGCTCCATTGCCCCAATGCTCCCAGATTCTGCTGCTCTGGGACACTGGGGCTCCACTACTCCAAGGCCACTGGAGCTCCACTGCTCTGGGATGCTGGGGATCTGCTGCTCTGGAGCCACTGGAACTCTGTGGCCAGCCCCAGGGCCGCTGGTGCGTCACAGTCCCAAGGCTGCCCCAGGGTGATAGGACTCCCCAAACTGAGGCTCTCTGGTCCTGGGGCTTTCTGGTCTGGCAACATCCATGGTCCTGCTGGACTAGAGAATCCCAGAGCAGAGAGGTTCAACCTGCAGTGTTATCTTTGTTTTTTAATGGGGAAACTGAAGCATAGAACCAGTTAAATAACTTATCCACAGTTGCATATTTCTGGTTGAGCCAGAAATATGAAATCAGCTCTTGTGACTCTCGGTCCTGTATGTTAACCACAAACCCATACACCCCTCTGAAAATGTAGCACAATTGGTTGTAAAAATGATGGGGAGAGAATCTGGATAACTTTGGTGAGCATGTTATAGCTTACCTGCATTGAGACTTCCTTCCTACCTGACAGACGTACTATCCCATTAATTGCTGATGCCTCAGGTTAAAGAAGGAACCCACCTTTGGTACCAAAGAGGACATCAGAATATATGGCATGTAACATTTTTTTTGCTGTGCATAATGTATGTAAGGCTATTAGGCATAACATCAGGGACATTTTGTAAATCCTATGCTTGTTATTTAGTAGTTAAATAATTTCAAAGGCTATAATTCAAGGACAAACTATGCTTGCAGTAATACCCAAAGTCCTCACTCAGGATCAAGACCCCATTGTGCCGTACAAATAGGGAGTTAGAATCTGTCCCTAGGTCAAATAGCTTTTAATGTAAAGACCAGAGGCCACCATTGGATATCAGAAACAGTAGGGCTGTGTCTACACTGGGCCACTTATTCCGGAAAATCAGCCACTTTTCCGGAATAAGCTGCGAGCTGTCTACACTGGCCCTTGAATTTCCGGAAAAGCAACAATGCTCTACTGTACAAAATCAGCCGCTATTCCGGAAAAGTTACGCTGCTCCTGCTCGGGCATAAGTCCTTATTCCAGAACACTGTTCCAGAAAAGGGCCAGTGTAGACAGCCCAGTAGTCTTTTCCAGAAAAAAGCCCCGATCGCAAAAATGACGATCGGGGCTCTTTTCCGGAAAAGCGCGTCTACATTGGCCACAGATGCTTTTCCAGAAAAAGGGCTTTTCCGGAAAAGCAGCCTGCCAATGTAGACGCTCTTTTTCCAGAAATACTTATATCGAAAACTATTCTGTTTTAAGCATTTCCGAAAATTCATGCCAGTGTAGACACAGCCTAGGAGGGAGGATGAGGGGAGGAGGAAAGAAATCCAATGTGAAATGAGCCCAGGTCTCCTATATTTTATGTTGAGGGGCATTAATTGAAATCAGATTGTGCTTGATCTCTCAGCATGTGTGCATGTTTGTGAAATATGCAGAGAAATGACTAAACGCCTTTGCAACAGAGGAATGACAGCACGCTGCCTCAGTAGGCTTACAATGACATCAGTGAATGCAGAGCCTGTTCTGCATGGCCTCCTCTGCAGTGCTAGCATGGTGTTCATGTGGGTCTGGCATCAGTGAGCACTGGAGAAAGCCCCGATGCAGGTGTAAATCAGGAGTAGCTCAGCCACTGGTGTTTGTAGAGTTGCAACTCTGCTAAAAAAAATGTGAGAGAGAACAGAATTTGGTCCTGTATTAACTATCTTCAGAGCTGCACAGAGGATTTCCACATCTCTCTCTCTCACACACACACAAACACAACTCACTGTGGCCTTTCAGCTCTGCTGTTTTGATGTTGCCTTTCAAAAAAGCTCCATGTGCTTATCTCATCCTCATTACCTCATCTGCCTCCTTGTGAAGTTTAATTCATGTTTGGGAAGGGCTTCAATGAATTATTTGATGTAAATGCAAATTATTATGATTGTTGTCACAGGCTGCCACACCCAGTCTCCTTTAAGCAGGTTTATTCTCTGAGGGTATGTCTACACTACAAAGTTAATTCAAACTAACAGCCATTAGTTATTTTGAATTAACTTTCATAGCGTCTATACATGCAAACCACTAGTTTGAATTTAATTTAGCAGAGCGCTTAATTCGAACTAGGTAAACCTCATTCTACGAGGAATAACGCCTAGTTCAAATTAAGTAGTTTGAATTAAGGGCTGTGTAGCCACTTAATTTGAACTAGTTGGAGGCTAGTGCTCCGAAGGCCCCCTCGACCATGATGCAGGCCATGGTGAGCCTGGCATTGAAGGCCTGATAGGAGGGGTTGAGGTGTCCTGGGTACGGCTTCATGAGCCAGGGCTATAGGGGGTAGGCCGCATCCCCCACCAGGCAGACAGGCATGTCCATGTCCCCGACCCTGATGTGGTGGTCAGGGAAGAAGGTCCTGGCCTGCCGCCTCCGGCACACGGAGGAGTTCCAGAACACCCTGGTATTGTGTGCCTTGCCGGACCAGCCCACATTAATGTCCGTGAACTGGCCCCGGTGGTCACACACTGCCTGCAGGATGGAGAAGTACCCCTTGCAGTTGATGTACTGGGAGGCCTGGTGTTCCGGGGCACGGATGGGGATGTGCGTCCTGTCGATGGCCGCCCTGCAGTTGGGGAAGCCGAGGGCGCCGAACCCCCAGATGACGGCGTCCGGGTCGGCGAGGCAGACCACCCTGCAGAGCAGCATCCGGTTGATGGCCTTGACCACCTGCAGAGAGACACAGCAAACCGCGAATCACTGGGGCGCCCGGGAGTGTTCATGGCCTGGCACTGCCCCGCACCTTACTCCCGGAAGCAACCCCTGTGGGCGGCGTGTAGTAAGGCCGGGACAGACTGAACCCTCCGGTGCAGGGCACTTTCGCCTCCTCCCTCCCCCCCCCTGTTTTCCCTGGAGTGGCTCATCCCCTCCTTGCAGCCTCCCTGGCCCAGTGGCCGGTGGGTGCCGTACCTGCATGAGCACTGCTGCGATGGTGGATCTCCCCATGCTAAACTGGTTCCCGATGGATCGGTAGCTGTCCAGCGTGGAGAGCTTCCACAGGGCAATGGCCACATGCCTCTGGAGGGGGATGGCGGGCCTCATGTGAGTGACCCGTCACCGCAGAACAGGGGCAAGCCACTTGCAGAGCTCCAGGAATGTGTCCTTCTTCATCCTGAAATTCTGGGTCCACTGTATGTCTCCCCAGCGCTTCGGGATGATGCGGTCTCACCAATTGCTGCTAGTGTCCAGATGCCAGATGCGGCGGGGCACGCTGGCATCCAGGTGCTGCTGCCATTCCTCCATGACACCAGGGGAGGCCAGGGGGAGAGGCAGGGGCCTGACGTGCACCAGATGGTGCAAGGCAGCCTCTACCCATTGCTGTCAGGCTTGCAGCAGCAAGTCCAAAAACTGGAGCAGCATGCCCAGGGTGAGCTCTGGCTCCATGGTGCCAACTGCAGCAGTGTCCCCAATGGGAACCACCAATACAGGTAGGCAGAGAGAAAAATGCTTTGCAGTCCCTCGGCAAGGTAGGCAAGCAAGCGAAAAAGCTGAGAACCGGCTGTCCAGGGGGGTCCCTTTGAGCACGAGCCTCAGACAGCAGCCACACAAAGCAACTACTGACCTGATGCCCTGCCGGAACCAGTTTCAGCTGCCCTTAAACACGACCCAGCATCCAATCAGTGTGGACACACGACTACGAATTAGTAAAATGCTAATTCGAATTAGTTTTTGGGTCTAGATGCGCTAATTCAAATTAGCTTAGTTCAAATTAACTAATTCGAATTAAGTTAGTTCGAATTAGAGCTGTAGTGTAGACATACCCTCAGAGACTTAATAAGGTTTAGACCCTTCTTTTGAGGAAGTGCACAGTAGAACATTTTGTCTACATTAGAAGCATTTGCTAGTCAGTATTTTGTCAGTGGGGATATTTCCATTAACTTGTTCTAATATAAATATTTTACTTTTTTTCCTTGAGGAGGCAGAGGCACTTTCCCTCCCCTGTTACAGGGGGGGGGGGGAACTTGAGTTCTTTGTAGTTAAGTGTAAGAACCTGGGGTTATGGGGGTGGAAGACGGGGCTGGGCCAGTGAGACTTCTACATCACCCGCAAGAAGGTACATCTCTGAATACAACCCCATAGCCTCAGGAAGAGAGGCGAGGCTGCTTGCACAGATTTCCCCTGTGCATTCAGCAGGGAGTTCTGAGGTGTGTGGAGGTGATTATAACAAATCATCTAGTCAGCTGCTCAGGAGAGTTGGGGTGGGTACCTGTGAGCCCTGAGGTGCTGCCTCAGCTAGGAGCACATATGGAGTTAGGTGACAGCCCTGTCCATCCACACAGGCTTTTCCCTTGGGTTTCCAGCTGGGGAGGCAGCTGTCTTGCATGCTAAGGAGTGTTGCGGGGGTAAATGCAAAGCCCTGCTTCCCACCAGCATTCAGGGGTTTTCTTCTTGGCCTGGGAGCTTGCTCAGCATCCCACACCTCCTCCTACATTCCAATATTCTGCTACAGCCTGGAGCCCCATCCTGCACCCAAATTCCCACCTAGAGCTTGAACCTCTCACCCCTTCCTGCTTCCATAACACTTGGTCTTGGCCCAGAGCCCACTTCCTGTCCCAGCCCAGTGAAAGTGAGAGAGGGTGGGGGAGAGGAAGTGATAGAGTGAAGGGGGAATGGGGCAAAGTTAAAAAGTGATCCTGATATAAAAAAAATTGGAGACCACTGGACTTGAAGAATAAACTTTTCTGCATTCTGTAGGGCTATGAGTGAGGCAAGAGTGAATTGATCAAGGGCAGTGAGAAGGAAATTGCAGTAATAGAGATGTGAGAGGAGGAACAGAGAGTGTCAGCCATGTAGATGGATAGGAAAGAGTGTATTGCAGGAGTGGTTTACCCAAAGAAACTGCAATATTTATCCAGAGCCTGGATGTGAGGCCCTAGAGAGAGGTTTGAATTGAAGATGGTGCCCAGGTTACTGGCCTGAGTGACAGAGAGTGTTAACCAGAGACCAGTCGCGAGGTTCATCTAGATCATGTCTGTCATCAAGGTTTAGGATTGCCTACGTGAAAACTGATAAGGGAATGTAGGTGCAACAATGCAAACATGTTTAATAAACCAAGCAACAGTTATCCAAGGTAGGTAAACAAAGTATACCATAAAGGACTCCCTACATAAGCAAACAAACGGGTTAGAGGGACATTATGAAGTACAGACTCTGACCAAAATGGGTCTGTTCCCTCCCCAAGACGGGACCTGGGAAAGGGAATGAAGGATTTAAAAAGTCTCTTACCACATTCTGGCAGCTTGCTTCTGGAACTTTACAACCTCATGGTGTGGATCAGATTCAGAGCCATCCAGGTGATTTAGCAGGCAGAGAATGGGCCTCAGACAGCAGGTGGATATTGACTGTGCTAGGTGGGGTTCCTTTTCCTTCCCTGCATTATCATGGGTGCATGCAAGTACATTAGATCCTCCCACACCCCTGAGGAGCGATGCAATGGCACACATACCTGAGGGGAACTTAAATGCCAAGTAGGAAGAAGCATCACCAGCACTCTGTCTCTCAGATGGGCAGCCACGTTCCTCTGACGTACTAGCCTTATAGAGCCTGCTGTTGTCAGTGGTATTTTAGATGTCAGGTCATTCGGTGGAAAGAGTGTGAAACTAATCCTGTGGAGAGGGAAAAGGGGCAACCAAAATGGATTCCTAGCTGTTGTCACCAGAAATCCAAGATGGTGGGCAGATGTTAATGTCCAAACAGAAATTTCTCCCCTACAGCAGGGTGATGATTGTGCCCACAGTGATTAAGCAAGGAGGTAGTAGGAAGGGCTTCGGAGGAAACATTAAAAGCTCTGTTTTAGCTATGTTGAGCTTGAGCTGGTGGCTAGACATCTATGAGAAGTCAGAGAGACAGGCCAAGACTTAGACTGGACAGAAGGAGTCAGGTTGGGAGCAGAGAAGTAGATCTGAGTTGTCAGTATTTGTGAATCTGAATTTGTGCTTGTGAGTGAGATTACCCCAAGAGAAGTATAGCAGGAAAGGAGAAAAGGACCAAGGACAGGGCACTATGGAATCCCCAGAGAAAGCTGGAGGAGGATTCATGCTGAATGAGCCATTACAGAAGTAAGAGCAGAGGCAGGAGAAGACAGAATCCTGGAAGCCAAGGGAAGACAAGAGTTCAGTTTTTCTATTTGTTTTTAATTTGTTTCTAGCAGATGGCTTGATTTAATAGGTAGGGGAGTTGTTCTCTGGTAGGCATTGTTCTTGTTAGCTCAGCTCTTTAGCTGGCTGTCATTTAAAAGAACGTGCTCAAACCGGTATGTCCAGTTTTAGTCCATCTTTAAAGTACCATAATTATATTCTCTCTTCCCCAATATCTGGAAATAAATCCATTCAGCTGCAGTCTATGTAAAACTGAATGTGCTTTGCCAAGTTGATTCTACAGTCGCAACCCTAAGGGAACTTAAGTTCTTTGTAGTTAAGTGTAAGAACCTGGGGTTATGGGGGTGGAAGACGGGGCTGGGCCAGTGAGACTTCTACATCACCAGTGATAGCTTTGGCTGGCTTTTTTTCCTAGAAGATCCTCTGAACCTAGGTTTGGCAGGAGGTATCGCCCATCCAACCCTGTGTAGTGGTCTGTGATTGGCTGAAGCTAGTAATTAAACCCAAAAGTCATCTTGGTGAGTTGTCTGGACAACAGTGCAGACTGACTGGCTGCCACTGCTTGCTATAGACTCTAGATGCTGGCTTCTGAGGCTAGTTTGTCCTTAACTTTGCTGTTTGATTGCAGCCATAAGCTAGTGCTTCACCTTAATTTCCCTGACCCTACCATCTGCCTGTTTCCTGCACCGGGTTACCTGACTCTGGGTATGTCTACACTACCCCGCTAGTTCGAACTAGCGGGGTAATGTAGGCATACCGCAATTGCAAATGAAGCCCGGGATCTGAATTTGCCGGGCTTCATTTGCATAAGCGGGGCGCCGCCATTTTTAAATCCCCGCTGGTTCGAACCCCGTGCCGCGCCGCTACACGCGGCACAAACTAGGTAGTTCGAACTAGGCTTCCTAGTTCGAACTACCGTTACTCCTCGTGGAATGAGGAGTAACGGTAGTTCGAACTAGGAAGCCTAGTTCGAACTACCTAGTTCTTGCCGCATGTAGCCGCGCGGCACGGGGTTCGAACGAGCGGGGATTTAAAAATGGCGGAGCCCCGCTTATGCAAATGAAGCCCGGGAAATTCAAATCCCGGGCTTCATTTGCAATTGCGGTATGCCTACATTACCCTCCTATTTCGAAATAGGAGGGTAGTGTAGACATACCCTCTGACTTTCTGGTGTTCTGGCTTGGCTGGAACCTGACTTTGCTACTCACTACCTGACTGTAGCTTAGCATCTGAGCAGTGCACATAGGCTACCCATGACCTACCTTCCTATTGTTTCTGTACGTGTATTACTGTACTTCTGTGGACCTGTTGGCTCCATTCGCAAGACCAGTCTAGAATATTAAAATATATCAGACTATGCTTGTTTTCTGCAGTGCTTGCAGTTTACGACCCTGACACCGACAGAGGAGAAACAGGCTGCAGTAGGAATGAAACATTTAAGTATCCTCTAGCACAGCTTTGAAGGATGACTCTTTGCTTCACCAAGCCTGTGCTGCAATAAAGCACAGGGCATTTGGACACTCAGGCTCAGTGGGAAGTGTTTGGAGGAAAATATGGTTTCTTCTTTATCCTTTGTTGAAGGGTTGTGCATATAGCAGTTTATACTATGGGATTTATCTGTGCATACTCACTGCATAAACTTTCTAGCATCAATAGGACTAGAAACCCAACATATCTCCTTTTCCACACAGCACATTTATTTGAATGCATGATGACTCTTGATTCCTAAGGGCTTTGTCTATGCTAGGCCTCTGTTGCTAACATCATTTTAGCTGAACTAATTTTGGCAACATTAGGAAACCTAGTTTAGCCAGGCCTCTGGCTGCCAACACAGTTTTCAATACACAGTTATGTATCCCTTCTGGGAAAATATCTGATCTATGCAATGCTGAAAAATATATTGACAGTCAGTGGGCTGTCTATATCAGAGCTCCCAATGGTGCCAATGCAGGTTCACCATTCAGCTGAACCAATGTTAGTGACTGTGGGTAATTATGCAAAAAATTCCACTGTGAAGACAAGGGTTAGCTGATCAGCCAGCTACACAAAGCAATTTGTTGAACCTTTTCAGAGGAGGCTAAAATAACTTTTGCTGTCATCCAACTGTCTCTTACTTTGAAGGCATAAGAATATTAAACCATGACTTGTGAGCCTCAGCTTGTGGTTGGCCAAATTGAGATACCTGAAAGGGGCCTGGGTTTTTTGGATGACGGGTGTCTCCAAATGGACTCCCAAGATCACTAACCCATTTCACAATGTGGGCCATGATGTTTAAATTTATCAGGTCAAGCTGTCCTCTTTAAGTCCCACCATAATACTGAGAAGCAAAATTCAATGGTTGGCCTCTCTCCCCCATGAGTATGTCTACACTACAGCGCTAATTCGAACTAACTTAGTTCGAATTAGTTAATTCGAACTAAGCTAATTCGAACTAACGCATCCAGACTAAAAAACTAGTTCGAATTAGTGTTTTGCTAATTCGAACTAGCATGTCCACATTAAGTGGACCCTGAACCAGGCTTAAGGATGGCCGGAAGCAGTGCCGGCAGGGCATCAGATGAGGACTTAGAGCGTGGAGATGCTGTCTCAGGCTAGCCGAGGGCTGTTCTTAAAGAGACCCGACCCCTACCCTGGACAAACAGTTCTCAGGGGTTCCCTGCTTGCAAAGCAGTCCTGGCTTGGAGTGCCCTGAGTGCCCACACTCAGCACATCACAGCACTCGGCCATCAACCCGGCTGCACTTGCCTCAGGCTGCCATCTGGGGAGAGGGGGCAATTGGGGGGCTGCAGGAGAGCTTCCACCCCTAGAAGCCCACAAAGCCAGCCCAGTCCTCCCCATCGGGGGCTCGTACCCCATTCCTCCCTCACCTCCTTCCACTTACCCTTCCCTAGCCCCTTTCTTGATGTTCAAAATAAAGGACAATTGTGTTCAAAAATGGAATCTATCTTTATTGTTCAAAACTGGGGGAGACTGGGAAAAGGAGGTGGGAGAGGGGAAGAGAGAGGGTGGGAGGGGGAGGGCAACTACAATGATCAGGGGTTGGGAACAGGTCCCATATGAAGAGAGGCTAAAGATACTGGGACTTTTCAGCTTAGAAAAGAGGAGACAGAAGGGGGACAGGATAGAGGTCTCTAAAAGCAGGAGTTGGGTGGAGAGGGTGCATCCAGAAAAGTTCTTCATTAGTTCCCATAAAGAAGGACTAGAGGACACCAAAGGAAAGGAATGGGTAGCAGGCTTCAAACTAGGAACAGAAAGTTCTTCTTCACAAAGCAAATAGTCAACCTGTGGAACTCCTTGCTGCAGGAGGCTGTGAAGGCTAGAACTGGCACAGAGTTTAAAGGGACATGAGATCAAGTTATGGAGGTTGGGTCCATGGAGTGGTATTAGCCAGGGGGTAGGAGTGGTGTCCCTGCCCAAGGTTTGTGGAAGGCTGGAGAGGGATGGCAGGAGACAAATGGCTTGGTCACTGTCTTCGGTCCATCCCCTCCAAGGTCGCTAGTGTTGGCCATTGTCGGCAGACAGGCTACTGGGCTAGATGGACCTTTGGTCTGACCCAGGACGGCCATTGTAAGCTCAGGGCTCAGGGTCGCGGGTCTCAGTGGACCCCCTTGATTTTCATGCACACCTGCTCCTGGGTGGCCAGACTGGCAGCTCTCCTGCCCTAGACGGCCACTTTCCTGTGTCTAGTGCGGAGATCGTGGACGAAGTCCACGATGTCCGCACTAGGCCAGGCGGGTGCCCGCCTCTTGCAGTCCTGGGCAAGCTCCCGGGAGCCGCCAGCCTGGTCCCGGGAAGAGGGGGAGGGCTGGGGGGCATCGGGTGGGTGGCTCAAGCCATGCCAGGTGCAGGGTCTTCTGGCTGGGTGCTGGCAGGCTTGCACCTGGCACGGGCACCGTAGCCAGCCCGTGCCCCTTTAAGGGGTCCGGGGCCGGGAGGGGGGCAATAGAGTTTCCCTGGTGTTGGCCAGAGTGGCCACCAGGGAAACCTGGGGAGGGCTAGCCTCCCACTAGTTCTAATTAAGGGGCTACACACCCCTTAATTCGAACTAGCTAGTTCGAACTAGGCTTAATCCTCGTAAAATGAGGATTACCTAGTTCGAACTAAGCGCTCCGCTAGTTCGAATTAAGTTCGAACTAGCGGAGCGCTTGTGTAGCGCCTATGAAAGTTAGTTCGAACTAACGTCCGTTAGTTCGAACTAACTCTGTAGTGTAGACATACCCCATGATACTATACTCAGTAATGTACAGTTGGATGGCCTGATTTTTTTTCCTTCTCCATGAAAATTTTGAGTGTATATCCTGAGGGTTTCCCTGGCTACTGGCAGGCAGGCAGTATGACACCATCTAGCACATACACTCGTAGCAATAGTAGGAAAATATGAACATATTTTCAAAAGACAGTCAGTGAGGACAGAACCAATCACCCTTATCTATGGTAGCTCTTAACAGAACATTCCACATTGCCCTGGGATATTTCTGGTAGCTGTGACAGGGTTTATAGGTCCCTTCTTAGAGAGGAAGAAGAGTGCAGTGAAGAGAGCATTAGCATGAGATTTGGGACACCCCAACTCAATCTGCACACCAAGAATCTGTGTGAACCCTGCTGCCAGATGCTAAAAGTTCTTTAATGTGCTTTGGTCTGCACGGCTTTGAAATGGGAGTAGATTAAAGTGCACTGTGGAATTGTTTGTGTGAAGCAGCAGCAGAGTCTACAATGACACTTAGTGCATGGCAGGCAATTGTCAGGCAGATTTACTGGTTTGCTGCAAACTGTTTGTGTGGGCAAGTGCACAGTTTCTCTCTTCCCCTCTACAATAGGGATAATAGCACTTCCCTTCCTCATTGGGGTGTTGTGAAGATAAATGGGTTGGAAATGAGGAGAAGTTCTGATATTACAGTTACGGGGTCCATAGAAGCATCTAACATCTATTTTTGGTACTCTCTGCACGGGTTTAATAATCAGGCTACTTATAGTGATGGCAACACAGAGGAGCCCTGATAAGCCAACTGGCGACATGGCTTCTGGGTTTAAATCCCAAAATAATTTTTTCCTTCTAGGAATGACTCCCTGCACTGAGTGAAGCAGTTAAGTTGGACTTTTCTCAGGGAGAAAACAACTAGAGGCTGTGTGCCTAGAAGACAGAGCAGCTGACTTGTTTGTATTGTTTTCCCTGGTGTTTATATGTGTTTTGTTATTACTGTTTAGGGATTTAGGCTACATTTATGGCCACCACCAATAAAATAATCCTGAAATAGGGTGTTTACTGCTTTAGCTTCGAAATTGCAAATTTCCTGTTTAACCACAGAGAGCTTGGCCCTTCTGTAACATTCTTAATATGAAACAAATATTTTGTAGGAAATATAGGCGATCAGGTTTGTAAATGTGGTATTGTTTTGGGGCAGGATTTTATTGCCTCATAAGTAGTCTGCATTTCAACCTTTCCCAACTTTTCCAACTGGATTCACATTAAAGCCATGAATGTGATACAGTGACTTCAACATGAAACCAAAACGTGCCCAAGTGGAAGTGAAACTGGACTAAGCTTCACTCAAAAGAGCTGTGAATGTCAGGAACATTTTTCATGATCTGGCCTGAGCTCTGTGTTTGAGATGAAACCAGAGCTGTCCCAACCGTATGATGGTTCAGGGTGGTTTCCCAGACCCTACCATTTGAGGGGTCTCATGGCAACATCCTAAATTGTCCTATGGACACAACCCAGGATGGCCTGGAGGATTACTTGGGGGTGCTGGTGTGGGACAGCAGCAGGGATTGTCCCCTCCAATCCCGTCAGTGGGAGCTGGAGCAATCCAGCAGCTTGCTAAGCTCTGCCCCTCAGCCTTCTCCCTACTGCCATGGTGAAGTGGACTTCAGCAGGCTATGAGAGGGTGGCAGGGTGGGGTGGAGTGAAACGGAGTGGAGCAGGCTTCAAGGTCACCCCTGGTCCCACCATTGCAGTGACTACAGGGAGCAGGGACCTGCGCCCTGCTGCCACCTAGAGCAATCTCCTGGGTCGCATTGCTCAGGGGAGGAGGCTTTCAGCAACGAGGCGGAGCAGAGGTGGGGCCTATGGCAGCAAGGTTGCCCTGGGCTCTGCACCTAGTTGCCCCAGGTCCTGTGCCCCCCTAGAGACAGCCCCTAATGAAACAAACCAGGTCTGCCAACAGAGGGTGGCAAAAAAGGCAATTGCTCTGGGGCCTAGTGATTCTAAAGGGGGCTTTGGCTGGAGTGGCACACAGCATGTTCCAGAGTTTCGTGCTGCACACTCCATCTAGCTCAGAGGGCCGGCTGGGAGAAGGGAAGTGCCACACTGGCCAGGTGGCGCTGGGGGCTGGCTGCTCCAGCCCCATTCTTTCTGCCTGAAGCCCCACTCTTTCTGGGAGCACAGAGCCAGCCCAGGGGGCTAGCGATCCCGTCAGCTCCCCTGAAACAAATCATGCTTTCCTTCAACTTCCCTTACTCCCCATAAAATGATGGTTACAGGAGTCGGAGTAAGAAGTCCTCCAGCTTGACATTATTTCGAAATAATGGCTTTCTGTGTAGACATGCTCTTTGTTAATCTGAAATAACGCAGCTGTGTAGACATAGCCTTACAGAGTTAGGTTGAGCTACGCTGCCTTAGATTGACCTATCGGCACAGTGTAGACTCTGCCTAAGTCTGAGCTATTAGATCATCTTACCAGATGCACTGAGTTTAGCCCCTACCTAAGCTGAATTAGACCTTCAATAGTATGTATCATCTTGCCACTGCGGCAGCAGTTAGGTGTTTTAGATCAGGTTTGACTTAAAGCCATTACTACTAGATCTGCAAATAATGAATATTAAATACTTAATTAAAATGGGAATGTTTCAAGTTGGATCACATTCAACTAAAACACTCAGCTAACAGCTCACAATCTGTACAATCCTCCAAGGGAAACACACTATTAAGTGGACCTTTAGTGGTTTATGTTCAAAAAACTATTTCATCCAATTCCAAGAATGTACAGCTCACTCATAACACACGTACCAAAGAATATGAAACTCACATTATCCTTCAGATTCAGGCATTAATGGGTTTCTCAGACATTGCCATTTTTCAACAGTTTCCCTTTTTTTGAAAAAAAGAAGAAGTTTGGATTGAATCAAGCTGGTGCTGAATATTAATACCAACTTGGAAGCTGTTTCAGTAACATGACGATATTGTGTAATGTACTGAAGAGCTAGTGGAAGCAATGATGAAAAAATCTGAGTTTTGCTCTGCAGCCTTGGCAAACACCATCACAAACTATGTGCTGTAAAAAGGCTGAAGATTAATTCTGCCTTTTTCTGTCCAAATTCTTATCGAAATCTCTGCTATAAGTGTTACACTTTGTTGATCACTCCTTGGAGTAGGCCTCCCATTCTCACTCCCCTGCCCCTTCTTCTTGGCCGATTGGGCCCAAGTCCAAAACCGCAATGTCTCCTACTTTAACTGACTCTGGGAAGTGAAAAAGAGATTTAACTGTTGCTCAATAGGTTTGAAGACTGTTTAATTTAAAATATATTTTCAACTAGGCTACGTCTACACTGGCCCCTTTTCTGAAAGGGGCATGTTAATTTCAGAGGTCGTAATAGGGAAATCCGTGGAGGATTTAAATATCCCCCGCGGCATTTAAATAAAAATGTCCGCCGCTTTTTTCTGGCTTTTCTAAAAGAGTGTCTACACTGGCCCCGATCTTCCGGAAAAAGTGCCCTTTTCCGGAGGATCTTATTCCTACTTTGAAGCAGGCGGACATTTTTATTTAAATGCCGCGGGGGATATTTAAATCCCCCGCGGATTTCCCTATTACGACCTCTGAAATTAACATGCCCCTTTCGGAAAAGGGGCCAGTGTAGACGAGCCCCTAAAGTAAGGGAGAAATATTTAAATTCATTTGTTTCTTACATTATGAGTCAGTGGGATTTTCTGTTACATTTGATTATATTTTCAGCATAATATGATACACTAAATGGAACATAACAAGCACACTAAAAATCATCCATTGAGTAACCAGTCAAGTATACTGATAAATCATTAATGACATATGTTCTCAGGAGAGCTGTCAGAGTTACCAGACCCTGGGCAAGGGGATGGTCCAGCACCATGCTACTGGAAGATGTGGAGTCTCAGGTAGAAGGAGCCAGCTCCCAGTGCTGGACTGCACCATCCCCCCTTCCCATTGTCAGTCCTTAGTGCTGTCTGGAACATGCATCTTGGGTTTCTGGCCACCACTGCTGCCATAGTGGCAGCAGAAACAACAAGCTCCAGGCCCTTTACAATCACCAGGCCCCAAGGCAGTTGCTTCCCCTCCCACACCATTGGCAGGCCTGAATGTACCATATTGCACAAACTAAACTACATTAAAATATTATTAAGGTTTCAAGGTCAAGCAATCTAAAGTTAGGAAGCATTAGAATTAAGTATGAGAGGGGTAGCCGTGTTAGTCTGAATCTGCAAAAGCGGCGAGGAGTCCTGTGGCACCTTATAGACTAAGACCCACTTCGTCAGATGCAGACATACATCTGACGAAGTGGGTCTTTGCCCATGAAAGCTTATGCTCCTACACTTCAGTTAGTCTATAAGGTGCCACAGGACTCCTCACCACTTTATTAGAATTAAGGTAGCTTTTGCAACCTTAATTTGGTCCCCTTATATGTGTATTCATGGATTCCAAGGCGAGAAGGGACAAGTGTAATCATCTAGTTTGACTCTAGTCTCTGTATGATACAGGCCTTAGAACTGCCTCCAAAAATAACTTTTAGAAAAGAATCCAGTCTTGATTTAAAAACTGTCAGTGATGGAGAATCTAGACTGCCCTGATAATGCATTCCAATGGTTAATTATTCACTGTTATGTGTTCACACCCTATTTCCAGTCTGAGTTTGGCTAACTACAGCTTCCAGCTGTTATGCCTTTCTCTGCTAGATTGAAGAGCCCATTATTAAATATTTGTTCTCCACACAGCTAGTGATAGACTGTACACAAGTCACCCTTTAATGTGCTTTTTGTTATACTAAATAGATTGAGCACCTTGAGTCTGTCATTATAAGGCATGTTTTCTAATCCTTTCATCATTCTTGTGGCTCCTCTCTTAACCCTCTCCAATTTATCAACAGGCTTCCTGAATTGCAGACAGTAGAACTGGATGCAGTACTCCAGCAGCGGTCACACCAATGCAAAATGCAGAGCTAAAATAATCTTTCTACTCCTACTTGAGATTCTCCTGTTTATGGATCTGAGCATTGATTAGTTACAATAACACCCGGAGGCACCATTGAGCTGGGTGCAGTACAGTGTATAGAGACACATGGTCTAAGGGCTATATTCTGACTTGTATTACATGCTCACAAAAATAAATATGAGGATATTTTATACTTTCATGTGTGCTACATGGATGTGGAGTCCATGCATCTGCTTTCTCTTCACCCTAGAGAGGTGGTGGTGGGGGGGCATAGAATGGGCAGGGAATGAATAAAGTATTAGCACTGCCCCATGCCTCCTCCTTTTTTACTGGCTTGATTAGCTGAACCAGAGCTGCGGGAGGGGTAATGATTTACTGCTGGTGTAGACTAGGTGCAATTGTACTACCTTCTGGAAGCAAGGAGGAAGCAGAGAAGGAACTGTGATTCATAGGTGTTTCTGTGGATCCTAATGCACATCTAGGGCTGCTCCTGGATTAGTGCAATTTATGCATCATCCTTTGCACAAGTTTAATCACAGTCTAGCCTCAATTTAAGAAAGACACAACAAAAGAACCTTTACATATATACAGGTTGGACCTCCCTGTCCAGCACCCTCAGGTCTTAAATGAAGGAGTTTGCCGGACCAGGGGAGGTCAACATTCCCCCTCCTGCCCAGCTAGGTTCCTGGCCCCCCGGCTTCCTTGCCTCTGAGTTGCTGGCCCACCATTACTGGACTTGTGGCTATAGGGGCTCTTTGACCTAGGAGCACCAATGTTGCCAGACCAGAGGCTTTGTCTACACTACCAGATTAATTTGAAATGTAGGTATTATTTCAAAATAACATAAGTTGAACCTCTCTGGTGTGGGATACTCTGGTCCGGCAACATCCATGGTCTGGCAGAATCATGGATGTTGCTGGACCAGAGAGCTTTTGGACCAGAGAGCCCCGGCTCTGGGCAACAGAGTCCTGGTACCCTGGGGCAGCCTTGGGGCTGCGGAGTGCCAGCAGCCCTGGAGCTGGCCGTGGAACTCCAGCAGCAGCAGAGCATCTGAGCCCTGGTGGCCCAGGGACAGAGGAGGCCTGGTGGCCCAGAGCAGCAGAGCCCCAACATCTCTGGAGCAGTGGAGCCCCGGCAATTCCAGGGCAGCAGAGCCCCAGCGCTCTGGGGTAGTGGAGCCCTAGCAGCCCTGGGACTGGCCAAAGAGCTGGGATCCCGGTGTCCCAGGAGAGACTGTCAGAGGGGGCCGACCTCCCATAGTCTGGCAAACTCCCTCCTTCTGGACCAATCAGGTCCTGAGGGTGCTGGACCAGGGAGGTCCAACCTGTATTTCAAAATAAGCTTATTCCTCTTCACAAGCAGGAGTTACTATTTTGAAATAATAAGCCCATTATTTCAAAATAGCAGTAGTGTAGATGCTTTCCTTGTTATTTCAAAATAATTCCCCAGTGTAGACATCCCCAGAGAGTCCTGGTTTACAGAGGTTCAGCCTGTACATTCAGTAGTTCTTAAACTCTTACACATATCCATAAATGATATTTGAATCTTAGTAGTGTTATTCCAATTCCACATCAGTGATGTTTAATCTAAGATTTCATTCTGATCGTTCTTTAATCCAAATATTTGGGCTTAAGGGCTCCTGAGAGCTTGTAAATGTTAGAGATTTGCATCTGAGTAAGAATAATTAGTACACCCAGGCAAATACTGCAAAAAAAAAAAAAAAAGTTGGTGAACAGTTATATGAATAAAATCCACAAATTTTCAAATATGGTCTCCAAAATCACTTTTATTACATTATGAAAATATTTATAAAATAAAACCTATCAAATCCTATTAGGTGACTTCATTATTTGATTAATTTTGCCATTTGTCTTTAAATACTTAACAAAATCAGTGGGTTTTTTGGGAGCAGGGCACGTTTGACCTGCATGTACAACCAGATTTTTGATCACAAGAATTGTACATGTTCTGAGATTACTTTTCTGCTAACCTCTCAGTGTTAGCATTATCATCTTCTCCCTCTATATTTTCACTTCCATTTTTCTGTCTTGTCTACCTGTCTGATCTTCTCTGGACTGCAAGCTCCCTGGGGCAGGGGCTGACTTTTTGAATGCTTGGCTGCACAGTGCCTAGCATAATGGGGGTCTTGATCCTTGATTGGGCTTCCAGGGTGCTCTCATACTATACATAGAAAAAAAGAAGAATTTTGATGGGAAGTGGAAGCGTTTCTGAATACTTTTGGACCCATGCATTCACAGTAACATTTCTGTCCATGTTTGAAACCTTCTGGAAATCTCTGTGAGGACTGGGAGTCATTCATCTAAGATGTAGAAATACTATATGACTAGACAAGCAGGACCTATTATAAAGCCTACTGCAGTCAGTGCAAATCTTCCCATTCACCTTAATGGTGTTTTGATCCACTCTCCAGTGTAAATAGGGAATTATGAATAATGACTTTCAAAAGCAAGAGCCACAACAAATAGTTCATGAAGAATGCACGCACTGAAATTTGCTCCCTATAAACTGTTGAATAATGAACAAATCTGAAAAAAAAATCACAGGTAATTCAGGAAGGACCAAATCCTCCTCCTTACTGAAATTAATGATAACATTTCAACTTATTTTAATGGCAGCAGGATTTGGAGTGCATGGCCTAAAGAATTAAATGTAAAAATATTTAGATGGCTTGTTGGCTGGGAACAGTTTGCCCATCTCTTGTAACACGTGATTATATTTTCTAAAAACAATGACTATTGCTTTTGTCATTTTAGCTGCAGATGTAGGCTTTGGAATGGATAAGACTTACTATGTCCTGGACTTTGTTGTGGAACTTCTCTATGGCAGGGTTTCTCAACCTTTTTCTTTCTGCTCCCCACCCCCACCCGTACTATAAAAACTCTAGAGCTCACCTGTGCCACAACAGCTGTTTTTCTTCACATAAAAGCCAGTGTCAGCATTAGGGGGGAAGGAAGCAGGACAGCTGGTCAGGATTCCATGCCACAAGGCCCCCCCACAAAGCTAAATTGTTCAGGGTTTGTCTTCTGCCCCAGGTGGCAAAGTTCAGGGCCTGAGGCTTCTACCCTTGGGGTAGGGCTTTGGCTTTCTCCCCAGGGTCCCATCAAGTCTAATGCTGGTAATGCTTGGAGGACCCACTGAAATCTGCTCATGGCCCCCAAAAGGGCCCAGGAACCCTGGTTGAGAACCACTACTCTATGGCACATTCTCGTTTACATTTTTAATTCTAACTAATATACTTTCAAGAATAGTTCTCATAGGCTGTGTCCAGACTCCATGCCTCCGTCGACGGAGGCATGTAGATTAGCCAGATCGGAAGAGGGAAATGAAGCCGCGATTAAAATAATCGCGGCTTCATTTAAATTTAAATGGCTGCCCCGATCTGCCGATCAGCTGTTTGTCGGCAGATCGGGAGAGTCTGGACGCGATGCCCCGACAAAGAAGCCTTTCTTCATCGACACAGGTAAGCCTCGTGAAACCAGGTTTACCTGTGTCGATGAAGAAAGGCTTCTTTGTCGGGGCATCGCGTCCAGACTCTCCCGATCTGCCGACAAACAGCTGATCGGCAGATCGGGGCAGCCATTTAAATTTAAATGAAGCCGCGATTATTTTAATCGCGGCTTCATTTCCCTCTTCCGATCTGGCTAATCTACATGCCTCCGTCGACGGAGGCATGGAGTCTGGACACAGCCATAGTGTTTCACATGGGGCCTTCAGAAATATTGATAGGGCAATACATTTTCTCCAGACATAAAGCTTTAAATTAAAATATTCAAACAGTAGCTTAAAACAAAATCCTTCAGAGCAGACACAGGTAAATCCTGAAACAAGGAAAGGAGATTGGATAAAGCATTCATTTTAATCATCCGCTTTTTCTTGCTAGGAAGAAGCGGTAGACAATCAATCTATTTAAATCCATTTTCATTTCCTCAAGTTGATTATTATAATTATTCTCATGTTTCATGTCTGGATGAAAATTAATACTTATTCCACAGACTGTGGGTCAAATCAGGAACTCCTTTAGTATCAGAGACTTTTTATCATCATTATAGCATCAGTCTTTGATTTACTTAGGATCCTATCTTGTAAGACTGTTACATGCAGAACTTCTGCTTATGCCATTGGGATTTTCCACATGGGCAGTGTCTGGATTGGGTTTGTATTTTCTACCCCAAAATAAAGATGAAATTTTGCATTAAAGAAGAATCATGGAGACTGATTTATGATTGTTAGCCTACCTTTGTGATTTAAACTGTTTGGCAGTTATTGTGTACTGTCCCAGATAGAGCTCCATATTCAATGTGGTTGGAAAATGTTAACAGATAATTTATAAAGCAAACTGCCTTTACAAGTAAATTCTTAATGAAAAAAATGAGACCTGAAAATTATTTAGTTTTTGAAAATTTACAATGTTTATTGGAAAAGTTTCAGTTTTTGATTTAAAGAAAAAACCACATTAGTTTTCAATTTCTGAAAACTGAGAACTTACTAAAACCCCAAAATGTTTATTGATATGGAAAACCTTTTGGTTTCAAAAAGCTGTGGAACTAAAATCTCTCAAACCTTAGTCTAAGTATTACACCCACTTTGGGGCAGTGTTCTTGATGCAAAAAGATGACCCAATGTGTACCAGCAGTGGGGCTCCTCAACTAGCAGCTGAAATCACTGAGAGCTCTGTTAAGTGGGGGACACTGAAGGCATCTTGGTGAACAGCCAGCAGGGTGTCTAGTGGAGAGGTGCAGCAAGCAGCCATGCAAGGAGGCTGGCAGTGAGGAAAGGCCAGCAGGATGGCTGGTGGAAAGGCACAGCCAGTAGGGCAGCTGTTGGAGAGAGAGAGAACAAACAGGTTGGCTGGTGGAGCTGAGTCCTTTAGAGATGCATGGGAAGCAAGTGCCTGAGCTGTGGATAATGTGAGGGGTCTCCTTCCCCTCACATGACCTTCCACTGAAGCTGGGAGGGTAACTCTGCAGATGAACTTCTCAACTTTGGAGCTAACACTGACTGATGACAGCAACTGTGAGTGGGATGCAGAGAAGGGATGGGCACATTAAAGGGACTTCTGGGTTGCTTAAGAGCCTGAGGGAAAAGGACACTTCTCAACTTACTTAGGTTGGGTCTTTTGCTCATGGTTTATGTTTATGAACCCTGTTTGTGGTGTTTTCCCAAATTAATTCAGACTCCGTGCTTGTGAAAGGAGAAGTACTGTCTCTTAAAGATACCCAGGGGGTGGTGTGTAATTGTTTGAGGTCTCTGGGTGGGGGCTCAACCCAGTTTTGTGTTGTATTGATAAAAAGGAACCCCTGGATACTGAAGCTATTGCTGTCAAATCTCACTGTCAGAAAGGGAAGGGAAATATTTATTTACAAATGGGTGGATGGAGAAAAACACAAGGGGAAGTTAGCGGAAGTAGGAAAATAGGATTACATCCACCACAAGTCCCCACTGGTCCTGTGGCACCACAATATGAAAGGGAAGGCAATGAACAATGTATTTCCATTCAAAGATCAGGAATTATGGGAAATTTCCAGTCTGGCAGTGAGTCTTGGGTCATCCTGGTTGTCATGGGTGGTTGGTGAAGGTAGGGCTGTGGTAGGCAAGCCCCCCAGCCACCCCTTCTTGCAGAGGCCCCTCCCCCCAGGGAGCCAAGCTTCCTCTCTGTCCCCCCCCCAATACAGGGAGGTGGGGCAGTGCAACCCCACCATCACTAGGAGAGTGGGTGGCACATGGCTCCAGAAGGTGGAGGGCACGTGTCCCCAGGCTCCCTGGCCCTGGAGCACTGCTGAGGGCAGGTGCTGGAGGTAGCAACACTCCGCCCCAGAATGCCTACAGTAGGGGTTCTGGGGGTGGAGTGTGGGTGGGGCCAGGCTGGTGGTTTGGGAAGGCAATGCCTTCCCCTACTTAGGATACCGGACACCCATGTTGGTTCTCTTCAACACTAGGGGTGTGTCTAGACTACAGAGTTTTGTCGACAAAAGTGGACTTTTGTCGACAAAACTATACCTGCATCCACACTACCGCTGAGTTCTGTCGACATAACGTCGACAGAACTCAGCAGTTTTGTCGACGTATGTAAACCTCATTTTACGAGGAATAACACCTTCTGTCGACAGAGTTTCTGTCGACAGAAGGTGTTATTGAATGGAAACTGTCCTTTGCGTCCAGACTACCATGTCGACAAAAGCAGCTTGCTTTGTCGACAGAACTCAATGTAGTCTGGACGCGCTTTGTCGACAGAAGTTTTGTCGACAGTATCTGTCGACAAAACTTCTGTCGACAGAAGCCTGTAGTCTAGACGTACCCTAGTAAACTTTCCCCAACAAACCCCTCTAGTGCCCTCTTCTGCTGCTCTCTGCAAATCCACACAGAATGACAAGCTCTGTTAGCTGCAGTCCCCCTTCTTATTCCCAAGTCAAAGTCAAGAGCCTCAGTGTTCACTGCACTAAGCAGAATTGGGCTGCAATGATACTGGCTCCAGTTCCAATTTGTCCTCCTTGGGAGATTGACACAATGTTTCTCCTGTCCTGGGGTGTCCCCATATCACTCTGTCCCTCCCAGGCTTTAGGCAGGGTCTTGTCTGCTTCTTGCATGCTCCAGCCCTTCTCTTTGGAGGTACAGACACACAGCCATTTGCTCCCCTTCTCTCCACCCTCCTGCAACCATCCTCAGGAGAAGATTTTAAAGCAGCAGTTTTGTCTAAACCCCTGAGGGCTTGTACTTGTGATTTTAGAGTCTCCACATTTCTGGAATCTTTTTGTTTGACTTTGTTGATATGCCAGGGTCATTAATGAGAAGACAAACACCAGAGTCAGAACTCTAACAAAGGTGCATGAAGCCTTCTTTTACTTTGTTTACAGTGTTGCTTCCTTCTTCATCTGGACCCTGTTTCATCGGTAGAGTATGAAGGAGGGACTAAGAACTCGCTAACTCCTTCGGGTGGCTTGAAGGGAGAAAGCAGTCCAGAAGATCTTATAACTAACAGCTGGAGTGTTAGGCTGTGTTTGCTTGAGAAGTCAGGAAAAAAATTCTAATCTTGCTTCTTTTTTTCCCTTTTTTTCCTGGCGGTGGCTTTGCTTTTGTATGTGTGTTTTTAGTTTACCTGTTGTATAGAATCCTTGTTCCCCTGGAGATGTAGACTGGAGATGGAAGGAAGAAAATCACACTGGCTTATGGCTACTATGTGTAGATTTTCCGAGGAGGTGGACTTTTAGAAGTGTCTTTTTTTGCTGCTTTATTTGTGCCTTTCAACAGCTCCCAGCCTGCTCGAGGAAGAAATCTGAAGCCTGTCAGTGTTGCTCTGAGTCTCCCAGAGGGGCTCCTTGAGACAGACAAAAGGCTCCTCATTCTCTCAGGAATTGAAGGCAGTTCATCCACAATAGTTCCCAGCCCTGGCTGGCGTGCTGGAAGTAAAAAACAAAACACAACATAAAACAGTACTCATGTTCAAGAATTTGTTTTGATCAGATGAGCAAGCACAAGGGCAGGCTGGGACAAGCGATAGCAATGGAAAGGATGGTATAACACATAATACTAGAAAACAAATTCCACTGTACAACTTCATCATCACATGAGTGGAGATAGGGCCTTGGGGATATGGGAGGAGGTGCAGGAGGCTGGGGGACCAAAGCTTTTCTCTAGGCAGCCCAGGCCCTGTTCTCCCCACCCCAACCTACTCCCTCAGGCTGCCCTTCTGATTACTGTCAGCCACCTTTGCAACCCTCTGCCAGAGCCATAGCTCCAGACCATGGTTTTCAAGGCAGAGAGGACTGAAGATGTTCATAGAATACTGGAAGGGACCTCAAGAGGTCATCGAGTCCAGTCCCCTGCCCTCATGGCAGGACCAAATACTGTCTAGGCCATCCCTGATGGACATTTATCTAACCTACTCTTAAATATCTCCACAGATGGAGATTCTACATCCTCCCTGGGCAATTTATTCCAGTGTTTGACTACCCTGACAGTTAGGAACTTTTTCCTGATGTCCAACCTAAACCTCCGGTGATGCGGTTTAAGCCCATTGCTTCTTGTTCTATCCTCAGAGGCCAAGATGAACGAGCTTTCTCCCTCCTCCTTATGATACCCTTTTAGATACCTGAAAACTGCTATCATGTCCCCCCTTAATCTTCTCTTTTCTAAACTAAAATCCAATTCTTTCAGTCTTCCCTTCATAGGTCATATTCTCTAGACCTTTAATCATTCTTGTTACTCTTCTCTGGACCCTCTCCAATTTCTCCACATCTTTCTTGAAATGTGGTGCCCAGAACTGGACACAATACTCCAACTGAGGCCTAACCAGTGCAGAGTAGAGTGGAAGAATGACTTCTATGTCTTGCTCACAACACACCTGTTAATGCATCCCAGAATCATGTTTGCTTTTTTTTGCAACAGCATCACACTGCTGACTCATATTCAGTTTGTGGTCCACTATAACCCCTAGATCCCTTCCTGCCGTACTCCTTCCTAGACAGTCGCTTCCCATTCTGTATGTGTAAAACTGATTGTTCCTTCCTAAATGGAGTACTTTGCATTTATCTTTATTAAACTTCATCCTGTTTACCTCAGACCATTTCTCCAGTTTGTCCAAATCATTTTGAATTTTGACCCTCCAGAGCAGTCGTAACCCCTCCCAGCTTGGTATCAGCTGCAAACTTAATAAGCGTACTTTCTATACCAATATCTAAATCGTTGATGAAGATATTGAACATAGCTGGTCCCAAAACAGACCCCTGCGGAACCCCACTTCTTATACCTTTCCAGCTGGATTGTGAACCATTAATAACTACTCTCTGAGTATGGTTATCCAGCCAGTTATGCACCCACATTATAGTAGCCCCATCTAAGTTGTATTTGCCTAGTTTATTGATAAGAATATCATGTGAGACTGTATAAAATGCCTTACTAAAATCTAGGTATACCACATCCACCACTTCTCCCTTATCCACAAGACTTTAATATGGATTATTAAATATACATATTTTCTGGCTGCTCAATAGTAGTTTGCTGTAGGAACACTATGGCTGTGTCTACACTGGGCCACTTATTCTGGAAAATCAGCCGCTTTTCCGGAATAAGCTGCGAGCTGTCTACACTGGCCCTTGAATTTCCGGAAAAGCAACGATGCTCCACTGTACAAAATCAGCCGCTATTCCGGAAAAACTATTCTGCTCCCGCTCGGGCATAAGTCCTTATTCCGGAACACTGTTCTGGAAAAGGGCCAGTGTAGACAGCCCAGTAGTCTTTTCCGGAAAAAAGCCCCAATCGCGAAAATGGCAATTGGGGCTCTTTTCCGGAAAAGCGCGTCTACATTGGCCACAGACGCTTTTCTGGAAAAAGGGCTTTTCCGGAAAAGCAGCCTGCCAATGTAGACGCTCCTTTTCCGGAAAAACTGAAAACGGAATAGTATTCCGTTTTAAGCATTTCCGGAAATTCATGCCAGTGTAGACACAGCCTATAACAATTAGTGAGAACTTGTATAAAAATGTTAGTGGCGTGGATTTTGTATTTGTAGACCAGTCTGAAATCTCATGCTAACCTTATATAAGTAGAATAGTGATTGTATCCTTTGGTATATATGGTTGTGACTATTTTCTTCCACTATTTGATCTGAGGAAGTGGGTCTGGCCACGAAAGCTCATCATCTAATAAACCATCCTGTTAGTCTTTAAAGTGCTACATTGTCCTGCATTTTGCTTATATAAGTACAAATTCAAAGGCCGTGCTATTAGCTGCATGGAAAAAAAAGTCCGGCAAGTCGTACTATGAGTTGACTGCCAGAGCTTCCACGCAACAATTAAAATATGTACTAGAAGTTGGACTGCTTAGGCAACCATTTCACATTCTTCTCTCAGCAACCTCACTGGGAGTTTGGCCTTAGTAAAGACTTCAAGATTTGACCTTGAATCTTTCAGGATGAGTTTGAAAGGAAACAAATCTGCCATTAGCACATATACAGCAAGGGTATGTCTACCCAGCAATATACGCTGGGAATCGGAGCCGGACTCAAACATAACCCCTCTTCCGTCCACACACCCAGGCTATGTCTACACTCACGGCTTCTTGCGTGAGAAATATGCAAATAAGGCTAAGTGTGGATCATCGCCAAGCCTCATTAGCATACCTAATGAGCTGCCATTTTTGCAGAAGAGGCTCTTGTGCCAGAAGGAGCTGTCTACATTGTCCCTTCTTGCGCAAGAAAAGCCCTCTTGAGCAATGCCGCTATGCTGATTATTTTTAGGAATAAGGGCAACAGCTGCTCAAAGTTTAGGAATGCCTTGATTGGTTTCTGATTAGAACCTCGGGACTAGAGTCTATCTCTATTATGGGCTGATTAGCTCATGCTTAGGGGGAGTTTGGATTTAGATGTGATTGTGATTATGGGCTTTGCCCCATAGGTTCATTGCTACTCTTAAATATTATTACACTGTAAATAGAACCCGTCTCAAAATAACAAAGGTTTGAAACAGAGTAGCAGCATTAAGACATTCAAGTGTTGGTATTTTGTCACCGTGATCCTTTTACCTTCATGCATTGTGTAAAAGGGATGAAGGCTAAACATTGTTGTTTTGCTTTTGCATTGGTGCGCCTTAAAGAAGATATTCAGTTGGCCATGCCTGAGCCCTGTTTCTGTTTGCCTTCTGCAAAGCTGAGCAGAAAGCTTTACCCGCACAAATATTTGCAGAAAGCAAATGTCAGCGTTGTCTGCAAGGGAAGGTCATCTGATAAAGCACTGAGCTGGGATATAGGCGATGCGGGTTCTGGTCTCAGCTCTGCCTGAGGCTTCCTCTTTGGCCTCGGGGAAATGATATAATCCCTCTGTTTCTCCCCTGTGAAATAAGGATACTAATACTTCCCTATCTCTGCTGGGGTGCTGTAAGGATACATTTAATAATGTCTGTGAGGAGTTTACATATTGTGGAGATGGAATGAACTACGAACATATATACTCTCAAACTGAATTTTTACCTGTTAAAAATGATTGTCCATTCAGTGATCAGAACAGAACTGATCTTACAATTCATGAACACCCATCTTTAATTTAGATTATTCATGATCAATCTATAAAATAAAATATTTGGAATATTGTATCTAACCATGACTAAATTCTAGAAAAATGCAATTGGCAGTTCCATGGCTATTCTGGAAGCATAAAGGGGGCTAAATTTGCTGAATAAATTATTCTTGGTCAATCATTTGATCAGTTCTATGAAATATCATCATGCCATAATATTATATTACCATACAGTGATGTTGGATTACCACATAGCAATATGTGAACTGTGAAATTGTGATGCAGCATCGCTCTGTGCTGTGTCAAATACCAAAATGTCACAGCACAAATGATTCAACATTGTGGCACAATGACTTTGGATTTAAAGGATAAAGCTGTAAAAGGCAGCCAATCTCTGCTGTGGAAATTGCCTCAAAATGCATCTCCATCATGATCTCTAAGTTCATCATACGTAGTCCAGCGCTGGGCCTCTCCCCAGCAAGTCACTGCTTAATTAGGTGATGGTGGTTTTGAGAAGTAGACAAATGTCCACTAGGGACCTGTCTGAAATTACCAGAGTTATTTTACTTGGTACCTACTTTGAATCCAAGTCTCCAAAGGTGAAAGGCAGGCAATTGCATTAACCCACATTTTTCTAAGCCCTTGATAATTTGCCTTTCAAATTAGGACTATTTCTGAACATTTCCATCCATCGCTAGAGACTTTTTGAAGGAGGAAATGGGACTTTTGCATCCGAAAAAAAAAAAAGAATTACTGAAGGCTTTTGCAAAAGCCATCACAATGTGGATGTTTTTGTAGACTTCAGCTGTCCGCAGTCGATCCCTAATTTAATTCCTTCCAGCACAAGGAGCGGCTATCAGAAAGTTGCCCTCCAGGTGTCCCATCAGGTGCTCTTATAGTTTGGTACTAAAAAAAGCACAGTTTGATTAACCATATTGTGTACTGATTTGCTTTGCACTGCAGATTTCCCACTAATCCTTTTATGCATAGATGGAATTCATCAGTTAACAAAAGTAGTTAAGCATATACCATTAAAGGCTACAAGGAACCCTTTCATAATGTTAATTAGCTTTGCACTTCTAAAATGCTCAGGGATTGCTCAAAATCCACAGATGCTTCTTGAAAGAGCTATGGTTCACTGCCCAGACAGTGGTAAATGTTGCCTGGGCTGAACAGAGCTAAAGAGATATGTGGCTGAAGTAACTTTGGAAGGTCATACTGGCTGTATTTGCTCGGGCTTATTATTAGCTGGAAACTCTATTTTTGCTATCGAGTGTGCTTGTCAAATGCAGACTCATTGTCAAGGGGCACTGAAGAAGTGATATTCCCGGAGAAGCTGTCCTTCTTATGACCGTTCAATAGTATCCATAAATGAGGATTTAATGTGTTTTGTATGGGAAAACAGAATCTGTATTCCATCCATTTTGAGTCACACAAAAACAAAAGCATAAGCAGCATGGAGCCCTCTCTCTGTGGATAAATTTGTTAAGAGCTGCAGGATTTTGGCAGTATATCTGACTTCAGAAAGCCACAGTTACAAAACTGGGTTTGGTACTGTTAGTTAAAATGGCATATTTTGAGTCATGGACTTCAGTGACTCCTGAAATTCCTTTCTTTATTTTCCAGTTTTTTCTCTGCATATCATTTTCTTTCCTTTCCATGTGCTGCACATCTGCTCTGCAGGCTCCAGCCAGGAAAATAGCCATATGGCGACCTGGAAATCTCCTCTGCATTGATGCCAGAAGACAACTTTATAGTAATTCCAAATAGCATGAAGAACTATTTGTCAGTTTTCTCTTTACCTCCCATCTAGAGACTTAAGTGTACAATGTTGTTTAAAACACACAGAAAATAATCTCTTTGGTGACAAATTTAAAAGACTTGTCAGGTTAGTTTCATTCTTAAAACACTGAAAAAACATGAGGCCAGAAAGTTCCATTCCTTCCCCCTTTGTGACCTAGCAGAAGAACTAAGGCTACGTCTACATTGGCCGCCTATTACGGAATAGGCATGCTAATGTAGCACTTGGGAAAAGGCAAATGCGCGGGGGATTTAAATATCCCCTGTGGCATTTGCATTTTCATGGCCGCCGCTTTTTTCCGGCTTGTAGATAAGCCGGAGAAAAGCGTCCAGACTGGCGCGATCCTCCGGAATAAAGCCCTATTCCGGAGGATCTCTTATTCCTACTTTCAAGTGGGTACTTTCAAGTAGGAATAAGAGATCCTCCGGAATAAAGCCCTATTCCGGAGGATCTCTTATTCCTACTTGAAAGTACCCACTTGAAAGTAGGAATAAGAGATCCTCCGGAATAGGGCTTTATTCCGGAGGATCGCGCCAGTTTGGACGCTTTTCTCCGGCTTATCTACAAGCCGGAAAAAAGCGGCGGCCATGAAAATGCAAATGCCACGGGGGATATTTAAATCCCCCGCGCATTTGCCTTTTCCCAAGTGCTACATTAGCATGCCTATTCCGTAATAGGCGGCCAATGTAGACGTAGCCATCGGGTGTATTTACATAGCACCCTAAACTCAAAATAAGATATGCAATTTGCATTACACAAATTGCATACCTTATTTTGATTGAATTTCAAAATAGTGTAGTTCAAAATTTGGCTCATTTATACAGCGCCAAATTTCAAAATAACACACTATTCTGAGATATCCCTTAACCCTTGTGGAACGAGGGTTACAGGAATGCCAAAATAGCACATCCGCTATTTTGAGACCCATCTCGAAATAGTGGGTACATCCGAAAGACATGGGGTTGCTCTTTCAGGATGTGTCTGGTATCTTGAAATAGCCCTGCTGTATAGACGTACTAACTCTTTTTCTCCAAGGGCACGATTATTCTGAAATAAGTTATTTCGGATTTTTTTTCCAAAATAGCTTATTTCAAAATAGCACCTCTACACTACAGGGAAGCCTCAAAATTAGCCAAGGCAGGCTTCTCTAATGTGGATGTGCTACCTGAAATTAGAGCCCCAGGAGGCACTGGGGAGTAATTATTTTCAATGGCCCTGGAGAGGAGCTATTTTGAAATAGCAGCAGTGGAGCGTCCACACTACTGCTATTTTGAAATAGCTATTTCGGAATAAGCGTTATTCTTCGTGGAGTGAGTTTACAGATTTAGTAATAAGCCATATGTTATTTCAAAATGATTTCAAAATAATGGAATTGCTGTGTAGATGTGCACATTGTTATTTTGAATTAACTGCACTGTGAAGATGTACCACAACTGTGCTGGGGGGAGGGATAGCTCAGTGGTTTGCACATTGGCCTCCTAAACCCAGGCTTGTGAGTTCAATCCTTGAGAAGGTGATTTGGGGCAAAAATTGTCAGGGATGGTAGTTGGTCCTGCTGTTAAGGCAGGGGATTGGACTTGATGACCTTTCAAGGTCCCTTCCAGTTCTAGGAGATAGGTAGTTTTCACACTTATTCTTTTGGCATTTTTTACTCTGTAGTGATCTTTTTCTTTGGAAGAGGATACATTCATTTTAAATTCCTTCATAGTCTGGCTATTAGCTTAAGTTAATGTTCAAATCTCTGCAATGCCTTCAGCATTTGTGAGGATCATATTAATTTTCCAGAGATATAAATCAGGAAACAGTGTACAGAAAAGTCAGCCAGCTAAAAAATGGCCACACCTGAATCACGTATTGACAGATACAGATATAATCACTTCACGTCTGTTTCCTAGGAGTTGCTTATCAGAAAATGGAAAGTCAAAGAAAGTGAGCTTGAATTGTATTGGACAGAGCAGTGTATAGAATAAAAAATCTAAGGGCCTAATCATACTCCTGTTCAAATCAACAACAAGCCATCTATTGATTCAAAGGGAGCAGGGCTGGGTACAAGGCACGAATAGTTATTGGAAGCCACATATGAACTTGAGACAAACACTAGTTTTGCATATGAGTCTGGTATTAAAGGAGTGTGAAATTTGTATACAAAGGATGAAATTCCCTTCACTTGCTTAAGGGTATGCAATTTGGTTTATGATGGTAAAATGCAGGCAAGATCCATCTCTCTTACTCCTTGGCATGGGCCCTGGGATGCAGCATGGCCCAAGCATCGTCCACTATCAATGGTCCTATATAGAGTATCCATGCCACTTGCATAGAGTGTTGGATTTACTTGTCAATCAGCCTGCAGTACCATTCTCTATGCCAGTCTATGCACAGCTAGGCTACGTCTACATTGGCATGATTTTCCGGAAATGCTTTTAACGGAAAAGTTTTCCATTAAAAGCATTTCTGAAAAGCACGTCTAGATTGGCAGGACACTTTTACGCAAAAGCACTTTTTGCGGAAAAGTGTCCGTGGCCAATCTAGATGCGCTTTTCCTCAAAAAAGCCCCGATTGCCATTTTCGCGATTGGGACTTTTTTGCGGAAAACAAATCTCTGCTATCTACACTGGCCCTTTTGCACAAAAGTTTTTCAAAAAAAGACTTTTGCCCGAACGGGAGCAGCATAGTATTTCCGCAAAAGCACTGACAATCTTACATGAGATCGTCAGTGCTTTTGCGGAAATTCAAGCGGCCAGTGTAGACAGCTGGCAAGTTTTTCTGGAAAAGCGCCTGCTTTTCCGGAAAAAGTGGCCAGTCTAGACACATCCCTAGTGCAGAGAGCTCTTCAGCTGGTGTTACCATATGGAAGTGGATTGGAAGGAATGTACAGGCACAGAAACTCATGCATGGGAAGTTGAACAGAAACTTACTGCAATCACACAGGAACCATCATTTACAATAATTTTTCCAGCTACTGCCTTTGTGTCCCAGATCTCTTCCCACCCTTGATTTGTCCTGAACATGGTTTGGACTGGGCATCTCTGACTGTCCAACAGTCACCCACTCTTATTGAAAGGCTCAGTCATCTCCCCACTACATTACAAGTTCCTGCATCTAGCCCCATTTATTTTTTAACCTTCAGATTTGGCTTTCCTGTCCCCACCTAATCCAGAGGTAGATGCTTATTTGCCAGATAGGAGTTATAATGAATAGCTCCCTCAGATGGTCCAGTTTAGAAATATACCTCTTATTTAATCATAGCCTGATCATTCTTGAGCACTCCACAAATAAACATCAATTCTGATAATCTCTTGTCCCACAGCCGTATACTAGTCCTCTGAACTTTCTGTTTCATTCAGAGAAAACCAATTTGGCAGCATCAGGAACAACTGGTATACAGTGTCCAAATCCTGTGCTTGGGAATACTGTCACAGTTTGTGTGTGGCAGCAGCAGCCAGCATTAATCAACAGGGAATATAAACACTTCCCTGAGTATGGAACGTAATAGGTACATTGGGCAATACAAAAGGTACATTTTTCTCTATACGTGATATACCAGCATGTTAGATACACAGGATATACACCTGTAGGGATTTTTTTGGTCTTATAATTAGAGCATAAACTTTGGGCCAGAAACCACATTTCTATTCTGTGTTTATATGGTTCTGATCTATGACTACAACTGCTAGGTACTGTCACAATAAAAATTTTAAAAAAATACATGAAATGGGAAAATTGGGACTAGCAATACTAACTAAACATAAAATGATTGTCTTGATCAGCTGTGTGGTCCTCTTTAATCTTTAACATTTGCTGAGTTTTCAGTCAGCTTCTCCAATGGTAGCTGGCATCTCCATATTTGTTGAAGTTGTTATGAGTCTCTATCATAAAACAAGTTTTTTTCATGTTGCAGTCACTATTTCATATCTGATTTCACACACTTCTGTTCTGGCACAATCTTAATTGTCCCCTAATATTCCTTACAGATTGCCTAGGCAATGTCTGTCTGCTTTTGGAATCGTTTCCTGTTATTTCCTTGTGAATTCCAGAGCAAAAATATGGTGGTGGGGTGGGTTCTTTTTTTTTCTTTAAATAAATACTCTCATTATCCCAGCTTTCTCTTAGAGGTTCTATTTTCTTTTTCACTGGTCTTTGGTTATTTACACATGTGAACTCATTTTGATGGTGTTGAATTAACAAAGCAAATGTTATTTCTGAGTCTACTTCACATTGTCTGTTTTATTGTTTACTAACAGCCAGTGTGACAGACTGCTGGCTAAGTCAGAGCTCTGTCACTATAGCCTGGCTGAAAAGGCTGATGGCAAACAGCTGAGCAAGCCTAGGCCTGAAGGGCTATTAGAAGCAGCTGTGGGCCTCATTAGCCAGAAGGCTATGTAAGGGAGTGAAAGGAGCCATGAGAGGGGAGTAAAGGGAGGAGTCAGGGTGGGTTGAGTGTGTGCCTAAGCCAGAAGGAGAGGCTGGCTGAGTTTGCTGTAATCCAAAAAGCTTTGTAAATAGAAGGTGGTGGAAAGCTGACAATAAAAGGCAGGGATGACTGCATCAGAGAGGGTCTCTGAGGCTATGTCTACACTGGTGGCTTCTTGGACAAAAAAACAACCACACTGCCATGTGCCAGCTGTGCTTTTGTGCAAGAGCGCCCATGGCAGTGTGGATGCTCTCTTGTGCAAGAAAGCTCTGATGGACATTTTAGACATAGGGCTTTCTTGCGCAAGAAATCCCTGTGGAGTGTCTACACTGTCCTCTTGTGTAAGAGCTCCTGCACAAGAGGACTTATACCTGTTAAAAAAAAGTGTAGCTCTTGCACAAGAAGCCCTCTCTTACCACACCATACTGTAAATTTCCTTGCGCAAGAGTGGTTGGGCAGTGTGGATGCCTGAGCAGGACCTTGCCACACCAGATTCTTTTGCCCCTAGTTCATATTGAATGGTAAGTTGGTCCATGAGAAACCTTGTTAGTGTCAATAGGACTACACCTAGGGCTCGTCTACACTGCCTCTTTTTTGTGGAAGAGGCAATGCAAATGAAGCACTCATTAGCAACTTCTTGTGCTTCATTTGCATACTCTCTTCTAATGCTTTTTGCAGAGGAGGTTTTTGTGCAAAAAAAGCAGTGTAGATGGGTCTGTTTTGCTGAAAAAAACACCCGTTTGTACAAGAACCAATGGTATTTTACTCCATCTCCATTTCTTTTGTATATATCCCTCTCCTATGTCTGATTTCAGTGGGAGCTTGGTTAGGAATTGACAATTCTAGATTGACATTTGCTACACTGAACTTTCTTTAGAGGGTAAGCAGAATACATCCAAGAATTTCCTTCTTTAAACAGACAGTATGGCTGTGTCCACACTTTTCAGGAATTGCTCAAGAGGGTTTTTGTTGTGCAAGAAGGGGCAGTGTAGACAGCTCCTTCTGGTGCAAGAGCCTCTTCTGCAAAAATGGTGGCTCATTAGGTTTGCAAATGAGGCTCGGTGATATTCCACACTTAGCCTCATTTGCATATTTCTCATGCAAGAAGCCGCGAGTGTAGACATAGCCCTCGTGTGGCGGAGAGAATAGAGGGAGAAATCAATTTTCAAACTGAAAATGACAGAGAAATCTTTAATATTCTCCCTTATCTCTGTTTCCTCTTCATTTCCTTGATTAGCACAAAATAGTTTGAAATATAGAAGGACCCTCAAACTTAATTTTACCAGTTTTAAAAGATCACAGTTAAGATGATGCAAACTGCAGCAGAGAACTGCTAATTAAGTCAGATTATAGTTTTTATAACACTGAACATGACCCCATGGATTAAGTAAGGTTCAGATTGCAGCTGGGAGTTTAGATGAAAACCTACATTTAAATTGCCTATGAACTTCTGATTGCTAGGGGAAAGACAATAGGACCCTCCCCTCCCCCCCCCCCCCCCCCACACCACTGTTTTTGCTGCACAGGGTAAGTTTTAGAACCAATGGATGACATATATTAAACTGCACCCTGTAAGTATTAATTTTTGTGCCATTCTGAACTAGTGACAGTTGACTCTTAGGAAGTTTTGAAGTTCAGGTTTTGGTAAGCATCCCAACATTTGGGTATATATCTGGAACCTATTGAAACCCTCAGGACTGCATAATACACCTAAGTAGCATAAAAAATTTCCTTTCTTATAAGATTTCTGGCATTTCTATTTCTTTCTCCTAAACCAGTTCATTCTTTCCCACATATTACAAACCTAAAGTCACCTGGCACAATTATAAAATTGTCGTTCAGGCTTTCCTCAGTCAAAACTGCTGCAAAACTAAATTCTGTCCTTTTGTACGCTCATACATCCTTAGTGAATTCCGGCATTTTAATGACATTTAGGAAAGCAGAATCTGGTCTATTTTTTCAGACAAAGTCTCTCTAAAGATAGCATGAGCTTTGCCTATATAAGGAATGAGTCAGAACTTTAATATGGCCTCTCAACGCAGAAGTGAGGGATATAAGAAGAAAGGAGACAGTCTACATACCTGCTCATTTAGAGATAGAGCCAGCAATTATTTTCCTATGTGTGTGCTTTTTACTGGCTTTATAAAGAACACTGTTTTCTTTAAACAAACCCACCAACTTTGCTGGACACTTCAGATGTTTACATAAGAGCTGTTGTCCTGGACTGGCTCCCATTCAACCCAACAGATCTTCTATTTTAAAAAGCTTTTCCTTTTCCTATCAAAAGTATGTTTTCAGTTTGAGTATCCTGGGATCAGTGTGTAGCAAGCAGAAAAAAACCCCACTTTCTTTTTGCAGGTTTCCTTATTAGGAAGAAATCAGTCAACTCAATAATGGCAACATTTTTTAAAAGGCCATGCTATTATGAGTTCTACCTATCAGTTTGATTTCAGATCTCTCATTGACACTATTTTTCTGTGTGCAGTTAGTTAAAATTATTTGACATGTGATTCCTAATAGAACTGAAATTCCTTCTGTCATGGGTCTGATGCGCCCTGTCAACTCACAGGGGCAGGGCGAAACAGGATTGTGGATTTGCTTCAAGACAGAGTAGATTAGGGACAGTTGTTTTTATTAATCTCACTACATCACTACTGTTACAGGCTTAATACTGCCAGATGGGTACACAGTTACTGCAAAGTAATATGCCAATAAGCACAGGTAGAGCAATACATAAAAAAGTAACAGGCACTTGGAAATGCTTCTACCCCTTCAGTCTGTGGGGAGTCCTATTCCGGTCACATGGCTCCAGCTGGGGGAATCCACAGCACCCTTTGAGGTCTAGGTCCCTTGTGAGACTCACAAAAGGACGGGACTGCTACTGATCTTATACTTTAGGGCTATGTCTACACTGCAGGCTTCTTGCGCAAGAGTTCTTCTGCAAAAGTTCTTGTGCAGAGCGTGTCCACACTGCCATGTGCTTTTGCGCAAGAGCGTCCATGGCAGCGTGGACGCTCTCTTGTGCAAGAAAGCTCTGATGGCCATTTTAGAAACACCTGTTGCCCATACACACTGCTCTCTTGCACAAGAGAGCTTATTCCTTGTGGGGAGAGGAATAACTCTTGCACAAGAAGCCCTCTCTTCTGATGCTTTACTGGAAATTTACTTGAGCAAGAACGCACATGCAGTGTAGATACTCTTCAAGTATTTGCGCAAGAACAGCCATTCTTGTGCAAGAAGCCTGCAGTGTAGATGTAGCCTAGCTGTTTACTGAGTGGGTGCGAATTGCCCCAATGCCACTCTCAACGTTCCCACGAGGCTGAAAACCGAGGTCATGTTATTTATCCTATACTCAGCTCTCAGTTAGCAAGCATAGGGAGTTATGGCTGATGAAAGCCGTCTGATAAAGAACACCTGGTATTTTCACCAGCAGGGCTCATGGCTGGCCTAGAGGAATACAAATTTAATCCCTGCAGGCCTACATATGGCTATTTATGTGACATGTCCCATCCCCACTTGGAGTGAGAAGGGGGATGTTTACAGGACACCACAGCCTAATGGACTAAATAAATCATGGAGGCCCTTGACTTCAGGGCAGCACAGCCTTGTGACTTGTAGTCCTGGGCAAGAGGGGAGGGCCACTACCAAAGGGGTCAAGTATCAGAGGGGTAGCTGTGTTAGTCTGAATCTGCAAAAGAGGCGAGGAGTCCTGTGGCACCTTATAGACTAACTGAAGTGTAGGAGCATAAGCTTTCATGGGCAAAGACCCACTTCGTCAGATGCAAAGGGGTGGCAGTCCTGGTAGGACAGCCCAGGTCCACCCTCTTCCCCCAGCTCCCACCTTTGGGCCCTACCACAGATGGTCAGCAGGAAATCTTACTGCAACATGCTGACTCAGTTGGATGGGAGTTACCGCTCCCTCACCCTTTCTGGGTCACTTCCAGCCCTATGTCTTGAAGCTGTTGTCCATGGGCTGTTGGTGATTAAGTTCTTCTGTTGAGATAATCCTCCGGGTCCCATTGATTCTAAGCTTCATGGACGTATGAGGCTTCCCAGACAACTTTGTGGTGGTTCTTCCACAGGAACCTCCACCACAGGTCTTTTCTCTCCAAACATTCACCCTGAATGAGCTGAACTGTTCCCTTTTATATCTAGACCCCATTTGGAGCATGCCCAGGAGTGCCATGGGTGCATGGCCTCTTTGGCTCAAAGAATGGAATTGACCCTCATGGTACCAGTTTGGGGTTGATGTACCCCAGAACACATTCTTATGACTTTTAAGTGGAAATTTCAGTACTGTTATCTTATAGCAATTCATCTTTACAGACACAGAGTACTCGTGCTGAGCAATAGATTATTTTCTCAGCATTTCCCATCAAATCTCCCTTTATTCTTTTGATAGGAAAAAGCAAAGTAAAAGGCTTTGGAAGGGTAAGTCAGCATTGCCATTTTGTGGTACTGGGAGAGGTTCAAGAGGAGATTTCATGACAACACTCATTCTCACTAGCAGTGAAGACTTTTTATAAGTCTTTCTACTTTCTACAGAGAAGATGAACAGTCTTTCCTCTATACATCCTTCCCCCATGGCTGACTTCATCCCTCATATAGCATCCAGGCATAAATACAGCAGCAAACGTCAATTATTTTGAATAATTCTAAGAAGCTTTTGATTAATCCTTTCTATTCTCTGTCCTGAAGTAATTTTTTTGTAGCACAAACATATGCTGTCTCAGTAAAAAGAAGCCACATTTTAGACTGAGTTATGGTGGAGTGAGTTGATTCATTATGTTAGTTACTGAGTTCTTCATGGACAAGACAACAAGCATGAAACTGTATTTCCTTTTCAAGCCATTTCCAATTCATCACACCACTGCCCTCCACGCCACCCCTCCAACTCCCTTTTCTGCCAGCATTGTTATCTGTTATGCTTATATCTCTGCTTGGCAGTCAGTCCTGGTCTGGGGCTGTAAAGGTGTAATGAGCACTTTGGGTTTATGGATTTTTGTAGCTGCTTAAAATGGCATTAAAACAAACATGAGCTAGCCTCAGATTTAAGCCTTCTGAAAATCCAAGCCAGTTTGCTTTAATCTTTACAAAATCCTCTTTCATTTAAAAAAAATCTAAATTCCCCTGACCCTCTCTCCTGGCTATCATACTGTAATAGTAGTGAAGCAAGTACATTAAGTAGATTTTTAAAAAACATCAACTGCCATTTTTAAAAACTGATGCAGCACTAAAAAACAAACACTTGGAGTTTGTGGTGTACATAGTCTAATAGCATGGCATTCTCTACTAAAGGCAGTGTCACCTTGATAGTTTTTTAGGTCCTTGTGCTGAAATAATCTATATGCCCCCACTGAACATTTTCATTTAGCTAAACTCCTGCCAGAAGATGCCTAATTATTTTTTATGTTTGTGGTTAAAATTACTATTATTAAGCCAGTGTACCCATCATGCCACTCAAAAGGTCAAACCAGAGTACAAATACTGACAGTTTTAGAATTTTGCTTGTAAAAGTTAACAGTCAAAAGGTTTTTTGCACTTGGACATCCCAGGTTGTGCTGTGTGTTGTTAGTTATCTTTTGTTTCATGCAATTTATTTAATAAGTCAGCTACAGCTAGACTATAGGCTTCTTTCAGAAGAGATCATCTGAAAAAACTTCTTCCAAAAGAGAGTGTTCACACTGCCAAAGTGTATCGAAAAAGCGATCTGCTTTTTCGAAAGATAGCGTCCACACTGAATGACGCTGTCTCGCATGTACGCTGTGATTACTATGGGTGGAGCGGTCACCAGGACACCTGTGCTTTTTCCTCTTTCCTCTTCTTTCGAAAGAACTACCTCTTCCCCGTCCACACATGCCTTTTTCTGAAAGTGTTCTTTCTCAAAAAGGCTTCTTCCTCATAGAATGAGGATTACCAATACTGGAAAAAACCCTCTGTTCTTTCGATTTTCTTGTGGAAGAACACAATTGCAGTGAGGACGCTTCTCAAGTTTTGTCAGAAAAACTACCATTTTTCCGACAAAACTCTGTAGTGTAGACATACCCTCAGTCTTAATGGGGGTTTTTTTTTTGTACCTTTTCCCTGGCAAAATCGGTGTCTTTTATTTGCTCCCTTGTTTCATTATTGAGTCATCTCATTGTTCTGATATCTGGAAAGTTACAAGTGCTTGCAGTCAGGTTGTGTTATGGTGATTCTAGCTATCAAAAACGGTATCTGCAACCTCTGCTCTTCAGATCAAGCTCATGCCTAACTTAGGCAAGTAGGGTATGTCTGTTACAATTGATTACAATAGATATTTGTGATGTGGGGTTTCCCCCGAGAAGTTTCACACAGCTTGACTGTTAATGGACTTTGGTTTTTTAAATTTTTTTATTTTTATTCTCTAAGAAGAGCACAAAAGTAGAGTGTGTCTGGTGGGGAGGGATCCCTGCAAACGTGACTGCATTTTTTACATTCCCAAGCTGCTGTGTGAGCTGCATGCATGACTGAAAAGGAAATGATGTTTTAGGTGAGTGCCAACCAAAAACAACATTTTTTTTGTCTGTCCACATCGGCGAACATGAAACGTTTTATGGAAGCATTCAGATTTGCCGGCAGGTGAACTGATGCAGTGGTCAGCTATGGGAGTGTATTCAGCTTCTCACATATAGAATGGCAGCAGCTGCCTTCCCATGGAATGCTATTGAATAGGGAAGTGTCAGATGTGAGAATTCATTCTTTTTTCTTCTGTCTTTGTAATTTTTTGTAAGGCAAGCAAAGAAAGAGAGAATGTTATGCAGAGGAACATTCCCCTTTACCTCCCCCAAATCCTCCATATCATGCAAGGTCTGGATAATAAAATACAAGGCTTATTTTCAGATTTTTAAGCTAACAAAACATGCACAGATGTCCTAATGATATACTGCCTTGGCCTTTTTAAATAAAGCTGTTAGACAACAAGCAGTTGTAGGGGAGGGAATGTGCAGGCTCCAGTTGGCAACAAATCCTCTAAACTGTTTTCAGCTCTGATTTTAGTAGTTTTCCAATCAGTATTTGGTTATTGTTACTTTCACACTTGGTTTTATACTAATGTTGTTAATTTCTGAAAAAACAAATTGCTGTTTCTTCTTTCAAAGTTTTGTTGTAATTTCTTCTTCTCTTTCTGTTTGGAGCCAGGTCTGAGCTGAGGCTTGGGTTTGCCTATTATTTCTGTCACACCACTGGTTATTGCTGAGTTGAGCTGTGTTTATGTTGCTACCATTGGAATACACTAAATTTCTAATTGGCTGCTGCTGCTGAATTGCATGTACATATGTATTCTGACTTATTAACTTTCTAGTCATTTTGGCTTTTCCATAGCAGTAAATTTTGATTCTTGACTCAAGAATGCCTGAGTTAAAAACATTTAATTGAAAAGTGAGCATTCTCCTTTCCCACCTTTTTGAAGATTCTGACTCTGGTAAAAACAGGTTTTGATTCTTGCGTTGAATTGGGCTTTACTGCTAATGTGGTATCCTTGAGATCTACTACTTACTGCAGATGGATAGATGGTAAGGTTAGGACAGACCATTACGAACATTAGTCTGACTTGCAGAGTACAGGCCCAGAATTTTCAGCACCATTCCTGCAGCAAGACTATAACCTTTAGCTGAGCTAGATCTTCTTTTTCAGAAAGACATCCAGCTGTGATTAAAGGTTGAGAAGAAAGGTATCAGAACGTGGCCCAAAGAAGCACGACTCAGTTTCAAAAAAGGGTATTTTGAAAGTGAAACTGCAGTCTAGACATGGTTCTTTCAGAAAAAAAAACTTTTTCGAAAGAACCTGTGCTCATTTACATTCCTCTTTCGACAGGAATGTAGTCTCGATGAGCCCTTAATGTTGCTTTAAGTTTTGACAGAGGATATAAGAGAAAGCTGTATAGGGAATTTGGTGGCCCTAGCTTTTACTGTTTAGGAGGAGTTTTTGAACACACAGACAGACAGACAAACTCTCTAAAATATATAATAGACGTAACCATGGTCCAGGGTTTGGAACTTGGGACTCTCTCCTGTTGTGGTGATGTCAACAGGAGTGTGGATAATGGCTTCACTGAGAAAACATCTGGGTCTAAATATGCAACTTGGAGACATAGAAGAACTTGTTTTGCTAACTAGACTCCTTTAGAAGTGTATCATTCCACCACATAACAATAGTCATAATTTGTAATAATATAGCACTTTTCATCTTCAGGTGCTCAAGTACTTATTAATGTATGAATACTCTAGTGAAGTAGATACACATTATTATACTCATTTTATAAACAGGGTAACCAAGGTGCAGAAAGACTATGATTTTTCCAAGATCAGGCAGTAAGTCAGTGATAGAACCAGCAATGGATACCGGAGCCTGACACACAATCCTGTGATCTAACTACTAGATTAGTATTCCTCACTGCGTTGTAACTTAGAGGCAACCACTCATGGACAGTGATAAAAAGCTTTACTGAATTATTTAAAAGCAAATGCTTCTTTTCAATATAGAATGCGTTTTGTGTTTTCTGGAATAATGTACGGAAGAGCTCCGAAGCATGGGACAAATAACTTTTTATGAGCAGGTCTTTTTGTTCTGATTCATAGTCTATATAATTTTAAATTGATATATTTTGTTTGATGGTTGTATTTTTAAGTAAACAAATCTAAAACAGTCATGGAACAAAGCATGGCCAGTTGCTAAATGTTTCCATTTGAAGCAGTGTTGTCACTGTGTGAGATGCCATTTGAGGCAGTTAGTATTTTGCAAGCAAATATGATTGAGTAGCAATAAGAAAAATTCTGTGAAGCAAACACTTGCATTGTTTTAATTATAAAGACTGTCATGCCAGCATTTTCCTTTTGTTTTATGAATAGTTGACGGAGAGGCTATTGGGGACCATGGCAATGGCCATGGAAATATTGCTGATAACAATGTGTACTTCCAAAAAATTAAAACCTCTGGATCCTAGCACTTTAGCTGTAAATATAAGCTGGAGCTCATTCTTAACACATATGGGAAGAAACTTTAATACCAGATTGCAGAGGGAAACCTCAGAACTTTTATTTATGCTAAAATTCTACGTTGCAAATGGGCCTTATTAGAGATGATAATTATCTTACACATGACAAAGACAGCCTCCCCACCTTTCGATGTTCGTAGTGACCCCAGATTAGCCACTTAATTGGCTCTTATAGTAAGCAATTTCCTCCTTCCTTGTCCCCTCTAGGCCCCACCTTATGTTCTATGTAGCTCATTTGTTAGTTTGTAAGTTTTTTTAACTTCTTTCATTGTATCCCTCTGTTATAAAATGGTCATGCCTATTCACTTTCAGAATATGATCTGAAGAAGTGGGTCTACCCCACAAAAGCTCATCACCTAATAAACTATTTTGTTAGTCTTTAATATGCTACATGACTGCTTTTTTTGTTTTACATATGGGAAGGGTTGATTTAGAAGAAAAATCTAGTGATCATTTGGTAACCATTAGTGCATGAGTATACATACTTATAACAGTGGGAAATGTTGCAGTCAGAATTGAAGGTTTAGGATTTTCAGTTACAGCACAAACAACAACGTCAAAGTAATTCAGCTAGTAGAAAGAACACACACACACACACACACACACACATTCCTGTGTCTACTACCATTTGTAACCAGTTACTTAAATGGTTTTTGATAATGCACAACTTGGTTAACACATATTTAGTAATCATGGTAGGCAATGACATGTCACTCTCATGCCTACTACATGGTGATCTTAGTGTAATCAGGTTGCTTTTAAAGATGCAACTTATCAAAAGTGCACCTATATCACTGTGAGGATTGGTCTTCCTTTCTCACTAAGTACTAGGACATCTCAGCTATGCCAGATGAACTGTTGATAATATAGACCACCTAGCAAGGCAGAAGAGGTGGATGAGGCTTTAAAAACAAACAAACAAAAAAACTTAACAAAATCATCCAAAGTGCAGTATTTGGTGGTGATGGGGGCCTTCAACTATCCAGACATATGCTGGGAAACTAACACAGCAGGGCACAGCTTATTCAATACATTCTTGGACTGCACTGGAGCCAATTTTTTATTTCAGAAGGTTGAGAAAGCTACCAGGGGGAAGCTCTTCTAGATTTAATTTTAACAAATAGGGAGGAACAGGTTGAAAATTTGAAAGTGGAAGGCAGTTTGGGTGAAAGTGATCATGAAATCAAAGAGTTCATGATTCTAAGGAATGGTACAAGGGAGAACAGCAAAATACAGACAATGGATTTCAGGAAGGCAGATTTTAGTAAATGCAGAGAGCTGGTAGGTAAGGTCCCATCGGAAGCAAGAGTTAGAGGAAAAACAACTGAAGAAAGTTAGTATTTTCTCAAAAGGATATTGATAAAGACCCAAAAGCAAACTATTCCGCGGCATAAGAAAGATAGAAAGTATGACAGGAGACCACCTTGGCTTAACCTGGAGATCTTACATGATCTAAAAATCAAAAAGGAGTCACATAAAACGTGGAAACTAGGTTAAATTCCAAAGGAAGACTATACGCAAACACCACGGCTACGTCTACATTGGCCCCTTTTCCGGAAGGGGCATGTTAATTTCACAAGTCGTAATAGGGAAATCCGCGGGGGATTTAAATATCCCCCGTGGCATTTAAATAAAAATGTCCACCGCTTTTTTCCGGCTTTTAGAAAAGCTGGAAAAGAGCGTCTACACTGGCCCCGATCCTCCGGAAAAAGCGTCCTTTTCCGGAGGATCTTATTCCTACTTTGAAGTAGGAATAGACGAGCCCCACAAGTATTCAGGGGCAAGATTAGGAAGCAAAGGCAGAAGATAAACTGAATCTAGCTAGAGACATAAAGGTTAACAAGAAGACATTCTACAAATCTATTAGAGGCAAGAGGAAGATAAAGGACAGGGTAGGCCCATTGCTCAGTGAAGAGGGAGAAACAATAACAGGAAACTTGGAAATAGCAGAGGCACTTAATGACTTCTTTGTTTCAGTTTTCATTAAGAAGATTGATGGTGATGGGATGTCTAACAGTGAATGCTAGTAGAAATGGGGTAGGTTTAGAAGTTAAAAATAAAAAAGAACAAGTTAAAAATTACTTAGAAAAATTAGATGTCTTCAAGTCACCAGGGCCTGATGAAATGCATCCTAGAATACTCAAGGAGCTTATAGAGGAGGTATCTGAGCCTTTAACTATCATCTTTGAAAAATCATGGAAGTCAGAAGAGATTCCAGAAGACTGGAAAAGGGCAAATATAGTGCCCATCTATAAAAAGAGAAATAAGAACAACCAAAGAAACTACAGACCAGCCAGTTTAACTTCTATGCCAGGAAAAATAATGGAGCAAGTAATTAAGGAATTTGTCTGCAAACATCTGGAAGATAATAAGGAGACTGGTAACAGCCAGCATGGATTTGTAAAGAACAAATCATGTCAAACCAATATGATAGCTTTCTTTGATAGAATAACAAGTTTTGGGGATAAGAGAGAAGTGGTGGAGAAGTGGTAGACTAGTAAAGCATTTGATACCGTCTTGCATGACCTTCTTATCAGTAAACTAGGGAAATACAACCTAGATGGAGCTACTATAAGGGGGTGCATAACTGGTTGGCAAACCATTTTTAAAGAATAGTTATTAATGGTTCAGTCATGCTGAAAGGGCATAACAAGTGAGTTTCCACAGGGGTCTGTTTTGGGACCGGTTCTGTTCCATATCTTCATCAATGATTTAGATGATTGCATAGAGAATACAATTATTAAGTTTGCTGATGACACCAAGCTTGGAGGGGTTGCAACTGCTTTGGAGGACGGGGTCATAATTCAAAAAGTTCTGAAGGAACTAGAGAAATGGTCTGAGGTAAATAGGATGAAGTATAATAAGGACAAATGCGAAGTATTCCACTTAGGAAGGAACAATCTGTTTCACACATATAGAATGAGAAGTGACTGTCTAGGAAGGAGTACTGCAGAAAAGGATCTAGGGGTCCTAATGGACAACAAACTCAATATGAGTCATCCGTATCGCACTGTTGCAAAAAAGCAAACATGATTTTGGGATGCATAAACAGGAACATGGTGAGCAAGACATGAGAAGTGATTCTTCCACTCTACTCTGCACTGATTGGGCCTCATTTGGAGTATTGTTCCAATTCTGGGCACCACATTTCAAGAAAAATGTGGAGAAATTGGAGAAGGTCCAGAGAAAAGCAATAAAAATGATTAAAGGTCTAGAAAATATGACCTATGAGGGAAGACTGAAAGAATTGGTCTTGTTTAGTTTAGACAAGAGAAGACTGAGAGGGGACGCGATAGCTGTTTTCAAGTATTAAAAGGGTATAACAGGGGCTACGTCTAGACTACATTCCTCTGTTGACAGAGGGATGCAAAACAAGCACATCGAAATTGCTAATGAAGCAGGGATTTAAATATTCCTCGCTTCATTAGCATAAACATGGCCACTGCTTTTTTTTTGAAACAGAGCTTTTTCAGAAGAAAAAAAAAAGGCAGTTCAGACACAGATTTTTCAAAAATAAACCCTTTTTCGACAGATCCTGTATTCCTCAAAAAATGAGGTTTACAGGATCAGTCGAAAAAGGGTTTATTTTCAACAGATCTGCGTCTAGACTGCTGTATTTTTTTAAAAAGCTCCATTTAAAAAAAAGCGGCATGTTTATGCTAATGAAGCATGGGATATTTAAATCCCTGCTTTATTAGCAATTTCAACGTGCCTAATCTACATCTCTGTCGACGGAGAGGTGGACTCTAGACACAGTCAGGAAGGAGGGAGAAAAATTGTTCTCCTTAGCCTCTGAGGATAGGACAAGAAACAATGAGGTTAATATAGCAAGGGAGGTTTAGGTTGGACATTAGGGGTACGTCTAAACTACATGGCTCCGTCGACGGAGCCATGTAGATTTGTTGTTTTGGCAAAGGGAAATGAAGCGGTGATTTAAATAATCACCGCTTCATTTAAATTTACATGGCTGCTGCGCTGAGCCAACAAACAGCTAATCAGCTGTTTGTCCGCTCAGCTCGCTAGTCTGGATGCTCCCCTGCCGACATCAAAGCCCTTTGTCGGCAGCCCCAGTAAACCTCATCCCACGAGGAATAATGGGGCTGCCAACAAAGGGCTTTGATGTCAGCAGGGGAGCGTCCAGACTAGTGCGCTGAGCGGACAAACAGCTGATTAGCTGTTTGTCGGCTCAGCGAGGCAGCCATGTAAATTTAAGTGAAGCGGCGATTATTTAAATTGCCGCTTCATTTCCCTTTGCCTATAACCCTAATCTACATGGCTCCGTCGACTTAGCCATGTAGTTTAGACACAGCCTAGGAAAAACTTCCTAACTGTTGAGGTGGTTAAGCACTGGAATAAATTGCTTAGGAAGGTTGTGGAATCTCCATCACTGGAGATATTTAAGATCAGGTTGAATATCTATTAGGGATGATCTAGACAGTGCTTGGTCCTGCCATGAGGGCAGGGGACTTGACTTGATGTTCTCTAGAGATCCCTTCCAGTTCCAGTATTCTATGATTCTATGAAAATTGATGAGTACAACTGGGCAGTATGCTCTGCTGCATCGATAATTCCTCATGTAATGAAAGACACAGAGAAGAGTACAGAGACCATTCTGAGAACAGGATTAGGAAGATGCTTGAGGTCACGGCAGAGGAAAGAACTGGACATGATACAAATTGCTATTCTTATTTGGCAGCACTTAATACTCATCTTGTGTAGGTGACTGTGACCACAGAAAGTACCAGTCAATGCACTCTTAGATCTCAGTGCATGTTAGGAAAATCAACATTTCAAAATACAGAATTAGACAACCCTTTTGAAAATGTGGGTCTTTGTGTGTGAATACATTCAATTGGGTCAGTTCTGGAGCAGGGAGAAATGGCATGCATATGAGCAACTGGCATTGGCCACTGTCAGCAGACAGGATACCAGGCTGGATGGACCTTTGGTGTGAGCCAGCATGGCCCTTCTTATGTTCTTAACACAGTAGTATTAAGAAGGCTACCACATCACATACAAAGTGTGTTGAAGATGATACATAAATAGCTGACTAGGTACTCTATTTCCCCCAAGATTTGGTCTTAAATGATGAGACCATGATGGCACATGGAAATACAACCTAGGTGGAGCTCCTGTAAGGTAGGTGCATAACTGGTTAGAAAACCATTCCCAAAGAGAATATTGAGTGGGGTCCTTCAAGGATCAGTTCTGTTCTTTATTACTGTTTTAAATAATGGCATAGTAAGTACACTTGTAAATTTGTAGATGATGCCAAGCTGGAAGACGTTGAAAGTGCTTAGGAGGCTAGAATTAAAATTCAAGTTGATCTAGATAAAATGGAGAAACTGTCTGAGGTAAATAGGATGAAATGTAATAAGATAAATGCAAAGTACTTCACTTAAAAAGGAACAATCCGTTGCACGCATACAAAATGGGATGCATCTGGTAATAGGGCTGAGGGCAGTACAGCCACATGGCTGGGAGGAGCTGCTGGCATGGGGCACTCTCACCAGGGAGTGATAATAGAAATCTGTATGGGCTCATCTAGACTACAGGGAATGGTCAAAAAAAGATATTCAAATTCCAGCAGAATTTGCATATCCTCTTTTGACTGTTCCACATAGTCTAGATACACCCTATCTGTGCAGAGCTCGCCATAAAAGGTTGTATCAAGGAGAAGGGAGAACACATTTTTCTCCTTAACCTCTTAAAACAGGACAAGAAGCAGAGGGCTAAAATTGCAGGAAGGGAGTTTTAGGTTGGACATTAGGAAAAACTTCCTGTCAGGGTGGTTAAACATCAGAATAAATTGCATAGGCAGATTATAGAATTTCTATCACTGGAGATTTTTAAGAGCATGTTAGACAAATACCTGTCAGGGATGGTCTAGATAATATTTAATCCTGCCATGAGTGCAGGGATTGGATTAGAAATCCTCTCAAAGTCTCCTGCATTTCTGTGATTCTATGGATTGCCATTGGGAAATTAAGATTAAAAAGAGGAAAAATGCTGAAGGGGCATTGTGATGGAGTGGATTAGCTATATGACTAGGCATCAGAAGCCATTAATTTTTAATCCTGGCTCTGATGCTAACTTGTATGATCTTGGAAAATGCTCATCAGCAAAGCTGGATGAGAAACAGGAAGAAATTACATAGAAAATATTTACAAAGTATTTTTGCCATTTTTCATAGAAATAAAGTTTCAATAGAAATTTCTAAATGGGTCTACTTATCAGAACTGTCTTGCCTTTTCCCCTGCTATAAAAGAGAGATAATTATACTTTGTCTTACAATAAGCTACTGAACTGAATTTCTTCACGCTTGGTTCATTTCTTATATCTCACTAGAGTTTAAAATCAAACCAAGTCTCAAGATTGTGTGCACTTTAATGTAACTTGCTATATATAAAAATGTATAAGAGATTCCAGTTTATTTTACATTATACAGAATTATATTACTATTAGCATAATAATCTCTTAGAAAGACTATGTTTTCAGGCCTAAGCACAAGAGGTCAGAATAAAGGCTGAGCTTTCGACTGCTATTGCATTTTCTTACTTGTGTGAGCACTTCTGTGTTCTCCTACCATGTCTTGATAGGTGATCAGAATATTGTGCAGGCATTAATGGAAATCATATTTAACTCTGTCTCATAAATCCAGATTTAACCATTAGAACTTGGAATGCTACTTTATACAATCTAACCCCTTTATAATTAACAAATTCTGGTCCTTTACCTAGTTTGTTATTTGTGTTTTACATTTTGCTATAGATGGATCCAGCCTCCAAATCAATGTTCCCTTTTAAATTCTGTTATGAATATGTTGTTGCATAAAAAGGAGTTCCTCTAAGATTTAGACTAATACCTAGGGGTATGTCTACACTACCACCCTAGTTCGAACTAGGGTGGTAATGTAGGCATACCGCACTTGCAAATGAAGCCCGGGATTTGAATTTCCCGGGCTTCATTTGCATAAGCCAGCCGGCGCCATTTTTAAATGCCGGCTTGTTCGAACCCCGTGCCGCGCGGCTACACGCAGCACGGGCTAGATAGTTCGAACTAGCAAACCATTCCAAACCATTCCTCCACGAGGCGTACAGATAGTTCGGAATGGCTTGCTAGTTCGAACTATCTAGCCCGTGCTGCGTGTAGCCGCGCGGCACGGGGTTCGAACAAGCCGGCATTTAAAAATGGCGCCGGCCGGCTTATGCAAATGAAGCCCGGGAAATTCAAATCCCGGGCTTCATTTGCAAGTGCGGTATGCCTACATTACCACCCTAGTTCGAACTAGCGGGGTAGTGTAGACATACCCTATTTTATTTATAGAAGAGTGGTTGGTATGTTTGGGTGCATCTACGTAGCAGGGCTTAACTTGAAATAAGCTATTCAAATTGAGCCTAGTCAGTTGTGTAGTTTATTTAGAAATAGCTTATTTTGAAATTGGGAGCATCTACATACCACTTATTTTGAAACAGAGCACTCTTCCTCTGACTTCCCTTACTCCTCATACAATGAGGGTTACAGGAGTTGGAGTAAGAAGTTCTCCAGCTTGACAGTATTTCGACATTATTTTGAAATAACTACTTGCTGGGTAGACGCAGACTAAGTTATTTTGAAATAATGCTAGTTACTTTGAAATAATATTGCTGTGTAGACATACCCTCAGTCTTCATGTTAAGTGGAGTGTCAGCCCAGTTATCCAAAATTAGAAAATGCCTTTCCGGTGTAAACTTAAAGCTAAGAAAGATTTAAGAAAGATGTCACTATGATACATAACCTACATAGAATCCAGTAATGTCATTTTAATCAGTTACACATTGTTGTTAACATTGAATTATAACTTTACTTGTTTTTCCAGGACATTATGGTCTTGTATAGTTGTAAAAAGTGAATCAAATTCTGAGTTAATGTGCTATACTCTTTTCAGAGCTTTCTTTCTTTCTTTCTTTCTTTCTTTCTTTCTTTCTTTCTTTCTTTCTTTCTTTCTTTCTTTCTTTCTTTCTTTCTTTCTTTCTTTCTTTCTTTCTTTCTTTCTTTCTTTCTTTCTTTCTTTCTTTCTTTCTTTCTTTCTTCATAGAACACTAGCCATTCAGCCAAAGAGCCCATGGTAATTATACAGTGTTCCTTCAGTTTGGATAAATATTGGTGAAAGGGCAGTTGAAGTACTATATTAGAGGTGGTAAAAATAATTATATGCCCAGTTCTTTGTGTTTTCTTTATCTACAAATCCTGTCTTTATTTCAGGAAGAGAAATACCACTTTGACAATTCAATATGAAGACCTAATTCATTTTGGATAATTTAAAAGCAAAATTGAAGAATAACATTTGCTAAGAGATAATGTACACAGTAAGATTTATTTTGCTTTACACTATATATTTTATTAGAATTTCAAAATTGAAAAGTAAGATATATTGCCTTTCTCTCTGTGTATAATAGCATCTCAGAATACATTTATTTTCACCATGCTGGAGTTACTGAGACTTTTGAGAATTTTTACTATAAAAGCATTTTTAATATACCCTTTGATAAATATAAAGGAAAGGAGAACAAATAGTTCATTGTAGGAACAAATAGTCATATGTTTGAGTTTAGAGAAGCAAATAAATGTTGACATTCAGGCTATTTAAATGTTACATATTTTAACAGAACATACCCCAAAATTCAGTGAAACAGTATACAGTATTCTGCATTAAAACAAAAGCAGACAACTCTTCTCCCCCATTTAGTATTTGGTCCAACTTTCCAAAAGAGACTGATGACTTTGGGTTCCTCAATCTTTGGCCTCTCAAAGTAGAGCACATTAGAGAGTGATTTTACAACCTCTGCATTTTCTGAAATTGAAGCTTTCAGAATGGATCTTGTTCTGACCACCCCAAAAATTGAGACACCCAAAAATTATTAGTCACTTCTGGAACTTTAGGTCATAATACCAATACACCCATGCTGATTTATATGACTGGAGGATCACTTCTTAAATGTACATGGAACCCTTGAGCCTCAGCTGGAATGCATTACAAACGTTGACGTACTTATTCTTGTGTACTTTCTTTCTGTAGCCTTTGCCTGAATATTTTATTAACATTATTATAAACCATTAAAAGTGAAGCACAGAAGTACTGGGTGTACTGACAGGTTTACAATCCATTTGGTTATTTCAGTGATGTACTTGTTTTTACTTAGGGCAAGATTATCCCCACCCATTGAGAAACCTGTGGGAGAGAGAACATAAAACTTTGGTTCATTTTGTTCCTCTGAATTATTCAGAAAATGCATGTCTGTATTTCAATGTGGCAAAGCTCTGCATGTAAAATTTGCACCAATTGGGTTTCAGTGATTTTGAGCAATGGGTATAATTTACAAGCTGATACTGTGCATGGGAAAGAGCAGTAGTCAGAAAAATGACTATCGATAAGGTTTGTTTCCACCATGTTGGTTGGCCCCAGGATATTAATGAGACAAGATGGGTGAAGTAATGTCTTTTACTAGATTAATTTCTGTAGGCAAAAGAGACAAGCTTTGATGCTATATAGAACTCTTTTTCAGCCTGAGGAAGAAAGTCTCCCTAAAAGATGGCATAAATTAGAATAAATTAGGGCTTAAAGTGTTTATGATATATGTTTGTTCTCTCTCCCTCAGTATGTGTATTCTCAGACAAAACCTATGCTAAGATGCAGTTAAGGCTAAGTGCACACATCAGAAATTCAGGGTGAATTAATTACAAGGTTATTGCAAGCATTATAAACCCAGCAAATTCATAGCTGAGGTTAAATGTAAAGGAAATTCAAATACAACAAGGTATGGTAATGTACAAATAGGGTGCCTGGAACAACTTTAACTCATTCTTGTAGTGACACCCTGAGATAATCATAGGATTACATGTTTTCATGCTTGTGGTCATGGTTTAGCTTAAATTGATTTTTAAAGTCACATAAGATTTTTTTGACCTGCTTTCATTGAATCAATACAGAGTAAAATTGTCTTTATTTATCATTCTCAATGGGACAGAGACCCTAGAAGTTCTCAGTTAATGTTCCATCTTTCAAAATGGCCACCATGTCCCATTGTTTCCAAAAGTCATCTGTATTAACAGTCATCTGTGTTAAGAGCCCCTCGTGGCCTTGATCCCACTGAGAGCAGTTGGAGATAGATTATCTTCTCAAAATGGTGACATAATGGTTTCATTGAAAATGGCAGTCATTTTTACAGGGACAGTTCTACATGCAGTTCTTGGTGGTAGAACATGTTTACGTTTTTCATTAGTTTCTGTTGAAGAAGAAACTCAGTTATGAAGAGTTATGGGAAAAGAGACACTAACAAATGAATACATTTACTTCTCTCAGAGGGAGGCTAAACCTTACCGTGGGAATTCTGAAACATACCTGCTGTATGAGTGTGAACCTTTGCCATTGTGTGGGTGGGAGGAATACGCATTGAAACTTGGGGATATCCTCCCCTTCCTCACCTCCTTCTATGTTTTTAGCATCTCCACTTATTCCAGAATCCAGCTCTTATCACATGTAGCTGGTAGTAGCATGTGTTAACTTTCCACTTAGAGGTTTTCCCCAATAAGGGGCTCCTACTAACTCTTGGCCAGGTCCTTTGGGAGGTGACTGGAATACTCAGGTCTGAGTAACATGCATATTCTGCTTGGCATTCACCTGAGCTTCCCACCACACTCACTCCATTGGCTGTCCTTTGTGGAGCCAAAAGCTCTCTTGGCCACTAGTCCCTAGCAGCTGGTTGGGAGCCAGAGACCCATTTAGTGGATTTTGGGAGAGTCATAGTTACCTTGCTCATGACTTCAGGGTGAGGCAGTCCTGCTACACTAGTGGAGAGCCCCTCTTCTGGCTCAGAACTCTAAAAATTCCAAGTTTGAACCAGCTTTAATTCTGATCCTGGGCATGTGCCTTGAAAATAGTCTAATTTTATCTCAATTTAAATTGTTTGGCAAATATTACAACCTATGATTTCATACTGACTAGAATTGTACATAGAATCTCCTACACAATAACTCCATGCACACTCAACAATGTTTCAGTACTTTAAAGACTCTCCTTGCACTCCTTCCCCCGGTAGCCATTCAAGCAGCGATGGCCAAGTTAGCATAGAGCAATACAAATAGCAGCAAGAGTTGGTCCAACTCACTGTTCTTCACAATTCTAATCCTATCACTGGCAAACCTGGGTGTCTCAAACATTACTACATCAAAGTCCCAAGAAAGATATTTCTCTCATAGCAGATAGACTGGCTTCTGTTTCATAAGAGTTCTGTCTCATGGGTGAAATACTGAATCTGCTTTCTGCATAGACTGCTTCTGTGGATTGTGATTATGGAACTGCTAATTTTGCCATCTCAGCAAATACCTGTGCCTTTGGAGATGAAGGTCATAGATGCAATTTCTTAATGCAGTTGGCTGTCCACGGTGTATGCAGCCATGCTTTATTACATGCTGAGAAGGAGTTGAGTGTCCTCCAACCAGTCATCTCTCTGTCCCCCTCATTTAGGTAGGGTTTTTTTGTTTAAATAGTATATAGCTCTTATTAAAAGAGAAGTCCTGTTAATCCACCAGACAGGGTACAGAAAAAGCACACTAGCAAAGTAATTATGCTGTTCCACCAACAGGTTTCACTCTTGACCTGCAGGAGCCATTTTTTAAGTGTTTTTCAATTTTCCATACCTAAGGTTATTTCTGAGATGATGAACAATAGTATCCATTAGTGCAAGTTCTGATGATTATTTGCACCAGTGGTTTTCAAACTGTGGCTTGTAGATAGCTTGAGGCCCACTTAGCACATGGGTTGCAGCCCATGTGATATCCTCCATGCCATACAGGCAGTATATGTATTGTCTGATGGGGCCCAAATAATTCCCAGAGAGCTGCTTTTTACCATGGTAAAAAGATTGAGAACAACTTTTCTGGATAGACAGCTTAATGTCCCTCATTGATTTTCATCACAGGTTCAGCAACCACCACACATCCATTAAACACACTGAAACACTCCCACACTAGTATCAATTTCCTGGGAATTGCAACAGGCTTCAACAATGGAACCCTACAGATAACCATATACAAGAAAACCACAGATCACCACACCTACCTTCATAAGAAGACCAGTTACCATTCCAAACACATCCAGAAATCTGTTATCTATAGCCAGGCACGTAGATGCCCAAGAATGCGCTCCTAGCAGAAAGTCTGAGATATGTACCTGAAACACAACTAAAACCACATTCACCAGACAAGGATCCTCCCCAAAGAAGTAGAGTGCAATGTATAACCATCCCTCCCATACCAGAAGAGAGCCTTATTCAATACAAAAATAAACCCCCTTCTGACTGGGTCACCCCCCCCACCCCCCACCCCCCCACCATGGAATCCATATGGGGTATCGTTAAACAACAACCTACATTCAGTGAGGATCCCATCCTGACAGACATCTTTATTAATTCCCCTACTTCTGGCCTTCAAACAACTCCCCATCATCAGTAGCAAGTTTCCCACAGATCAGAACACACCAACTCAAAATGGTGCCAGATCAACAGGTGCAAAATCTGCAGACATATCTGTGCTGCTATAATGATTAACATTCCCCACAATATACCCTTCAGCATCTATGGATCCTACAGCTGTCTTTCTCAACATGTGGTGGACCTCATTCAGTGCACTAAATGCCCCAATGATGACAATGTGGGTGAAATCAGATGATCACCACATTCTTGAATGAACTCACACTGGAAAATGATACAAGGCAAAACCACCCTATCACCTGTGGGTGAACACTTTTCACAAAACATCCTCTAAGCAATCCTACACAACACTTTCAAAAGATGAGCCTGGAAGTTTAAATTAATAACTCTGCTAGACACTAATAATCATGACCTGAACTGAGTCATTGGCTTTATGGCTAATGACAACAACCTGTAATCCACTAACCCCTTCTTTCTTCCTATGACTGCACAGCTGGTAATCAGGCCATTCTACCTTGAATGGTCCCATACAATATGTGGCAATGACTTATGTCAAACAATCTGCTCCACCTTACATTCAGCTGTGATGCTGAAAGGACTCTTCCCTGCCTAAGGAAGGATTCTTTGTGGATCAAAAGCTCCTCTCTCTCTCCGCAACAGAAGTTGATCCAACAAAAGACATTACTTCACCTACCTCATCTCACTGCCAGTGTCTGTCACTGTCAAACAAATGACGTAGAATTGCAAGTTTGCATTGGCGGTCCCTGAACAATCCAGCACTGTGTGCTTATGTAGTTAATTTAAAAAAAGAGAGTGGAACTGGGAATGAGGTTAAATGAAAGGTTTTTTTGTATGGCCTGTATGGAATGTATTTGTAAAGATGGGTGATAGTACAAATTGAACAACATGTTTAGCGAAGAAATGTGCATTCCTGGAAGCTGTTTCTCTAACTCTCAGAGAACTGCGACAAAAGGAGAGCTCTTTTTTGTTCCTGTTCATTATATTAGTCATCTGGAATACACTGTACAGTGTCTGTGTTACTTTTTAAAACAGTCATTTTCAAGTCCTCCCTCTTCAGTTGTTCAGGATCTTGTCAGAAGTAATTATCTATTTCTTGTCAGGGTCCCAAGTCTCTGTGGCAGTGAGGCACCGCTGTGCATAAAGCCACATCTCAGAGATGATGATGATAAATGATTCTCTTTCCTTGTTCTTGAAGTGGCACGTTGCTTCTAAGAAGCAGAAAGAAACTTAAAGCTGGAGTTTAACTTTCTGTCACATTACTGCAGCCATAAGCTTCCACTCTAAGGGTATGTCTACACTAGCTCGTTAATTCGAGGTAGGTAAACAAGTCAGGGAACCGGTGTTGCAAATGAAGCCCAGGATTTAAATATCCTGGGCTTTATTTACATGTTCCTGTCCGGCCACCATTTTTAAATCCCCCTTAGTCTGAACGAACTGCCCACGGCTAAACGCAGCAGTTTAAAGTTAATCCGAACTAAGTCCTTAGTTCAGATTAACTGTTACTGCTCATTCCATGAGGAGTAACAGTTAATCTGAACTAAGGACTTAGTTTGGATTAACTTTAAACTGCCGCATGTAGCCGCGGGCAGTTGGTTCGGACTAAGGGGGATTTAAAAATGGCAGCTGGACGGGAACATGCAAATAAAGCCCAGGATATTTAAATCCTGGGCTTCATTTGCAACTCCGGTTCCCTGATTTGCCTAACTAGCTCGAATGAACGAGCTAGTGTAGACATACCCTAAGTGTGACTCATATCTCTCACTAACTTCATTGCATAGGTACCTGAAAGGATGACCTCTCGAGGTCCCTTCCAGTCCTATTATTCTATGATTCTATGATTCTATGGTCTGGGAGACAGAGTTAAGCAGCGGGACTCTTGTTTTCTTCCCCGAACTGCAAGTCATTCACTTATTAATGTTCAACCTCGAACAAGTCATTGAACCTTATTTGCTCCAGTTTACTCATCTTAATAATGGGCTAGAGCCTCAGCTGGTGTAAATCTTATCACTTGCCTGGGCTACTGCTGTTCCTGATCTAGCATGCCACTATGTGACTAGGGTGGAGGCAGTGGGTTCAACTGTGGCACAGTTCCTTTGCCCCACGCACTAGAAAGCATGGCTGTTGTCCCACCCAGTGTCAGGTGGAAACAAAAACTGAACTGTGTCTGTCTGAGTCCCCATACACTCTTGAAGCAGGGTATCTACAAGCCACCTCTTCTTTAGAATTTTTATAAGTGCTCTTTCAATGGAGCTGGATCTGTTAGGAAACTGAGGCAGACAGCCTTACACTAGTAGGTTATCAATTTAAATCTCACCCACATGACCAAGGGTTTATAACACCTAATGACTATATGACATATATTGGCATCGGGGTCAGCACTTCAAAACCCCTTTACAATAATTGGCACTGAAAGCCTTATTAGCAGTTTCTGTAGAAAGCTCATGGTATGAGTGGCTTTGGAGTGTAAAATACCATTTTTCTCCCCGAGAGGTGGTCTCTCCCCATTGGTTTATGAAGCAATTGCCTATGTAAGAGCTTGTCTGTCAATGCAAAGGGGAAATCCCTTTTCAGGGGTCTCAAGCCTTTAAATTTCACAAACATTGTATTAACCTTAAAAAGTGAGGCAATGCTTACCAGCCATTAAAAATAATATTAAATCCCGAATTAGTTCTTATTTCTTTCAACTGTGTATCAGCTCCATTCATTAATGAATAGGGACAAACGTAGTTCAAAGCACAGAGAACAAAAATTTCATACTGTTTTCCATAATGAGTTGAATTAATCATAGATTTTAATTTGCATGCCCCAAAATAGTATTTAGATAATCAAACCCCCTCTAACAAACTCAATGATAGAATACAGAGATGGGGGAACTCCCTCCCCCAAAACAAAAGATCAACTCAGCAAAAATAGAGGAGCTCATAGGGGGCGAATTCACCAGAGCTTGTTCCTTCTGTGGTTTAGGTACAACACAATCTGCCTGGTACTCCTTTTCCTCCTTCAGAGCATCTGTAGGAGAAATACAGACATGTGTGAGGTTTTCACAATAAACTCTCAATCTGGCAAAGGAAAGAGCAATGCATGGTACAAGCCTGCACTTACTGTTAGCCTCTAAGAGTCAGAAGTCACACCTTGCAGTTTTCAAGGATAAATGCAGGTGAGAATGATTTATACACACCTGCAAATTAGTGTAAGTGCCAAAATGGTAAAAAGATAAGCAACAAGAGTATATGTAGCAGATCCCAGCTGCCAGGACCGAATTGTGTACTCCCTGCTTCAGTCCAAAGCTGGGAAATTTACACACTCCATTGTTTTCCTGACAAGACTGTCTCATCCAAAGCCATCGTTGTCAAAAGGGGCAAATAATTTTAGGTGCCTAACTTGAGGTACCTTAGAGACTCTGATTTTTCCCTCTAAGGTGCTGAGCATCACAATTCAAGTGGAAGCTCTGGGTGCACAGCATCTCTGATAAATTAGCTGTCCCAAGGACATCTAAAAAGTGAGGCAACCAAAATTAGCTGTTGTGAATATTTTGGCCATAGTCATTTGGATGCTGATGCCAAGATCCCCATATCACAAATAAACACTGTCAAATACATAACTGGAATTAGTCTGACTGATGTCTGTGTTAATATTTTTAAAATAGGTATTAGAATGATAAGAATGTGTTTAGAGTTTAGAATGCTTGTGAGTTACTGCATGCATTAATGTTACTTATAATATGGGATGTGGATGTAATAAGGTAATATTTGAGTGGCTACACTGTGAGCCCCTGTAACTGCGCAAATCACTAGACAGGAAAAAGACATTAATTACTATGAAGGGCTGATCTTCAACGGAAGGTGTCATGCCATTTGCAAAAGGAAAGGTCCATTGATATCAGATGAATTATTTTTGAAGGTTGCAACTGGAATTTTCCCATGTGTTGTCAGAAAGAGTACAAGAGACTTTTGCTGCCCTGCTCTTCTCCTTGTGAAGAGGATTCATGCAAAAGGACTCCTTCTGTCAACTGAGTTTGCAGCTCAGAGCACATGAAGAAGGGGATAAAAGATCCAAACAAAAGGAAATAGGTATCTCTGTGTTGCATGAACTCTGGGTGGTAAAATGTTTCTGCACATGAGGAAGAGCTACCCAACTGCTTAAGATGGATTAGCCCTAAAGCCATGGTCACCAACCAGTAGATCGCGATCTACCAGTAAATCTCAGGGGCTCTAAGAGTAGCTCTTGAGCCCTCTCTGAACTGCGTGCCTGCGCAGTACATTAACATTAGATATCCTCATTTGAGGAGCAGCTACTCACTGAGCAACAACACCGGTGAATAGCTGCGAGGAATGGTTGGAGCTGGGAGGTCAGGAGGGCTGAAACACCCCAGCAAGCTGACTGTGGCTTTCAGCTGAAAGAGGCTGCCCTGTGCTCCAGCCTATCGGCAGCTTTTCCTCTGCACCTGCCCATGTGGAGCTTGGTGCACCCTGGCTGAGCGCTATGGCCAGCTGGCCAGGCAGCCACTTCTCTTCCCTCCAGCCCGGCTGCCCTGCGCTCAGCCCAGGGAGGCTGCATCTAGCTCCAGCTGTGCTGGAGCAAGCTTCCCATGCTGAGCGCAGGACCACAGATGCCTGTCTGATGGACTGTATATGACTAGCAATCTCAGACTACAACCCAGAGTTCAAGACACTGGCAGATACTGTTCAGTCACAGGTGTCACACTGGGTATGTCTACACTACCCCCCTAGTTTGAACTAGGGGGGGTAATGTAGTCATACGGAGTTGCAAATGAAGCCCGGGATTTGAATTTCCCGGGCTTCATTTGCATAAAGCCGGTCGGCGCCATTTTTAAATGCCAGCAAATTCAGACCGTGAACGAGGTGTACAGCTAGTTCAGATTAGGAAGCCTAATCCGAACTAGCTAGTCCGTGCCGCATGTAGCCGCGCGGCATGGGGTCCGAACTAGCCGACATTTAAAAATGGCGCCTGCCGGCTTTATGCAAATGAAACCCGGGAAATTCAAATCCCGGGCTTCATTTGCAACTCTGCATCTTCGCCTGCTCTGAGACTTAAAAAGTGATCTTGGGTGTAAAAAGTTCAAACTAGGGGGGTAGTGTAGACATACCCACTGAGACTTTGTTGTTGGAAGAAAAAATATATAATTATCAATACTTGATTTTAGATTTACAAAATAGCAGAGAACAAAATGTATAATTGTAAATGCTTCATTTGACATTTAAATGGCATGAATTAAAAACAGACCATTTATTTCATAACTATAAAAATGTGATTTTAATTGTATATATTGCATAATTTAAAAATAAACTGTGTAACAGAGTGTATAAGGGCTGGGGATAGCAAGTGATGGACAGGAGAATAGAGAGGGTGGGGCTTCAATTAAGGGGCGGGGCTTCAAGGAAGGGGCGGGGCGGTAGATCTTCGCCTGCTCTGAGACTTAAAAAGTGATCTTGGGTGTAAAAAGGTTGGAGACCACTACTCTAAAGGATATACAGAGCGTGCTAATCATAGAAGCTTTTATTACCTTTCAAAATATATGATTGTAACTCATTTGTGTAACTCATGATTTCCTGCTTTATCCTTATAAACACTGCTCTATTTTTTCCTGTTTAATAAATCTTTATATAGTTTATTAAAGGAACAGGTGCAAGAATTGTATTTTGTGTGAGATCTAAGGTGCTATTGAACTGGAAAAAGTGACTGGTCCTTTGACACTGAGAAAACCTGAAGATTGTTATGATTCTTGGTATAAGGGACTATCTATCACAAAGATATGCTCACTTGGGTGAGAGCACCTGTGGGACTGTGTATAAATTCATGTTAAGGCATTTATAGTGCATTAGGAGTTTACACTTGATAATTGGTTGGCAAAATCTAAGAATAGAGCTCCCAACCACTTCGGGGTTTGTGGCCTAGTTCTTAACAGTCTGCTCTGAGGCTGGTACTCATGCTCATGAGTTAATGTGGGCAGCAACACAATCATTATGGAAACCCCCAAGGTAGACTGTATTCTGCTCGTACTGAATGCTAGCACTGCTATGGGGCCCTCCCAGTAAAATCTCTAATTTTATAATTCATTACCTGTCCTTAGGAACTGCAGATTCTCTAATTGCTGTAGGAGTTCTTCTGTGATTGTCCTGCCAGTGTAATATGGCATACCATGGGAAATGGTGTAGGGAGTTTCAAAAGACCACTTATCCACAGCACCATCACAGAATTATGAAAAAAAAGTTCTTATTTCCCCCATTTGATTGTCTTTAAGTACCAGTCACAATCTTTCCTAAATTTGTTTTCTCAGCCATCCAGTTGATTTCTTCATGCTCTATTATCTCGAACACATCCACAGAATACAGCAGTTTGTTGTCCCTGGAGTACTACTGTAACCTTCAATTTTTTCCTTGCCTTGAACCAACAATTTCAAGCTTTTTTTTGTTTGCAGCCATTATTGCTCTTAGGTATGTTTTATTAAAGTCATCTTTTTAATAATAATTGCCTTCTACCTAAATATTATCTCAGGTTTGGAGCTATTCAGTTCTGAATGTTTTCTGAAAACGTGTCGCCCAGGTGAGTATGATATATTTTAGGGAGTGGTTTGGAAGTCTGAGAAAGAGAAGGCAGAGAGAGAGAGGGGAAAAATTATAATTTATTTCTACAGCTTGATTTTGCCTTTGACAGATACAAGCAAGCCCTCTTGTTTACAAAGGGACTCTCTTGTATCCCACATGGGAGGAAGAAGGCATCTGGAATCAGTTTACTTTTTATATATCTTTTAAGAATGTGTTGTTAAGCCTGGAAGATTAAAGATGAAAAACCAGTTTTATTGTTGACCTATACCCTGATCAAAGTCTGTGGTAAGTTTGGTCTGGAATCTTCAGAAATGTATGTTTGGCATAACACTTTATCAATTCAATAGTGAAATCAGTGAAGTTACACTAGGGGTGAATGGAGCTCAGTGAGACTGCAAAACAGTAAAATATTCTGGTGAGTGTTAAGAAAGGAGTCTTTATTGACTGTGCACATGCCAGTAACTAGAAAAATCATTGGAATTTCACTTGTAAACATTTCTATGTCCCATGACATTCTAGCAAGTGAGGATCATCCAGGTGTCAAATATATTTTAGTTTGTTTGTTTTTTAAGTAGGGAACTTAAACTTAGCCATTAAACATATCACTCTACCAATTTCAACTATGCTGCCTATAGTTAATGCTGTTGGTTTTTGTAATCCTTTTTGTTGTTCTCCTTTCCTATCCTCTGTCTATTTGTCTGTCTGTCCATAGATTGTGACCTCCTTAGGGCAAAGATGGACCTTCTCAGCTTAGCTCAAATAATAAATCATAATAATTGTCAATAGTGAAGCCCATAATGAATGGACAGGATATATTGGCTTAGAACAGTTGAATTGTCACATTTGTTACCTGAATCTGAATGGAGCCATTTCTCTGTTATTGTTTCACTATTGACACAAAATCTCACGTGAATCCTATGACAAATGGTTTGGTTGGTTACTACTGGACCAGTTTGTCTTGGTTCTCAGAAGTGGATACAATTCAGTGCTGTGTGAACTGATCCATGCAGTTTCAAAAATCTGCTTGAAAGTTTTTAGGATAAATGTCAGTTATAATTGCTACTTATAATAATTTTAAATGCACAATAGTTTTCTGTCACATCTCTTTAATATTAGAGACACATGGAACTCTATTGCAAATTACCCTAGGTCTGACTAACATCAGTGATGTTCCAAAGAGAATTTCTCATCAATGAACTGTTCATGAATAATTTCTTCAATGTATTAGACACTCTGGCATTTATGCTTTTCACTTTCTTGGTACCTCCTCATTTTCCTTTAAACTCTTGGGGGGCAGGCTCTGTTATCGCCTGCGTTTACAAAAAGCATGACTGAGTCCCCTAGATGTGACAGTAATATAAATGTTGGTACTTCTTGACATGTCAGAATGATGATGTACTGCAGCATCTCATTCAAGACTCTTTTTAGTCATCTGTAAAGTTTTAGTCTAGAAGATTAGCAGGTAGCACTTATATTATGCTCCCTTCCCTTCCGCCATATATGTGCATGCAGTTTCATCATCAGTTTTGGAGAAGCTGCAATTCAGCTAATGCTCCCATCTTCCCTTGCCTAAGAAAAGAAGATTCTCATCAACCAGAAGCACAGGTGGTGCTGCTTTATGTCAGATGAAGATCTTGTCCCGGAGATTCACTTCATAAGATTCACTTCTTAAATCTTTACAAATTTTGCCTAAGAATTACATCTGCAGGGGAATGTGTTCGCTGTGGAAAGGTCTGCCCTATGCAGTAAAATCTTATTCTAATATGGCCATAGTCTGAATTTATTAACACCAATGAGAATCCAGTGTAACTCCATTGAGATTGGTGGCATTACTTTGGATTCTCACTGGTGTAACTGAGCTCAGAATATGGCCTATGATCATTACTGTCAACAGTTCACTTTCTTACTAGACAAATGCATTTTTAGTTGATGTGATTGCCCTTTTCTCTACTGTCTCACTGACAGGTAGATACTGTAGTTACTTTCAAGGACCCCAAGTCCCAGTAGACAGAATAACAGGCTGATCATTGCAACAGGCTTTCTATTGAGTGCTAGACCAGTCTGAGTTTAAGCTGCCATCCATCTCGTAGTCCTTTGTAGCTTCCAGCATGTCATCTGACATTAGCCCTCCTATTCAACTGAACTAATCTGGACAACACTGGCTTCCTGCCAGCTCTGCACTTCATCATTAGCTCCTCTACTGGAAACTCATTCTTTGTGGGTATCCATTTTATTCTGCCTCAGCCACTTCCATTTAAAACTCTTCAATCTTCTAAGCAATAACCTTTTAATCTGCATGCTATAATATTTTCTTAAAAATTTATGGTTTCTCCATTCCTCTCTCTCTTCCGCTATATATGTGAATTGTCACATTAGACCGCTTATGGCAATAGCTTGCAAATATTCAGGGGAAGGTGACTTATCTTGGCCCTTTCCTCTTCTAGTAAAAAAAAAAGTATAAGCCTTTAATGAACTTGCTGCTAAACTAGATTAGCTGTTTTCTGGTGACAAGATTGATGATGCTATCAACATTAAGTCACGAGGTTTGAATTCCTCATTGTGTAAATCCAATGAAATAAGCACTATTAAAGCTCTTGTCTATCCATCTCAGTGTTGTCTTTTGAGTGTCCTCTCCAAAATGAAAAATAAAAAAGAGAAAAAGAGTGACTCCTGGTTTTCAAATTGTGGTACTTTTGGCTGTTTACATTTTCTGGCTTTGCATGTTTGGACAAGTGATTTGGAGAATACAGAACACCTATTTATCACAGAATCAAATCCAGGTTTGTGTATCAAACAATTGACCTATGCTGACCATGTAGAGGGATTTATTTTCTGAATTTTGGTTTACTCCATTTAAAATTTAATGCTCTATTTTAAAATTATTCTCATTCGTATGACATTTCCAGGGCACCAGTCATTGTGCTATTTAGGCATCATCTTAAGAATTTAAAAGAATCAGACTCTGTTCTCCTTTTCTCCACACCAGGTTATTGCTGTTTGTTTCTGACAAGTTGCAGGAACAGCAAAGTGAGGACAATTTCACATCTCCTGTGTATACTAGGAGGACCGCCCAAAGTAGAGAGCTAAGTGATCTACTTAGAAGGTTATAGAACTTAGATACCATCTGACTTTGTCATGTCAGTGAGATCCACCACCAAGGACCCTGTGCTTAAAACACCAGATCTCTGGCCCCAAACACTTGTACATATAGGGTGTGTCTAGACAGCACCCTTCTGTTGGAATAAGCTACGCAATTTGCAAATTAAATAGCTTATTCCAAGTCTAGGTCAAAATGAGGCATTATTCCAACAAATACCTTAATCGTCATGGAACGAGGGTTACAGGAATGCCGGAATAGTACACCCGCTATTTCAGGAAATAGCAAGAGCATTTAAAGATGCAGCATTGCTATTTCGAGATACTTCTGGTATCCCAAAATAGCACCGCAGTCAGGGACGGCCCGTGAGTCTAGGTGAACTAGGCAGTTGCCTAGAGCGCTGCTAGCCTGGGCAACTGATGATGACATCACGGGGCGTCAGGGGCCCCATGATGACGTCACGACCATTGATGGCCATGCAGGGGGGGCGCCAATTGCCTGGGGCGCCAGCTGCTGCAGCCGGTCTCAGGCTACTCCTGACCGCAGTTTAGACATACCAGATAGCCCTATGTTCATCAAGAGTAGCTTCTCTTTTGAGGAAAGCTGATCTATAACTTAGTGTGGGTTAAGGAGTCAGTATGTGAGTTATCCAGATTCCAGGTAACCATTTTTTGGTTTATAAATGAAAAGCAAGAGTTTGGATGTGAAATTCAAGAAGGGAGAGCAGAACAATCCTAAGGATTATTTTGTCTGTTTCAGCATTTTCCCCTCCCCTGCTGCGGGTCTTTTTTTAACCATGCTACTACTAAGAAAGGATGCCTGAAAGGAGATATGAGTGGAAAGCTAGCCAAAGGGTATTAGCTTTGAGGACATATTTGTAGGAAGCAGATGAGAAGTGCTTATTTTTGTATCAATAGTATTTTAATTGTGCTTTGCCTTTGACTAAGAGCCTGTGATTGGCCGTTCTCTCCCCATACTGAGCAGGAGGAGGTTAAACCAGCCCTGAGGACTGAGAAGGCCACACCCACTGTACCTTTCTGGGCATGCTCAAATTGGACTGTTATAATAGAGAGCAGCTCAGCTTAGTTGATGAAGAGAGAGGATGTGCCTTGCCAGCTCCAGGCAAACTGCAGAGATTACCAAAATGCTGAGACACTACCACGCAGGATGGAGGTTAGATGTGTCTAGAAACCTCACAAGCTCCAGATGCTAGCAGAAGGATCCAGATCCCAGATTAAGGAGGGGTGCTGGAGATCCATCAGTGATCAGAGACATTTGAAGCAGGAAGCAGTGCAGGGACAGTTGATGGCTACAGGGTGAGTGAGCCGATGCTGGAGAGTCAATGTGTTGTGGATGGAACTTTACCCCGCTAACTCAGTGGCTAGAGAAAGCCATTAACAGGGCTCTAGGCTGGGATCCAGTGGAATGGGAGGTCCTGGACCCCTGTGCTGGGGGATGTAAACCTTTCCCCTATCTACTGTTTCTTGATAGGCTCTGACCATTAGGACTATTGAACTGTGCTGCCCTGCCAATAGGGACAAGTTAGGCTCTGACCATTGGGTCACCCTGCCCTGGAAACTAGGGAGTGGGAGTAGACAGATTTTGGTAGGTGAAATTAGAGATATGGGCTGGAGAGCAAAGGTGAAGAATATGAGCATGACAGGTATGAGGCGTAAACTCTCACCTCACCCTAAATCTGGTCTTCTCTCCAGACATGTGACACAGCCCAATCCTGTATTCCCAGCCTGGGAACCCACGATATGTCAGTCACCTCAGTGACCTTGAGTCTCATTCAGTGGCAGTAATTAATGGAATGACTCTTCCCCTTCTCAATGTCACTTACCTGAAGAATTTCCTTATGTAAGAGATTAAGGACCTTTTATTGTTTATCCATGGATAAGAAAGGAGATGAGCTGATCAGGGCTTTGAGTTTCTTTGGGGAGTTGCTGAGATGGGAATAATTTGAGTTCAGTTTTTCTTTGCTGACTGACTCTTTCCAAATGGCTAGGGTCTGCTCCTGTTTTGCTATCATAGGTGTGGATGGTGGCTGGGATTTTGAAAGTAGACTAAAGGTATTAGATGCTCAAATCATACTGAACTTCAATGGTATTTGGGGAACCTTTCTCCCTTGGGCTCCTTTGAAAAGCCCAGTATGTCTTTGTAATGAGTGACATGAAGACCTATCTTTAAAAGAGTCTTTGGCACTTATGAAGCTAAATCCTAATGAAAGTCAATATGGCTTAGCCTCCTAGGTTAGTTAGGTGCTATTGAAAAACGTACTAGGGTTCTTAGAGCCTCATATGCATATGTTTTATGCTGAAACATCAAAATAAATACAATTAGAACCAAATGACTTTACCTTGCCTTTAGGAAGGCTTTTGATATGGTCACAATATTCTTGCCAGCAAGTTAAGGGAATGTGGATTAGATAAATGGACGGTAAGATGGATAGAAAGATGGCTAGAAGGCCGGGCCCAGCGGGTAGTGATCAACGGCTCAATGTCAGGATGGTGGTTGGTTTCTAGTGGAGTGCCCCAAGGTTTGGTTCTGGGACCGGTTTTGTTCAATATCTTTATTAATGACCTGGATGAGGGGATGGATTGCACCCTCAGCAAGTTTGCAGATGACACTAAGCTAGGGGGAGTGGTAGATACGCTTGAGGGCAGAGACAGGGTCCAGAGTGACTTAGACAAATTGCACTCTCAGCAATCAGAGAGACTTAGACAAATGGGAGGATTGGGCCACAGGAAATCTGACGAGGTTCAAGAAGGACAAGTGAAGAGTCCTGCACTTGGGATGGAAGAATCCCAAGCATTGTTACAAGCTGGGGACCAACCAGCTAAGTAGTAGTTCTGAAGAAAAGGACCTGGGGGTTACAGTGGATGAGGAGCTGGATATGAGTCAACAGTGTGCCCTTGTAGCCAAGAAGGCTAATAGCATATTAGGTTGCATTAAGAGGAGCATTGCCAGCAGATCCAGAGATGTCATTAGTCCCCTTTTTTTGGTTCTGGTGAGGCCACATCTGGAGTATTATGTCTAGTTCTGGACCCCCCACTACAAAAAGTATGTGGATGCATTGAAGAGGGTCCAGCGGAGGGCTACCAAAATGATTAGGGGGCTGGAGCATATGACCAATGAGGAGAGGCTGAGGAAGTTTAGTCTGCAAAAGCGAAGAATGAAGGGGGATTTGATAACAGCCTTCAACTTCCTGAAGGGGGCTGGACTTGATGAACTTCTGAGGTCTCTTCCAGCTCTATGGTTCTGTGATTCTATGACTTCTTCCATGGTGCCAATGCACTGGGGTGCAGAGGGACAAGAGAGTCCCTTCTCTTTTTCCTCCATGATCTCATACAGAAGATAGTTTGAAGCTGGCTCACTGAACTCCAGGACCACAGGGTGCTTATTTGTGTGTGATGGAAGAGATGAGTGGTCCAAAGGGTTAGGGTGGGGTCAGGGTGTATCAAAAGCCTGGATTTCTTATGCACTAAGCCATGCTTGGATTGCTATACAATGAGTCGGGTAAACTGACATTACAGTATTTCAAAAGCTGTAGCAGGGCCTGCCAGTAACCATGTTTCCTTGGGTCAGTATGTCTGCTCCTACACTCCACAGCACCCACAGTATATATAATTCAACTCCTTCCCATCCTCGTCTCAGCTTGAGCTGTGCAGGCACCTTAATTTTGCCATTGATATCATTTTGCAGGTCAGGAAGTCTGAGTGTACTCTTACAAGCCTACCTGAAAAGCAGATGCTACTTTTGAAGATGTGGTTTTGCACTCATAATTCGTTGCACCTGTAATTGGCTGCAGGCATAAATGATAGGATTTAGACATTCGCCTACTTGATTGACAGGTTGGTGAGAGACTAAACCCTGTCATTTGTGTGTGCAAAACTGCACCTGCAGTATTAGATTCATGACTGAGGCCCATTTGCAAATGTAGCCCTTAGTTTTCCTGACACTGCTACAAAGAATGGAGGGGATGCAGTGAGAAGTTAGCCTGTTAACATTTGGATTTCTTGCAACATTCAGCTGTCCAGAGATTAATGCTATAATTTCCACATCAAAATCATTGTATGTCAGGTCCAATGCCGTGACCATTCCTTTTGCTAAGCATGTGTCGTTTGTGCTGGCTTCAGAGTGTATACTAAATGGCTGGATGTGAATAGAGAACAGTCAATATAAATTAAAAGATGCACAGTGGCCTAATTTAATTCCTGAGGTATTTAGAGAAACTGAGTTGGCTAGGATGCCTGTGTCAGTAACAGATGGATTTGTCAGAACAAGAACCTATTGGCTGCTTCTCAGTATATTACTGGAGCCCTGAAAATTTTGATAGGATTCATAAGTATTTCAGCAAGAGCACTGGAAAACTTTCCCCTTCTGTTAACAACACTAAGTCAAAAGGTATATCCTAAGTCTGTTCTTTCCCCATGTCTATAGTGTAGAATGCTAAAAGGAGGAGGCCTAGGTCTTGAAAGCTTTTTTTTTTTTTTTTGATAGGGCTGAACAAGCCTCAGTATATGTCTACATTTCAATGTAAGCCTGGGCTCGGATCAACCTTAGTCCCCTTTACATCAACATAAAAAACCACAATGACCCAGTATTCTGCAGGCTGTAGAGTCAGAGCCCAGATCAAGCCTTGACCCAGGGTTTGAGCTATTGTGGATGGTCTGGAGACAGATACCAAGAGTGAAATTGGAAGGAATTGTAACTAAAAGACAGAAGTTGTGACAACTGACTAGACAAAGTTTATGTTGTTCCACAGGGGTTCCTTAGGTATGTCTACACTGCCACCCTAGTTCGAACTAGGGTGGTTAATGTAGGCATTCGAACTTGCAAATGAAGCCCAGGATTTAAATATCCCGGGCTTTATTTGCATGTTTCCGGGCGCCGCCATTTTTAAATGCCCCGTAGTTCAAACTCCCTGCCCACAGCTACACGCAGCACAGACTAGGTAGTTCTAATTAAAGCTCCTAATTCGAACGACTGTTACTCCTCATTGCAGGAGGAGTAACGGTAGTTTGAATTAGGAGCTTTAATTCGAACTACCTAGTTCGTGCCGGCTGTAGCCACGGGCAGGGAGTTCGAACTACGGGACATTTAAAAATGGCGGCGCTCGGGAACATGCAAATAAAGCCCGGGATATTTAAATCCTGGACTTCATTTGCAAGTTTGAATGCCTACATTAGCCACCCAAGTTCGAACTAGGGTGGCAGTGTAGACATACCCCTTGAGCTTTTCAGTCTGCTTACTACTTTATGAGAGAGAAAGGGAAAGAGGTGGTGGTGGGGAAGGAGGGGTGGTTGTAGAGCAGCAGTTCCCCCAGATACTCAGTTCTCTGTTGCTTGAATCTCAAGATATTTCATTCTACAGATTGTCAAGAAGGGCTCCTTGAACAATGGTTTAGAATCCCACGAGAGCGAGTCTCTCTTTGATGACAGCAAAAAGGGAGAAGACAATAGAGCTCAAATATTCTGTTAGCTTACCAGCTGGATCTGCAAACAGGCCCCTGGGCAGGGATAAACCCTTTCAGTAGACTCCCTGAGGGCGTAAGGATCCGTAAGAGTGGATCTGTTTGCAGGAGTGGGCCCTAAATTACTACAGGGAGTGTGGGAGTGAGGGGAACATTGTAAGCCTGTTGAAAACCAGTGTTGAAAATGTAGTTAAAACCTAGGAAAGTCTCTGGCCCTGTACTTTGATGGCTTCTACCTTCCAGGCTGGTGGAAGAAGGCAGGCTGGTGTGGAAGAAAAGCTTTCATTTTTGATACCTAATATTTTAGTAGATATCCTACGAGGGTCCGTTTAAGAAAGGTTCATATATTGTGAATAATTTATATCACATTTGATTTTCAAATTTTCCACTTTCTTTCATAACAATACTTTATCCTTAATTAAAAATTGAGATTTAATTTGAAGTATAAGGATTTAGGTCTCATATGAACTTGCCCCACTTTTAGGAATGTAATAGTTTGCTCCAGATCCTAAGTTTTAGCCAGAAGCCCATATACTAAATTATATACTGACATTCAAAAGTGTCCAGCACCAACAGTCCCCCCTTGTTCTGCTGAGCACAAGTTACTTTTGTAAACCAGGCCACTTGCATACGTTCTTTAACGGGAGCTGAACACTTTTGAAAATCTGGCCATTAGAATCTAGCTTTAGGTTCAGATGGTTCAAAAGTAGCAGTTTTCGATGTTCCAGCAAATGTTGAAACTAGAGCAGCTGAATGAAAACATTGGAGAGGTTATGTTGCATGTGAGAATAATGTGGATTTATCTTGGGTATTTATGAAGCTCTTATATTTGAAGCTCTTCCTCTTTGATGTCAGAAGAAATATCCAGGGAGGTTAGATATTTCTAGGAAGGAGGATGTTATGTTCAAAATAATCTAATCTCATAGAATACTAGAACTGGAAGGGACCTTATAGGGTCTGCCGAGGGCTAGAACTAATAAACCAACTTGACTCATTCTTCCTCTAGCTATTGTGAAGAATTTTTACTAGCGAGGGTTGGGAAAGCGGAAGAATGCCAGCTAACAAACAATAAGCAAGGCTTAAAAGAGAAAGAATATCTTTTCACCCGTCCTCTATCAGAGTCTTATGGGTAGGACCGGCTGCTGAAAGATTTTGCTTTTTCATCTTCCCTTGGAGAAAACAAAGACTAGTGAAATCTCACTCTTTCAATATCTAATGGGAAAAAGCCAAGGTTTCTAATGGAGACTACTTTAGGTGAATATATCTTAGAAGAAAAAAAATGAAGCTCTGTAAACAAATATCCCCAAATCTTAAATTTGCATCAGCGATTTAAAAAGGTATATAGAATCATCAAGGAATGTAATGTAACTTACATGTTGATAGATGTTTCACATTTCTTCTCAAAGACCTGGACTATACAGTTTTGTCACTCTTAGTGACAGAGACTTCTCTGAAGCTGCTGCAATCTTGTAGTAGTATTTTTATTCCTCTTCTTTTCCACCTCAGTGACTATCTTGTTTAAAAATGTCAGCTGAAAACACATCTTTTTTTCATTGTCTATACCACTTGCTTCATGTCTTTTTCCATCTCTGCTGCTATTTATTATTTAGCACTATAACTCTGTATTTTAACTCTTAAAAGTGTTGTTTTAAAATACAGAATTATACAGATTTACGAAAGAAGTTATACAAGCAAAGAGTGCACTATGTTATGGTCATTTTGATTAACGTTCTCTAGCAAATAGTGCTGCATAATAACAGCATAGAAATTCATCAGCACCAAGCTTTATAGAGCAGTCCTCAATACAGATTTAATAGCAACATATCTACAAGGAAATAGAGCTATTTAGGCTTCTTTTTTTCAGCAAGAAAGGCTTTTTATCTCCTGGGGTAAGCCCTCATAGATGGTAAATGTATTTGGGGCCCACAATATATCAGGCTGTCTTTCCACATTACAGTAACTTTCATTTCTACCTCTGTAAAGCAGTCTGTCGTATTTTTTTCTGCCATTGCTATTATCTCTGGTGCAGGGATGTATATTTTAATTCCAGGTGGAGGAGGAATCTGTTGATGGGATGAATTACAGCTCTTTGCAGCAGCTCCTACCTAGTAGCTCATTTTAACACCTCTGGTAGGACTGTTTGACTTCTGCCTATTTTTGTGCTGTTTTCCTACAGCAGACACCATGCAGGGTGCTTGGAGACTGGAACTGATGGGAACCAGTTTTTAAGGCAATTGCAAATACACACATATAGAATCAGTAAGGGCATCTTTCTGGGGCAATTAAAAATAGCAAAGATTCTGTCATAATATAATAATCAATTATATTCCCTTAGAAGACAGGGGCTATCAGAAGCACAGAATTCACTTCATTTTCCTATTTATACCACTTTTGACCTTTTTATGTTGGGTAGCAACTCTCTGCTGGAGTGAATGTTATTTTCTAGGGTCTACATCTACACTTCATGATGTAGGCTCCACTCGGGATCAATTTTCAGGAATGCCTTCAATACCTAATATGCCCATATATATTGTGCTACTATTTCTGGGTATGTCTACACTACCCCGCTAGTTCGAACTAGCGGGGTAATGTATTCATACCGCACTTGCTAATGAAGCCCGGGATGTGAATTTCCCGGGCTTCATTAGCATAAGCGGGGAGCCGCCATTTTTAAATCCCCGCTGCTTCGAACCCCGTGTAGCGCGGCTACACGGGGCTCGAACTAGGTAGTTCGGACTAGGGTCCTATTCCGAACTACCGTTACTCCTCGTGAAACGAGGTGTACCGGTAGTTCGGAATAGGCACCCTAGTCCGAACTACCTAGTTCGAGCCCCGTGTAGCCGCGCTACACGGGGTTCGAAGCAGCGGGGATTTAAAAATGGCGGCTCCCCGCTTATGCTAATGAAGCCCGGGAAATTCAAATCCCGGGCTTCATTAGCAAGTGCGGTATGCATACATTACCCTCCTAGTTCGAACTAGGAGGGTAGTGTAGACATACCCTCTGAGACTGGATGACATTTGTCATCTAAAACATTTTTCACTAACAAAAATGAGATTTGGGTTGACCAAAACATTTTGTGACTGCATATCAAATTTATTTTCATTATGAGATGTTTTGATTTTTTTTCATTTTGAAATGACAAATTTCTAAACAGAGTAAATTTAATAAAGTTACTCCATTTAAAAATAAAATAATATATTGTTTTCATATCTGAAACATTTGTTAATTTTTTTTCAGATCAACCAAGAATCCAAAAAAACAGTGATTTGTACCACTGTAATCAAGGAGTTATTGTAAATCTTTACTTTAAATCTTACATCCTAATTCATCTGATTTGATATCCATCATCCTTCTCTATCATGGTTGATGAGCTAACACTATTGGTTCCTTTTAGCTGTTCTCTAGTTTCAAAGGGGTAGCCGAGGTAATCTGTAACTGGAAAAATGTAAAAAACAACAAATAGTCTAGTAGCACCTTAAAGACTAACAAAACATGTAGATCATGAGCTTTCATGGGCATAACATCTGAAGATGTTTGTGCCCACAGAAGCTCATGTTCTCTATAGTTCATTTATCAGGAACACAAAATGTTTAATTTTTTAAATTTGGCATTGTGACATCTAGATTCTAGTGATCTCAGTCCTTGGTATATCTGGAGTATGACATGGTGGGGCCTGTAATCACCATAGGCCATTCTACCACATTGAAAGCAAAGAAGTCTTGCAATTTCTTCTGTGTAGTGCAAATTAGGAGCATTTTTCAGGCTTCTGGAAAGCTGTCAATGCAGCATCTTAAACTGGATAAATCGTAGCTACTCTGTTCCATATATTATACTTATTTTCTTTCTAGCATACTGTGTCTCAGAGTATATTTAGTGAAACCTACACTGTAAATATATGCCATTATTTATTATTTCTATTACAGTAATGCCCAGAGGCCTTGATAAGACTAGGGGCCATTGTGGTAGATACTTTGCAAACACATTTACAACAAACATGAAAAATAATAATGCTATTGCAGATGAGCCTCAGCTGCAAAAGTCACATCTGGGTCCAGTTTCTTAACTCCTCCAAATTTATATTAATGGTCAATATCAGAGTCACAGTTTGGAAAGGTAGGGTCAGTAGTGATATTTAGATCTAAAACATGAATATTCTTCTTCTTGAGTACATCCCCACTCCCAACCTACCCCTCCTACCCACCTCACCCCACATACACACACAAAGGCTGTGTCCAGACTCAGGGGTTTTTTCGGGAAAAGTAGCCTTTTCCCGAAAAAACTTCCCCTGCGTCCAGACTCAAGCCGCGTTCTTTCGAAATTATTTCGAAAGAACGCGGCTTTTCTTTCAATGGCGGTAAACCTCGTTTCACGAGGAAGAACACCTTCTTTCGAAAGTTCCTCTTTCTAAAGAAGGCGTTCTTCAATGTAAATAGGGCTTCCTCGAAAGAGAGCATCCAGACTCGCTGGGTGCTCTCTTTCGAAAAAGCGGATTGCTCTTTCGAAAGATCCGCCTGCAGTCTAGACGCGATCTTTCGAAAGAGGCTCTTTCGAAAGATGCTTTCGAAAGAGCCTCTTTCGAAAGAACCCTGCAGTCTAGACATAGCCAAAGAGAGAGAGGAGAGGAAGGGGTTTAGATTCAGGGTTTGGTTCAGACTAATCTCTAACAAATACCTTTGAAAGTAAACTCTGCTGGTTGGCCAGAAAAAATATGCTGTGAAAATGTTATATTGTTCTAACTCTGTTGTAAATCTGAAATACTGCTTGACATTGCTTAACCTTTATTCCATTGTAAGAAAGAGCAGATTCTGGCTCCCGATGCATAATATTTGTTTCTTGTGTTAAAGGGGTGATTAAACCCAGATAATTGGGGGTTCTGAATATAAATACTTACATGATTCCAAGCAGAAACATGTATGGCCAAATACTTAAGAACCCAAGAATGGCCATACTGTATCAGACCAAAGGTCCATCTAGACAAGCATCCTGTCCTCCAACAGTAGCCAATACCAGGTGCCAGAGAGGGAATGAACAGAACAGATAATCATCAAGTGATCACTCCACTGTCACCCATTCCCAGCTTCTGGAAAACAGGCTAGCGACCCCATTCCTGCTCATCTTGGCTATTAGACATTGATGGACCTAACCTCCATGAATTTATCTAGTTCTTTTTTTGAACCCTGTTATAGTCTTGTCCTTCACAACATCCCCTGGTAAGGAGTTCCACAGGATGACTGTGCATTGTGTGAAAATTACTTCCTTTTGTTTGTTTTAAACCTGATGCCTATTTTCATTTGGTGACCTCTGGTTCTTGAGTTATGAGAAGTAACATTTCCTTATACTAGTCATGATTTCATAGATGTCTATCTGATTTCCTCTTAGTTGTCTCTTTTCCAAGATGAAAAGTCCAAGTTTCATTAATCTCTCTTCATATGGCATACACCTAATAATTTTTGTTGCCCTTTTCTGAATCTTTTTCAATATCTTTTTTCAGATAGTGTGGCTGTATTTGCAAGGTATTCCAGATACCATGGATTTATAGAGAGGCAATATGATACTCTCTCTTGTTTTCTATCACTTCCTTAATTATTCTCAAAACTTTTTTGACTGCCATTGCATATAGAATGGATGTTTTTAGAGAGTTGTCCACAATTATGCCAACATCTTTTTCTCAAGTGGCAATAGCTAATTTAGATCCCATTATTTTATTTGCATAGTTGGGACAATGTTTTCCAGTGTGCATTACTTTGCATTTTTCAACACTGAATCTGATGTGCTATTTTGATGCCCACTCATCACAGTTTTGTGAGATTCTTTTGTAGTTCTTCACAGTCTGCTGGGATTCAACTATCTTGAGTTGTTTTATATCATCTGCAAATTTTGGCACTTCACTGATAACTCTCTTTTCCTGATCACTTATGAACATGTTAAATAGGACTGGTTCCCATAAAGACCTCTGGGATGCATCACAATTTACCTGTCTCCATTCTCAAAACTGACCCTTTATTCCTCTGCTTTGTTTAATATCTTCTAATAAGTTATTGATCCACGAGAGGACCTCCCCATGATAACTTTCTGTAAGGACCTTTGGAAAAAGACCTTCTCAAAGGCTTTCTGAAAATCTAAGTACACTATATCCACTGAATTCTTCCCCCTTGTCCACATGCTTGTATACCCCTTCAAAGAATTCTAATATATTGGTGAGGTATGATTTCCCTTTACAAAAACCATGTTGACTCCCCCCCACACACAAAGTATGTTCTATATGTTTTACAGTATATTTTTATTATAGTTTGGGATCACTTTAACTGTCTTCCAGTCATTTGGTAAAGAAGCTGATTTAAATGATAGGTTACAGATTACAATTAGTAGTTCTGCAATTTCACATTGGAGATCCTTCAGAACTTTTGGTTGAATGCCACCTGGTCCTAGAAACTTATTACTATTTATCAATTAAAAAAAACCCTGTAATGACACCTCAATCTGAGACAGTTCCTTAGATCTCTGACTTAACAAGAATGACTCAGACTTGGTAATCTCCCTCACGTCCCCAGCCATGCTTACTGATAATAATAATTCATTTAATTTCTCTGCAATGACCTTATCCATGAGTGCTCCTTTAGCATCTAAATTATTCAGTGGCCCCACTGGCTGTTTAGCAGACTTCCTGCTTTTGATGTACTTAATTTTTTTTTTTTTGCTATTACTTTTTGAGGTTTTGGTTTAGTTTTTCAAATTATTTTTTTGGTCTTTCTAACTTTCACACTGCATTTGCTAGAGTCTGTGCTCCTGTCTTTATTTTCCTCACTAGGATTTTACTTCGCATTTTAAGGGTGCCTTTTTGTCTCTCAGGGTATGTCTAAACAGTGGAGCTATTTCAGGATACCTCCAGTATCCTGAAATACCTATTCCATGTCTTTTACATGCATCCATTATTTGAAAATAGATTTCAAAATAACTGGCACACTATTCCGGCATCCCTGTCACCCTCTTTCCATGAGAGTTAAGGGATGTCTCGAAATAGCACATTATTTTGAAATTTGCCACTGTCTAGTCAGTGCCGTATTTCAAAGCTATTTTGAAATACACACAAAATAAGCTATGCAATTTGTGTAGGGAAAATTGTGTAGCTTATTTCATGATAAGGATGCTGTCTAGACACATCCTCACTATCTTAAGTATGAATCAAAATTTTGTCTGATAACTTAGGGTGCATCTACACAGTACTCTTAGTTTGAAGTAAGCTATGCATTTTGCACTACATAAATTGAGTAGCTTATTTTCAGTGTATCTCGAAATAGCTTATTTTGTAAGTTGGTGCTGTCTACACAGCACTAAATTTTGAAATAACTGGCTATTCCAAAATTCCCCTTAACTCTCATGGAATGGCGGTTACCAGAACATTGGAATAAGCTGCCCGTTATTTTAAAAATTATTTTGAAATAATGGGCTGCTTCAATAGATGCAGAATAGCTATTTTGAGATACTTCCAGTATCCCAAAATAGCTCTGCAGTGTAGATGTACCCTAACTGATAAGAAAAACAGAAATATAAGTGAGATAGTTGAGGCAGCATTGCCCAGGGATAGGAAACTAGACCAAGACTCAAGAAACCTGCAAGCTAATCCCAGCTCTGACCTGCTAGATGACTGTAAGCAAATCACTTCTTTTTTCTGTGCTTCTGTTTTTCCCACCTGTCTTTTCTATTTTGATTGTAAGTTCTTTAAGGTAGATACCATTTCTTACTACAGTAAACTTCCGATAATCCGGCACCTTTAGGACCCAGGGGGTGCTGGATTATCAGATATGCCAGACTATCAGAAGGGGGGGCTATGAGGGGTCTGGAGTGGGGTGGGAGGGGATGCCACCCCAGACTCCTCATAGCCCCCCCTTACGATAGTCCGGCTCTGCCCCAGGTGTCCCTGATTCAGCTGCTGCTGGTCAGTTTCAGCAGCAGCTGAATGGGGGAAGCCTGTCCGGCTGCCCCAGCACTTCCGGGTTCCTGGTGGTGCCGGACCATCAGGAGTCCCGGAGCATTGGATGCCAGACTAATGGAGTTTTACTGTATATGTTCATAGGGCACATAGCACAATGGGGGCCTGGTGTCACTTGGGGCCTGTGGACACTCTTGCAGTAGTAGTAGAAATAACAATAAAGGATCCTATAACAGTGCATTCTTTGAAAGGCTGGGAGTTGTAGGTTTGGGTGCAATGCATGTTGGAAACAGATAGGAATATAAAGTAACTGTTGTATCTTTACTAAACTACAAATAAAACCAGGATCTGATGTTGGTGGTGCTGCTTAGCTTGGAAAGAAATGGGATTTGGTGTTGGCTTTCTCCAGTCAAAGGGCATGGGAAGGGCTTTGGACGTGCCTAGGGAAAACCTAGAGAGAATAGTAGCTACCATTGGAGCTCTCCGGTGAAGGAAAATTGGGGCTGTGGTGAAAAGAGTATGGAGAACCACTGAGATGACCTATTGAAAGAAGTCTTAAGAGGTAGGCAGACACAGAAGGCTTCCTCTGTGATGCAGAAGTGCCATATTGAGGTGGTGTGCTGAACACTGAAACCCTGTGGAAGAGACCTAGAGACCTGGACTGGAAAAGCATAAGGTCATAGGTTTGGGGATCCCTGGATCTAGAGCAGGGGTCTCCAAACTACGGCCCGCGGGCCAGATGCGGCCCGCGAGGCCCTCTCATCCGGCCCGTGGAGACAGTGACGGGGAAGAAACTCCCCGCACTAACAGCCCCTCCCCTGGAGAAGCACCGAGCGGCGCAGCGCCGCGGAGCTGGGGCGGGGAAGAAACTCCCCACACTGACAGCCCCTCCCCCGGAGAAGCGCCGAGCGGCGCAGCGCAGCGGAGCCCAGGGGAAAGCCCACGGGGAGGGGAGCGAGGGCGCACAGCCGCAGGCGCGGCAGGCGAGGAAGGCGGCAGGACCCAGGAGGAGAAGGGGCAGGGACGCCAGGGAGAGCGGCACGCCCCGTGCGTGCCGGCTCAAAAGGGGGAGGGGCCGGAAGGACAGGGGCGGCCGGCACTCACTTTCTTTTGGGCAGGCAGCCAGGAGAGGGAAGCCAGAGGAGCCAGCGGGACGGAGGAGGGACTCTGGACCCGCGCAGCCCTTGCCCTGGGCAGCGAGACTCCCCGGCCGGGGGTGCGGGGGATCGGAGCCGCCAACGGACGGCCACACGCCCTGCGGACCGACGGCCGAGCCCGGGCTCTGCGCGTCCCTCACAGCAAGAGGGGTTGGGACTTGGCGTGGACAATTGCTCCCTATTGGCCAGTGCGTTCTTATCCTATTGGCTAGCTCTCTCATGAGGTCACTAGTGGGCTGGGCTCTATTTTGGCATCCAGGAAACAATTTCACCATTCACACTAATACAGGTGTTCATGTGTAGCGTATCAATGTGTTATTAAATAATAATTGAATAAAATAATATTAAATAAATAATTAAAAACAACATCCATGTTTTGATTGTTTTTTATTTGGACCTCAAGTGTGTAGTCGGCCCCCGAACTGCTGTTTGATAGTTAATGCGGCCCTCGGGCTGAAAAGTTTGGAGACCCCTGATCTAGAGGAAAAATTCTTGCAGACCCAATATATGTGGCCCTGTACAATGGGACAACAGATGTTCATTGTTTGATCTTTGGAAACTTCTGTACAGACATGGAAATTGTGCTGCTGCAGCAGCGTTTCAGTGGCATTTTAAAGGTAGTCCATTATGTCAACATTGGCACACATATTGTTGAGAACTTCAAAATTTCTCTGCTTCCCAGAGGTCTTCTTACCCGGGATATTGTTAATAAAAATATTGTGGTTTGTCTTGACTGGACTGCATACACCGAATAATAATAAGGTTTGGTTACCCCAGCAGATCTGTCCAGATAGCTTGATCAATCCTAAAAAAAAAAGTAAACGGAACCAGTCATTTGGAGAGAACCTGAAGCAGCAGGTGCACTGACAACAAAAGAGGTAAACCACTGACTGGGCCTGTTCCCATTACAGTGACCAATATCCACTGACTCAAGAGGAACAGGGCCTAAAGTAAGCTTGATTTCTTCTTCCTTGAATGCATTTTATATCTTCACTTTTTTTGGTATCTGATCATCCTTCCCCTTGCCTATCTCCAGCTGCTTGAATAACTTTGAATGGAGTTATTAATTCCAAAATTATTACCACCGTATGGTGTCAACGGGTGCCTTGAGCTGTCTTCTCCCTCTAGAATGTAACACGCATAGGTTATTTTTCTTTCATTTTTTTCCAGTCCTGATACCATCTTGGTCTTAGGAACCAAGTGTCAGAATTTTAATAGCTAATGTATTCCATGAATGAAGGCAGAACACTATAGTAGTTTCAAGGTATCAGTAGTCTATATTTTGACTGGCTAGTCATTCCAATTTCCTTCCTGTAGCCTAGTGATGACACTATTAGATGGGGAGAAATGGAATTGCCAAATAATCCATATTACAGAGTAATGGAAAGGTCAAACTAGGGCAAAAGATTACTCATTTTTTTCTAAAAATTGAAAGGTGGTGGTGGGAACAATTTTAAAAGACTATCAGTTTTTAGCTTGAGAGAGAGACTTTGTGCTTTAATAGAATAATTTAAAATAATTCTGGCTGCTTCAAAATGAGAAACTGATCTTCAAATCATTATTTTGTTTTCTCTTTGGAGGTGACTGATTCTCATTTTTGTAATGTCTCTGTCTCTTGCAGCCAGCTAGAGTATCTGTAAAAGCTTTTTCTAATGGATTTGGGAAACAAAATGTTCCAACAAATATTAATCTTTCAAAGACTGTTTTTCTTTCTTTCTTTCTTTCTTTCTTTCTTTCTTTCTTTCTTTCTTTCTTTCTTTCTTTCTTTCTTTCTTTCTTTCTTTCTTTCTTTCTTTCTTTCTTTCAGTTTTCACGCATATGAATCTTTTACCACAATCTTTAACACGCTCTCCTCCTCTCTCTCCCTCTTCCTCTCTCTCTCTCTTCACCCTCTCTAGGGGTATGTCTACACTAGCTCCCTACCCCCTAGTTCGATCTAGGGAGTCTAAAGAAGGTGACTGAAATTGCAAATGAAGCATGGGATTTAAATATCCCACGCTTCATTAGCATGTTCTCGGCCGGTTTCCATTTTAGAAATTGACTAGCCCAAAGTAACTGCCCGCATCTACATGCAGCAGCGAAACGGGATTCCAACTTAAAGCCCTAAATCGAATTAGCTGTTACTCCTCCTGGAATGAGGTTTAACAGCTAATTTGACTTAGGGCTTTAATTCGGAATCCCGTATCACTGCCGCATGTAGATGTGGGCAGTTACTTCGGGCTAGTCAATTTCTAAAATGGTGACCAGCCAGGAACATGCTAATGAAGTGCGGGATATTTTTTTTTAAATGGAAGGGACCTTGAAAAGGTCATCAAGTCCAGTCCCCTGCCATTACAGCAGGACCAAGTACCATCCCTGATTAATTTTTGCCCCAAATCCCTAAATGGCCTCCACAGGGATTGAACTCACAACCCTGGGTTTAGCAGGCTAATGCTCAAACCACTGAGCTATTCCTCCCACAAATTTAAATCCTGCGCTTCAGTTGCAATTTCAGTCGCCCTCATTAGCCTCCCTAGATCAAACTAGGGGGCTAGTGTAGACATACCCTAGCTGAAGAGCCTCAGAATATGACCAGTGTCAGGAAGCCCTAGGCTTGAGCCTCTGAGTTGCATTTTAACCCTTTGCTAAAGATTTTCTGATGTGTGCTCTAACTTAGGGCTCTGGCATCTTCACCACAATGCAGAGAGCCAGGTCAATGTAATCCTATTCCAGAATGCTGAGAACCTAGCAACCCTCCCTCCCCTCCATTGACACTCTAGTTCTTCAAATGTGCTGCATTGTGGGAAAATTCTACTGCCTAGTCTGTTTCCTAATTGAGAGTGTTGTCGATGGGGCTCCCGTGTCCACTAGGAGCTCACGAAAACAGAAATTGTGTAATTTGTGCTTTTGGTACCCATCTTAATTTACAAAGACTTTATACTGAACTATCATCTAATCTGAGAATAGGACTCCACCTCCCATCCTTTAGGCTGAGTCACTCTGGTAGGTAAACACCCATATGCACCTGCTCTGAGGATAATTAGCACATCAGTCATCAGGGCTGTCAAATTATTAAAATGAAACTTTGCAATTGTTAATTTTTAGCATCCCCAGGGCTCGGGGTGTCATGTGCTGCAGCATCCCTTGGGATCCTTTATTCCTGTCCTAGGGGCACCTAGGAGGCAGGGATAAGGGGTCCTTGGGAGGCTGTGGGGAATGTTCGGGGCTGGCTCCCATTCCCTGCCTTGACAGTTAATGGTGGCCCAGGCACCTTTGCACAGAAAGCCCTAGGAAGGGAAAGGATGGCCAGGAGCAAGGGACATACTCTGCAGGGAGGGGAGGCAGCTGAGCTCCTGGCTCAGGTCAGCCAGGGGAGGAAAAACCTCCAACATCCTAGCAGAGGGAAGCTGCATCCCACCTATCAGCTTTTCTCCTTGCTAAAGGCAAGCTCTGTGCAGCAGTGAAGAGCCCCCATAGGAGGCTAAGAGATGGTTTTTATCTGGCTCCCATTCACCACTGAAAGTGCATGCTGCCTGGTTGCTCCTGCACACACAGCCCCCAGGAGGACAGAGTGAGACAGACAGCACAGTGGGAATCAAGAGGCTGCCCTCAAGGCACAGGAAGAAAGTCTGGTGTTGGGCATCATCATCCCCCAGGCAAGAGAAGCCAGGAACTGTGTTGCTCCCCCTCCTGCAGGGTACCTGCTTAATCCCTCCTCTGCCTCTGGCCCGTGCTCCAGCCCCACTGCCTTTCCTGCAGGCTGTGTGTGCGGGGCACCCAAGCAGCATGCATCAAAATCTGGTTCTTCTCTTGTGACCAGGAAGCAGCTTTCTTTGCAGAATGTTTCTTCTGACTGGTCTCCATTGAAAACCCCACGAAATCTCTGATAGCATGTTCACAGGTTGGTGTTCAGCAGACAATGGGTTAATGATTACCTGAATATCTGCAGTTTGCAGTAGAGTGCTCCACTGATATTTTTTTGTGTGCTGACAAAGGAAATTGCCCCTGAGAACTCTGGGATACACCCAGAGGGCTTCCAGGACTCAAGTCAAATTGGGGCCATGGGCACACAGGAAGGCAGTAGGGCTCAGACCCTAGGTCCAAGCTAACCAGGGCCTTGGCCTTTACAGTCCTATAGAGTCCTAAGATCCTAAGTTAAAGTCCTAGGTTAATGCAGTTGGTGTATGATTGCAATGGGGGTTAGGCTTGACCCCAGGCTCAAATATGGGGTTACCTTGCTCTGCAGATATACCCTTAGGATAAAGTCTTCCTATCAAGATGAAAGGTTTGGTACTATCTTAAATTGTATATGTGAGCAGGAAGTGAAGGAATGTGTCCCTTACAGCTAGCTGGAAGTGGGGAGAGACTGTGGGCATGTCTATTGTGACAGACCCAGACTAGCTGGCTGTTGGACTCTAATGGATGGCAGGTAAGCAGGGCACAGGATAAACAGTTTTCTATTCCCTGAATAAACTCCCAGAGTCTGCTGCCTCATAATTAAGGCAGGCAGACACCTTAGGTTAATTAACAGCTGGCCTGAAGGAGCAGGTTAATCAAGCACCTGTAGCCAATTAAAGCCTGGCGTGCTGCTTTAAAAAGTTTCCCCCAGGTAAGGCAGGGGAAGGAGAAGAGGGGTGGAGTGAGAGGAGGAAGTGTGTTTGTGGAGAAGCTGAGAAAGGAATGATTTAGTCAGGCACCAAAGAAAAGGCACTAGGGGGAGTATTTGGGGAAGTAGCCTGAGGAAAAGGCTGCTGTCTTGGGGCTAGAGTGAAAACTGGAGCAGTTGACCCCTGGGCTGAAATCCAGAGTAGTGGGTGGGCCTGGGTTTCCCCCCAACCTCTCCACACTACAGAAAGAACTAATTTTGAGAGAAGGAGGTCCAGGATTATGGAGAGATCTTCCCCTCCCCATTCATTGACTTTGCCAGTTATGAAAATGACTCAACAAGCTGTAACCCTGACCTCTAGAAAAATGCAAGAGGCAGCTTATTGGGTCACAGTGAGGCATATAACTGTCTAAAGAGCATAGGACCCACGGACCACAGACAAAACTTTGCCACACCATGTAAATACAATTTGCTCCTGGCTTAACTTTGTTAAATATTCAACTGATAAGAGTGGTGTTTTGCTCATTGTAATCAGATTGGTTGGTGGTGGGTCACAAATTGTGTTAATAATTACAGACATTGCAATTAATATTGTGGGAATGCAGAAAAAGACTTTGCTGAACCTGGCTCAAATGCGGGAGATACTTTCATTTTAAAGAATGAGACTCTGGGTATAGGCAGGCAAATAAAGCTTGCTTAGATTTGCTCAATATTTAACTGATACAGTGGTATTTTGCCCATTGTAATGTAGTAGTGGGGTCATAAATTGTTAATACTAAATGTGAGAATTGTGAAATACGATCACCAGTGCTTACAATTTTTTGTGGGAATACAGAAAAGATAGCCTGTGTTTATCCCATTCAAAAGGAGAGAGACGCTGTCCATTTAAAGGACCTTGGAAGGAAAAGGGCTCCACTGCCAGAATTTTGCGAGGTTAGGTGGGGAGAACAGGACTCTGAATCAACAGGCTATATGCCCCTCCAGGAGTTGGCCATAAGACTGGTTCAACCTCTTTCTCCCCACTGTCTCAATGGTAGAATTAAAATAGGCTCCATGTGGAGCCTCTCTTATTTTAAATTTACTCCCGTGGATGCTGAAATTTCTCGTGGCTGGACTGTACTTTGGGCCAAAAACTAAAATCCACCAAAAGCCAAATCCACCACAAAGCGATATGAGCAGTGAGTGGCAGGGTGGCCAGTGGAGAGATGTGCCAAACTGTTGGCATAGAGGTGTAAGGAGCAGCCAGCAGGGTGGCAGTGGGGAGGCAAAATGAGTGGCCAGCAGAGCAGAGACAGAGAGCAGTGAGCAGGCGGATGGTGAGTGACCAGCGGAGTAAGCTGGTTCTTTACATATCCCCCACTCAGGAACTCTGTGAATGCACCTTTGAATTCTGGGTCTGCTCTGGTCAAGGGCAGTGACTGAGTAGGGTTGTAGAGGAAGGTAGGGCATGTGAAGGGGACATTTACATTGTTGGACTTAAGAACCTGAGAGGAAAAGGACATTGTCCAACCTACTTGGGGTTGGACTTTTACTCATGGTTTTGGTTATGAACTCTGTGCTGTTTTCCCAAATGAATGCCTCTTTCCCTCCTTGTTAATAAAAGTTTATTTTCAATGCTCTGATTCTGTGCTTGTGAGTGGGGAAGCATTGCCCCTCAGAGGCACTCAGGGGTAGTGTGTAAATTTCCCAGGTTACTGGGTGGGGTCTTGAGCCAGTTCTGAGATATTGAAGGAATCCGTAGATATTGAACCTGGCCCTGGCTGCTGCTGGCTTGACCTATCAGAGAAGTTACATATACTTAACTCCACATATAAAACTACATGAAGAGTGTTTGTGATTGCTATTCCTGGAAGAATTCTGCATTATTGTGCAATACAAAATGTGTGCAAAATTAATGTTTTGTGCTGAATTACCCTCCCTCTCCCCCAAATGATCTGTAGAGATTCTGGCTGGCACCAGGGGTCTGCTGCACATCAGACCCCACAGTATCAAGTCAGGCCTCCAGGAAGTGAGGAACACACAGTTATTGACTATCTGTGGAAAAACTTGGTTTAAGTGACATGTTCAGCTTCACGTAGGAACTCTCTGGTGGAGGCAAAGAGAATCCAGGACTGCATTCAAATGCCTCAAATCACTCTCTCAATGACTTACAGTTTCTTGCCATTTTAACCAGAAAGGACACTCTCTCAATAACTTAACCACCTGCATTCTGCTACAAAGACCTTTTACATCTGCACTTGAAAGGGAATCCTCTGAACTGTCATTCATGTTAAAATTCGACACTCTCCGGGAAGGAATGAACAAATACTCAAACTATCTTACCCATTACCAAGATAGCTTCCCCAATTATCACCTCTAATACCATTAGCTCACAGACATCCCACTCTCCCCACCTCTAATATCATCAATTCACAGACACTTACCTTCCTTCCTCCCCCCCCCCCCCCTGCATTCCCCTCCTGTTCTGAAATGTGATTTGTCCTTTTCATATGTGTTCATTTTTTAAAATTGTATCCTTTGGTATATATGGTTGTGACTATTTTCTTCCACTGTTTGATCTGAGGAAGTGGGTCTGGCCCACGAAAGCTCATCATCTAATAAACCATCTTGTTAGTCTTTAAAGTGCTACATTGTCCTGCATTTTGCTTCAAATATGAGGTTATCTTTTCTTTCCCAGAAATCCCCTTCCTCTCCTATTCTATCTACCTTCCAACTTCTGTAACAAATGAGGCAGAGGTCCAACAGACAAATGCCTCATTAACTGCACCGTCCTGATTCGTTCCCAAAGCCCTGTCCATGCTGGGTGATGTATAGACATAGTGGTAAGCACGGTCCTTGCCTCAGAATAATTTGTCTAAGGAAGTGAAGTAGAGGGAGCAGATATTGAGGCATGCTAACTATTTCTTTATAAAATCATTGAATCCCTTTCTGTGCTTTTGGCTCAGGATGCAGAGCTATGGCTATTTTGTTAAATTAGAAGTGTGGTTCTGTCGTCAGTCCTGGATCTGTGCCTTCATTACACATGGGAACTATGGTAATGAGCTCTCAGCATGGTCTTTTAATGGACATGTTAATGAAGTCAGCTTCAAGGAAGGTGTTAAATGCAATCTTTAATAACACAAAGAGAGGGTTAATTAGGAAATTACGCGAGGGAAATGTTTATAATTTTCTTTCCAGGCTGGAAGATGCCTAGCATTCTGTTTACAAAGGCAGAAAACAGGAATGAAAAGAAGGTAGCTATAGCAATAAAGATACTGGTTTTCCTCAAAAGCTGCACATTCTGCAACAATTAAGAAATTATAAAATTTAGATACACCTGAAGCTTCAAACTGCAGATGTTTGTTAATCAAAACCTAATCTCTGTACCAAAAGATTTCACACCTCTTGGGTTTTAGCTCACTTTTAAGGATCAAGGGACACAGTACAATCTATTGGTTTCCAAGGAGACGATGTATTGCTTTTTGCTGACTGTCACATGCTATTGCTGGTGCTAAGAGAGAAGAGAAAGATCAAACTTAAGGGGGTGGAGGGAATGATCTATTTTATATTTTAGAAACTTTGTCTATCTGTATTTCTGTCTGTCTGTCTGTCTGAGTCCATTTGTTCAAGAACTCCTCCTAAACAAGAAGAGCTAGGGCCACCAAATTTAAAATGCAGCTTCTCTTATCCTAACTTAAACCAAGGTAAAGGTTTGGTTGTGCCAGGACAATGCAATGTGCCTTGATTTGCTAACAAAATGGAAAAGGAGGGGCTTGGTAGGAGGTATAGTTATACTGTAGAATGACCACTAGAGGGTAGCAAAGGGACACTGATGGGTAACCGGACATCTACCACTCTGCTTGGCCAGCAGCAGTGGAGAAATGGATAATTTTCTACTGTATAATTTGAGAGAATTTATCTGTCTAGATGGGGACATGCACCCCTCCCTCTGCTGTGCCAACTGGAGCTGCAGTGGTAATGAAGAGTCGCTTTTCACCTGGCCCAACAGTGCTGTGGTGAGAGAGGGCTGGGGTTGTTCTCTCTCCCTGAGGCAGCCTGTAGACTGACCTCCTCATTCCCAGCCCCACCCCAGAGCAGTGCCCTAGCAATGCTGGGTAAATTTTCTAGCTATCCGTAACTGAGACTTCTGAAAGTACCACACTGAGCTGCTTTTTTTCAAGTTAATTTATTGCAGTTAACGGATAGAAATCTTCATTTGCTAGTTTTCACCCACCTCCCTTTTTTAATACATTTGTGTTAAGTGCTAATTGTATTTTAAACTGTGTTGAACTGACATGGGCTGTTCAGGCTTTTATAAATAGAAAAGTTGTACCAATTTAACTTAGTTGTATGTAGAAATCATTAGAATTACACAGGACCAAAACCTTCATTGATTCTTAAAAACCATGTTTATATTAGCTTTGTTTTTAAATTAAACCCTTACCTCAGAAAGCTAAGACAGGTTTGTCGATAAGTGCCTACACAGAAGCTTGCACCAATTCAACTAAATCAGTTTGAAAACACATGGTCATGGCAAAGAGGCTAGCTGTGCATTTGTCCCCATTTTGCGCTCTGAAGGTATGACTACACTACAATTAAAAACCTGCAGCAGGTCCGTGCCAGCTGACTTGGGCTGGTGGGGATGAAGCGGTGGGCTGTCAACTGACATATAGAGTTCCAGCCTTAGCTCTAAGACCCTGCCAATCTCTACACTCCAATAAAACAGCCCCACAGCCCAACAAGGGCACCATTTTGGGAGAAGCTGTGCACTCCAGGATGCAGCTAGTTTTTCATCCCATTCCCCAGATGCTAAAGGAGTGAGGGGAAAGCGCTTGCATGCCTCTCACATCTGGCTCCCTTCACCTCACTCCTTTAGCATCCAGGGAATGGGAGCCGCGTCCCAGAGTGCATGGATGCTCCCTCCCCCCATCCTCACAAAAATGGCACTCTTGCAGCCCCACAAATCAGAATCACCTGCTACAGGCAAGCTGGGAGTGTCTATTTGCTGTGTACATATACTCTGAGTGCACCCTCATCTTGGGTACTAGATCTCTTGTCCTTACTCACCTTGGAATGGCCTCTCATGAGTCTCAGACCAGGACTCAGGTACTCTGCTCCATATACACCAGCTGCTTATCACCCTGTGTGCCTGAGCCAGATTTTGGGTGTCAGCTTTTCTCCATTTGGGAGGTTGTAACTGGTGATATATATTAAAAAATACCTTTCTTAAAATAGTATTATTTAGCACCCAGAATAAGGCATTTGACGTTAAAAACCAGCCAGTCAGCCCTCTACCTCAAGTAGCAGGCCAATCAGAGCAGAGGAGGAGAAGGGAACCTGAGTAGCACAGCAGTACAGTGGGTCTCAGACAACCATTGTGCTCAGCCGCACCTAAACCCAGTCCTGTCTGGAGGAATTCTACTACTACATCGCTCCATTTTTTTTCATTTATTTGAGTGTGTAAGGTTGAAGACTCCTGGTTAGAGCTGTGTTAGAAATGATTTTCCCATGCTGTGAAAATGTTCAAGATTAAAAAAAAATGTTCCAAATCATCATGTAAAGTCTTTCTCAACAAATTTATTGACCTGAAAATCCTTCAAAAATCCAGCTTGGCTCAAACAAAATGTTTCCTCTTGACTCTTAATTTTTTTATGACAAGTAGCTTAAATCTTAAAACAAATACTTGTTTTGAATGGAACCCCAAACTTTTATTTTTGAAAATGTCAAAATGGGACATTTTAAACAATTTGAATCTCCCTTTTCCAAAATCTTATCAAACTGATAAATTAATCCAAAAGCAAAACCTTTCCTTTGAAGCATTGATTTTGATGAATCAGCATTTTCCAACAAAATAGTTTTGGAGAAATATTTCCCAACCAACTCTACTCATGGCACCTTAGCTTTTTCATTCCTGCTCATTTGGAGCATCCAACAGGGCATGCTTCCATAATCCATGCTTTCCATGCCATCTTTGTGTCATTCAGTCTTCATAAACTCTTATTCCTGGCTTCTGATGATTGTACTTCCCCTGTGGATGAGAATGTTCAAACTTTGAGGAGGTGAGTTCCCCTCAACTCCAGTTGTTTAGTGTAACATATAATATTCAAAATCAAACACATACATCACATTTTGAATACAGATCAAAAGATGCAGCTAACACAGATACTTAGGATCCTATAAAGTCACACATCTTGAATTAAACCAGTGTCGTTTTGTGCATAGATAAAGGCGCAGTAGAATGTAAGTAGCACTGTAAGTATATTAAAGTTGAGCCACCTCAGGGATTAAGGTATCAGCAAAGGTGCATAGGTCACTGAACTAGGAGTTAGTGAGGCCTCATTGCTATATTTATCGCTCCACTACTGACTTCTGGGAAGAATGTACCAAGTCACTTCTCCTGTCTCTGAGTGTTTCCCCTTCCACCTTTCTTCTCTCTTGTCTAGTTAGATTGTAAGATCTTCAAAGTAGGGTCTGTCAGACTATAGTGTATTGGATCCCAGATCTCAAGGCCAATACTGCTACTACTACTTATTAATTATTTAATTTATCAATAGCGTAACCATTTCCAGCCACTGCAACCCAGATAATGCAATACATTCTAAATCTCTAAGCTAGATACAGTGTTCATGAATAAGCAGGTATCTGACAGATCTGGCCATGCTCTCTTTGTGCTTGTCAGCTCTAGAACACATAAAGGAGAATGAAGGCAAAGGAAAAGGGAGGAAAGATGTAAAAACAACCAATTTCTGAGCATCTTATTGCTTGTATCTTGAACTGAGGTCACTAACTAATCATTAGCTGACTTCTTAAAGACTTAGAAACCCCTCCCCCAATCCTGCATGCAAGTGGAACAGTGCACCTGTGTCATCCAATGAGACTGGCATTGTGAAGAAGAGAAATGCCTATAATTTTTGTCTTGTGTTTCTTTTGCCAGAGATCACGCAGTTCTTAAGACCTTTGGATTTTCTTCAATTTCCACAGGGAAAGTAAATGTCTCTTGTAGTTGAAAAATAGATAAGAAAAGCAAAACATAAATTCCAGCTGACAACAATGGGATTTAACACATCTAGCTAATAAGTTGCTGTGCATAAATAACATGCCATGATGAATCACCAAGACTTTTATTAACCTACACTGAATTAACCTTCTCACACTAGAATATTTCACTGCATTATTTTATTGCCTGCTACTGTCACAAAATAAAGTACTGACTACTGAATGATGTAGTAGGTGTGGACAGGTTGACTGATCTAGATTACTTTTAAAAGAGATGTCTTCTCTGGGCACTGCAGCAATAAAGCAATTTTGATGTTCATAGAAGGTGATAATAGTCAGTAGCAAATCTCAGCAGAGTTAGGGCAGCAAAAAGCGATTGATACAAGTAAAGCTGACAAGGGGGCCTTGGACTGTTATTAAATATGCATTTTAAACATTTGATTGGGAGACTTTGGAGTTAGTAACATCCCATGGTTGTTCATGTCAGAAATTCTCTAGTAAATCTTAGCTTACATAAATTGATTGTATACATAAGTGGATTGTATACATAAGTGTGATTGTATATATAAGTGTGAGTAAAGCTCAGGATACACAGGATCAGAGCCTATGTCCTGATCCTATAAGTCATGCTGAACAATCAGATTTCTGTGCTCACATGGAGTACCACTGGAGTCAATGATGGTCCTCATAGGCCCCGAGGTCCACTTTCAGAATGAGGGCTCTAGTGCCCTGCAGAGTGGAGCCACGGAACTGTTCCACTTCACTATTCTGTAAGTTTCAGTAAGGCTACGTCTAGACTGGCATGATTTTCCGCAAATGCTTTTAACGGAAAAGCTTTTCTGTTAAAAGCATTTTCAGAAAAGAGCGTCTAGATTGGCACGGACGCTTTTCTGCAAAAAGTGTTTTTGCGGAAAAGCGTCCGTGCCAATCTAGACGTGGTTTTGCGCAAGAAAGCCCCGATGGCCATTTTCGCGATCGGGGCTTTTTTGCGCAAAACAATACTGCGTTGTCTACACTGGCCCTGTTGCGCAAAAGCATCCCTGTAGTGCCCAAAATCCTGTGGGGTTTGCTCATTGTGTGGTTTACCAGTGAATAACTGTGGTGTGAAAGTGGGGATAGGGGGTGCTGAACCTGGGGGCTTATGAGGATGGCAGCTTAAAGTGCTGTTTAATCCAGCCCACGGAGTCCAAAGGCACATGAGGGTGCAGTGTGGCATTGTTGTGAAACCCAGCCAGCTGAGTCCAGGGACATATGAGGGGGTCAGCTTGTGAGTGCTGAGTACCCAGTCCTCTCAGATGTGCTCTGATTAGTGGGTGTGAGTGTCTGTGTGTGTTGCCAAGGTGGCAAGAACCCCACCCTGAGGAGCCTAGTTCCTGCAGGACAGCTCCAGTGGGAGGGGGAATTGGCAGCAGGGAGAATTCAGCTCCATATGAGAGCACAAGTAAGCACCAACAGCACACTGATAGAACTGTTAACCTTCCCCCAGTCCCATAAGGATAACCCTGATAAATGAGCATACCCCAGAGTATTGGGCAAATCTGGTAATAGGCAGCCTGTTAGACTGTTAATATCTCTAAGGGGTTTTGTGTCAACAAATTTGTGCATTAAAAAGGGGTAACCTACAAGTGTAAAAGTATGAGCTCCCTCATGTCAGCTCAATCTACTGGGTAAACAGTAGAGGACTGATTCTGACAGTTGTATTCATATTGACTAATTCCTTTTTCCATGAATAGTTGTGTAGAAATCAATCAGAATGTTTAGAGAATAGGGCCCAGATGCTACTCTGTGTAAGGGGAAGGGAAATGGGAGGGACAGATTTGGGTTCAGAATGAAAAAAATCCCATTAAAATATATATAAATCCCTGCAACTTTAATTGTTTCAAAGAACATTGGGTAAACAATTACGAAAGCCGGCTATGATTTTAAACATAATTAGAAAAAATCCTTTCCAATTTCAATTATCTATACCTTCAAAATCCTCCCAAATGTATTTAGCCAAAACATTAATATTTTATCCTAATTTTCATCATTTATGTAACTAATTATCAAGTATACGTGAACAGTTTTCTGTAAATTTGGTGAGGTTTTAAAAATAGTTACACTAGTAAACCGTAAGACTGTCATCAACAAAAAATCTAAGGACCTTTAGAACCAGGTACTCTCACAAATTTCTGAACCTGCACATCAAAAAGTGCACATATACGTATTCCTACATAATGACATGCACAGTGGAAGTGTAGCTTTGCTTGTACAATATCACAGACCAGGTTTTTAATGATGTTTCAAGTTTCTTTTGAAACCTTGATGCTTTTAGTTAAGAATGTGCACTAAAACTCCAATCAAGCAGAAAAGCATGTAAGCCTATGCTTAATTTTAAGCATTTATGTAGTTGCATGGAATTGAAAAGTATATATTCAAATTGCTTTATATGACAATAAGCAGCTCAAACTTTTTGTCTAAACTTTTTTTTGATAATTTTTTTTTCAAAAAATAACTTTCAAGTTTTCACCAAAAAAGTCTAATGTCATTTTAAATTTTTGAAATTGGAAATGTAGGGCATTTTTCCAATGAAAAGACAATACACTTTGGAGGAAAATTAGCTTTTCATTTTTATGAAATAAAAAATATATGGGAAAAGTAAATTCTTGACTATAATAGGTAATTACACAACTGCTGTTGTTAGGTATTTTGCATGAGGTATTTTAAGGCAACAAACACTGGGTCACTTTTATTCTCTGAAGAAAACTGATTTTTTTATCTTAACTTGCTTCATATATATATATATATATATATATTCGTATGCAAGAGCATTGAGCAGCAGTGTGAGGAATATATGTGTGGTATTTGAGCAAAAACACTCCAGGCAGCCTGCCAAGTTCAATTCATGCTCATGAAGAGCAATGCTAACTGGGAGTTCTAATGGGAGCTAATCACACTCTTAAAATAAACTTCTCAAGGGTATGTCTACACTGGAAAAAACCCATAGCTCCAGCTGCAAGGGACTCTTAGAGTCCAGTCAACTAACTCAGGCTTGTGGGGTTAAAAGTAGCAGTGTAGAGTTTCAAGCTCAGGCAAAAACTAGGGATCTGAAATCCTGGCTCTTTGCTGAGTTTCAGATTCAAGCTGCTTCCCAGTCCTAAATGGCTACACTGCTATATTTAGTACCACAGCGTGAGCCAGAGTCGGTTAACCCCAGTGCTATCACAGGATGTTTTTTTGCTATGTAAACATATCCTGAGTGTTTTATAAATACAGATAGGGGGTCTAGGATCAGTATTTTCACAGCAATCAAAATCACCTACCATTCCATGAAAAGTGATATGAACATCAGTTTGTCCATGTCATGGGGCAATTAAAGCCCCATCCTGCATCACAGAATGAGAGTTTTGCTACCGACTTAAATGGGAGCAGGAATAGATGATTGGTGTGAAAATCTTTTATTGTAGAGGGAAGTTAAAACTGATGTAGCAGGGCCAGGTATATATTTGCAGGAATGCCTTTACTGGTGATCTTTAATACAAATAACATGGCTGATGAACTGTGACTGCTGACTTTTTGAACTTCTAGTTACTTTTCACAACCTATTCTCCTGCAGCGTTTCAGAGACTTACAGACAGTGTCAAACGAATTACTTCATTTAAGATTTACTGAGGCTTTCAAGGAAACAACCATTTGAACCTCAGTGTTACAGAGATATTTTAATTTAACCATTGTATCAAATCAAAGCAATGGAAAATAGAAATGAATGATTATTGCCCCCAAGGCTTTTATTACATGAGCAGCCCACACTGTTGCCATGTACAATAAATATTCAACCCAAAGGTACTAAGAGAGGGAGCATGCACTATAGCCTTAGCTAAGAGCCAGTTGGCTTTCAGCTTATGTGGTTGAGGCTTGTGGCTATAGCTTGCCCCTAAGGTCTCAGGCTCAATTTCAGTTGCCAATGACCTGTGTCTGTCAGCTTTACAAGTGCGATATAGGAGGATCTCCATTTTTATTAGCATTGACTATTCTGACCCTGTAGTCCTCCTAAATGGAAAGCTTATCTTTAACTCAATTGGGAGAGTGGCCACTTTTCAGCAGGTCACTTAAATATGTGCCAGTTTTGAATGAGTCAGATCACTGAATTCAAGTCAATTGTATAATGCCCGGGAGTCAGGTGTTTCAAAGGGCAAAAGCTCTGCTCAGTGGTCAGAGTTCACACAAGTGGTCCAGGCATCAAGAAATACAACCTTAGGGAAAGGCATAGTGAGGTGGCTGGTGGGCTCAGATCCAAATAGCAGCTATAGGGCAATGGCTTGTGCTCAGACTAGACCAGAAAGGGAACACATTTTTATATCCTGACACCAGACTTCAGGGTCAAGACCATGTGGCCAATAATGAAGTGGCTTGTGGAACCCTGGAAGCTGGTTTATCCAAGTCTGTGAATTCCCTGGCAACCAAACACACCGGTGTGGCATGACAGCCATGGCTGGTTCATGAAAACCCAGTGGGCCTGGGTCGAAGACCAGCACCCTGATATCATGAAGGATTATGTCAGTGGGTGGTTCTGCAGGTCTGAGTGGGCCCTGTGGAAGGTGTTTTACTTTTTCAGGGGCATGTTCTTGCTGAACTGGTTCTTAGGTCCACTCCTTGGGTCTGTATCTTTCCTAATTGTTAAGGTATCACAACTGTCTTCTATGTATCTGGGGCTGTGTCTAGACTACATGCCTCTGTTGGCAGAGGCATGTAGATTAGGGTTGTAGGCAAAGGTAAGTGAAGCCGCGATTTAAATGATCGCGGCTTCATTTACATTTACATGGCTGCCGCGCTGAGCCGACAAACAGCTGATCAGCTGTTTGTCGGCTCGCCGCTAATCTGGACGTTCCCCCTGTCGACATCAAAGCCCTTTGTCGGCAGCCCCGTTATTCCTCATGGAATGAGGTTTACCGGAGCTGCCGACAAAGGGCTTTGATGTCGACAGGGGGAACGTCCAGACTAACGGCGAGCCGACAAACAGCTGATCAGCTGTTTGTCGGCTCAGCACGGCAGCCATGTAAATGTAAATGAAGCCGCGATCATTTAAATCGCGGCTTCATTTACCTTTGCTGAATAAACAAATCTACATGCCTCTGCTGACAGAGGCATGTAGTGTAGATGTACCCTGGGAGTCCATGGTCTTGTGAATTAGATATTTTTCTTTCCACTGAATTTGAATTGGTGGGGAGAGAGGAGGCTGATTTTGGTTAGTGAAGAGACTGCCAGAGAAGGGTATAAGGAGGGAAGCATAAACTACAGGATGTATCTTAAGGGATGAGGGAAGTTGAAGCTAGGAGGTTTGATTTGTCTGCAGACTTGGTTAAGGACCTACACATTGACTGTCTAGATTGCAAATTGGTCAGCCTTCTTTAAGGCAGATGGCTAATAGCCACCCATTCTGTCTCACTGCAATAATGTCAGTTTCCTATCAGTGGCAGTGAGAGTATTATTTGTACACTGCTTTTGCCACATCAAAATGTCATTTTATCTCCTTAGTTTTTTTGGATGTGGTGTATCAGATCTAAGGCTGCAGGGACATTGGGCACCATGGGAAATGCTGGCTGAAAACTGGGGTAAAGACTAGTTAGCAAAAAGCAGTCTCTTCTGACTCAAGGCATAATCTGCAGTACTATATACAAATTCAGTATATGGAATCATTGAGCCCCACATACGTTGGTTGAAATTTGTGAAATTCCAAGTACCTGGTTTCCTCTTTCGGATAGGCCATCTATGTTTTGGCAGTAGGCAGTTGATTTATGGAGCTGCATCTCTAAGAAATGCAATACTGCTTTCCAAATCTATGATGTAATAAGAGTTTCCAGTTCTGAAGTAACATAGTCTGTATGATCAGAGAGGCAGTATCCTAAGATGTAAGGAGCTGTACAAAGGGAGTTAAGGGCACCATCTTTATAAGCTTGCCCACTGCTGTTAGGATGGTACCTCATCCTTTGTATTCAGGGAATTAGACAATGAAGTCCATGTGATCTGGATCCAGGACTTTGAATCCTGAGTGGTTTAATTTAAGATACCTTTGTATAGGTACAGGTATTGAATGATCTAAACTAAGCTTGAATGTCAGACCACAGTTTTGGCCATCAGAAAGATCAGCATGCCAGGTGTGAGGTTTTTGCCTGAAGTGACCTGCTAAAGAAACATAATGGTATAGATGTAAATATTCCAGACCTAAATATGCCTGTGAACATAAAGGAGACCATCCCAGTCTGATTTCAGCTGCAGGGTTGGGATAATAAATTAGGAGCTTCTTAGCAAAAGGATTGTTTAAAAGAGAAGAATGTATGGTTGACATTAAATCTGGTGGTTATGATCCTCAAAAGAAGTAGTATCCCAAGAGGCAGTGGCATGATCTTCTTTTTCTGGAGAGGGCATCTACTTTTCCATGGTTAGTCAGTGCAATCTCCAATAGTAAAAACAAAGCTTGAGAAGAGAGCCCAGTATAATTGTCATTGTCAAGGCTTTATCAGAGTTCAGATACTCCAGATTTTTGTAATTGCTATATACCTGCCTAGATAGTGCCTGCAGATTTCAAAAGCTGACTTGATGGCAAGCAGCTCCATATCCATATCTCTCTCCATTGTGAAAACTGACCATTTATTCCTACTTGCCTCTCTATCTTTTAACCAGTGATCCATTGGAGGGCCTTCCCTCTTATCTCATGTCTCCTTACTTTGCTTAAAAGCCTTTGGGGAGAGATCTTGTGAAAAGTTTTTTGGAATTCCAGGTATATTATATCTGGATCACTTTTGTCTCCATGCTTGTTGATATCCTTATGGCATATCTACACTAGGGAATTATTTTGAAATAACATATTTTGAAATAATAACTCCCAAAATAACTATTTTGAAATAGCATGCCCACCCTACAGAGAAGCCTCAAAATTAGTCTGAGGCAGGCTCCCTTAATGTGGATGCACTATCTCGACTTAGAACCCCAGGAAGCACTGGGAAGTAACTACTCTGAATGACTCTGGGGAGTAGTCATTTCAAAATAGCAGCAGTGCAGCATCCACACTACTGCTATTTCGAAATAACTATTTCAAAATAAGTGTTATTCCTCAAGGAAAGCAGAAGTTATTTCAAAATAATGGGTTTGGTAATGTGGATGCTCTGCTTGTTATTTCGAAATAAGGGGAGTTACTCCCTACTGTAGACTAGGGCTTAGAGAATTTTAGTAGATCGGTGATGTATGACTTTCCTTTACAAAAGTCATGCTCATTCTTTCCCAACATATTGTATACTTTTGTGTCTGATAATTCTGGTTTTTACTATATTTTCAGTCAGTTTGCCTGGTACTGAAGTTAGGCTTACCAGCATGTAATTGCTACCTCTGGAGGTTTTTTTTAAAATTGATATCACATTAGCTATCTACCAGTCATCAGGTATAGAGTCTGATTTAAGTGACAGGTTACATGTCACAGGCACTAGTTCGGCAATTTCATATTAAAATCTAACTTGAATAAGTAATAAAGTGGTAAATAATAACATGCCACATATTCAAAATGTATGAAGAGGGTGAGAAAGTGGGGCTTAAAATGGTTTAAAGAAAGTGTTAGGTCTATCATTGCCTGCTGGTGGGATTGCATGAGTTTGTAATAGATTTTTAGGGCTCAGACAGCTTGTTTAAATACACTTATGTCCCACTGCCAAAGAAGTACATCCTTGTTATATATTTATTCTTGACTGCTCTTTGATTCAGTCCACTGTAATTCATTTTAGGCTTTCAGAAAAAGAGATTATTTAGGGTGAGGAAAGGGTTATAACCAGAAATCTAGTAATGACATGTAATTGAGCAATGGGAAACTTTTATCAAAAACTTTCCTACAAATAGACCCCAGAGAAAGGAAAGAGCCCCATCACATGATGGCTCTTAATGAGGCCTAAATCTGGTGGGGGAATTATTAATTTTATTTTTGTTACAGTAAGGAGAAAATGCAAATCTAGGTAATTCATATGATTACTATTTGAATTGGCATCTTAGTTAATTTCCACTGATAAAGGATTTGATTTGATTTTTATTATTGCTGGCAAAATCAGCAATTTAATAAAGCAGCAGCATTTAGAGATGTGAGCAATCAGTCACTATATGGCTCACGGTGATTGCATTCAGTTCTTTAAATGCTTCCCAGTTCAGTTACAGAAAATGATTTGAAAAGGAAAAAGAATTGAAGTCTGAAGAGCTATTTAAGTATGAATAAAAATGTAGTGTTTAGAGAATAAAATATAAGTTTCAGAGTAAGCAGAGAATGGAGGTGCACTTCCTCAGATGAAAAATATTAATTTCTCTGACACTTACAAAACTAAGAATGAGAAATCTGGCCTTAACATTTATGGATGAGTCTGTGAAACAAATGTTGGTGCTCCTTCCCACCCATTGACTCTCTTGAGGATTTGGGGGAAGACTTGCAAGATAATTCCCAAATCTTCTTCTGTAACTGAATATTTTTACACACGTATCTGTGTTTAGGTCCCTCTCAACTTCCTGCTGCAAAGGTGGAACTTGGCTGCTGGCCGTTTTTTTTTAAACCCTTGCAAAATTTAAGCAAGAAACATGAGTTTATTGGAACCTTATGTGAGCTTTCCAGCAGGATAAGGTACCAGAGTGAAAAATATGAGAACAGGGTTAGGCCCTCATGGCAGGACCAAGCACTGTCTAGTTCATCCCTGACAGATGTTTATCCTACCTGCTCTTAAATATCTCCAATGATGGAGATTCCACAGCCTCCCTATGCAATTTATTCCAGTGTTTAATCACCCTGATAGTTAGGAAGTTTTTCCTAATGTCCAACCTAAATCTCCCTTGCTGCAATTTAAGCCCATTGCTTCTTGTCCTATCCTCAGAGGCCAAGGAGAACAATTCTTCTCCCTCCTCCTTGTAACACCCTTTTACATGCTTTAAAACAGCTATCATATTCCTCTTACAGTCTTCTCTTTTCTAAACTAAACAAGCCCAATTCTGTCAGTCTTCCCTCATAGGTCATGTTTTCCAGACCTTTAATCATTTTTGTTGTTCTTCTTGGGACCTTCTCCAATTTTTCCCCATTGTTCTTGAAATGTGATGCCCAGAACTGGACACAATATTCCAACTGAGGCCTAATCAGTGCGGAGTAGAGTGGAAGAATGACTTCTTGTGTCTTGCTCACAACACTCCCGTTAATGCATCCCAGAATCATGTTTTCCTTTTTTTTGGAACAGTGTCTCACTGAGTCAAATTTAACTTGTGGTCCACTATGATCTCTAGATCTCTTTCTGCAGTGCTCCTTCCCAGACAATCACTTCCCATTCTGTGATAGAAATGTAGCCGTGTTAGTCTGGTGTGGCTGAAGCAAAATACTGTATGTGTGTAACTGATTGTTCCTTTCTAAGTGGAGTACTTTAGATTTGTCCTTAGTTGTCCTTATTAAATTTCATTCTATTTACCTCAGATCATTTCTCTAGTTTGTCCAGATCATTTTGAATTATGACCCTATCCTCCACAGTGCTTGCAACCCCTCCCAGCTTGGTATCATCAGCAAACTTAATAATTGTATTCTCTATGCCATCATCTAAATCTTTGATGAAGATATTGAACAGAACTGGTCCCAAAACAGAGCCCTGCGGAACCCCACTTGTTATGCCCTTCCAGCTTGACTGTGAACCATTAACAACTACTGTCTGAGAATGGTTATCCAGCCAGTTATGCACCCACCTTATAGTAGCCCCATCTATGTTGTATTTCCCTAGTTTATTGATAAGAAGTTTATACAATACCATATCAAATGCTTTACTAAATCTAGGTATACCATGCCCGCTGCTCCTCCCTTATCCACAAGATTTGTTAGCCTATCAAAGAAAGCTATCAGATTTAGTGTAGACATACTCTGAGTTTTAAACATTTAGACAACATCTTCACTGCAGATGTACCCTTACAGTGCTGTGGCGGTACAACTTGGGGAAGGTGCCTCCTGTTGGCACAGGTACTCCACCTTCCCAAGAGGCAGTAGCTATGTCAATGGGAGAAGCCCTCCCACTGACATAACGCTGCTGTGTCTGGGCACAGTTGGTATAAATGCACCTATAGAATCCATACAGCTTGAAAGTAGGAATAAGAGATCCTCCGGAAAAGGGCTTTATTCCGGAGGATCGCGCCAGTCTAGACGCTTTTTTTCCGGCTTTTCCCCAAGCCGGAAAAAAAGCGGCGGACATGTTTATTTAAATCCGCGGGGGATATTTAAATCCCCCGCGGATTTCCCTATGCTGACTTACCTGCTTTGCATCCCTTTTCCGGAATTTGGGGCCAGTCTAGACGTAGCCCTGGGGTAGCAGGAGAGAGTGAGAGTCTTTATTCTGAAAGAAAGGAGCTTCTGTTTTATATTTCTAGTGCTCCAAATATAGGAGGCACATGTCTCATGCTGCCTGCATATCCATAAGAAGTTGATTGATTGCAGAGGCTTTTTGGTTAAAGTGAAAATACTATCTATAATGTATCAGAGGGGTAGCCGTGTTAGTCTGAATCTGCAAAAGCGACGAGGAGTCCTGTGGCACCTTATAGACTAACTGAAGTGTAGGAGCATAAGCTTTCGTGGGCAAAGACCCACTTCGTCAGATGCATGAGACGAAGTGGGTCTTTGCCCACGAAAGCTTATGCTCCTACACTTCAGTTAGTCTATAAGGTGCCACAGGACTCCTCGTCGCTATCTATAATGGTTTAAGTGTGAACAGACTTGTAAAGAAAAAGTGGCTTTTACTGACATGGCACCCAAAGTAACAGGTAAATGTAAATAAAAATACTGTTACATGCCAATGGGGTGTGATATTGATAATCCAAATAGTGCAAATAAGCCAGACTGTGAACAATTGCCTCTGAGAACCCTCATATATTACAGTGATATATATACATATTTACATAGCAAAAAAAGTAGTTTAGTGGTCAGGCATCCTGAAGTAGAAAGATCACAGACATAGTCCCATAGCAGCTGTTATCTTTCCTCTGACTTTTGACTGAATTTGTGTTATTTCAAAGACATTAATCTGGTTTAATAATAGGAGGTTTTTTCCATGTCTGTTCTGATTATTTCATTTAGTTACTAGTTTAATGGGGTTTATAATTATACTTTTTTCTACATAAGGGCTATTTTTTCTTTACAAGTCTCTTCACACCTAAACCGTTATATATAGTATTTGCGCATTAACCAATTCATTTGGAAGGACCCCAGAGATCTGAGTAAATCAGTAGTCTTCCCCACAGCAATTCACAGAATTCTCAGAGCCTCCTTCCACATCCTTGATATAGAATATCAGAGTGTTACACATCAGTGTCCCAAAGGAGACCAATTTGCCATAATCACAGCACAGCATTTGTTACATATCTAAAACCATCATTTCTATACCAACTACTAAAAAACTCAGTGAACCAATAAATATACTCCTTCCAGCCTGGTATCCCTCTTTTAGGCTAGCTTAATTTCTTATGGGTATTAAGATTGTAGTCAGACTAACAAGGAATGTGTCCTAAACCATACTATAATTCATGCATAACATGTAAAAAGTCTGTTCTTTTATTCTCATAGGGTATGTCTACACTACCCTCCTAGTTCGAACTAGGAGGGTAATGTAGGCATACCGCACTTGCAAATGAAGCCCGGGATTTGAATTTCCCGGGCTTCATTTGCATAAGCGGGGAGCCGCCATTTTTAAAACCCCGCTGGTTCGAACCCCGTGCAGCGTGGCTACACGGGGCTCGAACTAGGTAGTTCAGAATAGGAAGCAGCGGGGTTTTAAAAATGGCGGCTCCCCGCTTATGCAAATGAAGCCCGGGAAATTCAAATCCCGGGCTTCATTTTCAAGTGCGGTATGCATACATTACCCCACTAGTTTGAACTAGCGGGGTAGTGTAGACATACCCATATTGGTCATGCCTTTATTTATATTATGGTGGAGACTGGAGGCTCAGGTCAGGGACCTATGGTAGTAGGCACGGTACAAATGCAAACTGAAATGCTGTAGCAGTCTAGAGAGACAAGGCAGACAAAGGGTGGGGCTACGTCTAGTCTGCATCCCTCTGTTGACAAAACGATGCAAATCAAGCACGTTGAAATTGCTAATGAAGACATCCTGCCATTTAAATATCCTGCACCTCATTAGCATAAACATGGCCATCACTTTTTTTTAAATGGAGTTTTTTTGGGAAAAAATGGCAGTCTAGACACGGATCTGTGGAAAATAAACACTTTTTTGACAGATCCCATATTCCTCAAAAAATGAGGTTTACAGGATATGTCGAAAAAGGGTTTGTTTTCGACAGATCTGCATCTACACTGCCGGGTTTTTTTTGTTTTTGTTTTTTTCAAAAAACTCCATTTGGAAAAAAGCGGCAGCCATGTTTATGCTAATGAGCAGGGCTCACCGAACCGTGGTGAGCCTTGCTCGCCAGCTGCACTGTCCAGCTATGTGCGCATGCGCAGATTGCCCGAACCCGGCTCTTTCGGGTTGCAATCTACTCACCCATGGCGAGTAGACGGCATTATTTGTCGAGCCCTGCTAATGAGGCATGGGATATTAAATCCTGGCTTCATTAGCTATTTCGATGTGCCTAATCTACATCTCTCTGTCGACAGAGAGGTGTAGTCTAGACACATCCCTGGGATGGGAAAGTATGACGCAGAAAGTCAATGGAATAGAATCCAAGTCTCCTCAATTATAGGCTGGTACACCATCTGCTGATCCACAGTACCTCTTCAGGAAAGCTTATTGAACCTGAGCAGATATTATTCAGATTCATGACTTTTCCCATCAACTGTATGTGACTTCCTCAAACTGTCCCCATAGTCATCACTCCACACAAAACAGGTATCACCATCCCTCCTCCTCTCTGACTCAAAATCTGAGGAGTTAGTTTATTTTCCTTCCCCCATCCCAACTCATTACTCATTGGATCTTGTTGAATTTGCTGTTAAGAAAAATCTCTAATGCTACTGAAAAATGTGGGGGGCGTATTTATTCTGCCAGATCTCAAATCTGTAAAAGCAAACACCATGTGAATCTGAGCTGTATAAAATGTAGACAGATCTTGTAATATTTAAATATGATGATTTTGTTAAAAAAAAGAAAAAGAAAAAAAGATCACAAGATATACTAGTCTAGCAAAGACATCCAGGCCTTTCCCCAGTGGGGATATAATTTTCAGTAAGTGCTTTGCTTTGACGAGTTTGTTTTTAATTGTCCCTGGCATTAATAAACAGGATTGCCTTTATGAGCCTTGACCCTTTCATAATACACACAGCTACACTGGCTGAAAGCTTAGCCTTGGTTTAATCTCAAATTCAGGAGCAGACTGCTTTTTTTGTTGTAGTACAGTACTAACAACTGAAAGAATGATCCTTATAAAACAAAGACAAGAAGTTGGATCAGGACAGTGTTTTTTTTTATGATGAAGCTAGCAGAAATGTTATCAAAGAATACCCAAGAGAAAGTGAATGTCTCTTCAGTTTTGCTAAATCCAGCATCTAAGAAATTCTTCACATCTTCTTTCCATCCATTTTCTGGTTTTGGAAAGGCGCCTATCAATATCAATATTGAAGTGCTGTACAACATTAACAGCTAGCATGCAATGGGAGGATTGTTTGTGAATAAGGTTCAGGCAAGGAATCAGACTATTTGGTTTCCATTCCCAGCTTTGCCACTGCCTTCCTGTAGGATCTTGGACAAGCCCTCGGGCCCCCTTTGTAAAATGTAGATAATAATGCTTCCTTTCTCCCACCAATTGTTCATTTTGTCTATATAGAGAGTGAGCACTTTGGAACATGTGCTGTGGATACCTCAGTGGGGCCTGATCTCAAATGTGCTAGTAAAATAATACTGTATACTTTAAATAGCAATGATAAATTTCCTAATTGCTATTTTTTTACCAGGATATGAATGCTTTAGTACACTGTAAATGTTTTAGAACAATGGAAGTGAGGTTAGAAATTTTTGGAACTACTTAAAGCAAGAGATTTCATCATTAAGGGTACGTCTACACTGAAACACTATTTTGAAATAACTAGCTCTATTCTGAAATAACTTAGTCCGTGTCTACACTGCAGGCAGTTATTTTGAAATAGTGTCAAAATACTGTCAAGCTGGAGGACTTCTTACTCTGACTCCTGTAACCCTTACTGTATGAGGAATAAGGGAATTTGGAGGAAGAGTGCTCTATTTTGAAATAAACTATTTCAAAATAAGATACGCAATTGACGTAGCTCCATTTGCGTAGCTTATTTCAAGTTAAGCACTGCAGTGTAGATGCACCCTTATATGTGCAGATCCAATGATATGACAGGGGCACTGCTCCCACCAAGAATATGAATGCATGTGAAAACCTGACTTCATATGAATAAAGCTCTTATCTAAACATTGGAATGAAGAAAAAGTAGTTGCCTACATATTCACAGAATAACTGACTACATAAATAAAGGGATGTAAATGTGGCTGCATTAGGTGGTGAGTTGGATTTATCAAATAAACTTTAGAATACTTTTTTTCACTATTTACCCCACTCAACCCCAAGAAATGTGCAGCTCCTAGGCTAGCATTCTTAAGCCACCACTCTAAAGTTGTCAGATGTCTATGATTGTCATTTACTGAAGCAGCCTTTGCATCAGGAGCAGGTGTATTTCCCCCATCTATGTGTCTAGTTAGTGTGGGGAAGACATGTTCTGCCTCTCTCTGGATTTGAGGGAATAATAAGTAGCCTTTGTCTGGATGGCTCCAAGAGCTGTACAAGAAACCTCTGAAAATTCCAGAATTCCTGAGGGAACACAGTGGGTAGAGGAACAGGCCACTGGTGCCAACAAGATGGCAGTGTTGCTGTTCTGGATGGAGACACTGGGAATCGCAGCAACTATGGTAAAATATGATAGCTGAGCAGTTCCCCAGGAAAAAGTGGGCCTGATGGTTTCCTTCTAGTTTCAAGATAAAACAACAGGGGGTAATGTGTTGCTGACCCTTCTGAATGGACTGTGTAAAGTTCAGTTCATGCAGCCCACAAAATCAATTATAGATACTAGATGTCTGAATTAAGTTAATATAGCTTTGTAATCCACTGTCATATACTGCTTGAGGTATATTCACGAAGTTGCAGCAACTGCCTTCTATGCCCCCCTTACTAATCTGCATCTAACTCTTTCAGGGAAGCTGCTTTGGCATTTCGTGACAGTGGGCATTTTAAACAGAAGGCAACAAAGAGTTGAGTGGGAAATAATTTCTATGTATATAATGGTCTGTGGAAACACTTCAGACACCACAAGTATTACTAGTTTACCTTCTGTAATTTCCCATTTGACAAAACAATTAGTACTCACCATAGCAACTAGTTCTTTAATCAAATTGCCTGTTTAAGAAGAGTGTAAGTTTGTTTTGTGTTCCCCTCACTGCCTGATTCACAGATGCAATTACAGGACCAAGGGGAAAAAAAGTAAAAAGCAGGAGTTAGTGTTATAATTAGCCACAAACCAAGCACCTTTAATAAGACCATAACGTTTATTATCCAGTGAAGTTACGAATGTAAGCTCCCAGGCTTCTCTTTTGATGATGTTGTGCGGCTTTCCTTTGAGGATGAGGACTGAGGTGTCAGCTATGGAGTGACCGTTTTGTGAAGAGTTTGCCAATGGGTGATATGACCTTTTATCATTTTTTCTGTGTGAGTTCATTCATGAGCAAAGTGAGTGTCTGGTTTGGCCCACATAGCTGTTGTTAGAGCATTTAGTGCACTGAAGAAAAAACTGCTCTTCTTGTAATCGGCACGTGTGGGACAAATGGATTCTTAGAGGTGAGTGGAACACTGTAGTAGTCCAGATACATGATTGTGAAACATGATTGCAAAGGTGTTCATAGGCCACTTCATGTTGGATGAGCCCTCAGAATGAGTGCTAAATATTTTGAGCAATCATTCTGTACCACCATGTGTTAGTTGTGGCCCTCAGAAAGCTGAATACTTTCACAGACATGAAGGAAGAGCTCAGTGTAGTTTGAAAGTGTGTCTCTCTTATCAAGAGACATTGGTCCAATAAAAGACATTACTTCACCCATCTTTTCTCTCTAATATCGTGGGCCCAACACAGCTACACTACCACTGCAAACAATTTTTTTTTTAAATTTTCAGTCTGTTTAAAGATTACTAAGTACAGAACACGAATGTGCTGTACCTACCTGATGGAAGGAGGTTGTTAAAAGAACTGGGAAATGAGGGCTATATGTTTGATGCAGGGGTGGTTCACTGATGCCTCTTCACTCATAAAAGTGGTTGTGCTAGCTTCCCCGCTCAGATTTCTCCTCTGCAGACTCTGGACTGGCTTTCTGACACCTCTATCAAGACAGGCATCTTTGCCTTTCGCTTTGCACTATCAGACCAAACTCCCTAATGCTGTAACATGAACATAAGTACGACCTCATGTAAATTCTATTAAAATCTAATCATGGAAAATAAACTGCAGACATCTGCTCTTCACCACGGTGTTATGTAGATGTTTTTCCCTTGGTCCGCACAAAACTGCTTATGTAGCTTGAATGAATTCCAGGCCAACATTTCAGAATTTGATCTGTTAAATAACCATGTGAACAGCAGCACTGAACAGATACATGAGAAGGTGAAGGTATTACAGGATATGAATTAGCTGGCTCTTGTTTCTTTTTCAAAAATTGCTAGTGAGTGATTTTTTAAAATCTGATTAGAAGGAAACATTTTTCATTCCCATAGGAGAAGACGGTCACCTTTATGTTTCTAAAAGTTATGAGACAGCATTTAGAGGAGAGCAAATCTCCTGAGTAAAACCAAAAATAAAAATAATGAATGGCTCCGGAAAAATGAATAGTAAGGTGAACCTTAACAAGGAAGTGAATTTCTTCTCTTTCTACCCAAGTCTTAAAACTCCTTGAAATATATTATTAGGTCAAATGTGTCCATGGTGTTTACTCCATTGAACTCAACTGGCTTGCACTTGAGATAAATTAGGTCTAGTAATTTTCTTTTAAAAATATCTGTTTCTCCTATCATAATGCATAGGGCACAATTCACTGTTTTAAAAGACAGTCACAGCAATTCACAGAGCAGCATTCCACTGTTGGCTAAGAGATGCTGCAGCCCTCTGGCACTGGGGTTGGGCTATAGATCTGCACTACCTTAGCTCTTTCAGCTATTGTTATCCCTTTAGGCCTTACTGGCTAGTGAATACATGGAGTTTTGTGGGTTGGTTCCATTACATGGAAGAATTGATGATAGAAGGATATTTTTTGTTGCAGTCCTGTTTATTAACAAGAATGTACAAGTTTTTGTTTCCACGAACAAAGTAAGAACCAAACAGAAAACAGTTCCCTCACTTAAAACCGCTTTCTGCAAGCCTCTTTCTCCTAGGGCTATGTCTACATGGCAGCCTTTTGTCGGCAGACACAATGTAAATGAAGTGCTCATTAGCATTTGTCGTGCTGTCATTTGCATATCTCTGCCGATGAGATATTTTTTGCAGAAGAGGTTTTTGCACAAAAACAAGTAATAGAGACAGGGCCGTTTTGCGCAAAACCCCTCTTTTGTGCAAGATCCCTTATGCTTCAAAAAAGGAGGTATACAACAGGATCTTGCACAAAACATTTTTTTGTGCAAAACAGCCCCATCTACACTGCTTGTTTTTGTGCAAAAACCTCTTCTGCAAAAAGCATCGGCAGAGATATGCAAATGACAGCACGGCAAATGCTAATGAGTGCTTCATTTGCATTGTCTCTGCCGACAAAAGGCTGCAGTGTAGACGTAGCCCTAGTCAGAATTCCACCCCCAAATCTCTCACTCTCTGTCTCTCTCTTAGATTTTAGAATCATAGGGTTGAAAGAGAGCTCAGGAGGTCAAGCCCGACCCCCTGCTAAAGGCAGGACCAATCCCAACTAAATCATCCCAGCTTTGCTGTTTGTTCTTGGATTTTGGCTGCCTTGTTTATGATGCCTCTGGCTATGTATGCACACACATGCAGCTCCTGAAAAGCAATACCCGACCCTCAGCATAGCACCTCCATCCACATAGGCCACATATAAAACAGGTCTGGAGATTATCTGTTTTTCAGGTCATGGGCCTGACTGTTGCATCTATTTTACTCTTAAACAAGCCTACTTGTTTCTTACAGCTATAGCAATGAAGGGTGTTTGGAACGTCCACCAGTTTTAGCCAGGTTTCACCCAACCTCTAGCTCTCAAATGTGTTCAAATGTCAACTGAAACTGGAACTTCTACTTTCAGCAACATTCCACATGGCCATGAGCATGCCTCCTGGGTGTAGTAACCTTTTAATGGATCTTTCTGATACCAAGCAGGATGTTGGCAGACCATCTCTCGTGTAGATGGTCAAATTGGTACTGAACACAGGAGTTTGGAAGGAGAGTAGAAATATGGAGGTATGAAAGTCCCTAAAGATGATGGAGGAAGAATGGGACAATGTGAATGCTCCCCTTGTATACTCTGAGGGTACATCTACACTAGCCCCCCAGTTCGACCTAGGGAGGTTAATGTGGGCAACCAAAATTGCTAATGAAGCACGGGATTTAAATATCCCGCACTTAATTAGCATATTCCCGGCCGGTCGCGATTTTGGAAACTGACTAGCCCAAAGTAACTGCCTGCGTCTACACGTGGCAGAGAAGTGCGATTCCGAGATAAACCCCTTAGTTCAAATTAACAGTTAAACCTCATGGAAGCTTATGGAATTTTTACTTCGGGCTAGTCAGTTTCCAAAACGGTGACTGGCCGGGAATATGCTAATTAAGTGCGGGATATTTAAATCCCACGCTTCATTAGCAATTTCGGTCGCCCTCATTAGCCTCCCTAATTCGAACTAGGGGGCTAGTGTAGATGTACCCTTAGTTCTTTCCAGGGAGGTGCACCTCCACACTCCTTCCAGCCTAGGCCAGTACCTAACTGATTCTAAGAGTATGTCTACACTGCTGTCAGAGGTATAACTGCAGCACATGTATCAAGTTAGCTAGAGTAACAGTAGCAGTAAAGCCATGGCAGCAAGGGGCTCTGGGTACATACTTGAGCAGCTAGCCTTTGCTGCTACCCATGCGGCTGAGGCTACACTGATATTGTTAGTCAAGCTGGCTAGATCATAGCGGGTTCAGGTGTGTCTGCATATGCCACAGTCATGTCTCTGACTGCAGTGTAGACATGCTCTCAGTTTTGGAGCATCAGAAGATGCTCGTCCAAACCAGACTTCCAAGCCCTCTCAAGCTCCTTCATTGTTTCCTCTGTCTTAGAAGCTTTGGGACCAACTCCTTATTCAGGCAAAACTGTGACTCACGGATGACTCAAGGGAAGGTGACACAATGTTCTCTTGGATAATGAGACCATGCAGCATAGTCTCTGAAAAGAATGTGCTGAGTTCAGCATGTCCTTCATTTGCTCTTTAAAAAGGCAAGTGACAGAGAAAAACAAGAGAACACTATTTGCATATCACAGGCAACAGAACCTGTGGTGTGGGCCTGTCCAAAAGTAATCCAGGGTAAGGGTCTAAATTAATTATTAGTTTTAGGTAGCTATTTTCCCTTTCTGTTTTACTCTATCTATTTGCACGATAGCCAGAAATTAGCACAGAGTTGGCATTAGTTCAGACCAGTGAAATGAATGAACAGATTAGTGGCTGCAGAGCTACTGTTTTTTGCTCTCTAATCTGTTGGAGTAACTACAGTAGGAAGCTATGGGTGAAGGCAGAGAATTAAGAGCCCATAGAACTGAATTTTAAATCTGGCTCTGACCACACAATTCCCATATGATACTGGGCAACTTGCTTCACCTCAATTTCTTTTTCTGTGAAATTGGATTAATACTTGCCTACAAATATTTCACAGGTGTGTTGTGTACATAAGCTCGTTACTGGTTTGTAAATTAATTTGAGATGCTGTAAAATTAACACACGGAGGTTGATAATTCTCTCATTATATTATTACAGTGCCATGAGATGCCAACGTTTCAGTGCTTAGCTGTCTAATAATAACAAACAGGTGTTTATTTTGTTTTAGTGGACTGTCTGTGTTGTATGGTTGTAGCTAGAAAGGACAGGGGCTTAAGTTGCTAAATTGGATGTGAAGCTGTAATCAAGAGAGTGGAGATATAAAGGAACCTGGCAGCCCACTGCGGGTGTTGTTATGCTACAGCAGTTGTTCAGACAAAGACATTCTAAATCTAACAGTTGTCCCATGTCAGTCATTTGGGAGAGCCTGTCACATAACCTTTCTACACATAATATTTTATCCAGTAGTCAAAATAAAAAGTCTTCTTATGCTTATCATTCATATCTGTTTTAGAATTGTGGAATGAAATATTATTGCAGACAACAACAAAAGTAGCATAACTGGAGGTCAGACAGAAGCAATATCATTATCACTACAAAATTTCATCACTGCTGCATTTTTTAAGTGTACCTTTTTCATTATTCATCTCCTTTGATTATTAAGTGACGGTTACTATGCTCCCTTTCAAATAAGAGAGATTAAATGTTGACAGCACAGACATAGAAGAGAAGATATAGATGCTCCTCAGTCTTGGTGTTAAATTACAAAAAAGAGTCCATTTAATCTAGATGTAAATCAAATAGCAGCAAAAATACCATTTTAGAAGATTAAGTTTTTCTGTCAATACTTCCCCTTTATTCTAGTGAGTGGGGGAGAGTGGCAAGGATGAATTTGGGCTAGTTTTCATGAAACTAGAACTCATGCTTAAAGATTTTCTTTAATTGCTATATGCAGATACCTGTTTTCATATATGCATTTTGAGAAGAATGTTTGCAAAGCAGTTACAATTAAGAGACTATCGATATCCAAAAATAATCCCATGTTTTTAAAAACAGCCTGTGAAATACACTTCTCCTCTGACTTTTCAGTGATAGTATATTGATCCTTAAATAACTGTATGGAATATCTTTTCCTATATCTGAAGGGCTAATGTTGTTTACTCAGGCCCACCAACAACCACTTGGGGCCCGAGAGCAGAAATCAATGGGTACTCTGGCCCCCTCCCTCGGCTGGGACCCTCTCCCCACCCCACCCATAGAGTATCCAAATGCCCCCCCCCCATCCGCCAGAGGAACCCTGTGTTGACCCATCCCCATTTCTACCATCCCCTTCATGGACCCCAGCCTGCTCTAGGGAAAGCCATAGCAGCATCTCTGGAATGAAAAATGAAGGGGTGCAGCTCTCTTGTATGTTAACATTGTTCACTCATTCATGTGACAACAGTGTTCCATTTTATGTTCTTTCTGAATGCAGCCCACTGAATTCAGTCAAATTATGAAATTCAGGAAAGCATGATAGTCATCCTGTTAGCAAGAAAGGTTTTAGAATGTAAGATCAAGACCAAAGCTGAGATTTTCTAAGGTGACTAGGGGTATGTCTACACTACAGAGTTAGTTTGAACTAACGGACGTTAGTTCGAACTAACTTTCATAGGCGCTACACTAGCGCTCCGCTAGTTCGAACTTAATTCAAACTAGCGGAGCGCTTAGTTCGAACTAAGTAATCCTCATTTTACGAGGATTAAGCCTAGTTCGAACTAGCTAGTTCGAATTAAGGGGTGTGTAGCCCCTTAATTCGAACTAGTGGGAGCCTAGCCCTCCCCAGGTTTCCCTGGTGGCCACTCTGGCCAACACCAGGGAAACTCTATTGCCCCCCTCCCGGCCCCGGACTCCTTAAAGGGGCACGGGCTGGCTACAGTGCCCGTGCCAGGTGCAAGCCTGCCAGCACCCAGCCAGCAGACCCTGCACCTGGCACAGCTCAAGCCAGCCACCCGATGCCCCCCAGTCCTCCCCCTCTTCCCAGGACCAGGCTGGCGGCTCCCAGGAGATTGCCCGGGACCGCAAGAGGCGGGCACCCGCCGGGGTAGTGCGGACATCGTGGACTTTGTCCACGATCTCTGCACTAGGCACAGGAAAGTGGCCGTCTAGGGCAGGAGAGCTGCCAGCCTGGCCACCCAGGAGCAGGTGTGCATGAAAATCAAGGGGGTCCACTGAGACCCCCGACCCTGAGCCCTGAGCTTACAATGGCCGTCCTGGGTCAGACCAAAGGTCCATCTAGCCCAGTAGCCTGTCTGCCGATAGCAGCCAACCCTAGGGACCTTGGAGGGGATGGACCGAAGACAGTGACCAAGCCATTTGTCTCGTGCCATCCCTCTCCAGCCTTCCACAAACCTTGGGCAGGGACACCACTCCTATCCCCTGGCTAATAGCACTCCATGGACCCAACCTCCATGACTTGATTTCATGTCCCTTTAAACTCTGTTCCAGTTCTAGCCTTCACAGCCTCCTGCAGCAAGGAGTTCCACAGGCCGGGCTGACGGCCGAGTGCTGTGATGTCCCAAGTGCGGGCACTCAGGCCACTCCAAGACAAGACTGCTTTGCTGTCCCTCATTGAGGTAGACAAGCAAGCGGGGAACCCTGAGAACTGTCTGTCCGGGGTGGGGGTCGGGTCCCTTAAGCACAGCCCTCAGCTAGCCTGAGGCAGCAGCTCCACACTCTAAGTCCTAACCTGATGCCCTGCCGGCACCTGTTCCGGCCAGCCTTAACTTCGGTTCAGGGACACTCAATGTGGACATGCTAGTTCGAATTAGCAAAACGCCAATTCGACTTAGTTTTTTGGTCTAGATGCACTAGTTTGAATTAGCTTAGTTCGAATTAACTAATTCGAATTAAGTTAGTTCGAAATAGTGCTGTAGTGTAGACATATCCTGAGGGACAGAAAAGCATTTCCCCTGAGTGCTTTGGTTGCCCTGCTTTTGAACACCTCAGCACTCCCTGCTATGGAGCTATGTCCCTGCCTGTCTTGCTGCAGTTTCTGCAGGCTGCCCTCCAGACCCTGTTGGAACACAACCCACAGATGCTTGACGAGACCCTCAGCATGTGTGTGAGAGTGCAGCTCTTGTAGCTGCACCCCACAGTGGAGTGATGCATTCTGGCTTCTGAATACTAGTTTCAACTGGTGGGACCAGCTCGTCAGGGAGTGGTGGGATGACCAGAACTTCCGTATGAGGAAGGAGACATTCCTGGAGCTGTGGGCCTGGCTCGCCCCTGCACTCATGTGAAGGGACAGCCATCCCCCTGTAGAAATGGGTCACCATTGCAGTCTGAAAGCTTGCCACGCCTGACAGTTACTAATCCATCAGGAACCACTTCAGCATGGGGAAGTAGACCACTGGAGCCTTCATCATGCAGGTATGTTATTCTCCGGCTGCAGTCCCATGAGGGAAGGGGAAGTACTGGAAAGGGGGACCCTAGGGAAAGGGGGTGTTGAGGGTGTGGGGGGTAGGGTGATGGTGGCAGGCAGAAGCCCCGCCTCTGGGTGGTTCCATAGTTCCACCCTCACACAGTCCTACAGGGGTGGCAGGCTTCATATGGGATGGCTCGGGGGTGTTTGTGGGGGAAAGGAGGGACTCAGAGACATCTTAAGGGCTCTGGCACCCTATTTGATTTTCTGTTTTGTTTGTTTGTCTCCTTCTGCAGGTGGTAAGGGCAATCAACACTATCCTGCTGTGCAAGGTCATCTGCCTGGGTGATGTGGACCCCATGCCCTGGGCTTCCCCAACTCCAAGATGGCTATTGAGGACACACACATCCCCATCCAGGCTCCCAACCACCAGGCAGCACAGTACATCAACCAGAAGGGATACTTTTTGATGGTCCTGAAGGCTTTGGTCAGCTATCATGGCCAGTTTTTGGACACCTTAGTCGGCTGGTTGGGGAAGGTGCATGATGCCCGTGTCTTCCACAACTCCACCCTTTACCAGAAGCTGGAGGCTGGCACTCTCTTCTCCGAGTGCAGCATCAGGGTCAGGGATGTGGGCATGCCATTGTGCATCATGGGGGACGCGGTCTACTCACTCATGCCATGGCTAATGAAGCCCTATATCGGCCAACTTGATCCAAGGAAGTTCCATTTCAATGCTTGCCTGGGCAGAGCCCGCATCCAGTCCGAATGCACCTTTGGGCAATTGAAGGCATGATTCAGGTGCCTCCTGACCTGCCTGGATGTGGGGGAGCAGAACATCCCTGTGGTTTCTGCATGCTGTGTGCTCCACAACATACTGGAGAGGAAGAGGGAGGCCTTCCTTCCGGGGTGGAGGGCAGAGGCTGGCTGGGAAGGAAGGGCCTTCGAGCAACCACACACAGCTGCCATCAGGCAGGCCCACCAGACTGGAATGTGCATCTAGGAGGCCCTGAAGGAGAGTTTCTGACAAGGATCCCAGTGACACTGTCCCCAGGACTTGCCCACTAGGGGCCTGTGCCTTGCCCCTCTGTGCCTTTCCTACAGCAACCCCTCCTTTCCCTCTTCTACTGCTCTTCCCTGCAGACACAATAAAAACAACTAGATAGACATCTGTCAGGGATGGTGTAGGTGGAGCTTGGTCCTGCCTTGAGGGCGGGGGGCTGGACTCGATGACCTCTCGAGGTCCCTTCCAGTCCTATGATTCTATGATTCTATGATTAACTGTTTGGTTTATAAAAACAGAACTGTGTGATGATTTATTAGGGGTAAAAGTAACTGGGGAGGAGGGGGGCTGTGAACCTGGAAATGGGGAGGAGGAGGAGGGCTGAGAACCTTGGAGTAGGATGAGGAAGAGGAGGAGGAGGAGGGCTGAGAAACTTGGAGTGGGAGAGAAGAGGCTCAGGACTAGGGCTGAGAGTGGCGCATGGCGTGGGTGCTTCCTCTGCCTTATGTGTGGGGACCTCTGGGATGAGGGGGTCTTGGGAAGCTAGGGGGATAAGCAGGAGGGGGGCTGGAGCAGGGCTGGCATGGGAATGGGAGCAGGACCGGGAACTGGGATTGGGGCAGGAGCAGAAGCATGAGCTGGCTCTGGATGTGTCAGGAGAGCCTGGATGGTCACGCACATGTCGCGTCCCTACTGCAGCAATTCCGTCCATGTCTCTCACTGCTGCTGCGTGTTGTCCCGGATCTTCTAGGCCAGCGTCTACTGCATGTCCCCTCTCCCTTATATACTTAAGAAAAGACCAGCCCATTTAGCTCTTAGCTTTTTTCATAACAGTATTAGACAATTTCTTTTTTAGATTATTACTTACCAGTGCCATGGTTTAAAAAAAAAATGTGGGGAAATGTCTAGATTTGAGGAAAATTAAAAAGAGCTACTGTCAGTTCAACATTTTACAGATACAAGTTCAAGTAGGAGGCTGCCAAAACATGACACACTTTGGTTCTGCGAATGTCAATGTTAATTTTGCCACTGACTACAGTGGAACCAGGATTTGGCCTGGTATACACTTCTGGAGATCCGGCTCATTAATTCCTAAAATTCCTTCACCAACACCCCATATTAAGAAACTGCCATTGTTAATGCAGAATAGATGGAGAATGTCACATTCATGCTATCAGGAGTGCTTTCTGAGAGAGACATGTTTGCCTATCAAAGGCCTAAAGGAAAAGCTATGAGACTGAAAGCAGACTAAATCTGTGCTGTAAACCTGAGAATTAGAAGTGAAACACTACACATGTCATATGGAGAAAGAACTCATATCAAAATTCTCTCTTGAGAAGACAAACATACAACTCCATGACCAATCTGAATTCTTTACAGGAATGATTAATGATTATCCTTTGTACATTCCATGTATGACATGTGTTGGCTCTATCCAGAACTGGAGGTAGATATACCAAGAGAGAAGCTGTCTGAGTGTATTCCTAGCAGGAAGCAATGGAAATCTCTCAGAAACCTGTTCTTATGCGTGAACACTTAATGGGCCTTCTGACATTTTCCTAACATGACTGCCAATGCCATGGTTTGTTGGTGGACCTGGAAAGACAACAAGCTGACCACCAATCATTTTCATACATGAAGAGTGATAAACTGTGCTGTCTTACATTACAAATTAAAAGCTTGATACAGGTTAGTGACCCCCTGAAATGTTTATTTAGACAAACATCATGCCAGCACGGCCTTGAACAGAGATCACCGTTAACATAGGGGATTTTATTACATTCAATAAAACACATGTTGCAGAAATGACATCTCTGTTTTTCAAATGGCTGAAATTGCTAAATTTAATGGGTACTGGAGTGATGATATAATCATAGTTTTCTCCAGTGCACAGCCCCTATCATTTATTATTTCCACTCCTGTACTTTGAATCCGTTTATACTGACAGCTCTGTCTCGCCATGGGTTAGTTTGATAGAACCAGCCAGGAATGGGTAACAACCAATTGCAGTGATAGCAGGCTTGGCAGAGCTAACTTTAAATGTAGAAATTGGCTTAAAAATACATAAGGAAGATGTGACAAAAATGTGAATTGGAGCAGAGCTTCACTCCAATATTGAATAACTATTTAGATGTGTTTGATTTCTAGACATCTCAACTATAGCATATGCTCTTCAGAATTTCACTATAATTACAAAATGTCAGTCACTCTAAAATACTCAGGGATATCATATTGAAGTTATTTAATGTGTGATATACAGCAATCATTTATGTGCAGTGTGCTCTTTCAACCCTGCAAAGTAGATTTCCTAAGGGAATGTATTGGTTCTTACCCTTGGATATTGAATGAAATTTTAGCTATATATTTCAAGACAATGCAAGTTGCATGGTTAAACCATAGCACATGCTTTGAAGATGTTAAAGTGAAATAGTCATACAGCTGTTATTTTCTAAGAAAATACCTATTTTGAATCTAGTCCTTGTTGCTGCTGTTGACACCTGGCAGTAGGTAGTCAAATCTTGTGCTTTCTCTTAAGAACATAAGAATGGCCATACTGAGTAAGACTAAAGGTTCATCTAACTCCATATCCTGTCTTCTGATAATGGCCAATGTCAGGTGTCCTGTAGATAATCATGAAGTGATCCATCCCCTGTCATCTATTTCCAGATTCTGGTAAACAAAGGCTAGGGACACCTGGCTAGTAGCCATTGATTAATCTATTCACCTTGAAGTTATCTAGTTCTTTTTTTCAACACTGTTGTAGTCTTGGCCATCACAATATCCTCTGGCAGGTTGACTCTGCATTGTGTGAAATAAAGTTTCCTTTGGTTTGTTTTAAACTAATTTCATTTGATAACCCTAGTGCTTGTGTTAAGACAAGGAGTAAATAAGATTTCGTCACTTACATTCCCCACACCTGTCATGATTTTATAGACATCTATCATATCCCCTCTTAATTGTCTCTTTTCCAAAGCGGAAAAGTCCTTGCCAAACCCCTAATCATTTCTATTGCCCTTTTCCAATATCTCTTTTTTGAGATGGAGCAACCACATCTGCACACAGTATTCAAGATGTGGGCATGCTGAGGGTATGTCTACACTACAGAGTTATTTCAAAATATCTAATTTTGAAATAGCTTATTTTGAAATAATGCATTTACACACAAAATGCATTTCAAAATAGCTTTTATAGCGTGTCCACACTGAGTGGATGCTGAATCGCATTTAAGGCTGGCTAGAAGCAGGTCTGGCAGGACATCAGGTCAGGAGTTACTTTGTGTGACTGCTGCCTGAGGCTATCTGAGGCCTGTGCTTAAAGGGACCCCCCCGCTTCCGGAAAGCCAGTTCTCAGGTTTCCCTGCTTGCTTGCCTACCTCGATGAGGGACAGCAAAGCATTTTGTCTCTTTGTGCTCTGGTTGACTTCACTCGGGACACCACAGCACTCTGCAACATAGAGCCAGAGCTGCACCTGGGCACTCTGGTGCTTCTCTTGGACACATTGCTGTGATCCTGGCTGCACTTTCTGCAGGCTGCCATCCAGGAGGTCCTTCGGGGTGCTGTCAGTATCCAAGAGGCCCTGCGGGAGAGCTTCCACCCTGAGGAGCACTAAGAACCTCCCTGATCTGCCCCACTGGGGCTTGTGCCTCATTCCTCTCTCACATCCTTCCACTTACACCTCCTTAACCCCCCTTCAACACAGCACTTATTTTAAAATACCCATATTTTCATGAACACCAACTCTCTTTATTTAACAAAACTGGGGGAAGGGGAATGAAACTCTGGTGAGACTGGGGAAAAGAGGCGGGAGAGGGTGGGACAGGGGAGGAGGAAACCTGGGAGGAGGGAGCTGGAAGGGGGAAGCAAGGAAAGAAGGGGGAGGGGAAGCTCAGGGTTCGGTGTCTTGCTGGACCAACTTGATTGTCATGAGAACCTGCTCCTGGATTCTCATGTGGCCTTTGGTGGCCAGGCTGTCAGCTATCCTGGCATAGACAGCCATGTTCCTTTGTATAGTGTGGAGATCATGGATGTTGGGGGCATCCCCCCCAAACCTGAATAAGGTCCATGATCTTCACCCTGGACCAGGAAGGCACCTACCTTCTCCGGGCACTGGCAGACTTCTGAGAGCTGGCAGACTGCTCCTGGGGAGAGATGGAGGGCTGGCTGCCAGTGGCTTGCTGGCTCATGTTTTGGGGCCATTGGATCAAGGGCAGTGAAAGCTGGCTCTGTGCTGGCAGGCTTGGAACAGGCACAGGCATTGTGGCCAGTGTCTTCCACTTTAAGGGTTCTGGGGAGGGGGGGAGGGAGAGGAATGTTCTTGGTTGAGGCCAGAGTGGTCACAGGGCACCCTGGGAAGGCTGGAGGCCTCCTATTTCGAAATAAGTGTCTACACAGCACTTATTTTAAAATAGCAATTTTGAAATTGGCGTTATTCCTCATGGAATGAGGTTTACCAATTTTGAAATAAGCCCTCCGCTATTTCAATTTAATTCCAAAATAACGGAATGGCTGTGTAGATTCTAGGATAGTTATTTCGAAATAACGGCTGTAATCATTTTTTTGTTGCAAATCCCTACTTTCCCCTTCAGTTTGTGCACATATTTTTGGCCAGAAATTGACCAGAAATTAATAACGTTTTCCAGATACAGTTGCATCAAATCATATAAAGAGGGAGTATTTTCTAGTACATTACTAAGCATCTCTGTCTGTTACTTGGATTTTCTTTTCTTTTCTCATGTGATGTGATATACTGTAAAATATGATAATATGCTAGTTGCCATTTCTTCCAAGTCTCTTTTGGTATGTTGGTCTCTTTGGCATGTTGGTCTCTTTCCAGGTTGTAACCTACCACTGAATATCTGTGTTTTGAATTATTTTTCCCAAAATATACTGAATTGTATCTTTCCAAGTTGAATTTCATTTTTGTGGGATTCTCTTCCACATTTCTTATCCCTCTACAATCCCTTTGCATTGCTTTGCTCTCTTAGAGCCTCCTCTGATTAATCAGATGAATGTTGATGAAGGTATTATGGTTATATGAGTCCATGTCCTTGGTGTACTTGATGCCATATTTCTCCATTTTCCTTCAATTTTCTGTTTCTCACGTTACTGTCTTTCATCTAAAAGATCTGAATACCCAGTTTAATTCACTTCATCACTCTTGATTTCAGCTAACATCCAGCTCCTGCAGCTTTTCCTTAAGAACACAAACCCTTTATTCTAGATCAGGAATACTCTACTCCACCTAGGATTGCCCTGAAGCTGGATCAAACAGCTGTCTTTTTTTACTGAGGAATGTTACAATAGATGTCTAAATATGCCAGCAGAAAATCAAAAGAATAAGCTAGACTTTAAAAATGGGGAAAAAGACACTCAGCCATCAGAATTAGAATTCCTATTTGTTATAGCGGGGCTGTTAGATTATTTTGTTTTCTAAACATTTTCATATTTAAAAAAGGTTTATTCCATTCTATTCAACTTCTTATGGCATACCCATCTCCTCATGCATTCTGACAGATTTTCAAATTAATTAATTAATTAATTATTATTAATAATAATAATAAATAATAAAAGATAAAAATCCAATTTGTAGCCAAATATCCAGTACACAGAGGCTAGTATCTGATTTTTACATGAAAAAGAGAATTGTGTAACATTAATTTATAGGACAATTATGCTAACGACATTTAGTAATATACTCCCAATCACTTTGAATGCTTTCAGCAAAAAGCCGCTAGTGCTTAATATGGATGTAAAGGACTAATCAACTAGTCGACTATCCGATAAGCAAATGCTTATTCGATAGTTGACAGGACCGTCGACTAGTCACTCCCCCTCTCCCCCCTTGCTGCCTCTATCAGATACATCCTATAAAAGATGGGGTGTCTTGTATGATTCTTTGGGTTTTGTCCTCCAACATTCTGAGGGAGGATTCCAAGGTTGTCATTTTGGGAGAGCGAGGGAGGGGAGGGAAGCAACCATGTGCTCCAGGATATGACTTGCTTTTCTTCGCATTCACAATCAGGGAGTGAGGGGAAACTACACAGATTTCATCAGTTACTTCTCTACTCCTCCCTTCACCAGCCAGGAGTGAGAGTCATGCACACAAGCCATGTACTTTTTCCTCACTCCCTGCCAGTCAGGGGAATTGGAAGAAAAGCAAGCAGCTGCTGCCCTCCTTGCTCGCCTGAAATGGCGCCCTTGGAGGATCCTTCAGCAATTCCTGCCATGCAAATCGTTACATAATTCACCAAACTAAGTTCTTTGGAGGTTTTTTTTTTTTTTTGTATAACAACACAGGACATTTGATGCCTATGATACCCTGTACAAATACAGGCAATGTGAGGATTTTAGGGAGAAAGTAATTTTGAAGAAATCCTGTGAATAGTTTTGAAAAAAAAAAGGCTTTCTCACTTTTTGGGGAGAAATGAAAAATGGAATATCCTGTTTGCACCTTGGTACATTTCATTAATATATATGCCTTTTGGATCCCAGGAAAAGAGTGGCATATTGTTTCTTTTAACAACTGATGCTATTCTAGAGGCAGGGCAGTTCAAGGTTGTCCTAGGTGAACTGTGACTTTGGTGACCCTTTCCCACATTCAATATAGAGAAAAATGAGAAGTCTAGAATTAAAATTTACCTTATTTACTTGGCATTCAAAATGAAGAATGTAAAAATAAATCGATTTTTTTCTACTTAACCCTAACACAATTGTACTGTATAGGGTAAATCATGCAGTAGCTGACATTTTAAACTTTTAACCATTTGAATTGTGTACGGTGCTTCTGGTCAGAGCTATAAACAGTTGCATTTCCAGTTGTGACCACCTTCCTTCCAAAGGAACCGATTTCTGGGAAGTGATTAAAATCTTTACTCCTTGGTACTGAATGATCACTTTAGCATAAGCCTCTACTTCAGATTTTCACACATCTACAAAGCAAATGATCATTGTAATCTGCTTGACATGGCTCACATCTGGTGCACAGTCCGGAGTGATTGAAAAGTATTTTGCAGAGTGGGCAGCTTCTAAAATTTTCTACTTAATAGCATTTGCTAAGAGCTGAATAAGCTCATTCTACAGTTTTTCCAAGGTAATGAACATGAGTTTCATGATCACTTGTTTTACGCAGATGCTCCTTCAAGACTGGATCAAACAAAACTGTTTTCAAACTAAATTATCAAAATAGAGAACAATGATAGTAAAATAGAACACTATTTACATTAAACTAAAAGATAAATGACTCAAAATGATTAGTAAGCATGATTAAATGTGGAGTAAATAATACACAGAAAGAGAAAAATTATGAATTTGCAATGCCGTGGGACAATAGAACATGTGGCTCTCTACCTATTAGATCCTTTCTTGGTGAGTAACTGTGCATGTGATGACATCATAGTAGCATAAATCTGGTAAATTTTAATTTATTTTATCATTTCAAAATGCTTTTAAAACTATTTACAAATTTAAATGAAAGGCCAGCATTTCTATTTTTATCAAATATTATTGCAAGAGAACAAAAAGGAATGTATATGTTAAGTGGTATTTGTTAATATTAGCAGTCAGGTGTTCCAAAATCAGTAATAGTCTACACTAAGTTACAATAAATAAAGTACTTGTGATTCTCCTTTTACAAACTTGTTAAAAAAAAACCTCTTGCGAATTTTTTTCAAATACAACACAATACAAATTCTTCACTGACATAATGTCTTCAGGATCACAATTCAGCACACTGTAGAACAGTTGTTGTGGGTTGCTGATTGGCCTTCACTAAGCAGCAAACAACACATACTCAGCTATATGACTGACCAGGACCAGGCTACTGAGAATGACTAAGCTGCCAGATCTCACTCCCAGGCAGCACTCTTTTAGGCTAGGCTATGGCACATTTTAACTGTATTTACATGTACAGCCATGCTCCACAAAGTGAAATAAATAACTCAACTTCTGACATGGCAATGATGCAATATTTACAAGTACAATATGTAATATGTTCACTTATATTTTAAATGGAGAAAAAAATCACTTCTGTCTAATCTGGTACCCCTTAAAGCCTGGCACGTTAGACAACCACCTAATTAACCTATATGGTTGGCCCAGCCCTGAAAGACTTCATCTAGAATTCCATGTCTGGGGAAGACTCCCTTCATGCCAGATATCTCTGGGGGTACGTCTACACTATCCCCTAGTTCGAACTAGGGAGGCTAATGAGGGCGACCAAAATTGCAAATGAAGCATGGAATGAGGTTTAACTGTTAATTCGAAGGGGTTTATCTCAGAATCGTGCTTCTCTGCTGCGTGTAGATGCAGGCAGTTATTCCGGGCTAGTCAGTTTCCAAAATGGCGACTGCCCGGGAACATGCTAATGAAGTGTGGGATATTTAAATCCCATGCTTCATTTGCAATTTTGGTCACCCTCATTAGCCTCCCTAGTTCCAACTAGGCGGTAGTGTAGATGTACCCTGTCTTACAATTACTTACGGTATAGTGTGGAAATTTCTGGATGCAGAGAATAATAACCTGTGACTATTAAATAACTCTCTTATTGACAAGTAAATAAATCAGTGGTGACCTTTTCATAAGGCCTTCATGGAGCGGGGTGAGTCTCAATGGCTCTGCTTGTTGACATGGCTTGTATTTCAAGCATGAAAAGCAGTTTCCTACCACATTAGCGACGAGGTGATTGATCCATGTCCAATGCAGTACTTCTAGTGCTCGTTGTTTGCACTTTTCAATTCCTAAATGATCCTAATGGATCTTCTGTAGCATTTCTTTTTGGACGCTTATTGGAATTGCAACCTTAATGCTCCTACCCTGCACAGACTTAGCCCTGGCCCCTCTCAGCCAGGGGAAGCCACAGGGCTCCGGCCCTGTTCCTGTGCAGCCTGGGAAAGCTGCAGGGCTCTGACCTCATCCCTGAGCAGCCCCAACCCCGGCCCGCACAGCCGAGGGGAGCCATGCAGCCTCACATTCCCACTGAAGTGCTCCGGCCCCCGATCCCACGTTGTCCCCAGCTGGGCTGTCGACTCTGATGTCCTGCCTGACTGGACCTCCTGTCTTTAGGCTCCCAGGCTCTCTGCTCCAGGAGCATCCATGGTCCAGCAGAACCACTGATGTTGCCGGACTAGAGAGTCCCGGATTTTGTAGGTACAACCTGTATTAGCATAGGTACATATCTGCAATAGGCCCAGCTCCCACACGTATTCAGTCTAACTGGCCACTAGACTGACTCAAGCAACAATAAGGACTGCTAACTATAACACCCGATGCAGAACTGTTTTGTGGTGTGTATGTCTGTGTACATATATCGATTTTAATACTTGTTTAGCATTTTAAATAAATGTGGTATATTGCCTTGTCTCCTGAAAAAGATTCTGCGAGTTTTTATAAGCATAACAAGTTTCCTGTTAGCACTGACAATTGATTTTCCAATCAGAGCTACATAGGATTGCATCTCTCTCTCTAAAATCTTCTCTGGTTTTGTGGGAGCCACTGCTCTGAAAAAGTGCATCTGCAGTGAATATGAATTTTCCAGGCATGTAGGTCATAACCAAATAATACTTCTTCAGCTTTATCATTATTCTTTGAATCTTTAAAGTACAGTCATTTAGCAGTTTGCTAAATGCAATAGAACATTACAGACACATCAGGAATGAAAGTTGTTCGCAACTCAGAAACATTCATAATTCTGCAGAATACATTTTGGTTATTATTTCAAAAATTTAAAGCCGAACATTCATGTAATATAGCTCTAAAACTTTATAATGAAGAAGAAAAATACTGTTTTAAGCTACTTTAATTTAAATGAAACCACCATAGAAACAGTTTCCTTATCCTGTCAAATCTTTTTTAAAACCTTTATTTTTTTAGTAGTTTATGTGCAACACAATACTGAACTGTATCTTTTTTTTTGGAGGGTGTGCTGCTGTTCTGTGATTGCATGCTTCCATATCCAAATGAGGGATAGTTGAATAGTCAGTTTGTAACTATGTTGTTCGTAACGTGAAGTTCTAATGTAATGCTATCAAGGCCTTGTGGTGTGTTTCAACTTTTCACTGTCTGTCCATAAATGAATCTCTGAAGGGTAAACAATATTCCTAAGAGTTCCTTTTTGATCTGTTCATATCTGGTTTCTTCCTCAGTGATTTGAATGCATATACCACTGCTTGCTGGAAATCTTGTGCTAGTGAAGCATCTACTGAGTTTTTAGTGGGCCTTCCTGTGCATACAACTTCAGCACTGTGTTTTGTATCCATTGTTTTTAAAAACTTTCCTTGATTCCTCCTGTTCTGCACCCTAATTCTATTCATGTTTATTTTTGTAGGATTTTTCTCAAAGCTGCTACTTTGGTAAATAGATGTATCAATTTTCCAAGTCAACTAACGATTCCCAGAAATCATTATACAGCTTTCTTTGACTGGGGATATAGCAACCTCTCAATGGCTGAAATCTTCCTTTTATCAGGTTTTACCCTTTGTTGGAAATAATGTCCAAAGCAAAAGTCAGTTCTGTAACCCCTAAAATGCATTTATCTCTATTTAGTTTGAGGTTTACAGCTCCAGTTGCATCCAGGACTTCCTGAAATCTATGATGATGCTCTTCGTCCATTGAGCCCAAGATGATAATGTCATCCATTGAGGTATCAACACCATTAATATGTTCATAGATCATATATATGGTTATGTGATACAGGCAGTCCCCGGGTTACGTACAAGATAGGGACTGTAGGTTTGTTCTTAAGTTGAATCTGTATGTAAGTCGGAACTGGCGTCCAGATTCAGACACTGCTGAAACTGACCGCCAGTTCTGACTTACATACAGAATCAACTTAAGAACCCCAGGCGTCCCCAAGTCAGCTGCTGCTGAAACTGATCAGCAGCTGATTCCAGGAAGCCCAGGGCAGAGCAACTCTGCCTGGGGCTTCCTGTAGTCAGCGCTGGTCAGTTTCAGCAGAAGCTGACTTGGGGACGCCTGGGGCAGAGCAGCTGGGGTGCTACTGGACCAACCCAGCAGCACCCCATCTGCTCTGCCCCAGACGTCCTGACTCAGCCGCTGCTGAAACTGACCAGCAGCGGCTGAATCAGGACCTGGGGCAGAGCAGCTGGGGTGCTGCTGGGTTGGTCCAGTAGTGCCCACGGGCGCTGCAGGACCAATCGGCAGCGCCCCAGCTGCTCTGCCCCAGAGTCCAAAACAAAAGCCTGGTCTGCTGGGGGGGGGGAGCACAAGCCTGGGGGGGGGAGCAAAAGCCTGGTCTGCTGGGGAACCGCTGCCCGGTGCCTGTGGTCTGCTGGGGACGGTCCCCAGCAGACCACAGGCACCCGGACTGAAGCCGCAGCCTCGGGGGGTCCCGCGCCTCTGAGGCTTTGCCAGAGCAAAGCCTCAGAGGCGCGGGGAACCGCCGCTGCTGCCGCTCCAGTCTGGGTGCCTGTGGTCTGCTGGGGATGGTCCCCAGCAGACCACAGGCACCCTGACTGAAGCCGCAGCCGCGGGGGGGTCCCGCGCCTCTGAGGCTTTGCCAGAGCAAAGCCTCAGAGGCGCGGGGAACCGCCGCTGCTGCCGCTTCAGTCAAAGCAGCAGCAGCGGCGGTTCCCCGCGCCTCTGAGGCTTTGCTCTGGCAAAGCCTCAGAGGCGCGGGACCCCCCCGCAGCTGCGGCTTCAGTCCGGGTGCCTGTGGTCTGCTGGGGACCGTCCCCAGCAGACCACAGGCACCGGGCAGCGGTTCCCGCGCTTCTGAGGCTTTGCTCTGGCAAAGCCTCAGAAGCGCGGGAACCCGCCCGGTGCCCCTGGTCTGCTGGAGACGGTCTCCAGCAGACCAGGGGGCACCGGAGCAGCTTACGAACGGGGCTTTCTCGCCCGACTTCCGGGGCGAGAAAGCTCCGTTCGTAAGTGCGGATCCGACGTAAGTCGGATCCGCGTAAGTCGGGGACTGCCTGTACATGGAACCAAATGCAAGACTCTGTATCTTCCAAATGATGTATTAAGTGTGCATACATTTGAGCATTCTTCAGTTAATTTTTCATATTCAGTATTGAGCATTTGCAAATTAGAGCCATAATTTCTTTTCTGCTTGATAGTGTGAGATGTTCACTTTGTATGCCATGATTGAGGCCTTTAGAGCTAAGCATAGGTGTAGCTGGACATTACTTCTTTCCACAATAACTAGGAATCTCACCCACTCTTAGTCTTCAATGTTTCGTATAACTTACGCCGCTTCCATCCTTGCAATCGTGGTGTTGATCTTATCATAGAGTGCAACTGGCATCTCTTTATGTGGATGGACAATGGGAGGGACATGCTTGTTTATTGAGATTGTAGATTCACTCAAAGATAGTCAGTATTTTACTTAACCTCATGCAAACTTAATGTTTTTTAAATATTCAATGTTTCTTCCTCCAACAACATGCAGGAAGATTAAGGATTTCACTTTAACGTTTTCTTCTCTGACCAGGGCCGGATTAAGATTATGAGGGGCCTAAGGCTTGTGGGAGGGAAAGATCTAAGTATGAATTACATATTGCAAAAAAATTATGAAGTCATCAAACATTTATCTTTATACATAATTACAGAAGTTTAATACATTTATTCTACTCTCACTACCCTCAAGCAATTTTTCCCCACTTTAGTTGTGGCAGAGTCATGAATGATGTCATCATAGTTCAAACACATAAGAACATAAGAACAGCCATACTGAGTCAGACCAAAGGTCCATTTAGCCCAGATTCTGTCTTCTGACAATGGCCAATGCCGGGTGCCCCAGAAGGAATGAACAGAACAGGAAAATAACAAGCGATCCCTCTCCTGTTAACCATTCCCAGCCTATGACAAACAGACTCTATGGACACCATTCTTACTAATCCTGGCTAATAAGTATTGATGGACCTAACCTCCATGAATTTATCTAGATCTTTTTTGAACCCTGTTAAGTTCTGGTATTCACAACATCCTCTGGCGAGGAGTTCCACAGGTTGACTCTGTGCTATATGAAGAAAAACTTCCTTTTGTTTGTTTTAAACCTGCTACCTACTTATTTCATTTGGTGAACACTAGTTTTTACATTATGGGAACAAATAAATAACTTTTCCGTAATCATTTTGTAAATACCTGTCACGATTATATAGACCTCTATCATATCCTCCTTTAATATCCTCTTTTCTAAGCTGAAAAGTCTGAAGTTTTTTAAAAATCTCTCTTTATATGGCATCCAATCCAAACCCCTAATAATTTTTGTTGCCCTTTTCTGAACCTTTTTCAATACCAATATATCTTTTTTGAGATGAGGTGACCACATCAGTACGCAGTAGTCAAGATGTCGGCATACCATGGTTTTATATAGAGGCAATAAGATATTGTCTTCATTTTATCAATATTCATAATCAGTCCATACTGCTTTCCTTCCTCATTTAGCACCTGCATCTTTCTCACAAGCGTCTCTTCATCTTCCTCCATGATAACTATATCATCCACAAACCTCTAGTTGTTAATTCTCATCTTGTGCACCGATATCCCTTCTACCTCGTCCTTAATCTTGTCTATCACTCTCTCTAGGTGCGTGATAAAGATACTCAGCGATATCGGATCTCCTTGTCTCGTACCTCTACTCGTTCTAAACCAACTTCCCAACTCTCTGCATGTTCTCACTGCTGCCTCCGCATTATCGTTGATATCCTTCAACAACCATATCAGTCTGCTATCCACACCGTACGACTCCAACATTGATCAAGTCACTTTCTGCTCTTCCCTGTCAAATGCCTTCTGAAAATCGACAAAGTAATTACAGATGTCCTTGTTCTTTCACCAAGCTTTCTCCACTATCAATCTTAGTGCCAATACCTGCTGTATGGTACTAGTATCTTTCCTGAATCCCGCTTGCTCATCCACTAGATGTTCTTCTATCTGCGATCTCAATCTCTCCATCAGTATCATCATCAGCACCTTGCCTAGATGACTCCTTAAGTCAATCATTCTGTAGTTTTTGCACTCCAACGTGCTTCTTTTCTTGTGTATTGTCACTAGCACAGATCTTGTCCATTCCTTAGGTGCCTTCCCTTCTTTCCATTCTATATTACATGGTGTATTTCCTGAATCATACTTTCTCTGCCATATTTGATCATCTCTCCCATGATCTTATCATTTCCAGGGCTCTTACTGTTCTTTAGTGGTTTCACTGTTCTTTCTACTTCCTCCTTCAAAATATCATTCTTGCTCTCAATGTTTGGCGGTGATATCTCTTTCAATTCTTCTATCAGTTTCTCTGAGAAAATTGGAGGAAGATGAAGAGAAGCTAGCGAGAATGGTGCAGGTGCTAAATGAGTAAGAGAAGTGATGTGGACTGATTATGAATATTGATAAAATGAAGACAATGGTATTTGGAGATAAGGAAATAGGAAGGAAGATCAGTGTAGATGGAACTGAACTAGAGAACATAGAGAAGTTCACGTATTTGGGGAACAACATGACGTATGATCTAGACTGTAAGAAGGAAATAGTGACTAGAATAGTGAAAGCAAGAGTAAGTTTGAAGGCAATGGATAAGATTTGGAAAAGTAAAGTGATTAGCTTAGGAACAAAGCTGAGCATCTTGAAAATGTATGTATTTAGCAGCATGTTGTATGGATGTGAGACATGGGTGATAACGAAAGATTCGAAGAGAAGGATATTGTCATTCAAGAGGAGTTGTTATAGAAAGATCTGGAGAATATAATGGATGGTCCAAATAGGAGAGGCAGACCCCACAGAGAAAGGATAGATGATATAATAGATTGCTGGAGAGCTAGTCTACAGAAACTAAGCCACTCTGCACTGGACAGGAAAAGATTAAAGGAAATAGTGAGGGAGGCATTGGACATCAACGGGCGTGGAGCCCATGGTCATTGATGATGATGATGAATAAGGTATTTTCAGTCTTATTCTCTATGGCTGTGTCTACACTGGCCACTTATTCCAGAAAATCAGCCACTTTTGCGGAATAACTTGCCAGCTGTCTACACTGGCCCCTTGAATTTCCGGAAAAGCACAGACGATCTACTGTAAGAAATCAGCCGCTTTTCCGGAAATACTATGCTGCTCCCTTTCGGGCAAAAATCCTTTTTCCGGAAAACTGTTCTGGAAAAGGGCCAGTGTAGACAGCACAGTAGTGTTTTCCGCAAAAAAGCCCAATCGCGAAAATGACGATTGGGGCTTTTTTGCGGAAAAGCACGTCTAGATTGGCCATGGACGCTTTTCCAGAAAAAGTGCTTTTCCGGAAAAGCATCCTGCCAATGTAGATGTGCTTTTTCCGGAAATACTTATAACGGAAAACTGTTCCGTTTTAAGCATTTCCGGAAAAGGGTGCTAGTGTAGACGTAGCTTATCCCTTTTTAAATGATTCCTAACATTCTGTTTGCTCTTAGACTGCTGCTGCACACTGAGTTGATGTTTTCAGAGAACTATCCACAATGATTCCAAGATCTCTCTCTTGAGTGGCTATAGCTAAATTAGTCCCCATCATTTTCTATGTATAACTGGGATTATTTTTCCAATGTGCTTTAGTTTGTATTTATCAACATTAAAATTCATTTGCCATTTTGTTGCCCAATCACCTATTTTGTAAGATCCTTTTTAAGCTTGTCATAGTCTGCTTTGTTCTTAACTATCCTGAGTAATTTAGTGTCATCTGCAAATTTGGCACCTCACTGTTTACCCCTTCTGACAATTTCATTCTAAGTGCTCAAGAGGGGCAAAGCACTGAGATACTTTTGAGTTGTGGTGCATCAGAGGACATTTTTTACCCTTGTTAGAAGAGAAAAAGGAACATTCTCCACTCTAGTTAGAGATTGTTAGTGACAAATACAGATGTAATGCAGTTTCAACATTTGGGAAATATTCTGTCACATTGGATTCAATGATAACTCAGTACAGGTTGTACCTCCCTTAATCGGGACTCTGTGGTCCGGTATGGACAACGGATGTTCCTGGATGACTGATCCCATGAAGAGGGAGGACTGGCAGTGGGACAGGAGCACCGTAAGGGGACCAGCGACTCATCCGGGAGCCCAGTGTGTGTGTATGTGTGTATGGGGGGATGGTATGGCAAGGAGTTCTGGTCCCAGTGGAGCTTCTTGGCCCCAGTGGCTGGGGAACTCTAGTCTGGCCACATCCATGAATCTCCATCCCCAGCCAGGGATCTCTGACCCCAGCAGCAGCCAGGAAGCTCTGGCCCCATCCCTGGTCACGGAGCTCCAGCTGCATTCTGGCTCTAGTGGCCAGGGAACTCTAAACCCACTGGCAGCCAGGGAGTTCTGGCCTGGGCCATGGAATTCCAGCCTCATCTCTCTGGCCCAGGACACAGAGTTCTGGCTCCAGCTGCAGGGCCAGATGGCTGGGCAGCTCTGGCTGTGGGTCCTTGGGCCCTGGCAGCAGCAGGGTCAGGGAGAGCCCCAGGTGGCTGAGGCAGTAGTGGGGGCAGGCTGGTGGCAGCATGGCCACAAGGGGAGGGACTGTCCCTGGTCCAGCAAACCCCCTCATTCAGGATCAGTCAGGTCCCTAGGGTGCTGGACCAGTGACATCCAACCTGTACACCCAAATAGCTAAGCTTTCACCAGGTGGCTTTTGGTTAATGTGGGAGCTAGAGAGTCAGGGGGATCTACTAGTCTCCTGTCTGTAGCCAGCATTCTAAATGCATTTCCTCTGTATTCATTAACTCTTCCACAATTAGAATAATAGAATTATAGGACTGGAAGGGGCCTCTAGAGGTCATCTGGTTCAATCATTTGCACTTTCAGCTTTTGAGTAAAACAAAACAGAACCAACCATTGTTGTGTTCTCTTCCCCCCCTGAACAAAAAGACTTAATTGAAAATTAACATCTCAAAAGAACCATCCGGTTTGGATGGGGTTTGTTTACTAGGCTGGTGTAGAATGAAGGATCAAACAGACAGCAGACAGACCTTGCTTCTCCAGCCTCCCTTTAGTTCACTGGAGGGGAAAGTGAGTGAAATTCTGCTTATCCAGGTGTGAAAAAGGAGAAGGGATCTAAATCTATTCTTGTGCAGATATCTGTTCTCCCAAGCCCTGGCCTGAAGTCAACAAGGCTACAAAAGAGTAACTGTCCCAGGAATTGGCCTTTGTTCTCACTCCCTTCTCAAATCAGTCATTCCAGGCTCACCCAGCATTTTCCAGAAGTTAGTTTGAATTGGGGCAGACAAAAAATCAACTGAAGGTTTATTTAGCTTTCAGTTTTTGCAAGGAAACCAGAGGTGTAAGTAAGGTGGTGCACCCCGGTGGGCCGATCCAGGAAGAGCCAGCTGAGGCACTCTGTGGCAGGAGGAGGTGGACATGCTCCCAGCTAGGCTCCTGGAGCTTTCCTGCAGGCTGTTGTGCAAGCAGCAGGCAAATGAAAGGTGATGCCAGGGGGTGCATGCCACACCTGTCCAGGACTGCCTGAACTGCCCTCCTGGTGACCTTTAGGGAGGGCAGAAGGGGCTGAAGCCTTCCTCCAATTCCTACCAATACTGCCTGTTTGCTGTTCCCTTTCCATGTCTATCAGGGAGTGAGAGGGAGCTCCTTCTAAACTACAAGGGGTGGCTTTGCTTTGTCTTTCTTGCTGGCAGGAGTGCTCCAGGCTACAGCAGGGGTATATAAGCAAGCTCACTCCCACTTGTTCACCTGGCCCGGCCTTGCCTCCTGCCTGAGCAGGAGGGTCTAATCAATAGGAGGGCCTAAGGCTAATGGTTAATCCAGCCCTGTCTCGCCCCCTATATAGTTGCTAAATACAATTCAAATCTCTGAGGGTTCGTCTACACTGCACGACTATTTCGGGATATCAGAGGTATCCCAAAATAGCTACCCCACGTCTGCACAAGCCACCCGCCGTTATTTCAAAATATTTTTCAAAATAACGGGCACAGTATTTTGTCATCCTGGTAAACCTCGTTGCACGAGGGATAAGGGATGGCTCAAAATAGTATGTTATTTCGAAATTTGACGCTGTGTGGATGCACCGTTCTTTCAAGTTCTCTGTCACATTGCCTGAGAACTGGAGCTTGGATGGAGGTTGCAACACATGCAACACATAAAGGGTTTTCCCCTTTCCTAAGCCAGCCAATTTCACCAAATGCATGCAAAAGCCTCTGGTTTCCATTGTAAACTCAGATGTTAACCTGAAAATGCCTGCAGTTTCCTTCTCATTTAGCCCTTCTGACACCATGTAATGTTCTTGAGGTCCAGTATATAACAAACCAGTGAACAAGAAAGGAATACAACTGTAAGGAAAGTCACTGGAAAACTTCTGTATTGAGCTGTTATTCACAGCCATGTGGAATTCCTTCCCTCTCCCTGAGCACATCTCCAAATTCCTATGTTCAAACTGCTGTCCCTTATGAGAGAGCATCTCAGAAAGATAATCTTCTACAAACATATCTCAAAGAATGATTGTTTCTGGGTGTTAATTAGTCAGATCACAGGAGATGACTAAAGTTAGTACATTACTTACAGGTCTATTAATATTATATGCTGAAATATGCCACAAGGGAAAAATTGGCTTTGCTAATATTGTATGGAATAGATTACCATTGGCAAATGTTTCACAGTAAAGAGTTCTACATAAAGAGTAGGCTCAAGAAAAAATGACAATATGTCATGCATGTTTGATTGCAGAGAAATCATTAAAGAAAGATAAAAGCATGATTGTACACCTTTACTTCCTTTTGATTATTTGTATTGTCCATTGATCTTGGGTCATTTTTAGAATCAGATTCAGAATTAGTGAATCAGAAATAGGCTGCTTTTGACACATGTTGTTTAATATTAAATTGTCCTTTCTAAACAATGGCAGTCTAAACATGCAGCCAGCTCATTCATATTTTGATTTGAAGATATCCTTGGTGAGAGATACTTTGCTTTGGAATTCACCCGTTCCTTCCTTCCTTCCTTCCTTCCTTCCCCAATTGAGTCAACACAGCCTTAACTTGGTGATATTTATGTAATACACCTGTTTTCCTAGCTTTTGTTGTTGATTTTATGTGCGATTCATTAGCGGAAGTTGCCTTGAAGCTGGGGTTGGGTCTTTTTAATGTTTGTTTTATAATGCTTTTTGTAGGTGATTATTGCTTGTAATTTCTAATTTTGCAACATGCCCAAAACATTTGAAGTTTCTACTGGAGTGTGCCTAAATAAAAACAAATAAATATTAGAATAAGAAGAATTTTGTATTTGTTGGATTGAAGCAATCTCTGTCACACAAAGCAAACTCTACACAAAACTTCCATATCTTGCTTTATTTCAGATTTAGAGCATACAAAGCCATAGAATTTTACAGAATTCAACTGAGTACTGTAAATCTGCCTGGCTTTACTACAAAATTCACTTACCTCAGTGAACATTGTGGTGAATTTGACTCAACTTTCAGTTTTGTGATGAAACCTCAAAATAGGTGGATTTCAGATTTCATTACCTCAGAAGTGGTACAAAAATCTTACATGAAAAAAAATTGAGATTGCCTATCTCCTAGAACTGGAAGTTTAATCCCTTGCCTTCACAGGAGGACCAAGTACCATCCCTGACAAATTTTTGCCCTAAATGGCCTCCACAAGGATTGAACTAACAACCCTGGGTTTAACATGCTAATGCTCAAACCATTGAGCTATCAGCAGTAACTGGCTGAGTGTTGTAAGAAGGAGGTACCAGAAATCTCACAAATTTCCAGTCCAGTTTTGGAGACTGAAGAAGTCTGAGTAATTTGGATAGATGTTATATAAGCATCTGAATTTGGGGGTCTGTATCTGAATCAGTCACAAACAGTACATTCTGAATCTTACTAGAGCTTCATAGTCCATTGACTAAGCTCTCTCCTGCATTCATTAAGTTCAGCTTCTTAATGGCTCCACCTAATACAAATAAACAGTGTAGAGCTGTGAGCAACAAATACATTTGTGCATTGCCATTTTATATTGACTGTGCTCAACAAATAACTTTTTGGTATTTATCTGGTTGCACAGAAGACTGACTACTAATCACTGATTTGAGTATTTGCTAAATACCAGCAATGTTCACTGAATAAATTATTCAACAAAGAATTTGTTCTGGTCTTTGTTTTTTAAGTGTCAAGTTGATTGAAGAATGAGATGTTCAGCTGGTGTTCTCTGGCATACTTCCATTGACCTCAGCTTGGTTCAATGGATTTATAGCTAGTCTGGATTATGCCCACTAGAGATTGGGCTCTCTCACTGTAGTTGTTTTGAGATAATAATTAATGGGTGCTTGAATATATTTATTAGTTTCTGGAGCACAAAGTACACTATTCAGGGAGGTTAAGTACACCCAAAATATCTTTCATGTTTGGCTTTATTTGGAGAGGATATTTGTTTATCTAATGGGAGTATAAGTGCTGGAAAAAATCTTCCCATTAGATTTGCATTTTGACATTTCAGTGGTTCATTCTAGTTCCTTCCTAGTCAGCCTATTCTAGTTTCTGATATTATTTTTTCTAACATTCCTGTTGCTGGCCTCATTTTCCTGTCTTCTTGTCATTCTCTCCACAATGGTACATGGTGGTGCATTATGTTGTTTAGATGTCCCAACCAGAATTATTAATTGGAACAAGGTTCAAAGAAGTTAAGTATCAAAACAAACATTAAACAATGACTTCATGTTTCCAAAGGTCTGATTCATAGCAGCATTTGCTAATATGTATACCCCTCCACCATAAGTAGACATATCTCTCCTTTTAACATTCAGATTTGAAAAATGTGCTAATATGAAGAGTTCATCTTTTTGCATTGTTTTTTCTGATTCTTGGCTCTGCAAAGAGTGATTTTCCCACATAATTGTGGTCAGTGCACAGAGCTTGGTACCAAAGTGTAGTTATAACAATCCAGATGAAAGTGATGTTGTGAGTGAGAATGAATTGGATAAGAATCGGATCAGTAGCATGATCTCTTTTGGTTTATAAGCAGCATAGAAATACAAACCTGATTTTCTCTTTTGTGAAGTAAATGCATATAAAATCATTCTGAATTTTCCAACAGCAATCATCCTCTGATCTAGCCACGACATTAGCTAGGAAAGTACAGAATGCCTTGCACTTCAGAAAGAATGGTGTCTGAACCACCTTAGGTTTTATTTTTACATATCACTGCATGACAACATAAAAATGTGAACTCAAATCCAGGGACACACATCCCAGACGATCTGTAATTCTTTAGAAATATCTTTTTTTAGTGACTTGTGTATGCCATTATCATCACTGGGAGAAATGAAAGGCAAAAATGACTTGAAGACTTAAAAAAAGATGATGAACTTGGAATAGATTTATAGGAGTCTATATGAAACAATACTAAGCCTCTTAAAGAAACTTGCATACTAACAAAGACAAAAGAAGGTTAATTTAGTAAAGAGAAGATTAATGATTTTAATATAGGTTGGAAAAGACAAAACTGTGAATGAAAGTGGAAGGGTGACAGCCAGGGCCTGATTCTACTTTCTCACTGTATGTGTGTGTGTGTGTGTGTGTGTGTGTGTGTGTGTGTGTGTGTGTTTTAACTTTAGTAAAATTCCATTAATGGAGTTACTCATGACTTGCATGCAATCAGACTCAAACATTTATTCTCAGGCGCAAGTGTCCTGTGGCTGCCTGGTGGAGCTCAAAGATGACTTTAAAATATCTGATAGAAATGTAGCCGTGTTAGTCTTGTGTAGCTGAAACAAAATACAGGACTATGTAGCACTTTAAAGACTAACAAGATGGTTTATTAGATGATGAGCTTTCGTGGGCCAGACCCACTTCCTCAGATCAATTAGTGGAAGAAAATAGTCACAACCATATATACCAAAGGATACAATTAAAAAAATGAGCACATATGAAAAGGACAAATCAAATTTCAGAACAGAAGGGGTATGCGGGGGGGGGGGGGAGGTAAATGTCTGTGAGCTAATGGTATTAGATATGGTCATGGTAATAATACCATTAGCTCACAGACATTTACCTTCCCTCCGCCCCCCCGCATGCCCCTTCTGTTCTGAAATTTGATTTGTCCTTTTCATATGTGCTCATTTTTTTAATTGTATCCTTTGGTGTATATATGGTTGTGACTATTTTCTTCCACTATTTGATCTGAGGAAGTGGGTCTGGCCCACAAAAGCTCATCATCTAATAAACCATCTTGTTAGTCTTTAAAGTGCTACATAGTCCTGTATTTTGTTTAAAATATCTGGGGTTCTCCTCCGCTCACAGGTCTAGTGCCAAGACCATCTTTGCCTGATCTGAGCATCCGGTCCATAGCTTTTTCAAATGGTAAATGACTGAGTTAGTATCCAAGTGGCTTCACACACCCGCACGGTACTGCTCGTGACATTCTGATACTATGTCTTGAAGCAAAACAGAAGTTAGAATTATTTAACAAAGACAATGATGACAAATAAATAGTGTCATGACAGAAGCTGAGACCTTTTCACCTGAGTAAAGTGGTACCTTTTAACAGTTTTGTGAAAGAGACAATTGAGTTCTTTCATCAAGATTATCCTACATGTCTTTGCAGAAGTAAGAGGTGAGACTCTTCATAACATAATTTTCTTCATCATTCATATCACCTTCGCCTGCAGATGGTCTTGAAACTATATTTTGTTTTTCAAGTTCCCAAGGTCTATCCAACTTGCAATGCAAACAGTTCTGAAAATAAAATGACTGATTCTTCTCTCAAGTCTTGCCTGCACTAGGGATTTTCCCTTGTTACAATCATTGGTGACTAGACACAAGTGAAGCTACACTGGTAGAAACCCCTAACATACTCCAGCAAAACCTCTGTAACCTGGGATTTGTTCTGGTAAAATTTCAAAGCAGGGCTAAATTGCAGTGTTTCAAATTATGGCTGATAGTATTTTACCTGGGATCACAGTGGTGTGACTATACTGGTGGCTGTCAACTAGGGTTACCAATCTTGGTGAGACAAATTCCTGCAAGTTTCACCATAGGATAATATCTCTGAAGAAACGGGCTTGGACCAAGAAAGTTCATGATACTCTATGGCTGTGCCTACACTGGCAAGTTATTCTGGAAAATCAGCCGCTTTTCCAGAAAAACTTGCCAGCTGTCTACACTAGCCGCTTGAATTTCCGGAAAAGCACTGACGATCTAATGTAAAATCATCAGTGTTTTTCCGGAAAAACTATGCTGCTCCCGTTCGGGCAAAAGTCTTTTTCCGGAAAACTGTTCCGGAAAAGGGCCAGTGTAAACAGCACAATAGTGTTTTCCACAAAAAAAGCCCGGATCGCAAAAATGACGATCAGGGCTTTTTTGCGGAAAAGCGCGTCTAGATTGGCCACGGACACTTTTCTGGAAAAAGTGCTTCTCTGGAAAACCGTCCTGCCAATCTAGACGCGCTTTTCCGAAAATGCTTTTAATGGAAAACTTTTCTGTTAAAAGCATTTCCGGAAAATCATGCCAGTGTAGACGTAGTGTGTGTGTGTGTGTGTGTGTGTGTGTGTGTGTGTGTGTGTGTGTGTGTGTGTAAGCTTCACTTGCACTAGTTTTATAAATCTAGTGACTTCAGTGGAGTTATTCCAGATATGTGCTAACATGAGAAATGAATCCAGTCCCATATGTTCTTTTACAGACATCCCATAGCAATGTCCACAATACCTCCCTTTTCACAGGTCAAATACCTCCCTTTTCACATTAGCTTACAGTTAAATTGGAGTTGTTGCACTTCTAGTTATCTGATTTCTGTTTGAACTACAATCAGAGTTGGAGTTGCAACTACACAGATTTGCATTCTCAACTGGACGGTGGGATTAAAAAATGCAATGTGCATTTTCCATATGCCGCCCAAGGTGGCTACACTTCTGAAAATGTAATGTAGAGAGGTCTGGCTGCATATAAAAACACCATTTATTTGGAGACTGCTAGCTGGAGAAAACTGATGCTTACCTATAACCATGCAGAGGAATCATTCCTCTAAGTGAAATGCTCTAATGTAATCTTATAGAGGCTTGAGAACTGTGAAGGCAGAATTAAAGTGCTAACAGAGAAGTTGTCCTCCAGTTTATTAGGGTTCCTTCCCAGGAGAGCTGGATTCAATTACGCTTTTCAATGATTTGCCAAAAGAGCTTCACAGGTAAGCCAGGCAAGTTTGCATTCAGATTTGTCCTCGTTAGGTTACAAATGTCCTGCTTTTGCAGACATTTCAGCTGACCTAACACGGCATGCTAAAGGTACTACATGTAATTGAATATTTTTTTCATACTTGCAGCTCGGCCTACTTTTTCTTCATTACTAAAGAGGCTTGCCAAAATAAAAAAAGAAGGGAACTCAGTTACAAATCTGTGTCAAAACTGCTTCTTTTATTTTAGGGTTTAGCCAATGGATGCTACTGTTCACGCGTACAGGTTGAACCTCTCTAATCCAGCACCCTTGGGACCTGACCAATGCCAGACCAGAGAATTTGACAGACCATGGGAGGTCAATATTGTCTAGCAGCATTACCAACACTTCCACTGCTTACTGGGCTCTTAGGAGACATTTAGAGGTAAATTAGAGCTACATAACAGCACAGACCACTGAGGGTAAGTCTACACTAGCTCGTTATTTCAAGCTAGGTAGACAAATCAGGCAATCGGAGTTGCAAATGAAGTCCTGGATTTAAATATCCTGGGCTTTATTTGCATGTTCCCGTCCAGCCGCCATTTTTAAATCCCCCTTAGTTCAAACGAACTGCCGCAGTTTAAAATTAATCCGAACTAAGTCCTTAGTTCGGATTAACTGTTACTCCTTGAGGATGTTTAAATCCCAGGCTTCATCTGCAACTCCAGTTGCCTGATTTGCCTACCTAGCTCAAATTAACGAGCTAGTGTAGACATACCCTGAAAGCCAGGACTGGTGGCTATAAAAAAACTTTATAGGCCTGTGAGAAACTTGGCCACACCCATTATAAGTGGACAACCAGCTAACTTAAAATCATGCTGAATCATGGATGTTGCCGGACCAGGGAGTGCCAGACTAGAGAAGTTAAATCTGTATTTTTCTTAAATGTGTTTTTTTTTTGGGTGGAAATTAATAGAGAGCCTCAGTAGAAGTAACTTGCACCTAAGTGTGCCTCTGTCTTAGCTGCAAAGCAATCATGTATTCTCCTGTAAGTGCTGCACTTAAAAGTTCCTAAGAAGTTCTCAGTATCTCTGATTGATAAGGTATTGAAGTGGAGCCCCAATTATATGAATGTTCTGAGGGCAGTAAATTTAGATAATTCAGGTTCTGTGGAATTTTAGGGAATTTTTGTATAATCATCAGTGGTAATTACCTTGATTTGTCTATTCAGTGCTGTGCTATGTTCCACAGAATAGGTAGTCATTTTGAATAACATTGTCTCTCAGTTAAAGAAAATGATTAGTTGCAGACATTTAGGAAATGGACCCAGGAGTATTTCTTATGCATCACAGAAGAACATCAAATATTAGCATTATGCTCAATGTTCCTTTTGCAATTCATAATCCCTTGAGCCTTTTAGCTCACATAAAAAGTGGTAGCAGAAGTGTACACAAAGCCAGGTACACCCTGTATTTAGGCAGAAGTATTGTATGGATCTGAAAATAAAACAAATTTATTCATGTAGAACAATATTGCTGTTCAATAAAGATCATTGAAGTAGAAAATGAGCAAGGCTCAGCATTTTTTTCCATCTGTGTTGGATGTGAGCTGATTCCCATTTTAAAAAAAGTTGAGTCGTAGCTTCTGCACACTGTGAGCTATTTTATATTTATATTCTCCATGATGTGAGTTCATTGTACATAAAATATTATTAAAATTCTAAATGCTGTATCTTGAGCCTAACCCTTTGGAACACCATTAAAAAATTCTTAGCCAGAAAGTTATTTCTGTTTACAAGGTAATCTCAATGAATTTACCAATAGAACTGCTCACTCATCAGCATCTTCTGTTTTCTGGTGCCCTATCCCTGCTTTGGTAACTGCACACTATAAATATTCTTGGGGAGTGATGTATTAATTATGATGGAATATACAGGACAAAAGAGTCAAAGGTGTTCATATGGTTTTTTTCATTGTCCAACATTAAACAGTGTTAAACAAGGTCTGGAAGGGTTAGTATGCCAGAGACATCAGCCTGCTTAGTACCATGGCAAATATATCATTACAAATGTTTAACCTTTTAATGGGGCGGGGAGAATCAGCTAAAGCATTTGAAATGTAAAGTAAGGCTTTTATTTTAACATCCCTTTCTCTTTTGGATGATCTTAAAGATGGTAATGACTTTTGGAATAAAGAGTAACAGTGGCTGAAGATAGGTATTGTTAATGTTATTAAAGTCTGTTTCCCAGAAGGCAAAACAAAATGGGAGAGAAAAGAACAGACACGCCTCTGGTGTTGACTCTCACTTGGGAGTCTTCTTGCTGATGAAATACAGGCATGACATATGAGACCTGGGCAATTTGTACCAATGAAAGCCGGGACATTGCTTTTATACACCTCTTTCTGGTCACAGGCTTGCAGAAATGTTGCAAAATATATAAAAACAGTGAGGAATCCTGTGGTGCCATAAAGACTATAATTTATTTGGGCATAAGGCTTTCTTGGTTAAAAACCGCTTTGTCAGATGCCTTGGAGAGGACATTACAGGGGCAGTGATATATATATTTACTAGTATATCAAAAGGGAGTTTACTAATCAAGTTTAAGACCAGCGTAAATGAAATTAATTCAGTCAGGATGGATGTGACACACTCCCAGCAACTGATGGGAAGGTGTGACTACCAAGAAATGGAAAATTGCCTTGAATAGTTCTCTCGCTATAAGAAATACTTATTCAGCCCTAATTGGATTGTTTTAAATTTGTAAATGAATTGCAGCTCTGCAGTTTCTCCTGGTAGTCTGGCAGTGTAGGGTTTATTTTAGAAGGAGAGCTACTTTTAAATCCATTACTGAGAGTGCAAGGAGGTTAAAGTGTTCGTCTGCAGGTTACTTTTCTTGTTCTCTGAATTGTGTGCATTTATCCTTTGGTGCAGAGACTGTCCGGTTTGGTCAATATACATGGCAGAGGGGCATAGCTAGCACTTGATGGCATATATCACATTAGTACATGTGCAGGTGGATGAGTTCCTGATGTTGTGGCTTATGTGGGTATGTCTTGTGAGGGTGTGGTTTGTATAGACATGTGGACAAATTTGGCAATGGGATTTGGTGCAGGGATAGTTTCTTTGGTGTGGTGTGTAGCTGCTGGTGTGTATTTGCTTCAGTTTGGTGGGGATGTTGTATGTAGGCGAGGATTGGCCTGTCTCCAAAGGTATATAAGAGCAAAGGATCATTTTCCTGGATAGGTTGTAGATTGTCAATAATGCACTGGAAGGGTTTTGACTGGGGGCTGTGGGTGATGACCACTGGAGTTCTGTCATTTTCCTTGAGGGGCCTGTCCTCTAGTAGGTGACTTCTGGGTACTTGTCTGGCTCTGTCAGTCTGTTTCTTCACTTCCCCAGGTGGGCATTTAAGTTTTAAGAATGCTTGGAAAAGATCTTGTAGGTGTTTGTCTCTGTGGGATTGGAGCAGATCCAGTTGTCTCTTAGGGCTTGGCTGCAGACAACGGAACATGTGATGTGTCCTGAATGGAGCCAATCTCTTTTGTACTGAAGTATCGGCACTTAAAGCAATCCCCATGTTACTGCCCTAGTAAATGAAGCAGAAGCACAAGGGCAAGCCCTGCTTCTAAATCCTAGACCTTAGCAAAGAAATCATGAGTTCCTCTGCAACTGTTGAATTAGCTCTCCTCTGTTCCCAGGCAAAATTGTGAAGTTGTCACATGGTTCATAAGAACATAAGAATGGCTGTACTGGGTCAGACCAAAGGTCCATCTAGCCCAGTATCCTATCTGCCGACAGTGGCCAGCACCAGGTGCCCCAGAGAGGGTGGACTGAAGACAATGATCAAGTGATTTGTCTCCTGCCATCTCTCTCCAGCCTCTGACAAACAGAGGCCAAGGACACCATTTCTATCCCCTGGCTAATAGCCTTTTATGGACCTAACCTCCATGAAATTATCTAGCTTCTCTTTAAGCTCTGTTATAGTCCTAGCCTTCACAGCCTCCTCTGGCAAGGAGTTCCACAGGTTGACTACACGCTGTGTGAAGAACTTTCTTTTATTAGTTTTAAATCTGCTACCCATTAATTTCATTTGGTGTCCTCTAGTTCTTCTATTTAGGGAACTAATGAAGAACTTTTCTTTATTCACCCTCTCCACACCACTCATGATTTTATATACCTCTATCATATCCCCCCTCAGTCTCCTCTTTTCTAAACTGAAAAGTCCCAGTTGCTTTAACCTCTCCTCATATGGGACCCGTTCCAAACCCCTCATCATTTTAATTGCCCTTTTCTGAACCCTTTCCAAGGCCAACATATCTTTTTTGAAGTGAGGAGACCACATCTGTACACAGCATTCAAGATGTGGGCGTACCATAGTTGTATACAGGGGCAGTAAGATATTCTGGGTCTTATTTTCTATCCCTTTCTTAATAATTCCTAGCATCCTATTTGCCTTTTTGTCCGCCTTTACACACTGTGTGGAAGTTTTCAGAGAACTGTCCATGATAACTCCAAGATCTCTTTCTGATTTGTCATAGCCAAATTAGCCCCCATCATACTGTACGTATAGTTGGGTTATTTTTCCCGATGTGCATTAATTTACACTTATCCGCATTAAATTTCATTTGCCATTTTGTTGCCCAATCACTCAGTTTGGTGAGATCTTCTTGGAGTCCCGCACAGTCTGCTTCTGTCTTGACTATCCTAAACAGTTTGGTATCATCTGCAAACTTTATCACCTCACTGCTTACCCCTTTCTCCAGATCATTTATGAATAAGTTGAAAAGGATTGGTCCCAGGACTGACCCTTTGGGAACACCACTAGTTACCCCTCTCCCTTCTGAAAATTTACCATTTATTCCTACCCTTTGTTTCCTGTCTTTTAACCAGTTCTCAATCCAAGAAAGGACCTTCCTTCTTATCCCATGGCCATGTAACTTAAACAAGAGCCTTTGGTGAGGGACCTTGTCAAAGGCTTTCTGAAAATCTAAGTATACTATATCTACTGGATCCCCCTTGTCTGCATGTTTGTTACCCTTAGAGTTCTTTGAAGGGGTTATGTCTACACTACCACCCTAGTTCGAGCTAGGGTGGTAATGTAGTCAACCGGAGTTGCAAATGAAGCCCGGGATTTGAATTTCCCGGGCTTCATTTGCATCTTGCCGGGCGCCGCCATTTTCAAATGTCCGCTAGTTCGGACTCCGTGCCACGCGGCTACACGCGGCACGAACTAGGTAGTTCAGACTAGGCTTCCTATTCCGAACTACCATTACTCCTCGTGAAATAGGAAGCCTAGTCCGAACTACCTATTCATGCCACGTGTACCCGCGCGGCACGGAGTCCGAACTAGCAGACATTTTAAAATGGCGGCGCCCAGCAAGATGCAAATGAAGCCCGGGAAATTCAAATCCCAGGCTTCATGTGCAACTCCGGTTGACTACATTACCACCCTAGTTCGAACTAGGGTGGTAGTGTAGACATACCCTAATACATTAGTAAGACAGGATTTCCCTTTACAGAAACCATGTTGACTTTTGTCCTACAAATTATGTTCTTCTACATGCTTCACAATTTTATTCTTTACTATTGTTTCAACTAATTTGCCCGGTACTGAAGTTAGACTTACCCACCTGTAATTGCCCGGATCGCCTCTAGGACCCTTTCAAAATATTGGTGTCACGCTACCTTCCAGTCATTAGGTATGGAAGCCAATTTAAGGGATAGGTTACAAACCTCAGATAATGGTTCAGCAATTTCCCATTTGAGTTCTTTTAGAACCTTTGGATTAATGCCATCCGGTCCCGGAGATTTGTTAACATTAAGTTTTTCTATTTGTTCCAAAACCTCCTCTAATGACACTTCAATCTGGGACAGTTCCTCAGCTTCATCACCCACAAAGGACGGTGCAGATTTGGGAATCTCCCCAACATCCTCAGCCGTGAAGACTGAAGCAAAGAAATCATTTAGTTTCTCCGCAATGGCTTTATCGTCCTTGATTGCTCCTTTTATAGTTCGATCATTTAGGGGACCCACAGGTTTTTTAGCAGGCTTCCTGCTTCTAATGTACTTAAAAAACTTTTTGTTATTTCTTTTTGAGTTTTTGGCTAGCTGTTCCTCAAAATCTTTTTTTGCTTTTCTTTTACATTTTTACACTTGATTTGACAGTGTTTATGTTCCTTTCTATTTATCTCACTAGGATTGGACTTCCACTTCTTAAAAGATACCTTTTTGTCCCTCGCTGCTTCTTTTACATGGTAGTTAAGCCACGGTGACTCTTTTTTAGGTCTCTTGCTATGTTTTTTTAATTTGGGGGTATACATTTAAGTTGGGCTTCTATTATGGTGTCTTTAAAAAGTTTCCGTGCAGCTTTCAGAGATTTGGCTCTAGTCACTGTGGCTGTGTCTACACTGGCATCCCTTCCGGAAAAGGGATGCTAATGTAGCACTTGGGAATAGGCAAATCCGCGGGGGATTTAAATATCCCCCGTGGTATTTGCATTAACATGGCTGCCGCTTTTTTCCGGCTTGGAGATAAGCCGGAGAAAAGTGCCAGTCTAGACGTGATTCTCCGGAAAATAAAGCATTTTCCTTGAAAGTAGGAATAAGAGATCCTCCAGAAAATGCTTTATTTTCCGGAGAATCACGTCTAGACTGGCACTTTTCTCCGGCTTATCTCCAAGCCGGAAAAAAGCGGCAGCCATGTTAATGCAAATACCGCGGGGGATATTTAAATTCCCCGCGGATTTGCCTATTCCAAAGTGCTACATTAGCATCCCTTTCCCGGAAGGATGCCAGTGTAGAAACAGCCTGTGCCTTTTAATTTCTGTTTAACTAACCTCCTCATTTTTGTGTAATTCCCCTTTTTGAAATTAAATGCCAGATTGCTGGACTGCTGAGGTGTTCTTCAGCAATATTATGGTAACTATTCCCAAGCGGTCCTGTAACAGTTATTTTCTGGACCTGATCCTGGAACCTGCGCTTCACTCAGGACTAAATCAAGAATTGCCTCTCCCCTTGTGGGTTCCTGCACCAGCTGCTCCAAGAAGCAGTAATTTAAGCCATTGAGAAATTTTATCTCTGCTTCTTTTCCTGAGGTGACATGTCAGAGTCAGTGGTGAGCTATGGGATCCTCAGGGGACATCTGCTCCCAGTGTGCTAGGGACTTGAGGAAGCAGCCCAGGGAACCTTTTAAGTGCTGATGCCTCAGCACAGATGGATTCAGAAGAAAGAACACCACGAAGTACTGCCACCAATTCCTGAAGCATCCGATTTCCCTTGGAGGTCTCCCTTTCAAGCACTGACCAGCAGGGGAAAAACTTCCCGATTGCCTGTAGTGTTTAGTACATGTGAAGGAGAAGAAATTTCATTTTATAGTTCTCTGAACTTTGTGCCTAAGTGCATTCAAAATTGATTTAAAAATAAAGCCTCTTGCCTGTGCAACAACACTGATGTCTTCATCAGTGGTCTTCGCACAGTCAGAAAACATTTGCTATATTAATTGCAGCTGTAAAGGCAGCTGAGGGATTATAAAATCTTGGCCCAAAGTGTCCTCTGAGTAATTTTCCCTGCAACCCTCTGAGAGGTTGCTGAGAATGCAAGTCAGACTTTGTTTGGATGCCTTATTGGCCCTACAAAGATAATGAGAACTGTGCTCAGCTTTACACAGTGAAGCGGTATAGCCAAAACAAAAGCTGTGTGAAGTCTGCAAGACATTATTGTGTATCATTTTTAGACAGGCTAAAGGTAGGCTCATTGTTACAAGACAATGTTATTTCAAATAATATTGAAATGCTTCATTTATTCTTTATTTTCTTGCAGCCCAAGCCACACTATATTGGGCCGCTCCACAAAGCAACGATGAAATATACTCCAGGCTCCAGAGGGTAGGGAGAGACAGGCTGTAGACTAAAGGGCTCATGCATGAGAAGTTAGAGCAGGCAAATGCCATCATGAGCTGATCTGGATGAATCACAAAGCTATTACTGAAGTTTATCTGCCAGTAGACATAAAGACCATGGAAAGGAAAATTCCCTGTAACTAGTCCAATAAATTAGCCAAGGCAGATGAAAGGTTCATGTCAGAATTCATAATAAGAGTCATTGCTGGGCAGGCTTGGATGATTTGTTGGCATATGCTTCATACTTTCACACTGTTTCAAGCAGGGAACATGTGGTACGTTTTTTTTGGAAATCCACTGGACTTAGGATATATGTGTTATTGCTTAAGTCTTTGTTCTGCAGGCAAGCTCCATGTCCATAGTTCAGGGATATTCTGTCATATGTATGAATGACTTGCAGATTCCATTGGAATGCTTCCACTGGCACATTGCCCCCCAGCTGACAAATTGCTATGAGAAACAATTCCATTTTTAGAACTTATACAAAGTTCTCCTCTGAAGTCTTTCATTTTATGTCTTTGCTGAGAAAATGGTGCCATTTTTGTGGGTGGCGGGAGGGGGAAGCTAGCTAATTGCTGAATATGGTCTTATTTTTTTAATACCTAACATCAATCTACTGCATGAAGAGTTATTAATTTATTGAGATGGATGAACGGGTTTCACTCAAATAAGCCCTCTGAGGCCATCACCCAAACCTTGCATGAAACAAAAACTTTCTGAGTTTTGAAAAGTTTGTTTAACTTGGAAAGAAATCTGCATCTATCTTGTCATAGTTTAATGTGGGAGGTCAGCAGTAGAAGTACTGCAAAAAACAACCCCATGCCTGTGTCACAAAATTTGTGAGTATGAGCCAGTTGAATCTCTGAAGTAGCGAAAATCTTGCTTTCAGACTGTTCGTTTTTTGGTCTAGGCAAGCTAAGGATATCTACCAGAACTCTGGATAAATGGCATCTGAACTGAGCGTCTGAACCATTTGAATTTACCTGTCAGTAGGTTCTGTTTGTAGGAGATATGGGGTGCCTTCAGCTTTTAATTATTTCATTTTTAATATGAGGATGCCCAGCATCTGGAGGAAAAACAGTACTTTTTTAGGCATATAGGGGTTTTGGCAAGTTGTGAATATCATGGAATTCTACAAAACTTTGAATCCTAGATTTTTGAGTTTTCAGTATTCCAGCATCCTCTGCTAAAGCTACTGTATTGTCAGTACTTTGGATTTTGGGATCTGAAGTAATAACCTTACCACAGCACTGAGCTGGTGACCAGGAGCATACAGTGAATACTCTCAGGGACTCATCTGGGTCTGAGCACAGTCACCTAACAACCCATGAGCTCAGCTCCACCCAATAACCCCTCACTAACGCTATGTTTAGACTGTAGGCTTCTTTCGGAAGAAGCTTTTCCGGAAGAGATCTTCCAAAAAAACTTCTTCCAAAAGAGAGCGTCCACACTGACAAGGCACATCGAAAAAGTGTTTTGCTTTTTCGAAAGATAGCGTCCATTAAGTTTTGTTGCTCTCTCATATTTAAGCTGTAATTACTATGGACAGAGTGACTACCAGGGCACCTATGCTTTTTCCTCTGTCCTCTTCTTTTGAAAGAACTCCGTCTTTCCTGTCCACACATGCCTTTTTCCAAAAGAGCTCTTTCAGAAAAAGGCTTCTTCCTTGTAGAAAGAGGTTTACCAATATCTTTCAATTGTTTTCAAAAGAACGCAATTGCAGTGTGGTCGGAAAAAAAGGCCGTTTTTCTGAAAAAACTCTGCGGTGTAGACATATATATGTCTGTGTTCCCTGATTGGGCAGAAGGGTGAACAGATCACCATTTGAGGCCTGGTCTATGCTACACAGTTAGGTTGACATATGGCAGTTTACATCAATCTAATCATGTCAGTTTGTACATTATAGCCTTGCTCCTGCTGTTGGAAGTGCCATACAACACCAACCAAACTTCCTCTCCATGAGAGTTGTAGGGTTTATGTCAGTGGAGGTAGGGCAATGCAGTGTCTGTAGACATGGTGTTACTTCCATCGGTTGTGGGCTGTCTTGTCAATTCCATGGCAGGAGCCAAGAAATTGTCAAGAAAACTGAGCATCTAGAGTTAAACTGCCCCTCAACCTGTTCCCCTGAAGAGCTAGATGGCTGGACCCTGCTCTCAGTTGGGAGTGGGGGCAAGAAGCTGGGCCGCTGGAATCCCGCTCTCCACAGGATAGCAAGGGTTGGCACAGGAAGCCGGTCTAGGGAAGCTGTGGTGTGGAATGGATTGAGCAGTCAGTGTGGTGCTGTTACTACAAAGCTTAGACTAAGCCTATACAAGAAACTTAATTTGACCTATATTATGTCAATTTAAAGCCTCCACAGTAATCCTAGCAGAGGCTGATGTCCACTCAACCCTTTCTGAGTCAGTCATGTGAGTCCTCACCAGGCGCACTTTCACCAATCATTGAAGGACAGTATGGGGAACCAAGAGCCCAATCTCTTAGCTCTGCTCACAGCGCCTTGTCAGGATCCTGGGTTGCCCCACAAGCCCATATTGAAATAGGATATCAGAGGACATTGATTGACACATTACATGTGTGTCATACAACTGAGTGCATACAAACAATTAGCTCATAGATAAAATTCTATAAATTTCATTCAAATGACCTGTCTGATTCTCTACTAAAGGTAATGTTACAAATATGTTTGGATATAAAAGCTCCTAAAAGGGTGATACAATTTTTCTAATATGGCCCATTTCATTCACGTTCTGTCACCTTCAGTCTTTTTAAAAACTCATTCCAGCGATCCTCTCTAACAAGCCAGGAACCATATAGAGAACACAATTTGGGCTTAATAGTCAAAATGAGGGGGGGATCAGACAGAATAATAGTAGGAGAAATTGCTACATCTCTATAGCATGAGATCTCTACTCTACATCTCTGTAGCATAAGAGTTTCCATTTCAGACTTACCCGGGGGACTTCTGTCTCTTAGCCCTGGTCTACACTAGGGCTACATCTACACTGGCAGCTTCATTAGCAATATTTAAATCCCTGCTTCATTAGCAATTTCGACGTGCCTAATGTAAATCTCTCTGTCAACAGAGAGGTGTAGTGTAGACACAGCTTAAAGTTATGTCTACACAGCAGTGCTATTTTGGAATAACTTACTTATTCCAAAATAACATAGTCTGTGTCTACACACAAGCAGTTATTTCAACATAATGTTGAAATAATGTGAAGTTGGAGGACTTCTTACTCCAGCTCTTATAACCCTCATTGTTTGAGGAGTAAGGGAAGTCGAAGGAAGAGTGCTCTATCTCAAAATAACTGCTGTCTAGACAGCACCAAAAGTTGAAATAAGCTATTTTGATTTGAGCTATGCTAATTGCGTAGCTTAAGTTGTGTAGTTTATTTCAAGTTTAGCCCTGCTACGTAGACGTGCCCTGATGGTTGAAAAGATGAAAGAAAGCACTGCTTCTGGCACATGTTCAAACTTTGGATACATATGATTGCCTTCCTTAATTTCAGTTTGTCTTCCTGACATCCTCACCATCCTGAGGTTTAGACAAATGTTATAGTCTCACTATTCCCCAGAGATGTAGACACTGAACAATTAGCATTAGATACAGACTAAGTTATAAGGGCCAGATTTAAAGCCCATTGAAATCAGTTGACACTATTCCATTTATTCCAAGATTTAAAATGGGGGTCAGGGAGGAAATTCATGAGATTGTATAGGGATTTTTCTAGATGGAGAAACTTTAGCTGTATTTTCTGGTGGAAAGATTGAAACTTTGTCCTGGATCAAAATCTGTGACAAAAGTATCTCAGTTTGTGTATGAAAATATGTGCCAATATGTGAAATATTTCACCTACATCTTAAATCTGATTTTATTTCTTTGAGCCTACAGCAATCTTTGAGAACACGTTGATATTCCTGTTTATTGAATTTTTACATTTGAGAGAAAGGAACTGAGTGTATGGACTACTTGACCTGGAATTATCTATCTTGGACTGGTACAGCTCTTTTTATTTCTTCAGTGCATGAACTGATTGAAATTCTAAAGATTCAGGGTTACTCGTTACCCAGTAAAATTAGTCTAAAACCTGAACAGTTTATTAAAGTTACAGTCTCCTCTGCTTTGGTGGGGTTCAGAAAAAATTGGGACCAGGATCCAAATTGTAACTGGTTTAGTTTTGCTCAACTATGCAGTTCTGGAAAAACAAAACCTCTTTTCTCCAGCCCCCACTAAATAAATCCAGCATGGCAAGTCTGGGTTAGCTTCTTTGGAACACAGCTAGGAAATAGAGTTGGAGTATTAAATCAATAATGGCTCACTCCTAGCTAGTAATCATAAGAGCAAATGAAACATTAACGATCTCTTTCAGAGCCAGATAGAAAGGATTCTGCACATCATCCATTTTTTCCTTATATATAAAATGCAGTGACCAATATGCAGAGAATAATGACCCAAGTTTAAACTATCACAAGAAATCACGATAACCTACCTTTACAGTTCTGGAGTTGCTTAAATTATAATGATTAGAATTAGGTGTTGGGGGTAGGGAATCACATTTTTGGTGAAACTAGGAAAAAATGTTCCGGCATTGCCTGACAGTCTCTTAAAAACTAACTCTGGTTCCCAATACAAGCCCTTTTGTCTATAAAAAAGAAATTACTTGTGTAAGAGATGAGTGGCCACTTAGAAGGTTTTAGAACAATCTTGGGTCTTTAAAATACCTTGCATAATTTGGAATTGTTTCTGGATAGCTAGAAAACTAATCTGAAGGTAGAACAGTGCAATTTAGGCAGATAAAGCTCCAGAGAAGCTGTCTGGTTTAATTAATGAGCTATGCTTAGCACTGACTTCTTTTGTGGTTAATAACCAATCTCAGGCTATGTCTACACCACAGAGCCTGAAGCCTTCTTTGGAGAGTGGGATGTTTGCTTTACGTTGTCATTTTGGTTTGCATTGGGAAGACTGGACAACTCTAAGGCAAGGGCTAAGGATTCATGGCTGATTATTGCCCAGGTGAGTGAGCAGGATCACCGGCATACAAGGATGAATAAACTCTTCATAGGACAGTGTCAGGAAGTAGGTGGAGAAAATTACCCAACAGTTCAGTGTGGAGCTATCAGTTTGGCAGAGGCAAGGTCACTGGCTATCCTGATGAACCAAAACTGACTAGTGAGAAGTAGAACCAGAGTCTTCCTAAGGCAAATTTCTAATCACTGAGTGGTCTACAGAAAAGTTGGAAAGAGTAAGAAAGAGCTGGAGTTTGGGGGATAGAATATGGGAGTTACTCGTTGCTCTCCCTGGCTAAGAGAAGCCTTCTGTCTGCTCACCTGGCACGGGTTAAGAAAACCCTTCTTGTCTTCACTGAATATTACAGCATACATAGCACTTTCTCAAAGCACTATGTTAATATTAACAAAATCCCACAACATTCTGAGGTTAGCAAGTACTGATTATTCCCATTTTAGAGGTGGAGGACCTGTAAACCTCTGCAGGGCCTCTCACCCCATTCATTCCATCATACTGTCTATAGCTTGGCATTTGGTTCCAAGAGGATGTACCTTTCACTGTCTCTTGGGTCCTAAGCATTTCCTAATAGGACTTGGACCTATTCTATATCATCTAGCTCGCAGGCATCAGACTCTTTCTCCTGATTGTGCTCACGTGGGTCTGACAGTTCCCTCCACCTACCTCCCAATTTCTTCTCTGGAACAAGGATGGCTGCTTCCTGGTCCTCCTGGCCCTTAAAATGGGTGAGCTGCTCTGCTACAACCCTGCCATCCACATGCAAAAAGATGCAACACACAAGAGTGCTGATAAGAGCCTTGCTTTTTGCTTCCTGGCAGAGCACTGAGCCTATGTGAAGGGTATGAAAGGTTAAGATCCCAGCTACCAGATAGAAGTCAATAGCCACTTACTCCAGGGGCTACTGCTTATCACATGTTTACAAAATGGCAGCATAATATAATTAGGTGTTTGTGCCTAGATAGCACAAAGACCGGCATTTTGTTAATGGATCATGTCACAGAGTTTGCTGGTCAGAGCTTTATCCCCTCTTTGTGTCACATCTGGGGATCAGCTCACAATCAGTCCAACACCTACTCCCCTCTTTGGCTTCTCCCCCCATGGCTGCACTCTTTATTAAGTCAGGTTACTTCCTCTTCAGGGACCTCTGGCCAAGAGACTATTGTTCTCCCCTTCTAGGGATATCAAAGTCCCATACACTGACTTCCCCATCCATTCTTTTGCTCCATTGCCTAGCCTAGGCTACTTTCCCTGTGCCTGGAAGGGGAATCCAGGCCCATCTACTACCCTGAGTTCCAGCCCAGGAACCCAACACCCATTAGCCAAGGTCTCCACTGTCTCAAACCTTGTTGCTGTTTCCTTGGACAGGTTCCTACTTTACCTTGATTGGGCTCCTCTTTCCACCCTCCTCTAAGTATGCCCTTTCCTCGGAGCCAAGATCCCAGGATCTCTAGTCTCCCGCGGGTTTACTCCTTTTCCTTTCTAAACCTGGAGAGCAATTGCAGGTATTCTACACTGTAACCCATTTTTACTGGCTAGTCCCAGATTTAAAAGAAGAATTACTCCATGGGGTACTATTAGCCATGAAAGATCTGAAGGAACAGCTTGGATCTGAACATTCACAAACTATTGAGAAGCCCTGGATTCTAAGGTCAATTTTGCAATTCAAGACCGCATCTAACTACAAGTTCTCATAAGGCCATCCCGAAATTCACTTCTTATAATGTCCATACATTTGAACATTATTTGTTCGTAAATTATCCTGCAACTTTTTTCTGCTCTGAAAAGTTGCTTGTGGAAGTAAGTGAAAACTTTGCCCTTGACTTCAGTGGCAACCAGATCAAGCCCTTTGTGATGAAATGTGTAATTAAAAGCAATCCCTGCCATAATGGGAAAGTGCATCCCAGGCTTTGTTTGTTACATTTCCATGCTTTGTTTCTTGATTGACTTTTAACAAAATCACTCTTCCAGGATTTTGTCCTGATGCATGCATTATTTAGAACCTCACAGGGCAGGTATGTTGACTGTGGTGGTGGGTTTTTTTCTGAAAAACAACTTCCATTTCCATCTGAAACCTGACTGCATATCGTAACATAACAGACAGTAAAAACTGACATGGGAAAGATAAGCTTTAGAACAGAATATAAAGTTTTACTCCACATAGGAGATAGTAAGGAAAAAAAATAAAATGGAAACCCAATCTGAATGTGTATGAGCCTTTCTGAAAAGCTGTGATAGCACCTTTGCATGTCTCCCTAGCACTTTCATCATTTTAAAGCAATGCTAGAGCAATGCTATTTTATTTTAACAATGGCTCATACACAGATTTTTGAGCTTATAAAAAAGGCAGCCTTCTTAAATAGAAAGCTAGTACAATAGCAAGCTTGACATGCACTAGAAGTCATAAAACAACTTTCAGCAGCAGACTCAGTTTTGCACAATATATATTTAACGAATGATAGAAATCAAGGGGGCACTTGTAAGGCAGGAGACTCACCATAGCAAAAAATAACCACGTACTGTTGCTTTTTCTTATCTTTGTGGTTGTCCTTTATGTTCTACCTAGAAACCACTGTGATATAATCCCAAACTCATGTAGGCTCCCTTTACTATAGGAGCCTCTGACTTTTATTGGGAGATCCTTGGTGCTGCAATCTAGAAACCCTAGAAACTACAACTCCCACGAGTCTTTGGAAAAAAAGGGAGGGAAACAATTGCTCCCTTCCAGGCAATGCAGGGAGAAAGTTGAGGGAGCTCCAATTTGCCGAGAGGAGCCAGATGGCTTGTACGGAACGTTTTTTTCCAGTCCAGGAGCTGCTGCTAGAAAGCCTGCTGGGGCTTGGATCTAGCAGGTTGCTTCAGAGGCTGTTGATGATTGTCCCTGAGGGGGAGAGACTTTGGTTGTTCCTGTGGCTGAGAAGGGCCTGCATAAACCTGCATAGAAGTATCCGTGAGTAACAGTGGCTGTTTGGGAAAGTGCACAGAAGAAAAACTGATTCTGGATCCAAAGAGAGGCAGAGTGATCTGCCCAGTGAACCTGAGCTGTTGGCATTTGGTGGGGCCTGCTCCAGTGGCAGAGGGATTTTGCAGTTTTTGCTACCTGGACAGACACACACAGAACCTGCACAGTGCTGTCTCCATTCTAGCTGAAGATCCTCAAGCGCACCCACACAAGCCAGTGTCTGGGACTCTGAGATTCAGAGGAGTGCACACAGAGGGATGGGATGAATGGTGGCAGTGTCAATGCCAGTTAGATAAGTTTCCTTTCTTTCTGTGTACCTTGTTAATTGATTGTATTCAGTTTTAGTCTGTTAAACCCTGTTTCTTTAAATTCTTAAGTAAAGGTGTGATAATTCTAATGTAATCAATTAGGTGTACATTATTTATAATTGTTGCTTTGGATTTAGATCCACATTATTACTTGAATAAGTTTATTCCTGGAGACTCCCAAGGCACACCACTAAGTGCGTACAGGGCCAGCCAGATGGAGGCACTGCCATTGTATATTCCTTTAGAGGCAAGAGACAACAGCAAAAGGGGTGGATAGAGGATCCCCAAATATCCAACATCACCACTGGGGTTCTCAGGATCTCCTTTTATGTTAAAACCAGCAGGTGCCCAGGGACACTGGTAAGCATGACCTGCTTCTGAGTAATCCAGGGAGGAAAAAGGGGGTTACACACAGATAGCCAATGTGTCCATTAACCACTGAGCCCTTGACTGACATACTTAAAACTGACTTTCTAATAATTGTGTGGTTGTATTGTTTTCATTTTATGCATTTTGAAATTCACTTTGACTCTCTTTTTAATTGTTGAAAGATTAAGAAATTCTTGAATTTAATCAAAATAATTAATTAATTTATTCAACAGATTAACTACCAATTATTCATTAGCTTTAAAAATTTAGTCAAATCTGCAATTTGCAAAACAAAAAACAGTGTGCCTGTCTTCCCTGCTTCTGGAGAGATTTGCTAGTAACAATCCAGCATGCTTAATTTTTTGCTCTAAAAAAGATTTCTCTCTTACATTGTCCACTATAAAGAAACAGCCAACTTCCCAATAGGCAATTTCTTTTATAAAAAATTATGGCACTACTATTAAAACTACCATTACAGGGCAAAATTAATCTTTGGAGTAGCCTAATTGACACCCAGGAAGAACTGGGTAAAGCTTCCACTGACTTCAGCTGGACCAAAGTAAGTGGACAATAAATTGTAATTAAATCAGAATGTGTAGTAATGTGAGTACAAACCTGCAGTGCGGTCAACTTTGTAGAAACTGCTGAGTTTTCAGTGAACTACGGGAAAATGTATGGATATGGGTAGAGATGTGAAAGCAGAGAACCTATCACAACAAGAAATACCAGTGGTTTCAGTTATACATTTTGCTGAGAATTTTGTTTGAACGCCAAACTCAAAATAATAAAATTCAGGCAGTGCAAGCCACTGGAGTTGAACAACATGCATGCAAATAGGCCCACACAGCCCCCCGCAATGCAAACTGAAATTGTATAATTTCCTACAGTTATTGATATCCTAAGAAAATTGGCTAGACATCATGTTCAGATTCCTGGGGTAGATAGTTGGTGTCCCACAGCATAAACTGCCCTTCCAGAATCTTAGAAAACACATTACCAGCTTGAGTTGTTGGTCATAAAGTATTTAACTTAGAATCCATTAAGGCTTGGTGAGCTTTACTCATATAACACTGTCTTTGGAATAAATCCATATCCCCTGCGGTATGTATGCTATGATACTGCTGCTACAAACCAGACAAATATTTACTGTTTTATCATCTAAACTTTGCCATCTGTTTTTAAAAAAATGGCTCTACAAATGTAGAGCAGCCTGTTACTGGTTTGGGGTTAACTCAGATCTTTAGAGGCTCTAAAAATATTTAACCCAGCTATACAAATCAGGCAGAAGCTCTGATAAAACACAAGCTGAATCTGCTTTTACCATTAAATTAGGTGACATTGAGATCTATGTAGGATGTCACAACAGTATTGCACAAATGTTAACCAGATATCTCACCACTCCTCCTGCATCGTGAGATAAAAATAAATAAAAGACAAGCCTTATACAAATATGATCATTTTCTGTAAAATGTACATATTAAATCCTCATTCTCTGCAATGATCTCATAGTCACTGCTTGCTTTACAGATGCTAATTGCTTTCCAGGTTGCTGCAGTCACATCTTGGATACATTATGGCTTGCAAGAACCAATAATAACACATTTGTGCCAATACATTCTGAAATTGCATTATGTAGTTTAAAGGAGAGAGAAAAAGCAGTGTCACTAGAGCATTGCTTCTGAACTTGTAGCATGACTGTAAACCCCTGGAAGCAGAAATGAGTGTGGTTAGGCTGAAATTGAGAACTGTATATTTCTTGGCTCACACTAAGTCTTACTGCTGTTGAAATGTAACTAAAGAAAATGTGACACCTTCAATGACTGAAATTGCCTAATCCACTATGGGCACTGTATTGTTGATTATTAGTCCCCTCTTCTGTATGTATTGATTAATATGTATAGATTCATATTCTGAATTGGTATCTTGTGGAATAAACTAATCATTCTCATGAAAGCAAATGCATGCTGTTATTTAGCTTTCGGAGGATTACTCTACAGTTTGGTGATATGGCCTGAAATGAAATTACATTGTGAGGAGCTAAAGTAAAAAAGATGGTACACTTCACCAAATGAAATAAAACATACTGTAGCTATTTGACAGCCTTGAAGGTGACTTTTCCGAACCATTGATTAGCAGGTTCATGCCCTGAAATAAAGCTCACTGAGATTCATTACAGTTCCCTCAGTCACCAGAGTATTAACAATCCAAAATGCATCATTAACTCACAAGTGGGCTTTAACCATTTGGCAATAAGGGATCAACTTGACTTAAGTGACAAAAACATCTGCAAAAATACTTTGGAGTTCTGCTGTAAAAGGAAGTAATTGCTTCTACGTTAATGATGAAAGAACTCATTTTGCTACAGTTAGTAGCCTTTGTACTTTTTGTCAGAAAAAATAAGTTGCTATATAAAGGACCTTGACTGGACTGCCAGAAGGAACAGAGGACAAGCAGCAGCACCTTTTCCAAACAACTTAAAAGAGACTCTTCAATCTATGAATCATAAGTTTAGCTAAAGCTGGCAACAGAAATATAGATGTCAGATACAAAAGCTGTCAAAGTCTATAGGCCTTAACTAACACTTACTCCTCCCCGCTTAACAATCCTTGTGACACAATTTAACTTTTGAAACATTACTTGGGTGTGTAGATCACTATTATAGGTTCAGAGCTGGCCAAAACTTAGGAATTCTGGTTCAGGAGACATTTTTATAATTTGGGTTTGTTCTGAAATGGATTGACACCCAGTTTTTAAATTTCTTGCAAACAATAAATCCCGAAAAAAATTGTTTTGGAAATAATGACAGTTTCCCCCCATAATAAAATATGCTCTCTAGAACTGGCAGCTAGTGATTGAAATAGCTGTGATTAGCAGTGGTGAAACTGACAAGAATGTCAGTTTCAGGCAGTAGCTCTGGGGCTACCAGGGTCCTCTCTGGAGCAGCTCTGACATCTAGACTATTTAGAGCTGGATGTCCCAATGCTTTCTGACTCCCAGGGTAGCAGGCTGCCCAACACCTGAGCTGGCCCAGGGAGTCCAGAAGCCCTGGGGTGCGTCTAGACTGGCAAGATTTTGCACAAAAGTGGCTGCTTTTGCGCAAAAACTTGCCAGCTGTCTACACTGGCCGCTTGAATTTGTGCAAGAGCACTGACGTTCTAATGTAAGAATTCAGTGCTTCTTGCACAAATACTTTGACACTCCCGCTCAGGGATAAGCCCTCTTGCGCAAGAACACTTGCGCAAGGGGGCCAGTGTAGACAGGCACCGTAATTTTTTGCACAAGAATGCCCGATGGCTAAAATAGCCATCGGAGCTTTCTTGCGCAAAAGCGCGTCTATACTGGGCACGGATGCTTTTACGCAAAAGCACTTTTTGCGCAAAAGCATCCGTGCCAATCTAGACGCTCTTTTGCAGAAATACTTTTAACGGAGAAACTTTTCCGTTAAAAGTATTTCCTCAAAATCATGCCAGTCTAGACGCAGCCCTGGTATTCACAGCCTGGGATAGCCTGCATGGCAGGGCTGCTCAAGCCCCATTGTCCCTGCAAGCCCATTGAAACACATGATTGTAGCTGTATAGCTCCTCTATAGCTCCCTAGGGGCATGTCTACACAAATTATTTTGAAATAGTGTGTCCACGCTACAAGGCAGCATCAAAATAGTGCAGAGTTATTTTGAAATAGCTCTTGCACACTGATTGGAGTCTGCATCGGATTTAAAGCCCCCAGAAGCACTCAGAGAGGGCAGTAGGAGGGCGGACACTTCCTGTGGCTGCTTGCTGAAGCTAGTTGTGACACATGCTTGAAGGGGCTCCTCTCTACACTCATATCTCACACACCACTCATCCCCAGCCTACCCCCTTGTGGGACACCGAACTCCTGCCTTGTGCTCTAGTTGCCCTTGTGGATACCACAGCACTTGCAACATGAAGCCAGAGCTGCTGCAAAGCAGTGCCAGGCTCACGGGCCTCATGCTGCGCCTCATGACACGGTTCATCCAAACTGCCCACATGCTGCTTCAGGATGACGATGACCAGCCCCAACCAGAAGACCCCTTCACTCAGGTCCCGGTGCTCTTGCTGCAGCAAATGATCCTCAGTCCCCTGCACACTGTGGAATGCCACTTCTGGGGAGGTAGATCAGTTCTGTGTGGTGGGACCACATCATGCTGCAATGATGGGATGACCTGCAATGGCTCCAGAGCTTCCACCTTCCTTGAGCTCTGCAGGTGGCTCGCCCCTGCCTGCAGGTGACCGGACACCTGCATGAGATCTGCTAACCTTGCGGTCCAGCAGGAGGGGATTCAGCTGACCCGCTGTCCGGTTTATATTTTAGTTGGTAAGGTCCTAAGCTCCGCGTTTGGTCCCTCCCTGGGGTGATGCTCGCTGGCCCGGCCCGTCACTGCTGCTGACGCTGACGTGCGCTGGCATGCCTGTGGATGCCAGGTCGTGGGGGGAACGGGGAAGGGGGACCCAGGCCCGCCCTCTCCACTGGGTCCCAGCCAGGAGCCCTAAGGGCAGGGGACACCGTTCCTGCACAACAGACGGGGTTTACTCCCAAAACATGTCTGTCCATGGACGCCACAAGGACCCCACCCCGGACTGCTTCCTTCCCCCCACAGGCCCCTAGGGTCCAACCAGCTGCTCACCCATGCCTACCGTGCTTCCGGTGTCCTGTGCCAGGGTTGGCCCACGACCACTTCTTCCAGGGATCCACTCCCCCGTGCTGCTCCTCTGCCGTGTCTCACCTTTCACGGGCTGCAGATGCTCTCTCAGACTGTGCCATGCCCAGGGCTTGCTGTCTGCCGCCTGCAGGGGCTGTCCGGGGCTACTCCGCAATGGGGGCTTGCTGTCTGCCGGCCCTGGGGGCTGTTCCAGGCTGCCCCTCGGCCGGGACTTGCCATCCATTGGCTGTGGAGGCTGCCCCTCTCCCTGCTGCTGGTGGGTCTTTTTGAAATGGCCTGCCAGTTGTGACGTAGCCCGGAGGCTCTGCCCTCTCTGTGACGTGGGGGCTTCCCCTGCCACATCAGGGCTGTCGCTCGCTGCTCCTGCCCCTCCCGGCAGTACACTGGAAGCGGGGCCAGCGCTTTCCCTGCCACGCAGGTACGGGAGCAGGTTCCAGCCCCGCCGCCCTTCAGCGGTGGCATCTCGCCATGTGGGCTCTCCTCCCGTGGCCCTGCTCTCCTTCCACCTCCCTCTGCCATCTGGCGTGTGGGCCGCTAGCAGCCCGTCACAGGAAGACTGTCCAGGAACCTTGTGGGAGGAATCAAGTGAGTCATGTGTGAGAGCATCATGGAGCAAAGTGCTCTGGCCTAGTGCTCCATGTGCACCCACGTGCACAGCTATTGTTTGACCCCCATGCCAAGAAGGCCGAGCGAGGAACATGCAGGCCCTTGCAGCCCCCTGTCTGTCCCCACATGTGTATAGGGAAAGTTACGGAACTCACCTGATTGTCTGAGCCCTGGGAGACATCTGGAGCGGAGAGGAGGACCAGCTCCAGGATGAGAAGCAGCTCCTAGCTGGCGGGCATGGTGTGCTAGCTCACCTGCTCCTCCTACTCCTCTTCCCCACCACAACCCTGCCCTCATGGAGGCTGATGCTGGGCGTGTCCTGGCTGGAGTCAATGACAATGGGGCGGGGGAGGTGAATAGTTCCCCTCCCAGGATGGTATCCAGCTGCTCATAGTAGAGGCTGTTGTGAGGAGCCACCCCAGAGCGTCCACTTTCCTTCTTGGCTTTAGTGTAGACCTGCTGGAGTTATTTTATTTTCATGCAGACTTGGTCGAGGGTCCACATATGTCCCTTCTTGGTCAGACTAGCAGCTATACAGCCATAGACATTGGTGTTCCTCCTTCTGGTGCAGAGATCCTGATGGTTGGACTCCTCCCTCCAGGAGGAGGTCTGGGATATCCTCACTAATTCAGGCCAGCGCCTTCTTTTGCCCATGGCCAGGGGCATCAGAGGGTGCTGTGGGAGAGCTGGCAGCCATGGGGGGCAGAGAGTGAGCACTGGGATCATCCAGGGCTCGTGGGATGGCTGCTGTGTAGCACGGGACTCTCCTCATGCCACAAGCCCTTTCCCTTGTGCCTGCAGCTTTAAGCTCTGGCTGCTCGGGCAGTTGGGGCAAGTGCTAGGACAATGTGGGGAGTGGCTGCTCTGCTCTAGCAGGCCAGAACCACGTGGGGGGTGGCTGCTCTGGTGGCCGGGATCTTTCCACTTAAATCTCTGCAGTCTGAATTGTTCATACTAAGGGAAAGAAATAGCTTTGAATAAATCCCTTCTTTAACCCCACATGATTTCATTGTTTCTGGCTTAACAAATACTTGTTTTTAAAAGTGGGACTGTTTTTCATGTATACATATTAGAGAACATGTAATTATCTGTAAATTAAAGAAAGTATTTACAAATCTGCTTCCCAGGCAGTAAGATACATTTTTCACTGTTTCTCTGACAATTGGCATTACTGTCCTGAACAAACTACCCTCAGAATTTAAATTCTGAAACCTATTCTGACATTCTGTGCTGAGCTACCAGGAGGCTTACAGCTGATGCAGAAGGTAGATATTCCTTGCTTCCTCCCACTAAATTGTCTTTCCTGCAATTTTCATGCGTTGGTGAGTTCTATAACTTTCCCTGTACACACACGAGCACAAGGGCAGGCTCCCCAATGCTGGGGGGAGGGGGGAGCCCTGAATCTTGGGGGTCAGGTCCAGGCAAGTTGGGGGCCACACCTGGCCTCCAGAGCTCAGGTTTCCCACCCCTTCCCTGCAGTTTGATTGGAATTACAATTACGCCTATTCTGACATCACTCTCAGTCACAATGCTTTCCCGTGACTGACTAGCCTGTCCAGGGTTAAAAATAGCTCCTGGTTCTCAGAGAGAATGGATCCCTCCCTGATCTCCCTTTCCCAGTGTTCCTCTTCCAAAATGTCCTTTTTGGGTCCCATGCCACCTCAAGTAACAACAGACTCCTGTGTGGGATCCATGCTATGTTTGGAGGTAACGATGGTGTTTCTGCTGAGAATCACACACAGCTCATTGTAAAAGCAGCATGTCTGTGGTGCAGAATGAGCACAACGGTTCACCTCCCTTGTTCTCTGGTAGGCTTGCTGTAGCTCTTTGATTTTTTCAAGCAGCACTGCTGCGTCTGCCTGGTGTAGCCCTTTTCCTGCTCCGCCCAGTCTTTTCATGGATACTGACATTCCTATGGCTTGCTCAGAGCTGTGCCTGCACAGACTTTTCTCTGCACAGATCAATAAGATCAACTACCTCCTGTGTACTCGGGGCTAGAGCGTAGTCACCATGAGCAGCTAGGATGCTGAGCTCTCCACACCGATCAGACAGGAAATGGGCTTTAACAGGGAAAGAGCTGTTTCTTGTGTACCTGGCTAGAGAATTGCAAGGTACCTGAGGCCAATTCAATCAGCTTACACAATGCTGCATCTACACTGCCTTTATGACAACCCATCAGCATCACATTAAGCACTATATCTCTCATGAAGGTGAAGTAATTAAGTTGACATGGTAGGAAAGTTAGGCTGGCAGAAGAGTGCTGATAGTTGATGTAAGGGTTGATGTAAGGTGGCTTCCAGAGGGTAGATGAGGCCTGACAAATCCCGCCTGTGATCAGGGAGGAATTCATCATACTGGAGTTGATTTTATGAGCTGTTTTGAGATGAAAAATAGATGTTTTCTGACCAGGCCATGCATCTGGATTGACTGAATAATTCCCATATTTCCCAGTGTTCATTTTATGTTATGGTAAAAAATAAAAACAAAACAAACACACACTTGAGTAGTTCAATGTGAGTCAAGAATTTGTGTGTTCATGTTTCCTGCTGGAGAAACAGGAAGGCGCTCAGCAGCAACAGTTGCAGTATAGCTAGTATGGTTCATTAGATTAAGTGGTATGGGACTCGGGTGTACAGACTGTGTTGAAATGATGCCATGTTTCAGGTGTTAAGTCAAAAGGTCAGGGCTGAATGCTTAAGCGAGCCAAGAAAGAACTTGTGAAATGCACCCTGGAGTGCTTTACTGAGATCCGAGTGGGTTGAAACACTACAGTCTGACTCTGATACTCTTGCTTATGTTATTTAGAAGTTTACCTATGTGAGTAATTGAGGCCTGATTTTCTAAAGGCGCAATCATGGATTTTTTTTCCCCCCAGCAGCTTTGTTTTATGGATGAATTAATTCAATGCACTACTCTATATTCTCTACACACACATCTATTTTGTAAGGGATTTTGTTTCAAGATTTAGGAGATATACTACATAATGACATGGAAAATGCCTCTATGCACATAATAAAGAACCAGGAAAAAATACCATCAAGTTGTGTAATACTTGAAGAAAAAAGCTCTCCTCGTGCTAAGAGAATGCTTGCAAACAGGTTAGAGGGATTTTAGGAGGAGAACTGGACACGTAGCTCCTGGGACTGATGATTGAATACAAACCAGCAAGTTACAGGTGGAAAGCCAAACTCCCATCCTGAGAGAGCAACTATGGTTGCTCAGTGGCTAGTTGGCAGTTTATGTGACATAAGATGGGCGGGGTTTAGTTCCCAACAGTGTCCATGTCTTAATTGTTCTGGTTGAATTTTCCTTCTGCCCAAGACAGGGATAAGATTGCCAGCATGTCAGTGAACAGAAGATTGTATAGATGTTGCCTGTATTTGTTATTTGGAGAAACAGAGAACTTTCTTCTTCGTGGCTATTAATTCTTTATCTTCCATTAATTATCATTATAGGTATTGTCAAAGAGTATAGGAGATCCAATTATGGCCCAGTGCTGCACAAATACAGACTGAAAAGCAATCCTAGCCTTGAACAAAAGAATGGCCATACTGGGTCAGACCAAAGGTCCATCTAGCCCAATATCCTGTCTTATTACAGTGGCCGATGCCACGTGCCCCAGAGGAAATGAACAGAACAAGAAGTCATCAAGTGACCCATCCTCTGTTTCAGCTTCTGACAAATAGAAGCCAGGAACACCATCCCTGCTCATCCTGGCTAATAGCCATTGATGGATTTATCCTCCATGAATTTATCCAGTTCTTTTTGAAGTCTGTTAATGTCATGGCCTTCACAACATCCTCTGGCAAGGAGTTCCACAGGTTGACTGTGTATTGTGTGAAGAAATACTTCTTTTTGTTTGTTTTTAAACCTACTTCCTATTAAAGAGCTTCCATCTAAGTATAAGACAAAGTACAAGGATACAGTTTTTGATAAATTGAAGAGGATTCAAAGAAGGATCCTGAGAATCATAAAGAGTTGAAAACATTCATTAGAGTGATACACTCAAGGAGCTTAACTTATGAGCTAGCCCACTCTTCTTCCAGAGCTGCCTAGTCACAGCTTACTTCCCTTCAATGAATCTTAACAAAGGGACGGTTAAGGGGTGACCTCTGTGAGTGCCCAGTGTGGAACAAATATTTGATAAGTCCTTCAGAGTTCACAATATGATCCAGTGGGTGGAAGTTGAAGCTAAACAAATTGAAACTAGAAATAAGGTGTACATTTTTAACAGTCAGAGTGAATGACCATGGTAACAATTTACTAAGAATTATTGTAGATTCTCTTTCAGTGACAACATTTAAATCAAGACTAGATGTTTTCCTAACTAATCTCATCTGGGAAATATTTGGGGGAAGTTCTATGGGCTGTGTAATTCAGAAGGTCAAATTGGACTATCACAAAGGTCCCTTCAAGCCTGGAATCTGTGTCCCTGTAAAGACAGTGGCACTACAATATTGGTCAGCAAGACCAACAGTGGTCTCCTGTACAAAGCCCAGAGCATCCATGGAAAGCCAGGGTCTTCTGCATGGAAGCCGGTAGTTCTCCATCTCTGGTTGCCATGGCTGGTCATTCAAGTGGGGAGGAGCTCAGCAGAATAGATAATACAGCCTGAAGTTGTATTATCTTTTCAGACTGAGCTCTGTGGGACTGAAGAGAGGACCAAATGTGTCCCTTGAACTTGCCCACTATCACTATTAGTCATTGCTTACTTCCCTTGTATGGAATCTCCACCAACAGAGCATCCTCTGCAGAAGAAATGGTGCTATTGAGGGAACTACTCAACATCAGCACATACAGGCTGGGGGGCAGGCAGTGAAGTCCTACGTTGGGATCCAATTCCTCCAATCCCTTGCTTAGGCATTGGAAACCTTATGGGCCTGCTGTCAGAGTGATGAGTTAAAGATTGTGCCTTAAGCCTTTAGAAAGGAAGGCAAAGTTCAATTTTGGTCTGACACTGCAGTTTCATACTTGATTGTAAACATGCTTTGTTCTGTGAAAGGGCATCTGGAATGTTTTAGAGGTTTTCTCAGAGCAAAAACATTATACAATATAGATTTAGTAGTAACTAGCATAATCATCAGCTATTAAATTGCCATTACCATGTCTCACATCAGCCCAGGCAAGCTTCTGCAAAGGGGCTAGGGCAACATTTTTAAAATACTTCTTCTTTGAGAGAGAGAGAGAGAGAGAGAGAGAGAGAGAGAGATATTACAAATCCCCAGACTCAGCTCTTCTGCCCTACACAGAGAAAATGCATCTGTAGTAAAAACAGTAGCAGCATCAAGCCAGAGAGACTAGGAGGGGGCTATTGGGGAAATCTGTTTATTTTACTGTTGTCATGGCTACTTTTTCTTTGTTCCAGGTTCCATCACTTGGACGAGTCAGTACCAACCTGCAATAAACACTTTTTTGTTTAAATATAAAAATGTGTCATGGAAAGCTATTCCTGTAGTATGATGCTTTAACACTTTCTCTTTCCTCACCTTTTTAGTAGGGAGAGAACACACAAACTGTCTTCTCCCTCCTTCTTTTTCCTCTCTCATACGGCTCTTTCATTTATTGTGTTAATTAGCCCCTTCCGTGACTGTGCATGATGTAGATTTCATTCCAAATGCAATAGACTTGGAATGTGCAGGCAGAGTGGGCAGGATCTCTTCCATCAAACAGGTCTGTGTGTGTTTTGAATGTATCTAAACAATCTGACATGGCCATTAGCTGACACACTATTCGTAACTCAGGAACAGTTTTAAGTCAAGATCTTCAGAACTAGTGTTTCACCAGGTTGCCAAGTCCATACTAAAATGGACTGATTTTCCAAGGGATTGAATTTTCAGCAGCTCGCACTAAGGTCAAAGTAACAACTGTATATAGTGAAAAATCCATATTATTAGAGTTGTCTACACTGCCATTAAACACCCCTGGCTGGCTATGCCAGCTGATCTGGGCTTGTGAGTCATGGGCTAAGGTGCCATCTCTATCTGCAGCACAGATGTTTCGGTGACGGCTGCAGGGTGAGCTATGGGACCCTCCTGTCATGCAGGGAACATCTCCACCATAATTAAACCACCCCTTAGGCTGAATCCCATGAGGCCAAGTCAGCTGGCACAAGCCAGCTGCGGGGCTGTAATTGCAGTGTAGATATAACTTTAGTGTGGAAAATCAGACCATTTCTTTAGGAACCAAAATATGTAAGTAGGCATATAATTTTATGGTTTTATTTCTGAGACTCTTAGACTTAGGCCAAGATCCCTATGGGGATGCATGCAGCTACATTCTTAAGTGTCCACATCTCAGTTCTGGGCTCATTTCTAGCCACAAAATTTGGCTGCCAACTGAACCCTGTAGGTGTCAACACTCAGGGTGTGTCTAGACTACATGGCTCCGTTGATGGAGCCATGTAGATCAGTTTACTTGGCAAATGGAAGTGAAGTGGCGATTTAAATAATCGTCACTTCATTTACATGAAAATGGCCACCGCGCTGTGCCGATCAGCTGTTTGTTGGCACAGCATGGCAGTCTAGACGGGGATCTGCCAGCCCCAGAACCCTTTGTCGTCAGATCCTTTATGCCTCATGAAACGAGGCTTACAGGATCTGCTGACAAAGGGTTCTGGGGTCGGCAGATCCTGTAAGCCTCGTTTCATGAGGCATAAAGGATCTGCCGACAAAGAGTTCTGGGGTCGGCAGATCCCCGTCTAGACTGTCGCGCTGTGCCAACAAACAGCTAATCGGCACAGCGCGGGACAGCCATTTTGATGTAAATGAAGCGACGATTATTTAAATCGCCGCATCACTTCCCTTTGCCGAGTAAACTCATCTACATGGCTCTGTCAACGGAGCCATGTGATCTAGACACACCCTCAGAGCCTAAACTTTCAGTCTAAAAGTTCCCTGGGCACCTAAATTCCTGCCCCTGGGTAAGTGCACAGCTGTATCACTCCAGGTTTACTCCGTGGGGCTCAGTCTGGTAGGCAGTGTCACGTTATTGGATTTTAATGTGAGCAGGGTTGTTGCACCCACTGCTGAGTGTTTGCTCCAAATTCTGTGCAAAGTGAGCTATGTGAGGTGGCTAATGAAAGCTTGTGCTATGCTAATCCTGTCTATGCAACTCATGTATGATTTATGTATGTAAAGTTATGACTGTGGACTCTGTACTTATATTTGACATGCTTTCTGTTTGGGCGGCAGCAATAGACATTGACAACCTATTGTGAGGGATGGTGGCCCAGTGAATTCTGCATGGACAATGGCTGTTAAAGGTTGCCAATTGACATCTGAGGAGCACACAATGGCCCCTTGTCTGAGAATATACCTGGATATTCCATGGCTCTGTGCCTAAAAAGGACATAGGCTGGTTTGTTGGTCATGTGATCAGCTCCATTTTGGGAGCCACCATCACCCAGGAGAACAATGGATTTCCCTCTGCATGGGTAAGGTTATAAAAGTATCCTGGGGATGCTTCCATCTGGTTTTTGCTCCTGCCCTCTGCTCCAGAAGCACCTTTGCTAAGGACAGAGGGCCCATCCTAACATGTACAACAGAGACTTGTAAGCTGGCAGTTTGTTGCATCCTCTGCTAAGAACCTAGTGATTTGCTGTATGTAATGTATTCTCTTTAACAATCTTGCTCTCAACCTTTTCTTTTTTTTAATAATAAACCTTTCAATATTAGTTGCTAAAGGATTGTCCCAGTGTGCTCTTTTGGGTAAAGATCGGAGGTATAAATTGACCTGGGACTGTGGCTGGTCCTTTGGGACTGGGGGAACCTGTTCAGAGTTGATGAGATTGGGTTCCATAACCTCTCATCTGTGTAAGGTGTGATGCTGGTTGTGGCACAGGTAAAGCTGGCATATCTAAGGCAGGTCTGGGCAAAATATGGTCCATGGGCTGGATCTGGCCTGTCAAATCAATGTATCCAGCCTATGGAGGCAGCAGGGAGCCCCAGGCAGGCTCCCCTGCTTGCCCTGCAGCCCCACACAAGGATCAGAAACATGGCTGCCAGTCTCCATTTCTGTTTCAAAACTGGAGGGGAGGAGGAAGTTTCAGGAGCCACTCTTGCCCGCAGCACAATCCCATTCAGGCCAGCCAATGGGAGCTGCTAGTTTGAATAACAGGCAGCCAAGAAGAACCATGCCCCTTCTCCTCGGCTCAGTTATTCACTGAAGCACATGGCCAGGCAAGCAAGCAGGCAGGGAAATGTTTTAAGCTCCGCAAGTCTTAGCTCTGCAGGCAGGCAGGCTGGTTTGGCTGCTGGCTGGTAAATCTCCAGGCCACAGCCTACCTCTGGCACCCCAGCCCCTCCCTGCCCCAACCCTCTGCCCCCCTCACTCAACATACACAAACCCTGTCCCCCCCTCTTGCACCTATACACCATCCCAGATTTGGCACCCCAATCTCCTGCCCCAGATCACAATCCCCTCCTGCTGTAGGTCACATCTCAAACCTCTGCACTCCAGTCTCCTGTCCTAGGTCACAACCACCGCCTTTACCCAGACTCCCTCCCAGATGCTAGTCTCCCTCCTGTATCCCAATCCCTTACAGAAAGTTCCCCTCTACACCCAACCTCCATCCCAGAACCCCAAATATCTTCCGATAATATAATGGAGGAATTTGGCCCTTGACCATTTTCCAAAATCTTGGCACGGAGCCCCCATCAAAAATTATTGCCCGTCTCTGGTTTAAGGGGATTTGCTTGTGCAACTTCTTGCTGACTGGATTGGCAGCTGAAGTGCTGTGTGTGACTGATTTGGTGACTAATAGAGGAGAACGCCAATGTAGGGGTGTAAGTAGCCACCTGGTATATTATAGGCAATCTCTGAGCACACCCACCAGATCAGGTTCCTTTCAAAATATGATCATTGGAGGAGCTGCTGCTGCTGCCCACCTTGTAACTTTTTAGCTCTGTGGGCAGAGTGCTTATCCAGGTTATGGGAGACACAGGTTCAATTCTCCCCCCCACCCCCCCCCCCCCACACACACATTATGGGGAGAAAGGATTTGAATAAGGACTTCCCATGTCTCACCAAGTGGAGCTAATCACTGAGTCATGATAGCAACAGACTATAAAGTCATCCTCATTCTCTCTCACTCTCTCATGAATCCCAGGCTGACTAGGATTTGAAGCTTGTTCCATGGGGGAAGGGAGAAGGTCAGGCAACCAGGGAGAAATATCCACAAGGTGACCCTTGCAGACATTTTCTCTTCTTTCACCAGAAGTTTTCCATGGGGGGAGGAGGGGAGAGCTGATTGTATCCAGAAACATGATCATGCTGCACTATCTGTACTCTTCTTGAGTAACGAGTAGGGTTGTTCTATTTTCCACATCTTATCGAAACTGGAGTAGTGATCCCTTAAAGTCAGAACACATTATTATCCTAAAAAATAATGGCACATCTACACAGCGGGGCAAAAGTCAAATAAACATACACACTTCAGCTACGTCAATTGTGTAGCTGAAGTTGAAATAGTTTAATTTGGCTTTTGTCGCAGTCTACACGACAGGAAGTTGAAGGAAGAACTCTCTTCCTTCGACTTCCTTTACTCCTCATGAAATGAGGGTTACAGGAGTTAGAGTAAGAAGTCCTCCATCTCGCCATTACTTTGAAATAATGGCTTGCTGTGTAGATTCACATTTTTTGTTTGGAAATAATGCCAATTATTTCAAAATAATGCTGCTGTGTAGATGTACCCTAAATGAATATAAGAGGTGGCAGATGAGGAATCCCACCTTCATTTCTGTGAGGTTTGTCCTTATTTAGTTTACCCCTAGCTAGAAAAGAACTGCTTGTCAGATTTTTACTACAAAAGCTATTCTTGCTACTGCAAAGTCATTTAGAAATGTGTAGTAAAGTGCTTTGGAACCATTAAATTCAACTCGGCCCTGGCGCATGGCCAGAATTCTCCACTTTACTTTGTATGTGAATACTTTCTCACTGCTCCAGTCCCACCTTCTTACCAAGACAAGGTCCTAACCTCTTTGGGCTCCTGGGACCACTCATGGAAAATTAAACAATAGTAAAAGGCATTTCTGCACAGAGCCAAACTTAGGAAAGGGGAATAAAGAGCAAATTTTGCTGATTTTCTTTGTTTTAATCCCTCCTTTTGGCTTCATTATTGATACATTTATATATTGGAGAGAATGCAGAACTTGTGTCTAACTGTGAAACTGTCATTGCAAAATACAACAGTGGTCCAGGGGTGCCATCAAGGACTGTGAGCATAAAAAAGGTAAGTGATCACAGACCAAACTAGGACATAGCATTAAACACCTTTAATACATCATAATACAACATAGCGTGGGTTTTTTTTTTTTTTTACAGCTCAGTAAATTAACCTTACGTGTGAAGAAAATAAAACTGGCAAAAGAGGCTCTCAAAAAATAATGTAAAAAGAGAAGCAAAATAAAACAAAATCAGGAAGCACAACTACACTATCTGCAACTAGTGTGTGCCAGTCATCACACAAGAATTCGGACATGGAATTGCTACTTAAAGAGTCACCGTGTCACACCTTTCCCTCACTGGTTTCAAAATTTGTGCGCCAAAAAGTTTCTGCTTTCCACACACCCACCTTCGCCAATGTCAAAGACAGCCTAATTCTCTGCTTCTCACTGAAGCCTCCAGCCTTAGAAATGAGGTTGAATACAGCATTGTGCTCAGAGTTCACTTCAGGAGCAAGAAGAAGATGCTTTGGTTGGGTGGTGGATCGGGGAATCCCCTATTCAAACATTTTTTATTAGAAAAATAATATGAACAATTAGTAGGAAATGAATTAAGCCATAACCACTGGTGTTTTGAAAGAAGCAGTGATGGAAATTATGTGCAGCTCTCAGCATGCATAGCAATAGTTTTTCCTAGAGGAAGGATTGTTGTCCAGTTGTTACAGCACTAGCCTAGAACTGGAAAACCCATATTGGAGTCCCTGCCCTGACATATACGTCATATGAGACCATGGGGAAGCCAATTAGATTTCTTGTACCTCAGTTACCTATCTGTAAAATAGGGATAATGTGGCTATGCCTCATACACATACAATAAAGATGTTGAAGTATTTGGAGAGCTATTTATGACAAGTGCTACATCAGAGAAATGTGTGTTGATTTAAAGAGGCATTATTTAAGGCACAATGATTTCTGTTAAAATGGTAGAAGCAGGCGAGAGGGAAGTCATACCACTAGCCCTTCTGCCCATCTCTCCTGAGTGCAGTAGCATCTCGGGTCTGCCAATCAAACAGTGTGGCAGCAATTTTGCAAACACAAATTTGTGTCAGTAGTGAGATCACTTGCATATGTCACATTTCTCACACACAAAAGCTTGGTACTGAAAAAGAAACCCCACAGCAAAGCTATGAAGTAGTCAGTACAATTTTTTTTGGATCCACATGCCCAGCACACTGAGGTTTACTTGCCACGGCCTCGGCACCATCCCTGCAGATTGCAATACGCTACTCTCACAAAATATGGAAACATGTCCCTCCCTCCTGAAATGTCATGAATAATTATTTTCCTGTTGTGCAGCCTGCCACAGTTCCTCCAGCATAGAGTTATCAAAAACATACCTCGCAAACATTTGCTACTGTGCAACCCCGCAGTCACCGTTTGATTCATCAAGCTGAATAGCTAAATAGTGGCTGTGCCTGACTGTTGAAAGCAGTTACTTTCCGTCATGTCACTAATGCTGTGCGAAACAGTGTTGGCTGACAAAGGCACTGCCTGCATTTGGTAGCTGCTTGGGGCCGTACTGTTTTTGAAGACATGTCTATTCTATGGGAGGGATAAGCCTTTTTTGCAGTGGCATGTGCCTCACAATGGTGTGTGATATGCAGAGATATCAAGTTATCTGCCTGAAGGGTGCATGTGTTTGACATTGCCAGTTTCAGTAATCAGGTCTTGTTGTTTTTTGTTTTTTGTTTTTCCCCCTGAAGGCTTCAAGTTTCCTTCTGCGCAAAAAAAAAAAGAAAAAAAAAAGTCCTCAGGTTTTTCTGTCAATGATGGATGCCTGGTTTTAAATGGCTCAGTGATTTCAAAAGCATCATATACTCATTTAGCCCTCACTTCAGAACCTGGCACACACACAAATAGCAGTGGCACATCAATTGTTGTAAAAACCAGTCATCATTAATTTGTCATAATTTTTCTTTTTTTCTTTCTGAGCCTTCATGAGAACATCTTGCCTTAGCACAAACTGATCTACCTTCCACAATCAGACATCAGTTTCATCCCCTCCTGGCTGAATGACATACACAGCAGGGTTGTGTGCTGCTCAGTCATACTTTTGGGCTTTATGGCTGTTTCAGTTCAGTGACATGTTACCACGAATGAGTATTTACTTCATATCATATTTCACAAATGATGAGCCAGAATCTCAGCTAATATAAATTGTCACAATGCCAATGATGTCAGTGGAGCTGTGGACCAGATCATACGTGCCATTGTGTTAATAGGGTTTATCCTCTTTTGCATAAGATATATTGAAGGGTGCATGTATGTATGTATCATCCACTCAAACAAACACACAAAGTTAGCTACAGGTTTAATTGTATTCTATTACCAGCGCTCCCCAATGATGTTCCTATTCACCCCGCCTCCCCAATTAACTATATGGACCTACTATCTGGAATAATAGAATGGCCTTAGAGGGGTACACCATTACGGCCACATGGTACACATCTCACTATCCTTTTACATTTATTGAGTGTTTTTGCAATGTTTTTAATTTTTTCTAGGTCCTCCCATTTCCCTTTTTGTAGTTGAGTCTGACTAACTCTGTGGGAAATATGAATATATTCATGTCATGTTTTGCAAATGACATGTTTCTTATGTTCCACGTATGCTCTTATCAGGTCTTTTTCAATTGTTTCTTCTGCTGGGTCTTCCATCCATCAGCATTTGTCAAATGTATTTTGTACATTCAGATAGTAAAAAGTTTGGAACCTCCATCATATGAAATCATTGTTAGTTCCATTCCCCTTCTTCATAATGACTCTGATTTAGGAAAGTATCACCAATCAAGCTTGCCCTTAAGGAGATTCTTACCTGTAGTAATAATAAGGGCTTTTATATAACAATGGCATTTATATAACACTTTTCATCAATTCAGCTTAAAATCATTTACAAAGGAGATTGGCTTCATCATTCCTAGTTTATAGATGGGGAAAATGAAGCAGTGAGAAGGGGAAGTGTATTGCTGAAGGTCACCCAGCAGGCCAAAGACTGAATCAGGAGTTAGGAATGGATGCCCTTTCTCCTGAGTCCCAACACAATCCTCAATATGATAGAATTGAGGCTGTTTCCTGAACTGAGGCTTGTGTCAGGGAGTGATTGGCCCTTTTCAGAAGGAGTAGAGTTCAATGCACCTGTGACTCACCAGTTGCCTCCAGGTGGGCCCAAGGGAAGGCACCCGGCCATATCAACAGGAACCAAGATAGGGTGATGAGGAGATGTAGTGAGGAGAGCTGGCTGAAAGGAGACTGAAGGCGTCAGGAACGGCAGCTGAGTGCTGCCTGAGAATAGAGGTGGGACAGAAGCTAGTTGCCCGAGGAAGGGAGGGGCCAGAAACCAAAGGGAGTGAGGTAATTGTGTGACGTGGGCCGGGACACCACTTCCCATGGCTCCCCTTGACTGCAGAAGATGAAACAGAGCTAAAGGGAGCTGCGAGGCTCCGTGGTTGCAGCGCCGGTAAATAAACAAACCGGTGCAGACAGTTAATGTGTTTCGGAGAGTGATTCCAAAGAACACTTTCAGAAACACTGATCTAGATAAATGCTTTAACCTCTGAGTTACAGGGGGGTCTTTCTTTTGTTTACACTATTCCACTTTCTTTGAACTAATTAAATGATCATTAGAGCAGGGCTGGGAAATGGGTCTCCCAAGACAGTGCTATCTACTGAGTTATGGGGTTAATCACGCTCTCTTTCTCCGATCCAGCACACTGTGAAGAATTCCCTCAAGTAGGAGTAATTTTAAAAGGCCAGCCCTGTATGACCCTACTGGTTTGTATGTTCCTAATCAAACTGATTTTGTTGTTGATCCCATAACCAGTATATGCTTTTTGATCAGTGGCCATTACCTCCCCAAATATTTATTGTCCATGCACATTAATATAATGATGTCTGTAATAGTTTAGTTCATAACCCACCTTTTATCTCTTCCCCCATGACAATCCTCCTTTTCTTTCCTTCCCCATCTTTTCCACTTCTGGCCCTGTTCCTAGAGCTGAATGACTCCTCATCTTCTCAGGGCATTTTGATTTGTCATTGACAATTTCTATTAATTTTCCCAAAACAATCTTGGCAATTCTTTGCATGATTACCAACTATTGGACAAGAACATATCTCAGAATCTGGTCTATGTGATATATATTGTGGCTTTGCAACTTATATTGGAGGAATATTCTCTGAGTAGAAATGTGATTTTTATCACCTTGCTTTTAAAATATTGTAGCTGGCCCAAAAAGAAATGTAATGATGAATGAAGCTTATGGGTATAACATAAAGGGTTAGATAAGGTGTCCCATGTAGCCTTTGAGAAGACTGTATTTTTGGTGATAGATGCCATGTTATGTTTCAAAGAGGTAGTTTTCTTTCACTTGAGATAATGAATCTGCTCCTGCAAGGATTTCACATGTGGCCCTCTTAGTCAACCCACTAATTAAGAATCCTGAATACAGAGAACTTCTCTCTACCTGCGTATGTCTAAAACACCCACCATTATGTTTCACATCTTGTCAGTGTGGTCTGTTTTTAGTGATGCACTAAGTTAAGCAAAATGAGTATACAAAGAGGGGGCATCACAGATAGTTGTTCTATTGTGACCCTACCAGGTGAACTATTGCTATTGGGCAACATCATTCTTACATGTATTGCAATAGCTGGCTTACATTATCATAACAATCCATTGCAATCTCCTAAAAGTTCCCCCCATATAACCAGTCAGCCCACAAGTTATGTCTCTCCTGCACATGTCTAATAAGCTCCACTTCTTGCAGTGTGGGACTCGGCCAATTTCCCAGCCGTGCCTCTAATAGTGCATTAATAGCCATCCCAACTGTTCCCCTAGCAGCATATTGGATCTGTCACCACAACAAATTGCAGTCCAGTGACCTCATGGGTAGATGTTTAGTATTGTCTTTGGCCTGGGTGTTGTGGGTTTTTTTTTATCCCAAACAAAGGCAAGAGATTTAATATAAACACTGTTGTTCTACATTCCTCAGACTTCATGTTTTAAAATGGAAGGGACACAAAAGGAACTACATTTTAAAAATAAAAATATGTGCTGTTTCCAGCTCCCATGCCATTTGTCTTTGTGATGCTTCATCTCCTTTAGGAAAGCTTCAGTGTGAAAAAAAAATATATAGTTTGCTTTTCTCTGAAAGCAAATATAGAGAAATGGTATCCTTCCTGGGGCATCATCTCCATCAAAATAATGTCTAAATTGGTCGATGTGGACTCCTGGGGCCAAATTGGGCACACAGTCCTACAAAAGGACTATAATAGTTATTCATACCTCTCAAAACACATTGAAGTAGCTGAATTATTAAGGCCCATAAAGCACTTTAAACTGATATCACACATTATATATGAGTATATCAAAGTACCATGATCATCGTATTACAATGCAGCTAGCAGTCCCTCTCACCTTTAATAAATGATACGTGGCCAATAGATATTGCGTCTGAGCATACAAAGCTCCAGGAATCTAGATAGGCTATTGAACGCTGGAACATGTGGTTTTTCATGGTATATTCTGGAATTTTTTTTAAAAGTATGAGTGGTTGATACAAGTTTGGTGCAACTCTGGGCTAGTTACCAATGTAGTACCCTGGTAGGATGCCATTAATGCCACTGGACTAAATAATACAAGTCCTGCATTGGACTTTTAGTATTATTTTGTAGAAAAGAAGTGATCAGCCCCCTTGGTTGTGAAGAACAGCGTGAAAAAAATGAACCATATCTAACCAGTGCAGTTGTAGTTCCCTGAGTCTGATAGTAGCTCAGAAATCCTTCACCCCCCCCCCCCCCAACTGAGAAGGGAACTGCCATATGCATCTCACTGTGTCAGATGAAAAATCCGCTCACTCTTCTCGATGCCCCAACATAATCCCAACGGAGGTACTCTTGCCACACTCAGACACAAAAGTTCACTGGTCATGTCCCTTTTAGGCAAGCAGGTACATTCCAGCTGCTGAATTAAGTATTATACTTAAGAACAGCCCATTCTGGGTCAGACCACCTCAGTGTTTCTCTACCTTTTTTTATAAAGTACCACCAGTACCTACAAGTTTTCAGACACACCACTTTCTTTTCTACCATTGCAACACATTTGTTTAAACAACTTAATCATAGCAGGGCGGGCAATGAAATTTTGGAGTGTAAAAAGTACAAAAATAATAAAGCGCTATAAAACATAAAACAAAAATTCAGTTTTCTCCGAATTTCAGTTGTGTTGACATACCTCTCAGACTTCTTCAAAGTACCCCTAAAGGTACTCATAGCACTGGTTGAGAAACACTGGTCCAGCTAGCCCAGTGTCCTGTCATATGATGGTAGCTCATGCCTGGTACTTCAAAGGGAATGAACAGAACAGGTAATGAAGTGATCCATCCCCTGTGACCCATTCCCAGCTTCAGGCAAACAGAGACTAGGAACACCATTCCCGCCCATCCTAGCCAATAGAAGTTGATGGACTTGCCCTCCAGGAACTTTGAACCCTGTTCTAGTCTTGACCTTCACAACATCCTCTGGCAAAGAGATCCATAGTTTGACTGTGCATTGTATGAAGAAATACTTTGTTTTAAACCTGCTGGGTATTCATTTCATTTGGTGACCTCCTAGTTCTGTGTTATGAGAAGGAACTTTCTTTATTTTTGTTTCACACCAGTCATGATTCTATAGACATCTATCATATCTCCTTTTAGTTCTCTTTTTTCCCAGCCTTATTAATCTATCCTCATATTGAAGCTGTTCCATACCCCTAATCATACATTTTTGGGATGGAGTGCTTCTACCTGCAGGCAGCATTCAAGACATGGGCATACAATGAATTCATATATATATAAATATATATTCCAGCTCAGTGTCCTGTCATCTGACAATAGCCCATGCCTGGTGCTTCAGAGAGAATGAAGTGCCTCTTGGTCAGATCCAGATTAAGGCAAAGTGCATTACTTTGCAATTATCAACACTGATTGTCATCTGCCATTCTGTTATCCACTCACCCAGATTTTCAAGGTCCCTTTGTAACACTTCACAGTTCACTTTGGATTTAACTATCCTGAGTAGTTTTGTATCCTCTGCAAATTGTGGTCTCCCCATGACCACTCTTGCTCTGCCAGGTCCCATGGTATTGCCCCACCTTTCTGGGCCTGCCTGCTACCACCACTCCAATTGGATGTGAGAGACTGGACTATGGAGGGTACAGACTCAGGGCACTCTGTCTCTTGATGTGCCTTGGGCCTCAGGTTGCCTTAATCTGGCTCTGACCAATAGGCACTCTCAAGTATGCTATTAATTGAGCCCTTATCATATGTTGATTGGGTGTCAACTAGGGATGTAAGCGACCAATCAGCTAATCAACTATCTGATAAGTATAAGCTTATCGGATAATAGACTAGTCCATTGACTAGTTGCCTTACCCCTACCCCACCTTGCTGCCTTTACCAGAGGGAGCAGGAACCAGTGCTGGGAGCAGGGGGGGAGACAGCTTAAAAGCCAGTTCCCCCCAGCACTGTCTCCGCAGGGCAGGAGAAACAGGGGGTAGCAGGAATTGGGTACGGGTTGGGAATCAGCTGATTCCCAGCTCACTCCCAGTCCCAGGATGCTGAACCTTGGCTTTTTAAATGTATTAAGAACCTGACAGCATTTAATATATTTAAAAAGCAGAAGCACAGCAGATTCCTGGCTTGAGTCAGGTCCCCTTCCCCTCCCCTTCCTCCCCCCCCCCCCCAGCTGTGCTTCTGCTTTTTAAATGTATTAAGAGCCTGATGGTTCTTAATACATTTGAAAGGCAGAGGTGCAGCAGGGTTAGCCTCTGGGGCTGAGAGTTAACCTCACTCCGGTTCCCCTGCTTATCTACTAATCGAATAGAGGCTAACGACGGAGTTATTAGTGACTGCTTAACTAACATAGGGCTACATGGAGGACGTGGATTCAAAAATAGGATTTTTACACAGATGAAATTGAGAGGACTGGATTTACACAGTAGTCAAATGTTTTCTGCCAACAGTCATGTGAGGCATAGAAAGAACAATTCATCCACAGTCCCTGAATAGATGGATGTTTTTCCTAAAAGGATATTGCCGATATTAATGGTTAGTATTTCCTGTTAGGTTTCCAAATTAACATAGTAGTTGACTAGGTACATTTCACACCATTTTTAAAGTTACTGGTACTATTGGCTTTCTGTAGATCCAGAGAAATACTACATTGGTTCACATTTAGACTATGTCTGCACTGGGAAGGTTTGGTGACAAAAGTGCTGTAGACAAGCAAAAGTTGCCAAAAGTTAAAACTGGTCAAACCAGTTTTTCTGCCTTCCCTTGTCAATTTCATGGTCATGTTACTAGCTGCCCTGTCAACAGACAGAGCAAAGCAATGTGGGTAAGCATCCCACAGTGAGGTGTTAAAGGAAGGCAGAGCTGATCCCTGTGTTTCTTGGAATTCCTTCATAGATCTGTGAGCTCTTTATGCTAAGTAATGGCAAAGAAGCACAGCAATCTCTCCAGCCCCCACCCTGCAACAGCAATCTGCCTGCTGCTCTGTTCCTAGCAGAGCAGAAAAGGAGTATTCCAATGGTTTGTACATTGTTCCCCAAATGGAACAGATCACTCAGCTGTCAGATACCCATCAGGGCAGACATTGTGGGAAACACTGGACTAAATTTCCTACGAAGGTTGTGGAGTCTCCATCTTTGGATATATTTAAGAGCAGGTTAGATAAACACCTGTTACAGATAATCTAGATGGTGGTTGATCCTGTCAGGAGGGCAGGGGACTGGACTTAGTGACCTTTTGAGGTCTCTTCCAGTTCTAGTGTTCTATGATTCTATACTGGTGGAAGCCAGTTCTCTGGACAAAACCAAAAGCACAGTCCACACTGGCTCTTTGTTGACAATAAAAGGAGGGGGAAAGACAAACGTCTCTCACAGTAGTGGAAGTTTTTTGTTTCTAAAACTGGTTGTTTTTCCCAACAAAAGTCACATTGTAGTGTAAATGCTCTCGTTGTGTCTCCAAAAGGCAGGTTTTGGAGACAAAACATGGCAGTGTAGACAAAGCCTTAGAAGCTTAACTTTCCAGTCGCATGTTTTAGAAGCTGTGATTTAGCAGAGACAAATGGGACCACCCGCAAGGTGCTAGTTTGTGCTACTGTGTACTGTCAAAATGATGCTTTGCCATCAGATACTTTTCACAATATTTGCTTGTGAAAAAATTATCCTATGTGTTTTCATCATAGTGATACTATTTAAAAGGTACAAATAAAAATAGCTTCTGACAACACGGAAAGCTGGAAGTGTACTGAGACTAGGACAGAAAAGTTGTCAATAATGTTACAGTTCACATTATTCATATGCTGGAGATCGATATTCCTAATGTATCAATGAGGTTTCTGGGTGTTCTATATGGACTTAATCTGCCCACTGGAATCAATGGGAATCTTCCTATTTGCATCATTGAGCTTTGGATCAAGTCTTATGTTAGACCATCCACTGGGTTCTTTATGTCTATGGTTCCTGTAGATTACACTTTTAAGTACAGCATTAATTTATGTTAGGAATTAAAATTCAGGTTTAATATAGACACAGATGAGGATGGAAAGTAAGGACCCATGTGACACAGGTTAGAAACAGTGAAGACATAATTCCATGCTATAAATATCAGCAAACCTTCCAGTGTAGCAACTTCCTATGTAAAAATAGTAATCTTGGCAAATTCCCAGTACATTTGTCATTTCTTCTCTTGTTTGAAGCTATTCTAAATTGTGCTATTTAAACATAAATGGAAGTGAGTAAGATTACATATATATTTCTATGTTTCCAGTTTAACTTCAGGCAAGAAAATGTGTCATCAAAATTAAATGTCTAAAAACTGATTTTATCTGTTTGAGAATGAGTGGAATGTGGAAGTATAACATTATTGGTTTCTTCAGATTTTGTTTGACACCCTTGAATTTAATCTTCTAGCATTATTAAAACTGAGATTATACATGTTGTCAAACATACATGCAAAAGCTTGCTTCACTTGGAGCTGAAGACAGTTAAATCAGCAGGGTTTATTTATGTCTCAGGGTTACCTCTGTGATTCCAGTTGCCTAGAATATCATTCTATCTACTCAATATCTTTGTTCAACTCTATCACTCCTATGCAATCACAGTGACTATATGTATTTGGGTGGGAAGATTTGATCTACAGCTAAGTTCTTTTTCCTTCTTTTGTGCTAATTTTCTATTTAATAAGCATTTCACCCCTATATAGTGCATGTGAAATACTGGCCCCACTGATGCCCGAAGGAGTTTTGTCCTGGACTTCATGTGGGCCAGTATTACCCCACCATTTCTTAGACATTATCCTTTGTGTGATAGAATGACCATCTTTTAAAAGTCAACATTTTCCAATCTATGACCACTGTGTGGTAAATGTTGCTAACTATGTATTTTTGAGTGGCATCTAAAGTAACCTATCAGATATCCTGCAGAAATCTGGGTATACATTTTAACATCCACTGCGTCTTCTTTGTTGATCAAAATGGTGTCTTGCAGTATGCCATAAAGATAGTTATTTAATTACTGTTAACTTAAAACAGCTGTCACTGGTGACACATTAAAAGCCTAAAAAAAGAAACTTCAGGGGGTAGCCGCGTTAGTCTGTACAGGATAAACTTAAAAAACAACAACAAATGGTCTGGTAGCACTTTATAGTCTATTAAAACATGTAGATGGTATCATGAGCTTCTGTGGGCACAGCCCACTTCAGAGTTTTGAGTTTAGGATGTGCAGACCCAAAATAATTGGGGAAAAGGGAAGGGAGGGGTGGGAACAAGAAGCAGAGGGTATGGAAATATCAAAGGGAAAAACAGGAAGGCAGACCTGGGAATCAGTAAGTACCTGAAGATTGTGTAGTTAAAACGAGCAGATAAGAATCAAAGGCAATAGATAGGAAGGGTACTAACACAGGAATCTACATGAAGAACTGTTTGCATCTTCATTGAATGTTAAATTGATAGTGTCCCAATCATCCCTCATCATGGTTGAGGCCATTAACATGAGAATTGAACTGGCGGATGAATTGTAATTCCAACACCTCTCTGTGTATTCGGCTAGTAGAATTGGTTTGTGACAAGATAGCTACTTTAATTTACCTAATCACTGTTTAGAAGATCTTCAAGTGTTCCCCAATAGGTTTCTGTATGTTCCCTTTACATATATATCTATCTTATTTGTGTCCATTGATTTTTTCCCATAGGGACTGTCCAGTTTGTCCAATATATATAGCAGTGGAGCATTGTGGGCATTTGATGGCATAGATCAAATTACTGGATGTGCAGTCAAATTACCTTTTGATTTGGTACCTTATGTTGTTGGCTCCAGTGATGAATTCACTTGTATATATATGTGGGCAGAGTTGGCACCGCGACTGGTTGCAAGGCTGGGTTCCTGGATGTTTATGATGTGGTTGTATGACATGGTTATCAGAAAGAATTTGTTTCAAGTTGTGGGGTTGTCTGTAAGTGAAAATAGGCTTTTCTCCCAAGGCCTATGAGAGTGAGGGATCATTTTCCAAGTTGGGTTGTAGATTATGTATAATGCGTTGGAGGGGTTTGAGTTGTGGCTGTAGGTAATGACAAGTGGAATTCTTTTATTTTCTCTTTTGGGTCTGTTTTGAAATAGTTCATGTCTGGGTACTTTTTTGGCTCTGTCAATCTGTTTTTTTTACTTCTCGGGTGGGTATTTCAGTTTTAGGAATGCTCTATAAAGTTCCTGTAGGTGTTTGTCTCTGTCTGTGGGGTCGGAGCAAATCTGGTTGTATCTTAGGGCTTGGCTGTATACAATAGACTGAGAAATGTGTCTGGGATGGAAGCTGGAGGCATGAAGGTAAGTGTAGCGGTCAGTGGATTTCCGGTATAGGGTGGTGGAAATTTGTCCTTTATTTAACTTTACTGTAGTGTCCAGGAAGTGGATTTCTTGTGTGGACTAGTCCAGGCTGAGGCTGATGGTGGGGTGGAAGTTGTTGAAATCATTGTGAAATTCTTCAAGAGTCTCTTTTCCATGGGTCTATATGATGATGATGTCATCGCTGTAGTGTAAGTAAAGTAAGAGTGTTAGGGGGCAAGAGCTGAGGAAACATTGTTCAAGGTCAGCCATAAAAATGTTGGCATATTGTGGTGCCATGTAAGTGCCCATGGCCGTGCCCCTGATTTGGAGATACAAATTGTCTCTGAATTGGAAGCAGTTGTGGGTGAGGACAAAGACACAGAGCTCTGTAATCGGGTGTGTAGTGCTGTTATCGGGGATGGTGTTGCTGATAGTCTGTAATCTGTCTTCATGTGGAATGTTGGTGTAAAGGGCTTCTACATCTGTAGTAGCCAGGATGGTATTTTCAGGTAAATTACTGATGTTTTGAAGTTTCCTCAGGAAGTCAGTGGCATTGCAGAGGTAGCTAGGAGTGCTGGTAGCATAGGATCTGAGGAGAGAGTCAATATAGCCAGATAATCTTGTGGTGAGTGTGCCAATGCGTGAGATTATGGGCCATCTGGGATTTCCATGTTTGTTTATTTTGGGTAGCAGATAGAAAGCTCCTGGTTGGAGATTGGAGGGCAGGGGCGGGGTTAGTGTAAATTTGTTCCTGAGCAGTATCAGGGAGCTTCATGAGCAGTTTTTTCAGGTTTTTTTGGTATTCCTTAGTGGGGTCACAGGAGAGAGGCTTGTAGAATCTGGTATTGGTGAGTTGTCTGTTTGCCTCCTGTTCATAATCTGTCCTGTTCATGATGACTGCAGTGTCTCCTTTGTCGGCCTCTTTGATTATGATGTTAGGATTGTTTTTGAGACTGTGTATAGCATTGCGTTCTGCATGACTGAGGTTGTGTGTTATATGTTGTTTGCTGATAATGTCATCTACAGCACGTTTGTGGAAGGAGTCAAAGTAGAAGTCAAGACTTTCATTACATCTGTTGGTGAGGGTCCACAAAGAAGACTTCCTCTTGTGGGATTGGTGGGGTGGGGGGAGCAGTAAGGGCAGTATTTTGTATATCGGTGTGTTGGAAACGTTCCTTCAGGCAGAGGCAGCGAAAATATAATTTCAGGTCCCCACAAAACTGAATCATATTTGTGGGTGCAATGGGGCAGAAGGAGAGTCTGTGGGATAGGACAGATTCCTCTGCTGGGCTGAGTGAGTGGTTAGATAGGTTGATGATGTTATTGGGTAAGTTGAAAGTATCTGGAATGAGAGATCCTGAGGCATTTAGAAGTTTGGACAGTTTACTGTCCTTTTTCTTCTGAAGGGAGATGAAGTAGTCCTTGTAGGTGGTTTGCTGAATTGTAGAAAAGTCTGGAAAAGATTAAATGTGTGTGGAGGCTTGGGGTTTTTTTTTATGATAGTTTCTAATCTAGAGAACTCCTCCTTGATTTTTTTTCTGTTTGTTGTTGCATTCTCTACAACAAACAGAAAAAAATCAAGGAGGAGCTTTCTACATTAGCAACACACATCTGGTCCTGGGGGAGAGGAGACGGCCTCCCACGACCTGCCACAGCTGGAATCAGGCTAGCCACATGGATGCAGGCACAGCCCCAGACACATCGAAGAGTGCTGCACACAGCACATAGACATGGCTGCACGTGCAAGGCAGCACCCACTATCATGGGCAGCGCTGACAGGCGCAGGTATGTGTGTGGGCCTCAGGGAGGGACAGGCTTCTCCCGGCTCTTCTGCTGCCCATAGGGGGATCCCACTGTGGCCGTACACTTCCCTTGCCTGCTTGTCTATGAGCCGGGTATGTGTGTGAGAAGCAGGCAGCGTGGTTTCCTGGGCACCTCAAGGCCTTGTGAGGCAGGGCCTGTTGTGCAGCCCACACATGGCCTTGCTCCCAGGACATCCCCCTCCTCTGCCCCAAGGACTGTTGTTTGCGGCTCACAGAGGCGGGCTCATGGATAGTATCTGCATGGATGACTGACCGCCTCTCCCTCTTTGTGTTCTCCATAGCTGGACCAGTCGCCAGACCTCGGGGGACCCAAAAGTGCACCAGGGTCCAGGAAGACCTCATGTGGCAGCATGTCAGCATCCTGAGCGACATGCAGCAGACTCTGGTGCATAAGATCTTGGAAGATTCAGAGTGGCAGAACTGTGCCTGGGACCAGCTCATGCAGTGGTGCAATGCCATGTGCGCCATCATGCGTGATATGATGGCACACCCAGCTGCTGTCGCTGCTCCTGCCTACCATCCTCCTGCCCCCTGTCATGCCCATTCCTTCTCTCCAGGCCCTACAAGCAATGCCCGTGCCCCCTCCCCAAGTGATGCCTGTGCCCCCTTATGACCCCCCTTCCATTCCTGACCCCACTAGAGCCCCTCCTTCCTGCCCACCCCCTGTGGTCCCAGGACCCATCCAACACCAGTCCAATGAGGTCCCTGCACCTGATGTGGCACATCCAGTTGGCCCCAATGCTACTCTGAGCCCCCCCATTCTCCTCCAGTTTATGAGCCCCCATCTCCCTTTTTTTTTTTTGGTAAGACAAATACAACATTTGTTTTGTTTAAAACCAAACAGGTGTCTTTATTGAGAGGTCAGGGAAGGGGTGAAGGGAGGGGTTGTGGTGGGAAAAGGATATTGGAGCAAGCCGGACGCTGGTAGCAGGGAGACCCTGGGGAGAGTTACTGGTGTGTTTGAGAGAAACTCTCCCTCAGGGCTTCCCGAATGTGCACCCCGGCTTGATGGGCCAGGTAGATGGCAGCTGTCTGTGACTGCGCAAAGGGTTTCTCCTCGTGGCCAGCCTCTTCCCCCCACCCCCGTAGGCGTCCCCCTTTCTCTCCACAATGTTGTGGAGAACACAACATGCCGACACCATCTCAGGGATGTTGTGCTCCTCCACATTCACGTGGGTCAGGAGGCACCTGAACCACACCTTGAGGAGGCTGAAAGCACACTCCATTTGGATCCTGGCCCAGTTCAGGTGAGGATTAAATTGGTCCCTGCTGGGGTCCAGGTGGCTAGTATATGGCTTCAGTAGTCACTGCATTAGGGAATAGGCATCTGCATGTCCCCAACCGCAAAGTCCCAGTGGGGGAAGAATGTGCCTGCCTCCAGCTTGCCATAGAGGCTTGAGTTGCAAAAAATTTGGGCATTATGTGCCCTGCCCAACCACCCGACAAAAATGTCTGTGAACTGTCCCCGGTGGCCAACCATGGCCTGCATCACCATAGAAAAGTAGCCCTTATGGTTGATGTACTGGGCCACACTATGTTGAGGTGACTGGTTGGGATGTGGGTCCCATCAATCGCTCCCCCACAGTTCAGGAACACCAGGGCAGCAAATCCGGCTACAATAGGGTCCAGGTCTCCCAGGCAGATGACACTCCACTGCAGGATGGAATTGATAGCCCTCACAACCTACAGAAGGAAACACACAAATGCATAAAACACACAAAACAGAGAAAGAGACAAGGAGTGGCTGAGACCTTGGGCGGAAGCCACCCCTATGAGGCCACCCCCTCAGCAGCAGAGCTGTGTGTGGGAACTGGTTGTCAGCCTCCAGATGCACCGTTCCACAGTGGGTCGTGGTTGCAAGGGTGTTCTCCCACATCGAGGGAGAGGGTCCCCAGAATGAGTTTGGGGTTGAGCTTGGTCAGGACCAGGAAGGCAGCCAGCACAAAGTGCTGCAGAAACTGCAGCATGGGTGTGTGGGACCATCGCATGCCCAGGGGCAGCTGCAGCTCCATTACACAAAGAGAAAAGCAGTGGCATCCAAAAAAGCTTGGCAACCACTGCGAGAGCTTTGCTGTGCCTCAAAGAGGTAGCAAGCATGCAGCAGAAGCAGAGAAACGGCTGTCCAGGGGGCCCCCTTTAAGCGAGTGTCTCTGCTAGGCTCCGGCACCAGCACTCAGAAGCAACTGGTGACCTAAAACCTTCCTGAGGTGGTTCTGAGTGGCCTTTTATGCGAGAGAGCATCCTATCAGTCTGGATGCTATCTTTCAGAAAAGCAGACTGTTTTTTTTATTTGCTTAGCCAGTGTGGACATGCTCTTCTGGAAGAAGTTTTTTCCAGAAGATTCTCCAAATGAAGCCTACAGTCTAGATATAGCCTGACAAGATGTAAGCTCTCTGAAATGGTAGTGCCCTGATTCACATCAAGAAGGCTATTCTGGAACTAAGAATAAGCTATGGGAAAAGCCCAGTGTACATAAAAAAGGAACCTAAAATTCTGACTTGCAAGGTGAACGTTATAGAGAACTGAAATGTGCAGCATTATTTGCTCAGAAATTGGAGCTGTTTTTGTTAATTGTTGCATGCAACAAATCCATAAACCTAGACATTGGCTCCTCTCAAAGTACATCAATTTTTTCCCCATAAACTTAGGCAGAATCCTAATTCCCAGCAAAAACACTGGGCAGTTCCATGGCAAAGACTAGCAATTCTTCAGGCTGCAAAATTAGCTTAAATCCCCACAATCTCTCTTGTTCCACAAAGGAAAAAATGCTTCATGAAACTCATATAAACCAGCACGACACCTGCTTATTCCATATTTGTCCATCCTCCCAAAAGACACAGCCTAGCTCCAAATATAAATCATATACAGTGTCTGTGGCTGCGCAAAGGGTTTCCCCTTTAGAATACAGTGGTTCTAAAGTCATACTGTAGTGAGTCATTCCAAATGGAAACACATGGTACAAGCTACAGAGAAGGGCAAGAGGTGACGAGAATATCTAGGAAAGGTTATTGATTTGGAGAGGTGGATTCTGTAGAGCGTATATAGAAATGTGTTTCAGTTCTAGTTCAGGAAAAAAGGAAATGTTAACTTTTAAAAGGCGGTCAGGTGTTAATAGCTACGAGTATGTCTACATTAGCTACTCTAGTTCGAACTAGGGTGGCTAATGTAATCATTCGAACTTGCAAATGAAGCTTGGGATTTAAATATCCCGGGCTTCATTTGCATGTTCCCAGGGGCCGCCATTTTTAAATGCCCGGTAGTTCGAACTACTTGCCCGCGGCTACATGTGGCAAGGGCTAGGTAGTTCAAATTAAAGCTCCTAATTCAAACTACCTAGCCCATGCCACATGTAGCTGCGGGCAAGTAGTTCAAACTACCGGGCACTTAAAAATGGCGGCACCCGGGAACATGCAAATGAAGCCCGGGATATTTAAATCCCAGGCTTCATTTGCAAATTCGAATGACTAAATTAGCCACTCTAGTTCAAACTAGGGTGGCAGTGTAGACATACCCTACTTGTATCATTGAGATTCCTTCCCTTATTGAGATACCGTTAGCTGCTGCAGTAGCCTTTAGGGGATAGCTTTTACCTTTCTCTTTCTATATCTTTTGCCAAGGAAAAGAATGCAACATGTATAGTCCTTCTACTACCAGTGCTTCTTAAATTCAGTTCCCTTGGCTGATCTCTCCCTAGCAGTGGATTCAGATTTGTAGATGCTCAGTATCCATTATGTGAGTGTCCTACTCGTATTCTCTGAGGTCTGACACCTGGATATTATTAGGCCTGCATAGCAGATAAGAGTCAATTGCCATCCTTGTTATGAATCTTTTTGGTGTGATTTTTAAAATATAGATATTCTTCTAGAAATCAACCTAAAAACTTCACTTAAGATGAAATTCCAAGGAAATCTGAACATGTTATTGTCTGAAGATATACTAGTAGCGGAACACAAACAACTATAATTTCACCAGGCAATAATCATTACACCAGGCAATAATCATTTATTATGATGAAGGCCACAATGCTGAAGAAAATTATGCACATGTTTAACTTTATATAGAGGTGAGTAAATAATGGGTTTCTTATTTTTGGTTCATTGGCAATTCCAAAAATTAGAAAAAATAATTATTTTGGGCCAAACAATTTTTTTTAACCTGGAATGGAGTGCTTGGTTCATTTCTGAACTTTTTAAAATGACTGGGTTTTAAAAGAAACAACAAACTTTTAAAGTGAAAACTCATTTCAAAGAAAAAAATCAACATGAAATATGTATGTTAATTAAAATATTATTTAGACTGATGTAATTTGGCAAACCCAACATGAATTTCTGAAATATTTAGGTGTCTCAACTCTGCATTTTTCACAAAAAAGTTCTGGCTGAAAACTTTGACTTTGCATTAACTTTACATACTGGGAGGAGCCCTGTTGCCTTCAATGGGACTACTCACAGAGCATAAATATTAAGTGTATGCAAAATTGTTGGCAGGACTTGGGCTAAGATATTTTAGTATTTGTGGTTACAGATAACATTAATACATCTTTAAAATAGTTTATATTTCTTCTTCATGATGCTATTACAAGGACCTGCAAGGAATGTATACCATAGCCTTGATTACCTTGAGCTTAGTGTGCTCCCATTGAAGTGATACACAGGGGATGGAGTGGAGGCCAAAATATTTTTGAAAATAGGATCGGGGATTAAATGCACCCAAAACGTAATAATGATAAGGCTTTGCAAACTGCTACTTTCAATGTTCCTTAAGATAAGAATGGAACTTTAACAAAAACTGTAATTTGTAGCAAAATTGTGTTATTTTCTCAAAGAATTTCAGTAATATATTTAAGTGCTTCTTTGGGAGCAACTGATTAACAAGAGCAGGATATTTATGATTTCCGCTATAACTTTACCTCAGTTGATGATATTACTTTTATAATCATTGCTCCAGTGGACGATAGCAATAAGTAGTGTCATGACATCAAGCAAACTAGCTGCATCTTATTTCCCCTTCATGTTATTACTTATATCTCGAGAAGGGATACACTTTGCCATTTTCTAATTTATTTACAATTCCCTCATTCTGAGAACGCACTAATGGAATTGCCAAACTTTCTGCCGTATATCAGATAAATTTGAAACTCCATGGCAATATGCTGACACAGCAGTACAGGGGTGACCTTGTCCTCAGTCCAGATTCTAATGACGCAGGTTGCAAGGAAAGCAGAGATCTGCAAAATAAATGTATCCTTCGAGGATACTTGTTATGAGAACAATAGACACAGGAACAAAACATAGCCATTCTCAGGACACATATATAACTAGAAATAGATGAGAACCTCTATCCACATGCTGCTCATGCACCACAGCTCCTCCCACCCTCCCCTGCACACCACGTACTGCCACTTCCGGCAACTTGACCAGATTGTCATGGAGTGGTGGGATAACCAGCAGTGGCTTCAGAACTTCCTCATACAAAAGGACACCTTCATGGAGCTGTGTGAGTGGTTCGCCTCTGCCCTCCAGCAATGGGACACCCACATGAGACCCTCGAGAAGCGGGTCGCCATCGCACTTTGGAAGTTTGCCACATCAGCCAGATACCGCTCCATCGGGAACCATTTTGGAGTGAGGAGATCAACTGTTGGGGCCATGCTTACACATGTATGACTCTCTTGCTATTGTCCTAGAAGGGTAGTGAACTACTGGAATGGGGTTTCCTGGGGCGGGGGGGGGGGGTGGACTCTCTTTCCTTGGGTCGGGGACCTCCCAAGGTCTCTGGCAACCCTGTGACTCTGTTTGTATCCGTCTATAGGTGATAAGTCATCAACACCATCCCGCTATGCAGGGTTGTCATCCTGGGCAACATGGACCCCATCAATGCCAGCTTTGCCACCATGGGCTTCCTCAACTATGGGAGGGGCATGTCGCCATCCAGGCCCCCAACCGCTGGGCCTCTGATTATATCAGTCAGAAGGGGTACTTTTAATGGTCCTGAAGGCCCTTGTTGACCATTGAGTCCGGTTCACCAACATCAGTGTCAGGTGGTAGAAGAAGGCGTATGACACCTGCATCATTAGGAACTCCAGCCTGTTCCAGAAGATGCACCTCAGCACTCTTTTCCCTACCAAACCATGAGGGTCAGGGACAGGGACATGCCAAAATGCATCATGGGGGACGCAGTCTACCCTTTGCTCTTGCGGTTGATGAAGCCCTACACGGGACACCTGGACCCCACAAAGAAAAGTTTCAATAGCAGTCTCAGCAGGGCCTGCATCGTGGTGGAGGGCATCGTCAGATGTTTGAAGGGGAGGTTCTGCTGAGTCCTCAACAGCATGGAGCTCAGTGAGCAAAACGTGCCGCAGGTGGTGGCATCCTGCTGTGTCCTGCATGGCCTATGCGAGAACAAGGGGGAGATGTTCAAGTCGGAACTGGTGCCCAGACATCAGAAGTGGAAGTGCACAATGTGCAGGGGAGAGTGGGAGGGCTCGAGTTGTATGAGCGGTGCCTGGAGAGAGGTGAGGTATGGCCCCACAAGGAGCTAGGGGTCCTGTTCCTGCAGAGCCATGAAGGCAGCCTGCAGAAGCAGCAGCAGGAGGTACACCAAGATATATAAGAGCTGTCAGCTGCTCAGAGGCAGCTCTAACTCCATGGCTAGAGTGCTGAGGTGTCCACAAGGGCAACCAGAGCAGGCAGAGAAAAGGCTTTGCTGTCCCTCAATGAGGTAGGCAAAGGAGGGGAGCTGAGGGCTACATGGTAGAAGCATGATGCACTCTGGATGGCGCTGGGGTTGCCTGGGAGAGTCTAGCTCCAGCCCTGCCTCTTCCACTTGAGACCATGCTGCTTCAGAGGGTGCAGAGACATAGACTCACCAAGCCCCTGGGCAAGATGGGGGGAGGGGTGTCAGCTTCACTGTTTGGCAGACATGATCTTGAAATAGGTTTCTGTTCACACAGTCAGGACCTGCTTTTGTTTGCTGTGTCAAATGTATATTATGCTTAAATTCTACAAACTATGTTCGTGTTGTTGCTTATCCCAGGAGGCCTACTTTCAAATGCATGAGGCCACCTTTCTAGAGCTCTGTGCCTGACTAACCCCCACCCTCCAGAGACACCCACTTGCAGCCTGCCACCCCCCTGGAAAAAATGGGTTTCAATCACCCTCTAGAAGCTCACCACCCCAGACAGCTACTGGTCGGTGGGCAACTAGCTTGGGGCAGGGTCAGTACGGTCCACCATTGGGGCCCTCCTTATGGAGGTAAGGAGTTCTTGGGCTGCAGACCCTGCACGGGGGAAAGTGTTGGATAAGGGAGACCCTCAGGAAAGGGGGGCAGGGAGGATGGAGTGGGGTTGGGGGAAATCCCGGTCCCTGGAGGCTTGTGCCATTTCACCCTCACACAGCCCTGCTGCTGGGGGGGAGCAGCCTCATAGGAGGTGGGTCCTTGGGCGTTTCAGGGGGAGCAAAAGAGGGGAGGGGGACAGGGACCTCCCAAGGGCTCACAAACCCCCTCTCTCATTCTCTGTTTTGTGTGTCTGTTTCCTTCTGCAGGTGGTGAGGGGCATCAACTCCCTGCTGCTGCAGACAGTCGTCCGTTAAGGAGACCTGGAGGCGACTGTGGCTGGATTTGCTGCCCTGGGGGTCCCCAGCTGTGGAGGAGCCATAGACGGGGCACACATCCCCATCCAAGCAATGGACCATCGAGTGGACCAGTGTATTAATCGGAAGGGCTACTTTTAGATTGTCCTGCAGGCCCTGGTGGACCACTGGGGACAATTTATGGACATTTTTGACAGGTGGTTGGATAGGGCACATAATGTCTGAGTGTTTAGAAAGTTGGCCCCGGGCACCTTTTTCCCATGCCGGGACTTTGCAGTCAGCAACATGCACATGCCACTGTGCATAGTGGGGGACACAGCATGCCCACGAATGCCCTGGCTAATGAAAACCTACACCAGCCACCTGGATCCTAGTAGGGACCTGTTTAATGCCTACCTGAACGGAGCCAGGATCCAGGTGGAGTGCACCTTTGGACACTTCAAGGCACATTTTCAGAACCTCCTCACCTACCTAGATAGAGGGGAGCACAACATCCCTCAGGTGATGGAAGCGTGCTGTATGCTCCACAATATTGTGGAGCAGAAGGGGGAGGCCTTCCTCCAGAAGTGAGGGGCAGATGCTGACGGTGAGGACCATGAGTTTAAGCAGCCCTGGACAGCTGCCACCTGCCAGGCCCATCAGGCTGGGGTGCACATCCGTGAGGCTCTGAGGGAGAGGTTCTCTAAAGGACCACGGTAAGTCTCTCCAACAGGGGCCTCTGCCTTACTGCTCTCTCCCTTTCCCCCCCTCAACATCTCCCTTTGCCCCTTCCCTGACCGCAAATAAACACACCTGTTTGGTTTTAGAACAAACGTACTCTTTTTATTACACATTCAGAAAAGGTGGGCATTGGAAGGGGGACTCTGGACTAGGAGGGGAGATTAGGACTGGGAGGGGGAGTGTGCCATCTCGGGGGAGGGGGACGGGACCTCATCGGGGTTCTGTGGGGGTGGGGACCATAAAGGGCTGGGCAGGAGGGGGGGCTAGAGTGAGGTCAGGATTGATAGGGGCCATGGGCATCACTTGGGGAGGGGGCATGGACATTGCTAGGGGAGGGATCAAAGGCATAACAGGGTGGACAGGTGGATGGGCAATGACCATAGGAGGGGGGGCAGGAGGGTGGAAGCCAGGAGCATCATCATCAGGCGGGAGTTCCACCATGTGGGCTATGATGGCACACATGGTGTCACACTGCTGCATCATTTGGTCCCAGGCACGCTCCTGCTACTCCAAGTCTGCATAGACCCTGTGCACCAGGGTCTGGTGGATGTCGTGGAGGACATTGATGTTCTGGTGCATCAGGTCCTCATGCACCCTGGCATGTCTGCGGGTCCCCTGGTCTCTGGCGGGTGGCTACAGTGGTGTGGGTTGGCCCTCAGTTCTGGCTGATCCGGCTGCGGAGAACACACAAGAGAGAAGGGCATTCAGTCATCTTTGCAGACACATTGCCTCAGGCCGTGCCCTCTTCTGTGAGCAGAGACCAACAGGCTGCGGCTCAGAGGAGGGGGATGTCCCAGGTGCAAGGCCATGAGTGGCCTGCATACCAGGCCCTGTCTCACAGGGGTCCAATGTGCCCAGAGGACCGTGCTGCCGCTTCCCCCCCTCCCACACACACACCATGGACAGGCAGGCAAGGGAAGTGTCTGGCCACAGTGGGATCCCCTCATGGGCAGCAGAGGAGTCAGGAGCAGCCTGGTCCTCTCTGGGGTCCGCACATGCAGGCATGCCTGTATGCTGTGTGCGGCACTCCTTGGTCTCTGTGCGGTCGTGCCTACACCCTTGCGGCTAGCCTGCTTCCAGCTGGGTGCCCCCTCTCCCCGGGGGCAGGACGTGTGTGGGCTTCCCCTGAGCCTGGCAGCAGGATCCTGGGCATATTCAGGGGCTGCCTGCTGTGTCCTCATGCCACATCCTTCCACTGCATGTGGTTGCATGTGCATGGACTTCAACATGATGTGCAGCCTGAGCGACACTCACCCCTCTACTCCCTGTGTGCCCACCTCCCCCGCCCTGTGCGTGTATGACAACTCATCTGAAGATCCCTCTCAGGCATCTGAGGGAGACCTGAGACACGTCTTGGCTGACGGTCACCGGCTCCAGTGAGAATGTCTCGGTGCCCAGCTCCTGCTCCTCCGGCTGTCCCTGGCCCTCCTGCTCCTCCTCCTCCTCCAGGGCGACATCCGGCTGGGCAACTACTGGGGTCTTGACCCTGGAGTCCACCAGGATGGGTGGGGAAGAAGTTTCCCCACCCCCCAGGATGTGGTGCAGCTCCTTGTAGTAAGGGCAGGTGTGGGGTCCTGCCCCTGAGTGTGAGCTGCGCTCTGCTGTGTGGGCATATCCGTGGTGGAGCTCCTTGACTTTGCTCCAGACTTGTTCCATCGTCCAGGCAGGGAGTCCCCACTCTGCCAGGGAGGTGGCCATCCGGGAATAAATGTCTGCTTTCCGACGTTTGGCCCGGGGATCTTGCAGAGTCTCCTCCTCGCCCCACAATTTGAGAAGGGACTGTATCTCTGGGCCAGACCACATCGGGGTGCACCTCTTTGTCCCCTGGGGGGGGGGAGGTTCTGGGACCCCTCCTGTTGCTCCCTTGCAGGGCCAGGAGGGTTGCGGGGGGATTGAGGCTTGACCATGGGTGTCCTGGCCTGTGGCAAGGAGAGTCAGGTGGTGCAGTGCTGCTGTCTGGACAGTTTCCTGCCATAAGGCTTGTCCAGGGTACCTGCAGCTTGAAGAGGTGACAGCAGACAAAAACTATAGAGTTGTGATTGCTTGGTATGGAATGGCCACCAGGGCACCTGTGCTTTTTCCTGGAGGCCTTTTCTTGCACAAAAAGCCCTCTTCCCCGTCCACACGTGCCTTTTGGCGAAAGAGGTCTTTCACAAAAGGGCTTCTTCTTCGTAGCAAGAGGAATACCAATTGTGCAACCCCCCCTCTGTTTTTCAGTTTATTGCCAAAAGAATGCAGTTGCAGTGTGGACATAATTCAGATTTTGTTGGAAACACAGACGTAGTATAGACATAGCTTCAGTATGGCTGCTGAAATCTGCCCTTCTGCCCATCTGTACTGAAGAATGGGCCGTTGGGACAAATTGGTTGAACCCTGGCATATGAGAAGCTGTTTCTGTGTAATGGTGAACAGCAAAATCCTCTAGGAATTTGGTTCCTATTGGCAACTACTTGTGCACTCTGTGGAAAAGAGAGAGGGTCTGAAGGAGACATGAGATCCCTGGGGAGAAGGGGGCACTGACAGGAATAGGATCCCTGCTGAGGGGAAGCCACAATCCCACCTCCTCCCCCCTTCTCCAAGAAATTGCTAAATGGTATCACTGAGGGGAGAGCTAGACACTGATAATAACTCATTTCTGTCCTGATCATGATCCAGAGCCATCCTTACCCATACACAGAATATACACCTGAAAATTTGGGGCACCACTGGGTCTTAATGTCTATCCATCCACCTCTTCCCATACCTATTCAGTGGCTCTGCTTCCTCCCAAGAAGCTCTGGTTAACGTAAAAGTGAAAAATCCTTCCAGACCAATTAGCAGAACTTGGAACCAGTGAAAGCGCCATTCAAGTGGTAATGAAGCCATTTAACAGGCATTTGCCAACCACAGCTATATACTGTCAGTTTCTGAATTTACTGTGCTGGTCTACAGGACCTTAGTTTAAAATTTGCTTTAAAAATATTTCATTCGTGCCTTGCTGAAGATTATAAAATCACGTCTCTAAAAATTACTGTCCCTGCCAGCTGCCACTGGGCCCACCAGTTTAATAGTACTGCATAGGGCCCATAAATCCTAAGGACAGCCCTGCTGTGATCAATAACAAATAGAGCATGATGAACCCAATCCAACAACCATCAAATCTATCCATTGACTTATAAAACTGTAACAAGAGAACAGCAGAGCTGGTATGCTGGCAGCCTCAACCAAGCAAACTGTCTATTTGCATAATTAAAAACAGGCCTCCTTTGACCTAAACCAGTTAATATACAGCCTCTCCTGGAAACAACGACTAAATAAAAATGTAGCAAAGAAAATATCCCTGGCAGGTTCTATAAATGGTTTTATCAGCCCATTGGTAAAATTTTCTTGACACTAAGAAAATAGCTGAAACTAAGGTCAAAACTGGCCCTAAAATTCAGGTTGGGGGCCATCTTAATATGTTTTGGGTGCTGTACCAACATAATACATTGAGACTTTTTGGCAGCTTCATAATATGTTATACTTTTAATAGACCTTCGTCCAGTCTGTGTTTTTTAGCACTTTGGGCTACCCAAATTTCCATATCGCTAATAGGACTTTTTTATTACCCTGTCATGTTCAGATAAAGAAAAATCTCACTCAGCATTGTAGTTCCAGAGCACCCCAAGTACTTAAGTGCCAGGGCACGAAAGCTTGGGCAAGAGGAAAACTAAAGTTGAAATCTTTGTCTCATCTCACTAGTTCATTATCTTTTCCAACCCATTATCTATCTACTTATCCAAGAACAACCATAAATGATTATAAAACGCAAGCCATGCTGGTTTAATTATTATTAAAAAAACTCCACGGTATTCATGGTTTCATATTTCAGGAAGTTCCCTTCAATGCAGAGAATACATTTTAAAAAAATGATGGCACTCCAGTCTAAAGTGTTCATTTGCCTCAGTTCCCTTTGTTTTAACTCCCCAAAATATCTGCACAGCACTTGAGGTCTACTGTTATACAACAAACTTGGAAGGGAAGGGAAAGGAAGAGAAAGGAAGGGGTGAACCCAACACAACATATATCAAGGTTTAAACTTACATTGAACTTAACTTCTCTTTAAACGCTTTGATCCCTGTTAAAATGCTAAATGGATCTCATCACTGCTTGACAAGGTTCTGACTTGACAGTGTAACTGGAATATTAGGGTTCAGTTAGATTCAACGTGAACCCAAGAGAAATAGGAGAGGAAATGAAGTGTTTTCTGGCCAGAGCTTGGTGGTTTTTGTGTGCGTTTGCAAAGGGTCTGAGAGGGCAAGAGGATCATTCTTTGTATACTGACTCCAGAGGAATCCAGCATCATAGCATTTGAACTCCCAGAATGCAAGCAACAAGGAGGGCTGCCAATTTGAACACTGAGGAAGCATGCAATGCAGTACATTACAGGGTGAACTAGGGGGTTCTCTTAGGTCATTGTATGTGTGATATAGCACTTTGGTGGCTCATATATTGAAAAGATAAGAGAACTTCTGCTAGTGCCAGGTGAAGGAGAACAAATAATTAAGAAGGCTCTTTGTCTGATAACCAAAATCCTGGCATTATTTCCAGTGATGAATATGCATGCAGTTTACCTTGATAATCTATGTGGATTTGTTTATACTGTGGGTTTCCCTCCTGCAACACATCACAGACATTCTGTATGCATGTGTCCAGGGCAGATGTTCTGCTTCCAGGGTATATTCAAATTATGCTCATCCTTCCCTCCCCAACTATCCCTCTTAGGTTATTGGCTAGACTAAAACTGCCATTTATATGGTTAACCATAATGTCTCCATACTACAGCCATGAAATACACATTAGAGCTCAAGGCCAATCTGGTAGAACTGTGCATTCATATCAATTCATGCACTCAAACCTCCACCAGTACTAGGAAAAGGTGTCAGAACATGCAGAGGCGAGGGAATGCAGCTGCAAAATCAAGCCACACCTACCTAATCTTCATTTTTTAGCCTGAGGCTACTTCTTTCATGTCTGTTTGCTGTGCTCTCACCAGGTTGGGTGGCTGCTAGAGTGGGCAATGCTCATGGCAAAGATCCTTTCCGCTCTGGCAAGGGAAAATCAAAATGCAAACTGTGTATCTTATTACGAGTCTATATCAAAAGAGCTTATTTTGAAATTTGGCGCTTATTTTGAATAAGGCACTATTCTGACAAATCCCTTAACCCTCGTGGAACAAGTGCTATGTGGATGCTGGAATAGCATGCCTGCTATTTCATGAAATAGCGGGCACGTTTAAAGATGTGGTGTTGCTATTTTGGGATACTGCCGGTATCCCAAAATAGAGCCGCAGTCTAAACATACCCTCAGTGAAACAGAGGGAGTTGAGCATAAACAGAGGAGATGGAGAGAAGATAAGCTGTGGTTGCTTTCTGCTTTCCTTTTCTTTTAGCTGCAGAACCCTAACGACATCCAACATTCTAGCAGCAAAATTTGTGATGCTATATGGGGGAATCTTTGGAATATTGTGGGGAGGATGGATGGATTTGGAGGGAGCTGTGTAATTGGATACCCATCTTGGATTATGGTGCAAATAATACTTTTTTTCCCTTCTGGCTTGTTGCTGAGCCCTGAACCCTGACCTCAAAAGGCAGTCCTCTCACCGCATTATTTCCAGGAACATCTTACTTAACTGACATGTCTTTGGGTGTTCAATGACTTAGCCACTTTCTTCAGAGCTATGGGTCATCAAGTGGCCTCTGTCCCCACCCACGCAACCTGAAGATTTTCTTTGGGCTTGAATTTGTAAGGGATGATTTTCATATAAACCTTATTGAGGCTGGTGCAAAAAACTCACCTTCCCATTAATATTTTTCCATCAATTCCTATTGTTTAAACAATTATGAAACAGGAAGCTTTTTGCATGAGAAGCGCACATGTTTACCACGTGAACCTGCTGTGGGAAGCTAGTTTTTCCTGAAACTTTGGAATAATAAAATGTTACTAACCAGTCTTTGGCTAGATCGTTGTCATCTTAAGCCATGCAGATATTTAACTGTGGCCACGTCACCTCTCATGGCAACAGCTGTTTATTGCCCCATTCTGTTTAACGTCTGCTTCAAAGCAATAATCCTCTTGAAGATTCTGATGTATCTGCCAGCTGTTTCTAATATACCAGGAAAGTTACTACCCTATAAATGACAGTAATTCAATATTCTTTATCATTTAAAAACTGCCTGGAAGAATAAGGCTTAGTCTGAACACAAATATTCTGATCATGTGCTCTTTTTGCTCTTTTCCCTGGAAGGTTATTCATTGTGAATGATAACAAGCGAAGAGAAAATAAAAACAGAACTGCACACCAAAGTCAGGCATGCACCCAACTGCAATAACAAGGGTGACTAAAGAAAACTGCTGTACTATAAAATGAACAGGAAATTGCAAAGATGTAAAGTTTTAGAATGACAGTTTACAATAAGGTCCTGAATGCACTTTTTTTCTCTCACAATCCAACATGGGCCAAAACACTATGAAGAATGGGAAGTCAGAAATGCCTTCAACTTTGGGTTCATATTCACCCAGGAATTCTAAATTAGAAATGTTGTTACTCAAGAGAACTCACTTTAACAACATTCAATCCCTTAACCAGTACAGGCAGTCCCCGAGTTACGCGGATCCGACTTATGTCGGATCCGCAGTTACGAACGGGGCCCGTCTCCCTGGTCTCCAGCAGACCAGGGAGAGGAAGCAAAGTGGTGGAGCACGTGGGCAGCGGACAGCCCAGACACGTCTGGGCTGTCCGCTGCCCGCGTGCTCTGCGGCTTTGCTCTGCTTTGCTCCCCATCTCCCTGGTCTGCAGACCAGGGGGATGGGGAGCAAAGCCACAGAACACGCGGGCAGCGGACAGCCCAGACGCGTCTGGGCTGTCCGCTGCCCGCATGCTCCGCGGCTTTGCTCTGCTTTTCTCCCCGTCCCCCGGGCTTCCTGGAATCAGCCGCTGATCAGTTTCAGCAGCAGCTGGCTTGGGGATGCCTGGGGTTCTTAAGTTGAATCTGTATGTAAGTCAGAACTGGCGTCCAGATTCAGCCGCTGTTGAAACTGATCAGTTTCAGCAGAGGCTGAATCTGGACGCCAATTCCGACTTACATACAGATTCAACTTAAGAACAAACCTACAGTCCCTATCTTGTATGTAACCCGGGGACTGCCTGTATTACACATGGATCTCAGCTATCTACTCTGGCAATAAAGGGCTTTCTTATTTGCTCTGGCAAAATATAAGCCCCTCCATTTTAAGGCACAAAAATCATATTTGGGTAGGCAAACACTTATTAATGCAGTTATGACATGTTTCTTCATGCCTTTAAAAAGTTGCTCTGGTATACCTCCAACAACAATGCTCTAGAGGAGTATAACACTCATCTGGCATGTATCAATATCACATGGCAAAGCACTATTTAATTTGTGTGTGATTAAAGGAGCGATGTTGCTCTGAAAAGACTGGTCCAGGCTGGCATGAGGGATATGCTTCTCCTAACAGTAAAGGAAATGTCCCTTAATGCAAATGGAAGTCAGTGGTTTTAGAGGCTAAATTACCAGAATTTTACTCCAGTTCCATATGACTTCAGTAACACTGCCCCTTGGCTGCAGCAGTTATATTTTTATTACAGTATGACTCTTGCATTTTCTGCAGTTTCAATCAGATATTTCATTTTTTTTTAAATAGGCAACATCATACACAACTGTTCTCTCAAAAGGAATTCTTCTACCCCAACATTTTCCTGAACATCTTTACAAGCTTGTTTAAAATTTTGAAATAAAAGGATTCAAAGATATCATAAAACTCTGTGCTTTTAAGGAGGATTTTGAGCTGGGAGACATTAGGACAAATTCTCCAGATATAAAGGAGTCAGGAATTGGAGTGGTAGGAAGAGCATGGAGAAAATGAAAAGAAAAATATTAGCCGAAGGAATATATTAAAATTAAATATACACTAATGGCATGTTCTCTTTTGTTGTTCTCATCCCAGGCTGCTGCTGTTGCTGTATTTGCACTGAATATCTTATTACAAAACACACAAGAAAGTGAAGAAGATATATAAAGGGTTGTTTTTGTAAGTTTGGTCTCAGATCATTGTGCACATATTTCATCTGGCTGCATCAAAGCACAACAAGCTACTTCAATTACTTCGGCACTTAGAAAAGACATGCATGAAAGAAAAATATGTCAAGGACGTGAAATGGCAAGTTTGTATTGGTGGCCTTTTCCCAGTGACATCTCAGTTTCCCAGCACTTTGCCATGCTGGGTCTTAGTCTGCAGCGAAAGTGGCTTCAAAATGGCAAATGTAATGAACAAAGCACATCAAGAGAGAGAGGGAGCTGCTTGCAGTCCCTGAAAAGTTCCCAACCATAGAGCCTGCAAGTTCTGAAGGATCATAACCCCAGCCTTGTTCACAGCGCATGGCACAGTCCTCCAGCCTCCCCTACAGGCCGCTGCTTGCCCATTATCACTGGGATATTGTTTACAGGTGGGCCTGAGCTACTGAGTTCAGCTTTGGAGCATAGGTCCTCCTGAGATTGGGGTTACTTGATTCTTGGGTTTTGCTTCTGTTACTAGCAGTGTTCATCAAGACAGCCTCTGAGGGTATGTCTACACTAGCTCGTTAATTCAAGCTAGGTAAGCAAAGCAGGTGGCCGGAGTTGCCATTTTGAAATTCCACTAGCCCGAAGTAAGTGCCGCGCGGCTTCATGCAGCAGTGAAACAGTAATTTGAACTAAGTCCTTAGTTTGAATTAACTGTTACTCCTCATGGGTTATGTCTACACTAGCCCCCCAGTTCAAACTAGGGAGGCTAATGTAGGCATTCAAAGTTGCAAATCAAACCTGGGATTTAAATATCCCAACGCTTGATTTGCATCTTTCCGGCCGGTCGCCATTTTTTGAAATTTACAAGTCCGGAGTAACTGCCTTGTTAAACCTCCTTGCAGGAGGAATAATAGGTAGTTTGATTTAGGGCTTTAATTCAAAATACCGAGTCCCTGCTGCGAGTAGACACGGGCAGTTACTCCGGACTTGTACATTTAAAAAAATGGCAACCGTCCGGGAACATGCAAATCAAGGGCGGAATATTTAAATCCCTGGCTTGATTTGCAAGTTTGAATGCCTACATTAGCCTCCCTAGTTCAAACTAGGGGGCTAGTGTAGACACCCCATGAAAAGTAACAGTTAATTCGAACTAAGGACTTAGTTCGAATTACTGTTTCACTGCTGCGTGTAGCCACACGGCACTTATTTCGGGCTAGTGGAATTTCAGAATGGCAACCGGACAATAAAGCCCGGGATATTTAAATCCTGGGCTTCATTTGCAACTCCGGTTACCTGCTTTGCCTACCTAGCTCGAATTAATGAGCTAGTGTAGACATACCCTGAGAAGACTATTAGTGCTGGCTGCCAACTGGGAAGAACCAGGGACAGTATTCACTGCCATATCTTCCCCCTTACTTCCCCATCTCTAACCTTCTTAGGAAAAATACTGGCATTAATGAAGCTGAAAGAACTTATGGGTATTACACCTGTAACCTGGTGTCCTGCATATTAACCAATGTTCCGATATTGGACCAGGATGGGTAGGAATGGTGTCCCTAGCTTCTGTTTGTCAGGGGCTGGAAATGAATGACAAAAGAGGGATCACTTGATGATTTCCCTGTTCTGTTCACTCCTGTGGCATCTGGCATTGGCCATTGTTAGAAGAAAAGAACGGCCATACTAGGTCAGACCAAAGGTCCATCTAGCCCAGTATCTTATGTTCTTATGACCACCCTTGGGTCCAAATTCAGCTCACAATGACTTCAAGTGAAGTTGCACATACACATCTGAGTATGTGGCCATTAACATAAACATATATCAATCCTTCCTTTACTACAGATGCTTTCACACAGTAGATAGTAATAGCAGATAATTCAGATTCAGAGGAGCAGTAACACTGATCAAGCAATTTATACTTATTATCCTGTTCAATACAGAGGAATGGGAGAGCAAATAAAGCACAGTTATGGATAAAAGAATAAATGATTTCAGTTCCTTGACTCTAGTGAAACAATAGCTTAACCGTCCAGTCTAGCAAGAGCCCAGGGCTGGAAAGCCTGAATGAGGTGTGGGGATTTCAATCCCATTGTGTGCGTGTTTTGTTCAGGGAACAGGCTGAAAGCAAAATACAGATCACCTCTGTCAAATTTGTCTCAGCACTCATTTTGTCATATCGGCAACCTTCTTCCTGACTATGAACTTTCCATTTTAATGCATTAGTAAAAGGTATTGATATTCTAAGATGTGAAAGAAAAAGTCAAGTGATTGATATGTAGCAACTTCCGTGTTGTGGTAGTGAAGAAAAAAATAATAGGCTATTAGAGAACGGAAAATTACTAGCAGTGGGAGACCATGTGTGTTGCTGTGAAGGCACACCTACAATTCCTTTTTGTCTTTTCTTTTCCCGCATTGCCACAATAGGATGACTTAGGATGGGGAAATCTGAAAATGACTCAATCTTAACTGTGAATGTGATTTAATTGCTCAAGATGTAGAGGTAGCTTTTTACTCTGGTTCATACCTAAATAGGAAGACTCACAATGCTTATTTAAGTTTTCATAAGAGCAGCTTCTTCTTTGTTAGCACAATTTACACCTACAGTTGATATAAAAGTACAAATATGCATGTTAACAACCTGAAATACTCATTGGCCAATATAAAGCAGGTCATTAGAGGTGTAAGTACACTCATCTTCATTTAAGTTATTTTTCAATTGCAAATATGATACCTAATCCCAACTCTTTTGAAAATTCAACCACATGTGTGCTTCCTCATGAAAGGTTATCCTAACTGATGGTTAGTGTACACTAGATGCATAGTATCAATGCAGAAGCATCTGTAGCTTTACAGCCAGTTGGCATTATAGCCCAAGTGGTTGAAGCTCCTTCACTAAGCTCCAAAGGTTGCAGATTGGGTTCTGCCTGTCGGTGTTACATAGGCACATTCCTAGTTATAAATTCATGGAAGTTAGGTCCATTGATACTTATAAGCCAAGATGGGTAGGAATAGTGTCCCTAGCCTCTATTTGTCAGAGGCTGGAAATGGTTGACACGAGAGGGATCACATGATGAATACTGTTCACTCCTTCTGGGACATCTGGCATTGGCCACTGTCGGCAGACAGGATGCTGGGTTAGATGGACCTTTGGTCTGACGCAGTATGGGCATTCTTATGTGCAGCTGTATCAGTCTAGTGTTTCTGGTGAAGAGCTCTCCCTTTGGCATTATAAATATGCCTCTGTGACAGGCAGCTGCTATATCAATGAGAGAAGCTCTCCCAGGCTATGCCTAGACTGAAGGCTTCTTCTGGAAGAAGCTTTTCCGGAAGAGATCTTCTGGAAAAATTTCTTGCAAAAGAGAGCATTCACACTGCAAAAACGTATCGAAAAAGAAATCTGTTTTTTTGAAAGATAGCGTCCACATTTATTGGCTGCTATCTCACATTTAAGTTGGGATTAGTATGGATGGAGTGGCCACCAGGTCACCTGTGTTTTTTCCTGGAGGCCTCTTCTTTTAAAAAAAAAACAACAACAACAACAAAAAAAACCACCTCTTCCCCATCCACACACACTTTTTTTCTAAAGAGTTCTTTTGGAAAAAGGCTTCTTCCTTGTAGAAAGAGGTTTACTGCTGTCAGAAAAACTCCTGCATTATTTTGACCTTCTGTTGAAAGAACATAATTGCAGTGTGGACGTAAGTGTAGGTTTTCCAGAAAAATGGTCGTTTTTCCAGAAAAACTCTTCAGTGTAGACACACTCCTGACATAGTTCTGTCCACAGTGGTGCTCAGTCGGTGTAACTTAATTTCAGTTGGGGGTGGCTCATTTACATCTCTGCTCAACAGAAATTATACTGAAGTAAGTGGGAATTTGGATCTGGCCTACGAGTGATAATTTAACATAGAAGTGGTAGGCTAATCTTCAGCTGGTATAAGTGGCATCACTCTATTGACCTGAGTGGAGTTATGTTGATTTACGTTGGTTGAGAATCTGTGCCAGAGACTTGTTATCCCAAGACTCACATTTAAAAGCTTTTAATGGTCATAAGAAAGCCTGTTCTCGTTAATGTGTATCATTACTGTACTGTGCCATATGTACCTTTAAGTTCTTTTTTATTGCTACTGCCCTGTTCAGCTTCAATCTGTAGCTGATGTACTTGGCACACTAGAGAAAGAAAAATTATAATTGTTGCCTTAGTATTGCTAATTCTGTAGCCAACCTTTGTTTGTTAACTCTTTTGCCCGTTCAGCTTAACATACAAAGAGAGGCCAAAGAATGGACATAACTGCTACCCACACACACTGAACGACCTACTGAATTTCAAGATTTTCTCTACTTCCCAATTTCCTGTAAAAATTCAGTCAGGGTTTGGTACCCAAAGCAACTACCTGTAAATGAGTGGCTGGAGATGCGTTGTGCTTATCAGCATTCTGCACCACTGCCATAAGCTGAAAAGGGAGGGGGTGCAAAAACATAAAGAGCTGAGGATATAAAAGGAGATTAGTGAGGTGGAAAATAAAGGCAGTGTCAAGTTATTTAGGGACAAAATTCACATACTTTTCGATGTTGTGCATTATAATAGTAGCACAAGGCATCCTGATTCTATGAATTTTTCTTGAATTTGATGGCTGCAGTAAGGAATAATTTAGGGGATAGGCAGGAGACAGTGGCACTTAACATAGACCCTACATTTAAAGACATCTGCATTGGTGTCACTGGTTCAAGAGGACAAAGATTCATCCTTCCCAGTCAGAGCATGAGATGAATGCATACAGAGTGAAAAGAGTAGATATTGCTGTTAATAGCTTGGCTTCTGCCTCATGCTCTTCTGATAATAGCAAAATCTATGGGGTCATTAGTAATTTTTTCCTTTCCCTCCCATGCTATCCCAACTATAACTGCCTGTCCACAGAAAAAGAGAGATACTGTTTTAAAGCAAATAAGCCAATGAATTCAGGCAAATATTTACACTTTGTAATGACTTGTGAGCACAAAGTATCAGAAGTAAAAATTCTACTGTCTGTGGGAGAGAAACCCCTGGTACCCTCACAAACCCTAACAGTAACTTTTTGCACAAATCCAGTAGTTAGACATGCAACAATTATGGAAATGTTACTGTTTTTAACACTCCTGCTTAAGATTTATGTAATGCTTTTTCCACAACAGATCACAAAATATTTAAAGATGGGGAAGCATTTTATCTTCGTGTTTACAGGCAGACAGGTTAAAACAATTGTTTAAGTTTGCATAGTTAGTAATGGTACAAACAGAACCTTTTCCTTAGTTTCACTCAGGCTACGGCTACACTGTAGCTTTCTTCTGGAAAAGCTTATGCAAATGAAGTGTGGCATAGAATATTAGCCTTCTTCTGGAAAGCTTATACAAATGAAGTATGGTGTAGAATATTGCTGCACTTCATTTGCATAATTAATTAGCAGCCGCTTTTGCGCAAGAGGTTTTTGCACAAAAAGGAGCTATGTAGAAAAAATGAGGAAGAACGGCTCTTGCACAAGAAAGGGTTTTTGCACAAAAGCCTTTTGCACAAAACAGGCTGCTAATTAATTATGCAAATAAAGTGTGGCGATATTCCACGTTGTGCTTCATTTGCATATGCTTTCTTGGAAGAAGGCTACAGTGTAGCCATAGCCACAGATAGCCTGTCAAGTTTAAGAGAAATGTCTAATGCTGCTTGGAGCAAAGAAGGAGAGAAATTATTGATAAGTGAGCCCTGCTAACCATATCTGAGATTAAATGATGCAGTTGATTTCAATAATATGCTGACCATTACACATGAATTACACAAGAATTATACGATTTCTCTTCCCATTTCTAAAAACAAAGATACATATATCAAATATTTAGACTTTTATAATTTATTAAAGGAATTCCCCCAAAAGAGGCTATTTGCTTTCGCCTGAAAGTAAACAATCTATAATAGTCAGTAGAGGATGGCGGGAGAAAAAGAAAATGTCATACAGAACATAAAAGAAAAATCAGTCTTCCACATTTTCCACCTTGATATTCCCCAAATCTTGCTGTGCCACCGTCAAATCATATATAGTAACTTCAATTTCTAAAATTCCTTTGGTTTCATACTTTGGTCTTCAGCCTATAAAGAATTAAACATGTGCCTAATATAGCAAATGTGAATTCGGTGGGACAAATTATATGCTTAAAGTTTAGTTTGCATATGTCTTTTGAAGGATCTGGACTTAAGATGATAGGCAAACTATGTAGGGAAGAATCATAGAATACTAGGACTGGAAGGGACCTCGAGAGGTATTGGATCCAGTCCCTTGCACTCATGGCAGGACCAAATACTGTCTAGACCATCCCTGATAGACATCTAACTGACTCTTAAATATCTCCAGAGATGGAGATTCCACAACCTCCCTGGGCAATTTATTCCAGTGTTTGACTACCCTGACAGTTAGGAACTTTTTCCTAATGTCCAACCTAAACCTCCCTTGCTGCAGTTTAAGCCCATTGCTTCTTGTTCTATCCTCAGAGGCCAAGATGGACAAGTTTTCTCCCTCTTCCTTATGACACCCTTTTAGATACCTGAAAACTGCTATCATGTCCCCCCTCAATCTTCTCTTTTCTAAACTAAACAAACCCAATTCTTTCAGCCTTCCTTCATAGGTCATGTTCTCTAGACTTTTATTCATTCTTGTTGCTCTTCTCTGGACCCTCTCCAATTTCTCCATATCTTCCTTGAAATGCAGTGCCCACAACTGGACACAATACTCCAACTGAGACCTAACCAGCGCAGAGTAGAGAGGAAGAATGACTTCTTGTGTCTTGCTCACAACACACCTGTTAATGCATCCCAGAATCACGTTTGCTTTTTTTGCAACAGCATCAAACTGCTGACTCATATTCAGCTTGTGGTCCACTAGATCCCTAGATCCCTTTCTGCCAGACTCCTTCCTAGACAGTCGCTTCCCATTCTGTATGTGTGAAACTGATTGTTCCTTCCTAAGTTGAGCACTTTGCATTTGTTTTTATTAAACTTCATCTTGTTTACCTCAGACCATTTCTCCAATTTGTCCAGATCATTTTGGACAATTAAGAACTCTTAATAATTAAATTGTTGCTATCTCCAAAGTGAAACATGGCTTTTTTTGAATAGCAGATAGCACCCAGTTTAAGCGATTAGGGTAGATATTAAAATTAAAATTATACAGAAAAATTCATAAGGAACTTATAGAGGCCAATGACAATTAATGGTACCTATGATGAAATATGACCATCTCTACTCAGACAAACTTCTTGGAAACTTCTATTGACAACAACACATCGTCTCCTTCTGGCTCCAGCAGCATAATGTCCCCAGTATGCTTATATCTCAGTTGAGATGAAAGAGAGGTGCCTACTGAATTACTGAATCACTTCTTGATGTGCCTAAGTAATCTTTAGAAGTGTGTAACACAAATACAGCTCCAGCCCAATTTTGATAACACGTACAAGCGGATGGACTCAGAGTTCCAGGTGACATGGCTTCAGGATACACCTGTGAAGTAATAATGCACATCTTTTAAGATCACACCAATGGTGGGTATTGAAAGAATTATCCTTAGTGTACACCGGGGCTTGGACACTTCTAAGGAGTTATTTTGAAATAACTCCCCTTATTTTGAAATTATAATCAGAGCGTCACGCTACTAAGTCCGTTATTTTGAAATAACAGGCTGGTTATTTTGAAATCTGTACTCCTGCTTTCCTCGGGGAATAACGCTTATTTTGAAATAGCTATAGTTAGTGTGGACGCTCCGCTGCTGCTATTTTGAAATAACTACTCCCCAGAGTCATTCAAAGTAATTACTCCCCAGTGCTTCCTGGGGCTCTAAGTCGAGATAGTGCATCCACAGTTACGGAGCCTGCCTCAGACTAATTTCAGGGCTCCCCCATAGTGCGGACATACTGTTTTGATTTTGTTTATTGGGGAGTTATTATTCTGAATTTAACTTAAAAACAATAAATAATCTGGTATCACTTTAAAGACTAACAAAACATGTAAATGGTATTAGTTATTTTGAAATAATTTCCTAGTGTAGACATGCCCCAAGTGAAATACCAGAGTCCAAATAATGAGCAAGAGGTGGTGGAGTCAGGGAGTATGTCTATACTACAGAGTTTTTTCGGAAAAATGTCTGTTTTTCTGACAAAACTTGAGGAACGTTCACACTGCAATTGTGTTCGTCTGCAAGAAAATCAAAAGAACAGAGGGTTTTTTCCAGCACTGGTAATCCTCATTCAATGAGGAAGACGCATTTTTGTGAAAGAGCTCTTTCAGAAAAAGGCATGTGTGGATGGGGAAGAGGGAGTTCTTTCGCAAGAAGAGGAAAGAGGAAAAAGCACAGGTGCCATGGTGGCCATTACATCCAGAGCAATCACAGCTTACATGGGAGAGAGCATCCATTCAGTCTGAATGCTCTCTTTCGAAAAACCAGATTGCTTTTTCAATGCACTTTTGCAATGTGGACATGCTCTTTTGGAAGAAGTTTTTTCAGAAGATCTCTGAAAGAAGCCTGTAGTCTAGATGGAGCCAGGCTTTGGCATAGGTTGTCAGCACAGCCTCTCTCACAATCATCAGCTAGCAAAATCTTACATTTTCAAAAAAACCCAGTTCCCAAAGAGTCAGGAACAAAAGGGCAAGTTCTGCAGCAGTGGACAGGCAATTCCCCCTGACAATTCCACTTCTACATGTTTCCCTTTAGCAGAGGCCATTATGTTTGCTGAAGAGCAGTGAAGAAGCATTCCTGGGGTGAGCTTATCATGCCATGTCCTCAGACCACCTTCTTGTTGCATATATAGTTATCAACATATACCTATCATCAAGCATGAGAGTTGCATGAAATGACTCCTTCACACCAATTATTAGCTACAGGCAGAATAAGGCACTGTGGACTTCAACTGAGCATTGTAAAAGCCTAGGCTACATCTATACTACAAGTTTTCTCCACAGAAAATATGCTAATGAGTGATTAATTGGCATAAGTCGCAATCACAGTAGCATATTTTCTGCCATTTCTTTTTGGGTGCAAAAAGAAATGGCAGAAAATATGCTAATGAGATCATGAATTATGCTAATGAGTCCCTCATTAGTATATTTTATGCTGAAAGATTTCGCAGTGAAGACATAGCCCTAATTTTTAGACCCTGTTTCCCCTGTTGGAACCAATAGCCTCAGGTTAGGCACACACACTCACTATACAATGGCTAGGTATGTAAGGGTGAGGTCCACAGAAGCCAGTGAGTTGAGTAAGGAGCTGCTTAAACTAGCCACTAGGAAACTCTGAGTTGAGGGGTGGGTCTTCAGTCCCCAGTCCTCAAAGGGACTGAGGTGCCTAATGCTATGCCTGAAGGAGACATCTATCTCTGCTTGCAATTCACAGCTGTGAACCCCCACCTGGAGTTACCTGCCTAAGACCTTTCCTGAAAAAAAAAAAAAAACCAGAGGAGGACCCACAGGCTCTACATCTCTGTGTGTGATTCTACACTCTTGTCAAACATCTCATCCTGGTGTAACTCCACTGACTTCAACAGCATACAGCTAGATTTATAGCAGTGAGAGGAGAATCAGGTGCCTGGTTCCAGCAGTTTCACATTCAGATAGGCAAATATAATAATCACCCCTGGATTTTAATCACCTTCCCCCCCCATGCTTCCCAAGGCTGGAGGGGAAGATGTTGGGTCCTTGGTATTGGAGTGGCTAGTATAAACAACATGGTCAGCTGTGAAATTTGGATTTGGGACTGGGATTTTGGCTCCATCCCCATCTCTAACTTTGCATGTCAATGATGATTCAGTTTCTTGTTGCATTTGGGGAGGGGAGGGGTTGGTGAGTGAATGAGTGAGAGGGGAAGCAATACACTTTTGTTGCAGTGGAAAGAAAATGAAAAGCTTATGCTCAAAGTGAGGACAAATGACAGTAAATCACTAGAAGCTTATGTAATAGAATATAGATTTCATTGGTACTCAGCAATGCATATTAATATATAAGTGAATCACTGCAGCTAGCAGGCTGTAAGCAGTACCATTTTAACAGGAGGCCCTTGGAATAAATCTTAATGGTATATGAAAAATGTTTCCATTTTGCTTTGCTAATCAACAGCTTTCTTCTTGATTGCTGTTTCCTGCTTATTTCTTGAAATAACTACATGCCCAGCTACACAAGCATCACCCAAATGAAAAATACACTGCGTCAGTGAGCTTTTAAAGCAGTCAGTGATTTGATACAAATGACACATCGAGTACCTTTCACAATAGTTTCATTGTGCAGAGTTGTCGTTTGTAAGGAGAATGACTAAAAAGCACTGTGCATGTAACAGATCACAGTCTGGGGTCTCAGGAGGTTGAATACATTCCAACATGTCGGCAGCTGATCAGGGTAGGAGGGCAACTAGGAATAGTTTCAGGATGGAACTTTATAAAACTTGACACTAGGGAAACCGTGCTACCTGCCCTGTCACTCAGAGTCTCACACACCAGGCACTTCAAGCAGTTACAAAGCAGGAGTTAAACGGCTCCCATCATATAACCCATAACTCAGGGTAAACACTGCTCAGCCTGCTTCTAGGACGGTTTTAAATCATTTCACTGCCCCTCCTTCTTCCCCCCTCCACCCTCTGAGCAGAACAGAGAGTACGAAAGTGCTGATCCCTCAGACAGCAAGTTAGACCTTGTGCTTTAGAGTACAAGGTCTATCCGCAAAATCCCAGGTCTTTTAATCCTGGAAATCATGCCTTTTATCCCTATAATCGTACTGGACACCTTGGGAGCAAGTTACAACAAAATAACAGCCCTACCATGTACTGTCACTGGTTACTAAATCCAATTCCCATTGAACTGTGAGGAAGGCAAAGAAAAAAAACCCACAAGAGCTTTGCCAATTTGCCCCCTCCAGGCTGAAGAAACAATTCCTCCCTCACCTCAGTGTAGACAGTCTGTCAGACCCACGTGCTCTGTACAACACCAAAACTACCAGTAGAGATGGGACTGAGGAAGGGGAAGGGTGTTTGTGGTACTGAAACAAAAACAAAACAACAAAAAAAGTGAACAAGGCTCAAGCTGAGGTTATATTAATGATAGGAGTGACTGAGCAACCAATCATCTTTATTCTCTCTCAGACTGGCCAATGAGGGGCTAAGAAACTCTGGAAGGGAAGATGCTACCCCTGCATCCATTGCATGGATTCTTCTTCAGTTTCCTTATCAGGCTGTGTAATCACTGGGCCTATCTTGTTTTCCACCCATTGAGGTGGCTGGTGGCAATGGCCTCCAGTGAAGTAATCTCAACTCATTAAGGGTCAGATAATGGCCAGGCTAGCACAATGGTGCAAGAGTGTAAGAAGGCACTTTTTATGCCCTGTACTGGTTGCCAACCAGCATTCACATGTGGATGTGAAGCAGGCTGAGCTTCTCATTGCCACTCTGATTGCATAAAAAAAAGCATGGCAGTCTTCACAGATTGGCCACCTGGCCCTAAAGAAATGCCATTTTCCATAGCTAGCCTCTGCATATGCCTTCCAACAGGGAGCAGAATATTACTCACTGCTGTTGCTGAACTAGCCATTGTGTCTGGTTAGCTGCAACAAAGAACTAAAGCAGCAAGAACTATTTTACCCTGACACCAAGCTAAGAGCTTGCATAAGGTGCTGGGATGAAATCATTTTCTGTAAATAAAATTAAGTTTTATTGAGCCTCCTAAACTGAGAGACACCAAGGGGTGTTTTTGAGGGCCACATACCTGCACCTTATTAACTAATCACACACTTACTGATAGCTCTTTCACAGAGCACTCCTGTACCAGATGGCCAGGACAGAACAGAACAGACTGGAGACTGCGGCTATGTCTACACTATAGCCTCTTGTGCAAAAAATATGCAAATGAGGCGAAGCGTGGAATATCGCTGTGCCTCATTTGCGTAATTAATTAGGCTCCTTTTTTGTGCAAGAGGCTTTTGCACAAAAAGAAGCCATCTACATAGCTCCTTTTTGCACAAAAAACCCCTCTTGCACAAGAGCCGTTATTCCTGAAAAAAAAGGAAGAATGGCTCTTGCGCAAGAGGGGGGTTTTGTACAAAAAGGAGCCGTGTAGACGGCTCCTTTTTGTGCAAAAGCCTCTTGTGCAAAAATGGAGCCTCAATAATTATGCAAATGAGGTGTGGCGATATTCCACGCTTTGCCTCATTTGCATATTTTTTTGCACAAGTGGCTATAGTGTAGATGTAGTCTGAGTGTAGCTAGTCGGCACAGCTTTGCCAGTATGCTGAAAGAACACACACCATGCCAGATATAAACCTATTTGAGTTCATGCCTTCTGGGAGAAGGAGAAGTAGAGAGTCATAATCTCCTGCCAGGGCTGTTCCGGAGGCAGCACAAGAATGAGCACACCTTCCTCTGGGTGTGCGGCAAAGCCATGACTAAATTCTCAAGAATGCATTTTGTCACATCATGGTGACTAAATCATTCATGAAACTGAAACATGGAAAGAAATACTTGCAGCATACACTGCATAAGGGGTGGGTAATAAGTGGCCCCCAGGCTGGTCTGCCAGGGTTGGCCCTAGGTGGGCTACCAGCTGCTTTATTTACTTGCATGTCCACAGGCAGGGTCACATGAAGCTCACTTTGGCTGTGAATTACTTTTTCCCAGCGTGGGGTGAGCTACCACTTCCTGCAGCTCCCAATGGCTGGGAACAGAGAACCACAGCCACTGGGATCTGCGAGCAGCCATACCTGCATATGTGGCCAATGGGCGGCTTATTGTCCACCCATACTCTGCACTCTAAACAGAAATGTCACATACAGAATCTTTCAGCACAACTGTGGAAACATCTCATGGTGATCAGGGGGCATTCATGCTTTTGAATGGTGACAGTACATGTTGCATGAAGTCAATGCATCATCTCATTTTTTCATGAGATGTTAAAAAGCAGGTGCAATGAAAGGACTTAGTCCTGATTTGCAAGGAGCTGCTCCTCAACTTGCTGTGGTGTCAAATTGTTGAGCTACATAGCAGCTGTTTTCTATAGAAACAAATTTGTACAAGCTCAAGGATGTGTTTGTAAAGTCCTTAAAAGCTTATGAACTGGATTTACACGATGTAAATGTACTTGTATATGAAGACTAAATTACTAATGAGAGGACCCTTCAATTCAAACCTTGAGAATGAGTGGACACAATTACAGGAAATGCAGTCTGATCATCCGATAATAGAAATGTTATAGTCAAAGCAGGCATTTTTAGTTAAGAAACTTGCATAAATTATATGAAGTCTGAACAGCTTTCTAATATCTTTTTATTTAACCCAAATACAAATGTTTATAGAGACACAGTTTAACCAGCTCTCACATATGGTATCTACCATTCAATCTTGAATAAGAAGTTCAGTAGTAGCTCATTTCACATAAAGGTATCTGTAAGGGTATGTCTACACTACAACGTTAATTCGAACTAACTTAGTTAATTAGTTAATTCGAACTAAGCTAATTCGAACTAACGGATCCAGACTAAAAAACTAGTTCGAATTAGCGTTTTGCTAATTCGAACTAGCATGTCCACATTAAATGGACCCTGAACCGGGCTTAAGGATGGCTGCAAGCAGTGCTGGTAGGGCATCAGAGGAGAACTTAGAGCGTGGAGCTGCTTTCTCAGGCTAGCTGAGGGCTGTGCTTAAAGGGTCCCGACCCCCACCCCGGACAGACAGTTCTCAGGGGTGCCCCGCTTGCAAAGCAGTCCTGGCTTGGAGTGCCCGGACTACCCACACTGGGCACATCATACCACTCGGCCATCAGCCCGGCTGCACTTGCCGCAGGCTGCCATCTGGGGAGAGGGAACAATTGGGGGGCTGCAGGAGAGCTTCCACCCCCAGAAGCCCGCAGAGCCAGCCCAGTCTTCCCCATCGGGGGCTCGTATCCCATTCCTCCCTCACCTCCTTCCACTTACCCTTCCCTAGCCCCTCTTTTTGATGTCCAAAATAAAGATAACGTGTCTTCCAAAATGGAATCTGTCTTTATTGAACAAAACTGGGGGAGACTGGGAAAAGGAGGTGGGAGAGAGGAAGAGAGAGGCTGGGAAAAGGGAGGGCAACTAAAATGATCAGGGGTTGGGAACAGGTCCCATATGAAGAGAGGCTAAAGAGACTGGGACTTTTCAGCTTAGAAAAGAGGAGACGGAGGGGGGACAGGATAGAGGTCTCTAAAAGCATGAGTGGTGTGGAGAGGGTGCATCAAGAAAAGTTCTTCATTAGTTCCCATAAAGAAGGACTGGAGGATACCAAAGGAAAGGAATGGGTAGCAGGCTTCAAACTAGTAACAGAAAGTTTTTCTTCACAAAGCAAAGAGTCAACCTGTGGAACTCCTTGCTGCAGGAGGCTGTGAAGGCTAGAACTAGAACAGAGTTTAAAGGGAAGTGAGATCAAGTCATGGAGACTGGGTCCATGGAGTGGTATTAGCCAGGGGATAGGAGTGGTGTCCCTGCCCAAGGTTTGTGGAAGGCTGGAGAGGGATGGCACGAGACAAATGGCTTGGTCACTGTCTTCAGTCCATCCCTTCCAGGGTTCCTAGGGTTGGCCGCTGTCGGTAGACAGGCTACTGGGCTAGATGAACCTTTGGTCTGACCCAGTACGGCCATTGTAAGCTCAGGGTCAGGGGTTTCACTGGACCACCTTGATTCTCTTGCACACCTGCTCCTGGGTGGCCAGGCTGGCAGCTCTCCTGCCCTAGACAGCTACTTTCCTGTGCCTAGTGCGGAGATCGTGGACGAGGTCCAAGATGTCCGCACTAGCCCAGGCGGGTGCCCGCCTCTTGCGGTCCCGGGCAAGCTCCCGGGAGCCGCCAGCCTGGTCCCGGGAAGAGGGGGAGGGCTGGGGGGCATCGGGTGGCTGGCTCGAGCCGTGCCTGGTGCAGGGTCTGCTGGCTGGGTGCTGGCAGGCTTGCACCTAGCACGGGCACCGTAGCCAGCCCGTGCCCCTTTAAGGGGTCCGGGGCCGGGAGGGGGGCAGAAGAGTTTCCCTGGTGTTGGCCAGAGTGGCCACCAGAGAAAGCAGGGGAGGGCTAGGCTCCCACTAGTTCAAATTAAGGGGCTACACATCCCTTAATTCGAACTAGCTACTTCAAACTAGACTTAATCCTCGTAAAATGACATTTTCCTTGTTCGAACTAAGCGCTCCGTTAGTTCGAATTAAATTCAAACTAACGGAGCGCTAGTGTAGCGCCTATGAAAGTTAGTTCGAACTAACATCCGTTAGTTCGAACTAACTTTGTAGTGTAGACATACCCTAAGTTATCTTTGAGCACATAGGCACTAAGTGTCCCCAATGCCGTCAACTTTGAATTATAAAGATTTAGTTAGTGGAGACTGCTCATACTAATACCATGGCTGCAAATATCCCCTGAATTTTCACTAACCAAAAACTTGAAATAGTAAATGGTATATTAATGGAATGCAATAAATTAAACATGTACCAAAAAGATTAAAATGATAGAATATACTACTTATAATTTTTACCTCATTTTTTTTTGGCTAGTCAGTCTGTGGTGATTGTCTGCAATTCTATTACTTAGGAGATTTAAGAAGAAAATGTATTTGTAGTGCAGAAGTTGATTGACCTATTTTTAGTTCTGCCTTTTATTTAGCAAGCTCACCATCTAATATGGACCTTCCTCAAATGATTGTAATTAAAAATAAAACATCAGGGAGCGCATGTATATAAATAAATGGGTCCAATCCTATAGCTCTGTGGCATGCTTTTTCCTTGAATAGTAAATTGTATTCCTCCCAACAGTGGGAATAAGTACATTATTCAAAAATCAGAATGATCGTTTAGAAGGTTCAGCTACTCTTTTGTATTGGATTTTATGGCACACATGCATCTTATGCTGACTAGAACAAAAATTCTTCATATTTGCCAGTCATTTGGGGGCTCAAATTCAGGCTACTTAGTATTATCTGAACTGAAAGAGGTGACCCTTCCCACAAACACCACTAGGCCAGCCTATCAACCTTAATAGAAAACATACTCTGTCACTGAGCTATCCACACTATGTACTCATGTTGATCACACCTGGTAAAGGAGGAGGCCATATGGACAGAGCTTATCTTCTGTGAATGTTTTTCCCCACCATCCCCCAATAAAACTTTTTCTCTAATACAGCTAGAATTTGCAAACCCTCATTTATCTTTCATTGGTATACATATGATATTTTGGCTCTTCAAAAATTTTGGCTCTCAAGTTTTCTAAGGGTATGTCTACACTAGCCCCCTAGTTCGAACTAGGGAGGCTAATGTAGGCATTCAAAGTTGCAAATGAAGCCCGGGATTTAAATATCCCGGGCTTCATTTGCATCTTCCCGGGCTCCACCATTTTTAAATCCCCCTTAGTCCGAACTCCATGTCCACGGCTACACGCGGCACGGATTAGGTAGTTTGAATTAGGATCTAATTCAAACTACCGGTACACCTCGTTCCCTTTAAAGGTATGGAAACTGAGCCCAGCGCTACTACATGGGACAACTGCAGTCCCCACATCACAAACAGGCAGCCAATGGCAGCTGCGCCGGTGTAGATCACAGGGGGATGGGAGACCACAGAGAAGCAGGAGCATCCAACCCCCTCTCCTCCTGCAGCTCCCCATGTGTCCCCCAGCCCATATCCCTGCAGCCCAGGTCCCTGACATGCGAGCGCCACTGCAGCCAAGCCAGGGAGGCCCCCCTTTGGTGTAGGCAGAGCCCCAAACAAGCCCCACAAAAGGGAGGTGTCCACCCATGCAGGAAGGCTGAGGTGGGCAGGGACTTTGTGTCAGCTCTACCATTTCTTGCACTTAGTTGAGTCCATTCTTTGGAAGGTGTAGAGATCGACAAAATCGATCCAAACAAATTCGTGGGCAACAATGTTTGCCATAAAGACGCCTTAGAAGAATTACAGCATCTTCGAAGCCTTCCTCCTTTTAACCAACAAAACAATGGAGCAATCACCTCAATTCCTTTATCCTTTCCATAAACACAGCTGATTTTAATTAACAATGTAGCTACCTAGTGTAAAAAATATTTTGTAAAACAGTCTAGCTCAAAATACATAAGAATATCAAAATGAACCATGCAGGTTTTATTAGTTGAAACATATTAGATTTAAGACCAAAAAGACAAAAATAAAAAAAAATAAAAACACTTTTTAAAAATACAATCTTTCTAAAAGTGTACCAAAAGACTAAAAATGATAAAGAAAGTGCACCAAAAAGTCAAAAATAAAGTTTTAAGCTGAACTGAAGGAGAAAGATTGGATGGTTAAGTACGATTCAAGGTAGTTGTTAACTGTTAGCCATCCAATCTTTCTCCTACATTGCTAGCTTAAAACTTTATTTTTGACTTTTTGGTGCACTTTTTTAATATACTCTTCTGTTCTTACCATTGAATCCATCATATTCAACTATACTTTCCTACCATACACTCCCAGTGGAGTAATATACCAGTAACTATCCCTTGACACTCTAATTATTTGAGAATAAGAAGGGGAGACCTTTAATGAACTGATTACATTGCTTTAATAAAAATCCTGCTCTAAATGAGTTAGGTTGACATGCCTTGTTATGAGACATCATGTTTAGTTACATAAAGCAATATCATTGATGTGAACATCAGATAAAATGAGAAAAAACATTTCAGATAATATTTTTAGCAGTTGCACCCCATTTAAATTTATTCATAAAGTGGAGATCTGAAATTCCAGCTTGTCCTCTCAGTTCAGGAGTTATTTCACATAGAGGGACCCAAAGCACTACTGAATTTGTTCTCCTGTTTTTGAAAGAAAAGCAATATAAACAGAAGATCAGATGCTTGTTGTCTGCATCTTTAATATGTCAGCACCTTCTGTCTAGGGGGAATGTTGTGCCAGACAGAATGCTGCATAAATAGTGTAGCAGACAAATTACATTACCTCTTGAGGTGTACACACTGACACACAAGTACCCTGAAATAACTAAATTACATCTTTTGTCCAAATCTCAGCCATTGCATTTCAAGTCGGGTAAAAAAAGAGTATTATTCTGTTTGTTCTGCTCAAAACTAATAAAAGCTGCCCTGTGTAGTCCTAGTAAAACATATACTTTCTATTAACTTCACATTAAAGTTTGCACTAATATACTCCCAAGCACAGAAAAATTATAAACAGGATGACATGACCTCCACAGCTATTACCTTTTAAAATGCTGTTGCATTTCTTTAAGTATTCGAACGTGACTGCATGAGTATATGAATGCTTAGAAAATTGGAAAAATGGCATATTCCTTCTGATATTTTCAGATGGGGTTTCCACTGAATAATATTGTAATTTAAACATAAGAGAAAGCCACTAAGGTTGTTTCCTTCCCAAATTATGGTGATTAATATTAGACATTATGCATGCACTCCATTGTATACACATTGCATTGTTAGCGCTGAAATTTTTTTTATAGGTTTGATTTATCTGTAGAGTAATGTAGTTAGAAAATCTAAATCAGATTTTTTCCTATTTGAACAGAAAGCAAAACAAAAACAAAGAAAAAAACTGCAATAACCTACCCCTACTTATTCCCGTGCCTTAAATTAATTTAAATGGTTGATGTTCACACAATAAACATTCCAAAAACTAGATTTTGCTATCCCTAAACACATTTTCAATATTGGAATGAAGAGCTTAAAAATTTTTTTTCCTTCCTCAACTTTTACCCCCAATTTTTGGTTACTACAGCTGTATCTATTAGAGAAAGATACTGTGAGAGAAAATTATTATTTTGTGTTAACACAATACATTAAACTAGCCTTTATTTTAGTGGTATTTTCATGTTTCTTTTAAATGCAATTTAGCAGGCAAACACAAGGGTTTACACTCTTCTTGGTGAATTCAAGGATTAATTTTATTTTCTTAATTGTACTGGCCTTAATCTTACTGAATAGACAATGAAACTCGTAGCTGAATGACTAAGTGCAACATTTGACAAATTTTTCAATTTTGTACAGTAAATTAAAATTTCATTGAAACGTTTGATTGCAGGTTAATTAAAATGCAAGATGCAAGTGAATTACCTATGTAAATAAGATATTGTGTAAGTTATGTAGCAATTACCCAGTCTACATTTATAAACTTATTGTTTTTCAATATATTGCAATAAATGTGCACTCTACAATTAAACAAGGAATTAAGCACAAATAGATATATGCAAGGTATTGACTATATCTATTTTAGGTACTTTTATGGTCCCCCTAGACAATCACTGTATTATCTGGGTGCCTCACAATCTTGAATGTACTTATCTTCACAACATCCACTTTAAGTGCTACTTATCCCCATTTTACAGATGTGGCACTAAAACACAGAGGGTTGCCTACAAGCCTTCCAGGCTGATTAGACAGATTTATGCTAGTGGGACTCTGAACATGCCAAAATACCAGTGTTCAGTTATGCTCACTCTTTATAGCCATTACATCATTATTTTTCATTCCTTTGAAGCTAACTCTTTGGAGGATGCAGATCTAGGGACAGTTCATGTTGCCTTATGAATCTCTTCTGGTTGCAGTCTGGAAAATGCCAGTATTCTAAAGGGTCCCATATTTTACTGAAGGAAACCTAATTGCCCAGCTGGAGCTAATATGAAGTCTCCTTAGTACTGGTTTTTATTCCTCATTATGAGATCACATTTCCAGCTCTGCTTATTTATTACACAAACATTCATTACCATATGGTTTGTATTGTCACAGGTAGTGAGGTGGGGCCATTTGGGACCCTGACATGGTTTCATTCTCTGTATTGCTACATAACAGCCATGCTCTGTCATAAGTTCCTTCAATAACAGAGTATTTTTTAAGGCTCTGGCACAGGCACATTGGTATGAAAAGTACCCCACCCCTCTCCTGCCATTGGTAGACACTTCCTTGAAAACATGACCAGATTTTCAGTGAAACAACTACTAAGCTCCAGAATCAAAATCTCCCTTCTGATTATGGCCAGAAAGGTTTGAATCACCATAGCCAAGTTTGATGTGCATTCTGAAAACTCATTCTCGTGATCAGAGTCACGCATGTGTGTGACTGCATCTGTGTGGGGCAAGTCAGTAGCTCATGGGGACTCATGCCAAGTCTGCTCTACTGCTTCAGTTTCTGTTGGTTTCAGATGCTGAGGTACTAGAGGTGTAGGAGACACTTTGAGTAAGAATGTGTGCTTTGGACTAAATAGGAGCAAATAATTGATTTTGGGGGTCAGGGATCAAACCAATAAACATATGGTTTGGTTCAAACTGAAACTGATTTTTTTTCTTGGCTAAAACCAACCAACCAAACAAAACAACAAACTGAAAAAGTTTCACTTTGGGTTAAACAAAACTTTTTGTTCAACCCAAAATGAATTTTGTTTTGGTTTATACTTTAAAAAATTAGCTAAATTACAAAACTAAAAAAACCCAACAAAGTCAAAACATCCCTTTGAAATGAAATATCAAAATGAATCATTTCTACCTTAAAATAAACCCATTTTTTCATCTGAAGCTAATAGTGAATTTGACCTGAATTCACAGATAGTTTAGGTGCCTGTCACAATGCATGTTTTTGCAAATTTAGTAATAATAATAATAAAAATTAATAAACCCTGCTCCACATTGGACTCCTCTGCATTTGCCTTCATGAACCTAGATGGGGAGGAAGTGAGTTCATTATTGGAGAATGTCAACATTTCTTCTATGTTTTTGTTACAAAACCAAAAATATAGTGTCAGCCAAATGCAAAAACAGGAGATTCAAAATGAAGTATAATGCGAGTTATCATAAATATGGGATAAATTCACACAGAATCCTACTTCCAGATGTCTGTCCACTCACTTAACTAATCATGTTCTTTGGACACAGATATTGGATGGTTTAAAAAGGAGTTGAAAGGTAATTTACTAAATTACTAGAGAAGAAACTTTATTCTCAGGATTGTAACCTTGAATATTATTTAATAATAGCTTATTATAAAAATGCCATTATTCTAGAACTATTTTTTAAAAGACCTGAAGACTTTTCTAACAGCTTCTCCGAGATAGTATTCCAGTCTTAGTACTCACAGGTACACCAATGCAACGGAGGATAGGGACACCATTCCTGCCCATCCTGGCTAGTTGCCATTGATGGACCTATCCTTCTTGAACTGCTTTTGTTCTTATTGGAACCCTGTTTAGTTTGGGCCTTTACACCATCCCCTGGCAAAGAAATATTTGTTGTTTGCTTTAAATCTGCTGACTATTCATTTCATTGGGTGATCTTGTTGTGTTATGTTAGTGAAAAAGTAAATAATATTTTCTCATTCAATTTTTCTGCACAATTCATGACTGCTAACATACTCCCACCCTGTTAGTCTTTTCTTTTCCAAGCTGAAAAGTCCCAGTATTTTTAATGTCTCCTCATAGGGAAGCTGTTCCTTACCCTTAATAATTTCTATTGCTCTTTATACCTTTTCCAAATCCAATATCTCTTTTTTTAGCTGGGGTAACCAGATCTGCATACAGTATTTAGGATGTGGGCATACAAAGGCTTTATATGGAGGCAATAAGATATTTTCTGTTTTATTAGCTATTCCTTTCCTAATGATTCCCAGTATTTGGTTAGCTATTTAGATTGCTACTGAACATTGAGCACATGTTTTCAAAAAACTATCCACAATGATCCCAAGATCTCTTTCTTGTGGGGTAACAGATAATTTAGACCTCATCATTTTTGACTTCATCATAGTTAGTATATTTTTCCATGTGAATTCCTTTGTATTTATCAATATTGAATTCCATCTGCCATTATGTTGCCCAGTCACCCAATTTTGTGATCAGCAGAGACTCAAAATGAAGCATTTGGACTGAACATCAGGGAAAACTTCCTAATGATAGGGCTCTAATAGATTGTGGAATAGTCTCCCAAGGGAAGTAGTGACATTTAAAATAGGACTAAACAAAAGAAATACACTCCAGTGTAGTGTGTGACACTACATTGGTAGCCATATGAACTATTTCTTCCCCCCCGCACACATTTCAAAATCCTGTAGTAGTTACAGCTTTGCTACTGATATGTGTTATGGGGCAAAACACGGATGATGATGTTTGCTATACCAGGATTTTGCATAACCAGAGTTATCACTGCGAGTTGAACCTCTCTGGTCTGGGAATCTCTGGTCTAGCACCATCTGTAGTCGAGCAGGACCATGGATGTTGCTGGACCAGAAAGCCCCCGGACAAGAGACACTCTACTCTGGGTAGTGGAGTCCTGGCACCCTGGGGCAGCCTCAAAGATGCAGAGTGTCCAGTGTCCGTGGGCTGGCTGTAGAGTTCCACTGGCCCCACAGTAATGGGACCCAGCAGCTCCGGAAGAGTGGAGCCCCAGCAGCACCAGGACAGGAGATCCCCAGTACACCGGAGCGGGGGAGCCCCAGTAGTCGAGAGCTGTGAAGCTCCTGCGGCCCTAGCACAGTGGGGTCTGGGAGCCTTTTAGGGAAGTGGAGCCCCACCAGCCCTGGGACTGGCTGAGGAGCTGGAAGCCCAATTTCCCAAGGGCAGGGGAGCCTGGCAGAGGGGTCTACTTCCCCTGGTCTGGAAAACACCCTGCTTCAGGACCAGTGAGGTCCTAAGGGTGCCAGGCTAGAGAGATCCAACCTTTAGTTTCATGAGAAGACACCTTAACACTGACTAGTGAAGGGTGAAATCCTAGTACTGTTGAAGTTCCTGAGAATTTAGCCATTGAATTAAGTAGGGGTGGGTAATATTCAGAGCTCAAAACATGATGAATAAACTTCAGCAGATCACTGGCCACTAACAACTTATGCTTAAGAGAAAAGTGCACATCAAACTGCAGAAGACTTCCCTATAGCAGGAAAGGCATACCCAAAGGTGAAGGAGGCCACAGGAGGCATTACCATCAGTGTCTGTTTCAATCCTAGGATACATCTAGACAACAAGCCTCTTTCAAAAGAGGCTTTTTCGAAAGAATCTTTCAAAAAAGCTTATTTCAAAAGAGCATCTAGACTGCAACCACTTATTTCGAAAAAGCGAGCCGCTTTTTTGAAAGAGAGCACCCAGGCAGTCTAGATGCTCTCCTCTGAAAAAGCCCTATTTGCATTCAAGAATGCCTTTTTTTTGAAAGAGCACTTTAGAAAAAAGGCCTTATTCCTTGTAAAATGAGGTTTACTGTGGTCAAAAAAACCGCTGTGTTCTTTCGATTTAATTTTGAAAGAACACGGTGGCAGTTTAGATTCAGGGGAAGTTTTTTTTAAAAAAAGTCCACTTTTTTTGAAAAAGGCCCTGTAGTCTAGACACTCCCTTAATGAGATAAAGTTCTGTATTCCCTCTTACGTATTTCAGTGCCTGTTCTTTCCACTCAATCTGCTTTTCTGTTCCAAGTGGAATGCTAACAACACTCTTTAATTTTTTTTTTTTACTGGATCAAAAACAAGAATAGCAGCTAAAATTAGCATCAAACAAAAGACAAAGTATTCAAAAGAATTTCTTGCTTTGAGAATTCTATGAGCATTAAGTGGCAAAAATCATTGAAAGGAATAAACCTACAGCACAGTGTGGCTGAGAGTATCAATTTTCTTTTAACTGAACAAAAAAAATGGTGTTTCTTTACAGGAGGAAAATAAATTGCACTGGGTCTAAAATAGTACTGTTTGACTTAAGCACGCCATTATGGCTGTGAGATATGTACAAAGGAACAATAGCAAAGCGACATTTGTTCTGGTGAGTTTTGCTACTATGTTTGATAATGAACTTTCTATATTAGTCTGTTCAAATCAATTAAAACCTACTTTCTAAATAAATCTAAGCTGGAAGCAAGAAAAAAGAGAAACAGCAGCTGATAGCCCCATTGATTTGTGCAAAAAAATTAATTTGTCCTTTGTTGTAAATTCTTTTTATCATGAGAATCTCTATCAACTGAAACATCGTGTTCCCAGTGAGTATCCTGAGGGCAACAGCAGGAGAAATTCAGTCAGTGCCATACAAATGCTCGGCTTCAGCCTGTGCAGAGGTGATCAATTCAAAGCGTAAACAATAACATTTAAAGAAATAATAAAAGGGAAATGAAAACAAGTAACAACATAATTAAAAGGCAGCCTCCTGAGATATGTGAAGAGGCAGGGGTTTGTGGAGTGGGGAAAGGGGGCAGAAAAACAATCCAATCCTTCAGCAGGAGGACTTCTGTTAGGAAAAAGCAATTCAAGAAAAATTGCTTTAAGAAGAAAATGGATTTTTTTTCCACAGCATGTAGAATTGGGCTTGAAAACCCAAGGATTGGATCAAATCAAATCCAAGTCACGGTAAAGAATAATCAATGCAACTTATGATTTGGCTGCAGGGAATCATTCAGCTCATATTCCTGTTCTTGAAACAATATAGCAGGGTTAATTACCAGTGCAAACACTCCCCGCTCCCCACACCAGCCACTCTTTTATGAAAAAGCATATTAACTTTAATAAATGGAGTTTTGCCTTTGACTTCACTAGACACAAAAGAAGGCCCCTAAACAGGTAATCTCAGTAGGGAACCAAAGACAGAAGAGGCCAGACACTGAATTCAATTTTCATCTCTAAAGACAGTTTCTTTAGAGGAGGCACAAAAATTGTGCCACCGTAGAGTTTAAAGCCAGAGGAGACTACCACATCATCTAGTATGACCTCATGTATGTCGCAGCTCACCAACACCATCCAGCATCTGCACACAAAACCCAACAAATGAAATTAGACCCATGTATTACAGCTCCTAGAAGACGAGACTCTACCACAGGCAGAGAATAGGAAGGATGGAGAAGCACCAGTGCCTATAACACCTGGAAAGGCATGGAAATGATTAAGTGAGATATACTCAGAAAATCCTGTTAAGTGTCCCGCATCCACATGCTGCAGAGGAAGGTGACCCTCCCCCCAGATCACCGTTAGCCATATATAGGGTCAGGTAGGAATTTTCTCCCAAAATCAGTCACAGAGCACATGGCAAGAATCGGGTGCTGGACTGGCTCGGCGAGAGAATACTCTGTGCCACCTCAGAATCTTGGCCTTCCCAGACTCTAGCTGCAACCATCCCAGAAAGGAACCTTCTAGTCTGAACCCCTGTATATCTGAGACCACTCTACACTTAGCACCCTACACTGAGCCCAACAATGGAAATGAGACCAAAGTAGTACAGCCCATGTCAGATAAAATGACTGTTTGTCACCAGCATAGAATGGGAAAGACTGAGGTGCACCTACACTATGGGGGAGGGGAGAAATCTTTTCCTGGCCCCTGCAGGTGGCTGGTTAAAAGCAGAAGCATGAATTTTAAGAGCATAAGACAAACTGGAATTGACCTCCAGGGCTGCTGAGCCTTGCCCCCTGCCACCACAAGCAACTCCATCATATCATTGCACTCATAAACGTGCCCATTTTTCTCTTAAATCTAATGTCGCTTGCCTCCACATCTGCTATTGGGAGGCTGCTTCAGAACCTCACCCCTCTGAGGGTTAGAAACTTTTTAATTTCCAACTTCAACTTGTTCATGGCCTGCTTATTTACATTTGTTCTTGTGCCAGCATTGTCCTTTAGTTTAATAGCTCTTCACCCACCCTGGCACTTACCCGTATTTATAGAGAGCAATCATACTGCCTCTCAGCCTTCTTTCTGCTAAATAATAAAAAATAAGCTCCGGGGGTACGCTTTTGTAAGGCAGGCCCTTCATTCTTCTAATCACCTGAGCAGCTCTTGTTTGCACCTCTTCCAGTTTAAATTAATCATTCTTGAAAATGGGTGAGCATATTTGTATATAATATTCCAAAGGAGGTTTTACAAGTGTCTTGTAAAATAGCTTTAGTACTTCTCTGTCTCTACTGGAAACATCTTTCCTATGCATCCTAGGATTGCATTTCTTTTTTTCACAGCTGCATCATGTTGTATGTCATAGTTATCCATCTTATGACTCACCCACGATCCAGCTCTCTCTCTTCTCCTCTGCCGCTTCCAGCTGAGGATCCCCTAGCTCTTGGCAAATTTCTTGAAAAATGCTTTAGTTTCATTTAAGAATATTTACTTTGTATATTTTGACATGGAATGTTGACCATTTCTATTTTAATGGATACCAAAAGTTAACTTTTTAAATCTCCATTTAATAATAGTGTTACTCCTCCAGTTGCCCAAAAGAATGAAAATTTTAATAAATAAAAATAAATAAAAATAAAAATAATCATAAACATTATCCTGCAACATTTTATATGTATTAGAGCTTTTCATGAACAGCGGTAGACTTGGGCATCCTGGAAACATTTTTAAATCAAAATGGGAATCTCCAATTTACTAAAGTTTGAGAACCACTGATTTAGAATATGGCACAGAGAGTACACTTACAAAGTTTGTGGATGACTCCAGACTGGAGAGGTTACAAGTGCTCTGGAGGCTGGCATTATAATTCAAAATGATCTGGAAAATTGGAGAAATGATATAAATGTAGACAGGATGAAATTCAATACGGACAATTGCAGAGTATTCCACTTAGGAAAGACCAATCTTTTGCATACACACAAAATGGGAAATGGCTATCTCAGAAGGAGTAAGGCAGAAAGAGATCTAAAGGTCATAGTGGGCCATAAGCTAAATATGAGTCAATAATGTAACACTTGCAAAAAAAAACAAAACCAAAAAACAACAACAAAAACCAAAACCTGTGAACATCATTCTGGGATGTATTAGCAGGAGTGTTGTAAGAAAGACACAAAATAATTTTTCCGCATTACTCCACACTGATTAGGCTTCTGATGGAATATTGTGTCCAGTTCTGCCACTGGAAATTGTGGACAAATTGGAAAAAGTCCAGAGATGAGCATTATGACATAAGACAGAAAATTAAAAAAGTTTATTTGATTAGTCTAGGGAAGAGAAGACTGAGAGGGGCAAAATAACAATTTAAAAGGTTGTTACAAGAAGGAAGGAGAAAAAATATTCTCCTTAAGCTCTGATGATAGGACAAGATGATGGGCTTCAGGTGAAGCAAGGGAGGTTTCTTCCTATCAGTGTGGCTAACAATTGGAATAAATTGCCTAAGTAGGGTGTGGAATCTTCATCACTGGAAATATTTAATCAGAGATTAGACAAACACCTGTAAAGGGTGGTCTAGAAGGTACTTGGTCCTTAGTATAAGGGACTGGAGTAGATGTCTTTTCATGTTCCCTTCCAGCCCTATGATTCTATATTAAATTTACTTCTCTCTCGTATATAAAAAAAATCACTTACTTGTCTCTCAGAAGAAAATCAGGTAGTGTGGTATGACCTACTTTTGGTAAATTCATGTTGTATTACCTCCCCTTTACCATTTATCTCCATTAAGTTAATTTTCCATTCCTTCAAAATTTGTTCTAAAGCCTTTCATGCTATTGAGGTCAGACCAAAAGGGCTGTAATAACTTGCATCATTTATTTGTCCTTTCTTAAATATAGGTATGATGTGAGCTATTTTCCAGTCATATGGTACTAACCCCGAATACACAGATTTATTATCCAATAGGTTCTTGGACTGCATTGGAGACAATTTTTCATTTCAGAAGGTTGAGAAAACTACTGGGGGGAAGCTGTTATAGATTTGATTTTAACAAATAGGGAAGAACTGGTTGAGAATATGAAAGTGGAAGGCAGCTTGGGTGAAAGTGATCATGAAATCATAGAGTTCATGACACTAAGGAATGGTAGAAGGGAGAACAGCAAAATAGAGACAATGGAAGGCACATTTTAGTAAACTCAGAGCTGGTAGGTAAGGTCTCATGGGAAGCAAGACTAAGAGGAAAAACAACTGAAGAGAATTGGCAGTTTTTCAAAGGAACATTATTATGGGCTCAAAAGCAAACTATTCCGCTGCATAGGAAAAATAGAAAGTATTGCAGAAGATCACCTTGGTTTAACTAGGAGATCTTGCATGATCTAAAAATCAAAAAGAAGTCACATAAAAAGTGGAAACTAGGTCAAATTTGAAGCACTTGGAAGAGGGGAAGGTGACCAGGAATAGTCAGCATGGATTCATGAAGGGCAAGTCGTGCCTAGCCAATCTGATTAGCTTCTACGATGAGGTAACTGGCTCTGTGGATATGGGGAAGTCAGTGGACATAATATACCTTGACTTTAGAAAGGCTTTTGATATAGTCTCCCACAACATTCTTGCCAACAAGTTAAGGGAATGTGGATTGGATAAATGGACGGTAAGATGGATAGAAAGCTGGCTGGAAGGTTGGGTACAGTGGGTAGTGATCAACGGCTCAATGTCAGGATAGTGGTCAGTTTCTAGCAGAGTGCCCCAAGGTTAGGTTCTGGGACTGGTTTTGTTCAACATCTTTATTAATCACCTGGATGAGGGGATGGATTGTACCCTCAGCAAGTTTGTGGATGACACTAAGCTAGGGAGAGAGGTAGACATGCTGGAGGGAAGGGATAGAGTCCAGAGTGACTTAGACAAATTGGTGGATTGGGCCAAAAGAAATCTGAAGAGGTTCAACAAGGACAAGTGTAGAGTCCTGCACTTGGGATGGAAGAATCCCAAGCATTGTTACAGGCTGGGGACCAACTGGCAAAGTAGCAGTTCTGCAGAAAAGGACCTGGGGATTACAGTGGATGAGAAGCTGGACATGAGTCAACAGTGTGCCCTAGTAGCCAAGAAGGCTAATGGCATACTAGGTTGCATTAAGAGGAGCATTGCCAGTCGATCCAGAGATGTGAGTATTCCTCTTTACTCGGCTGTGGTGAGGCCACATCTGGAGTATTGAGTCTAGTTATGGACACCCCACTACAAAAAGGATGTGAACACATTGAAGAATGTCCAGCGGAGGGCTATCAAAATGATTAGGGGGCTGGAGCATATGACCTATCAGGAGAGGATGAGGGAGTTGGGTCTATTTAGTTTGCAGAAGAGAAGAGTGATGGGGCATTTGATAGCATCCTTCAACTTCCAGAAGGGAGGTTCCAAAGAGGCTGGAGAAAGGCTGTTCACAGTAGTGATGGATGGCAGAAGAAGGAACAATGGTCTTAAGCTGAGGTGGGAGAGGTCCAGGTTGGATATTAGGAAAAACTATTTCACTAGGAGGGTGGTGAAACACTGGAATGGGTTACCTAGGGAAGTAGTGGAGTCTCCATCCCTAGACGTGTTTAGATCCCAGCTTGACAAAGCCTGGCTGGGTTGATTTAATTGGGATTGGTCCTGCCTTGGGCAGGGGCCTGGACTTGATGGCCTTCTAAGGTCTCTTCCAGCTCTATGATTCTATGAAATTACAAAGGATGAATATAAGCAAACAATACAGATATGCAGGGGCAAGATTAGAAAGGCAAAGGCACAAAAAGAGCTCTAACCAGATAGAGACATAACGGATAACAAGAAGTCACCCTATAAATATATTAGAAGCAAGAGGAAGACCAAGGACAGGTTAGGCCCATTGCTCAGTTAGGAGGGAGAAGCAATAACAGGAAGCTTGGAAATGGCAGAGGTGCTTAATGACTTCTTTGTTTCAGTCTTCACCAAGAAGTCTGATGATGAAGGAATGCCTAACATAGTGAATGCTAGTGGAAATGGGGTAGGCATAGAAGATAAAATAAAAAAAGAAAAAGTTAAAAATTAATTAGAAAAGTTAGATATCTGCAAGTCACCAGGGCCTGATCAAATCCTAGAATATTTGGGTATGTCCACATTTGCACCGACTTTCGAGAGGTATGCAAATGCAGACAAGTGAAATTGCAAATGAAGTGTGGATTTGAATTTCCTGTGCTTCATTTGCTTAATCGCGGACCTCCGCTATTTCAAAATAACAAATGCTGTGTAGACGTGATTATTTCAGGAGAAAACCCTTCTTCCGAAATAACCCTTATTCCTCATACAACAAGATTTACCGGTTATTTCGGAAGAAGGGCTTTCTCCCAAAATAACCGCGTCTACACAGCATTTGTTATTTCAAAATAGGGTATTTCGAAATAGTGGTGGTCCACGATTATGCAAATGAAGTGCGGGAAATTCAAATCCTCGCTTCATTTGCAATTTTGCTTGTCTGCATTTGCATCCCTTTCTCAAAAGATGGTGCAAGTGTAGACATACCCTTGAAGGAGCTGATAGAGGAGGCATCTGAGCTTTTAGCAATCATCTTTGAAAAATGATGGAAAACAGGAGAGATTCCAGAAGACTGGAATAGGGCATATATAGTGCCCATCTGTAAAAAGGGGAATAAGAGCAATCCAGGAAACTACAGACCAGTCAGTTTAACTTCTGTGCCAGGAAAGATAATGAAGCATGTAATTAAGGAATTCATCTGTAAATATCTGGAAGAAAATAAGGTGATAGGTGACAGCTAGCATGGATTTGTAAAGAACACATCATGTCAAACCAATCTGATAGCTTTCTTTGATAGGATAACAAGTCTTGCGGATAAGGAAGAAGAGGTGGACATGGAATACCTAGTCTTTGGTAAGGCATTTGATATGGTCTTGAATTATCTTCATATCAATAAACTAGGCATATACAACTTAGATGGGGACTACTATAAGATAGGTGCATAACTGGCTGGATAACTGTTCTCAGAGAGCCATTATTAATTCTTCACAATCACGCTGGAAGGGAATAACAAGTGAGATTCTGCAGGGGTCTGTTTTGGGACCAGTTCTGTTCAATATCTTCTTCAACAATTTAGATGATGGCATAGAGAATACACTTATTAAGTTTGCAGATGATACCAAGCTGGAAGGGGTTGCAAGTGTTTTGGAGGATAGGGTCAAAATTCAAAATTTTCTAGACAAACTGGAGAAATGGTCTGAGGTAAATAGGATGAAGTTAAATAAGAATAAATGCAAAGTGCTCCACTTAGGAAGGAACAATCAGTTTCACACATACAGAAAGGGAAGTGACTGTCTAGGAAGGAGTACTGCAGAAAGAGATCTAGAGATCATAGTGCACCACAAGCTAAATATGAGTCAGCAATGTGACACTTGCAAAAAAAACAAAAAAAAAAGCAGCAAACGTGATCCTGGGATGCATAAACAGGAGCACTGTGAGCAAGACATGAGAAGTTATTCTCCCTCTCTACTCTGCACTGATTAGGCCTCAATCGAATATTGTGTCCAGTTCTGGGCACCACATTTCAAGAAAGATGTGGAGAAATTAGAGAGGGTCCAGAGATGAGCAACAAGAATATTAAAGGTCTAGAGAACATGAGCTAAAAGGGAAGACTGAAATAATTGGGCTTGTTTATTTTGGAAAGGAGAAGACAGAGGTGACATGAATGCAGTTTTCAGGTATCTAAGGGTATGTCTACACTACAAAGTTAATTCGAACTAACAGACTTTAGTTCGAATTAACTTTGATAGACGCTACACATAGAAACCGCTAGTTCGAACTTAATTCGAACTAGCGGAGCGCTTAATTTGAACTAGGTAAACCTCATTCTACGAGGACTAATGCCTAGTTCGAATTAAGTAGTTCGAATTAAGGGCTGTGTAGCCACTTAATTCGAACTAGTGGGAGGCTAGCACTCCCCAGCTTTCACTGGTGGCCACTCAGGGCACCACCTCTTCTGCCCCCCTCCCAACCCCGGAGCCCTTAAAGGGGCACGGGCTGGTTACTGTGCCTGTGCCAGGTGCAAGCCTGCCAGGTGCAAGCCTGCCAGGACCCAGCCAGCAGACCCTGCACCTGGCACAGCACGAACCAGCCACCCGCTGCCACCCAGCCCTCTGCCTCTTCCCGGGACCAAGCTGGCGGCTCCCGGGAGCCTGCCTGGGTCCACAAGAGGTGGGCGCCTGCCTGGTCTAGTGTGCAGATTGTGGACCTCATCCACGACCTCCGCACTAGGCACAGGAAAGTGGTTGTCTAGGGCAGGATAGATGCCAGCCTGGCCACCCAGGATCAGGTTTACATGAAAAACCTCTTTTCTAAGCTGAAAAGTCCCAATCTCTTTAGCCTCTCTTCATATGGGACCTGTTCCAAACCCCTGATCATTTTAGTTGCCCTCCCCTCTCCCACCCTCTCTCTTCCCCTCTCCCACCTCCTTTTCCCAGTCTCCCCCAGTTTTGTTCAATAAAGAGAGTTTCTATTTTTGAACACACGTGTCCTTTATTTTGTACATCAGGAAGGGGGGCTAGGGAGGGGTAAGTGGAAGGAGGTGAGAGGAGAATGGGGCACGAGCCCCCGATGGGGAGGACTGGGGTGGCTCTGCGGGCTCCTAGGGGTGGAAGCTCTCCTGCAGCTCCCCGAGTACCCCCCTCCCCAGATGGCAGCCTGCGGCAAGTGCAGCCGGGCTGATGGCCGAATGCTGTGATGTGCCAAGTGTGGGCACTCAGGGCACTCCAAGCCAGGACTGCTTTGCAAGTGGGAAACCCCTGAGAACTGTCTGTCCGGGGTGGGAGTCGGGTCCCTTTAAGCACAACCCTCGGCTAGCCTAAGACAGCAGCTCCACGCTCTAAGGCCTAATCTGATGCCCTGCCAGCACTGCTTCCGGCCATCCTTAACCTCGGTTCAGAGTCCACTCAATGTGGACATTCTAATTCGAATTAGCAAAATGCTAATTCAAACTAGTTTTTAGGTCTAGATGCACTAGTTCGAATTAGCTTAGTTCGAATTAACTAATTCGAATTAAGTTAGTTCGAATTAGTGCTGTAGTGTAGACATACCCTAAAATGGTATCACAGGGAGGAGGGGGGAAATTGATCTCCTTGGCCTCTGATGATAGGACAAGAAACAATGGATTTAAAATGCAGCAAAGGAGGTTTAGGTTGGACATCAGGAAAATCTTCCTGCCTGTCAGGCTATGTCTACACTACAGAGTTTTTCTGGGATACCTTTGGTATCCCAGAAAAAACTCTGCTTCGTCCAGGGAATGTGTCTGCTCTTCTGCATTTTTTTGTGGAAGAGCAGACACGCTCTTTTGGAAGTCCTGTCTTCTTCCTTCCACCAGGAATAAGGGCTCTTCCGAAAGAAGAGGCTTTTCTGAAATTTGGCCTAGCCTTTTCCCAATAGATCACTGTAGTGTAGACATAGCCTCTGTGTGGTTAAACACTGGAGTAAATTGCTTAGGGAGGTTATGGAATCTCCATCACTGGAGATATTTAAGAGCAGGTTAGACAGACATATGTCAGGGATGGTCTAGATGGTGTTTGGTCCTGCCGTGAGGGCAATTGAGTGGATTTGATGACCTTGCTACCAGACTAGAAATTTCGTGTGCCAGTTTTTTCAGTATTCGGGTTAGAAATTATCCAGTTCCCCCAATTTGAACACATTAATCTCTTTAAGTGTTGATTCTATTTCAGATGTCATAGATTCCATTTCTATACTTTCAGGTCTTTCATCCTCATGTTTCATATTATCATTCTTACTAAAAAACAGAGGCAAAATGTTTATTTAGTTTTGAGGCCATAGATTAGATTTAGTCTCTTTCCCATCACACTGCATAGCAGCCATCATCCTTCCTTATTCCATTTTTATTTATATAACTACAAACCTCTTATTTATTTTAATTTCTTAAGCAAGAGCATATTCTGCTTGCCCTTTAGCAATTCTCACTTCATTTTCTCACCTCCGCAATTTAGCTATCTTTGCTCATCAACCTCTTTTTCCACTCCTCATTGGCTCTCACTTCTCATTCCTAAGAAGCTTTTTCAGATGGTTATTCATTCTACTGGACGAGCACCTTTCCCTAAATGACCCCTTTGCTTGAGATGGACATTTCAGATTGTTTTTACTGATAACTGATTTGAACACATTCCAAGCCTCCTCCATGTTTGCGTCTTTGAGCTCTTCAGTAATTTTACTTCTTTTCCTAATTTCCTTAATTTTTCAAATTCTGCCCTTTTGAAATAAAAAAACCCATAATTGATGTCCTGATTTTGATTATCCTTCCATCTAATTAAAACTGAATAAACTTCTGATTACTCGATTCAAGGCTATTTTCTACAATGAACTCTTCTATTATGTGCTCACTACTCACCAAAACCAAGTCTAAAATTGCATCACCTCTTGTTGTTTCAGTGACAATTTGATGACAAAAGCTATGGCCCATCACTCCCAGGAATAATTGGGCCCTATCAGTATTAGTTGCAAGTATTCTTCAGTCTATACCTGGGAAGTTAAAGTCTCACATTAAGATACAATTATGTGATTTCTTTCCAAGTCAGAGCTTGAGGGTCTACTGCAGACCTCCAGCAGTATCCTAATGGAGTTCTTTTACAATCTTTCTCCAAAGTGATTTTCAGCCAAACAGATTTTGTTTTGTCTATGCTATTTGTTTTTTTATTTCTTTATAGTTTACCTGTTCAGCAATGTATAGTCCTACCCTGTTACCTTCACCTTTAGTCCCATTGCTCTTAAACGGAGCAGACTTTTCAAAACCTATATTCCAGACATGAGAGCTATTCCACTATATTTCTGTTATTCCTAGAATATCTAGTTTGACTTTCTGCACCAGTCCTTCCAGTTTTTCCCAATTTGTAAACTGCTCACTAGCCATCTACATGGTTTACTGCTATTACTGTTCTTCAGTTAAGGAGGCAACTTTGGGCTCCAGCGTCATCAATCTGGCAGTTTTCATGAGCACTAAATTCACTAACAATAAACAAGAAGTAAATAATAGATTGTAAGCCATGATTTTCTTATAGGTTATTGCACTTTCTGGAACCCTCCCCGCAAATAATTGACTATCTACTCCCTGACTCCAAGAGTAGGTTCCAGTATGCATCAAATTTTTAACCGCTTGGTTTATCAAAATATACCTTTTCCCCTCTTCCCTAACCCACCCTACTTCCATAAAAGCAGACATTACTTATTAAAATCAGTACCCTCATCTTTTAGAGAAGACTTTTAAAAAGAGTTTTTTTAAGACACACGCTGTTATAGTTGCTGGTTGCTTAGGGCACAGGTTCTTCACAAAAAGGTAGAATCTATGTGGTTTTGCTGACAATGAAAATGGACCATTTGAATCTACACCAGCTCCTATCCACACGCAAATTGTAATGGTACCTTAATCCACTTCATAGTTTGGAGCAATAAATAATTAATTATTTTTCCTACACCGTTTCAGGGCTTCGATAGTTCTACAGCACTATGTCTGACTAATTGTTGAATAACATATCACCAATTTGATTCCCTCTGAAATAGGTAATAGCTTGTAATTATGTAGAACTGAGTAAGTTGGCAACAAGTACTTCACTGCCTGTAGCTCCTGAGTCATACAAATTGTAGTGTCAACAGAAACACAGACTATTGTAGGCTTGCTGCATTAGCCCAGCAGACTCTGTTAGAAAAACCGTATTCATTAGAATTATTGAGGGATAGGAAGTAAGCTAGTTGGCTTTGTTTTGATTTCCCAATATTTAAAAAAAAATCGATGGAATTAAAGAGTTAGTGAAAGATTTGTAGAGCCCAATTTGCATGAACTATTTACATGCCTTTACTATTCCATCCTCAACATTGTTGTAGATCCAGTTCCCAGAAACTTACCTAGCTGTTCTAACAATACCCACAATTCTTTCCAAGTAAACTCAACTCAATGCTCCTAACTGTCCTTCTTCACCCCTGTTTTGACCCTTGTCACTACTTCACAAGACATTTGTGTCTAGGAGTTGCTATTTCTCAATTCATTCTTTTTTCTCCTTCCTCCAGTTCTCTTAATCCTTCTCTTCTTTGTTCCAAATCTTTGAGAAAAATCCACTTACCTTGAGTCTAGCAACTTAGCATGCTGACACAACTTTGCATGATTTGTGATCCAGGAAACCCCAGGTGCTTCTCTCTGAGGCAAGGAGAAGCCCATGAGGAGCACTGACTCAGCAAACAGCTAGGTGGCTGAGAAGAAAGACATTGCCAAGTGATGCTTGAAGTGCACATTGGCGAAAACTGAGAACATGAAGGGCTTCTTTAGGGGGAGGAGGGGAAAGGCTGGAAACCAAGCTCATGGGCAAGAAAAAGCAAGTGAGTGTTGCTCCAGCAGCGTACTCACCCCTTGTGTGGGGGCATGAGCGGGACATACAGGCCATGTGGCTGTCAGCCAGACACATGCATGCACCATCTGGGATCAACACAGGTGCCATTACCTCTCAGGTCTTTATCTCCCCAAATCACATTCGCCCAGCTCTCCCAGTCACTTGAGCAGTAATGGGCAACCTAGGCTAGTGAGAGGGTCACATGAGTAGCCCTCCAACAACTCAGTGGGATGCAAGAGTCAACAGTATGACACAATTGCAAAAAAAGCAAACATGATTCTGAGACGCATTAACAGGAGTGTTATGAGCAAGACACCAGAAGTCATTCTTGCATTCTACTCTGCACTGAGTAGATCTCAATTGGAGTATTGCGTCCAGTTCTAGGCACCACATTTTAAGACAGATGTGGAGAAATTGGAGAAGTTCTAGAGAAGAGCAACAAAAATGATTAAAGGTCTAGAAAACATGAGCTATGAGGGAAGGCTGAAGGAATTGAGCTTGTTTAGTTTGGAAAAGACAAGACTGAGAGGGGACATGATAGTTGTTTTCAGGTATCTAAAAGAGTGTCACAGGGGAAGGGGGAATTGTTCTCCTTGGCCTTTGATAATAGGACAAAAAAGCAGTGGGCTTAAAATGCAGCAAGGGAGGTTTTGGTTGGACGTTAGGAAAAACTTCCTAACTGTCAGGATGGTTAAACACTGGAGTAAATTGCCCTGGGAGGTTGTAGACTCTCCATCACCGGAGATATTTAAGAGTAGGTTGGATAAACATCTCTCAGGGAGGATCTATATCAGGGCTACTCAACACGTGGCCCACAGGCTCATTTGTTTGCAGCACACGGGGCAGTTTGGCTTTTCTTTGGGCGCAACATGCAGCCCGCAGGTGGTAGCCAAAACAGAAAAGTAGTCAATATAATGGTCTTCTGTTGATATGTGATTTAATAGTTAAATTCCTGGACTGTCATTGCTCGTTAAAAGTGCTGTCATATGGGTGGAAATCGGGTAAATATTGCATGTTATTAATAGCAGCAGAAATGACTTAAATGGGGCCTGTGTGTTGTGTTGTCTTGCCTTAATCTTTGTATTCATGCCTGTCAGTGTGAAAGAAGCTATTTGCATATATTTGCATGTTTATGCAACCACACTTAAGTTGCGGCCCACGACATGTGCTATCATTGTTGCCGCTGAGGCTTTCAAAGTTGAATAGCCCTGATCTAGATGGTGCTTGGGCCTGCCATGAGGGCAGGGGACTGGACTTGATGATCTCTCGAGGTCCCTTCCAGTCTAGTATTCTGTGATTCTATGAATATTCTGTAAAGTTTTGTATCACAATCTTGCCCAGTCCTGTTCTCTAGACTGACACCAGTCTATTATGATGAGACCCACCCACTGAATCTTATACGCTGCTTAGCGTATGTAGGTAGTAACTGATTGCTGTTCTTAACTCTAGGTCTCTTAGGTGCATACTGCTTAGTGGGCAGTGAGGCCTCACTGTGAGACCACCTACCCTCAGAACAGGTGCCAAATCCCTTCCAAGACCCCAGTTACTTAAGAGCCTCAGAATCCACCTAGCCATGGATGTTCTGTTTTACCAGTTACATCTTCGAGGACCACAAAACAATGCATCTAATAACCCAGGTTTAGTAAAAGAATCTTTTATATGCAACCACTTTACCTTTACAGAACACAAGGCAGCCATTAGACTACTTAGACCAGACTCCAGAATGCTGTCCTCCAGCTTGGATCTCACTACCTACATATAATTTGCTCCAGAAGTTCCTGGGCCAAGCAGCTTTTCCTGCCTCTTTGACTTCTGGAATTGGTTGGCCTCTTTTGCTTAGAGACATCCCTTTCCACAAACCAAACTCTTCCCTGTTTCCCTACATGCTGCAAGATGGTGTGGAAGCCCAGCCCTCCTTTAGAAAACCCAATTGTTCCAGTAAGGAAAAAGCCATTCAATGCTGACGGCCTCTGATTGCCCTGCCACAGCTTGTCAGACATTGTCTACAAGGTGTCAATAGTCTATTTCAAAACTGGGTGTTCTAATCCATCATGATGGTTTAAATCACAAGTGGTCATCACAAAGCAGAGGCACTGCCATGGGTCCATGCATGACATCACTATATGCCAACATTTCTGTGGCTGACATAGAACAACACTTCCTTGATTCCCATCCCCAAATGCTCCTCCTCTATTTGCACCACATCCATGATATGTTCATCATCTGGACCCATGGGAAGAAAGCCCTTGAAGAAATCCATCGGGATTTCAACTATTTCCACCACGCTATCAATCTCAGCCTGGACCAGTCTACACAAGAGACCCACTACCTGGACCCTACAGTGCAAATAAGTGATAGGCACAAAAATACCACTCTGTAAATACCACTCTGGAAACCTACTGACCGTTACACTTATACGCTTCCGGCTTTCATCCTGAACACAGTACATAATCTGTTGTCTACAGCTGAGCCATAAGATACAACCTCATTTTCTCCAATCCCTCAGACAGAGACAAACACCTAAAAAAGATCAGTAGTCTTGTCAGGATTACTGGGAGTGCAGCAGACAAGAATAAAAAGGATATTTGTTGTCAAGGGAGAGGAAAAATACTATCTTCCTCAACCTTTGAAAAGATTCAGGCTTGGTGGAAATAGATGATACAACCAAATCATAAATGAGTTTAAGTATGATCTGGGACTTGTTAGCATTTGGGGGAAATACATACCAAATATTTTGGTGAGGGGAGGAGACATACTCTTACGTTTTTGCACCCAGTTCAAGTTGTACCTATCACTACTAGCTATGCTTTTTAAATAAGATCATCCACCACTTTACACTTACAAAACACTTTCAGCTCTGGATCTCAAAGCATTTTGCAAGGCAGAATAAATATAATTAATCCCATTGTACACATGGGGAAACTCAGGCGGAGAGGTTACACGAGTTGTTCAACATCACACGCTGAGTCAATGGCACAGGCAGGAATACGACTCAGGTCTCTGGATTCCCTGTTTCATGCTCCATTTACTGAACTATTTCTCTTTAGGCTTAATTTTTTGTAACATTAACAATGTTTCTTGTAAATGCTAATTACAGACTAAGAGACTATTTACATTTAAACAACATTTATTAAAAAAATAAAGGCAGTAAGAGAGTGAGAGTGTGAATTAACTTGGCTGTTGCCATGAGACTCAGTGTTTAATATCTGGATTATTCACACAGTCTCTCTACAGAGTGCTGGTGTTCCTAGATGAGTTAGAAAGCCTCTCAAGCCCTGTCCACATTAGCATTGTGAGTTACTAGATATTTTCTCTTCACAGGAATTTTGCTGTATTCACTCTTTTAAAACAGCATCTTGGAAAAAAAAGTGGGGTTACTTGAACTTCACTCATCTACAACAACGGAAAGCTTTTAGGAACCAGACTTTATTTTACTAACTATTTTTTATCTTGCCTGAGAACACAGAGCATCCATCACTGGAGAACAATGGAGAAAGCAGTGATGAGACACAATCCAGTAAGGATCACATCATTTTGTTATATTTTACTCTAATCTGACCACACGCCAGATTTATGCTTCAATTACTGCAGCTGCAGAGGAGGGTATAGAAGCATTTTATGGTCAATTCAGTGCGTGGATGACAAACAAACTAAGCTTGATTTAGTCATAGTTATCAGAGACTTTGCCTGTTGATGAATTTCTAAAAGCTGACATATCAATATATCCTGATTTTATATTAAGACAGAGATATTCATGCATTAGAAACATATTAGGTTAAATCTGATGGGTAATCTGTTTGAATTAAAGATCCTAATTCGAACTACCGTTATTCCTCCTGCAATGAGGAGTAACGGTAGTTTGAATTAGGAGCTTTAATTAGAACTACCTAGCCCATGCAGCGTGTGGCCACGGGCAGGGGGTTCGAACTATCGGGCATTTAAAAATGGCAGTGCCTGGGAACATGCAAATAAAGCCCGGGATATTTTAATCCCGGGCTTTATTTGCAAGTTCGAATGACTACATTAGCCACCCTTCATCGAACGAGGGTGGCTAGTGTAGACATACTCTATGGTAGCAATGAATCCTCAGCGTAACTGATTAGGTCTTTTTCATGGGAGGCTCCTAGAAGCATCCATTGACTTGAAGGGTTTCTAAAACTCCTTTTCACTGTCTCACTATATCAAATGTAGAATAGTGAAATGTTTTGAAAGCCTACTCTAATACAGGAAAAACAATCAACAACCAATAGTCTAGTAGAACTACTTCTTTATATTTATTCTTGGATCTGGACTTATTATACTCTGCTCATCTGAAGAAGTGGGTTTTGCCCACAAAAGCTCATGATACCATCTACATGTTTTATTAGTCTTTAAGGTGCTACTAGACTATTTGTTGTTTTTTAAGTTTTTCCTGTTACAGATTAACTCGACTACCCCTCTGAAGTTATCTAATACAGAGAGTTAAAACTTTGAATCTGTGCAAATATGACAGTAAGTCTTGAACACCATAAAGGCCTATCCATTACGGAGAATTTATCACTGATTAAGAGATCATAGCAGGTTAACAGCAGAACTGTTTTCAAGTAGGGCTTTTTGCCAAAATCCACAAACACTTGGAGATGAATAGCAAAAGCAAATGAAAGCATTATCTTCAGAATCTCTTCTGTACTCTCAGTAAAGCATCTTTCACACATTGTGTGCTTATGTGTGTGCACACATGCTGTATTCATTATGAAATCCTTACTTAAGGGAATTTCTAGATTTCCCACTCACATACCAGAATTAATACCTCGATTGAGCCTATCAGCTGGGGAAATGGAAAAACATTCTAGCTTTTCTATATGTAAACTGAGCTTACTGACAATGATTTGTTTTGAGACGAGCCTTGAAGCATAATGCTGTAGCAGACTCACTGGAGAAGAATCAAAGGAGCTGTTACAAAGTAATGACTAGAATATGCACTAGCAGCTATAGGGTATGGAAGGAAGGTTCCTTATCACAGAATAACCCCTAAAATATGGATTTGCCATGAAACAATTAGTTGTATCAGTCTATTGCCTGACTACAGCTGCAGCTGGGCAATACAATCTCAAAGGTGTTAAAAATGTTTATGGAGGTAAGTTAATTGTATACTGGCATGCCACTAAAATCAGCCTCAGATATTACAAAACATTTCTCAGATGTCAGGTCAACAGCCAGCTCCTCAGCTGGTGTAAGTCAGTGGAGTTTCATTGTTACTAGCTCACTTCATGCCAGCTGCGGATTAGCCTCAAGGCTCCAGCATGTAAAGATCAGGTTTATACTATCAGCTCTGTAAATTTGTGGATTCCCTAGCTTAATTTTCCAGTTGGTGAGTTTACACACCTCTCCAAAGTAAAGAGAACACTGAGAGAACACTGAAGTTTCTGTAGCAAGCAATATTACTCCAAAAGAAAAGCTAAACCTGTGCACTTGTATATATTTTTAAAAAATTACCTTGCAACTGCAGAGTGATCACTGATAGAAGAGCTAGACATCCATTAATGTTTTAGCTTGCTGCCTTCTTCAAATCTCACCTGCTTCATACCATAATGATTAACAATATTGTTCACTGTTTTTTTCCTCTTAGATTGCCTTTGAACTGGACCTAATGTCTGATTTTTAAGTATATTTGTATGTCTACACTAAAAAACTGAGGGAATCAGCCATAATCACAACTGATTGATTCTGAAACTTAGTTTGTTTTATTTCTGTTATAAGTATGCGGTCTAATTGCAGCTCTGAAAACTTTTAATTATTATGCTGAATTAGCAAAGTAGTATTATTTGTTCAATGAAGTAATAGGGTCAACATTAATGATAATCTCTATAAAAAAAGAATCTGTTTCCTGGAGCAAAGTACCAGTTTGGGAAGTAACACCAGAAATGTTGGCTCTTTGGAGATGGAGCTGATTTTTTTTTAAACCATGCAACTAAATGAAAGACAACTTTTTTTCTTGCTCTAGTTTTCAGTGTAGAACAACGAAGGCTAAAAAATACCCCCAAATTCAGCTGCTTCCTCATGTTCATAAGAAAATGAACTGCCTAATGGATGCAAGATGTGGGTAAGACTACAGGCAGTCCCTGGGTTATGTACAAGATAGGGACTGTAGGTTTGTTCTTAAGTTGAATTTGTATGTAAGTCGGAACTGGTACATATTGTAGGGGAAACTCTAGCCAAACATTTCTCCAGAGCTCAGTTTTATTCTCCCACACATCACTTCCCTCAGTCCTTTATTCTCAAGCTGAGGTGTCTGTTGAGAAAAGCCGCTCCGTGTCTCCCTGGTCTGCTGGTAGGGGCGCTAGCTTCGCATCTCCCTGGTCTGCTGGGGGGAAGCAGCTAGTGCGGGGTTGCCTCACCCCGTTTGTAAGTAGGGATCCAATGTAAGTCAGATCCATGTAACCCGGGGACTGCCTGTATATATAAGTATATTTTTTAATTTGATTATCTATACATACTTCCCTGAAGAGTTTGTTTCCACTGTACCACAGCAACTGTGCCTCAGTTTCCCTCTCTTGGTATGTCATTTAACTTTCCTGTTAGATTGAAAGACTCATCTCTTCCAAGGTGACAAAAACAATGCAAGACTTTACCCAGTTTTTTCCTCTGGATTACAGCCTTCCAGAGAGGGTGTGTCAGACTTCTCCTCTGTCAGAACACAACAGGAACATACTCGGCTGACTACTCAGTGGCACCTTCCACTGAGCTCATACCTTCCCCTCTTCCAAAAATTCTAGCCTTTAACTCCTCAGCGACAATGAATCAGGTTTTGGGTCTGACCACCAACTCTCACTGTTTCCTATGTCCTCTTCCTCCTTATGCTATCTCTATTCTGCCATTGAACCCACATATTATTGTCAGCTTGCTTGCATTTTTCACATAATTTGTGATTTTCCCCCCTTTTCAAAGCCCCAGCTCTTTGAAACAAGAGATTGCATGAGTGTCTCAGCTTTCCTTTCAAACAGTTTATTGTCCTCATTATTGTGAAAAAAAAGTAAGTGTAGCCTAAAAGCTTGGAAACCAGAAGGCAAATAAAACTCAATTTTTATTGTTTTAAAAGCTGATCTTATGACTTTTGAAAACCTGGGATCGGTAGTACTGCATTACCTCTGCCTTATTACCCAGACGATTAGCTGTATTTTTAGGCCACTTCTGGATCCTTCTTCAAAAGTCCCCTTGATGCTTTTCTAGGTTTGGTGGTTAATGAGACACCACTCCTACCCTCTTTCTTGCTTCTCTTTCACTCAGTTAAAAGAAAAAAGTCACAGCAAAATGTATTCCTTCCTAGCTCTTGGGGGAGAGAATTTATATTCATTGGCACACCTTTCCATAATTCCTCATAGTGCCATTTACTCTCATCAGCCTTGAGAAATACAACTCTCTGGGCATGTCTACATGGCAGGGCAAAATTCAAATTAAGATACGCAACTTCAGCTACGTCAACTTCAGCCCATGTCGAAATAGCTTAATTTGCTTTTGGCACTGTCTACACAGCAGGAAGTTGAAGGAAGAGCTCTCTTCCTTCAATTTCCCTTACTCCTCGGCTGCGTCTAGACTGGCATGATTTTCCGCAAATGCTTTTAATGGAAAAGTTTTTCCGTTAAAAGCATTTGCGGAAAAGAGCATCTAGATTGGCATGGATGCTTTTGCACAAAAGTACTTTTTGTGGAAAAGCGTCCGTGCCAATCTAGATGAGGTTTTGCGCAAGAAAGCCCCGATCTCCATTTTCACCATTGGGGCTTTTTTGCGCAAAACAGTTTTTAGCTGTCTACACTGGCCCTCTTGCACAAATACATTTGCTCAAGAGGGCTTTTTTCCCAAACGGGAGCATCATAGTATTTGCGCAAGAACACTGACAATCTTACATTAGATCGTCAGTGTTCTTGCACAAATTCAAGAGGACAGAGTAGACAGCTGGCAAGTTTTCGTGCAAAAGCACTTGCTTTTGCAGAAAAACTTGCCAGTCTAGACACAGCCCTCATGAAATGAGGGTTACAGGAGTTGAAGTAAGAAGACCTCCAGCTCGCCATTATTTTGAAATAATGGCTTACAGTGCAGGTGCATATTTTGTTATTTAGAAATAACATAAGGCAATGGTGGATCTATTGCCTGATGTAAAGGGCCAGTATACAATGTTACTTGGAATGTGCTGCAATCACTTCAACTGGAATGAAGTTGAGGTGACATATTTCATTGCTTTCATGGCTGTTCAGGATAGAAAATGAAGAATAGAATATCCATATGAAATTATATAGGGAATTGAGCTATCAGTTTCAGCAGCGGCTGAATCTGGACGCCAGTTCCGACTTACATACAGATTCAACTTAAGAACAAACCTACAGTCCCTATCTTATACGTAACCCGGGGACTGTCTGTACATTAAAAGGGATATGATGTTCAAAAGTTCACAGTCATTTTACTTAGGCATTACAGGTTGGACCTCCCTGGATGTTGCTGGGCCAGAGAGTCCCGGACCAGAAAGATCTTAATTTTTTTGGAAGCAGGTTCCCATTTTGTATCTGTGAATGGGACAAGTAAATACAAGATATTTAGATATCTTAATGACATCACTTGCATCCACAAAATTATAGCGGACTTCAAAAGAGGAGTCTGGGTTGAGTTCCATTTTAAAATCAGGCCTCTGTGTCTTATGGTATCACAGATAGGATATGTCTATACTGCCAGCTTCTTGTGCAAGAAGCCTTTTGCGCAAGAATTTTTGCACACAAACTTCTTGCGCAAGAGCACATCCACACCTCAAAAGTGCATCGCAAAAATGATGTGCTTTTGTTCAAGAGAGCATCCAAGTTGCATGGATGCTCTTGCACAGGAAAGCTCTGATGGTCATTCACAGAATGGCCATCAGAGCTCCTGTGCTTTTTCCCTCTGCAGTGTTCACACTTGACTTTTTTCTCAAGAGCTTTAGCACAAAAGGTAGTTAAGCCTTGTAGAAAGAGGTTTACCTACACCGGCAAAAGCCCTCTGTTCTGCTGTTTTACTGCTGATTTACTTGGGCAAAAGTGCATTTGAGGTGTGGATGCTCTGCAGGTTTTGGCGCAAAAATGGCCATTTTTGCACAAAAATCTTGCAGTATAGACGTAGTCCATAATGATAAGAACTCTCAGAGGCGTAACAGCCTATTTCATCAGATTTCAAAAGCTAGGCTGGTTTGAATTGAGTCAATGCTTGATGAGACTCCTAAGAAACACCTAACTGTTGTTTATTGAATTAATGATGCACTGTGTGGCACTTATCCATTTGCATGACTAAGAAATGAAAGTTCCATCATGATCTTACAGCCACTGTGCTTCTGGAGCTATTGGGTTTTGAATGAGATATAAATCTTCAGTGCTTTTTGTCATTAAAGATTTTATAGCATTGTAAAAGTTGCATTAAACCTGATATCCTGGCCAAATTCCAACCTGGATAATTACTTTCTGGCTATCTTAGCCACTAATTTGAATGGGAAAAGCTTTATTGTGCTTCCTGTCCTAAACTGTAGTGTACTAGCCTCACTCCACGCTCTTATCAGAGCTGCATTGTTTTATCAGAGGTGGTTGCCTTTCAGAGCTGAAAGTGAGGGATTACTGTGCATATCAGTTTGTAAAGCACTTTGGGATAAGCGCTGTCCAAATGTAAGTCTTAGTAGAACAGTTGAGTAGAACAGCTTGCACAGTCTGAGAGGATGTGTTCATAAAAGGTACGATTGTATATGGAAATCTCTTCTTTGATACACTATGTAAAGTCAATGCTACACTGTGATGTTTACCGTATTTTGTAGGATACCAGGTACAGGACTAGCCATGTTTTAAAAATAATCAAATACTGGCACATATATTTTACCTGTATGGTCAACAAATTTGATCTTCCACTATGCAACAAATACAGGATAAATCTCTCTGGTCTAGGGCTCTCTGGTTTGGTAACACCTGTGGTTCAGCAGAACCTCTCTGGTCCATGGACCAGAGACCCTCCGCTCCAGGCAGCTGAGCCCTAGTGGCCCTCAACAGCCGAGCTCCGGCAGTCCCGAAGCAGCGGAGCCCTGGTGACCCTGAAGCAGTGGAGCTCCAGCAGCCCCGAAGCATCTGAGCTCCAGTAGCCCCAGGGCTATGGGGTCTGGCAGCCTTGGCGCAGTGAAGCCCCAGCAGCTCTGGGACTGGCTGAGGAGTTGGGAACCAGGTGTCCAAGAGGTAGGGGAGCCTGGCATAGGGGCTGACCTTCCCTAGTCTGGCAAACTCCCTCCTTCGAGACTGGTCAGGTCCCAAGGTTGTCAGACCGGGGAGGGCCAACCTGTACATGGAACATGTATTTTTGTCCACCTATAATTTGCGAAGCAATAAAAATTTGATTTCTCAAGAATAACCAAGATGTTTATGTATTGCATGATTGCTTCAGAAATTCCTTTCTTGCTCACAGAAGGAGTTTTTGTAAGATATGAAAATGTACACCAAATTAAGGAAACCATTTTCCTTTTTTGCTTAGTTTAACAAGGGTTTTATTTATCTATCAGTTTAATGCATTTTGCTTCACTCAAAACCAATTTTCTTTAAAGAAAAGGGTTGCTGTACTATTTTAAATTGTTTAAATATTTTAATAAGGATTGACTAAAATGCTATGGACTTGATAACATGGTGACCTCTGCCTCCAATAACTAGCTTGTAAAATGGAGATCAAGACCTTACTTTTAGCAGAACACTGATTAAAATATTTTTTTTGGAGATTTCTTTCCCAAGAAGCTCTGCTAAGAACTGGTGCTTAGTAGAATGTGAGCTGTTTAAACTCAGTGACCATCAATGTCATTCAATATGTATGGTTTGGTATAATTTAAAGTCCTCCGATCTGAATCCACAATATTTCCGTCTCATTTCATCCCTTCCTGAAGCAAGGGGCCAACCTCCTTTCATGTCAGTTATCAAAAAGGTTATCATCACTGATTTTTGAGGGACACTAACTGGCTTAAGAAAAATACACCATTGCCTGGACATTAGGCTGCAATTTAATGTTTGCCTTTTTCTCACAAACATCCCCATGATATATACAGATGGTCGAGTCAGATTTGCCCAGGAGAGAAAATGAGATCAATTCAGCTAGAAAGAAATGAAATCAATGAAGGATTTGAGAGCACATTCCTTTTCAAAGGTTGTCACTTTTCAGAGTACGTATAATACTGGGATACTCAGAAGGTACATGTATTGTAATACAAGACAGTGGTTCTCAAACTTTTTGGCCTATGCACCACCTGGCTCAATGCAAACCTTTCCACAGACCACTGGTTACTAATGGAAACTCACCATTAATTACATAATTATGCTTGAGCCATTTTGCTAGTGCTGCAGCTAGGTAGAATGGTTTAAGATTTAATTTAAATTATTAAGCAGATTGAAGCCCCAGCTTTCATAGGCAGGTGTTTATAATGACACTGCCGTCCCTTCCCCTGTGCTGAGGGCAGGATGTTCTGCAGTGGGCTAAGAGCGAAGCTTTGGGGCTGGGATTGGACAGATCTCATCTCCAGGGCCTGACTGACTCTGTAGGTGTTCATTGCTGGGCAGCCTGCCTAGCATGCTGGGGCCTGTGGGTGCTACCATGCAAATAGCCAGGGACTGGGAGAAGCCTGGGCATCCCATCCTTCTGCCCCGGCCCTGGCTCTAGTTTCTGTGGCTGCAGTTTCCTGTACCAGGTACTGTGGTTTTGAGCCCTGCACTCCCCTCTCCAGCCCCTAATCCCAGCTGAGGGGCAGGGAGAGGGGAAGGTTCCTGCTGATGCACACAGGGCTCTTGGTGTGTCCCTGTGACCCCCAGGACTGTGGGTTCCAGGCTGCCCTGCACTGCATGTCGGGGGGAGGAGGGATGCAGGACTCCAGGCTGAACATGAGGATGGATGCAGGGAATCGAGGCTGAGGGTGAGGGGGGATGCGGGGACACAGGCTGAGCGTGGAGGGATACAGGGGCGCCTGCCGCTGCAACACAGTGCTCACGCTATGCGAGAAGTCCCCTGCAGCTACAGCCTCTGCCTGTGGCTGCCCATGCTGTCCCCCAGTGCTCAGCAGAAACTGGCTCGGCAACACTTGGCCGGTGCAGCGAGCTGTGTAGTGTTCTTGGGAGTTTCCACCCCTACTTCTTGTCCTGTAGTCTTCCACTTAGAAAGAAAGCACTATGTGGATGCATGCTGGATGAGCTGGAATCATGTGAGAGCTAGCCACTGTCAGTCTATCCCTTTATCAGGTCCCACTGTTCTGACAAGCTGGGAGAGAAGAACCTTAAGTATATGGTGTCTTTATTTTCTTAGGCTAGGGTTACTGTAGGTCTCTCTCTCGGTCTCATTGCTGCATTGAGCCCTCGGAGTACTGAATTTGTATGGCAAGCATCCTGTTTCCATCCTCTGCTGCTTTCATAGAATTCATTTCTGAATTCTATGAGAATTTTACAATTTTGGGGACAATTTTCATTTAGAAAAAGTCAACCCAAGATCCTGGTGCAATAGTGCATCTATACTTGTGCATGAAATTAGCACATTTCCTATGCAAATTGGGAGACAACATACACAAATGTCAGAGTGCTTAAGATCACATGATTTGCACACACAGAAAGCTGTGGCAATTTGTACCTATTTGAGTATAATTCTTTGTACATGGCAATTTTAAAACATGTGCTTTTGGCTTAAGTAATATTTTCTAATCAAACTGTTAAGATAATCACAACTAGAATTAAGTGCCCCAAGTTTGCCCACCAGTTGCTTTTAAATTGTTCAATTTAAGCTTAACTTTGCCAACTCTGTTCAACTCACAACAATTTACTCTCCTAAAATACTGTGCAATATAATCACTCTTACACTTTGACATTAAACGTTAAATATGGGTATAGCAAATAAATTGGTCTTGCAATGTGTCTACAACCCATTCTAAGAGCATACGCCAGTGCTTAGATTTGATTCTGAGCATCCAAAATCAGCATGATGGGGAATGAGTGGAAAACATGTCACCTCCAGAGGAAATTGCATTTAATTTTAAGAAATTTTTTTAAGTATAGTCACCATGGGCTAGATTTTCAGAAATGGACACCTTAATTGATCTGCAACATTGTCACAGAAACTTTGAGAGCAAATCAGGCATCTATGAATGCTAAAAATGCATTAAATGTATAACATGTACAATTACCCATTTACCTATGTTGAATGTGCTAGCACCTGGTTTTGTGTGTGCAGTGGGTGCGTCTACACTGCACCGTAATTGAAATAAGATATGCAATTTGAGCTGTGCAAATTGTGTATCTTATTTCAATGCTATCTTGAAATAGCTTATTTTGTCATTTGGCAAACTGTCTATACAGCACCAAATTTTGAAATAAAGCACTATTCTGAAACATCCCTTTCTCCTCATAGAGGTAAAACTCCCCCCTGAGGTTTACAGGGACATCATAGTAGTGAGCCCGAAATAACAGGCTTGCTGTGAAGACACAAGATAGCTGACTGAGCTGATTAAACTGTAGCACACCTCCTGCTAACTTGGACAGGGGAGATGGATGCTCACTTTTTGCTCATCTATACCTATACTTAACCATGGCTACAAGGTTCCTGGATAGCTTTTTAGCTTTAGTACATGCATAATATGGACAGTACAGGCCATAAGGTTTCTGGCTAAATTTTAACGGTGGTACATGGATAATACGCACAGTAGTCACAAAACCACTGGCTGGAAGACATCAGGAGAACTATAGTGTTTTGCCACCAGTTGGTGACAACAACAAATCACACTTTCCTTTTTCATTTACAGTCTGTCTGATTAAAAACCACCTGAAAATATGGTAGCTTTGTTATATAACATAGTACAGTTGGTAAACTGTCTACCAAAAAGGGTAACTTCTTTGTATTTTGGTAGTTTGGTTAACTAAGTGATTTAAAATGATGTAACCACTGAGATTTCAAATATGCACCTTCATCACTGTTGTATTCTATGCCAGAGCCCTTGAGTCTATACCATTCCTGCAAAACATCTCAACTGCCATGTAAGTAAGCGCCAATTAAGCTCAGCAATTTACAGGAACAAATTTCTCAGGAACTAGGAAGACTGTGATTGCTTGTAATTTCCTTGGATAAAAGGAGATTGGTACTTCTAGGTTTTCCTTTATACTGACAGCCTGCCTCACTTCACTTGTATCTTGAGAATTAGTTGTCACAGACCCAGGAGATGGGGCAGCAAGATTCTTGCTTAACTGTCACTCCAAGAAAAGGAAGATAATGAAATGTCCTTCCTTCTTGAGCCAGACCTCAGCCTCATACATACATACAAAACATGTAAAAGACCTTTAAGGGTCTTCACACAAACTGTCAATAACATTCAAATTGAAAATTAAGTTTAAAAGTACTTAATAATGAACACAGAATTAATACATCAGATTTTGTATGTCAGTGATCAAATGATTTGTTTAAGGGCCACTTACTAACGATGTTTGAGACTCATCTAAGAGACAAACGAAGTTTTGCCATATAATTAAATGAGCAAAATGCATAATCACATTCTTATTAATATGTTAACCTTGTAATGAATAGTTTCATATTGCAGGCATCTGACAAGATAGCTAAGGCAAGCTAATTAGATTTTGAATGAAATGTTAACCATGCTAATTTATATTTTATAAGAATAGTAATTAAAAACCAACATGTTATAGCTGCAGTACAGTATCTTATATTTTATACCAACTCTGCCTTACAAGTAAATTAAACAATGCACATATAATGGATTAATAAAAGCACAACCAGCCATTTATAGCTCAGATAGTAAAATTATACTGCAAATGTTTTATCTTTTATATATTTATTATGTCTCATCTAGGACTCTTAGCAATCTCTTGGTGCAATAAATTATTTTTATATGCAAATTTAGATACAGGGTTGACCAAATAAATATGTATTTTAGGCACAAGTGCTATGGACTCATTTCAGCTGTATGAGAAAATTAAATAACAGTGGCACCAAGGTCACTTGGTATAGAATTCCACATGTTAAGTGCTGCATTATAATAGAGGTATTAGCCCATTGCACCTGGGGTGCCAATCTTCACACAAATCCTTTCTTCAGCTCCATTGAACCCACATTAGGTCAATGGATTGTGTCCTTTCAAGATTTCTTGCTGATATCCAACTTTAGTTAGCATTTTGGGATATTTCTATTAATGGGTTCATTATGAATAATTTCCAGTTAGTGCTACAAGATATTCTACAGATTGGACCTCCCTGGTCCAGCACCCTCGGGAGGAGGGAGTTTGCCACACCAGGGGAGGTTGGACTCTCTGCCAGGCTCCCCTGCCCCTGGGACATGGGCCTCCTAGCTCTTCAGTCAGTCCTGGGGCTGCTGGAGTTCCACAGCCCCAAGGCTGCCAGACCCTGCTGTCCCAGGTCTGCTGGGCTCTGCTATCCAGGGGCCACTGGGGCTCTACTGTCCTGGGAAAGGGTCAGTACAGCAAGAGCCAGTAGAGGGGAGAGTTGGGGAAAACGTATCGGTAGTCCCAGGCTCAGTTGCTTTCTCCTGGCTGCTGCCAGGGTCTGCTCCTTTTTAGCCAGGATCAGCAGCACCACTTCCATAACCCCCCACTGCTGCCTTCTGCTCTCCTTTGGACTTCTCCTCTGTTTGGATCTGGCAGCACCATTAACTTGACTCCTCCTGGTTTCCTGGTTCCAGGCAGAAAACTCTCAGGGTAGAGTGTGTGTATGTGATGGGGGGGGGGGGGGGAGGGAGAGGGGAGAGAAAACTCTCACAGAGGTGGGGGAGGTAGAGTAGGGGAAGTGTTGGCAGACTTGGGCAGAGGAGAAGCACCATTGCAGTGGAAGGAGGGGAAAAAATCAAAATTAAAATAATTATTTTAACTATTTAACTTGGACAAGCATGAGATTTTTTTAAAAAAAAATTGTAATGACTGGATGATGCATATGTTTCTGTAGTTATGAAAGTTATTGGAAGAAAGCAGAAGGGTTTACATTTATTTTTTGAAATGCTTTGAATGAAACTGAATTGATTTTCTTTAAAATGCAATATTGAAGGATGATAAAAATGATTGCACTGAAATACAGAAAGCGCCCCTGGGGTTAGGGGTTTCAGCCATCAGCAAGATAGTTGGCATGGTAAAGACATTCTCAGATGAATTGTTATTGCAAAATAACTGGAAAACATGATACACAGGGAGAGTGTACTGTGATTCTTGGATATTAATTGTTCATTTTCCAGCTCAATTTTTTTAGCCCTACAGCAGTACAGTTAAAACAACATCACGATTCTTTGTCTGGTTTAGGAAGGTGAAGGTGACTGTGCAGGAAGACAGGAGAATGCAGGGGTGTACAACAAGTCAGGGCAGAAGGTTTAGGAGATGAATATGGTCAAGGAACGATGAGAACCTAGGAGAGGAGAGAGTCAAGCAAGTAGCAGGAAATGGATGGCAGTTCCTTTATCTTAGGCGTGAGAAGGTGGTACATGGAATCTCCAGCAAGGGAGAGCTGTGCATTTTTTTATGCATTAATTTCAGGTTGAAAAGTCAGCCTTTATCATACATCTATTAGCAAAGGTGGACAGGGAGAACTTAAAAGTTAAAAAACAGAGCAAAAAGGCAAGGTTTGAAATTTTGGCAGCTGATCACATGGTTTTGAGGAGTTTAGTTCATGGTTTTGGGACTCTTAAGGTTGGCAGCAATGTTCTCTATAAGCGGGGTGCTTATGTGGATGCTCAGGTGTCATTGAAATGCCGCCCACCTGATTACAAGAGCACCCACAGCTAGGTTTCTGTTTCTACTGGTGGTGCAAATGCACATGTCTCGGTGCACATAAAAGTTATTCTGCACATAGATGGAAAAGATTAGGGGGAACACTGGCTGGCAGTATGCTACAGTTCTTCCTTTCTGCTGGATAGAGTCCCTAGCGAGTGACTAATAGACAGCCAGTGCAGATGCCAGAGCACTGATGTCATGTACTTCCTGTGAAATGCCCTGCTCATGGAACATCTCCACTCTGACCTGATTAGCCTCATTTGGAGTATTGTGTCCAGTTCTGGGCACCACATTTCAAGAACAATGGGGAAAAATTGGAGAAGGTCCCAAAGCAACAAAAATGATTAAAGATCTAGAAAACATGACCTATGAGGGAAGACTGAAGGAATTGGGCTTGTTTAATTTAGAAAAGAGAAGACTGAGAGGTGACATGATAGCTGTTTTTAAGTAACTAAAAGGGTGTTACAAGGAGGAGGGAGAAACATTGTTCTCCTTGGCCTTTGATGATAGGACAAGAAGAATTGGGCTTATACTGCAGCAAGAGAGGTTTAGGTTGGACATTAAGAAAAACTTCCTAACTTGAATAAATTGGTGATTAAACACTGGAATGGTTAAACACTGGAATAAATTGCTTAGGGAGGTTGTAGAATCTCCATCTCTGGAGCTATTTAAGAGCAGGATGGATAGACATCTATCAGGGATAATCTAGACAGTTTTTGGTCCTGCCATGAGATCAGGAGACTGCATTTGATGACCTTTCAAGGTTCCTTCCAGTTCCAGTATTCTATGATTCTATAACTAAATCAACTTCAGACCCTGGATGGTTTTAAATCTAGCCCCTGGCGATGTACAGATCAATAGTCTAATTGCAAGGTAATAAAAGCACAAATCAGAATAGGAAATTCCACATTAAAAAACAAACAAACAGATGCAGCCTCCTGACAGATGGTAAAAGGAACCTGGCCACTGCTGTAATATCAACCAGCAGCAACTGATTGTTTAATGTGACCGTCTTCACTTCCCCTGAGCTTGTGACCAATTACAGACTCTACCTCAAGAGTAGATATTACCTCCTCCATTAGCTTCCTCACAGCTCTCCATCAGCATATTGGTCTTGTCTGGACTTAGCTTCAGCCAGCATAGTCTCATCCATGTTCCACTTTCATCTCTACCTGCAGTAAAGTTTTGAAAAGAGTCCAGTCTTCTGTTGGTCTTCAACTGGCCCTTTCTGTTGGCTGCTGTAACAGGGCATGCTGAGTCAGGAGCTAACTGGGCTCTGTCACTCGAATACCCTTTGGTATATATATAAAATTAGGATCCACTTGGAAGATAGGAGGTTGGCAAATGTCTGGTCCTTGTCCCTGGAAGCAAGGAGGAAAGCTGGGTAGACGTCATAAGCAATAGTCCTCCCTGGTTGCAGATGGAGATTTCACTTACAGTAGCACCTCAGACTACCTCATTTTGAACCAGAAGAACAAAGTCAAGCAGCAGCAGAGGCTAAAGCAAATGAAGTAAATATAGTATAGCAACGCATTATATATAAACTACTGAAACAATAAAATCAGCATTTTTCCTTTTCATAGTGAAGTTTCTAAGCTGTGTTAAGTCAATGTTTAGTTTTAAACTTTTGGAAGAACCACCATAGTATTTTGTTCACAGCTATAAACAATGGAGTTATGAACATTTGCATTCACAAGGTTCTTCTGTACCTTCTTTTCATACCTCAAATAAGGAAATTGCCATTCATTTCCTGTTGCTCACTTGACTTTCCCATCTTCCCCCACCCATATGTGCCTCATCAACTTTTTCCTCTTACCTATTCCCATCTCCCACCATTCTCCTGCCTGCCTGCTCAGTCATCTGCACCTTCATAAATCAGACAAAGAAGAGCATCACACAGCATGGTGATGGTGCAGAAGAAGTGGGGTGGCAGTGATCTGTGAATAAGTGCTGAAAGGACTCTCAGGGGGAATAACCTTGTGAAAGGGGTATAATTTCTTCCCTGGAAAGAAGAATATGCACAGAGAGACAGTTGAACATCTAACTACTCACTTGCAGAAGTAAATAAGAATTTAGATGACAAGTCAATTTCATATGCATCTTTTTTTTTTGTTGGTTCAATATTCACCTGTGAAATTAGATGTTATTTCTGAAACTAAATATCTTAGACTATTGAGTTAAACTATATTTGTAAATCATCAAAATTGGCCCTGCTTGTGTATGTAAATGATATACATACGTGTTGATTATCAGTAACATTGCTGCATTTCTAATTCTGGCTGGGGAGCGCATGTAGCAGATGAACCTGAATCTGTCCCAGCCGGGGGACGCACACCCCTCTTCTGTTTATGCCTACTGGAGCTGCGGCAGCCATGGAGAGGTGCTCCTCACCTCACGCCAAGCTGCTGTGGTGAGAGAGGGCTGGGGTTGTCCTCTCTCCCTGGGGCAGCTTACATGCTGAACCCCTCATCCACAGCCCCACCCCAGTGCAATGATTTAAAAAAATATATACATTTTCATTTTATTTTCCAAAAACAAAAATGAATTGACTTAAGGATCTGAGCAGTGCTGGGTAAGTCTTCTAGCATTAAACATACATAATTTAGAGGAGTCTGCCACTTGCCTGATACTCTAGGAGTGTAATTTGTATTTAATGAGTTCCAAATGCTAACTGTCATCATTTTATATTTGTTTTGCTTAAGTTGAAAGATGAAGGCACACCCTGGTTCTGGGCTTGAAAATAAGTCTATAGGCTACACTGGAACCTTGCAGCCAGAACTTCTGGCCAGGAAATTTGTGAGCAATCCGAACCAAAGGGCATATTAGCATAGGGCTGGACAAAGTCCTTTGGCTTCTAGACCTATCAGCTCTAAAAATGGCCTGTTTTCAATAGTTTGTTAACCTTTCATTGGAACATTTGTATTAAAAATCTTATCTACAGTATGTGGAATAAAAATATGTATAGCCTTGTAGATGAAACAAGGAGAACCAGACACACACCCACACACACCAGAATATTGTGACCAGACTTAAAACTTTTGAATCACTGGCGTTGCCAAGGTTTCCTTTTCAGTATGCATGTCATGTTCTCTTATTTTTTTTAGTCTGACACTTTAGCTTTCATAAATCACATACAATGTTGATAAAGGAAAAGAGCACAGCCATAAGAAAATTCAACTGGTTGGCAACTCTTTCTAATTTGATAATTTCTGAGCCTAAGATGTCTCAATCACCTAACTATATCCTTTGCATTTCATTGGATTACCCTGTGTTATATTGGAAGTTTGCATTTAAGACAGATCCAGATGGTTTGGGTCTTTAGGATGTGTGTATGTGATAGATAGTGTTAACTGCTGGTCTTGCTACCTTATGAGCTACTAGAACTACTAATAGTACAAATGCCAAACCCACATGCTGGTAAGTAAGACAAAACTTATTGGCAAAAGAATATCAGACAAAATTGATAAAGTATGTATTCAAAAAGCAAGGAAATTGTCTGTACTGTCCAAGACTAGGAAGAGGCAGTGATCATGAGGTATGCAAACCTTTATGAGAAGATGGAGAGCCAGAAAACCCCTTGAAAAAATAATTAGCCAACACAGAAAAACTTTAATACCAGAAAAACATGACCTACAATTGACAGGTATTTTTTGCTGGTGTATAGATCTTGGCTTCTGTTATTTCCACTTCAGTTTATCTAATGAAGTGGGTTTTACCCATAAAAGCTCATGATACTGTATATTTTTGTTAGTCTCCAAGGTGCCACAGGATTACTTGTTGTTCCTAAAGTTATGACTAACACCCCTCTGAGACCTGAAAAACTTGTCAGTTCACGTTCTTTAGCCACATGGTCACCATGAGTTGACATCCTCAGATCACAATATCATATTTCAATCAGATTTTCCAGCGTTAGTTCTGAACTGAGGATGGAACAGCTGTTGAGTATTATCTAGACTGACTTTCCTTACTCCCCCACACCTATATTAATGATTCAAAGGGTAAAATTAATAAAATTCCTGCAAGGTTGGTTCATATAAATGATACAAGTTGTGCATCCCAAACTGGGACTCTTTGGTTCAGCAACATCTGTGGTCCATGGACAGCCCACAGATAGATATCCCTGGACTAGAGAACCCTGTGGCCAGGAGTCCAGTGGCAGTGGGCCAGTATCCAACAGCCCCACCTGAAGGCTGGGAGCCTGCAGCAGCCCATGCTGGCAACTGGTAGCCCACACCAGCCCCAGACAGGATCCAGCAGCCTCACCTGGGGCTGGCAGCCCATAGGGATAGAGTCTGGAAGCCTGTGTGAGGGGCCAGGAGCCTGCAGCAGCCCCATTTGGCATCTCGCAGTCTTCTGCAGTGGGGCCAGGAGCCCCTGACAGCCCTGGTGATGTCCAGTAGTCTGCAGCAGTGGAGCCAGCTGCCAGCATGATGGGAGCTGGTGTCCAGCAGTCCCGCCTGAGGCCAGGAGCCTGTTGCAGCCCCAGCCAGTGCCCAGGAGCCCACAGCAGCAAGAAGGGAGCCTAAGGCAGCTCCAGTTAGCTGGGGCTGGTGGTAGGGGAGGCTGGAGACTAGCTGGGACCGGCTGCCCAGTTGAGCCAGAAGCAGGGGGGCTGGCTGGGCCAGAAGCAGAGTCAGCAGCAGGCTGGAGGGCTGGTGGCAGGGAACTTTCCCTGGTCCTGCAACTTCCTTCATTTGGAACCGGTGAGGTCCCGAGTCTGCTGGACCATGGAATTCCAACCTGTATATGTAGAACTTGTCATTCAGCATACGTACATGTGTTGTGTTTTCTCCCTCCGACCATGATGCTTTGGAAAAGGCACAGCTTATCCTTAGGTTTTCTACTTATTGTGTAATGTATTGAAAACATCAAATTATCAAAGGAATATCAGTCATTGAATAGGCTCATACTAAAAGCATACCCTTCCTTCCACAAGCTTACCATTGTCTTTGCACTAGATAATTACATGTGGAGTTGAAAAATAAAGTCAGCACGTCTATAGAACCATATCAATGTTTTAAGACACTATTTTATAAACTGTAAACTTTGTTACGAGCCTTTTGTTCCGAGGCAGGCGAGGCACGTAGGTTCTTAGTTTACATCTTGCCTGGATGTTGTTTTAGTGGCATGCTGAGTCACATGTGATATATGAAAACTAAGCCAACGGATAGGATTAATGGTTCCACTGAGCCCCTTTCTACAGGAATACTGGCTTGAACTATAAGTGAATTCCACAGATCATGATTTATGTGCAGAAAGTAAAAACCCAGTATTTACTTATAGAGATCAATAAAACTCAACACAGTCAGTGCATGTCTTAATGGATATTTATAATTCCCTTAAAATAACTCTGCTACTCCCACCATCCTCACACTTATCTCTGCTTTCCAGCTATTTCAGGAATAAGCAGAAATAAAACAAAACCATCAATAATACAATGTAAATTTAAAAAAAACTCTGTTCAGAGTTATAGAATTTTGTCCAGCACTTTGCAATCTGCTGTACAAACATTTTTAAAAAGCAGCTTCAGTAAGTCTGGTAGGCATCTTCTGATGAGATTAGCAGGAATTCTGACAAACATGGAAATGTAGTCAATGATACACTGACGACTACTGTAACTGAAGTGAGATCAGATTGAATTACCATAGTATAGAGTAAATTAAATTGCTGTGGTTGAAGGAGATTTGCCCTTTGTCTATAATCTACATTTAGCAGCTGGAACTCTGACTGAAACTGCTACACAGCAACAAGTAAAATCTTTCTACAAACAAGATGGCAGGAGAAGAGCTGACAAATTAAAACATGAATTAAAAGAGAAATTCAGTTTGGTGCCAGACCCTCCCTGCTGATTAAATCCAACAGGGAGATGGTGTAGTAATAGGAGCTGCTGCTTGACAACAAGATCTCAGTGCAGCTCTGGGGATATATATTTTTTCAAATGATATATGGCATAATCTTCAATGTCTAATATTCAAAGGATGAGCATTTGAATCAAAGGTGGCCACTTTGTTTATTTCCTCTCTTCCTGGAACCTAAAATATGACAAAGAATCAAGAAATGACTTTGTATTACCTCTGACACTCCTAATAATACCTAGCTTTTATACAGTATTTTTCAGCAGTAGATCTCACAGAACTGTACAAAGGAGGTCAGTATCATTAGTCCCATTTTACAGATGGAAAACAAAGGCACAGAGAGGCAAAGAGACTTGCCTACTCCCAGCCAATAAGCCAATGACTGAGCTGGGAATAGAGCCCAATCCAGCGTGTGGCCACAATGACGTTAGAGGAGATGCTTGAGTTGTGGCCTCCTGTGTATAAGAGAGAAGGGACAATAGCTCCTGCATGCATCATGAAAGTCCCAAAAGTGTGCAACTCACTGCTCCCCTGACCTACAACAATGTGTTGACTTTTAAGGCATTTTGGAAGGTCTTTTTTCCTTAGCTGCAAGACAGTGGCGGAAGAGCTTACATATGTTTTTCGCAGTTGAGTTAGTGTAGCTTCTAGTGTATATGTTGATTAATAGTTGTGGGGTGCAGATTATAAGAGGGTTGTTTGATGGTTGTACATTGAGGAGCTGTCACCAATGGACACTGAGAATCAGGCAATCAAACTCCTACTTAAATGCTCAAATCCAAATAAATTCCATCACAGCACCTCCTCATTTGATAGCACATGATTGAAAATATGTCCCAGCATATGTTTCACTTTGCATCCAAGACCTGAAAGTGCACAGACTCTGAAGTAATTCTTTTTTTAATATTTATTGCTTATCAAAAATTAATGAGAACAACTGTGTGTACTCTCCACATTTTTATCTGATGTATAAACAGAGCAATGGGGTTAATTGTGAAAACTGTTTGCTTTTGAAAAACACTCAAGTGCATTTTTTTTGTCAAACTGTGATTTTTCCCCCCTAGCTATAGCACATATGCCTTGCAACAAGCTGCCAAAACATATATAGAAAAATAAGCCAAGATTATAATCCCTATTTATACAGCCTCCAATAGAGACTCACATCAATTACACCTAGTTTTCTTTCTGTACCAGAAAACTGTGGCTACACCCATTAATGTTAGCCTCCTCTCTAGGACTGCCTTGGCACAAGGACATGCAACAAGTCGTGTGTAAAAAAGGAAAATATGCTTGATTTCAACTATTTTCTGAACAAACTTCATAATTCAATGAATCAGAAACTCAGGTTAATAACAAGTCACCTCTGTTAGACATGCTCCGAAGGGCCAATAGCCTGAAACAGCATTTGTCACTACTGGTTGGACCTCCCTTGTCCAGCATCCTGCTGGACCGTGGATGTTGCCAGACCAGAGAGTCCCAGTTAAAAGAGGAACAACATGTAGTAAATATCATACCTGACAGCAGGTCTCCCCAGCTGAACACAGTGTTTCCTTCTCTATTTTCTCTGCCTGAGTCGCATCCACCTGGGAGTTACAAAATCCCCCTTACCCAGAGGTTTATGTACTTCCAGACGTGAGAAAATCATGTATTTTGGCAACCATACAGAGATTAAAGGAGCCAAGGCTTTAATGCTACTGGCTGGGAGAGACTTACTGCTCTACCTTCAGCAGGGAGCTGCTGCTGTGCCCTATACCCAGTGCCCTCCTCTTGTCAGGCAGCTCCTTGAGCAAGTCCTGAGCCCCTGGCTGGCTGGGGCTCATTAAGCAGTCGTGGGGCCGTTTAGAGGCAACCTTGCGGATAACATATAAACTTTGGGCCATTCCTGCAAAGTGCCTGCTTTTCCTGGGATACTTTGTGCCCTGATCTGAAATGACTATACAGGGAAGAAAAGGGAGGTGCTTCCCACTCACCAAACCCACATGGCTGCCTGGGACGTACATGGACCATGGTTCTCAGAGCAGGAGGAGAACCAAGACTAGGCACTCAACACTCCTCCCATGAGCAAGTGGTGGAGAATGGGATGGAGTAAAGGGATTTAGCTCTGTTTTGCCCAGTAGAGAAGCCAACAGATCCAGCTATGGTTTAGAGCTGGGGTGAGCAATATTTTTTGACTGGGGGCCACTTCAGATATTTTTGAAGTGGCTTCAGGCCACCCCAGAAGGGGCAGAACCTCAGGCAGAACCGCGGGCCAGAACAACACTCTTGATGGGCCAGATGCAGCCTGTGGAGGCTTTTGCCCTTTTGCCCACTCCTGGTTTAGAGAGTATGCTGAATCCCAATAAAATGTAATAAATTCCTCCCTCATCCCCACTTCAAGGATAGTGGAGCTATATGGTGCCCTACACCCAGGTGTGAGTCTATAAGCCCAATGCGTACCATAGGAAATTCTCAAGTGGGCAGCCGCATTGAATTCTATGTGACTACTCATGCAAGTATGACTTATGTCGTAGAATCATAGGGTTGGAAGAAACCTCAGGAGGACACCAAGTCCAACCCCCTACCCAAAGCAGGACCAACCCCAACTAAATCATCCCAGCCAGGGCTTTGTCAAGCTGGGACTTAAAAGTCTCTAGGGATGGAGATTCCATCACCTCCCTAGGTAACCCATCCCAGTGCTTCATCATCCTCCTAGTGAAAGAGTATTTTATAATACGCAACCTAGACCGTCCCCACTGAAACTTGAGACCATTGCTCCTTGTTCTGCCATCTGTCACTTTTCATGCTTCATAATCCAGTTGATGATTTACTAGATAGGGAGCCAAGAGAACAGAATTCTGTTCTTCTTTCTGTTGCTGACCAGTAGGATAACTTTGGGCAAAACTCCCCATTTCTCTGTGTCCTAAATAGAAATCTATGGAGTAAAAGTGGTTTTTAAAGAGCTGAGTATTATGCCTCCATTTTAAGACCACAAGTCCTTTCGTTTGGTAGCTATGACCTTGTTGATGTGTGCAAAGAGTGAGTCCTTTTTGTTAATCTGTACAATTGTTCTCATGGGTCAGTTTCAAACCTGGGGGTGACAGTTTAAAAGGGGCAAAACAGCAGTAGGTGGAAAAATAGAGTCAGAACTATTTCAGGGAAAAGGTTCTAAACATATGGAATAAATAACGGGAAAGTGACTGAAGCAGAAGAGTGTAAAAGAGTGCAGAAGTGATTCCGTTTGAGCAGGAGAGTGAGATTAAGTTCAATCAAAAAAAGGCATGCTGGGCCAGATGATTGTTTTTCTTGTTTGTAAATTTCATATGTTTTTGAACATTAAAATAACTACACAGATGGTTTGTGTTACTCCCACGACCTTTTAAAGTAAGTTTCCAAAAATGTCACCTGGTTCTGTATCCTCTCACATAGTATAAAGTGCATGCACTGTTTTCCAACTTTCATACATGAGATCTCATGCCCATGTGGACTTCATTAGTCATCATTGTGGGACAATGTGGGGAAAGGATACATATGTAGAGATGTGTGCCCCTAGATTCTGCTGCAGAAATGGCTGTTGATGGCCCACTCTGTCACCAAAGATATCACTTGATCAATTTGAATAACCCTCCTGAATGCTCTTACTTTCTTGATCATTGTGTTAATCTCTTCTTCTCACTAGGGCTGCCTATTCAACTGAAAATGAGGATTGTATGCTCTTATAAGCTTCGTACAATGCTAAGAATACAACTGTTTGCACTTTCTTTCATATTTCAGCCTTGAGAGGTCAAATAACCCTAAACAGCACTCCTACTTTGAGGCTATGCTATCTCCTGGATATCCTTAGAGGCATTGAAGTATGTTCAGAGGGACTGCAGCCATATTACCTAGGATGAAATCCAGCCTAGACATCCAGAATTCCTTGGAGGGAAAGAAGGAGAAGAGATTATGTATACAGAGCACCAGCACACAGCTACAGCACCTGTGTTGAGAGAGCAGAATTCTCCCCTCACAAGTTTGTCAGCTCCGCCGTCTGTTGCAGAAGGGTGTATGGGTCTATGGCCTCACCTCACCCTGCTTTCAGGAAGTTAGTTCCCTTCAAAGTGTTGTAGATGGGAGCACATACTTCACCAATACTCATAAACCCTTCAGAGAGGACCCTGAATAGAAGGAGGATTGCACGGTGGAAGCTCATCTTTCAGACAGGGTGTTCCAAACCCAAGCATTGGGGAGGCTGAAATTCACTCAAAAACGTCTTCAGTGCACAGTCCCATCCCAACTCCTTTAATAGCACAGATAGAATCCCAGTGTCACTGCAAAGACCAGCCTGTGGGAGTGGGAGAAAAACCCAAGATGAGCTCTATCTCCATCAGTTACAAAGAGCCTCATTGATCCCTCTAGCCTCACTACCTTAGGGTATGTCTACACTACAAAGTTAACTCAAACTAACAGCCGTTAGTCCTCGTAGAATGAGGTTTACCTAGTTCGAATTAAGCGCACCGCTAGTTCGAATTAAGTTTGAACTAGCAGTTTGCATGTGTAGCGCCTATGAAAGTTAATTCGAACTAACACCTAGTTCGAATTAAGGGCTGTGTAGCCACTTAATTCGAACTAGTTGGAGGCTAGCCCTTCCCAGCGTGTCCTGGTGGCCACTCTGGGCCAAGCCAGGGAAACTCTTTTGCCCCCCTCCCAGCCCCGGAGCCTTTAAAGGGACACGGTCTGGCTACGATGTCCGTGCCAGGTGCAAGCCTGCCAGCACCCAGCCAGCAGACCCTGCACCTGGCATGGCATGAGCCAGACACCCACTGCCACCCAGCCCTCCACCTCTTCCTGGGACCAGGGTGGTGGCTCACAGGAGCCTGCCTTGGACCGCAAGAGGCGGGCACCCGCCTGGTCTAGTGCGGAGATCGTGGACCTCATCCAGGTTTGGGGGGAGGCCTCCAATGTCCATGACCTCCGCACTAGGCACAGGAAAGTGGCCATCTAGGGCAGGATAGCTGCCAGCCTGTCCACCAAAGGCCACATGCAAACCCAGAGCAGGTTTGCATGAAAATCAAGGTGGTCGAGTGAGACCCCCGACCCTGAGCTTAGAACATAAGAACGGCCATACTGAGTCAGACCAAAGGTCCAGTAGCCCAGTAGCCTGTCTGCCGAGAGCAGCCAACACCAGCTACCCCGGAGGGGATGGACCGAAGACAATGACCAAGCCATTTGTCTCGTGCCATCCATCTCCAGACTTCTGCAAACAGAGGCCAGGGACACCGTTCCTGACCCCTGGATAATAGCACTCCATGGACCCAACCTCCATGACTATATCTTACTTCTCTTTAAACTTTGTTATAGTTCTAGCCTTCACAGCCTCCTGTGGCAAGGAGTTCCACAGGTTGACTATGTGCTGTGAGAAGAAGAACTTTTGCTTTTAGTTTGAAGCCTGCTGCCCATTAATTTCATTTGGTGTCCTCTAGTCCTTCTATTATGGGAACTAATGAAGAACTTTTCTTTATGCACCCTCTCCACACCACTCATGATTTTATATACCTCTGTCAGATCCCCTCTCAGTCTCCTCTTTTCTAAACTGAAAAGTCCCAGTCACTTTACCCTCTCCTCATACGGGACCTGTTCCAAACCCCTGATCATTTAGTTGCCCTTTTCTGAACCATTTCCAAGGCCAAAATATCGTTTCTGGGGTGAGGAGATCACTTCTGTACACAGTACTGAAGGTGTGGGTGTGCCATAGTTTTACACTTCCCCTCCTTCTTCTTCCCCTGGCTTCCCCCTTCTAGCTCCCTCCTCCCAGGTTTCCCTCTCCCCTCTCCCACCCTCTCCCACCCTCTCTCCCACCTCCTTTTCCCAGTCTCCCCAGAGGTTAATCCCCACCCCCCAGTTTTGTTAAATAAAGAGAGTTTCTATTTTTGAACACACGTGTCCTTTATTTTTTACATCAGGAAGGGGGGCTAGAGAGGGGTAAGTGGAAGGAGGTGAGGGAGGAATGGGGTACGAGCCTCCAATGGGGAGGACTGAGGTGGCTCTGCGGGCTTCTCGGGGTGGAAGCTCTCCTGCAGGGTCTCCTGGATCCTGACAGCCCCCCAATTGACCTCCCCCCCAGATGGCAGCCTGCGGCAAGTGCAAGTGGGCTTATGGTCGAGTGCTGTGATGCGCCGAGTGTGGGCTCTCAGAGTACTCCAAGCCAGGACTGCTTTGCTGTCCCTCATCGAGGTAGACAAGCAAGCGGGGAACCCTGAGAACTGTCTGTCCAGGGTGGGGGTCGGGTCCCTTTAAGCACAGCCCTCGGCTAGCCTGAGACAGCAGCTCCACACTCTAAGTCCTAACCTGATGCCCTGCCGGCACTGCTTCCGGCCAGCCTTAACTTCGGTTCAGGGTCCACTCAATGTGAACATGCTATTTCGAATTAGCAAAACGCTAATTCGAATTAGTTTTTAGATCTAGATGCACTAGTTCCAATTAGCTTAGTTCGAATTAACTCATTCGAATTAAATTAGTTTGAATTAGTATTGTAGTGTAGACATACCCTTAGTCATAGGAAAAAGCATTACCTTCCTTTTGGGCAGTGGCCAACTCTGACATGAACTGCAAGCTTCTAGGGCCCATGTCCCAGCCTTGGGCTCAGGCTCTGCTTGGGTTTGCTGTGTCCCAGCAGCCATGCAACATGCCCTCTCCTGCAGCCTGGGGCAACCCCTTCCTTAAGAACCTCAAAATCCTCATCTTCCAGCTGGCCAGAGAAAGTAGCTGTGGGATTTCCCGCCCTCTGTCTAGTGAGCCAGGTGTATGTAGGGCTGAAGAAGGCAGTTCCACTTGGCTGGGAACAGGCAGACAATCTGGGATTCAGAGGGAGGGATATCCCACTCAACACTGCTGCTGACCTATGGAGTGAAAGCTACACACTTGTGAGACAAAAGGTGACTGAAGTCTGTGTTCAGAGATACAAGAACAGGGAGAAATGTAATATTTATGACCTCCCAACTACCATCACCTCCCCACCCCCCATTCATCTGTGCAGAGGTCAGCCTCAGTCTAGACCTTTATCTTTTTGGATGGAGCTAAATATCTGGGAAGGAAAGTTTTTTGATGAGTCACAGGCTAGTAATAACATAAACCTGAAGCCAGTGGAGTTATACCATTGTAATGCTGGTTTAAAGTGAAAGGAGGACCAAGGTCTATAACTTTAGGACCAACTATTGCTCACACATAATACTTGCAAAAGTAATGCTGGTGAATTCAGTGTCACAGCTCTTATAGGGAATCCTCCAGCATGAAAGGGTTATATCATCAGGGCCTTATTCTTAGGCATTTTCTAATTTCTATGAGGTCTCTTTCAATACTTCATCTTGGTTTTAAATGAACCTCAAGATTTTGTAATCCCCAGATAGCCACCAGCACAGTTCATGTCCTTTATATGTATCAGGCTCCAGTTACATTAATTCCACCTGCAAAATACTAGGTGCAATTTCCTCTCTGTAATTATTTGGGCCTGTTGGTGCCAAAAGTAAGCCCACTTTCAAAAATCCGGTCCAGTATGTATAGTGAACGTGGGAGTAATCCAGACCATCTGTTCAGTCATTTTTGCTGTTCAGAAAATATGAAACTTACAAACAGGAAAAGAAGTCATCTGGCAAAGCACACTCAAATGTCAATGTTTTTTGGTAAAACAAAAGAGGAAAAAAGAACGAACAATTAAAAAATAAAAAAAATCTAAATATTATTTTTAAAAAGAGAGACATTAAAACCAGCATAAATAATTGTTACTGGCAACCTTAGATTGCAATGCACTCTGCATTTATACAAGAAAAAACAGAATATGGCAAATTATTGCAGGTGACTAAATGGTTAAACTAGTTCTTTCCTCTCCTATGTATTGTCTCTGCTTGAGTGATTGCTCAGTATTTGCTAGGATACCACATGGTGCTTTACCAGATGCTGAACTGTCAGACAGGCAGAGTTGCAATGACATCAAGAATATATCTATTATAGCCATATTTTCCCAAAATACACACACACACACACACACACACACACACACACACACACACAGCCCACATCCACAAATTGTGTTTTTCCTGTCTATCCTAGTTTAATTACTCCAGAATTCAAAAATAAAATTAAACTAGCATATACACATGCCACAGTAAAGCAAAAAAGTGAAAAGGGGTGATCTTTTTATTGTTATTTATATGACTGCCTATTTTTCATTTGCAGAGGAGTGTGGGAAGGTAAGGGGTTAAGTGACAATATACATAACATTTCTTTTTCAATGACAGAACAGAGGACTGTGCAGCATGGATCTCTGAAGAAGGTGAATGTGTCTCCTAATGAGGTGCAGCTGATGGAACTAATGCAGTGGAACAGCTGCAGTGGGCTTTTCCCCAGTTTGGAGTCATATTAAAATCAGTTTCCTCTCATAGTGGCTCTATTTTCTTCACACACTCTAATTATGATTGATAGGCAAAAGATATAAAATATTTCACCTTTCCCAGCAAGATTCTTAGCATGTGAAGCATTGAGAATGAAAATTCCTGGTAGTTTTCCAAGAAAGACCAGTAAAACTGTAGGAAATTGGTGGGATTAGTCTACAAATTAGGGTTAAATTACCATAATGCACCATTTCCAGCACTAATCTACACTGAATTGTCAAAAGAAGAGTATGATTTAAATCCAGAAGAGGAGAATATATGTTGCTAATGTGTGCTTTATTAATACCATATTTTTGTAATCAGCCTGCTATGTGGTTCTAAGTCACATGCCTTATAACTTTCTAAATAAATTACATTTCTGCTCCTCCGATTATCAGCCAAACTTGTAATCTTATCAAAAAATGAAATCAGGTTTGTCTGACAAGACTTATTTTCTATAAAACCATGTTGACTGGCATTTAATTATATTACCATACTTTATTCTGTAGCGAATGACTCCTGTGTGACAAACAGGGGCCTGGGACCCCAGGAAAAGAACAGAGGGCCTGAACCCAGAGAATAAGCAATTGAATCAGCTGGCAGTACAAGATAATTGCACTATAAAATTGTATTGGGTAAGGTATTTTATGAAAGCTAGTGTCCAATTAATAGTTGGTGATTAATAGCATTGTATGTATTAATGTTATAGGAGGAAGTATTTACTGATTACAAATACAAATACAGTATTTACTGATATTATGCTTTAAAATCTGTGGCCAGACAAAGGGAGAAACAGATTTTCCCCCAGGCAGTGAAGAGGATTCTGATCCACTATCTACAGTGTCTGACTCACCTACAGCATTGTAAGAAAGGAGGTGAGACCTTGGGTCCTCACATTTGCCCTTTTTGAATATTGGCACAGCAAGTAGCATGCTTTCAGCTTTCTGGAATTTCCCATGTATTCCATGATTTATCCAACATCTAAGAGATCTCCTCACAATGCCATTTGGAGTTTTGGGTGCAGGTTATCTGGGCTGCTGATTTAAAAATCTTTCTTTCTAGATGTTACTCCTGAGTTACTAATGGACTGGAGAATGGTCCATCAGCCTCACATAATGCAGGTACATCATCCTGCTTTGTTCTAAACACAAATTGCATAGAAAATCCCAAATGAACACTTCTTCCTTTCCTGCACTATTAGTCAGTTTTACCATCTCTGTGTAGTAGTGGGCCTACTCCATTGTTAGGCTTTGTGTCAGATGTATGCACTTGGTTTCGCTGAAGCCTCTAGAAATAGCCCCTTCTCTTCCGAAAGATAGAAATGAAATCCAAGATGCTTGATACCCAGCATTCCTCTGCTGTCTTGTATTTAGCTGTATATGTGACTACTCTTGTGTACATCATGCCCCTCGAAGGGTTGGTTCCACAGAGATGAAACACAGAAACCCACCGCACCCCTCAGAGTTTAGAGTAGCATTGCAACCACCCTGCCTCAACTTCACCATGCACTTTGGCCTACTTCAGCCCTCATCCAAGCCACTTTAGAGAGTTCATCCCTTTCCAAGAGTCCTGTCGATAAAGGACACCAAAAGCCCAGAACAAAGGAATCTTTGAGTTAGCCCTGCTCAACTTCCTGCCCCCCCCCTTTTTTGTTTTGTTTTTGTTACAGGCAGATCCCAGCTACAACAGCCTGTTTCAACACCAACCAACACTCACCTCGGCTCTAGTCAACCCAATAGCCCCATCCAGAGCCACCCTCCTCAGGCACTTACTGACCCTCAACAAGGCTTCTAGACCCACAGTAGGAAGTCCGTTCACTCTTCTCCCCAGCCAGCCTTCATGCTCCTGTAAAGTTCACAGGATGAATGAAATTATTAGCAAATTGGACCTAGTGGTTGGAACAGGATTAAGTGCCTGGTGGTTAGAGCAAGAGTCAGTGGCCAGCAACAGGAGCCCAGAGTCAGAGAGGCTAGAGCTGAGGGACAGAGCCAGTCTCAGAAATCCAAGCCATGACTGGGAACAAGCAGGCACATGAGCTATTACAACCATGGACAAATGCTTTCTACAGCCACCAACTACTGCTGGTACTAGGCTTAAGGAGGTCTGCTGAGTCTTCCTGACAATCAAGTGGTGTAGCCAGCCAGGCAGCTACTATAGGACATCTGTACTGGCTCTCCTACTGGTCCTGCTTCATGAAGGAAACAGAGGGGCACCCAAAGAGAAATGGATAGCCACTTGTAGGTGAGGCATTGGATCACCACTCTAGAGAATTGGGTTCTGTTCCTGAGCCTACAAGAAAGTTCCTATGATAGCATGAGTAAGGCCTTAAAAATTCATTACATTTTAGGACTGGAAGAGACCTCAAGAAGCCATCTGGTCCAGACTCCTCCATTCAAGTTAAAACTAAATATTATCTAGATCATCCCTATCAAGTGCTTTTCTAACCTGCTTTTAAAAATATCCAATGGCAAAGATTTCACAGCCTCCCTAGGTAATATATTTCAGTGCTTAACCACCCTGATAGTAAGGAAGTTTTTCCAAATGTCCAACCTAAATCTCCCTTGCTAGAATTTAAGCCCATTACTTCTTGTACTATCCTTGGAGGTTAACAAGAACAATTTTCTCCCTCTTTCTTGTAACAATCCTTTATGTTTTTGAAAACTGTTATCATATACCCTCCCCCTCAGTCTTCTTTTTATTAAAGGAAGAGAAGGAAAAATAAAGTCACATAGGTACTCTTAAATTAATCATTTTTTATATTTTGAGTGCTTGACTTTGCAAACATATCATTCTTTTAATAATTTTTGTATGAAGCAGTAAATGTCAATAAAGGTCAATTTTACTGTCTCACACACACAAATAAAAGTAAGTCCATCATTAATAATAGAAATGTACTAATAGGCAAAGTGAAAAAAGCTACATGAAAACGTATGAGAGACTGATATTTACCTTGTATATTTTGACATAGGATGTTGACAATTTGTGTTTAAATAGTTATAAAACTTTAATTTTGAATCTCCATGTCTGCCATTAAATTATTGTCCGATCCTCATCGTCTGACCTTCCCCCCCCCCCAGTTTCCCACAATGGTGATCATTTACATTTATTAAAATAGAAATATGCTAAAATATTGATATTAGATATCTAAAATACAAATACATTTAATTCTACTAAGCCTGGATAGATGTAGTACATTTTCATGTACTACACATGACACAGACTGGCTAACCTTGTGAGGAGGGCTTTAAACTAGGTTTGTCGGGGGCAGGTGAGCAAAGCCCACAGGTAAGTGCTGAGTGTGCGGGACTGGGAGATGGGTTGGAAATGGGGGGGACTACGGCCTATAATGGCAAGGAGAAAGGAGGGTCAGGGCACAACAGGGAGGCAAGATCAAATCAGTATCTTAGATGCCTATATACAAATGCGAGAAGTATGGGTAATAAGCAGGAAGAACTGGAATTGCTAACCAATAAATACAACTATGATATCATTGGTATTACAGAAACCTGGTGGGATGGGACGCATGATTGGAATATTGGTATGGAAGGGTACGGCTTGCTCAGGAAGGACAGACAGGGAAAAAAGGGAGGAGGGGTTGCCTTGTATATTAAAAATGTACACACTTGGACTGAAGTGGAGATGAACGTAGGAGATAGCTGTGTAGAGAGTCTCTGGGTTAAGCTAAAAGGGGTAAAAAACGAGGGTGATATCATGCTAGGAGTCTACTACAGGCCACCTAGCCAGGTGGAAGAGGTGGATGAGGCCTTTTTTAAACAATTAACAAAACTATCCAAAGCCCAAGATTTGGTGGTGATGGGGGACTTCAACTATCCAGACATATGTTGGGAAACTAACACAGCAAGGCACAGGCTATCCAATAAGTTTCTGGACTGCATTGGAGACAACTTTCTGTTTCAGAAGGTTGAAAAAGCTACCAGAGGAGAAGCTGTTCTGGATTTGGTTTTAACAAATAGGGAGGAACTAGTTGAGAACTTGAAAGTGGAAGACAGTATAGGGGACAGTGATCACGAAATAATAGAGTTCATGATCTTAAGGAAAGGTAGAAGGGAGACCAGCACAATTGAGGTTATGGATTTCAGGAAGGCAGATTTTGATAAGCTCAGAGAACTTGTAGGTAAGGTCCCATGGGAAGCAAGACTGAAGGGAAAAACAACTGAGGAGAGTTGGAAGTATTTCAAAGGGACGTTGTTAAGGGCCCAAAAGCAAACAATTCCGCTGTGTAGGAAAGATAGAAAATATGGCAAAAGACCAGCTTGGCTTAACAAGGAGATCTTGCATGATCTCAAAATTAAAAAGGAGTCATATAAAAAATGGAAACTAGGACAACTAACAAAGGATGAATATAGGCAAGCAACACGGGAATGCAGGGGCAAGATTAGAAAGGCAAAGGCACAAAATGAGATCAAACTAGCTACAGGCATAAAGGGAAACAAGAAGACCTTTTATAAATACCTTAAAAGCAAGAGGAAGACCAAGGACAGGGTAGGCCCACTGCTTAGCGAGGAGGGAGAAGCAGTAACAGGGAACTTGGAAATGGCGGAGATGCTCAATGACTTCTTTGTTTCGGTCTTCACCGAGAAGTCTGCAGGTGTGCCTAACGTAGTGAATACAAGCAGAGAGAGGGTAAGTTTAGAAGATAGGATACACAAAGAACAAGTTAAAAATCACTTAGGAAAGTTAGATGTCAGCAAGTCACCAGGTCCTGATGAAATGAATCCCAGGATACTCAAGGAGCTGATAGAGGAGGTATCTGAGCTTTTAGCTATGATCTTTGAAAAATCATGGCAGACAGGGGAGATTCCAGAAGACTGGAAAAGGGCAAATATTGTGCCCATCTATAAAAAGGGGAATAAGAACAACCCAGGAAATTATAGACCGGTCAGTTTAACGTCTGTCCCAGGGAAGATAATGGAGCAGGTAATTAAGGAAATCGTATGCAAACACTTGGAAAATAATAAAGTGATAGGGAATAGCCAGCATGGGTTTGTGAAGAACAAGTCATGTCAAACTAATCTGATAGCTTTCTTTGATAAGATAACGAGCCTTGTGGATAAGGGAGAAGCGGTGGATGTCATATACCTAGACTTTAGTAAGGCATTTGATACGGTCTCGCATTATATTCTTATTGATAAACTAGGCAAATATAACTTAGATAGGGCCACGATAAGGTGGGTGCATAATTGGCTGGATAACCGTAGTCAGAGAGTTGTTGTTAACGGTTCTAAATCCTGCTGGAAAGGGATAACAAGTGGAGTTCCTCAAGGGTCTGTTTTGGGACCCGTACTGTTCAATATCTTCATCAATGATGTAGATATTGGGATAGAGAGTACTCTTATTAAGTTTGCAGATGATACCAAACTGGGTGGGGTTGCAACTTCTTTGGAGGATAGGGACATAATTCAAAATGACCTTAGCAAGTTAGAGAAATGGTCAGAGGTAAACAGGATGAGGTTTAATAAAGAGAAATGCAAAGTGCTCCACTTAGGAAGGAACAATCAGTTCCATACATACAAGATGGGAAGCGACTGTCTAGGAAGGAGCATGGCAGAAAGGGATCTAGGGGTCATAGTGGACCACAAGTTGAATATGAGTCAACAGTGTGATGCTGTTGCAAAAAAAGCAAATATGATTCTAGGTTGTATCAACAGGTGTGTTGTAAGCAAAACTCGTGAAGTCATTCTGCCGCTCTACTCTGCACTAGTTAGGCCTCAGCTGGAGTACTGTGTCCAGTTCTGGGCGCCACATTTCAAGAAAGATGTGGAGAAATTGGAAAGGGTACAGAGAAGAGCGACAAGAATGATTAAAGGTCTAGAGAACATGACCTATGAAGCCAGGCTTCATGAACTGGGCTTGTTTAGTTTGGAAAAAAGAAGATTAAGGGGGGACATGATAGCGGTTTTCAAATATCTAAAAGGGTGTCACAAGGAGGAAGGCGAAAATTTGTTCCTCTTGGTTTCTGAGGACAGGACAAGGAGTAATGGGCTTAAAGTGCAGCAGGGGAGGTTTAGATTGGACATTAGGAAAAAATTCCTAACTGTCAGGGTGGTCAAATATTGGAATAAATTGCCAAGGGAGGTGGTGGAATCTCCCTCTCTGGAGATATTTAAGAACAGGTTAGATAGACATCTGTCAGGGATGGTGTAGACGGAGCTTGATCCTGCCTTGAGGGCGGGGGGCTGGACTCGATGACCTCTCGAGGTCCCTTCCAGTCCTATTATTCTATGATTCTATGATTCTATGATTCATTGTAATTATATATAATTTCTGATTTAGCAGAGAGATTTTTCTTTAAAGTTTTTACACCAGGAAATAGCATAAGAAAGTGATTACTACTAAATTAAAACCACAGGTAGTATCCCTTGAATTCATTATAATGACACAGTCTTGTCAATCACTGAGATCAGAACTACTTCTGAATGCAGTGGCAGATTTCAGAAAATGTAGTTGGCAATTTTAGAGGTTGTAATGAGGAAATAATAATAATAACTAACATTAATAGTAGTTTAAATAAATTGTAGGCACTTAACATTAAAAAAATCCAAAGGCTTAGACCCAATTCTAATCCTATCCCTTTTGAAGAAATAACTGCACAAGTTTAAAATGTTTAATTATCTCTAAGTTATTAGGATAGCAAGACTGATTCTGTAGCCTAGGCTTATTTGTTTAGCTATATATTAGTTTCAGATGGCCAATAGGGCACAGAAATGGCTCCCAGACCTACTTCTGTAGCAACTGAAAGGAGTATTCGCACCTAAATTGGTGGTGTCTCCCACTGTGTATTCCTTCTTGCATGAATATATGGAATTGCTGTCTCAGCAGCCTCCCTCCATCAGCTTTTTTTATGGTTCTTCATCTAATCTGGAAATAGCATTATCTGAAACACAGTTAAATTTCTCTGGAAGTAGAGGGAGACGGGAGAACCAGGAATCTAGTATATAATCTAAAATAGTTCATAGTGGATATCCCTGAAATGTCAGCTATCATAATAATGTAATTCCTGCGTTAGACCCTCCAACAAGATATAATGCTAGTAATCAAGAGGTTTAGGTTCCAAACATAACAAATAGAAAGCAAAGGGTTCATAGCTTTTTGCAAAATGTGCTATGCACACAAGTAAGGAAAAAGAGAGATGGCTCAAAATATATCCTCCTTTATGGACTTGATCAGTAGCAATTCTTCTGTCCTTGTTAATGATAACAAGGAGAGAGGCTAAACTGGAGAGACGCTGGCTTGCTAGTATTTCCTGTGGCAGGGCAGGTCCTTTTGAACACAGCCTCGCACGCGCATTGCCCATTCTGCCACACAAAGGCCCCTCCCAGAAAATGTAGGCCGCTGACACACTCTGGCTACGTCTAGACTGCAAGCCTCTTTCGAAAGAGGCTTTTTCGAAAGATACTTTCGAAAAAGCCTCTTTCGAAAAAAAGCGTCTAGACTGCAAGCAGTACTTTCGAAAAAGCAAGCCGCTTTTTCGAAAGAAAGCACCCAGGCAGTCTGGACGCTCTCTTTCAAAAAAGCCCTGTGTGCATTCAAGAACACCTTTTTTCCTCGTGAAATGAGGTTTTCCGCCATCGAAAGAAAAGCCGTGTTCTTTCGATTTGATTTCGAAAGAACGCGGCTGTAGTCTAGACGCAGGTGAAGTTTTTTCAAAAAAAGGCTACTTTTTTCGAAAAAACCCTTGAGTCTGGACACAGCCTCTGAGAAAGCATGACTTGTAAATGCACAATGCAGCTTTCAGTGAATGGAATTTAACCTTCGAGGCATCTTAGAACAGGGAGGTGAGCATGAAAAGATAAAGCACAGCTGCAAGAGATAAATAAGACTCTCTTGGCCGGTCCTTGAAGGTAGGGAGGTAGACATAGGGAGATAAGATGCAACTGCCATGCACACTGACCATGCCCACACCTGGCACTGTTCACTGGGCCATTAGGTGGGCATCATGAAAAATCCTATAGGGCAATATTGCACATTACCTCATTACCAGCCTATCAGGCCCGGCCAGGGAACAGACCCTAATAAGGTACCAGATATCAGGTTATAAAAGACCCTCGACCCCTTTGTTCAGGGAGGTTCCGTGTATTGAGGGCATGTGTCTTTTTGCCCGGCTGAAGGATTGATCACCCTGAGGCTGCCTCCCCACCCTTTGAGTCAAAGATAGTGGTACGCGAGTTCTGAGCATGCTCAAAGTTCTAGCGTGTCTTTACGCTGTTATCGTTGCTGGATTTGTAAGTATTGCTTAAATATATTAGTTATCGGCTTAGTTAATATTTGAATCGTGTTAATTTCATTATGTATTTCTGTAGAGTAACTGAGTTCTATTAACCACACTTGTGTTGTGTAGTGGTGTTGTATTTAGGCCAAGCATAAGTGGTAGAAATAGAAACCCAGGAGTTGTTAAGCTGTAGCGGTAGATTAATGACTAACCCCACCAGCTGCCCTAAAATAACCAAGGCAGGGCTGGCTGTGGACGGAGTTTTTATTATCATTATATTAGCTTTGTTTTTATATTTTTTGCTTGCATTCTGTGCTGCCTTAAGCAAATTAGAGATAGTGATTTAATATAATCGAATTATAATCACAAAGTTTGTAATCAGTTAAGTGCAGTTTGGTTCAGTTTTCCCCTTCTGTAAAAGCATTAGGCAATTGCTTGTTTTAAAATTCATTTAAAAGTCACTTGATTTTTGATAAAAGAACCATTCTGTTTAATAAAAAAATCATTTGTTTCACCATCATCCAGTAGTTTTCGCTGGGTAGTCGGCTTTAACCCCTGGGGGCTCCCATCACATCACCAAACTGAGTTGCGACATTTCCCTTTTTGCAATGGATGCAAAATTAAGTTGACTGAACTATGTCACTCAGGCTTCATCTCGACTGCAGGCTTCTTGCAAAAACTTCTGCAAAACTTCTGCAAAAACTTCTTGTGCAAGAGCACATCCACTATGTAAAAGCGCATTGAAAAAGCGATGTGCTTTTGTGAAAGAAAGTGTCCAGACTGCATGGATGCTCTCTCGAAAGTAAGAATGGATTGGTATGCACAGAATGGCCACCAGAGCACCTGTGCTTTTTCTTCTTTCCTCTTTTTGAGCAAAAACCCCCTTCTCCCCATCCACACATGCCTTTTTGCGAAGTAGCTCTTTCTCAAAAAAGCTTTCTTCCTTGTAGAATGAGGAATACCTAGGCTGGAAAAATCCCTTTGGGTATGTCTACACTACCCCGCTAGTTCAAACTAGCGGGGTAATGTATGCATACCGAACGTGCAAATGAAGCCCGGGATTTGAATTTCCCGGGCTTCATTTGCATAAGCCGGCCGGCACCATTTTTAAATGCCGGCTTGTTCAAACCCCGTGCCGCGCGGCTACACGCGACACGGGCTAGATAGTTCGAACTAGCAAGCCATTTCGAACTATCTGTACACCTCGTTCCACGAGGCATACAGATAGTTCGGAATGGCTTGCTAGTTCGAACTATCTAGCCCGTGCCGCGTGTAGCCGCGCGGCCCGGGGTTCGAACAAGCCGGCATTTAAAAATGGCGCTGGCCGGCTTATGCAAATGAAGCCCGGGAAATTCAAATCCCGGGCTTCATTTGCACGTTTGGTATGCATACATTACCCCGCTAGTTCAAACTAGCGGGGTAGTGTAGACATACCCCTTGTTCTTTCCATTTTTTTGCACAAAAACATGCTTGAGATGTGGACACTGAATTTTTTTCAGAAAAATGGGCTTTTTTTCTGAAAAAACTCTGTAGTGTAGACATAGCCTCAGAGGTGTGAAAAATCCACTCACCTGAGAAGCATTATCAAGCCAAACTATCCCTCGGTATAGACAACACTACGTCTTCTATTGATGTATTAGGTGGATTACCTCTGTTAACTGAAGAACTCCACCCATCAGCACAATACTGAAGCACTACAGTGGGGCTACTGTGCCACTGTCACATTTCAAGTGTAGACAGAGCCTGAATGTGTGTGAAAGATGTGTCCTCAAGTCATCAGGAATTAAAGCAGACATTATCCAAAAGTGTTGGGGGGGGAGGAGAAAAAAAAGAAAACTGTGCATGACCCGGGGAAGAGAGATGAATGGACTCTATGCTATGTTGTCACCTTCCCTAGAAGGAAGAATGACAAAAGGGCTTAGGGAATTAACTGAATGTGATCCCTAGCCCAGACAGATCGCCTTCATCCCTGAACAGATACTTGAAGAGTCTCTCTCTTCCTTATGCTGTGAAAACAGAGGTTTAAACTGTTATGTCAATAAAGCTTTATCAAATTTGACTGGACATATAAAGATGACATGCTCTGTGGCAATCGCAGGAGCATTCCTCTGAGAAGAAGAACAGGAGATGGGACTTAGTCCTAGCTGCATTCCCAGAAAGAAAATGCCCCGATGCTGGGGACTGAGAGAGAGGTTGCAAAAGAGGTACTAGGTTGCTCCTTCAATCACCTGAGGGTGCTACTATATTTGGGGACAGCCTCGGGTAATGGAGGACTCTGAAAGCTGAAAGAAATGTACTACAGGTAGCCATTTCCCTACCATACTATGTACTATAAGAGACTCCTGCCCTACATATAGAAGAGTTGAAATGTGAATGAGAGAACTTCTGCCTTTAGAGGTGGGTGACTTCAAGGGGAGTTGAGTAAGTATCTTTAAAAGCACAATAGTTCCTGCAACACTTACTACGACGAAATAGAAGGCAGGACTAAGGCTTCCCAGTTTTGTTCAAACCTCTGTAGAGTGCTTGAAGCACAAGTTCATTAGACACATATAGTTGTGCCAATATTTATTTTGGAGGTCTCCACAATCCTGTGGTACTGCACTTGGCACAGACTATTCTACATTTCAGCAATACACTTGCTCACCTGTGTGAAACTGGCCATCTTCTAAGGCTACCGTGTAATTGTTTAATTCTGAATGTAGGATATCAGTAATTGGTTAATCATTCTCAATTACAATTTGTGTTCTATAGCAGTGTTTCTCAACCAGTGGCACGAGTACCCTTAGTGGTACTCAAGAGAAGTCTGGGGGTAGATCAAACCAACTGAAATTGGGAGAAAACTGAATTTGTTTCAAGTTTTACAGCATTTTATTATTTTTCTACTTTTTGCACCCAAAAATTTAATCGCCACCCGGCTACGATTAAGTTGTTTAAACAAATGTGTTGCAACGGTAGAAAAAAAAATTGTGTGTTTGAAAACTGTAGGTACAGGGGGTACTTATATTTTTTTAAATGGGTACTTTATAAAAAAAGGTTGAGAAACACTGTTCTATAGCACACACCTGTGTGGAGGATAATCTGGAGGTATACAGACCCAGCAATGCCTGCTGGATCTCTGAGATGGGCAGAGGAACCACTGTCACTACACCACCCATTGCAACATTGCATAGCTGTCCTTGGAGGAGGACCAGCTTGCTGGACAGCACCGTGGGATGGGGCAAAGTCACGACCCCAACCCTTTGTGGCCTCTTTGCAAACATCGACTCCAATTCTGAGCTAGCACGGAGACACTGAACTCAATGTACACAAGAGCTAGCTTATGTCCAGACTCAGTGCAGGAAGAACATGCCTTGAAACCTTCCCCTCCATGGACACATGCATGGAGAGCAAGCAGCTCTTTGGCAGTTAAATTAACATGGTATTACTGTAATTTCTGTCAGAAGAAATAAATGATACAAGTGCCTCTATTGTAATCAACCATAACAGAAATAGTCAAATCAATTAAAATAAAATAAATCCATAGCTAAGGAATTTTAAGTACAAAATGCAAAGGAGAGAGGAAAAAGTAGGTGTTATCATTCCAGCTAACTTCACCCAGTTTTCGAGTATTAGGAACATTGACAGAATACATCCTTACCTTGCGGATGAAAAGGTTTTTACTCTCTGCTTTGTTTTTGTTCTAGTCAGAATACTGTAATGTCCTTGTCATGCTAGCAGCTTGATGTGCACAAACAATAGCTGGGACAAAATGCTGCTGCTGCTTGATTGGTATTGGCACAAGATGGAGCAAGTTCTTCACTCCATATCTGGCTCATTTACACTGCTGGTAGTTAGTCTAAGTCAGTGGTTCCCATCCTTTTGAAATACAGTACCCTTTTCAATCTAATAAAATTTCATGGACCTCCCCTCCCTGAGGGAGCAAAAAAGAAAAAGAAAAGAAAATTAAGGATTGGGCCCACATTATTTTTAAACTTTCCACAGACCTATGCAGTACCATCACGGACCACCAGCGGTCTGAGGCCCATAGGTTGGGAACCACTGCTCTAAGTCTATATTAGTTTCAAGGTGTTCCTCCTGAGTTACAGAGCCCTTTATTTCTGAGATCTGATTAACTCTGGGACCCTCCCTTCCTATTTACTCCCTTTCCTCCAAGAACCTGTGAGGTCCTTATGTTTTCATCAGAACCAATGCCTCCATTCCTGCATAGCTGGCCCAGGTGTTCATGTGGGCCCTATTGATTTCAGCTAAGTGCTTGCAGGCAGAGCAGTCTAACTGTACAGAGCAATTTGCAAGATGGGGGAGGCTGATCTGCTACACTGGTAAGTTAGTGCTTCAGAAATTTAGGACTCTTTTCAGGAAGATCCTGCCAAGAGAGGCCAATACTACTGCTATTTGTTAAGTCAGTATGACACACTAGCTTGTTTTCTATTTTTTGCTTTCAGTAATGAGCATGACTTTGCAGATTGTATTATTAAACTCCTGTCCAACTTCTGGGAGCACTTTGAGATGTCTTGATGTAGCAGGTAGAGAATGTATCAACTAAATTAGCTGGCTGCCATTGTGGGATATTATTACTTCCACAGAGGCTATTTATTCAAAGCAAAACTTAACAGGAGGGGGAGCTTATGTGAACAGAAACAACCCTTCTGAGGTTCTACTAATTACTAATAATAACACAAATAAGATGAATAGGAATATGTATCTGGATGGCAAGAACAGATGCAAAAAGTCTCAGGGGAGCAGTCTTGCAGCACCTTAGAGATTAATACATTTATTAGGCCATGAGCTTTTGTGGGTAAAACCCTTCCTTTTTATCCATGAAAACTCATGACCTAATCACTTAGGGTATGTCTACACTACCACCCTAGTCCGAACTAGGGTGGTAATGTAGGCAACCGGAGTTGCAAATGAAGCCCGGGATTTGAATTTCCCGGGCTTCATTTGCATCTTGCTGGGTGCCACCATTTTTAAATGTCCGCTAGTGTGGACTCCGTGAAACGAGGAGTAACGGTAGTTCGGAATAGGAAGCCTAGTCCGAACTACGTAGTCCGTGCCGCGTGTAGCCGCGCGGCACAGAGTCTGCACTAGCGGACATTTAAAAATGGCGGCGCCCGGCAAGATGCAAATGAAGCCCGGGAAATTCAAATCCCGGGCTTCATTTGCAACTCCGGTGGCCTACATTACCACCCTAGTTTGAACTATGGTGGTAGTGTAGACGTACCCTTAGTTAGTCTCTAAAGGTATGTCTACGCCACAGGACAAAGTTGAATTAAGCTACGCAACTTCAGCTATGTTAGCTGTGTAGCTGAAGTCAAAGTAGCTTAACTTGGCTTTTGGCACTGTGTACTCATCAGGAAGTCAAAGAGAGAACACTATTCCTTTGACTTCCCACACACCTTTTATGAAAGCAGGGTTCCCGGCATTGATTGGAGTGCCCCTCTCACTTTGAATTAGCTGCCTTAACTAGATCACTCATTCGAACCCTGGAAGATTGACAGAGGCAGCTTCAATCTTCCTCCGTAGTGTAGACGTACCCTAAGGTGCCACAGGACTGCTCATTGTTTTTAAAGAACAGAGGAGTGGGGGGTGAACACTGTAGTTAATATCTGTTAATTTAGGCCTGATTCTCTGCTAGGAGCTGTGTATCCTCAACTTTCTTACTGCAAAGCTCCGACTTTCCAATCCTTTCCTCTGAGTATGTTTCCCATTTTCAGGTAAAAAAATACAACCAGTTTCTTCTCCAGTGGGCATTGAGGATTCCACAAGGAATTACTGGGAACCTTTATTTAATACTTATTACCTCATCGTAGTGGTGGTGGAAAACATGGGCTCTGACCCAGCAACAAGAACTTCACAGATTGACTCCCACAGCCAGGCAGAGCTTTTGCAGAATTGAGGCCTTAATATTTTTTACCAGCTGTAAAAGTATTCACAAATATCCTCAGGCTAACAGTGCTACACTTGCACACAATAACATTGAGTCACTGTAATTTCATATCCCCGCAGTCCATTGATTTCAGCTGTACAATATCCTTGAACCTTCTTTTTCGTAGGCCCTCTTAGCCCTGGTCCACAGAAGGGAGTTATTTCAAAATAACAAGGAGTGTCCACACTACCAAGCCCATTATTTCGAAATAATAACTCCTGCTTTCCACAAGGAACAACACTCATTTCAAAATAGTTATTTTGAAATAGCGGTAGTGTGAACACTCTAGTGCCAATATTTTTAGAATAACTACTCCCAGAGTAATTCAAACTAATTATTCCCCAGTGCTTTCTGGGGCTCTAAGTCAAGGTAGTGTGTCCATATTAAGAGATCCTTCCTCTGACTTATTTCTAGGTTTCCCTGCAGTGGGGACATGCTATTTTGAAATTATTATTTTAGGAGTTAATATTTTAAAATACATTATTTCAAAATAATTTCCAAGTATAGACAGACCCTTAACTTACCTCCAGACTTTGGCCTCTATCTTAGGCACTTGGCAAGGTTGCTCCCCTGCTGCTACCATACACAAATCTAGTATCCACAGAGTAGTAAACTCTAAAGTATATTTGCTATAACATCACTACTGGTATTTTCAAACAGAAATTCAGATGGGAGTGAAATCTTCTAGGCTTTTAATGAGTTTTCAACATTATCTAGGACTGCTATTATTCTCCAGGGTTAGAGAACTGAAATAGGTATTGACCTCAGCCTTTTTTTAATTCAGATATAATTTTCTCAGCTATTTTCATGCAGCTATTCCTATGGAGATTTAGATTTTTTTTGACCTTGGTCCAGACATTAGCTCTTTCTTGCATAAAATTACTGAGAAAGCAGTACACTCAGGGAGCCTCATCTCCCCAGTGTGTGTTGACCAGCACATGTCTAGTGGAAAATTCCAAAAAATTTAGCATAGAATTAATGATAAGTTCTCCACACTGAAGTAATTAATTTCAGTACAAATAGAATTCATACAAGACAAAAACTCCCCCACTACAAGTTTTTGAAAGGACTGATCACAGAACTAAAAGTTAGAGTTTGCTTAGGCGAAATGGGTCATGTGCAAATAGGATGAAATACCAACCACTAATCTACTATATATTCAAGAGAGTTAGTCGGTGTGTCTGTCTGTCCATTCAAGAACTATTCTTAAATGATAAGAGCAAATTTGGTATACAGCTCCTCTTATAACTTAAAGCAAGGCAAGAGTTTGGTTGTGTTAGGATAAGGAGAGGTGCCTTGAGTGGGATTGTATCTCAGAAAACCATGTAGAAAATAGACAAATGTCACCAGGCAGGTAAAAGGGGATGATGGGGAGGGGGAATTGCCCTCCCTTCCGGGACTGCCCCAATCCCAAATCTCTCACTCCCAGGTGCCCTTTATGGAGGGCAGAGGGAAGGGGGCTAACCCCTCCCCCCAATTCATATGGGAACCTTGCTGGCTGTTCCCCTACATCAGGGAGAAAGGGGAAATTACACAGCTCACTGCATTCATCACTCTTGCTGGGGAGTTCAGAAGGCAGATGAACTGGACCTGTCCCAGCCAGGGAACATGTATCCCTCCCTTGACTGTGCCCACTGGAGCTGCAGCGGCCATGGAGAGGTGCTTCCCACCTGACTCCAAGTTGCTGCAGTGAGAGAGGGCTGAGGTAGTCCTCTCTCCTTGGGGCAGCCTGCAACCTGAACCCCTCATCCCCAGCCCCATCTCAGAAAATGATTCAAATGAAGCATGTACATTTTCATTTTATTTTCCAGAAAACAAAAATTCAGTTAAGGACCCGAGCAATGCTGGGTAAATCTTAGTGTGAAGTTGATTTAGCCCATAATTGTTATCAGGGACATCACTGCCTTCAGATGTTTTAATGAAGAACATGACAAGACAATATATTAAGAATCATATAAAATCCACAAGAAGTTTTAAGTAAATAAGTTACATCAGCTTCCCTCATTGAGACAGGGAATGTGGTATTTGGGTGGGTATCACAGCAGGAAGAGGAAGTAATGGACAGTAAATAAGTATCATTGAGTTTATGAAGTGGTAAGCAAACTCCCTCCTTTGGGACCCATCAGGTCCCCAGGGTGTCGGACCAGGTAGGTGACATGAATATTTAAAACACTGACATGAGTATTCCAGTGATGATCTTACCAATGCCCCTTTCTTTTGCAAGAACATCTCCTAGCTTCTACTGCAGCAGTTCCTCAGCTGGTGTAAATGATCATAGATCCACTAGATAGGGTGTAGAATGCAGACATCAAACAACAGAATTTAGAGCATAATCGTAGTCCCCAAAACAACAAATAACTATTCACACAAACTACAACATACATCTGTGACAGGAATCCACAGAGCAGGACATTTCACTTACTGTAGGGCTTCCAATCATGGGACCACTCGGTATTCTGGAACAACCCACAGGGAAGTCCTGTAGTCCTTCAAGGTGACACTGAATAATGTGTAAATGCTAAAAGCAGACTTTCCTAGGCCAGTGAAGTCTTTGAGTGATATTTTAAAAAGTGATAATGGGCAGGATTTAGAGAGAAGTGTTGGTGTCAAAGAGGGGAACTCCTTAAGACATAAAGTTCTTTTGGGTACTTATCTGGCTCAAACCTCTGAACTATTTGAAATGTGTCCATCACAACATTCAAAAGTAGATAAAGAATAGAAATGTAATTTTTTATAAAAAGAGAAAATATTTCCCCATTATCCCATCCACAAAGCTGGCCCATTGGAGGTCAGACACAAACCTTCATGTGAGAGTATTGTCAGTCAAAAGGTAAATGGCATCTGATAAAAATGAATGCACTGAAGTAAAACGAAATGAGATTTTGCATGTGTTGAATAGAACAGTGTCAAAGTTCAAAGCAGTGAACACACTTCAGACCTGAAAAGTAGGTTACTTTTTTAGGAGAGAAAAGGGGATTAACAATTATTTTAATCAATGTTTATTTAAAGCTGTTCAATTCCTGCATATAGGATTTGCGGAGATAGGGATTAATAATGAAAGTAACACAAGCTGCTTTTGCATATGCTCCTTGGACAAACTGTACATCGTGTTCTCTGCAAAGGTTAGATGCTTGTCCTCTTGTGAAATTGAGCTCATAGTTCCAAAGCGCTGTGTTTGCAGCTCTTTCTCCAAGATACTAGGGATCCTTCCCACTGACTTTAGAAATAAAAACCCATTTAACTGTAGTTAGGCACATGGAGGAACTATCGGGAGTTTCTCTGTTTTGTCAACAAGAACGTGTGCTCTTGGGAGGAGTGTGCGGAGGGGGGGGGGGTCCTATCAGCTCTTTTTCAATGTATGGAGACAAATTCAGCCCTGGTGTAACTGTGGTTCTTAAAACAGAGCTACTTCACAGTTTCATTTGAACCATTATGTCCAAGGTCCCATTTGTATCCCAAAGCTAAACCCACTGAGATACAATCAAGACCATGTCTTATCTATTAAATGTTTACTTTAAAAGCTACTTGCAGATAAGAAAAATTGGGATTGTGCCATTTTTTAGTTTGCTGTGATTGATAAAGAAGGCCTGAAAGGCTGGCTTTTTTTTTTCTTTTCCATGAGCATGTTGCTAGAGCTCTGCAAATAGCTGTAGAAAGCAGTTTGAAGTTGTAGTGCTTGGGCTCAGATGCCTAAGGGGAAAGGGATTGGACTTAAGAACCAGAGTAACAAGTAGAGCTGCAATTTCAAAGTGCTGTCTATGCAGCTGTTTTTAGAGGTCTAGCACAAGCCCCACTAGCTGAAGACTGTTGTCCTGCAATGGGAGGCTCATAGCTGGGTGCTGTGTAGACATATGTCTACACTACAAAGTTAGTTCGAACTAACGTCCGTTAGTTCGAACTAACTTTCATGAGCGCTACACTAGCGCTCCGTTAGTTCGAATTTAATTCGAACTAACGGAGCGCTTAGTTCGAACTAGGTAATCCTCATTCCACGAGGATTAAGCCTAGTTCGAACTAGCGAGTTCGAATTAAGGGGTGTGTAGCCCCTTAATTCGAACTAGTGGGAGGCTAGCCCTCCCCAGCTTTCCCTGGTGGCCACTCTGGCCAACACCAGGGAAACTCTATTGCCCCCCCTCCTGGCCCCGGACCCCTTAAAGGGACATGGGCTGGCGACGGTGCCCGTGCCAGGTGCAAGCCTGCCAGCACCCAGCCAGCAGACCCTGCACCTGGCACGGATCGCGCCACCCACCCGATGCCCCCCAACCCTCCCCCTCTTCCCGGGACCAGGCTGGCGGCTCCCTGGAGCTTGCCCAGGACCACAAGAGGCGGGCACCCGCCTGGTCTAGTGCAGACATCGTGGACCTCGTCCACGATCTCCGCACTAGGCACAGGAAAGTGGCCGGCTTGGGCAGGATAGCTGCCAGCCTGGCCACCCAGGAACAGGTGTGCAAGAGAATCAAGGGGGTCCACTGAGACCCCCGACCCTGAGCTTACAATGGCCGTCCTGGGTCAGACCAAAGGTCCATCTAGCCCAGTAGCCTGTCTGTCGACAGCGGCCAACCCTAGGGACCCTGGAGGGGATGGACCGAAGACAGTGACCAAGCCATTTGTCTCGTGCCATCCCTCTCCAGCGTTCCACAAACCTTGGGCAGGGACACCACTTCTACCCCCTGGCTAATACCACTCCATGGACCCAACCTCCATGACTTGATCTCACTTCCCTTTAAACTCTGTTCCAGTTCTAGCCTTCACAGCCTCCTGCAGCAAGGAGTTCCACAGGTTGACTCTTTGCTTTGTGAAAAACAACTTTCTGTTACTAGTTTGAAACCTGCTACCCATTCCTTTCCTTTGGTGTCCTCTAGTCCTTCTTTATGGGAACTAATGAAGAACTTTTCTGTATGCACCCTCTCCACCCCACTCATGGTTTTAGAGACCTCTATTCTGTCCCTCCTCCGTCTCCTCTTTTGTAAGCTGAAAAGTCCCAGTCTCTTTAGCCTCTCTTCATATGGGACCTGTTCCCAACCCCTGATCATTTTAGTTGCCCTCCCCTCTCCCAGCCTCTCTCTTCCCCTCTCCCACCTCCTTTTCCCAGTCTCCCCCAGTTTTGTTCAATAAAGACAGATTCCATTTTGGAAGACACGTTATCTTTATTTTGTACATCAAGAAGAGGGGCTAGGGAAGGGTAAGTGGAAGGAGGTGAGGGAGGAATGGGGCACGAGCCCCCGATGGGGAGGACTGGGCTGGCTCTGCAGGCTTCTGGGGGTGGAAGCTCTCATGCAGCCCCCCAATTGCCCCCTGTCCCCAGATGGCAGCTTGCGGCAAGTGCAGCCGGGCTGATGGCTGAGTGCTGTGATGTGCCCAGTGTGGGCACTCAGGGTATTCCAAGCCAGGACTGCTTTGCAAGCGGGGCACCCCTGAGAACTGTCTGTCCGGGATGGGGGTCGGGACCCTTTAAGCACAGCCCTTGGCTAGCCTGAGACAGCATCTCCACGCTCTATGTCCTCCTCTGATGCCCTGCCGGCACTGCTTCCAGCCATCCTTAAGCCTGGTTCAGGGTCCACTTAATGTGGGCGCGCTAGTTCGAATTAGCAAAATGCTAATTCAAACTAGTTTTTAGTCCTAGATGCCTTAGTTTGAATTAGCTTAGTTCGAATTAACTAATTCAAACTAAGTTAGTTCGAATTAACGTTGTAGTGTAGACGTACCCCCTGAGAGTTAGGAAGTTTTTCCTAATGTCCAACCTAAACCTCCCTTGCTGCGGTTTAAGCCCATCATCAGAGGCCAAGGAGAACAATTTCCTCTCCTCCCCCCCATGACACACTTTTAGATACATGAAAATCACTATCATGTCTCCTCAGAGGCTATGTCTACACTGCAGTTTTTCTGGGATACTAGAAGTATCCTGGAAAAACTGCCACATCCACGGAACGTGTCCTCTTTTTCGGAACAGTTTCCAAAAAAGCGTGTGCATTCTTTCAGCATCCCTGTATTCCTCTTTTTAAGATGAATAAGGGATCTTTCAAAAGAGAAGGTTTGTCTGACATTTGGCCCCATGTAGATAGGGCAAATGTCAGAAAAGCCTTTTCCAAAAAAACAAGTGGAAAAAGGTACGCAAATTGCAATATGCGTACCTCTCCCCCCCCAAAAAAACCCACTGTGTAGATCTAGCCTCAGTCTTTTCTTTTCTAAATTAAACTAGCCCAGTTCCTTCAGCCTTCCTACATAGCTCATGTTTTCTATACCTTTAATCATTTTTGTTGCTCTTCTCTGGATCTTCTCCAATTTCTCCACAACTTTCTTGAAATGTGGTGCCTAGATCTGGGCACAATACTCCAATTGAGACCTAATCAGTGCAGACTAGACCAAAAGAATGACTTCCTGTGTTTTGCTCACAACACTCCTATTAATGCATTCCAGGATCATGTTTGCTTTTTTTGCAACTGTGTCACACTGCTGACCCATATTTATTAGCTATTTGTTTTCAGCAGCATATTAAAGGAAGCTTGTTAAGAGAATTCCAACCCACTGTCCACATTTTAGATTGTTAAGACTAGAAAGGAATACAGTAGTAATCTAGTGCGACCGCCTGTAACACTGGCTTTAGGACTCCTCTGAGTTTATTACTGTTTGAACCACAGCATCTGTTTGAAAAACATTCAATCTTGATTTTTAAAATTTCCAGGGATGGAGAATCTACCACTGCCTATGCTGTGTTGATCCAATTGTTAATTACCTACACTGCTAAAAATTTGCAGTTTAGTTCTAGTCTAAACCAGTTTCAGCTTTCAGCCCCTGTATCTTACATCCTTGTTCACTAGACTGAAAAGCCCTCTATTATCAAATTTCCATTTCCCCATGTAGGTACTTCTAGACTAGGATCAAATCACCCTTTAACTTCTCTTTGTTAAGCAAAATAGATCAAGCTTCTTGAGTCTATCACTACAAGGCATATTTTACAAACCTTTAATAATTCTTGTAGCTCTTCTATGAACCCACTAATTTTTCAACATCTTTCTTAAATTGTGCACAGCACAATTTCATACTCTATACTATACCGTATATAGTATTCCAGAAGTGGTCCCCCACAAGGCAAATGTAGATGATAACCCTCTACTTCTATGGCACATTCCCCTGGTTGTACGTCTAAGGTTCACATTAGCCCTTTGGGACACAGTATCAAACTGGCAGCCCATGTGCAGCTGAATATCAGCTACCCCTCTCAAACTTAAAAAATGTTGCATCACTTTAGAGGGAATATTGGAAGCAAAGACCCAAAAGTGTTAACATAACTCAGTCACTCTTCACCAGTGAGTGGTGCTAAACATGGTTCAGAGTTCGGTAGCGAGCTAAGCCTCCATGGCAAACACATCATTAACATTTGTTAACAGAAAGATACGCAAGGCGGGGAGGGAAAACTTTTGAAAAGTAAAGTATTAGGCAGGCATTGAATTTAACATCTGTCTCAGTAGCTAGAGCGAATGTTTGGAAGCAAAAGCCTCATGTTTGATAGTCTCTTCAGTGGAAATAACTTGTTTCTGGGGCAAGGGGCAGTTAGGTAAGACGGGCTAGAGCTGTAGTTATTGCCATTGCCATTTCCTAGATGGCAAAATAGAGATGAGGGAGAGGAAAGTACAGCAGAGAGAGAAAATGCAGCTTCTGTTTCGCATATTGACTCTTACTTTTAACCTCACTGCTGGAGAAATGCAGACACTGCACGCAATCTAATCAGGCATGCCAAGGTGTGGAAAATTTGTACTGGAAGTGGGCTGTTTGGGTCAGTACATTTAGCTACCACTTTCTAATCAGAAGCTTACAGCAATGTTGTGAAATATACAGTCTTGGCCATAGGTAGCATACAAAGCTTCCCGTATGCTACCTCCATGCCCAGTCTCATCCGCCTGCAAATGTGTGTTCATTCCACCCTGGCTCTAGCCTACGCCCCACCCCCTGCTCGCCTTCCCCTCTGCTGCTGCTCGCTGCCTTCCTCTCCTCCCCTTCCCTGCAAAGCCCCCAACATCTCTCTTCTCCTCCACTCTTCTGCTTCCCTCTTCTCCATCTCTCCCCCATGCTGCCCTCAACTATAAGGCCTCTGTTCTTTAGAGCAAGGGTTCTCAAACTTTATTGCACCGGGACTCCCTTCTGACAACAAAAATTACTGCATGACCCCAGGAGCAGAGATTGAAGCCTCAGCCCACCCAAGCCCCACTGCCTCAGGTGGGGGATCCAAAGTCAGAGTCCCACTGCTCTGAGCAGGGGGACCAAAGCTGAAGCTCAAAGGTCCCAAGCAAGGGGCCTGCAACATTAATTCTGCTGCCCAGGGCTGACGTCCTCAGACTTTGGCTTTGGCCCTGGGCTATGGGGCTCGGACTTCACCACCAGTCCTCAGCAAGTCTAAGCCAGCCTTGGCAACCCCTATTCAAAAGGGGTTGCAACCCATTTTGGGGTTCCAACCCACAATTTGAGAACTGCTGTTCTAGATTTGTGGCTTTACATTTAGTTCTGCTGTTGGCTTGTGGCCAGTTTACCTAGTGACCCCGGTCTACTGTATCAATTACCTGTCCTCTTCATTAATTTCCACTTTTCAATCTGTGTGAAATGAGCAATAATGATTTTATGTTTTCTTCCAATAACAGAGAGGCAAGAATCAATCCCGGCAGGACTGCAGTAGAATCCGTCCTCAGTGATGATTCCCTGTCTACAGTTGCGAGGCATATCGCTTAGCTAGTTTTTAATCCATTTTATGTGCACCATGTTGATTTTGGAGACGCGCTCTCTGTAAAACTGAAAAACTTTTTTCTCTCATCAGCAGAAGCTGTTCCAATAAAAAGCATCACTTAATAGAACACCACTTGTTATCACCTACAGCCCCCAATTTAAACCTGTCCAACACATTATCAATAAACTACAGCCTATACTGGAACAGGTTACTAAACTCCAAGAGACTCTGGGAGACAGACCCATAGTCTCCTATAGACAACCACCTAACCTCAAGATGATTCTTACCAACAACCACAGGACATACCACACTAATACCAACCCTGGTACCTTCTCTTGCAACAAACCCCGTTGCCAGCTTTGTCCACATATTCACTCTGCTGATACCATTATTGGACCTAAACAAGTGAGTTATAAGATCAAGAACACATATTCCTGCGCATCCAGAAATATAATTTATGCTATCATGTGCCGAAAGTGTCCATCTGCTATGTACATTGGACAGATGTCTCAGACACTTCGCCAAAGGATCAATGTTCACAAAGCAGATATTAGACAGGATCACAAAGAAAAAACAGTTTCTTGCCATTTCAACCAGAAAGGACATTGTCTCAACGACTTGATTACCTACATCCTGCTTCAAAGACCTTTTCAGACCACACTTCAAAGAGAATCCTTTGAACTGTCATTCATGCTTAAATTTGACACTTTACACTTAGGTTTAAACAAAGGCATTAATTATCTTACCCATTACAAAGATAGCTTCCCCAATTATCACCTCTAATATTAGCTCACAGACATTTACCTCCCCTCCATCCCCCCTTCTGTTCTGAAATGTGATTTGTCCTTTTCATATGTGTTCATTTTTTTTCATTGTATCCTTTGGTATATATGGTTGTGACAATTTTCTTCCACTATTTGATCTGAGGAAGTGGGTCTGGCCCACGAAAGCTCATCATCTAATAAACCATCTTGTTAGTCTTTAAAGTGCTACATAGTCCTGGTTTTTGTTTTTGCCCAGCTACAGCAGACTAACACGGCTACATTTCTATCACTATTCACCTACCTTGTCACTCTAACATCTTGGAAATAACATAGCTAATACAACACTGTGTACATGCTGCTTTCTTCTCATTTTACTTCCTTAATCAAAATGTCACATGGTACCAAAATGAATGTCTTACAGCAGATTAAATATATTACAGCAACACTCTTACCTTTTTTAACCAAACGTGTAATCTTAACTGAGGTGGAATAAACTCACAGTAAGCGTGCCCTGAACTTGGCCAACACCACCATGAAAAACCAGACTTTTTCATTCTTGACATTTCTACCAGTAAGTCTCAAGCAGAAGAAAAACAAAATTTTCACAATTTCATATCACATGTATACATTATTTTAAAAAGAAGCCTAAAAAGGCACCCCCTTTGCAGGTTCTGTCCTGACCCCTCATAGATTAAAAGCTGCTTATTATACTAAAAAGCTTTCCACCTTCTGAAATACAGTGGGCCATAATGATCCCTAGTGTAGCTCCCTTGAAATAGGTCTCTTTCTAAAGAAAGCTCCCTAGTTCATATACAGTCAAACTTTTTTTTTTTTATCTTAAATCCATTTCAGGGACATTTGTGGCGGTATATAGCATCAAACCTTAAATTTTAAACTGAGCTTTACAGCTACCTCTTAAAAAAGATAATTAGATAGCTATTCAACCTCATAACTCTCAGACTTATGATTTGACTGTAGGTTTACTAAAAGATAACTAGATTAAATCATGTGGCCGAAAAATGATCACAGGCAAGGTAACAAGGGTAGTTTGTGGCTCCTTTTGGAAGCCTTGTATGTCACTTTTGTTTTAAATTGGGCTTCTGCTCAGGCCAATAGCTGCCAGATAGGGGAGGCCAGGATGAAGGGCTCTCCTTCCCCACACAGCCAAGATGTGTTACTTTATTCAGACCTGCACATCTGTTACAGCCTTAAACTCTGTGAACTGTTGCTGCTGAAAATTTTGGTTAAAAGAAATTCCTTGGTTTTTACATCTGTAGTCCTGCTCTTGTGACTAGCAAGTAAATAAATGCTGATTTGACTTCTTTTCTCTACTTCTACAACTATGAATCTTTTCGGGGACTTTAAAAAAGCATCTCAGCTTACATTTTGTACTTCCGTGTTTGCACCGCTAATAATAAAATAGCAGATGAGTAAGTTCTGGAGCAAAGGTTTTGATTTTGTGCTCCTTTCCACATTTCCTTTCTTCCCTTCCTTACTCCTTCACCCTCCAGTGGAGGACGAAAGAAGAAACCTCATTACAGTGATAATTAGTAATGTTTCCTATGGATATAAAATGAAAAGTTGGACAGGTTACATTTAAACACTGTATTTGCTGTGTGAACAATCAGAAACCTTTGCAGTGTTTTATCAATACATGTCCAGCTAATTATAGGTCATTCTTATACAAAATAGAGAAAAGCCATACCCAGAATCCCTCATTTAAAATCTTTGGAATTCTTGGGGTTCATAATAGGCTCCTCAGAGCTGAAACTTCTCCTCTGGTTTGACCTCAGGAGAATCCAGCTCTAAGTTTGGGTTATGTTCTGATTCCGTCACCAAAAACGGCCAAGACCTTACAAGAAGACCTTATGAGCAGGTTGGATAGACATCTATCAGGGATGATCTAGATGGTGTTTCATCTTGCCGTGAGGGTAGGGGACTGGACTTGATGAACTCTCAGGGCTCCTTCCAGTTCTACTAGTCTATGATATTTGGCACCAATGAATGGGAATGAAAATTCTAACCCTAAGTCATCTTTCAGTGCCCAAATCAGTCCTAAACCTAAATCATGACCTTAATATGAACACCTCCCCTTGTTCCCACAGCTGATTCTTATTTAAACTACTGGTGCTTCTTCACAGCCTTAGAAAAATAAATGAGAACCTTCCCACCACTCATCTTTATAATATGTATTTTGACAAAATTCTTCCTATTCCAGTTCTTAGAATGACTGCAGAGGAACCATCAACAGACAGTCTAACCTCAAAGAGTACAAAGAGTTTGCTCAGTTAGGTTAAACATCAAAGTCTGAATTCTGATTCACAGCTGATCTGAACATCTTTGGTCCAGAGTCAGAGGGATATATGAAAGGGAAATACGTTCATAAGCATTTCATGTGTTTTGTGGGTTTGGCTCTAAATTCAACAAGAAAATCTTTTCTCATTGCTTTTCAAAATGCTCATATGTAGAGACACATTAACATATTTTAAAAATTATTTGAAGGAGCTTTTATAATGTGCTCATTTTTAAGCATGAGGTCCCCATTTGATTTTCTAGCAAACACTTGGAGATATTTTTCCATTATCCAAATTGGTTCATCTAGTCTTATGACACACATCTTCACACACTCATTTCCTCCATTACTATATGTTCCCCCATTTCAGCCAGAACTCATACCAAGGCTGTGTTTCATGAACTAATGCTTACACATGTGTGGCGTATGACCACATAAACACAAAGGCATAAAGATTATCACACTAACTACCATAAACATTCATTGTATATGCCAATAAATACAATATAAATGTTGTAGTATATTGAACCTTAAGATAGATTGTCTATTTTTTTCAGCATGGAACTCAAAGTTCTTAGGTTCCAATCTTGAATTTGATGCTAACTCCTTGTATGATCTTGGGCTGGAGACAGTTGGAATTTTGACTATTGAGCATTTAATTGACTTTCTTGTTTACTTTAAAAAAAAATCTATGTTGGGTGATAGTCTGAGAGTGAAAATATTATGTATGTTGAATAAATTATTCTGCGTATGTTACATGATGAACTACATTAATTTGTGTGTAATAAGAGCTTTGAAGTGCTACATTAATGCCAAGATACATTAATGCATCTTTTACTCTTCCCTTGGCCTCCCAAATCACTTCATTACCTCGTCTTATAACCATGAACTCTTTAAAACTTAAAGATCACCCCATAATCTCTCTTTTTCCTGCTCTTAAAAATAGTTTGTAATCTATTAACTCATTAATGCAGTCCTCAAAAAAAATCTTCAGAAAATCCATTTATTATCCTAATTCTTTTCTCAGTTTGATAACAAGTATCTAAGAACTGATACATTAAAGATGATGCATTAAGTCAGACATGAACATAGCCACAGAACCCAAAATCAGAGTAGAATTTGCGTTGATTGGGAAATTTTGATTAGCTTTTTTTTGTCTTTTTGCTGCAAAATGTGAGCTCATTGAAACTGCACATGAAATACAGATTGTTAAAAAAAATCTACTGACTCAAATTATTGGAAAAAAATGTTGTGAAATTGTCAAAATATCCCTAGATATTTTCCAAAAGAATAAATTAGTTTAATGAGTCCAATAAATGTCTTCTAGTTTTTAACTTCTGGTAAATTTAGATTAAGGAAAGGTTCCAGAAAAAGGTTAAAATCAAAATGAAATGCTCTGATTGTCCCATCCCATTCTTTTTTTTTCTCCCCAATTTTTTTGGTCTGTGAAAAAGAGGTTCTGCCCTATTTTGGGACAGATAAACTCTTCAGTATTTTGTGGGATAAGAAAACCAATTTACTGTTTAACTCTCCCAGGGTGCATCAACACTGTAGCATTTTTTGCGGAAAAACACCCATTTTTCTGGAAAAACAGTACTTGCATCCACACTGCCATTGAGTTCTTTTGATAGAAAGTCAAAAGAACTGAGGGGTTTTTCCGATGGCAGGAAACCTCATTCTACGAGGAAGAAGCCTTTTTCAGAAAAAGGCGTGTGGATGCAGAAGAAGTTTTGTCAAAAGAAGAGCCTTCCAGGAAATAACACAGGTGCCCTGGTGGCCACTCCATCCAGAGTAATCACAACTTAAATGCGAGATAGCATCCCATCAATGTGGACGCTATCTTTTGAAAAAGCACATCGCTTTTTCATTGCGCTTTTCCTGTGTGGACACTGTCTTGCGAAATAAGCTTCTCTGGAAGATCTTTTCTGGAAAAGTTTCTTCTGAAAGAAGCTTGCAGTCTAGATGTAGACCCAGTAACAGTTTCTAACAGAGGCAATATTCAGGCATGCACAGGTAGGGAGATTACTGATGGTGGAATTATGAGGTACTCACTGCAGAAAAGTTCAACATCCAGAAATACAATTAATATGGATTTAAACGTGGTAAGTACTGAAAAAATCTGTCATTCCCATGCTTGTAAACTGGGTCCAATAACACACCAGCAATCCTCTCTCCAGTCAACAGTTTTAAGGTACCCGTATATACTCGAGTATAAGCCGAGTTTTTCAGCACATTTTTTCTGCTGAAAAATGCCCCCCTCGGCTTATACTCGAGTCAGCATCTTGAGAACTGAGGAAAGTGAGTACACTGGTCAGGTTCTAAGGCATCCAGGTTGTCGTATCTGTCAGGAGGTGTTATTGTTATGGACTGCGCTGTAAATTCATCATCAAAGTATCTCGTGTCAATTTCTGAGGTCTGAAAGCTCTATGTATGTGCGATGAACAGCGCACATACGTAGGCTTGTTGGCTGCACAGTGACTGCCAGTGATTGGCTTGTCACTGTGCTGGGGGCAGGGGGCGGGTCCGGAGGCAGAAGCGCAGCTTGGTGCAGGCTGAAGAGAAGAGATAAGGTAAGGGGCCTGAATGGAAAGGATAAAATCCTTATGGAAAGCAGGATCTGCCCAGGGATTGTGGAAATATTTTATCCTCTGTGTCGGGGGAATGGTATATGTGGAGAGGGAGTTGCCATCTGCAAGTTTCCCTCAGCTAAAAACACGAAAACAGCTAGGAAGCCGGGACACCTGAGGAAAAGAGCTATGGGTTGTGGCTGCTTAAAATGTATGTCAAGGCACCATTTAAAAAAAAAAGCTAAAATATTATTCATACAGTACATCTATGCCTGTGTTCTTGCTAAATCATACCTGTGTTCTGGCTACAATGCCTGTGTTCTGGCTACAATGCCTGTGTTCTAGCTACAATATCTGTGTAATGGCCACAATACCTGTGTACTGGCTGCATACTGTGTTACTGGCTGCAATATACCCCACTTATGACGCTGAGCTGTATACTCCTTACACAATATGTGGAATACAGGGGATGGAGTGGGTGGATTCTATAAGGAGTGGGGCTTATGAGAAGTAAGAGGGGTCAAAAAGGAGGGACGGGGCCTGGCGCCCCCCCATCCTAAAAATTCTTTTTTTTAATCCTGTTAGAAATGGATCCCAATATCGGTACTTCTAATCCTGGACCAAAACAAAAATGCAGGTCATACGAAGCTGGTTTAAAACTTAAGGTTGTGTCAAGAGCAGAAGAAAGCAATAACAGTATTGCAAGTAGGGAATTTAGTGTTGACGAAAAACAAGTAAGGGAGTGGCGGAAAATGAAAGCTGACTTGGAAAAGATTCCAAAGGCAAAAAAGCTCGACGTGGTTTAACGACTTCATATGGGGCTCTAGAGACTGAATTGCATAAATGGGTTATGGAGTGTCGTCAAAATAGTTACTGTGTAACACGCATGGGAATTCGCTTACGTGCCCTTCAAATGGCTAAAGATGACAAATTTAAAGCACCAGGCACTGAAAATTTTGTTGCATCAGCAGGATGGTGTACCCGCTTCATGAATAGGTTTGCCCTATGTTTGCGGCAAAGAACGAAGATTTCACAGAAGCTGCCAAAAGACCTTGATGAAAAAGTGATGTCATTCCATTCATTCATCATAAAACAAAGAAGGATCCATAACTATGACCTGGGAGATATTGGGAATATGGATGAAACGCCTATGACCTTTGATCTTCCAAGTAACAGAACTGTGGCAAGTTTGGGAGACAAAACTATTTTACTAAGAACCACAGGAAATGAAAAAAAACCATTTCACAGTCGTTCTGTCATGTTTGGCTAATGGAACTAAGCTGCGGCCTGTCATTATTTTTAAAAGAAAGACCTTGCCTAAAAAGGTCAAATTCCCACCACGAATTATAGTGTGTGCACATATTAAAGGCTGGGTGGATGAAGACAGAACAAAAAAATGGCTGGAAGAAATTTGGAATGGACGACCAGGAGCAACCTTAAAGAAAAAACCATCATTGCTAGTTTGGGATATGTTCAGAGCCCACACATCTGATGACATAAAAAAATTGGCAAAGTCTTCTCAAGTTACTTTGGCAGTTATTCCAGGTGGGCTTACATCTGTATTGCAGCCCCTAGATGTGTGTTTAAATAAACCTTTCAAAGATCGTGTGCGAAAGATGTGGCATGAATGGATGTCATCTGGTCAAGCTCGACTGACAAAAGTTGGAAATCTGAGGAAGCCAGACATAGAATTGATAGCACAGTGGGTTCGTGATGCATGGGAAGAGATTCCAGAGGACCTGGTGCAACGCGCCTTCAAGAAATGTGGCATTAGTAATGCTATGGATGGCAGTGAAGATAGCGCTTTGTATGAGAACGACAGCAGTGATGGTGATGACTGTGAACTCAGTGATGATGACAATGTCTATGCTGATAACCTCACACCAGCTGAAGCTCTGTTTGGACATACAGATGATGAGGAGGAGAACTCCAGTTTTGAAGGATTTTAGCTCTTGTGTGTTAGCTTGGTTGCTGATTGAGCTAAGGTTGTTGTACTTTTAAAGTTACGGTATTTTTGATACCATATTGTTTTTGTTGACCCCCTTTTCCACTTACAGAGCTAGGTTATTGTTTTTCTTTGAAATAAATATTCATGTAATTTTATTGGTATCTATCTTCATTTTTTTTACATTTACCAGTAGCTGCCTCATTTCCTACCCTAGGCTTATACTCGAGTCAATATTTTTTCCCAGTTCTTTGTGGTAAAATTAGGTGCCTCGGCTTATATTCGGGTTAGCTTATTCTCGAGTATATACGGTATATTATTTGTGCACAAACTTGGAGGTAAACAAAAGAAATTAAAACTGACAAATTAATCCAATTTGTTAATTAAGAGAGGAAAGTCTTGAGCCCTAGGAACATCCACAGGGAGACTGATAGTGCTCAGGTGATAAATGCTACTGCCAAGGTCCTAATACTGGGAAGATTGTATTCCAACCCAATCTAGATTGAACCACAGGGTGGTTATAATGAAAACCAACATGACTTTGGTGGGACAGGATAAAATATGGCCATGATGATTACTATAATGAACTATACACATCTTAAACAAAATGGAATCATACAATTAACAAAAGGAAGTTATGGTAACTTCTTTGATTTCTGACTGGCCATTAGAGTGCATTGAAATTTTCCCATAAGAAAGCATGGTTTCATTTTATAAAATGAACATTTTTTTGGTAAAGAGTCATACTTCACAATACTTCAATACTTTTTGAGTGGGAAAATTCTAGGCCAAAATGTTTTGACTTAAAATGTTATTTATGTTCTGATTTTTTTGGGAAAAAATACTTACAGCCTAATGGGAAAGGAACGGTTAAAGGAAAGTCAGATTTATAAGTCACTATCACAGTGAGATCAAGTATGTCAAGGAGGTTGTGTTTTGAGGTGTGAGATGAAAGTGCATGCTACATGGAAGAAACTACTGCATGTGTTTTTTGAGCTTTTAACCCCTCCACTACCTTTGCATGTGTATGTTTCAAAGAATGAATCAAGTGTCCTACAGTCCATTTGAAATTTACTTGAGGAGCCAGACTTTTCTCTTTTTTTTTTAATTGACAGCTGTAGCTGCCTCGAATGAGTTTTACTATGTATACGTTTTCGTGTAGGAAACCTATTTATAATGGTTCCATACTTCCATAAGTCAAACAAGAAAGAATACTTCTGCTGGGTCTTTCCCCACAGGAGAACATAAATGACCGTTTGAAGTACAAGTGAGTATGGACCTAAGATTATGTAACAAAAATGTTGTATTATTTCCTTTAATCTGAGTGAAGTTATATGTAAATGACTATACTCTTCTCATTTCCTACAAATCATATCCATAATAGTTAAATTAAATGTGTAGAAAGGTGTGGCATGATCTCCCAGTAAGCAAGGTGGAAGAGAATAAACCCTGTACAAAGATGTAAATCAGTATATTTATATAATCTGTTTGCAGTAAGTGAACATTTGGCCCAATGCGTACAAGAAATGCCAGATCTTAAAGTGTAAAGATGAAGCCTGAAATCACATACAGGATATTCACAAAAACAGACACAATACTCTTAAGTATGTCACATTGCAAAGAGTCTATATATTTCTCCTTTGGCCGCAGTCCCAATGGAAACCTGATACAAAGTTCACTGATTTTAAAATAAAATATATCAAATCTTCCAAATGAAAAATCTAAACAAACCCTTCTTGGAGCAGCCTGAAAAGGTCTTTCTCTACGAGGTGCACATTTTGTTTATGTTTCAGTGCCATTGCAGCGAAAGGAACCTTTTCTGACTCTTCTTGAAAGTGGATTTTTCTAAATGCCTGCAGGAGGCAGCTTGGTATGATGGATCTGGCCCTATGCTGTTAATCTCTGAAGGTATTGAGGCTGGTATTTTCACACAAGCCACTTAAGAGGTGCTTTAGAAATGTGAAATTATCACAATGTTCATTTCCTGAGAAGCTTTGCGCCACTGCACAGCTGTGCTCAATTAGGCAGACATTTGAAAAGCAGCAGGGAAAAAGTAGTGAAAACAATGGGTTCTTTTCTTTGTCACAGCCTCAATTTTAAAAAAATGCAATTCCTAGAAATGGGCCATAGCAGAAGGGGGGAAAAAAAGACCACATAGAAGCTGTCTGAAGTTGTACGTGACATATTATGCTTTACTAGAGAAACAACAAGAGAGTCTTTCTAGTTCTTCTAGTGTCACTGATTTTCTGTCTTTTTAAGTAAATCTTAACCATGGTCAAGGAAAAGACTTCTTTAAACATGTGTTACTTGCTCTGCAGTAGCATCCAGTAACCTCAACTAGGATCAGAACCCCTTTTGTCTTACAAAATCTCTGATAGACAATCATTGTTGTCTTGAAGAACTCGTAGTCTAATTTGAAACAGGATACAACAAATGAAGTGACAGACAATGGGAGCGACAAGATTAATGAATGTAAGATCACACAGCATAACAGGTTAGCTTCTAGCTCTTCTTGTATTGGTTTTCCTTCAGAAGAGATCACTTTGTGCCAATAAGAGATTTTCCATGTGGGACAATTGCACAGCCAGTGTGTATTCTTTGCCTTTCCAGTCTCTTGTGAAGGATTAAAGTAGGCAAACTAGTAGGCACAATCGTTTCTTGTTTCACACAACACGGGATTATCCTACCAAATCTTTGCCCTACAAATCTATTTTTGGATGGGATTTTAGTTAAAAAAAATGTTTGGAACTCCATTTTCATAATTCTCTGAATTCTAATGAGGCCTTGATCTGTGACATTTGTGTCCAACTTTGTTTTTTATCATTCATGCAAAAGCCATTCAGTATTCTGGCTTAACATATTTCAAGGAAAAAAATGGTGTGTTGGCAGTTCATTGCATGAGCCAAGGAAGTCATGGTCTATTCTACCTGTTGCTTCAGTTTTTATAGATTTTCCAGGACACAAATTTGGCAGAGCAGGTCACAAACATTAACTACATCTTCGTCTCAATTTTTACTTCTTTCAGCTTCATTCAGCTTCCAGATAATTCTAGCTGTACTCACTGCTCTTCCAGAAAAGACAGTTTAACAAGGTTAGAAGGACACCGGCTGACTCTCTCATATGTCAGGTCTTCTCATTTTTAGTCTGCTCTTGTTACCCTTCTCTTTCCAGAGGAAAACAAGGACATGCAGGCAATTCGGGAAAGAAGTTCTCTCTTGAGGGGTACACTTTCCCCAATCCCTACCAGCTCAAAGGAGATAGCTTAATGGCATAATCAGTCAAAGCATGGTATGATCATTTGACTAGTATACTAAGCACCATCATTTGGAAACCCCAAGATTGAGTGGCAAATTATGTAAGTCTCTTCAAAATTTAGTTCCTCTTCAAGAGTATGTCTACACTGCAGCACTATTTCAGGATACTTCGGTATCCCGAATTAGCTATTCTATGTTTTTCTAAACAAGCCCATTATTTCGAAAAAACAGACTTGGAATTCCAATATCCCTGTAAAACTTGTTCTAGGAGGATTAAGGGACATTTCGTAATAGTGCTCTATTTAGAAATTTGGCACTGGGTAGGCAGCGCCAAATTTCAAAATAAGCTATTTTGAAATACACTCAAAATAAACTACACAATTTGCATAGCTCAAATTGCATAGCTTACTTCGAACTACAGATGCAGTGTAGACGTACCCTAAGAGACACTGAGTGGCTGTTTCAGCACAAGTGAAGCTTTCAGTAGAGTTGAAATCAACCTGATGGTTAAGGCAGTTGATAATAAGCCAATGAGAAAATAGCTATTGCAACTTCTTGCAATATGTAGTTAGACCATACCAAAATTAAATAGTCCAATTTCTTTTGGCTATCTTAATCCAGAGGATAAAACCATAGAAAGAATGTGGATACTTTTGTCTATTTTAAGTCACAGGTAGAAGAGGAGAGGATATGGAACATGAAAACTAACAAAAGATGGAACACATTGTGAAGCTCAAGTCTTTGAGAGTTTTGACAAGCGATAGTTTCTTGTACTAGATCTTATTGAAAGTCAGCATTTTCAATGCTTTGAACCTGTGCTCTCTACGTATTGTCAAAGGCCCACACATCTTCATGTGTGCATTTTCTGCACTCCCATGGCTGGTCCTTCATACTGGACTTGTGATCCTTTACCCCTCACTTTTCAAAATGATGATGCCGATTTTCTTAAGATGTTCCTTGTCCTTTCTAACATACCTTGATGAGCAGAGAAGGAGTTAACAACTGCCATGGTTAAAGAGCTAGTTGCACCCCTGACCTCTTCTGTAGCTTCCCTGAGTGCACCTTCCCTCCTCTCCCTGACAGATGTAAGAACTTGTGTTATCACCTCCTTAGGGCACAGTGCTGTGATCATCCCACTTTCAGACCAGGTGCCATGCTATAATACTCTATGCACTCACCATACTTGCCAGCAGGCCCAACTGGGCTCGGTAGCTATGGTTCTTTCCTTCAGGAGCTATGACAAATGGTAAATACAATGACCAATGTTCCCTCTAATTTCTTCCATCTAGGTGAGGATTATTTTCCATCCATATGCAGAATAAATTTTTATGTGCACTGAGGCATGTTCAAATATGCACCACCAGTAGAAAGAAAAACCTAGCTGTAAGCACTCTGTTAATCAGCTGGGCAGCATTTAAATCTCTCCTGCGCAGCTGCACAAGAGCCCTGCTGAGAGGGAACACTGACAGTAACCAAAAGAGAATTCTTAAAACAGTATTGTTTAATCTTGCTGATAGGAAAAAGGCAAAGCATAAAATAAGAAGTTTTTTAAAACCAATAATCGTCAATATTCAAGGCTCTTATGCCGAAGGGGTTAGGTGGGCCAATCTTACCCCAGACTCTTGAGATGTTGATTTCAGTTTTTAACTCAAACAGACTTGCTCTGGTACTTGAGGACCATGTCTTTATTCCACTCCAAGTCATTTAGGGTGTGTCTACACTGCACTGTTATTTCAAAAAAATGCAGACGTCTACCCAGCCATTCCATTATTTTGAAGTAATTTCAAAATAACAGAAGGCTTATTCCGAAATCTGTTCACCTCATTCTACAAGGAATAACACCTATTCTGAAATAAGTATTTCAAAATTAGGCGTGTGTAGATGCTCCACTGCTGCTATTTCGAAATAGCCCCTCACCAGGGCCATTCTAAGCTATTCCTCCCCAGTGCCTCCTAGGGCTCTAAATCAAGATATCATGTCCACATTAGCAAAGCCAGCCTCTGACTAATGTTGAGGCTTCTCTGCAGTGTAGATGTGCTATTTCTAAATAAGCTATTTCAGAATAACTATTCTGGAATAGCTTATTTTGAAATAAGCGTGCAGTGTAGACTTACCCTCATTCTCTCCTGAGCTTGGTTCAGAAGGGTCTTAGAGCTGTATTTCAAAGCAAATGACTCTTCATTAACCTTGAAGTCTTTGCTGCAACTTGAGTATCAGGATTGCTCTTCACCTTTGTGGGTGTATTTTCTTACAAGCATGCTGGTGAACTCTGTATGCATAAAGGACACACCACTGGTCAAGATACAGTATTTGTAGATTATTATTATAGGCAGCTTCAAAGTTCATCACAGAGATATTGGCATTTAAAGTATTATGATTGGACTGATAACCCTGTTGTTAACCCTGAGTTAACCCTGTTGCAATCAATGTTCTCAGAGCTTTGTTGCAAGCTCTCTGCAAAGGCTGGCAGAGCCTTCATTAGTTATATTCCAGGTTTTGAAAGTTCTCTTCTACTGCAAACACATACTATTACTACAGCCAAGGAGTTTTGAGTAGAGTGATTGCTTCAAAGAAACAACCCCCCCCCCCCAAGACTTTAAGAGAATAAAACCTAAGACTATGGGTATGTCTACACTGCCCTCCTAGTTCGAACTAGGAGGGTAATGTAGGCATACCGCACTTGCAAATGAAGCCCAGGATTTGAATTTCCCGGGCTTCATTTGCATAAGCCAGGCGCTGCCATTTTTAAATCCCAGCTAGTTCGAACCCCGTGCCGCGTGGCTACACGCGGCACGGAGTAACTAGTTCGGATTAGGCTTCTAATCCGAACTAGCTGTACTCTTCGTGGAATGAGGTCCACCCTTAGAGAATAATTGAGAGGTCAACCTATACACCCCTCAGGGTTCAGGATCACAGCATGTGCATATGCACATTGTAGGTATAAACAAAATCACTGTATAAAAAAGGGGTACCCAAAATAAATAAATTAATAATCCTATAGAAAACTCCAGCCAAAACCACTTCCATATTATCAATCAATCCATGCAAGGGCAACAAACTAACATCACCTGGCAAAAGGTAAGGTAGATATTCAGTGCATAGTACATATCTTTTTAAATTATATATGTTGTTACTTTTATCATTTTATTGGCAACTTCAATAAAACCACTAAAATAAATCCTCTTGTGATTGTATGTATTTGCCTACAATTTCCTGTGTTACTATGGGCTCTAAATCTAACATGAACAAAAAACAACTCTTTTTAAACAATTCAATTATTCTCTAAATCTTGAAACCATAGCTGCTAAAGCAAAACCCTACAATATATAATTAATTATAAATAAAATAACAGGCTACAAGTTGAAGATGCAGATATATCACAATATTTATAACTTATGATACATTATAATAATACATATAAAAGAGGTTATCATATCAAACAAATTGTAGCTATTCCACTGATACCTTAACATAGCACGTTCCAAGATTTTCTAAAATTTTGTCACATTGGTATCAATTTTATGAATGGTCACCCATATTCCATACATCACCACACCCCTAATGTGAGAAGGTTCCAAAATCAAGTGCCACTGGGATCTGGTACTATGACCCCAGGCACTCAATTACAAAGCTATTCACTCAAATTAGGCTCAGTGGCCAAACCTCAGTGCTACTGAGATCTTGAGCACTGAGTCACAACACCCAGACTGAAGAGCCAAGTGCATTGCAGCAGAACACATGATGAGCCACTGCTGTGGGGTAAGACAGGTGGAGGCTTCTTCTTTTCCTCTACTCCTCCTCTACTCAGTGATAATTTTTGGAAAGGGGGGTTAGGGCTGTAGCCTGTAGGAATAAGTGTTTGCTAGATGAGGCATAGGTTTAAGTTAAGGCAGTCATGCAATGAGACTAGAATACCTCAAAGCCTGTAAAACAATAGCTTAACCAAACTAATTAAGGCATAAGCCCCCAAGTGCTTAGCATAAATAATAATCAAGGCTAATCTGAGATCATCAGATATTACCAGCATTTTGTCTTGTGTTGACTAAACCACTTTTCTTTGGTTCATTTACACAAGCCTTTATCTTAAAAATTCCCGTAAATTCATAAGCCAAATACTCAGCTGATATAAATCAATGTTGCTCTCTTTCTTTCACAAAGCTTCATGGATTTGCAACTGCTGAGGATCTGGCCTCAAACAGCAATCATCTTTGCCAAGACAAGTAAGAAAGGAATCTTAAGAAACTGCATTAACATTAATATTTAATGTTAACACCCCTCTTAGGAGCAGGTCTAACCTTCTCATGTAATGATTCCAGGTTGTATTTTCCCCTGTTCTCAGAGAGGGTTTTAGAACTAATGATATATTCGTATAACATATAACTCAAAGTCAGATGAATGCTGTATCTGGACAAAGTCAAAACTGCAGTATTCATCTGTTCATCTACTTGAGTTAAGAGATTTGGATTTGAAAGGCAAAACTAGAAAAAACACAGCAAACCCTCTTTACTTTGTGATCCGCCATTACCATGTACACTGAGTACACATCACTTAATATCATTTTCCTGTCTCTTTTTCCTCTCCTCGCCCCTTGCCGCAAGATCCACATGCAGTCAACTGGGGTTCTATGTGTGGCCCTCATAAGACATTTTGTTTACTGTTGCCCATGCACAGAATTGCCAAATTTCCCTGGTTTCTGTTAGCATAGGGTTTTTTTCCTACTGGTATTACCAAAGTGACATACACCTAAAACAAGGGCATGTGAAATGAGGTGTGTGCTGATTGCACACAACATTGTGAGAGCAGTGTGCTCTCTCTGTATCCAATCAAAGTGCTGCTACAGTTCAACCAGTACACCCCACAAACTCTAGGTATGCAAGCGCAGTTAGAAAAACTACTGAAGTAAAGTAAGTTGTCATGGGATAAGAGGGAAGATCCTTTCCTAGATTGATAGCTGGTTAAAAGACAGAAAACAAAGGGTAGGTATAATGGTAAGTTTTCGAGTGGAGAGCGATAACTAGTGGAGTCTCCCAGAGGTCTGTCCTGGGACCAATCCTATTCAACTTATTTATAAATGATCTAGAGAAAAGGGTAAACGGTGAAGTGGCAAAATTTGCAGATGAAACCAAACTGCTCAAGATAGTTAAGACCAAAGCAGACTGTGAGGAGCTTCAAAAAGATTCCACCAAACCAAGTGATTGGACAACAAAATGGCAAGTGAAATTTAATGTTGATAAATGTAAAGTAATGCACATTGGAAAAAATAATCCCAGCTATACATGCAATATGATAGGGACTAATTTGGTTACAACTACTCAAGAGAGAAATCTTGGAGTGATTGTGGATAGTCCTCTGAAAACATCCACTTAGTGTGCAGCAGCAGTCAAAAAAGCAAACAGAATATTAGGAGTCATTAAAAAAGGGATAGAGAATAAGTCAGAAAATATCTTATTGCCTCTATATAAGACCATGGTATGCCCACATCTTGAATACTGTGTACAGATGTGGTCGCCTCATATCAGAAAAGGTATATTGGTGTTGGAAAAGGTTCAGAAAAGGGCAACAAAAATGATTAGGGGTTTGGAATGGAGAGAATCATTCTCCCATTTGAAGAGAGATTAAAAAGACTTGCACTTTTCAGCTTAGAAAAGAGGAGACTAAGGGGGTATATGATAGAGGTCTATAAAATCATGACTGGTGTGGAAAAAGTGAATAAAGAAAGGTTATTTACTTATTCCCACAATATAAGAACTAGGGGCCACCAAATGAAATTAATAGGCAGCAGGTTTAAAAAAACAAAACAAAAAAGAAGTTTTCCTTCTCTCAGTGCACAGTCAACCTATGGGACTCCTTGCCAGAAGATGCGGTGAAGGCTAGAACTTTGACAGGGATCAAAAAAGAGCTAGATAGATTCATGGAGGTTAGGTTCATCAATAGCTATTAGCCAGGATGGGTAGGAATGGTATCCCCAGCCTCTGTTTCTCTGGAGGTGGGTGACAGGGATCATGTGAGGATTCCTTGTTCTTTTCACTCCCTCTGGGGTATCTGGTATTGGCCACTGAGACAGGATCCTGGGCTAGATGGACCTTTGGTCTGACCCACTATGGCCATTCTTATGTACCCTATCCTGGAAAAACATCTTGGTTACAACAATCTTGTGGTCCACTGAGATGAAAGAGGGCCACTCATGTGGCCCACTCACTTGTGTAAGTTCCTCCTCACTGGTCTACTAAAAGTTCATCTTCAGTGCTTTGGCAACCCTGCCAGAAAACTGTTAGCTCTGAAGTCTGATCAGAACCTAAGGTTTGTACCTACATTTTATAATGGAAATACTTTCAGTGATGATAGCTTTAAGTCAGGGTCAAGAATCTTAAATCATTGAAAGATTGTGTTTGTAAGATGACCATTTGTTTTTCTTGGCCTTGTAATTATTCTTTACAGCCATTAGAGACCAGAATTTATAGGGCTAGATCTGGGGGGTAGAGGGGTGTGGGAGGGAGACAAACAGTATTAATATGCACGGTTACATTGGCAGAAATCCTCTTCTGTAAAACAAAGCAGTACTGCAACAAAAGGATTAGTTTATAAAGCTCTTACTCATGACATTAGCATTTTATATTTTAAAAAATCCACACACATCACCAAGCATCGTCCACTGAGATCTCAAAGTAAATATAGACAAGAAAAGTGAATTATCTTTTTTCCACTTGCTTTTTGAGTCTCATTTGGAAATTTTACATTTATTGTAGCAATACTGGAAAATGGATTAATGCTGTTATGAAAAAGAGGCTCTTGTCTCAGATAAATGACAATTTCACTGAAACTCTTTCTAGAGGCATATAATGTGGTTTGGGAAGAATAAACAAAGAAGAAAAATATGAACACCATGTTTGAAATCTCGTAGGCCACTCTTAGCAGTGTTTTTGTGTCAGGTGCAGAGCTGTACAAAAAGCTCACTTGAATGTGTAAAAAAGTAATAGAGATTTAGGCTTTTCACCAGCTTTGTGGACGGAGGAAAAACAACCAGACAACCAAAATTCCTCTTTGCAGTTGCAAAGGCTCATTTTTGCTCATGGCATGTTTCAGAACACAAACAAGATACTTGTTCATCCCTGCAGTCTGACTGTAAATTCCACTCCAGTGACCCTTTTGGAATCTTACACTCATAGTCATTGGTGAATAAATACCATAAAAGGAGCATTCTGACAAGCATATTGTCATTATGGTTCTTATAGTGCTCTTCTCATCAGACACACTTCATAGTCTTGGTACAGTTAATTGATGACAGACATTCTCTGACAAAACATTTCAGCATGCCCACAAAAACAGCCTCTGTCTGAGACCTAAATCCCAAACCTCCTGAAGTCAGTGAATCTTTATTGACTTCAATGGACTATGAATCAGGCTTCTACTTCTCAGTGTTCCACCACACAAACTTCCTCCTCATCCTACTCCACTCATTCCTCTTTAATAACAGCACCACATACATCAAAGAGAACAGACTCGAGTTTTCCTGTAGCACTTTAGGATACACCTACACTGCATGGCTATTTTGGGATACTGGAGGTATCCCGAAATAGCTAACCCACATCTACACAAGCCGCCTGTTATTTCAAAATATTTTTCAAAATCCCGGATTTGCTATTTTGCCATCCCAGTAAATCTCGTTGCACAAGGGATAAGGGATGGCTCTGTAGATGTGCCAAATTTCAAAATAAGCTATCTTGAAATAGATTCAAAACAAGATATGCAATTTGTGTATCTAATTGTTTGTAGTCTCCCTTGGAGACTAACAAAGATACACACACACACACACACACACACTCTCTCTCTCTCTCTCCTGGGACACTCTGGTCCAGCAACATCTGTGGTCTGGCAGCACCATGGATGTAGCTGGACCAGAGAGCCCCTGGTCCAGAGAAACCCACTCTAGGCAGCAGAGTTCTGGCGCCCCAGGTCAGCCCCAGGGCTGTGGAGTACTGGTGACCCTGGGGCTGACCGTGGAGTTCTAGTGGCTCTAGAGCAGCTGAATCCCTGCAGCCCTAGGACAGCAGAGCAGTGGCAGCCCAGAGCAGCTGAGCTCTGGTAGCCCCAGGACTGCAGGGGCTGGCAGCTTTAGGTCAATGGAGCCCCGCAGCCCTGGGACCAGCCAAGGCACAGGGGAGCCTGGTGGATGGGCCAACCTCCCCTGGTCCAGCAAACTCCTTCCTTTGGGACTAGTCAGGCCCTGAGGGTGCCAGACCAGGGAAGTCCAACCTGTATATAGAATCATGAGCTTTTGTGGGCAAAACCCACTCTTCATGAGGAAAGCCCACAAAAACTCATAATACTCTCTCTCTCTCTCCACATCTATCTATCTATTTGTTAGTCTCTGAAATGCTAGTACAGGCAATCCCCGGGTTACATCCCTACTTACAAACGGGATGAGGCAACCCCGCACTAGCTGCTTCCCCCACAGCAGATCAAGGAGACGTGGAGCGGCTTTTCTCAGCAGACACCTCAGCTTGAGAATAAAGGACTGAGGGAAGTGAGGTGTGGGAGAATAAAACTGAGCTCTGGAGAAATGTTTGGCTAGAGTTTCCCCTACATTATGTACCAGTTCCGACTTACATACAAATTCAACTTAAGAACAAACCTACAGTCCCTATCTTGTACGTAACCCGGGGACTGCCTGTACTACATGACTACTCATTGTTTTTCAAAACTACATTAGCAAGGGGAATTTTACTTTTTTATCAACATTTAAATAAAAGGTAGCAAAGTATAGCCTGGCTGAGTCACCAAATTTTTTTGTCTTTGGAAAAAAAGGTAACAAATTGGCACGTAGAAAATGATCCACTGGAACTAGCTTACCTCTGTTTCCCTAAAGGTTTTCATAGAATGACTAGCACAGTGCAGCCCAGATTTTAGATGGAACCTCCCAGCACTACTGGAATAACCACAACCATCTTCAACAATATATCAGCTGATTACTGAAGAGAAAAATTACTTGGTGACTCCTCTTTCAGAATTGACCTGGACCAGAAGAATTTTATCATATCTTTTGAGTAGCTGATGCAAGCCAATGCTGGAGGTGATGTGTAATACCTGGATTATTGGTCTGACTTGTGAGGAAAAACTTTATAAATCTTGATAAGGAGTCAGATTTTTGAACAAATTGGTTACCTGATAAAATCATGCTTGTCTTCTTCCACCATTGTGAGTGGTAGTTGAATTTTCACCCCACAAATCTTTTTCCATGTCAATCTTCTCTCCAACTTTGCCATAGATTGGGGATATGCTATATTTTTGTTTTTGTTTTGATGGGGGTCTTTTTTTTGCCAAGGCTTCCATTTACAAGTCAGCTGGCAATTGGTCTGGGTCAAATATTGATTTTTTCATACTATAAACAACAAAAATAGGTTATAACTTTTAAATGACTCCACTAGGAAGAACAAAAAACAGATTTTTCTTCATCAAAGAAGAAACCTTATACCAGGAAAGTCACTCTGGTACAGAGATTAATTCTAATTAGGGCTCAAAAGAGAGTGCAAAATATATTGATAAGTGGATGGCCGTTCTGTATTTCATGTGTTTTATTTCCAGTCAAAAGATTTTCTTGGTCTGCAGCAAGGCCTCATTACATGGTGGAAGGCAGGAGAAAAGTCATAGGAACAACAAATAAGAAACTATCAGTATTAAAAGACAGATGACTTCAAAAAAGACAGATGTCTTCAAAAACAATGTTAGCAAGAGAACTTTGGCAATGTCATCTGATGAGACTCCTGGGACTAATATTGTCTGAATGCAGACTCAGAGTTACCTCCTACAAATTGTTGCAGTGTGAACAAAAATGTTCGGACTTGTCCAGGCACTGACTGGAACTGCAGATTAAGAACAGAAAGGCCTGACAAGGACTGCTGCTGCTAATTATCACATCACAAAATATTCTGGCCTTGTTTTTTTCTATAAATATATACTATATTCCTTAAGGAGTGTGTTGTGCTACATATTCATAAAAGCCAATACAAGCATAGCAAGACAAATAGACTTTCAAAGCTTTTAATGCCAGAAGGGACCATTATATCATCTAGTCTGAACTCCTGAATAATCACAGGCCATTACATTTCACCATTATCCCTGTATTGAGCCCAATAATGAGTGTTAGGGTAAAGCAGATTTTCCAGAAAGGCATTCCATCAATTTGACGTCATCCAGAGACAGGGAATCCACTATTTCCCTTGGTAGTTTATTACTCTCTGTTAAAAAATTATACCTTATTTTCAAATGGAATTTGTCTGTTTCAGCTTCCAGACATTGGTTCCAGATATGTCTTTCTCCACAAGATTAGAGTGCCACTGTGTACCTGTTATTTTCTGCTCATTAAGGTACTTATACACTTTAACAAAGTCTTCTCTCTGTCTCCTTTATGATAAGCTAAACAGACTGAGCTCTGAGGGTATGTCTACACAGCAAACTTATTTCGAAGTAACAGCAGTTGATTCAAAATAACTTTACTAGTGTCTACACAGCCAAACTGCTATTTCAAAATTAATTTGAAATAGCGGAGCACTTATTTCGAATTTGGTAAACCTCATTCCATGAGGAATAACACCAAATTCGAAATAGCTATTTTGAAATAAGTGCTGTGTAGACACTTATATCGAAATAGAGGGCCTTCAGCCTTCCCAGGGTGCCCTGGTGGCCACTCCAGCCTCAACCAAGAACACTTCTCTCCCTCCCCACTCCCCGGAGCCCTTACAGGGGTTGACTCTGGCCACAGTGCCTGTGCCAGCTCCAAGCCTGCCAGCCCAGAGCCAGCAGTCACTGCCCCTGACCGAGTGGCCCCAAAACATGAGCCAGCAAGCCACTGGCAGCCAGCCCTCCACCACTCCCCAGAGCAGTCTGCCAGCTCCCAGGAGCCTGACAGGGGCTGGAGAAGGCGGGTGCCTTCCTGGTCCAGGGTAGATATCATAGACCTTATTCAGGTTTGTGGGGATGCCCCCAACTTCCATGGTCTCAGCCCTAGATGGAGGAATACGGCCATCTGTGGTAGGATATCTGCCAGCCTGGCCACCAAAGGCCACATGCGAACCCAGGAGCAGGTTTGCATGAAAGTCAGGTTGGTCCAGTGAGACCCCCAAACCCTGAGCTTCCCCTCCCCCTTCTCCCCCCTGCTTCCCCCTTCCAGCTCCCTCCTCCCAGGTTTCCCCCTCCCCTCTCTCACCCTTTCTTCCCCCTCTCCCGCCCCCTTTCCGCAGTCTCACCAGAGTTTTATTCCCCTTCCCAGTTTTTTAAATAAAGAGAGTTTGTGTTCAAGAAAATACATGTATTTTATTTGACATCAGCAGGGCTTGACAAATAATGCAATCTACTCACCCGTGACGAGTAGATTGCAACCTGGAAGAGCTGGGTTCAGGCGATCTGCGCATGCACGGACAGCGTGGCTGGCGAGCGGGGCTCACTGTGGTTTGGCAAGCCCTGGACATCAGGAGGGAGGGTTAGGGAGGGATAAGTGGAAGGACATGAGAGAGGAATGAGGCACAAGCCCCCAGTGGGGCAGACCAGGGAGGCTCTTAGTGCTCCTCAGGGTGGAAGCTCTCCTGCAGACCTCCTGGATACTGACAGCCCCCCGATGGACGTCCTGGATGGCAGCCTGCAGAAAGTGCAGCCAGGCTCGCAGCAACGCATCCACAAGAAGCACCAGAGTGCCCAGGGGCAGTTCTGGCTCCATGTTGCAGAGGGCTGTGGTGTCCTGAGTGAGGGCAACCAGAGGACACAGAGACAAAATGCTCTGCTGTCCCTCATCAAGGTAGGCAAGCAAGCAGGGAAAGCTGAGAACCAGCTGTCTGGGGGAGGAGGGGAGGGTCCCTTTAAGCACAGGCCTCAGCCTCAGGCAGCAGCCACACAAAGTAACTCCTGACCTGATGTCCTGCCGGACCTGGTTCCGGCAGGCTTTAAATGCTATTCAGCGTCCACTCAGTTTGGACACACTATTTTGAAATACCAAAATGCTATTTTGAAATGCATTTTGTATCTAGATGTGTTATTTCGAAATAACTTATTTCGAATTAACTATTTTGAAATAAGATATTTCGATATAACGTTGTAGTGTAGACATACCCAGAGTCTCTCACCAAAAGGAATTTTCTCCAGCCCTCAGATGATTTTTGTGGCTTTTTTCTTCACTCCCTCCAATTTTTCAAGCATCTTCTTAAATGTGGATCCCAGAACCGTAGGTAGTACACCCGTGTCTGTCTCAGGAAATACTATAAATCTGAGACACATGCTAGATCACCTCCCAAGTCCTACTCCTCTTGATAAGCAATAGTCTGTCATTTTAAGTAAAATTTAAAAAAAAAACTGGACTTCAACAGCCCAGAGGGGAGTTAGATGAAATGGAAAATTGGTCACCAGCATTCTTTCAGTCCTCAAAACTAACCTATTTTTCACAAAAGGGTATTTAGAACTGTGGCCATGGTTCTACCCAGGCTTGGAACAAAAACATCATGGGGAAGTCTACACTAGATACCCGTGGCTGGCCTGTGCCAGCTGATGCAAGTTCATGTTGCTCAGGGTAAGGAGCTGTTTAATTGCAGTGGTCACATTTGGGCTCAGACTTCAGCCTGAGTTCTGGGACCCTCCCAGCATCCTCCTGAATATCTACACTGCAGTTAAACAGCCCCGTAGCCAGAGTCCTATGGTTCTGAGCCAAGTAGCATGGACCAAACATCTACCTGTAGTGCACACATATGCTAAAATGTCATGACAAATAGCAATCCTGTGTGTCATCAATCAGTCAAAACTGCAGGCACACAGAAATCTTATGAGAAAAACCTGGAATCTCATAACAATAGTCTAATTTTGTATGAGTATTTCAGAGAGGATGGAGGAGAATGGTCCTCTTAGGGTGTTATGGACAGAACTGAGGGAAATGCTCACAGTGAAACCCAAAAACATGAAAAAAACTCGACTGTTTTCAGGTTTTGTTACAAAGCTTATACACAGATTCAGGTTTGACAAAAGATTGATGAACCTGGTCTCAGTTTTGAGCCATGATGCTCCAATTCACAGTTTTCTCACCAAATTGGCTGAGACACGGAAAGTCTCTTCTTGATGCCTCTCAAATTCAGACCAGGAGTTTGAATTCTCAGGGTTTGGATGTGTGTTATTAGACTTGATTTGGTCGACCTCTAATAAAAAAAAAAAGCGAAATATGCATGTGAACATACAAGTGACATGTACCTATCTAAAGGAGGAGGCTGCAACTTATTAAACTATAAGCCAATGAGGAAACAATCTTTGAATTATGTGGTAGGACTATTGCAATGTTGAATTCTACTAGGCCTCATCAATGGGCCCAGGTTCTACAAGGTTGAGGGTGAGTATGAAGCCAAAGCCCACTCTACCCCTCCTGGCCTATTCAGGAACCCTGGCAGAGAGTCAGAATTCCAGTCCATTCCCTGCATCTAGAATGAAGGTAGGCTAGATGAGGTGAACCCCACATTTCACAAGACATGAAGGCTCACCCAAAGGCTTTGCAATGTCCTGCTAGTGGCCCATTCTGAAACAGTCCTTTGGACCTCTTCATCACTCACTTCATGGGAGCCCACTATGGGGAACACTGTACTCAGATTAGACATCCAGTCCCAACCTGCCAGCCAGCTTGAAAGGAATCCAGCCATTGCCTAGCTGGTCTCATGTTGGAGAGAAGTACTCCATCACCTCTGAGGCAGCTCTGGGAAGGCACATTTAATTTTTGAATGAGAAATCACTGCACTCTCAGTCCTGGAAATTAATTGCTTGGTTTATTATTCCATCTAAACCTAGCTGATCTTTTGCAGATCTAGCAATTCCTCACCAGACCTGTCTTGAGAATATCCCCAAGCAGACCAAGAAAGGCATGAAATCTGATTCATCTTGCATCTTTCACAAGATCAGATTAACAGCTAGTGCATAAAAAGGGCTAACTGGTCCCGCATCTGGATTCTCCTTCTCTGCCATCTCATACATGGGTCTGAACTGGGGTTGTCTATAGCTGGAGTCCCCCATGTTTGCCACACACCCTTTTCTGACCCAATAAACAATGCAACAGCCACACTTCTTTTCCACCAACTTATGAAACAGAACAGATAATATATTTAAGAATGAAGTGTTGAGGTGACCTGTTACCCCATGGAGTGGCTGAAATAAGGTCTAAAAACACCCTGACTGTCAATGCTAATCGATTATCTCTCTTCAATTCCATTTCCCTATATTCAGCAGATGTGTCCACCCTTACACTAAATGAATGAAAGCTGAAATCCTCTGATGCCAAACACAGAAAGTTGACTTCAACAGTGCTGTGAACCTGGTTATAAAAGATTCCTATCTTCATGGATAAACAGTAGACCTAGGCCAACTGGCCCAATTGCAATTTCTACTTGAAAAGCCTGTACTGGGCAAAGGTCTGCTTCCACACTCTCATTTATGAGAATCTTTGTACCAGCAGGATTATCTTTCCTTGCTTCCATTGCAAATCTCCATTCCCCTGCAATGCCATGCTTGCCTTTGTTCCTTTATCCAGAAACTAGCTACGCATCTTAAAAAGACCACCTGGGAAGGGTTCCTTAAACAGCATGGCCTTGCTGTGGCTACCACATGTCTTGGTGAGAGTATGGGCACCTGGGAATCATGTGAAAAAGGGAGTGAGTCTCTCAGGTGCTCAGTCTTGTAGGTGTGGCAACTCTCAGCCTTTAAGATGTCCTATTCTAAGCATACTGGCATAAATGTATACAATTTCCTACAAACCTTTAGCCTAAAGGCATAAAACTGATTTTACATTTCTATCGAGCTAACTTAATCTGGCACTGAACAATTATCCAGGCGAACCCAAATATAGGCGATGTGCCTCTCAGAGTGGATCTGCACATTGGCATCTAGCAACCACTCTCCATGACAAAAAGAATCATTATATTCTGATAAGAACAAGTCCCAAACCTTTAGGTCCTCTCTTATCTCCATGGTCACCCTAATATAGTCTGACACCCATTTTGGATACTTCCAGCCATGCATTAAAAGTCCACCTAGGAGACATTTAATCGGCTACCAGGATGACGGGCAACAATTTTTGCAGTTCTTTGGATTTTTCATAAGGAAGATGAGACATCTGACACAGTATCCAGTTCAATATGAAGTATGCTAATCTGGTATTGAGCATTCTGTTTTCTCCTCTCTTATGTACTTCCTAAACTCCTGATAAAGACTGAAATGTTCTCAGATTAGACCACAATCTCCCTATAAAAAAGTAATCAAGATAGCAAGATACCTGATGAAATTGCAATTCCTGTGCTCTTGCCCATTTTAACAGTGAATTTTATAAATGCTGCACGGGAGCATCCTATTGGCATAGTTGTGTCAAAAATAAAATTGTGCATCAAATTGAAATCCAGTAGGTTGAAGCTGGAAGGCAGACCCCAGTCTGAAGCATGACTTATTTTTACTTTGGCCAGTAGAGATTCTTTTTTTCACGTGGTCCTGTTGATTGTGAAATCAAAGAGGGAATAGAGTATTGAAAAGAAAATAGGATCTAGAGCATCTTTCATGGGATCCCAGATGACAGATTAATTGGAATTCTCTGTTGTCTTCTTTGGAACCATCCCCAAAAGGAAGGGCCATTGATAAACAGAATTTCTTAGATGAAAAGTCTACTGAGCATTGGATGGGATTTGAACTCAGTTTTCCCATGTGGCTCATAAAAATTCTACTGTTGAACAATCAGCAATATACTATATTCAAAATTAAAAGTGAAAGGCAAAGAGACGTGTGATTTCATGAAACAAAACAAAAAAAATATTTATGAGCTTCTATGGAATTGAACTGCAAAATTTCTCAAACTCACACACACAACACACAGGTCTCCTGTTGTGGGTGTGTTTGTGGGGTGTTAATTAAAAGCAGAGTTGACTAAGGATTCTGAAAATAGAGTCAGGAAGCTTCATGGTTAGAAGAAGAGCGTAAGGGAAGAGTGAGAGAAAGCGAGCTGCTCACTAGAAGTGGCACCACAGAAGGTCTAACACCTGCAGCCCCTTCAATGCCTCTTTACTCAGCTGCTATGGATAATTTGTGGTTTGGCAATGACTTATTTTTACTTATCAGCAGGGAATATTGTGATCACTCACTGAAACGATTTGTTAGAGACAGATTTGGGCTACTAGTCCATTCATGTCGACAAGCAAATCAGTGATGCTGCAGGTTGTCGACTCCTCCCCTCCCCCAAGCAATTGTACTTTAGTGTAAGTCCTCCAGGATAAAGAGATGTCACTCACTCTCATACAAGGAAAAAGTGAGACAAGCTAAGAGGTGTTCTAATGTGTAGTTGCCTTCTGTATATGCCTAAATCGAAGTCAATATTAGGATTCTGTTCTACATTTTAATTTGACTGTGATTGCTCTTTTATGGACCCCAGGGTGTGATCTTGTAGACTTTAGTCAGGCCAGAGGAGAGGCTTCAAGATTAATGAGCATCTCAGATGTTTTAGTCGTAAAGGTTTGATTTTGTTTTAGTGCCTCCCTGCTCCACTTGATTGTTCCATGAGAACATTCTTCCTCTTACCATATACAGGTAAGGTGCTATGCCTGATACCAAATTATCTTGGTCTTCAGTAGTCTCCTCCTCTCCATTCAGTTCATTATCTATCCAGGAGTTTGTTCATAATGATACATTAAGGATGGTTTTGTACGAATCTTTAGCTTCTCTGTGTCCCTTACACTTGACTAAATCCAGAAACTATATAGAGATGAAGGGGATTTTCATGACTATATATTAGGGATACTTTTAAATCTGTAGTAAATTGAGCTATGGATAGTGATTGTCAGTCTGAACCTTCAAAGTCGGAAAAGTCACTGTCACCTTCCTCCAGTTCTAAAACGAAAAATCAGGTTCCTTAAGCAGCACTCTCCATCAGGTCCCAGCCCAAAGCCCTGAAAATGAAGTGATGTGCAGCACCCTATGTTCAGCTGGCTCACTCATTCCCCTTCCCCACTTCTTTCCTGCGTCTCAATTCATGGAGTGGTTGTGTTGGCTTTAACTCTTTACTTCATACCCCACCGTTTAGGACCCATGCCTGCAGCCTTCTTCAACCTTTCCTCATGTTTCACCCTTCCCCCTGGGGAGTGTCTGGAGTTGAAGGATGGACTCACATCCAGATCCCCTTAGCACAAGCTTACTTTCCTATTCTTCAGAAACAACCAAGATGCCATGTCCGGAAAGCACTTAAATCGCATTGACTGCAATGGGACGTAAGTCATGCTTAAGGTTAGGCATGTTCCAAAGTGTGTTCCTGAATAGGGATTGGTTTCCTAAATTGGGAGCAAAGTAACATAAAAGTGCAGGAGTGAATAAAAAATGAGAGTGATGCAGGAGTGTGTGTACAGCATTATGCATAGGCCTGATGATGGGGACAGCAAAAAAGGCAATTGCCCAGGGGCTTGGGAAACCTAAATGGGTCTGGGGCCTTCCATCCACCACTGTTGGCAGCCAAGTGGGGCTAAGGCAGGCTTCCTGCTCACCCCCATTCCATGCTCCACTGGAAGGGGCCAGCACATCCCTGTGACCCCTGGATGAAGCAGGGGGCCGTCATGTGCTGTCCCCGCCCTAAGTGCCAAATGTGCAGCTCCCATTGCCTGGGTACTGCACCATTGAGAACTGCTGGGGCAGTACTTGCAGGCAGAGGTACGCAGAAACCCCCTGATCCTCATGCCTAGGAGCCGCTGCCAAAGGAGTGTTATGTTTGCTTTGTGGAGCCATGTGAGGTAATTGCCAACTCCTAACCCCAAAAGCGTAACCAGCAGTGTAGCTGGCAGCTTGCTGGGCACCAGAAGCACATCAGCAGCAGCCAATGCAGGCACAGCACCACCCAAATGTCAGACAGACCACATCTGCGCAGGTATGGCTTGTGCATGCTTGAGGTCATTGAGTGTTCTGCTCAGGGGCCTGGAATTGCTGTCAGCAGGCCTGAATATATATTAGCAGTGGTCAGCCAAGGAATTAGACCAATCACTGCTAAACTTAGTGTTTACTATCTACCCTGAGAATTGTGGCTTGATCCTATTTAGAAGGACAGAATTACATTTAGGATAGGAGGAGTTCAAGGGCAACTGATTGTTTCATAAAGTCCTGGCTCATCCTTTACCAAACTCTCCTTTTAACCCAAGGACAGAATCAATTGTTTGTGGAAACGAACCAGCCTTTTACCAAGTTTAACCCATTTCAGTAATGACTCTAAAATAAAATAAAATGCAAGAGATCTGGCAATGTAGTCTCTCATCCACAAGAATAAACCTTGTCCTGATATTGTTAAATTCATACAAGAATAATAAAAACCTTTCAAATGTATCTAAAATATTGCTGCTTTTCTGTTATGCCAAAAGAAGCAATCTCTTCACTTAAAAAAAAATCAGGTTTTGTGGGTGGTTAAACTGACCTTTTGATCACTAAAGGTCAATCTATTTTTTTTAATCACTGTTCATTCTTAAAATGTTGACACAAAGTCTGCTGGACAAAATTGTCATGCTACCTCTCCCCCCGTTTTCACAACAAAAACCTCTATTTGCCTGTAGAAACTGATGTTTCCTGGTTAATTATGGTTGCAGGACTCTGTACTTACTATTCCAATAAAAATACATGCAGAGAAAATGTAAACAGTTTTGTAAGTGATGTATCCCTAGTATAAGAACATATTAATATGAACTGCAGTTGCAGGAGCTCACTGCCAAATGGAAAGTGATACAGCTAACATCAGATGTGGGGCATGCAATTCACTGCAGAATTTCAGAGCAATTCATAAGGCCCAGGGTACCCCAGAAGGAATGAGTGCCAGGATCTCCTTCATTTGCTTAATTTATGGAAATCATTCTGCAGGTGTCTCAGCGTGCTGTGTTTTTTAACTAAGTAGGTGGAGATAGGGAGATGGCAAGGGAAATAGCTGCTCTCCATGGCATTATCTTCCCATCAAACCAATATGGCTTCAAGTAGTAAAATAGCTTCACTAGGACAAATTTTCTTGAATTCCTCTTATGGGATGTTAACCCCCCGCAGCAGAATTCATAGGTAAGCAGCCAGCAGGGGCAATAAATATTTTCTATACACATCAAAAAATACATGTGTATATACTACACAGCTGTGCTAGACTGGCCAGTTTTTCCAGAAAATCAGCCACTTTTCTGGAAAAACTTGCCAGTGTCTACACTGGCCGCTTGAATTTCTGCAAAAGCACTGACTTCCTACTGTAAGAAATCAGTGCTTCTTGAGGAAATACTATTCTGCTCCCGTTCAGGCAAAAGTCCCTTTTGCGCAAAGCTTTTGCACAAAAGGGTCAGTGTAGACAGCTCAGATTTGTTTTCTGCAAAAAAGCCTCGATTGTGAAAATGGTGATAGGGGCTTTTTTGTGGAAAAGTGCGTCTAGATTGGCACGGACGCTTTTCCGCAAAAAGTGATTTTGCAGAAAAGCGTCCGTGCCAATCTAGATGCTCTTTTCCGAAAATGCTTTTAACGGAAAACTTTCCAGCATTTCTGGAAAATCATGCCAATCTAGACGCAGCCCACATGATACTCTACAGGGCAGGAAAGGTGTTAAAATAAGAACACAAGAACATACATAAATATCTCCAAAATTCTATTTTCTACATCCTCAAAAAATATGAAAGTCATTTCTAATTATCAGGGGGCTGTTTTGAAGAGATGAGCCAATTTTTGAAAAAGCGAATGACAAGTAATTTTTAAACATCCCTCCCTTCCACCACAAAATATCATGTGTACATTCCCCTAACTTTCATAGGAAAATTCCATTCTGAGATACAAAGTAGCATGAAAATTTCAGGTAAATTGATTTGGTCCAGTAAAATTAGGAGTGTTGAAAAGCATTCTTGTAACAGAAACTAGCTTCTACCTTAAGCTATGGTGGAATTAGCACATACTCTTAAGAAAGCATCCAAATCCCTGTGATGTTTGGTCACCAATTCAAAATTAAGGCTCACAGATTAGGATAGGAAGTCAGAGAGATGAGATCCACAGAGACTTAAGTTTTCTTGTCTGGCTTTCCAAAAGAGCAGAATTTCCCTCACAGTTTACATATAGCCTAGCTTATACAAAAGAAAGATTCAGAAGAGTCACCTTTATCAGATATTTATGTCAAGGGTAAACACAGGACTACAGACAATCCATCCTGTTCTTGCAATAAGAACATACATTGTTATTTAGCATTGTTTCAGGTATCTAGGAGAGAGGCAAAGCAGTCCCTTAGGAACTTCCAGCATTCAGGAGTTCCCTATATATAGCTAGGTAAAAAAAAAAAAAGGCACCTGCAGCTGTATTTCAGTCGACCAAACAAACAAAACAAACAACCTCCAGTGGCCAATATAGTGTTATCAAATGGAACCGTCCTGAAAGATGTGAGCTACACCCACTTCCATTTTAGAAATGGTCGGAACAGATTTGGATCATTTTTCCCTAGTAGTATCTATTGGGTCAGCTCTGGTGCCCCCTGGAACTGTGCACTCATACTGCTGGCATAAAGGGTCCTGCTGATCCTTGTCCCCTCAGTTCCTTCTTTCTGGTCCACTCTAAGAATGGATAGGAGGTCAGGTGCAATATTTCCTAAAGAACGACAGTTATAGGAAGTGTATCAAGAGTTGTTAAATTTGAGTGCTTGCTTGTGTCCTTTAGGTGATACCCACTCTGGGCCTCAAATCAACATTGCCACATAGGTTATTGGAGCCATGGAGCAGCCCAATGTGAATTGCACTCTGCTAGTCTCTCCATGCCCCACTGCCCTTGAGATTGGATGAGCATCCTCTGTCAAGCTTCTTGTCTTTTTTCCTCAGCACCAGACATGGAATGGTGCCAACGCTCTTAAAAAGTGAAAGGCATGTCCACACTTCATACCACAACCAAAAAATGACACCAAGGATCCTGAACAGCAGCTGGAAGGCTCCTCTGAAAGTCTGAAGCACTTGATGTTGAGACAGATGCAGCGGGTTCTGAGGAATGTTTTAGTGCTGTCTCTATACAGATAAACTGCAGTCTAGTGCCCCTGCCAATTTGGTGCAGGGCCTGAAGTTCTTGAAGGTCTAATAGTGCTTCTAAACATGAGCTCCCCAAGGCACGTCAGGCAGCAGGAATGAGCGTGGCTCACAGGCTTGCTTCATGAGGCCCAGAGACTGTGGCATGCCCTGGAACCAGGGTAGAAGCTAACTCTGCTAAATGGAGTGCTGCATATCTAACTTGCTCTCTACTGACAGAAGCATCTATGATTCTATGCTACCAAATGTGTGGCTTATGTTTCCATATGTTGAGGAAGTGAATAGAGGAAAGGGGAGCAAAATGAGGGGAGCCATAGGAATGAGAGAAGGAGTAAGAAACAAAATAAATCAAGGGGTAGAGAATAAAGAAAAAGTTAGAGAGAAGGAAGGAAAATTAACTAAAAGTTCCAAGTATATGGCTGCTCACATATCATTTCATACCACAGGTCTCCATTTTTCAATCAAAATGGACAGGAAAGTGAGTATCCCCCACTGATTTTAAATGACCAGGGGTGGTTTTATAGATGTGAGTTTTAAAAATCTTATCTCCACCAAAATGAAAAGAAACTGGACACAATATCAGACAAAGTTATTTCTGTCAGTATAGATTGTTCCAGACCCTTTTCTTTTCTTTTCTTTTCTTTTCTTTTCTTTTCTTTTCTTTTCTTTTCTTTTCTTTTCCCAAGACACATCACACCAAGCTTAGTGTCTCTATGTGCTTTGCATCTACAAGTTTACTTTCTTACTTATGTTAAAGCATTACTGCCTCTCCATTCCCATAGCTCCTCGATGGATAGTCCCGAGGAAGATCCAGCTCAAACTAGCAGTTTCGCTTGCTTTGGTGATTGACAGCACAGAAGCCAGACAATTCTGAAGTGACCTAGTACTAACCAAGATACATAAAGATTTGATGCTGGCTTCATTAATATAAATGGTTCTTGTGAGGCCATCTAGCCACTGCACATAGCAGAAAGCCTGTTGGGTTAGTATGTTAGATTAGGACTGCGTACAGTGTTGAACTGCCTCGTTCTGTTTAGTCCAAACTCGCTGATCTTCCTTGAATTTTAGCTCCAACTAAAATGGCATTGTAGACTTTGTAATAAACTGGGAAATTAACACCTACTAAATTTGGAATTGCTTTGTAAAATTGGTGTGAATTTTATTTAAATGGAACTAAAGAGAATGAACCAGCTGTTCAGATGGTGGAAAGCAGAATAGCACTACAGATTGAACCTCTCTAGTCCAGTACTCTTGGTTCCTGACTGGTACCAAACCGGATAATTTGCTGGACCACGGCAGGTCAATATTGTCTAGCAGCATTACCAACACTTCCACGGCTGACTGGGCTCTTAGAAGACATTTAGGGGTAAATTAGAGCTAAATAACAGCACAGAAGAGCCAGCACTGATGGCTGTAAACAAACTTTATGAGACCATGGGAAACTTGGTCACATCTATGATAAGTGGACATCTGGCTAACTAAAATTATGCTGGACCATAGATGTTGCCTAATCAGAGATTGCCAGGCTAGAGCGATTCAACCTATATTAACTTCAGTGAAGCTATGCTGATTTTCATCAGATGAGTACTGGACCCTCTATAGCAGCTGCTGGGTTTATTTTCGCTGTGGAATAGTGCAACTATTAATTAGGCTGTGTCTGTCAATCATGATGGACTATACCAAAGTCCACCATGCATTTTGTCACGTGCCTCAGTCAGATGTCTGCTGTCAACTAAGTAAAAGCTACAAAAAGTCTCCAAATGATATGACAGAACTGAGAACACAAACATCTAGCAATGAATGGTTAGTGGACTACTCCAGTACATTGCTTAGCTCCGTTCCCACATAGTTATATAAGAACTGTTGATTTCAAATCCACAACCTGGGACTCACACATCACTAGAATTACCAGAGGAAAAGACTAAATCTCCTCATATACCCCTGGTAAGTGAATAATTAATTGTCCAGTAGATCTTATTTTCTTATTTTCTAGAGATTAAAGTAATTAAATCCTGCTTAGTTATGGTCTTAAATGGTCTCAGCCAGTGACAGCGTATTAAAAATTGTATACTTGTGATATGCTCTCTATATTTCTAATTAAGGCTGAGTCATTTTCCCAAACTCACACCTTTAGATTAATAGTCAGCCTTTATAATAAGCAATTATCTTAAGATCAATATTTTAAGAGAACAGTCATATAAATTGAATTAAGGAACACCTATGCAAGGAACATACTGTTTTAAAATAGGTTTTTAAATCAAGGACCAGATAGTTGGCGTTCATTTTGGCTGCCTTGCATAGGCCAGATAGCAAAGAGAAACTGGAAACTGTCCTAGAGAAACAGCTGGGGATCCCTTGTATATGTGCCCATTTCTGGGTTCCCCTTGACACCAGCTACTCCTGCAGGATTCCTCTAAGAGCAGCCATGCCTCTCTCCCTGGTAGTGCAGAGCATATCTGGAGCAAAAGTGGCCAATGATCCTCGCTGGTACAGTTTAGAATCATTGTAAGCTGGATGTCAGGCCAGCCATAGTATTAATGGTGGGATAAACTTATCCTAACAATCTCCCAGTGTTGCCAACTCTCCAGGATTGGCCAGGCATCGCGTGGAATTGGCATCAATTTCCAGGTGACAATGTAAAGCATTCTTGGAGATTTTAATAGGATATTTTAAGGAAATGACATCACATCATATAGGAAATAAAATCACACGAAATAGCTTCAGTCAGAATTGGCATCCCTACCCTCTTCCCCGAACCTCAGACATTGCAGTTGAGGCTTTATCATGATTACATATAATTTGTTTTAAAGTAGCACCTAAAGATTGGATGACTTTCTAAAAGATCTACTCTAATTTTACTACCAGCTGTTGACCTATGTGCAGGGGTGGCCCAGGAACTCAGACTATGTAGCCATACTGGCATCTTCTGGTCTTAAAATCTATAAGACTTGATTGAAATTGGGGCAGAGGGGGCTCACTCTGCTAGGCCTAGAACAAGCACATAGGAATAGAGGGCACGTCTACACAGCAGGGCTAAAGTTGAAATAAGCTACGCACCTTGAACTACGTTAATTACATAGCTTAAGTCAAAATGGCTTATTTCAGCTTTTGGCGCTGTTTACACATCAGTAAGTCCGAGAAAGAGCACTCTTCCTCCGACCTCCCTTACTCCTCATAAAATGAGGGTTACAGAAGTCAGAGTAAAAAGACCTCCAGTTCAATGTTATTTTAACATTATGTTGAAATTAACTACTTGTAGTGTGGATGCGGACTATGTTATTTCGTAATAACGTAATTTATTCCAAACAAACTCTTCTGTGCAGGTGTATCCAGAGAGATTGCCTCTGCCCTAAAGAGTTTATAAACTAAACTAAGTAGACAAAACACAGAGGGTAAGAGGGGAAGCACAGATGTGAAGCAACAAGGACACAAGAGCTTATTGACAGAGTCAGGAAGAGAACTCTGTTTCCCAACACCCAGCTCAGAGCCCAGGACTGTAAACCACACTGTCTGTCTTACCTCTAACTTTATATATATTTAAAAGGTTTTTAAATGCTTTCTGAGCAGTCAATTCTCTCTCATCTCCTCCCCCCATTCGCCCCCAAATGCAAAGAGAACAAAGACACAGTGAGACTGACAGGGAAAAATTATTTTTCTAAACTTGTCTTTCAAAGAAAAAAAATTGGGAGAGAGAACCACTCAAGTCAGACCCAGAGCTGAGGGAAGAGCAGGTGTAGGGAATCTATGGAGAGTAATGGTGTGGGCAGCTTCAATCCATTACTTTCACTGCAATTGATTCCACTGTATCCATTATAACACTTTCACTAAAAAAACAATGAAGTGTTTTTTTCATCCTTCTCCCATAATGGATAGGAATATAAGCTTCATTTCAACATGGATGAGCTGAATCAAATACATGGTGTTCAGCTTGTCAGCATCTCTTCTGAGATGTGATCACATACACCAGGCTAATAATAGCATGGTTTCAAAAGGCTCTCTCTCCTTTCTTTGTGTAGTACATGCTAAATCAAAGGGGGGCAAACTACAGCCCATGGGCCACAACTGGGCTGTTGGACCCTTCAGTCTGGCCCTGGAGCTCCTGTCAAGGAGTGGGGTTGAGACAGCCTTGCCAGACAGAACCAGCCCAACTCCTGAACATCATAGTGAGCAGGGGTGATTATCCCTTGGCCTCTCCTTTTCTGCCCCCTTTCCCTGAAGCGTCAGCTCTCCCAGCACCTGCCAGCTCTGTTGATCCTTAACTGTGGCTCTGGCCAGTCAGCACAGCCTGCCTCAGCCTTCCTTACTATCCTTCAGGCCAAAATGGGTGATACATTCACAGTGGCTTGTGCCAAAATGATAGGTCAATGTGTTATACTTACCAAAAGGAGGCAGAAGATGTTAACGTGGTTTTCAGCAACTATTAGCTTCTTTCTGGCACTTCTCTAGAATTTTAAGGAGTCTGCCTTTGCTCTCCCAGAAGCAGCTGACAAAAGTTTTTAACAGAATGTGGGAGTGGCCCACAGTAAGGTTTAGTATTACCCGAGACATTGACTGATAAAGAGAATAGCTGTCACAGTGTCTCTGTACCCAGTCCTGTTAGGGGGAAAAGCAGCAGACAATATCCAGCAATTCTGGATTAACCCTTTGTATTGTCTGTTCTAAGATGCAAAATATTGTCCTAATTCCCACATCAGTAAAAAGTTAGGATTTTTATGTATTCAGGGAATCAGAAAGCTATCTGCTGGGCTGTAGCATATCACATTGATAGCATCAACAAAAATGTATTTGAAAAAGAAATTCTCTAATCCTTCTTTTTTGAGTGCTGTATGCAGCCCCATTCCATGGCCCATAGTTATATACACCACCAAGCGGGTGGTATAACCTACAGTAGACACACGCCAAAATATAACAGATCACAGAGTGAAGAACACAGTTGCACAAAGCCTATGCATAAAAAATAATAATTTAAATGACAAAGATGGTTTGCTTGTCAGCTCAGAGTTGCTCCCCTTCACAGTGGAAAAATTACACTGAAAAAGAATACCCCGCAGCCCACAAAATAAACAAATGTGAATGAAAGTGGTGGAGTCATTGAACGTTGCTAGAAAATCACTGAGCAGCATCTGTATGTTCTTTTCTTTTCTTTTCTTTTCTTTTCTTTTCTTTTCTTTTCTTTTTTAATACACACACTGAGATCCTCAAGGGGACATAGGTGCTCAAATGCTATTTTTGGTGCCTATATAAAAAATGTAGGTCCTTCAAAACCCTTGATCAGCTGCCACCTGATCCTGTAGGCACCTAAATATCATAAGTGTTACATGAGGACAAACAAAAAGAATTCTGCCTTAGACAACTTAACAGCTCCCTAACTAGGATCTTTCTGTGTGTAAGACCCTCACACATCACATCCTACACTTCTCTGCTAGCCCTGTTGGAACAGGAATTCCTGGTGGATCAGGAGTTTTGGAACCATTCTAGAAGCTTGCGTGTCAAACTTTGCTGCCTGGCTTTAGCTCATGTAGCACCTTTGTTCTGTAAAAACTCATTGAGGGTTTAGTTGCTGCTGATTTTTTATTTCAGCATCCCATTTTCAAAATTCCTTCAGGTCACACCAGTTAGATTTAAGCTATATCAGTGCCACAGGTAGAAACCTTTCTTAATCATCTTCCCATTCAAAGTTATGCTGTAAATAGCTCAAGCACATAATAGTGTTGACCTGTGGGCCTGCTAATTTTTGTAGCTGTCTTTTTAGTATCTGCATAGCTCTATCCATCTCCTCATTGTTCTGAGGGTAGTGTGGATTGCTAGCACAATGTTGAAAATCAAAGCCCTGTGCAAATGCTAGGAACATTTGAGGTAACTTGCAGCCCTTTATCAGACATAAGAACTTCAGAATCTCCATGTCTTACAAATACTGATTTAGTTTCTGGATGGCCTGTGCAGATGAAGTCAGTGTAAGTATAGGCAAGTTAATACCTCTGAAGAAGTAATCAACTAAAATAATGTTTTGGTGGACATTTCAGGAAGAAAAAAAAGATTTGTAGCTATCTACTACCTTGGGCTGCCAGTAGTGGTTCTTGATTTTTCCTTGTTACATCTTTCAGAACCTTCTGTTAAGGTCTGAATTTCTGCACATCTTTCTGAAGTACCATGGGGTAAGAATGTGCTGTCCTTTCAGGAGTTGGCCATCAGCCCTGGGAAGGTCCTCAGTACTGTAATAGGGCTGTTGGCAGTTGAGTCCTTTAACCCTAACCTCTTTAGCTGACTTGAGTCAGTTTGGGCAAAGTCTCATTCATTAGTTATTCATCTCGAATTTGCTGAAGGCAGCTGACAGAAATGGGTCAATGCAGATTGACACTTTTCTTTAAAGCCTTTTGTTTCCCATTGGTGAATGTTCAAGTACTGCTTTAGATAGAGTGTCTGCTACAATGAGTGCTTTCGCTATGTGTTTGATGTTGAAAGAAAATCACATCTGGTGTAATAAAAAATATAGATGTATATTTGAAAGCTGGGTGGAAGATCATCCAGTAATTTTGAACCCCAGAGTGCCACTAAGGGGTTGTGGTCTGTTCCTGTGTCAAAATTCAAGCCAAACAGATAAGCAACGAGCAATTCATAGGCCCACGGGACTTCTAGAGCTTCCTTTTCAAATTGCTGTTCTATTTTTATGAGGCTTCTTAATATGAAAACAAGTATCTCATCTTTTTTTTGGATGCTTTTGTGAGAGTACTGTTCCTAAATCATAGGAAGATGAGTCTGCTACTACCACTGTTTGATAATTTACCAACTACTGTGTCAAAACAGGTGGAGATGTCAGTTTTTATTTAAATAATATTCATTTTATTGTGGACTACCCCATATTCACATATTGTGACCATTAAGAACCTTTCTAGGGCTTTGTTAGATCAGCAAACTTTTGTAAGAAGTTCCCAAAATGATTTGTCATGCCCAGGGATCTTCTTCCAGCATAAACATCTTTTGATTTGGGGAAGGCAAGTAATGACTTCAGCTCATCTGAATCCGACTGAATTCCTTGTTATCCTTCCTACAAGTTTTAACTGTTCCTTTCCAAATGCACATCTTTTAGCATGAGGCCAGTTTATTGGAAACATTTCAAATTGCATGTAGTTGTTAATGTTCATTTTTATCTCTGCCATATACCAACACATCTGCAAGCAAAGAGGACATGATCCCAGAGATTCTCTTTTGTGGTATCAAAGATATGCTGAACAGAGGAAGATTGGAACAATGCCTTCCAATTGGAGTGATGAAATGCAAATAATGGTATAAATTCTTTAGAAAGGGGGATTTGCCAGAAGCATCTCACTTTGACTTCTGCTAACTAAGTGGCTATCTGGTCAACTGAGGGAAGCATGTGTCATTCTCTACAAATGCTTTTACTAAGTTGTGTAAAGTTCAGACAAATTCACATTTTTTGCCATTGGGCTTTGGTACTATAGGCATCCCCTGTATATCAGTCTTCCATCTGGGAAATGAACTTCAAGTCTTCCATTCTCTATTTTTCTTTGACTTTCCCTATCAAAAGAACAGGGATGCAGTGGGGGACCGTGAAAACAAAGGTAATTGCTGAAGGCACCGGTTTTATTTTTATTCCCTTGATAGTTTTCCTAGCCTTGTGAAGACATAGGGCATGTCCTCATCTGTTTGAGTGAGGCTTGAGCCCCTAGAAGTGTGGATCTATTGTCATTCAAGTTCCTCTTGGATTGTTTCTTGGGGTGCATCTACATTGCACCATAACTCAAAATAAGATACGTAATTTGAGCTATGCAAATTGTGTATTTTATTTCAATGCTATTTCAAAATCTCTTATTTCATCATTTGGTGCTGTCTGCACAACACCAAATTTCGCATTAACCCACTATTCCAAAACGTCCCTTGCTCCCCATAGAATGAGGTTTACAGGGACATTGGAATAGTGAGCCTGAAATAACGGGCTTGCTGTGAAGACACAGGATAGCTATTTCAGGATACTCAAATAGCAGTGTAGACATAACTTCAGTGACCTACATGCTATTGCAAAGTGTCCTATTTTGTGGCATCACCTACATTTTGCCTCTTTTGCTGGATATTATTGCCATCTGTGGCCTACTCTCTTTCCACGATTTCCACAGCTTTTCTGTTACTGCATTTTTTTTCTCCAACTTTAGTTGTGCACTGTATTTAAATTGTATATTAGGGTCTCGCTTTTTTTTTTATACTTGTGTCTTCTCTCTTTATTGTCTCAATATTGTCCAACACACTGTTTCCTAGGGTGCTAGCTTGAATCCATTTTGAAGCACTTGGAGGAGGGGAAAGTGATCAGGAATAATCACCATCGATTTACGAAGGACAAGTCGTGCCTGACCAATCTGATTAGCTTCTACGATGAGGTAGCTGACTCTGTGGATATGAGAAATTCAGTGGATGTGATATACCTTGACTTTAGCAAAGCTTTTGATACTGTCTCCCACAATATTCTTGCCAACCAGTTAAGGGAGTATGGATTGGATAAATGGACTGTAAGGTGTATAGAAAGCTGGCTAGACTGTCGGGCCCAACAGGTAGTGTTTTAAGGCTCAATGTCAGGTTGGCGATCGGTTTCTAGCAGAGTCCCCCAAGGATTGGTTCTATGACCAGTTTTGTTCAACATCTTCATTAAATGACTTGGATGAGGGGATGAATTGCACTCTCAGCAAGTTTGCAGATGGCACTAAGCTAGGGGAAGAAGTAAATATGCTGGAGGGCAGGGATAGGGTCCAGAGTGACCTACACAGATTAGAGGATTGGGCCAAAAGAAATCTGATGAGGTTCAACAAAGACAAGTGTAGAATCCTGCACTTGGGATGGAAGAATCTCAAGAATTGTTACAGGCTGGGGACTGACTGGCTAAGTAACAGTTCTGGAGTAAAGGACCTTGGGATTACAGTGGATGAGAAGCTGGATATGAGTCAACAATGAGCCCTTGTAGCCAAGAAAGCGAATGGCATATTAGGTTGCACTAGGAGGAGTATTGCCAGCAGATCTAGAGAAGTGATTATTCCCCTTTATTTGGCTCTGATGAGGCCACATCTGGAGTACTGTGTCCAGTTCTGGGGGCCCCACTATATAAAGGATGTAGACACATTGGAGAGGGTATAGAAGAGGGTGACCAAAATGATTAGGGGGCTGGAGTGCATGACCGATGAGGAGAGACTGAGGGATTTAGATTTGTTTATCTTCAGAAGAGAAGAGTGAGGGGGGATTTGATAACAGGCTTCAACTTCCTGAAGGAGGTTCCAAAGAGGATGGAGAAAGGCTGTTCCAATAGTGACAGATGGCAGAACAAGGAGCAATGGTCTCAAGTTACAGTGGGGCGAGGTCTAGGTTGGATATTAGGGAAAACTATTTTACTAGGAGGGTGGTAAAGCACTGGAATGGGCTACCTAGGGAGGTGGTGGAATCTCCATCTCTAGAGGTTTTGGCTTGACAAAGCCCTGGTTGGGTTGATTTAGTTGGGATTGGTCCTGCCTTGGGCAGGGGGCTGGACTTTATGACCTCCTGAGGGTCTCTTCCAGCTCTATGATTCTTGTAAAATCATGTTGCCATTTCTTTATGGTTTCTTGCATTCTCACTCTTACTATAGTTTTTGCTACTGTGAGATCTGGATCTAATTGAAGCTGTGCTGATAAATTGGTTTCTCAGCTATCCTGTCTTATTTGTTCTTTTTAACATTCCATATTTTCAATGAACCAGAAGGCTATCGGCTGCACTAATAGAAGTCTCAGCTGTTTCCCTTTGTTCCTGGCTGTTTCCCTCTGGAGTTGGAGCAGTTACTTCCATTTGTGATTAACAGTCCTTTGCCTACAGTTCACTTGTAAATTTTCCTCTTCATTCTTCTAATACATAGATACATGGAAAACAAAAATAATTATATACATCTGTGAGTTTGTTTCCCATTTTAACTCCTATTGTTTCCACTCTCTGCTTCTTGCTGATGCCTTCATTTCTCAGCCTCTCCTAAAGTGCTCATCCTATGTCTAGTTACAGTTTCTCCATAGTGACCATTATCCACAAAGGTACTTAGGCACTTAAGTACCAGATTTAGGCACCTCTGTGATCCTCCAACTCTGTTCTTGGCTGTCACTTAACCTGTAAGCACCTAAACTCAAGTCAGTGCCACATTTTTTGCTGTAGAGAGTTCCACATCTGCCTAAGTTGCTGCCTTTGGGCATTTGCCCTGCTGGTTCATTACAGGCATCTGAACACCATTGCCTGTCTCTTACCTGAGTTGTCTGCAAGGCGTGATCCAGTAGTTAGCCTCAGAGCTTTTACTCCAGTGGCTAGTACACTCACCTGGGATGTACCCTCATCTGAGTACAGAGTATCTAATGGTCTGTCTTACTTTTTTTAACCACACAGTTGGGCACCACTTACATAGCTTGTCATATCAACAAAATATTTTTAATTGAATTTTATCAGCCACTAGTGTACAATGAAATCTAAAGAGAACTTTAAATAGAAAATCCTGCTACTTCTGAGCATGCTTTCCAGAAAGATGTTACTTTGAGTTTTCAACCAATGACCAAAACTCAAGTTTTCATGCCAATAGAACCTTGATGGTACACTGCAAATATTTACAGATATTGGGCTTAGCTAGATGCATTTAATTCTCTCACCTTTCTAGCAATTGTGGTGCCTTATGCAGTCTTGAGACACAGACATTGAACTGGATCAAAACAAACTTTTAAATGACTAGCAGGCCAGATCCAGCCCTCAGCCGCCTCATCGGCACCCTTACTATAGAGCAACTGCAGCCGCTTTAAACAGCAGGCTGCTAATTGCTATGCAGTCTGGGCAGGGAGGAGGAAGTAAAATCCCTCAGCTCCCATTGGTCAGTTTCTGACCAATAGGAGCTGAGAAATTTTACTGAAGGCAGGGTCAGTGAATGAAGCCTCCTCACTCCCTCCCTCTCGCCCTGTGCTGGAGCACAGCCATGTGTATCAGCCCAGCACACAGGCAGGGAGCCTGTCTTAGGTTCCTGCAGAGCTGCTGGCTGGGGGCCACCTAGGGAAGCACCTCCCAGCCAGAGCCTGCCTTTGGCACCCCATCCCCTTTCTCCTCCCAACTACTGCCCCAGACCACCACCCAAACCTTCTGTATCCCCTCTCCCCACTTCCTCCAGGACACAACTCCTTCCAGATCCTGCACCCCCTCCTGCATCTCTCTCACAGGCCAGAATCGTTTCTTGCATACATATCCCTCCCTGCCCCTGCACTCCATTCCCCTACCCCACATCAGAACCCAACTCTGCACCCTCTTTTCCCCCTTCTCCCAGGTCACAACTTCCCCAGACTCTGCACCCCCTCCTATACTTCTCCCCCTGGCCAGAATCTTCTTCTGCACCCATAACCCCTCCTGGACCCTGCACCCCAAGACCCAAGCCCAGATCATAACCCCTCCTTCACCCAAACTCCCTCTCCGACCTCACAGTCCCTCAGGCACCCCAGTCCTCAATCCCAAGCCCCCTTCTATGCCCCACCTACTGTCTCAGACCCCACACCTCCTCCACAGAAGTGTGGCCCTTGACCACTTACCAAAATCTTGGAGGCCCATCCCCCATTAAAAATTATTACCCATCCCTGCCTTAGGCTCATGCCATTTATATTTCAGAGTCCAGATAGTCCTCCAGGGAGTGTCAGACACCAGTTCTGTCCTGCTAATCAGGGAAGTAATTCCTTCTCCTTTCAGCAGAAATGTCTCATAGTTGGTTACTTTCAGTTTAAACTAGAGAGCTGTAAATGTGAGCACTTCAGCAGCAGCTACAATTTCACAGAAGGCAGTGCTGATGCTAGCCAGGACACAAACCATTTAGAAATTTCTAGGCCAAACATCACACCTTATACTTCACTTTGAAATAAACCGGCAGCCAAAGAAGATTATAGAGACCAGGTGTAAGATGCTCCCTGCTAGATGTACTGCCTAGTAAATGGCTAGTCATATTCCTTAGCCATGGAATTTGAGTGCTTTTCATGTTTAGCCCCAGGCAGTAATCCAGATTTAAAATGACAAGGGCACGGAGCACTGTGATGTTGAGGGCAGCATCTGGAAGCTGGCATGATGCCCTTATTGCCAAGCGCAGATTAAGAACAGCAGACATTGCCACTGTTGCTACCAGGATAGCTAGAAGTATGATAAGTAGGACAAGCTACAAATTAACTCTCAGCTTGCAAACATGGGCAAGAAGTCCAGCATGCATAATACCTTGTTTCAGGTGGCAGAGATTATATTTGCTAATTCTTATGATTTCTTACCCATGAGCAATGATCTAGTCTTATCTTATCTAGCCTTAGCCAGATAACCAATGTCAGGTTTACATTGGATAAGAATTAACTCACTCAACTGCACTGCCTGAGTCTCATGAAAGAGTACATAGCAGAAAGTATTCCACACCGTTAATAGGATGAGCAAGTCTATATTTTTTTAAGTCAGTTGCTTTGGTGATTATAAATTTGAAGTGGATTTTACTTATGATCAATCAGATAACAAAAGGTCCCACCCAGCTTTGGTTTTCTGGATCAGGGTCATACTTAGGACATTGCAACCAGTTTGCTATTAAAAATACTAGGATTAAATCTAAAATCAGAATGAAAGAGATGAAGGTACATGCTTCCCTGCTTCTTAAAAAAAGAAAAAAAAAGAAGTCGATACACGTATACATCATTTATTTTGTCATCCAAATTAACACCCTTTCTTTAATGTACATTAAAAGTAGTAAATCACCCCTCTCTTAACATATTATTTGTGAAGCACTGACCATGTAGTCAGTGCTGTCCAGGATACAAAGAAAGACAATCCTTGTAAGCACAAACTTACAGTCTAAAGCCACAGATCCTGCAACTCACTGCACAGTTGGTGCAGATCTATTTACAGAATTTAGCCCTATTAGGCAATCAAACAATGGACACTGAACCAACTTGGAGAAAGGATGCTGCTAACTCAAAACATTTTTATTTAACGAGACTGATGATAGCATTTACAGACATTTGCTTGGTATGGGGAAAGTTCAAGCTATTTGTAAAGATAGGTTGTCAGGAGAAGTGCAAGTATGAAAATTGTAGCCACAGTGAGCTCATACTGTTTCCTAATCTCTTTATACGAATCAGAGCAATTTAATATGATATTTTTCTGCTCTTGCTACAACTTTGTCATACAAATAAGACATCGGTAAGTTAATACCTGAAGCAGTATGCAGGTGATGGTAGTACTGTATGCTGGACTGTCTTAGACTTGAAACATTAGGTGATTTGATTGACTGGCAGTCATTCATTACACAGTTCTTATATAAAAACAACTAGCAGTCCTGTAGCACTTTGAGCTACATCTAGACAGCGAGACTATTTTGGGATACTGGAAGTTGCAGGAGGTTTAACGGTAGTTCAAATTAGGAGCTTTAATTCGAACTACCTAGTCTGTGCCACGTGTAGCCGCGAGTAGGTAGTTCGAACTACGGGCATTTAAAAATGTCGCCCGCTCGGGAACGTGCAAATGAAGCCCGGGATATTTAAATCCCAGGCTTCAGTTGCAAGTTCGAATGCCTACATTAGCCACCCTAGTTCAAACTAGGGTGGCAGTGTAGACATACCTTTAGAGACTAACAAATATATATGTATAATATCATGAACTTTAGTGGGCAAAACCCATTTATATAACACTGAGATTGAAAAGTGAAGGGAAAACAGGAAGAGACAAAAACAGATTTGCAATCTACTGTTTTCCTTAGAATTTAGAACAAAAGGGATAAAATAATCTCAATAAAGGGGATAAAATACTCTCCAGACAACAGCTGGAGATGTTAGTAGAAAATACAACATGCATCCATTCTTAAGATCATGTGTACAATGGGCACTAGAGTTACAGATACTTGCTCTATGGCTATGTCTACACTGCAGGCTTCTTGCACAAGAACTGTTTTGCAAGAACTGTTTTGAGTTCTGGTGCGAAAGGTCTTCCACAAGAGTGCGTCCACACTGCCATGTGCTTTTGCGCAAGAGATGTGCCTTTGTGCAAGAGCGTCCATGGCAGTGCGGATGCTCTCTTGCGCATGAAAGCTCTGATGGCCATTTTAGCCTGTTGCCCGTCCACACTGCCCTCTTGCGCAAGAGCTCTTGTGCAAGAGAGCTTATTCCTCATGGGGAGAGGAATAACTCTTGTGCAAGAAGCCCTCTGTTCTTGCACTGTAAATTTACTTGTGCAAAAATGCATGTGCAGTGTAGATGCTCCTCAAGTTTTTTGCAAGAACGCCTGTTCTTGCGCAAAAAGCCTGCAGTGTAGATGTAGCCTATATGTTTAATAATCCCTATAGTATTTTGTGTGGATTTTAATCTCAGAAGAGCAGAGCCAACTGGCCTTTTTTATCCTTAATTTAGCAACAAAAAAATTCTTGCCACTCTGACGTCAGCAGAGCAAAATGGAGCCAGGCTCTACCTCATTAACATAAATTAAAATACATTTGGTTCCTTTGAGGTCCCAATATTTTAATTTAATTTTTAATTTAATTTTCAGGCCTTCCATCTTTTGTGTGTGTGTGTTTAAATAGCATTTGCCCTAACCTGGGCCTTCTCTCTATTCCCATTCTCTCCAACACACATAGGGTATGTCTACACTACAAAGTTAATTCAAACTAACAGACGTTAGTTCGACTTAACTTTGTTAGGCGCTACACATACAAACCGCTAGTTCGAACTTAATTCGAACTAGCGGAGCGCTTAATTCGAACTAGGTAAACCTCATTCTACGATGACTAACGCCTAGTTCAAATTAAGTAGTTCGAATTAGTGCTGTAGTGTAGACATACCCATATATATACACACAGCCTTGACTGGCTACAGAGCTCTGTTGTCCCTGGTTCTGGGCTGCCTCAGAGACATGGACCTTGGAAGCCCAGAATTCCACCAGGCTGGCTGCCAAGGATCCACATGGGCAAGCTGGCAGGAAACTTGGCAGATTTCTGATGGAAAGGTGCATGGCAGGCAGCTTATCAAAAGCTCCATGGCTTCTAAAGGAAAAATCAAACCCAAACCTTTTTTTTTTTAATGTTTAGAGTCTGATGGATTGGTACGTGCTGATGAATTTTCTCTTCCCTTCTCCTACCTTTCATGGACATGGAGAACAATTGAGCACTGTCCTCGTAATACCAACTCTTAACAAGCCTGAAGACCTCTACCAGACACCATCCCTCAGACTTTTTACATGACCAAACATGCCCAATTTTTCTAACCTTTTGTTGTGGTTGAGGTTTCCTAAACATTTTATTCTTTTCATTGCCATCCTCTGGCCTCTCCAATTTGTCTACATCTTTCCAAAAGTGTGGAGCCCAGAATTAAACATAGTACTCCAGTCAAGTCCACATTAGTGCCAAATAGGAAAGACAGAAGTTTTTTATGTAAGAATTGTGGGACAACATTAGGCATTTTAGCAACTCTGGCACATTCAATTTGTGATGTACTGTAACCCCTGAATGCTTTTCAGCAGCACTACTATGTAGCTAGTTATTCACCATTTTGTAGTTGGGAGATTGATTGTTTTCCTTCCTAAATGAACTACTTTGACCTTATACGTCATCTTGTTGAATTCAGACCATTTCTCTAGTTTGTCAAGGTTGTTTTGAATTCTAACCCGGTCCTCTGAAATGCTTGCAATCCCCTGAGCCCCTCCCCCCCACCTAGGTGTCATGTGCACATTTTAATATACTTTTCCTTCCATTATTCAAGTTAAGAAAAATATTGAATAGTATTATACCCAGGACTGACCGCTGTAGGACCCTGCAAGATATACCCACTCCGCTTGAGAGCAAACCATTGGTAACTATGCTCTGAGTTGTGCATCCACCTTATAATAATTACATTTAGCCCACATACTCCTAGTTTGTGTGTGAGAATGTAATATTGGCCTGTGTATAAACCTTTCTAAAAATCACTCCTTTCCTTGCATCCCTCCACTGGCTTCTTCTTCTGTTATCTCAAACATAAGCTGCTTATATTTACTTTAACAGTCCTCTTGGTCTTTCACCACCTGTTTTCTCTTCTTCGGCATCAAAATGCTGACTTTCGTCACCATCCAGGCCATGATTTCAATCTCCATTGCTCACTTGTTAAAAACTTTCAAACAAGCAGTGGTGTGCTTTCTCCCCTGGTGCTCATCCTCATGCCTGGACATCCACAAAGCTCCCTCATTATCTTCCTCCAAACTCTCCATTGTCATGAAGCCCACCAATAAATAAATAAACTTGGTTAGACTAGTTTTGTACTGGTACCACAGCCAGTGTTGATGTCTTCCTCATTGCTTCTTTGCCCACCTCTGCTTGTCCATATCCATTTGTAATCTCTTGTCTAATACTTAGATTGCAAGTGCTCTAGAGCAGGGACCAATGTGTTTCCAGTTTTAATGGGTTTCCTTTAATATTGTTTTCCTTTAGAGTTCCATCTCCTTGTTAGACCTTTCACAGACATGTACAGATTCTGGTTTCATTTGCAGTCTAGGTTATTATGCTATTATCTTAGATATGTTTGCTCTTAAGAGGCAGGCAATTCCCCTTGGGATGCCTCAGTCTTGAAGAGTACTGTTCTTCCCAGAGGAAACATGGCACTGTTCCGAACTATGTTCATTCTGCCAGGATTCTGACCCAGTGTTCTCAATGTTCCACCTTTATACAACCCTCTCCACATTTTGTCCAATTGTTTTTTTTTAATGCATCAGAATAGAAAACTACTCTGAATGTACAAACAATATTTTCTCAAGTAAAGGGATAATTTGGCAGCTTCTGACATTACATGCTTTAAAAACCTCAATGGTTGTTAATATTGTCATTTCATTGCGCATTGCAGAACACCTGGAAGTTGAAAAAGAACAAGATGTGGTGTGAGAAGGTACAAGTCCAGCTCGTATTGACCTACTTTTTTGAAGTATGCCCAAGTTTAGGCTCATTACATCAATAGGCACCTAAGGGAGTGACCTGATTTTCTAGAAGTGTAGAAGACCAGCAGTGCACACTGAAGTAATTTGGATGGCATGTAGCTGGATGGTAAACTACTGTAGTACAGTCTCTGAAAGAGAAATTCCCCTTAAAACGCTCCAGTGCAGACAAGGCTTTACTTTTGAAGTATATTTTTATAGTTAAAGTGGGAAACCCCCCTTGTTTGAATGCAGTTATGTTGAAGTTTATTGCACTTGCAAATTCAAGAAGTGGCATAAGCTATACCAGTATAAGGAACTATAAGTTGATGAATTAGTATAGTTCTAAGATTTATTGGGGTGCAACAAGCACTTGTCACAAATGACATGTTCTTTTTCATATGGACACAAAGTGAACAGAGAAGACAAAATATGGTGAGCACAGAAAATTTCCTGTTAATATAGGAAAACATAATTTAAATAAAAAAATTAATCTTCTTAAGTATAAGAATCAGATCAGTAAAGTGATTTCCTACATTGGCCATATTTACAACTTTACAGAGACCCTTGAAATCAAAGGTAGAGTGAAAAGGGAGGTCTTGATTCAGTTTATACGATCTTGGCAACCTGATGAAGTTGAAAATAGGAAACTAGATTGGTTCATTTAACCTCCTTTTTATGTAATTCATAATACAGTGTATACACAACTATATTTGATCAAAGACCATGACTGTAGATTAATACCTCTGCATTATCCATATATGATATTCTAGATTAGGGTTGCCAAATGTCTAATGGTACAAACCCACACACACTTGCCCCACTCACACTCACTATAACCCCCACTCGCTCCCTTCCTCACTTCCACTACATTGAAGCAGGGGGTTTAGGTGCCAGAGGTGTGTGGGCTCTGAGCTAGGGAGTGGAGCTGAGGGGTTGGGAGTGTAGGTTATGGCTTCAGGTTGAGCCTAGAGCAGAGGAGGTGCAGGCACTGGGAGGGAGTTTGGATGGTGGGGAGGATGTGGGTACTGGGATGGGGCAAAGGGTATATGTTCAAAAGGGCTGACGGGGGCAGTGCTTACTGTGGGCAGTATTTTCAAAAGTGACCAGCACATCCCTCTGGTAGTGGCTCCCATGTGTGTGTTTGTGGGGGGGAGAGGGAGGGAGTAGGGAGACTCCATGTGCTGCCCCTATCTGCAGACACCACTCCTAGGCCTCTCCTAGGTTGCAATTCCTGGCCAATGAGCGCTGTAGGTGCAGCGCTACAGGCAGGGGGAGCATGAGGAGACCCACTGTCTTCCACACCCTTGCTGCAGGGACTGTGCTGGCTGCTTTCAGGAGTGGCACAGACTAAGGCAGGTAATAGAGCTGACTTAGCCCTGCTGTGCTGCCAGACTATAAGTGCCCAAAGTCCCCCAGTTTGGCTACAGTAGCCTTCAGGAGATAGGGTGTGATACTGGAAGACTGCTGGTGAAACTGGGAGTGCTGGCAACCCTCTTCTGAATGTTTTACCTCAAATATTAATACTAAGATGTTGCATTAATTTCTTAGTTCCTATACAACATTGTGGTCTAACTGCCTAGTTATTTCCTGATTGCTCTTCCTACAGTGTTTAACAGCATACTGTGCCCTTTGTGTTTGCTTGTTTCTCTCTAAGAATGAGTTTGCAAAACTGATGACCCAGGTCAGTATCACAGACCGGTGCATTTCCCAGCAAAAAAAAAAAATGCAGCCTTCGGTGCAACTTCTTCCACAAGGTCCAGCACTAATGAATTAGGCTTCAAACTATAACAAAGCCTACTGATCTAACCCAATTGTTTGTTCTTCCTATTGCAGCTTCAGTAACCTCCATTATTATTTTATAAAAATGCTTAGCAGATAAATTATATTTTATCCTACTCTATATCCTCCATCAGCTCAGTTGTCCATGGTACGAAGGATCTTTATAATGATGTTCACACTAGAATGTATACCAGTATAATAAGCAGTTAAAAAAGAGACTCTCACTCCTCCAGTCAACACAATTGTACCTATACAAACTGCTGGTGTAGACAAGTCCTAAGACTTCTCCAACTGGAGAAAAACCTGAGGGCAGGTAACAGTAGCAACTAAACCTTTCACTTCCTTATGGTGTAGCCCTCTAGCACAGGGGCTGGGCAAACTTTTTGGCCCAAAGGCCGCATCTGGGTAAGCAAATTATATGGCACACCATTAATGTAAGGTTGTGGCAGCAGGTTGGGATGTAGGAGGAGGTCCAGGGCAGACGCTGTGCCCTGTGGGCTCTGGCTAGAAAGTTGGGAAAGGGTTTAGGACTGGGGTTGGGTTTTGGGAGCAGTTCAGGATGCAGGCTCTGGCTGGGCATTGCTGAACTCAGATGTGGTGAAATCTGACTTCCCCCCTGTCCTTGCTCTCTTCCTCTGTGTGTGGGGGGGGAAAGGGGAAAGGAACAGGCTTCTCTTCATGCTGCCCTTGCCTGCAAGCACTGTGCTCACAGTTGGTTGCAATTCCCTGTTCCTGGCCAACAGGAGCTGCAGTCCCTGCCCGTGAGGGTAGTGCATGAAGTCCTCTGCCCCTGCTCCCCCACCCCAAGGGCTGCAGAGAGATGCAGGCAGTTTCTTGGAGCAGCACAGGCCCAGGGCATGGGGACGCCAGCCTTAGCCTCACTACACTGCCAGACTGCTAATCCTGAAGAGTGGATTAAAAGCCCTGATGGGCCAGGTGTGGCTTGTGAGCCATACATTGCCCACCCTTGGTCTCAGGAGAATTAGTTGAAAGGGATCTGCTCTTTCTGTGTACCTGGACCACCTTTTATTAACCTGACTCTTTACCTAATTCACTCTTACAATACCCTTAGAATGGTATAATCCTCATTTTGGGGGTGAAAAATGGAACAGGGAGACTGAACGATCTATTTAAGGCTATTCACCAAGATAACTGAACATCATTAATTCAGAATTCAGGAGCATCTGGCTACCCTGGACTCATACCATGCTTTTCCCTTATTCAGTGATCAAGATGCTTCCTGTAGGAAAACCGCTTAGGAACTTATTTGTTTCAAATACCATAACAACCATCTATTCTTGACTACTTATGGCAGGCCCATAAACTAAGCTGTAGTTCAAAGAGCCCTTTTTCCTCTCAAGCCCAAGTATTACCATATGACCAATTTGAATAGATCCCTTCTGTTCTGCCACTTGTTCTGCCACTATGGAGAAAGAGTACTTTAGCTCTTAGACCTCACTAGTCATATAGAGGTGTCTTAGCATCTTGAGAAAGAACAGATGCATTCCCACAGAAGGGATAAGAATGAGTTAATAAAGCCCCAAACCCTGTTTTTTTGTCCAGTGTTAAGTAACAGTATGCACTGCAACAGAATATAGAGCAAATAGGTTGATTTACATCTCAATCTCATATTAAAAGTCCTTTAGGAGAAATACCTTTGTAAGCATCCACATTTAACAGTTGCTACAATGTCTGCAAATCCACCGACTCTAAAATTCTAAGGTTTTAAGCATGCTCAGATAATCTCTATAGTTGTATTGTTTACACAAAATCTTATGCAAAAAAGAGAAGGCTTCTCTTTGCAATGTAGAATCCCTGAACAAGTTTACCCAAACTGAGAGGCAATTTAAGGGTATGTCTAGACTACATGCCTCTGTCTCCAGAGGCATGTAAATTAGACTACTTGACATAGTCAATGAAGTGGAGATTTAAATATCCCCAGCTTCATTAAAATAAAAATGGCCACCGCGGTGTGCCAGCTCAGCTGATCATCGGCACAGTGCGGCAGTCAAGATGTAGATCGGCCTTTGTCAACCACTCTTGTAAATTTCACGAGGCATAAGGGAGCGGTCAACAAACATGTTCCCTGTTGACCGATCTGCGGCTTGACTGCCACGCTGTGCTGACAATCAGTTGAGCTGGCATAGCGCGGCGGCCATTTTTATTTTAATGAAGCTGGGGATATTTAAATCCCGGCTTCATTGACTATGTTGGGTAGTCTAATTTACATGCCTCTGGTGACGGAGGCATGTAGTCTAGACATACACAAAGACTGCTAAATCCTTAACAAAAGAAAAAAAGTTCATATCAGGTAGCTTTGCAGGTTCACTAACATTGAATGGTGTCAGATCTTTGAATATCATTGAGGCAAATTCTGAGATCCTTATTTAGTTTTTACACAGTCTTTTTTGGAAGGCAAATTCCAGAAGATTGCATAATAATATAATATGCTGCCTTGGTTCAGTATAAATTGGAGGTCCTCAGTTCCCTACAGGCCTGGGCCCAAATTAATCTGGAATATTGTCCCTACAGATTACCAAAAAAATGTTTCCTTTGTGTATTGTAAATGATTTAACTAGTGAAATAAATCATCCAATTCACTTCCCTGCAAAAACCAGACTTCTCTTATTTTAAATGTGCCCCCTTCACACTTATCTGACCTATTCTCAACCCTCCACTCAGGGCAGTCCATCAATTTCTGCCATCTGCTGATCATTCCATTAACAGCCTTTGTAGTGTCAAGACATAGCTCTCTGTCATGCCATGCTCAACCACAATAATCTGCTCTGGATTTGCAATCACACCTGTGATTTGCTATTTTTTAACAGCTTTTGAAGTGTTGCTTGTGTTTCACAGCTGTAGAGGAGACAAGTTTGTGTTTGTCTTTCAAGAAAGAAATTACATTTCCCGAGTACCACCATTTTAGCAGAAGTCAGTCATTGTGAGGCAGAACTCCTTTACTCCATAAAATCTATGGACCAGAAGATATTTCAGCTGGAGGTATAAGCTCCAATCTCTTCCTGTTGCGATTCTCGGATGGGAAGGTAATTATCGAGAGCTGTACCAGATGTTCAAAAGGTACACACAATTTTAAGAGGATGAATACCAGATTTAAAATAAAGTTCTGTTTTGTTGACTGCTTTGTTGCTGATAGTCAGGTTCCCGGCACCACGATGTCTCTCTGTTTCTTGCAAAATACCGAGTGACCTTGTTTCTAGTAGTAATGAAAATGGCATCCTTTATACATAGCATTCTGGAGATGGAGTCTCCCATCAACATGATCTTGTAAATCCCTTGATTAACAACAATGCAACCCCACATGCTATCAAGTCTTAAAAGACTTGTGTTTGAAGTGAATGGGTAATAGGTGAGAGCAGTTGATTATAATTGAGTAGATGGGAGAGGCATGCTCTATTTAAACTGTTGAGATGCAAATAGAGCTACTTAGCTAGTGTTCCTTCTTGAGCCCAGAGTGGCAGGTGCTAGCAAACAGTGAAAGAACTACCTACTGCACAATTTAAGCCCTATTTTGAAGTTTTCAGAGGCGTTTAGGCCTCATGTTGTTCCTCTGCACAGATGATGGTGACTTTCCACTGGAGAATTCAGTATAGTTCAGTACCAAGGAACTAGAAGGCAGCTTAACTGCTTTTCAGTAAGGACAGTCTATTAAAATAATCAGAACTGCTCGCCCAAAGCATCTTCCTTAAACTGCAGTTGTTATCCTGTGATTAGCAACTACATTTTAACATGGTATTTAACTACAAATAGACCACCAGCTAATAATCTGGGGTGCAGCGGTGGAGGAAGTGCTGCTTAAATTGGTATCCCAGACCATAGGGCTTTTTGCCTTGTGACCAAATTGTGAATGTATGTAATGTATGTACTTGGATCAAGCAGCTTCTAATGGCTCTCAGAGTCCGTGCATTTTGATGTTAGACTTGACCAGGAGGAACAATGAGACAGTGCAGGGAGAGAAACTGCTTCCATGAGTATCCAGTACGAACATACGAGTCTTGGACCAGGGTGGACTCTCTAAATCTAAGATCATGTATATGTTAGCAAGAATGAACTGACAGTGCTCAGACTGTACTTTGTGTATAGATGTAATGGACATTTCCCCTGTCGATTTGCAAGCACTGAAAGTCATACAATTCTTTTAATGAATATTTTTTCAGGGCCTTCTATTTTGCTGTTCAGGATATGAACTAGATAGCTGTTCTATCAGATTTCAAATTATTCATTCTGCTGCTGTTTTACTACTTCTTAGCAGAGCATATCCAGACTAAGTAACACATAGGGAAGGGTTCAAAGCTTTTGAAGTTTTAACTTGGGACCATGCTGGTTATTTATCACACAAGTTTCACATCAGACTTTCTTATCTACTGAATCAACACTTGAATGGAGGTGTTAATTGATCTCCAGCCTTCTGCTTTAAAATAATTTGTAATCTGAATTTGGTTCAATGATTTGACTCTGTTACAGAGAAAGTAGCTACCTGTGAGTCAGGGAGATAATGACAACTGTATGAAAGGGTACAGGGCAAAGCTTTCTGAGGGACACTATCTCTAATAGTTCATTTGTATTTAGTTTCATTTAACCAAAAATGAAATGATCAACTTTTGGATTCAACAAAAATTTCAAAATTGTTAGCTTTGCCCCAAACTGATTATTTTTCTTCAGTTTCTGAGAATAGAAAACCAATAATCCAGTTTTATTTCCATACATCTTTTCTTGTTCACTTGTAGTTACACTGTATGTTTTGGTCATGGTCACAGCCTAGACCCCTAGTAGTACACATCTTTGGGGACATGTTTTACTTTCTTCACCCTCCTTCACATGGTCTTAACTTTCCTGGGCTGGATCTTTGCACTGCAGCAGCCTATTTGCCAAGTGTATTAAGGCCACAGGTCCAACTGTGTTTAGCACCTACAAGCCATTTGCTTCTGAGCCCCTGTGAGCAGCAACTGAGTAAAGTAGCTTCTTCAAAACAATGTATTTGTCCATACTAAGGTACATATTCAGAAATAAGTGTGACCCCTTACCTAAATGGTAATCATTCCTTTCAACTTTGGCAAGTTCCATACTGTTACTTCCATCTCTAGCTGGGACAAGCAGATGCTCTTGCTTCATTATCTCCTTCTTCTTGTGTGTCTGTCAGTTTCTCCCTTTGGACAGCTGCTGACAGCCCATTCAAGTCCGTTTCCACTTTTAGAGTCAGATCCTAAAATTCAGGTCTGAGAAAAATAAACCTTGCTAGCCTAATAATAGGCAGCAAGTTGGGGAACAGCCTCTCCCCATTAATGGCTTTCTGGTTGTTCACCAAGGACCCTTGACATTTTTTATGATGATGATAACTTATATTTTCCATTGTTTAGTATCATGCTGGTTTTCTCTTTAGAAAGCATTGTCAGGCTAGATATAATTTATGGTTATTACCCCCTTTTCTCTTCCATATTGGGGGATTCCTCCCATCACATTTCCCCTTTCACAACATTTAATGGACTGCCTTAGGAGTTTCTGACAGCAGCACAACCATTCGTCTCCCATGCCAGGAAGAGTCTTAGAACACACTCAGTTGCCCCTTGTTGCAATTGCTTTTATAGATCCTATGAACCTCAAGGTCTTTCTAAGGAGTGGTTGCCATGAAAGCATTTTATTGTTGATCTGAGACCAAGAAATAAACCAATTGTGTTCCTTATATGCACATTCTGAGCTGTACTTTAAATGTCACACAGTTTTGACTTTGTGTCTTGCCGGAATGGTTCTCCCTGCAGCTTATACTTTTGCATTATGCATTTATGTAAAATGCATTTAGCCAGGAGGGAGCCTTTGAAATTTTCATCTTTATTCCACAGGGGGAAATTATGGACTGGCTTCTACTTATACAAATCCAGAAATAGTTATCGAGTTACTATATAATTTAATTCTTTAATTTGAATCTAAACTTAACACCCTGCTCCCCCTTTGCCTGAAGTTTGATTGACTGGCTTAAAATCCTCCTGTAACTATTGTCTTTTGATTAATGCTTTAAGTGCATGTATTTCCATTTAGTCGCTTCATAATTGTTTTCTGAATACAATATCTATGATAATTTTAATCCTGGTTACTTTTCACCAGATGCTACAGAGTTCCTTTTCCTTCACAGCCTCATCCACTGTAACTTTATCATAACTTCTGTCAGAAAGTTTTGCCTGGGGCAAATCTAATGGCTCCTCAGATATTTCAAACACCAACAATTATATTTGTTACAATTCCTCCTATATTGCAAAATGTTTCCATCCATGAAAACACTTCCCCTATTTGACAGCTATTCTATCATTTTACAGTGCATATGCATTTTAGTTGTATATCATTATTCATATTTTTGTTGCAAAACAAATGGATAAATGCAGAGGTAGTTATAATCCACAAACATAATTTTTGAATTATTTGATAAAACAATTCTCTGCTTATATTTAAATCCTTGCAAACATAGTCAATGTGGTAGGAATTTCTTGATATTAAAGAAAAATCTCATTGTATTTGAGTAGAAATGATTGCATTAAGTTTTTAACTAAGACCATGTCTACACTAGGAAACTATTTCAAAATCACTAAATTTGTCTTAATAACTCAATTTTACCAAAGCAAAATAGTGTGTCCCCACTATGGAGAAGCCTCAAAATTAATCTGAGGCAGGCTCTGTTAATGTGGATGTGCTACCTCGACTTCGAGCCCCCAGGAAGCACTGGGGAGTAATTAGTTTGAATTACTTTGGGGAATAGTTATTTGAAATAGCAGCAGTGGAGGATCCACATTACCACTATTTCAAAATAACTATTTTGAAATTAGGGTTATTCCGCGGGAAAAGCAGAAGTACAGATTTTGAAATAAGCAGCCCCTTATTTTGAAATAATGGACTTTAGTAAGGTGGACACTCTGCTTATAAATTTGACCTAAGGAGGGTTATTTTGAAATAAAAGCATAGTTTAGACCAAGGCTAAGAGGGGATTTGTCCAGTTACCTCTTGCACTCAGTTTTCAGTCATTTTGCATCTCCTTTGTTGTGTAAAGAGGCCACATTTGACTATAAAACCTAGCTTAGTATTTTAGAAGAATTGCCTATGGAGCTCTCATACTCATTTCACAAGAAGGTTCACAAATTTATAATATGTTATATAAGACTCATCAAATCTGCTTCATTCCGTGAAGGGGTAGTTATTCGGTATTTCTTTTTATTTTCCACATTCAATATGTGGCTGCAGGACTTGTTTAACCACACACTGTGAAAATCTTGCACTGAATAGAAAATTATTAATTTCCTTCTGTGCATTTCTATAGTGCCCTCACTCTGAGTGAGTCTCAAGCAAATCAATTTATCTACATAGCACCCTGGGAGTGAGGGATGATATCATCTCCTTTTGCAGATGGTGATGTAAGGCACAGAGGGAGTAAGTCCAAAATTGTCAAATGTGTCCACTCATTTTGGATGCCCAACATGAGACTTCTAGGACCTGGTGTTCCAGAGTACTAAATATTTCACAGCACAATACATGTTCAGAGCATAGATTTCTTTGCCTTCAGTTGAAGCTCTGAGTGCTTAGCACTTCTGAAAACCTAGCCACATGATTTCATACTGAACACCCAGAAATATGTTCCTACACAAAGAGGCTAACTGCGAAAAGGTGATTTAATTAAGTGACTCACACAGCATCACACAGGAACTCTCTGGCAGAGGCAGAGATAGAATCCAGTTCCCTAAGGCAGCATTCAATTGCTTTCACTAGGAGACAATCTTGTCTCTTTCTGCAACCCCCCAACACACTCACTGCTAGACTAGAGCAAAACTAGGAATTTCTGTCCCATGGGAAATTCTGATATTTCATTATTGGTTTTTCCTAAATCAGGATGAAAAGTTATAAATATGGAATCAACATTTCTGGCTTCCTGAATCAGAAATTTTTCTAGCTGTTTGTTGAATTTCATTTGCATGTACTGTTATTGTGCATTTCTTTAGAGCCCTGGGTGGATACAAAATTTATATCATTGGATATAAATTGGTATCCACAGAGCTGAAGGGCTCTACTGGGTACCACAGCAGCAAAAGCTGAAGCCAGCTGTGCCTGGTCGCAATAGTTCAGTGGACAGGACTGGGTGTGGTACAGCTATGCCTAAGGAGCTGCCAGCAAAGGGCATTGGTTTCTATTTTAGCCACTGTGGTTCCCCCATAGAGCCCTACAGCTCCGCGGGTACAGATTTCTATCTGCAGATATACATTTTGTATCTGTGCAGGGTGCTATACTTCTTCCCTCAATCTCTCTGATGGTCTTGGGCCCACCTAAACTGCAACTCCCCGAATCACTTGTAGTTTTGCCTGGGATTATAGCCCAGAGGAGAGAATGGGGTCACAGGGCAACCAAACTACAACTCCCCTGAGTCAGCACTGCAAAAAATTAGAGATGGGGCTGAAAATGAGACATTTTGGCTCAACAAATGAGGATCTGCTGATTGGCATGATACACGATAGTTTGGTGGGCAGTGACAATTAGATCAGCTCACCCCACCTCCCCTTTCACCCAAGCTGTACTCTTGTATATGTTTACTTCTCTGTTGAGAGTTGTCAGGATCTGGCAACCCTTCTTCATGCTTTACTCACATTTGTTGGTCCACTGAGGAATTATGAGATCAGGGCTGCAATATCTGGCCTCTTTTGGAGACACCAGTCAGGTGCATGATGGGGATGGCAGAAATCTCAGATGGTTGGTTCAAGCTGTACCACACACTTGCACATTTTGTACCACACTGGGCTGATTGTAACATCGATGAGTACCATGGAAGCACTGTGCACACCACAAGTAAGAAATGAAAGCCCATATGAACAAACAACATTAGCAATGCCAACATTATTGTATCCTCGCATTCCCGGCCTTTTTTCTCCCCCATTAGTGCACTGTGGGCGTGTGCTTATTCTCATCTCTGTCTCTGCAGGGACAGAGATGAGAATCATCTCAAAGTGCATTATGCCTACTGCTGTTTAGTTTAAAGCTGTGTGTGGGCGTCTGCAGCATTTGTTCTGTTCTCCAGTTGGTTTGTTGATACCCTGGTGGTTTTATTGAAAGTGAAAACTTAGAAACAGAGGACAGGATAGAAGCTGCAATGCTAATTAGTAAAATACCACATTCCAGCTCTGGAAGGGTAATTGGGAAAGCTTAGGAGCACAAGCATAATGGGGGAGAACAGTGGGTAGAGCTCACTGAGGTTGTCCCCCTTAAAAAAAGACACAACACAATCAACACTGATTATTACAAGTTGTGCAGTTCCTCCATAGCCCATAGGCTACAGTTACAGCTGCTACACTGAGCTCTCTCTGTGCAGGAGTGTGCAGGCTGTTGGCTAATGGATCCTTTGAGTTAGGATCTTCCAGCCCATCATCCCACTGGCCTGCCCTACCCCAACTTTCTCCTCCGTGTCATTAAGGAGAAACATGGTGGTACAGTAAAATGAGTGCAGCATTGTATCTTCTTCTCGGACTTCTGTACTGTCTGTGTGAATGTGTGCACAACGGAAGCAAAGCACTACACCAACTGAACTGGGGAAAAAAATAATCAAAAAAGTGTTCCCTTACCAAAGATTTGCCTGTTTTCGGTGTGCCATGATTCACCTGAGGAATGTAGATTAGGGTTAGAATATGAAAAAATTACAACCATTCCTCCTCAAACCAAAAAGCTTTACATACGATGAAAAAAGTATTGCAATAAAGCTGGTCAAAATTTTTCCAATTGAACATTTTTCCCTCAGAAAATGGCATTTTCCCAAAATTAAAACTTTCTGAAGGAATTTGTTGATTATGATGAAAATTCATTTGGAAAAAATAGAAACAAATCATCTGATAAAGTTGAAACATTTAGATTTGATTGGAGCAGAATATTCAGATTTTTCATTTCTAAAATGTGTAAATTAATCCAATTTTCACTTTATTTTGTAAACAACCTTTTAGTTTTCATTCTGAATTAGAATGAAAGCAAATTTCAAAGCATGGGATTCAAGTAGACTGGAAAACCCATGTAATTTTTGTGTAAAGCTGATGCACACCAGTCAGGGTCAGAAAACCAGCTGTCTCTCAACTTTAATATTTTTGTGAATGCTATAGTACATAGTCCTAGAGACTTACAGTATGGATTAGAAGGTTTCCCAAAAATTCATAGAATATGTATCCCTCTTTATTGTAAAAATATAATATACAAGTCTTTCACAAAATGACTATATACTTTTTCCAGTATAATGCACAAAACAATGTTCATTTCCCATTTGCCAAATGAATATAGTTATGTGCATTCCTCCTGTAATGGCACATGGTTTGTTTGTTATCAACATGAGCAGTAGATGTAGTTTAATTGAAATTAAAACAACAATGACTTGCTATCTACCAAGTAGAATTTTGGAACCCACTTCTTGCATACTGCTTATTAGTTTCCTTGGTAACTTGTAATCACTTGCCTTCCTTAAACAAATGAGTTGTCAACAAATAGTGCAATACTGGCTTGATATATCAGAAAAGAAAAGTGCTGTAATGACAGCATAATAAATCTAACATGAAAACTTAATGGCTACATTAATGACAGACTAAGTATAGTCTCAGAAACACATTGCTCTATATTACATACTTTTCTTTTGAGACATGTTTGTGGTACAGAGTGCTGTATGGACTTGGAGGTCTTTCCAGCCCCACCACAAAGTAAGGTAAACTTTTGGAGTTTTAGTCCAGGTACACCACTGGCTATGTGTTTTGTGGTTCATAAAATCAGTAGCTCTTTACCTAGATGTTGAGTTTTAGTGCCCTAATTTAAATAACTTGAGATATAGTAGGGTTAATGCTATGCTCACATGCCACCTTTAGCTAGAGTGTGACTGATGTGCATTAAGTCATCTGCTGCTCAGATATGTTTTTAATCTCTACATTGCTAGATGGTTTTGCAGAATGAGTGATTTGTGATCCAAATGGTATGAACACTGAGATGATTACAAACACATCCAACTGACAGATTAATTGCACATAGCCCCACACACTTCAGGAAGACTCGGCTCATCTCTAAAAAATGTAAGGAGATAATTCTGCAACTTGCATGCTGCGGTCACCAGTCTTTGTCTTCAAGTAGTCCTTGGGAGTGCATGCTGTATGCCACTACTCAGGAGTGCCTCTACATGCTTCATCCGGTAGGCCCTAATGTGCCAGCATGAGACCCAGGGAGCACTCCACCACACTCCTGCTAGGCACTGGATATTCCCTTGACCAAATCCTCACCACCTGACTGCAATCAGAACCTTCCCCTCGAGGAGACTTGCAGCCTTCTTCATCATTGGTTAAAGAGCACTGGTGGATTCACCATTAGCAGATTCATCATGCTTCCCCCTCTCCTCAACTCTGGCTGCTCAGGAGATTCATGATAGTTTATTTCACTCAAGTTTTCACCTAGATAGAATTCTGACTCTACAACTTGGTTTCTTTGGCGGAGACATTTCCAGATGCCTAAATTCAGTTGGGCATGAGGCACCATCTCCTGCCAACTGTCACTGCACAGCGCCCAGAATTCTCACGAGCATCTTTAGAGCCATCTGGTCAAAGCCTTCTTGACTGTAGACAGCAAAGGAGCCCCCTTCAGGAGATGTTCCTCTTCCTCCACTGTTACGTCTTTACAGGCACATCACCAAATGCTCTGGCGCTAGCTCATGAAGCCTCAGCAGGGTACAGCTGGCTCATCTTACATGACTCAGCATTTTTGGTTAGAGTTTGCTGGGGCAAGGAGGGTAAAGAAGGACAGTGTGTGCAGCTACACTTCCTATTCACTCCTGCTCTTTTGGGGTAATGCACCAGGAACAGCAACACTGGATCCAAAGATAGCCTGGCCTCCGGCTATATGGACTGTTTACAAATAAGCCATTTGCTATGTGATAAATTCACTGATATAAAGTATTAGGAGTAGAAAACTGAGAATAAAACTCAGTAAAAATGAACCCCCAGAAAAATAAATGCCCGTGTGTAGATTTTATATTTCAGGATCTGAAAGCATCACTCAACCCCAGCTCCCAAAACAACCCCCCCTCCCCCCTCCAGCCTATTATAGGAGGGAGCAGACTTCTTAGACCTCAGCTGCATTCTCTCTCTATTATTTGCATTCTCTGTTCTCACAGTAGTTACAGTTGGGAGCATTATCTGGGGCAATCATCTCTTCTTCCCTTCCACTTGCAGTACAGGTGAATCTGTCCAGAATAGGGATCAGCCATTTAGTCAATCTCTTGATAGCTCTTTGCAGGTTCAAAGATTGTTGCCCCCCCACAAAGGGCTTACCCCCTACCCCTTTTCCTGGGGCATGTTGCCCAGCTCCATAAGCAGTGTTTTCCCAGCGTTTCCTTAGCTCTCGCCCTCTAGCACCCTTACTCTACCTGTGCTACATTGAAAACATCTTCATCATATGGACCCACAGGAAAGAGACCCTTGAATGATTTCACAGAGAATTCAACAACTTCTACCCCACCATCAACCTCAGCCTGCATCAGTCCACATGAGAGATCCACTTCCTTGACACTACACTACAATTACATGACGGACACATTTCCACCACCTTATACAGGAAACCTACTGACTGCTACACTTACCTTCATACCTCTAGCTTCCATCAAAGGCACATTTCTCAAGCTATTGTTTACAGCCAAGCTCTAAGATCCAACCGGATTTGCTCCAGTCCCACAGACAGACAAACACCTACAGGATCTATATAGAGCATTCTTAAAACTGAAATACCCATCCGGAGAAGTGAAAAAACAGATGGACAGAGCCAGAAGAGTACCCAGACATGAACTACTTCAAGACAGGCCCAGAAGAGAAAACAACAGAATTCCACTTGTCATCACCTGTAGCCCACAACTTAAACCCTTCCAATGTATTATCAACAATTTACAACCTATCCTGGAAAATGACCCCTCACTCTCACAGGCCTTGGGGGAAAGGCCAATTCTCGCTTACAGACAGCCCCCTAACCTCAAACAAATTCTCTCCAGTAACAACGCATCACACCTCCGTCATAATCATCCAGGAGCCCATGATTGCAATCATCCTGGATGCCAACTCTGTCTACACATCTACACAAGTGATTTCATCACTGGACCCAACCACATCAGCCACTACTACTACATCAGGGGCTCATTTAACTGCACATCCACTAATGTGATCTACGCCATCAAATGCCAGCAATGCCCCTCTGTCATGTATATTGGCCAAACTGGACAGTCTCTATGGGAAAGAATTAATGGACACAGATCAGATATCCAAACAGCCAACAAGCAGAAACCTGCCCGGGCACTCATTAATGGATCTCAAAGTCACCATGTTGTTTCAGGCCAATTCCACGAGCCAAATACACAGGGAAGGGTTGGAACTTAACTTCATTTACAAGTTTGATTTCTATCAGAGAGGAATGAATAAAGACATTGGCTGGCTAGCATACTACCTTCCATATCCTAATAACTTAACCACCCAAACAATGGCTACTTAAAGAGGTACAAATAGTCCTTATCAACTTCTTGTAACTTGAAAAATCTAATTCACTATATATTTTTTTTATTTTCCTTCCTCCTTTCCCCCTGCCCTTATTTATTTTTGGATCTGGACTTTTCCATTCATCTGAAGAAGTGGGGTGTGCCCATGAGCTCATGATACCATCTACATGTTTCGTTAGTCTTTAAGGTGCTGCTAGATTATTCGTTGTTTTTTAAGTTTTTATTCTTCAACTAATCTGCCTCTGTTACTAGCAATCTCTGCATGCAGTGGTTTACTTCTTACTACCCTCACTCCCATCCTAGGCTTCCCCTTTTAATCCCTTCCTATCTCAGGGTGAGCAAGCCATGCAGGCATGCCTAGTTAGCACAGCACAGGCCCAGAGGGGCTTGTTAGCCTCCTCCCAGCTAGAGGAAGGGCATGTCCCTTCATACCTACACATATAAACACACACAAGGAAGATGAGGAGTCTTTGCTTAGTACCTTCACTTTAGAAAAACAAAGATTTCAAAGTGCAGCCCGGAACATTTTCCTGTCACCAAACGCTTTCTGGGGAATAGGACTCATTTCTTTAGACACAGTTTGAAGCTAAAAAGTATGAGGCGGTAATAACAAAACTGATCTATGTGCCAGATCCTCCACTGGAAACATCACTGGACTGTGGATCAGCAATCATGTTTTATTCCCACCTCTGCCACTGGCCTTCTATATGACCTTGGTAAAGTCACTTGACCTCTTAGTGCTTCTGGCTTTCCCACTCATCCTTGATATTGTCTGTTTATATTGTAAACCCTGTAGCACAGACTGGTTCTTACACAGCATCTAGCACAATGGGACCTTCAGCCCAGTAGGGTTGCCAACATTCTGACTGAACAAAACAAACAGCCTTGCCCGGCCCCTTCTCTGAGGCCATGCCCTACTCACTCCATCCCTTTCCCTCCATTGCTTGCTTTCCTCCAGCCTTCCTCCCTCCCTCAGGGATGGATAGGGCTAGGTAGTGCCTTTTTAAGACTTGGTGTTCAGTGGAAAACTAGATACCTGTCAACCCATTGGAGTCTTTTGGCACCAATGGAATACAAATGAATAAATAATTAAACAAAAGGTAATAAACTCCCACCCATAGTATGCACACAAAATGCTGAATATGTATTAGCTTGCATATTTAATGGCTCATGAAGCCAAGTCATAGCAGATCTTTCTGCAAATCTAGAATGCTACACTTTCCAGTCACCTATGGCATGAGCTTCAGCATCAAGTCTAATTGCTCACACAAAGTGCCCAAATTACAGCTCTAACAAACAGAACAACTGTGCTTATACTAACGTGGCAATGTTTTTGTGCTGAGAAATGCAGTCTACTCTGGTTTTGACAGTAATTAAAAAGCCAAGAGTTGAAATTGTTTGGCCTCCACAGTATGGAAAGCAGAAGGCTTCCTTTTTTAGCCAAAACATTTTGAATCATGTTTTCATATTGCAGTCACACAGAGCTTTTAATTCTGTAAAGTGTTTTGGAAGAATGGGTGTATGAAAGCTGCTATTCCATATCCAGCAGTAAAATAGGAAAAATATTTGACCCAAACTGTTCCTATCACCAGTAAAAGGCTTGTGGTGTTACATGGGTAGCTGAAAACCAATGTCAAGGGCCAAAATATTTATTCAGTCCTTCCTGAATGGTACGATCCTATGACTCATTGAGGGACAAATTTTCCAAGGCATTTAGGCACCTAAAGATGAATAGTTAAGGGGATTTTCAAATGCTCCTAGTATTGAAATCAATGTGATTTAGAGGCACCTAGCTATTGAAAATCTAGCTTGCAGGAATGCCTTCTGCAAAATAGTCAGTATTTCCCTTCCACATTCAGTACTTTGCAGGATCAGGCTCTTAGCCAAACTCCCATTGATTTAAAACACATCGGCCTTTGTCCCAATTTGTTTTAAATAAAAAAAAATTGTTTAGTTTCTGAACAAAGTGAAAATGATCAGGTTCAAATATTTCATTTGCATTACATTCAATTGGTGAATTTAAATCCACAGCCAAACTCTCTTTTTATTTGCATTGGAAACCATTTAGACGGGTGGCAGGAATAAGGGCACTGTCAATATATTGTGCTCTGAGTTAGTCTCTCTTTATTCCTTGGGAGGGATAGCTCAGTGGTTTGAATATTGGCCTACTAAACACAGGATTGTGAACTCAGTCCTTGAGGGGATCTAAGGCAAATCTGTCAGGGATGGTACTTACTTCTGCTGTTAGGGCAGGGGACTAGACTCCATGACCTCTCAAGGTCCTTTCCAGTTCTATGAGATGGTATAGCTCCATATTAAAAAAGCTGCCTACTAAGTAAGGAGAGAGAAGAGTGTGGGGTGTTTTTTTTCCCTTAAAGCATAAACTAGTGCATAGCAATTGAGCATGATCGATGTATTTTGACAGTAGATTGTTCAGCCAAATACTCTGAATTCTATTTCAACTGGAATGGAAGGAACTACTTGTATTGACATCTAATATCCAAAAGCCAACACCATCCATCTCAATCTTCTGCCAGGTTTAGGACTCTTGAATGGTTTAATCAACACTGCTGGATTATTTGTGCAACACTTCTGTTTCTTGCTTTTTAACATGATATTCAAAAGAATTAATGTGATAACTGAAATACCTGGATGGTATTAAAAATATCCACAGTGGTGAAATACAAAATGCGCATACCCACATTTCTTACACGCCTCCCCGAGCCTTCAGCTTAGGACAAAAAGTAATTGAATAATCTTTTGGACAGGCACACAGCTAGAACTCAGTGAATCATTCTAAATTACATTATGATATAAGGAGACAATGAACTTGATGCATTGTCCCAGCTCTAAAATTCTTCAGCCAATCTTTGCTCTGTATCAAATAAAAGATGTGGATATCAGAATATACCTAGAAGCATCAGAATATTGATAATAAAGTGTCACATTACTTAAAATTAACGGGTATTTTTGGTAGGTGATTATGAATTTTTGAGGGGAGAAGGGGAATCTGTGGACTATTTGGTTAAGGCATATTCAAGTAACAAAAAAGTATATTTAATAGTGCAAAATTTTGAGATTAGCATCAGTATATTAACTTTCGCCCAACTTTTTTTTTAATGCTGTTCAGAGCTTAGATTTTTGGTTCAGGTCCATCTTCAGTTTAAATATTACCTTGCAGATTAGACCAGGGGTGGTGTAATACCAATTTGGTGATGGCCTCTCGAGGTCCCTTCCAGTCCTAGTATTCTATGATTGTAGAAGCACTTCAGCTGTGTTCAGTATGTGAGGATAGGAACATATACATGGAGACATAATAGAGTCCTAAATTAGGGTATGTCTACACTACCCCGCTAGTTCGAACTAGGGTGGTAATGTAGGCATACCGCACTTGCAAATGAAGCCCGGGATTTGAATTTCCCGGCTTCATTTGCATAAGCCGGCCGGCGCCATTTTTAAATGCCGGCTTGTTCGAACCCCGTGCCGCGCGGCTACACGCGGCACGGGCTAGATAGTTCGAACTAGCAAGCCATTCCGAACTATCTGTACGCCTCATTCCACGAGGCGTACAGATAGTTCGGAATGGCTTGCTAGTTCGAACTATCTAGCCCGTGCCGCGTGTAGCCGCGCGGCACGGGGTTCGAACAAGCCGGCATTTAAAAATGGCGCCGGCCGGCTTATGCAAATGAAGCCCGGGAAATTCAAATCCCGGGCTTCATTTGCAAGTGCGGTATGCCTACATTACCACCCTAGTTCGAACTAGGGTGGTAGTGTAGACATACCCTTACTGATTACCAGGGCTTGACGAACCGTGGCAAAAGCTGCTAGCCAGCCCCGCACTGCGCATGCGCAAAAGCCGCGCGCCTCTGCTAAACAGGGCGCCGGGCTGAAATCTACTTGCCCCGGGAAAGTAGATTCAATAGATTGTCGAGCCCTGCTGATTACATAGGGTGACTATATTTTCCTATGCTGAATATAGGACACCTGATAAAATTCTCATATTTAAGTGAGTTCAGTGGCAATCAATCATACAAATGTTCAAATTAACATCAAATTGACTGAGACTCAAAAAGAAATGCCCCTTAGATTATTTCTATTTACCTTATCTTTAAAGGTTTAGGATGACGTGGGAAGGATGACACACAACCCTACCCCCTGCCCAAACATGAGGAGAGGTGACACACATTCATCCCTGTACACCTCTTTCATACAGAGGGGGTGACCAACTGACCTAATCCTCCCTGCCTGTTGGTCTCCACACTCCATGCCTGGCTGGGTCCCTGGGATGGGCCTGCCTCTCCTAGTACCTGGCACTGCAACTTCCTGTTGCAACCTGTGGAATGGCAGACAGGGTCATGTCATCCCCTCTTCTCCCCCCAGATTTCTGCCTGGGTACAAACCAGAATGTGGCTAGCAGCAGCCTTTTGGCACTGCGCATCCATGAAGGGATGGGAGCTGCTTCCACCCACAGGGGAGAAGAGAGGCAAAGGAATGGCATAGCTCTTTGCAGCACTCTTCTCTCCCCCAACCCTGCTCCTGTGCATCTGGAAGCAACTTGTCCCTTCCTGCCAGCACATTTTCCGAAGGCACTAACACATCCAGGCTCCTGCTAGCCACCAACATAACTCGGCCACCTCCTGTCTCCCCCCTCCCCCCCCCCCCCACTACAGCACAGGCAGGAAGTAGTTAAGTACTAAGGGATACATTATGTACCAGGATCCAGGGAACTGGCTGCAGGTGCTTCAGTGAACCTGGCCAGAGAGATGGTTCAGCATGGGAGGGTGCTTAAGGGATGAAGCAGCCTCACACTCTCAGGAGGCAGGATCCAGGGTGGGGCTGGGCATGAAGAGGGTGCTAAGCCTCTGTCCCAGAGACTTTTGTAGAGCCTACACATCTGGGGCATGAAGAGGCTGGAAATTGCTTCTTCTGCACCACTCCAGAGCTTAGCCACAGGGCAGAGAGGCTTCATGGTGCTCATTCAGGGCTCAGTATTTCTGCACCATCACTCCAGGCCAAAGGATCTTGGGCTTTCTTGGGGCGCCAGCCCAGTCAGAGGCAATGGGGGAAGGAAGAAACCCGTTGACCAGGCTGTTGGGTGAGCTGAGCACTCTGAGGCGGGGCAGGTTCTTCACAGAGTCTGGGAGCAGGACATGCCCCACTGGGGTGGGAAGATATGGTGGAACAGTGAGGTTGGGGGGACATGAAAGGACAAAGCAGGGAGACAACAGCGATGGTGGAGCATCTAAAGGACCAATGGGTGGGCAGCAGAGGTCGACAAGTAACCAGCCTGCGCTAACTGAGCACCACAACTTGCAGTGCTGGTCCAAATTAGGGAAGAGCGCTGTGTCCTGCTGGCCAATAGCTGATATGCAGCAGGGGCTGGCCTGAGAGACCAGCCCAGGAATGACTAACCCCACACACTGCATCTTTACCCCACCATCAGCTTTGCCCACCCATTTCCCTTGTTGGACACTGGAACCCCTCCCACAGTCATCACTAGTGGGCGGGCATCTGGCAAGCCAGGATCTGGCCAGCAGCAGGGCCTGCCAGTAATGATGAGCGTGGTCAGACAGAAAATAAATGACACTTTGCTCACTTTTTAAGAAAAAAGTTGAGACACCTGCAGGAGGGCTTAAATAGAGTCCTCTCTCTTTACAACTGGGGATGTCTGGTCACCCTATGGGTATATATATTGATTGGGCTCATCGGGTTGTTTCCTCACAGACAATACTCAGTAGGCACAGAGCATATTCATGACAGAAAGCTCTTGTGGAAAACACTGTAGAGATATTAGCTTGCAAACACATTGCTGCAAGGAAAGTGTGTTTTGAAAGATTACTAGCAGTACAGCAGAAAAAAGGGCTTGAGCTGACGTTCACTGAAGTCAACAGCAAAATTCCCATTAAATAGGCCAGGGATGGGGCTTTTGTGATTAGGAAAGCTTTGATGCTCATTGGAAACTGAGACTGCTGCTTGAAGGGCCTACTCCTGCAAGGTCCTGAGCACCCTGATCTCTGATTGAAATCAATAGGAACTGGGATTGTTCCAAGATCTCAAGACTGGGTTCTGAATCATGACTCTCTGAGAGATACAACAAACTAGATAGTGCAAACTTAGATTCTTACTAAGACACCGACCAAGCGTTTCTATGGGAGTTATTTCCCTCACCAATGTCTGCCTGTCTGCTGGGATGTGGCTATTCAGCTAAACTCAATGGCTACGTCTACACTGGCATGCTTTTGCACAAGAACTCTTTTGCAGAAGAGTACTTGTGCAAAAACTCTTCCAGAAGAGCGCGTCTACACTGGCGTGCTTTTGCGCAAGAGCATCCATGCCAGTGTAGATGCTCTCTTGCGCAAGAAAGCTCTGATGGCCATTTTAGCCATCGGGCTTTCTTGCACAAGAATTTCACGTTGCCTGTCTACACTGGCCTCTTGCGCAAGAACAGTTGCACAAGAGGGCTTATTCCTGAGCGGGAGCATCATAGTTCTTGCGCAAGAAGCACTGATTTCATACATTAGAACGTCAGTGTTCTTGCACAAGAACTCGTGGCCAGTGTAGACAGGCAACGAGTTTTTGTGCAAAAGCAGCCACTTTTGCGCAAGATTGCACCAATGTAGACACAGCCTATGGCTGTCAGTAAAACTTGCAAGCCACATGCTTTTCTCTTCCCATTTGTTTCATTTTACACATAGGATGAGAATAGCAGTAACTCCTCTGCAAAGGATTCACTTAGCACAGGGGAGTGCCATGTGGGGCAGAGGCTGCTCACACAGCATTTGGCATCCCAGGCCTAGCATAAGTGCTGTATTGAGGATGGAAGGAGAGAGGGAAAGAGGCTAAGTTGAAATTCAATCTCTAGCAGGTACACAGTTGTTCGGAGATAGGGTGAGCAGAGGTCTCATTATTAAAGGGAAGGAATTTTCCTCCAGGGTAGATTGGCAGAGGCCCTGGAGGTTTTTCACCTTCCTCTGTAGCATGGGGCACAGAGCACAGCTAGAGGATTCTCTGCATCTTGGGGTCTTCAAAGTATTTGAAGGCTTCAATATCTGAGATATAGGTGAGAGGATTATTCTAGGAGGGGTGGGTGAGATTCTGTGGCCTGCACTGTGCAGGGGGTCAGACTAGATGATCATAATGGTCCCTTCTGACCTTAAAGTCTCTGAGTCTATGAGTTCTGTATTTAAGCTCCTATGGAGGTGTCCTAACATCTTCTTAAAATGGTCAAAATGTTCCATAGTTTCTGCCTATCCCACATCTTTGCTGCTGCTGGACAGATCCCTGCTTGCCAGCGGCCTTCAAGTGTGAGTCTAGTAGCTCATGATGGTGGTAGGTGTGCAAAGGTGATGGCAGGGCAAAGCTATGGCGCATGGAGCTGGCTCTTCCCCTAGCTAGTCCATCAGCACAGCCCCTGATGGATGACAGCTCTTCATCAGCAAGGCCCTGCCTCCTATCCTATTTCTGGCTGCCACTGATTGCACGGTGTGAGCAGCCATGGCTGATGAGTGTGAGCAGGTGCCAGAAAATGGCCAGTTCTTTGCTGCCTCTGCTGCCCACTTAGCCATCCAGTACATGCTCCACCTCTTGCTGGCCGCTCCCTGCTTTGCCTCTTCATGCCCCTCAGCCCCCGCTCTCAGGCTACGTCTACATTGCCCAGTCTTGCACAAGAACATATGCAAATGAGGCGCAGTGATGAATATCACGGCACCTCATTTGCATACTTAATGAGCCACCATTTTTGCACAAGGGGCTTTTGCGCAAGAAGGAGCAGTCTACACTGCTCCCTCTTACGCAAGATCCGTTCTGCCTGAAAATAAGCAGCAGAACGGCTCTTGCGCAAGAGGGGGGTTTTGCACAAGAAGGATCAGTGTAGACTGCGCCTTCTTGTGAAAAAGCCCCTTGCACAAAATGGCGGCTCAAGTATGCAAATGAGGCACAGCAATATTCATTGCTGCATCTTATTTGCATATGTTCTTGCACAAGATGGGGCAACATAGACATAGCCCCAGAGGGTGTCCTTTCCCAGCAACCCTTTGTGCCCCACCAGTGTTGCCTCAGGAAGACACAGCTCCTTGTACCAGAAAAAGTGAGTCTATCCCAGGGGAGCCATGCAAGGAGATTGGAGAGCACTGACCAGGGAGGATCAGGTCAGTCAGTCACCCCGCCATAGGAGAGAGGTGTTCAGGAGTGTGTTTATGTCCCTCTCCCCATCTGAACCCTCAAACCTTAAGAAGGTGTGACAGGATCAGTCACACTACTGGGCTATGTCTACACTCGCGGCTTCTTGCACAAGAAATATGCAAATGAGGCTAAGTGTGGAATATCGCCAAGCCTCATTTGCATACCTAATGAGCCACCATTTTTGCAGAAGAGGCTCTTGCGCCAGAAGGAGCTGTCTACACTGCCCCTTCTTGGGCAAGAAAAACCCTCTTGCGCAATGCCGTTATTCCTGAAACAAATCAGCGTAGTGGCATTGCGCAAGAGGTTTTTTCTTGTGCAAGAAGGGGTAGTGTAGACAGCTCTGTCTGGCGCAAGAGCCTCTTCTGCAAAAATGGCAGCTCATTAGATATGTAAATGAGGCTTGGCGATATTCCATGCTTAGCCTCATTTGCATATTTCTCACGCAAGAAGCCGCAAGCGTACGCATAGCCCTGGGTCCCAGACCCCCGCTCAGTCTGCAATCTGCATTCTAGGTACTGCAGCACAGGCTTTTGCTTGCCCCTTTCAGCATTTTGTTAGTGTTGTCCCTTGGCAAAAATAGCTGTCAGGACAGATGTTTCTGGACAGCCCAGGCTGGGTTACCAGTTCTCCCCAGCTGCCAGCTGGACTCCCTGGTTGCTTGAGGGAAGGGAGCCCAAATACTCCCTGTTGGAGCTCCTCACCTTCCCCTCCTTTGGCAATGATGCCATTCTCTATATCAGCACCTCTGATTCATACCCTTATCAATCATAATTCCTCCCTCCAAGTTCCTCTTCCACTTGCCTCCCTCACAGGGAAGACTTTTAAAGAGGTCCCCTGGCAACCTGAAGTCAGCTCAGCTGCCCCTTATTCGCTTTAGAGCTGCCCCTTCTAATCAAGCCCTCTAACCTTTCCTGTCACAAAGGTAAATAAAAAGAATCCAGCTACACAGTATTTATGTTTAATGGGGCTCAGTCAACTTGATGTTAATTTTTGTGCCTGTACTACACAGTTCTGGTTGATTGCCATTGAACTCACCTGAATATGAGTAATTTTGCCAGGTGTCCTGCATTCAACATAGGGAAATATGATCACCCTACTCAGAGAGCCTCAGACTGCTCTAAACAATGCTGAGGCAGGAGCTGAGGCAGAAATGAGTGAAGAATCTGGGAGCTATGAACGGCTCTTGGGTGTCCACCCTCTCAAACATAGAAGCTAGACCATTGGTTACACTGGATCAACAAGATGAATATGCAAGGGAGAAATGGATACATATACTTGTTCCTCCAAAAGATTTTTCCCCATTGTGGTCCTCCAGCCAGCAGGGGTTTCAGGGAAGACTGATCTGTTTGGGGTAACTAACAGAAAATTAAATTGAATTTTAGAAGCAAAGGCAATGAAACCTAGATACTTTTATGCTATAGTGACCATGGTGGTTCCACAGTGATGATTACATTGAAATTAGCACTTCAAGCACAAATTACATGTTTTTTTCTGTTTCAATAATATACTGCACCCTCCCCAAACTTATGGCACTCGCTCTTTGCACACATCATGCATTTTCTGAGACTTTTCAAATGAGCATACCAATACCTGTGGAAGTTATACACGTTAAGACTCTTCTTGGAATTTTATTCATCAATCAGATGGATGATCCAAGATGTAAGATTTCAGTTAACCCTCTCCCCTCTTTTTTGATAGACTTAAGGGTTGTAAAAAGATATGTCAATTTGAAAAGGCATATCTACTTTAAGGCAATTAATTATTGTCTCTTTGGCATGTGCAGAAATCCATAAAAAATAGCCCTGTGGCCTGTGAATTATCATATAAATCTCATTGAAGTCTTTAACTCTGATGCCTAATAATGACAGCTACACTAGTAACATTAACTGTTTTACTGATGATTAGTTTAGTAGAAATATTCTATAGAAAACTAATAGTTAAAATATTCACCATCAAAATATTTACTTTATTGCTCACTCTGTGAAACAAGAAAGTGACCATTCCTAACTTGTCTCATTGGACCTTAGAAACTCAACAGGAGGTAAGTTGTTCTCCTATAAACTTCCAACATTCCCCCTGAAGGAGCACTAGTAAGAATAGCATCTCCACATCCTTCCTGGGATCCCTGTTGGGTGAGGAAAAGTTGGAATAGTAATTAATTATACCCTTTTATGGAATAATTCATACTCGTCTCATGTGGCTAGCCAGCCCCACTGGTTAGCACGACAGAGGATCAAAGCCATGGATCTGCCTGCTCCCCACCCCTTCTTATTTGGTTGCTCCCAAGGGAAGCATCTGCAGTGTAGCCACTGGCAAACCAAGTCAAAACCAATTTTAATCCAAAGGCACTGCTATATGGCCTCTATCAATTCGCTGCCCCCAGCTGTATGGTTAATAGTTTTGATTTGTTTTCCATTTTCCTTGGTTTCAAGAATGTAGACTCATATTTAGTACACATACATAAAAATCATGTTTAATTAGAGATGAAGCCTGGAACAAAAGATGAATGTTTCAGAAAGTTGTGAGCAGTTGAAATGAGGGTTAGAATGGAAAGCATTGTAAAACCTTAACTATGGAAGTGACTCTACTGTAGTATGCATACTCCCTCTATAGCAAATATATTAACATAATTTCAGTGTTGCCTGACCTTTAGCCCGTGATTTATTGACTCTGATCCAGTGTCTCATTGGCTAGGTTTTTGAATGCCAGCTTCTTAAATCTACAGTTACAACTCCATGTTGCATGCTAAAACTCATGTGAAAAGAATGCGTGAATACCTAAGCACTGCCAATGAAAACTTGAAAGGGACAGTTGAAATATAGTGGAAATTTAAAATATTATTACAATAAAATATAAACTATAAATCTTAGATATCCTTCACAGGGACAAAACAATGTATAAAATACAGGCTATACAGCCAGTTTCTCATCTGGTGTAAGCTGGTATACCTCCATTGATTTAAATGGAGTGATATTGGTGTATCAAGTCTGTCTCATGCACCCTATATGTTAAGCTATTGTACTAGACATGAATATCCAGCTCTGTTACTAATTATACAGGCAAATGTTCAGTTGTGCACAGCACAAATATTAGATTCCAGCCTGCACAAAGTCATTGACATAACGAAGGCTCACATAGGTTCCCTTCACTATTATATTCTTTATTCTTAAAGAGTTAAACTCATATAACTTCACTGGTCCTATATATCACCATGCAGCCCCAGAATTTTCTGTTTTAATGCCTCATGAACTCCACTGAAACGTAAGGGAAGAAAAAGGCCCATAGGAGTCAACTTCTGTCCTGTTTTTCCCTACATTTCCTGGCCTCTGACTAGCTGTCCAACACAAAGTTTGTTGTAAATGCTAGATAGGTGTTAATGGAGTCTTCAAACTCAACCAAGTATATGTATCCATTTTTGTCATCTGAACTCCTCAGAAGGCAGGGTTGAAGGAACTTGGGAGAGTATATGATCATGACGAGGTTAGTGTCGGCCTAATAGGCTCCAGGAATTGAAGATATTGAATCCTGTCCCCATGGAAGTCAAAGGAAGTTTTGTCACTGACTTCAAAAGAAACAGGAGTGCTGACATTTTAAGGACTTCAGTCGTGTCATAGAATTTTTGTTTTCGGTCTGGGACTGTAAAGCCTACTCGGCCTCATTCCATTTCCATCTGGCTTTGTGTACATGATCACTATCTTTTTCCTTGAATAACAGAAGGAAGAAAGTTAAATACAGCAAGCTCCAGTACAGGAAAAAATATCTTAGACTATGTCTACACTATACGTTTTTGCAACAGAAAATATGCTAATGATGTTGCAACTTATGCTAAGGAGTCCCTCATGAGCATATTTTCTGCCACAAAAACGTGTAGTGTAGACAACGACTTAGAGTGGAGGTTTGGTGCTTCATTTAACTTCTTAAGGATCTGGCTGAGATAGCAACCAGTTTAATAGTGACCTATTAATTTGTCATTAAAGGACTGTTCCCCTCAACTGTGGGTCAAAACTTAAATAATAGATTTCCGTGATTCACTATCAATAACATGACAGGACTTGCAGATGAGCATGTACAGCCTGGCACACAAGACGCAAATACTTAGGTATTATGGGATAAAATTTTCAGAAGCACCTAAGCGATATAGTTGCATTTTGAAAAGTGACAGACATTTAAGAGCTTAAGTCTCATTGAAAGACAATACCTTCAAAAATCTCGTCGTATATGTCTAAGACACTTTTGAAAATGAGAAAGGCTCTTAAGTCAGTTAGGTATGTTTGAAAATTTTTACACCAATTATTTTTCGGTAGAAATTTCCAAGAGAACCTTGAGAAAAGGTTTACTGTTTGGGGAACAAAAGGCAGAGTGAAAATGGAGGTTGTACCACGCGATTTCATTTCTTATTGAATGACATGCCAAAGTTCTGCAATCCCTTTGGTCACTTAAGAGCAACAAAAAGGCAAACAAGGTAGAGAATGACCTTGTACACTGGAGAATAATATCTGAATGCATGAGAGACAATACAAATTATGCAGAAGACTTCTGTGCATTGTCTCCATGTTTTCAGCATATGAAAAAGACTTTATATCTTTCCATGCTTGCAGCCTGTTTTGCAGTCTTTCCCTTCTAAAATGACATTTAATTATTCTTGGTATAAAATGTAAACCAACTGTTTTGAAATAATTAATATATGTACTTTTCAAATGCCTGGCATTTGCCATGTCCTCACCATTGTTCATCTTTTTTCAGTTCATAGGGTCATCGCAGGCTGGAAGGGACCTCAAGAGATCATCGAGTTCAATCCCCTGCCCTCATGGCAGGACCAAATACTGTCTAGACCATCCCTGTTAGACATTTATCTAACCTACTCTTAAATATCTCCAGAGATGGAGATTTCACAACCTCCCTGGGCAATTTATTCCAGTGTTTGACTACCCTTGCTTACCGACCCTGCAGAGCTTATAGTCTATACTAGCTTTTAGGAGAAAGTAACTCTCCTCTGTGCTCAGTACAATGATGAGTCTCCAACAAACAAACAAATAAAAACCCCTCTCCCATGAAAATAAATACCATGTCTTCTGGTCAGACCAGAACTATCATTTTTTTAAAACAGTATGGAATCTGAGAACCTTATCATTGAACATATCAGCTTGTCTAAATACACACATAGCCCTTTCCCCAGTAACCATGATTTCATACTGTCAGCCCAATAACTTATTCCTATTTTTGTTGAAGCGACCCATTGCCATCGGCTTTAGGCTTCTATTCAGTCCTGCAGCATCACTTATATTTTGCTAAAATGAAATATGAAAAGACATTTCTCCCTTTACTATATTTGCTGCCAAAGGCATAGAGACACAAGTGTGTGTAATGGGACTTAACCATGACAATTCCAACTCCAGATGCTGTGGTCATGCACATGGATTGGGATCACCATTCGCCAAGCGGATTGCTTAATATTTTAATAAACACATGTGAAAACTACTGGCAGAGAAAACATCTGTTAGCAGAGGAGATTGGATCCCAATGATTCTGATTTATTCCTGACAATAGGTGCCGCTCAACAGGTGGTGAGGACAGCAAGGCACAGAAAACCCACTATACAGTCTAACATTTAGGCTTTATCCTTTATTAGGTAGTGAGTAAGAGACATAAAAAGGTTTGAGATTGTTGTGTACAGCTGAAGTTTGAGAGACTTGTGGGAACAAAAAATTGTTCTATAGAGCGCTGTGACAAAAAAAGGTCCAAGAGACAGACAGCGAAGTTGCAGGTGGAAATAGTTGGAATGACACTATTTATTTTGAGAAAAACTGTTATTAACTCTTCCCTTAGTACTGTGCCTCCATTCATGCCACAGGCCACAACATGTTCACAAAGATGGGTCTGTTGATTTTAATGGCATTGTGATAGCATGGCAGGATGCGTTCCCCCAAACCTCATCCCAATATGGTGTGCACAAGACTATTAAATAAGTTAGTGATTTTTCCACTTTTCCGGTCTACGTATTATTTCACCTTCCTTCCCAACACTCCAGTCCTCCCCTTGATTCTCAAAGGTTTTAATCTGTGGACCACTAGAAAAGACACTGCTGAAAAATGGTATCATCAAGCGCAGCTTAAAAACCACTGCCCGCTTTGGTAAGGGATATGCCACGTGATGATGACATCACAGCTACTGCATACAGAACATAGGCTGGATAGTTTATAAGAGCAAAGCCAAGATTTTTAAAAGGAGAGATCAAAGTTAGGCTCCTAAAACTATCTTTATACATCTAAATGAGAGGGCTGATTTTCATATACACTGATTGGCAGGCCTACCACTTTAGAGGTGGATCCATTTATAACCCCATGGGGCGCCTCTGGTGGCTGAGCACTTTTTAAAATCATCCCAGCTATTTTGATGCCTAAATATGACATTAGGAGCTTACCTTTTCTCTCCCATTTATGAATACCTTGGGTCAAAAATTCAGGTAATTAAGTAGTCCTGAAATCACCATAATATTTCATTTGTACCCAATATCTAATTAAGGTGATTCCTATCAACCAACTTGATTTCAAGGCACAAACTTTTGCAGACAAACTGGACCAAATCATAGACATGATTAATACAGAGCTTATTTTAATTAACCCTTATAGAGAAATAAACACACATCTTTGGAATTCTTTGGACACATCCATCAGTGTCCATCTCTCTCTCTCTTTTATTTATTTTTGTAAAAAAAATATATGAAGGTAAGCTTTAAAAAATGGCAAGTACCAATGTGCGTGGCAGGCCCACTAAATAACCTGAAAGTTGAGGGTGCTGCATATTTCCACCTTGTACATCTCGCAATCTACCCCAAGCACTTTTAGGTGGTGACCTCATGGCCCTTATTTTATATGAAGAGCACCATTATAAAATCTTTTAACCATTCCCCCCGCCCCAAACTTAAATTATGGTTTTGATTTTTTTCTTCATCTTAAGAGTATGGTCATCTTTTCACTGAGCTACACATCAGAGTGGCTGCATCAGACTCACAGCCACTCCATAATCTTAATAGATTTTTTTTTCAGATCCCTATCAGGAAAAGCAGGCAGCAAATATCAGATTCAAGACATGCTGATTTTTTTCTCTGATCTTTGTTACTATTTAATGACCCACATATGAAACTGAGTGGTTATATAATAACTTTATATAGTAGCTTTTCTGTTTATAAGTTATTTTTCTTACTCTAACATATATACAATATATCTATATATATATATCTATATATATATATATATATACCCCTGATGAATCCTATTTTATAGGGACACTATCAACCCCTTTAAGCCTCATAGAGAATATATAAGGCTTTAAAAGCTTGCAAAGTATGAAAAGATTAGCTACAGAATTTCAGATCCATTAGAATACTAAATGTGGTATTTGCTCCAAACCCATGATGTGCAATTATCTCATAATATGTATATTGTGTGTTGCTGCTTATATATATATCACATCAGTAGGAAGTTAAAATGATAGAACATATTCATTTCTGTGGCTACACCCATAACAAAAAAGTTTTGATGTCTACTCAATACACAAATTCGTACTGGTATAATATCAAAAAATATGTCGTAATCTTGGGGCGAAATCCTAGCTCCACAGAGGTCAATGGCAAATCTCCTGTTGTCATCCGTGGGGCCAGATTTTCACAGATCATTTTAATTTGCTATGTATGACCATGCATAACCCACTCTTGACATCCCTTTGTTCTAAAACTAATGCATTTATACTTTGTGACTCAGGAAAACAGAATATTTTTGCTGTCCACCTTTATAGCTTTACCATAAATCCATCCTGTAAGTATTAGCACTTTGGAATACATACACTGTACACATATTATTAAGTTGGAAGTTTTCCTTTTTTGTGTACAGCATATGGAAGTTTTACACTAAATGTTCTTTATCTCTTATTTTGCCTTAACCATAGATCTACTCTATGTCTCTGTACTTTAACTTTTTCTATTAGGTGAGGAAAAGAACATATTCTAACTAGGAACACCACATTATCATTGTCATTTTGCCTATTTAACAAAGTGAGATATTTTGTTTATTTTACCTTTTGCAACTCAGTTATAAACCTAGTGGCATAGATAGAGACACAATACTATTGTTGTACAAGACATCTATTGTAGCTACTTTTGTTCAGAAAAATACCCAGTAACTGCTGATTTGGCAGGAGGATCAGTAAGGGTACTACTATTCACAGTGTTTCTTTTTTCTTCTTCTTGATTTAATCTACAGAATAAAGGTATTTTATGTACATTGGAACAAGTTAATGCCCTTTAGACAAATTTGTAAGTTGTTTCATAAAGCAGGAAAGACATTTCAGGGGAAATATGTGCCAAAAAGCACAGTCAAAAAGGCTTCACAAGTTCTGTATGTCACTGTGAGTCAATGCTGGAGATCACTTCTAAAATGGTCAATATTCAAGAGGAATACCCTCATTTGGAGAAAATACTGCCCCATCCCTCTTTTAGAATATGATCAATTCTCTATCAAAAGTCCTGGTTCTTCATAGATACTTTAAACTATAAATAAACACTGCATAGTTCCATGTTCTTGATTTGCTTCTTGTTGGTTTTTGTTTTGAAAAATTATTGCAGTACAATTGATTCTTGTTTGGAGTTCAGTAAGGAGCAAACAGCACAGGAGTATGGGTGGTCCTTATAGGCCCAGGAGCTGGTCGTAGGAGTGCTGGAGGAAGTGCTGAAGTCTGGAACAGAGTCGCTGCAGGAGCTGTTCGAAGACTGAAAGGGGAATTCACAGCCACAGCAGCAGCTGCTGCTGCAGCTGCTAGTGGGTTTGGTAAGATTCGTGGTGCCATTGGTTTTGAAGGTTCCTTTGAAAATACTAATTTTACCTGTGAGGAAAAGAAAAAAATAACAGAGAAAGCAAAATTTGTTCCTATTAGCCACGTGACAGGTTTCTCTTTGTAGATTATAAAATATAAAATACAGACAGGGAGGAGTGGTATTAGTTTCTGGCATTAGACATGAGCTGCAGTTCTGTAACAATGGAGCCACTATATCATATACTTTATTTATGTTTTGGTAGAGGCTACTCAAACTCAGCATTATTTTAGTTTTGGTGTCACATCTTAATGTAGAAACCTATAATTTCAGTGAGTCCTGACAGAGGCTAAGCAACCAGAACTTGCATAAACTTTAAAGGGAGTTGCAGTTGCCCTGGAAAAGTGGAATAGGAAAGAACTGGCAGAACTGACAATCAGTTGGGAAGCAGCCATCTGGATAATCTGATGATGCAGACTAGAACTTAGTGAAAACACATCACATTTGAATGCATTACAAGGCAGGTATTTTCTTTTCTTTTCTTTTTTTTTTTTTTTTTTGCTAGGCGAGTTCTATTTTTAAAAAAGATAATCAGTGAACCACCATTTATTAGCACCTGCCCCTAAAAAAAAAAAAAAAAAAATTATCTCACAACAGATATGAACATCTTTTGATTTGTTATGCATTCAAATGGGAGATGCATTCCCTTTTTCCCTGTTCTACAGCATCTGACTGGATCTCCTGCAGGGAGGAATCAGTAAAATGGCATTTCTAAGGAAGATGCTGATCGTACTTATGGAGAGAATGAAAACTTGCAGAGATCTTAAAAGCTTTCTTCTGAAAATTCATTTTTGATGTAAGTTTTTTATGCAATCTCTATTTAGTTAGCTGGGATATAGTCTTGTAGGTAAGCTCTGCAGCTTTTTTTTAGCAAGCTTTTAAAGCATCAGCACTGAGCAATAGCAAAAACAATTCTGAAACCTCTCCATTTGCATCTTTCAAACACACACAATAAGTACAACATGCTGAATTATATCTGAGTAGAACTAAAAATATATTGCAGGAGCAGCGCTCATTGTAGTATATTAACACTGAGGTTTGATATGTGCATGAACTATCCCAATGTGAGAGACTACCATCCAAGATGAGAATATGGGTCACAGCTAAAGCCAGTGGCAGACCCCGGGAGACGTCAATTGACTTTGGATCAGGCCTTGAGTCCTGGGCTGAGAATCTCTCAATAAGTTGTATATTAATGGTGTACATCTCAGTATAAATATGGACATTTCTCACCTACTGGATAGGGCTAATTTCACCGCAGCCAATAAGAGAGAGACAGATTATCCTCAAGAAGATTATCCCATAAACCAACAGCACCTGTGTAGTCCATCAATGTAATCCACCACCACAAGCTCAGTTTTTCTCTATCAGCTATTGTAAGGGAGATTTTGGCAACTACTGAAGTGCCTGAACCACTATCGTTTATTGATAGCCAAACTACAAGGCCATATTGATGGGCCTATGCAGAAGCCTGTAGCATGACCAAGTCAAGAGGGGATGGGATCTGGGTGCCATAGAAAGGGGACCTTGACTCTGCATCATTCCTGATGATGTCTCTGTCAAAATTGCTGAGCTATGCATTTAGAAATCAGGAAGCTCATCTGTATGTGCCCTCAGGAGTGTGCCTGCCAGGGACTTAGGACATGCAAACTGAAAAAACACATGTGTCTAATTAATGACCAGAAACTTCTTGCCTAACTTTTAAAATAGCTTGCTTAACAAGTTTGAGTGACATGTATGAATAAATAGGGAAGAAAAGTTTGGGATAGATGGACTCTTCAAGGACTCTCCCTCTCGTGGTCCCCACAGGAAGATTGGTAGAAGACTGGTCATCAGAAGACTGCTGCTGAGTTTCACTCAAGAGCCAAACCCAACTTTGGTAATTACTGAGGCCTAGGAGTATTTTATTAACCTGTTGCAGATGCGTGTAAATGCTCGAGATTAAGTGAAGTGTTAGCAGCTTTAAGTGAAAGCACTCCTATATTATGAAAGCACAGGGCAACCTCTAGAGAAGGGGTGGCCAAGCCATTTAACAAAGACAGCCAAAACAGTGGCGGAAAAAATGCGAAAAGCTGCACCAGACTTGTCAAGTAAAAACAAAAAAAATATTTTTTTTTTAAAAGGAGACTGCCCCTTTAAGACAGCCACCACCTTTGGTGACATTTTTAAAATCCTGCAGCTCTGACCTGGAAAGCACAGGGAAGCCGGGGACTGAGGAGGGAGCTGGCAGGGGAGGGCACAGAAGCGGCTTCATGAGCCATACTTTTGGGGGCAAGAGCCGCATGCTGCTCCTGAGCCGCGGGCTGGCCATGGCTGCTATAGACTTTGCTGGACCATGAGCTAGGTCGGGGAATGGCTCTGGGGTTCCAGAAAGGGTGGGCTGAGGGGTTAGCCCCTTAGCCATCTCTTTAGCAAATGTTTTCCTTGATTTATTTCCTGACACCACCTCACATGGAGCACAGTTGCCAAGAGCTTTGAGTTGAACTAAACCTTGGTAACAGTATCTACTCACAGATGTTAGATCTGCTGCTGAAGAATTTCAGGGGAAATTTTCAAAGGCACAAAGAGAAGTTAGGTACCTAACCCCATTGAGATGTTTTGGGGGGGACAGGCACTTATCTCCCGCTTGTGTGTCTGAAATCTCCCTCAGGCTCTTTTTCTTGGTCATTAAAACACCCTTTAGCAGGTCATGATGTAAGCCCTCTTCCCTCTCTATGATATTATTTTTTCTCCTTATTTTTTATTTGGATTGAAATAGTTTTTTTTATTTAAAAAATCTTTATTTAGAATAAATTAATCAAAAACCATTTGATATAGGAGCTCTTTTTTTAAAAAAAGTGAAAAAAGTAGACGACAAGAATTTAGAGGTTGGTCAGGTTAGCTTTTTATGTGCGGAACCCATCAGTTTGGAGAGGGACATAGTGAGTCCCAATGTAGCCTAGAAGTTCCTAACAGTCAGACTTATTAATATATGTAATAGTATCTCTAGAAAAGTGCTGAAGACCTTTTGTTTGAGACATTTAAAACTACACTGGAAAAAACACTAGAATACAAATATATTCTATTATCCATTCTGTATAGAGTTGTATATATTAGGGTCTTCAAATTTTCAGGTGGATTAATGGCTGCTCTACTAGGGTGTGTCTACACAGCAAAGTTATTTCAGAATAACGTCTGTTATTCCGAAATAACTATGTGAGCATCTACACAGCAATTCTGTTATTTCAAAACAATTTTGAAAGAACAGACGGCTTATTCCAATTTCTGTAAACCTCATTCTATGAAATAGCTATTTTGGAATAGGGACTGTGTAGACACTCCACTTCTGCTATTTCAAAATAGCCCCTCACCAGGGCCATTCTAAGTTATTCCTCCTACTACATTGAGAGAGAACATCTACATTAGGGAAGCCTGCCTCGAATTAATTTTGAGGCTTCCCTGCTGCGTAGATGTGCTATTTCAAAATAAGCTGTTTCGGAATAAATATTCTGGAATAGTTTATTCCGAAATAAATGTGCAGTGTAGACATAGCCCTAGAGACTCCTGAAGGAGACGCTTCTATGGCTCCATTTGTAGTGCATTGTAGTTTTGAAGACAAAAGTCCCAAGTTCTGTCTTTCTGCAGCAAGTGTACTCTACAGCTCGTGAATAAGTGACTGGTATGTACAGCTCCAATGATTTGTTAAGAGCTTGCCTCAAATAGTAAAATAATGAATATCAGTGAAAAATTGTATTTCATTGCACAGCAGAATGAAAAATTCCCAGGCAGATCATCTGAGAGATAGCTGTTATGTTACACTCTACTATCCCACCAAGGATCTAGAGTATTTTATAACTAACAAACAAAACCCTAAGAATTTTATTTTTTATTAAATATAAATATACATTATTTTTCTCTTGGCCCCAAGTCTTTGATGTTAATGAGATCTGAGCCTCAAAGAGTTTCTTCTGTGGGAGCGGGATGTGATCAGCTCTGGCTTGAATTGCACAAGATAAAACTATAGATTTTTTACTATGTTTAATTTTATCCAGGTAATTTTAATAAATACAAATAAAAACAAAAATGTGCATTTTATGGTGGATCCTGTCTAACAATCTGAACATTAATTTCTTGGGCATTCACTGTGGAAGGTGCAGGTAGAATCTTTGCCGCTCTTCTCATTCTGAAGAACTATATTTTTTCACCTTTATATTGTTATTGACCTTTATAATGGTGCCCTGTTCTGAGACCATCTCCAGTACCAGTCTAAAAAGGCTTCTTATTGGGCTTATTCCATTGCCCATTGACGTTCATATAAAGACTCCAATTGTCTTCTGTTGTATAGTGAGCTTTCACTTCCAATTTCTTGCCTCCAATTACTACTGAGAACTAACATTCCTCACTTCTAGGATGCATTTGAGCTCTTCCAAGGGACACAAGCAACAGATTTAGGAGTAGGATCAAACCTAGATTCGGTGCTAGATCCTGACCATGCACACACAGTCTGTCATTCAACTTGTATACATTTTTCCCAGTGATGTTTTTGGAAAATCTTTCTCAATATGACATCATGGAAGAGAAAATCATTTGCTTACCCCAAGTGGATGTGCTCCTTTTTGGAGTTTGTTGTAAGGACTATATTTAGGTTTAGGGGGTTTCCCAGCAGCTCGATCTTTGTGCCTTCGACTACTTATGTGCTGTTAAGAAAGGGATATTAGAAAAATTACCTTCTTTCAAAGAGTATCACATCATTAACCCTATCCAGTGCTGAAGATTATTGCTCACCACAATAGTATTAATTTGACTAATTAAAATAAAATAAAGCAATAGCTGATAACCATTTAGATGTGTATCAACTTGAAGGAACTTTTAGTGCTGCATGTATTTGGCTGATGTTTCAAAATACTCAGCCATGCCCTGACTCGGAAGTCAAATGTGAGTTTTAGCACTGCTGGCCTCTTGGGAGTAAAATTAGGCCCTTTTGAAAAATCCCATCTTAAAGCATCTGTAAAATGCAGCCAGTAATTTCCCAGACTATCCAATCATTTCCCATATAGATTCTATGGCGCTTTAGAAGCTATGAACTATTTTTTCCAGGACATTTTTTTTTCCTGAAAAGAATTATTATAAGTAAGATAAACAAGGAAATCTACTTCCCCCAGCCGCCGAAAGCATGAAACAGGTACAAATAGAGTCCATCACATTATTTGCCTCCATACTTTTCTTAACAAGTTTTCAATTCTAAAAGGCACATAAAGTAACTAAGCATATTCCAGAACAATGGCTTTGTTCATCTGAGAGAGAATAATTGACTATAACTTAGTGTAATTGCAATTTAGAGGTTAAGCTTATTGGCTGAAGAGGAACATGATAAAAACAGCCCACACTGCTAAAGAGGTTTTCCAACAATCTATAAAAAGACTCTCTCTATACACCCCCACATCCTTGTGAATACAAATATCACACAGCACACACAATGACATGGTTTATTAAGCCATGGCATTAATGGTAATCTAATGACACTTGTAACATATTATAGTTTACAGAGAGAATCTACAACAGTTTTTAAATGTATATAATCAATAGTTTTTGAGGAAACATATGTTAGCTGATGGAAAATCGTACCAAAAACAAACACACAGAACATATGCCCAAATAAAAAGGGCAAAAGCAGCAAGCTCCATTTAGATGTGAATTCTCATTACACTGACACATGCTAAATGCAAAGGTACTCCCCCCGCCTCATGGCAGAGTCAAGGATTCAACTTTATCCAAGCTGTTTGCGTACCTGTTTAAGTTGTGTCTCGGAGTTTACATGTACATCACAAATTTCACAGTGAAATGTTTTGTTTTGTAGGCCCGTGTTTCCTTTATTAACAGGTCCCTTGCCTTTGACACCGGCCCGGGGAAAGGCTTTAATGGTTCCACTTCCATTCCGGGCTTCCAACATAGTTTTGTGCTTAGTCCCTGGAGAGATTCCAAATAGGAAACAGATATTTTGGGCAAGATGATTGCATTTTATTACTTTAACTTTTAAATACACATAAACTTAGAAATAAAACATATATACAATATGAACACATGTAAAAAATCTCAGTTTTCTACAATGTGTTGTGTTTGCAATATGTCTACATTGCCTATATCAGTTTAATAATCAGTTTAGCAATATTTCACATTTAATACATAATTGCCTAGAATTTAATTATTAAATTGCACATATCAAGGCAACTAAACGGGAACAAAAAGCTACCACCAGTAAGTAGTGGTATGCTCAGAGTATCCTGAGGTGAAATTGAATAAGCGTGACTTCTTTTCATTAATGCCTGCTGCTAATAAGACATGAACAATAGTTGAACAGAAGGAGAGATTTAGCTATTAAAGATGGTGTTTCAAGTGATTTGTAAGCTTCCCTGATGGGGACGATAAACAGCACATTTTATGTCTCAGGAACCTGAATCTGCAATTAAATAATCAGTTCCCAAACCCTGGAGGTTCCAGGCAACAACTTAAGCTTTTAAGGGCCTAAGACAGAACCCAAAATATAAGAAAAATATGGACATTGCTCACATTTGTTACTAAAACAAACTCTAGACATTAAATCAATAATAAAGAGTAAAATTGTGATACCATTACTTGTTTTAAATAATACCTTACATAATTGATTTAAATAGGACCACTCATAACTGAAGCTGCTACTGAATGTGTATGGTGTTACAATCTTATTCAAAATTAACACACTTTTCCAGACTACTTTTTGACATTTTTTTGACTTTCTATTAAAATGAACATGCAAAGCCAGATCTTGATCTGATGTTTAACTGGTGTAGTTACATGGACTTCAATGGAACCACACCAATTAAAGCTAATTAAAGATCTGGCCCATAATATTTAGAACTTCTCAAATTTCTTTTCACCTTCAAAAACAATAAATGATTGCACCTTACCACAGTTATCTTTTTTGGATTTCAACTGAAGACCTTTCACCATTTTAGGTCTGTAATATTTCAACTAAAACCCAATCTAATTAAAACCCTTACTAATCCCTCTGGGTCTCATGCTAATACAATAGTCCTTTGGCCTAATAATGCCATTACTTATGTTTACCAACTTTTCCTCGTGCATCTTCCATGCTAGTAAGAAATACTCACCCATCAATTCTATATCCATTTAGTATAGTAATAGAGATGTAGCCGTTTTAGTTTGGTCTTGCTGAAACAAAAGACAGGACTCTGCAGCATTTTAAAGACTAACAGGATGGTTTATTAGATGATGAGCTTTCGTGGGCCAGACCCACTTCCTCAGATCAAATTGTGGAAGAAAATTGGCATGACCATATATACCAAAGGGATACAATTATATATGGTCATGCCAGTTTTCCTCCACAATTTGATCTGAGGAAGTGGGTCTGGCCCACGAAAGCTCATCACCTAATGAACCATCCTGTTAGTCTTTAAAGGGCTGCATAGTCCTGTCTTTTATATCCATTTAGTGTCATTCTACTTATAGCAAGCTTAAGATCAATTTCAAGACATTAGGCAAGGTTGTAGGTCAACATTGAATAATCTCTATCACTATTATTTTGCAGGATTTCTTCTCTGCTGATTAGGGATGTAAGGGTATGTCTACACTACCCCGCTAGTTCGAACTAGCGGGGTAATGTATGCATACCGCACTTGCTAATGAAGCCCGGGATTTGAATTTCCCGGGCTTCATTAGCATAAGCGGGGAGCCGCCATTTTTAAATCCCCGCTGCTTCGAACCCCGTGTAGCGCGGCTACACGGGGCTCGAACTAGGTAGTTCGGACTAGGGTGCCTATTCCGAACTACCGTTACTCCTCGTGAAACGAGGAGTACCGGTAGTTCGGAATAGGCACCCTAGTCCGAACTACCTAGTTCGAGCCCCGTGTAGCCGCGCTACACGGGGTTCGAAGCAGCGGGGATTTAAAAATGGCGGCTCCCCGCTTATGCTAATGAAGCCCGGGAAATTCAAATCCCGGGCTTCATTAGCAAGTGCGGTATGCATACATTACCCTCCTAGTTCGAACTAGGAGGGTAGTGTAGACATACCCTAAGTGAGTAGCTGACTAGTCAACTATCTGATAAGCATAAGCTTATCGAATAGAGAGTAGTGCCTAGACTAGTCGCTTCCCTGCTCCACTATCAGAGGGGGCAAGGGGCAGAGCAGGAGCCGGAGCTGAGGGGAGCCAGCTTAAAAGCCAATTCCCCCCAGCACATATCTTAAAAGCCAATTCCCCCCAGCTCCACTATCAGAGGGGGCAAGGGGCGGAGCAGGAGCCGGTGCTGAGGGGAGGCAGGGGCTTACTGGGGACTGGGCATGAGCTGGGAATCAGCTGATTCCCAGCCCACACCAAGTCTCAGACGCTGTTCCTTTACGTTTTAAATGTATTTGAACCATCATGCTCTTAATACATTTAAAAGGCTGAAGTGCAGCAAGGGGGACCAGGTGCAAGCCAGGATAGCTGATTCCTGACGGCTCTTAATACATTAAAAAAGCAGAAGAACTGTGAGGTGGGGTAAGCTGGGAATAAGCTGCCCTGGCTTGCATCTGGTGCCTCCCACTGCACTTCAGCCTTTTAAATATATTAAGATCCTGGCAGCTCTTAATAAATTTAAAAGGCAGAGCCACAGCAGGGTTAGCTCCTGGGGCTGGGAGCTAATCCCACTGTGGCGCTGCAGTTTCTCCCCTTATTGACTAATCAACTAGTCGATGGAAATCCCATCAACTTGTTGATTAAACACAATTTAATGTCCCTAATGCTGACACCAGAATCCTTAGCTTTGCTCACAACAAGTCAAATCCACCATAGTGTTTACAAAAGTAACAACAGTTGGTCACCTGTCTACACAAGGGCTCTCTAACACTACTTACACTAGTGGTAAGAAAGTGTCATATCTACAAGAAAGAGCCTCTAGTTGCCAAGGAGTAGCCATCATCAGCCATTTAGTGCAGGGTTAGATATTTTTATTCTGTATGCTTACCAAAACCTATTGTTCAATAAAAAATGTTATCTTTAATTGACTGTTTCAGTATAATTTATTATATTTTGTACCAAAATATTCTCTTTGTTATTTGACATAAATGAAAGTATGCAAATTCTGAGCACCAAATATAAGACAGCTATACTGGATCACAGAATGCTAGATCTAGAAGAGACCTTGAGAGGTCATCAAGTCCAGTCCCCTGCCCTCACAGCAGGACCAAGCACTATCTAGATCATCCTTAATAGATGTCTATCCAACCTGCTCTTAAATATCTCCAGTGATGGAGATTCCACAACTTCCCTAGGCAATTTATTCCAGTGTTTAACCGCCCTGATAGGAAGTTTTTCCTAATGTCCAACCTAAACCTCCCTTGCTGCAATTTAAGTCTGTTGGATCACACCAATGGTTAGCTAGCCCCAATATCCTGTCTTGTAACAGTGGCAAGTGCTAGGGGATGAACAGAACAGTCCCAGTTCGTGGCAGTCAGAGTAACAGGGTATAAAGCTGTCACTTACCACCATAATATTTGGAAGCAATAAAAAGTAAAATTTAAGAAAACTGGTAACTTGTAGGCACTAGACTTCTTTTTTTCCCTTATGAAAGACTCCTTGCTTGTCATTTTTATTCTTTAATACTTAATGAATTCCATGTAATTGCCAGTTTTCTGCCACCTCTTTGTCCCCTGCTGCAAGAGACCTAATCTATTCAGAGGAAGATAATTGCAGAGCTCTTGAAACAGAAAAGAAATTGCTACATCTCACCACTGTTGTGCGCCTCCAGCTGTGAGGTGGAGTTGACAGCAACCTTGCATAGTGAACAGTAAAGCAGCCTTTTTGCCTTTTCTTCCTCTGTCTCCACGGAAGGGCATGTGTTGCTGCTAGTGGCTGTTGTGGGGATTTTTTCCACTTTAGAGGTGATCTCAGTTGTCATAACACTGCTTTTCCGAATTTCCACTGTTGTTGTTGATATTGCTGGTGTCCCAGTGGTAAGGTCTGCAGTCAAAATAAGAAGGCAATGGAAACAAAATAAATGTATTGACCGTTTTCATTTGGAATTTTAATGTCGCAGCTACAAAGAAACACCTAAAATTTCAATAAAACTTTGACTAATGATAATCAGCTCAATCTAACCTTTTTCTTATCACTAGAGTACATTTGTAAAATACAGTGCTATACTGAAACACCATACACACTGTTCCCCTGTATAACATAAACACTTACTAGATACATATTTCTTACACTGGAAAGACATATCAGACCATTGAGACCATTCTCCTACAAATGCACGATAATCCCTTAAAAGGTCATATGAGTTATTAGTAATTTAGACAGTTAGCATTTATACACAGTCCTTTGAGCTTATAATGCACTATAACTGCTATATATTATTATCATCTGATTTTGAAAATCATTTCATCTTCTGTACTATTGTTAAACCTGTACGGTTCTGAAAGTCAGAGAAAGACAAAATATTACATTGACATTACTCTTGATCTTAGCTAAAAATAATAGATTAATAACAGTTATTCCTTACAGAGATTTAGATTTTCAAAGAGTTGTAGAAACACACTCAATTTGCTTAGAAAAATGTATGCTTCACTATCATATACAATGCTATACATATAAGTTATTTTAAGCATTTAAAATTTCCCCACACCAAAAAGGGTACATTTTCTTTCCCAAAACTAAAAGCAAAATAAAATAAAGGCTCTAAACAACATATATTCTGCAGCACCATTGTAATCACGAGATAAAGATACATTATAGGATTTTGCAATGGTATCAGTATGCACAGTTATGTCAATGTATTTTTTCTTTACTCATGTATTTTTAAAGACTATCACAAGGAAAAATGTATTTATTAAAACCACATAGAACGTGTCTATTCAATCTCCTGAGTGCTGATTTTTTTTACAATGATATACTGAGTTATTGAAACAACTACAGGAATACAAGGGGGCGGATAATATTTTAAATACCAAGACTTTGATTGACTAATTATGATGGCAAGTGAGATGGTAGAATTGTGACATTAGAGATAACCCAGATAAAGAGAACACAGTGGACAGTAATTCATTGGGAGTCCTGTTGATTAAAATATAGTATAAGATGAGATTTAAAAAAAATACATTCAGAAATAGTTACTATCAGACTGTGATTTTATAGTTTTAATATATAATTTGATTACACTCTGCTGTTACTGAAAAAGTCCATTACAGCTGAGCCATAAAATATTGTATGACCTTTGCAAGAAACTTGTTATTATAATATGTAAGACCTAAAGATCAAACAGGATTGCAAATAAGAAAAGACAGTGAAGTGAAATATGGTGGCAAAACAAGGCAATGCCATTTGTATATTGGATAACAGATCATGAGAGAGGGAGGGATAGTTCCTCTCCATTGCTTTGAATCAGAAAAAGAATATGTGCTTTTTCAGTAGAACTCAAGCATGTGCTTAAAATTAAGAGCATTTCTCAACAGACATGTTTGCTGAATTGGAGCCCAAAGCTAGTCTTAGATATACTTACTCATGTTGGGTAGCACCTCTCTCCATTATAAGCCGTTCTGCCTTCACTGAAACTACTCCTGCAGGAATAACAGGTAGTTCGAAATAGGGCTTTATTTCAAACTACCGGGTCCCTGCCACGTGTAGACGCGGGCAGTTAGTCCGGACTTGTACATTTAAAAAATGGCGACTGGCCAGGAAGATGCAAATCAAGCGCGGGATATTTAAATCCCGGGCTTGATTTGCAACTTCGAATGCCTACATTAGCCTCCCTAGTTCGAACTAGGGGGCTAGTGTAGACATATCCTTAGTGAGGATTTGAACCAGGGGGTTAGCTTTGCAAAGGACTTTTCTTGGGCTTTTAAAGCTAGACTGAAAAAAAGTTGTATTGTTGAGGAAACTCCTGTATTAGCTAAGTAGTGGACCAGATAGTCCTTTTTATCTGTAATCTATGAATGTATTGCTCTTCTCTCCTTTCTCTCTCCTTTTTTTCTTTTTTATTCTCCTTTTTATTCTTATAGTTTTAGCATGATTAAAATATAAGTCACCCTCCATACAGGAAGACAATCAACCCTAACAACACCAGAGTTGAAACAAAAATTTCCCTTTAGAGGCAGGAAATAAAACCATACTGTATAATGAGTGCAGTCATTCTTGTAGTCTCAGAAAAGGCACAGGGAGTGATAAGTAAGAAGAGAGTAAATTCTTGTCTTAATGCTTTTATTTTATTTATATTTTCAAATGTTATTTTATACTAGAAGTAAGATTTTAAAATGTTAAGTACATTAAGAAGTATTTTATATATATGGTTAGGTTTTTTTATATATAGCACCAGTGTGTTGAATGCATGCGCACAGAGAAAAAAGGTAACTTGGGGGACACTTGAGGTAACTTATTTGTATGATAAGGGATGGGCCATTCCAAAAACAGGAAAGCAGCTTTATCCATACAGAAACCCTCCTATATAGGGTATAAAAGAAACTGGCAAACATCAGCTTTATGGTGCATATACATGTAGTTCCATGTCAGGAGCTGTGCCCATATTTGTAAACAATGACAAAAGCTTCTTTGGCTCTTTCACATACCTCTAGTCCAGTGACGGGTAAGCTTCAAAAAGTGCATTTGTTTATATATATGGAATTCTAACTATTTTCAAAGGTTATGAGAACATCTTGGCTACGTCTAGACTACATCGTTTTTTCGGAAAAGGGATGTAAATTAGATGTACCACAATTGCTAATGAAGCGGGGATTTAAATCTCCCCCGCATCATTAGCATAAACATGGCTGCCATTTTTTTTTCCGCACGGAGCTTTGCCGGAAAAAAGCGCCAGTCTAGATGCTGATCTTGCGGAAAATAAAGCTTTTTCTGAAAGATCCCTTATCCCTTAGGGATCTTTCAGAAAAGGCTTTATTTTCCTCAAGATTAGCAATTGCGATATGTCTAATTTACATCCCTTTTACGAAAAAGGGATGTAGTCTAGACGTAGCCCTTAGGTATAGTCACGAGGTTGTACAAATTTCAAAAGCAGGCTCTGGTTTTGGTCAGGCCAGAAATATATCTAAAATAGCTTTACTGTATAATATCTCCACTTTTACATGGATACAGGATGCTTTTATAGGGTTACGTTGCGGCCTCCATTCTAGTCTGTGTTTTCAAATCTACTGCAGCAAAATTATTCTAATTAAAAACTATTCTCATCTATTCTTCTCACTACTTTAAAACTTTCGTTTCTTTATCCCAGACCTGTGGAACAGTGGTACGAGGCAATGCTTTTTATTAAAGAAAGCTTCATCATATAGTAGGAGAAAAACAACAAATACATAGAACAACATTTCTTGAGGCAAATTCCATGTACAGGAAACGCTTGAGGGAATGAATGATTTAAAAAATTATCTACCTGAATATCTGACTTCCTATATGTTTGTTGATTTGCCTTTCACAATGTAATTATCTTGAAGTGAAAAAGGATATACTCTCAATTCTTACTCCATTTGAGTTCATCTTAATATATATGCTTCAAAACAAGACCCTATACACATGTTAAACTAAACAAGCCACATGCCATCAGCATGCTATGTGACTGGTTGCAAACACTGCTGTGCATGCCATATATCTTACTCATTCATCTTGTAATAAATTGCCCTCTTATAACAACATACATTCCATTTATACTGTTTTATTAACAACGTGAAAACCAATAAAAGGGAAAACTATTCAAAGTACACTCTAGTTCACAGTGGAAAGTCATGCCAAGACTAAAGATATAAAAAGACAATTTCACTCATGAATACTTTAGAACCGTCTGTAAATGACTAATGCAGAAACATGCTAAAATCTGTCTACTCAGTTTAAAAAAGGAAACTAAAGCCGCCACATCCCCCTTGCACCATTCTTTCAAGCAAACAAACATTCAGATCTTTGAATATATTAAGTTTCTGCTCTCGGCGTGTGAATTGGTGCCCTCAATACAAGGGGCTGAATTAAATATATAAAAGATTTAAAAGACCAGCAATAAGTAATTTTAATTGACAATTGCTTGAAGACTGAATCAGCACCTAATAGCATTGTATTATGATGACCACTGAAGAGCTATTTCAACAATATATAACCTAAAATTAAGCCTGAAATTCAGTCAAAATACCAATGTGAAAGAATTGTTTCTGGTTACGCTTGTAGTGCTGTGGTATTTTCATACCAATGCCTGCAGTAAATATTTATTACTGCAACTGTCACTGTTTGGCTTTGGCAAAGAGCAAGAGATTACTAATATTGTGTGGAATGGGACTTGAGAAGCAAATAAAAGGAAACACTTCAGGTTTCACAATGGACTGCTATAGTTATAATGTAAATACTTAGAAAAATCTATAAAAGACAACACGTGAGCACTAGAAAAATCAAAGATTTATTTTCATAATAAAAACAAAAACACGGAATACATAAAAAGCATCTGTGAGTATGAATTTAGTGCATAAGATACAGACCTCTTAATTCAACTGGAAAACCATAAGCAAGTTATTAAGGTCCTTTTAAGCAAACAGGATTCATTTTATATCCCAAATATGCTTGTCATTAATTTTCTTTAAAGGACACAACATTTTAGTTACTTCATTTTTTTCCTCCTGCTCTCTGAGAATGTGCAAGTCTCACTCATCTGTTCTTACTACAAAACATAAGAGTTCTTCATTCTTAAACTGTATATACACACTCCCCCAAATCATAGCTGTTAATGAGTTTATTTTTTTCCCACGGTTTCAGGTGGCATGCATGTTTAAATATCAAATTTAACATGTGCATTTACAACCAAAAAAATCTCCCATTTTAGTCAGTGGAAAATGTGGCACAGTTTTAAATGGGTTGAGGATTTGGCTCAATATAATGTACATACAAATATTTTAAGCCAAAGGTAACGATATATTCATTACCAGTGATTCAGTGCATTATAATAACTAGAAGCATTATTGTGCTTATATTCCGCTGCTTCATAAGTTATTGATTCCATTGCTGGTATCATTTTATTCAATGTTCATCATGTAGCAAACTTCTTATGGTACCTGAGACTAGGGTTTCAAGAGGTGAATAAGGAAATTAGGTCTGCAAACCACAGTAAAGTTCAATAGGACCTAACTTGGCTGCTTTGAAAATCTTATTGTTCTCAGTATTTGCTATTTTGTTTATAAGATACTGTTTTCCATCTATTAACGTTACAGAAAAGTATATTAAAACAAAATTGCTTTTTACAAATGCACGAGGAGTAATGGTAGTTCGAATTAGAAAGCCTAATTTGAACTACCTACTCTGTGCCGCATGTAGCCGTGGGCACGGAGTCCGAACTACCGGGGATTTAAAAATGGCGGTGCCCGGCAAGATGCAAATGAAGCCCGGATATTTAAATCCTGGGCTTCATTTGCAACTTCGATTGACTACATTAACCACCCTAGTTCAAACTGGGGTGGTAGTGTAGACATACCCTAATAGACTTGATATAGTCATTCTGTGCAGGAGAAAGCTGGGCAGAAAAGGACAGACATTTCTTTAGAGACTGGGACTGGGAATGTGTTGGAGGTCACCATGAGGTAATTTTTACAGATAGTAAGAGCCAAAGTACCATAAACATGGTGGTTGTGACTTGCATGCTGAAGTCTGTTGGTGAGTTGCAAGGCATTGTGAAGGGCACTAATGTTACAGGGCAGGAGTACAACAGCTACTCATTGACCTGGTCTGTACCCTGATATGTCACAATAGCACAGAATCTCTGATCTCAGTTTTACAGTTAAGGCTGTTCTGTGTTTTGCACTTAAAGCAGGGATTCACTCATTCCTTTGTATAAGGAATGCAGTTTATCTGCTCCTTAGTAAATGAATTGAATACATTTTCAGAGAAGTTATAAGTAACTCGTTAGTTTATGAGTCAAAATTAATTTAAATATGGATATGTTAGGAAATTAATCAGCATGCATCAGACATTATTTTTTTTTCCCAAAAGACCTTCATAATCAAATGAAGGAGTTTGGTTTTTTGTGTTTTTCATTTATAGTAACAGAATTAGTCATTTACTTCTTTTAGTTAAGTACTACCAAGTAGTGAGCCATATCTAGACTAGAAAACTATTTCAAAATTAGTAAATTTGACATAATAAATCCCAATTTAACAAATTCAAACGAGCACATTCACACTATGGGGAAGCCTCAAAATTAGTCTGGCTCCATTAAAGTGGAGATACTACCTCAGACTTAGAGCCCCAGAAAACACTGGGGAGTAATTAGTTCAAATTACTCTGGGGAGTAATTATTTTGAAATAGTGCCACCAGAGTATCCACTCTACCATTATTTTGAAATAGCTATTTTGGAATTAGCATTACTCCTGATGAAAAGCAGGGGTACAGATTTGGAATTCCATGGCCCATTATTTCAAAATAATGAGCTAGATAGTGTGGACACTCTACTTATAAATTCAACTGGGAGTGGGGGGGGGCATTATTTTGAAATAAAGTCCTAGTGGAGAGCAGGGCTTAATGTCTATGATATTTAAAGCCATTAAAGTAATATTATGCAAGATGGGTGCTATTGAATAAGCCATAATGTAGGAGTTCAGAGCTCCGGACTAAAACCAGAACTATTTCTATACCGGTGCAGCATTTGAAAATCACTGCTGAGTAGCTTTGCCAGGTGTCCGGTTTTGAACTGGACAGTTTAGTATTTAAGCTTTCTGTTTGGGAAACAAATTGAGAAAATATAAATGTCTGGTACTTTCTAAATAAGATGTAATGTAGATTGTGATGTAATGTCAGATGTGTCCAGTATTTTTGATTAAATCATCTGGCAACCTTACTGCTAAGGTGACTGTTTTGGCTTCTCTTTTAAGACTGGGCATTATTCCCACAGCACTGAAGTTCTAATAAAACACCATTAATTCTATATTTTTTCTTCCCTTTGTTGAGGCCTGCATTGTAGCTACCAGCCTAACAGGGTGGTGTTTTCTATGAAACCGATGAGCATGACTTCCTAAACAGACAGAAGATGCTGAGAGACTTAAGGGATGTTGGTTTTCTCCAGGACCAGCATGTTGCCTTTCTGGTGGTCTCAACTTCTTTGGCTGTAGAAACCTCATACAAGAGCAGAGATTCTGGAATAGTGGGGGTGATGAGAGTTACTGAACAAAATTGTAAAACTTTGTATATGGTGGAAGCCACCTTAAGCCAGCTGATGCAGCAGCACCCCCAGCACCTATGTACTTGAGATTTCACTGCAGTATAATCGGGAGAGTGTTGATATACTATTTTGACCAGCTCCGGCTACTCAGTTTTCTGGCAAGTCAAATGAATTTGATAACTCAGTGTTTGTGGCTCAGAAGCAAAGGATGAAGAAACCAATAATTCCACTTCACCCTCTTCTCACTGATGCCCCTGTTCCAAGTTTTCTGTTGATATATCATGCTGGTGAGTTGATGGAAAGCAAGCAGAAAAAGAGTACTGAATGTTCAATGATTGAAAGAGTTTTAAGAGAGAGTAAAGAAAACAGAAAACTGCATGCAAGAGCTTTTTGGATTTCTGTAGTTCAGCTGCCTTCTGTTTTGGCCTAATATGGCCTTTTCTTCAATTAGCAGTGCATAATTTGAACAAAATCTATATTACATTTTACTATCAGTCCCTTCAGTTTAATGCATAATTCACCAATCTTGAAAAGCATTAACCAAAAACAAAAAATAGGATGGCTACATTCCTATTGAAGTTTATTGAATGGAGCTGGGAGGAACCACAACTAATCAGGTTAAAGGAGCAAAGGCAAGAAATAAAAGAAGAAAGTGCGAAGCAATGTCTGAACTTTCTGATAAATGTTCATTATAAAAAAGGCAAAAGGAAAAGGAGAGGAAGAAGGAAAGAGACGGGGGGAGGAGAATCAATTTATTCTCAAGATATTTTCAGTGATTCCTGGTTCTGACTAGGTTTGGGAGCTGTCCTTTCAGGCCTATCACACAGATTTCTCATCTGTGAGGCAGAATAAAATCTGCTTTCAGAAACTATGAATGAAAGCTTCTCTGTTCAAGGAGCTTTAGGGAGAAAAGTGTTGCTAGCTGAAGCTCCTGTTGCCATTTAATTAATGAGACCTGTGTAGTGAAAAATTCAATTTAAAACCAGGACAAAGGACAAAGAATTAGCTTAAAGGGTGGAGTTTACAATCAAGTGCAGAGAGGATTTTGCTGATTGTAGTTTCAGCTAACCTACTAAAATAACACATTTTCCATTTGGACTCTGACTTGAAGGTTAAGCATAAGGTTAAGCATAAGGTTTAATTTCTGTAGCTACATTGTTATTTTGGAGACTGCAGAGTAAGATTAATCATTCAAAACACAGCTTTAAAGAGAAGACACACAACCATTAAACCATGTTCTTATCACACATTTAATGTGAATGTCACATTACCCAGTATCTCAGCTGCTCAAGCCTTGCAACACCAAGGACCACATCAGCAAACAGCTATGAGCCTAATAGCTGCATGCATTTTCTAGATACATTTCCCTAGTTAAAATAAAAAGAAATACAATTGTAACTGTACTGTCATCTTCTGTGATAAATAAACTGAAATTGCATGTTGACTGATGGTCAGAAGCATCCGAGCATTAAGAGGGTCTGGCCTGTTAGAGCCATTTGTTTCCATAGATTCATACTTCCGCATGAAGGCCAGATAATATGAGTTTTATAGAGGCCTGTACTGAGGACAGGGCAGAGTCACACAGTCCCAAAAAGAGCTCAAGGAAGGATTGTAACTCAAGAAGGAAAATTCTATCCAGAGTGTTGCTTCCTCCAAGAGCTCCCTGGTGTGTAGGAGTAGGTGGGGTGGTGGGAGAAATCATGGAATACACAGGCAGCACCTTTTAGTCCTGCACTACAGTAGGTGGAATTTTAAAGCGAGGAAACAATTGGAAGCTGTAAGAAGTAAGAGCCCCCCTCCACTTCAGTATATTTAGAATAGTCTGATGCCTCTGACTGCTGACTTTAGCAGAGCAATTTTTGAAGGTGAAAGAATAGGGAGTCCACATGGGAAATACAATGAAATAATGAGCATGTTAAATCTTAGTTAACAGCAAAACAGAGGCAGGTAGATCACTGAGGTCTCTATATTGCTGACAGGACTGGCATAAAAATATTACTTCCTCTCACAGGGCTAAACTATGGCGTTGCCACAAGCCTCTTGAATGGGACAGCGCACTGTTCTGTACCCTCAGAACAAGGCTGGAAGAAGAATCGGAGTCAGTCAAAATGTGCCTCCCAGCTTTCTATAGTTGTGGGGATAAGTACCTGAATCAGCCCCATGCCTAATGCAGTGTCTCTCTCTCAGCACACACTGGCACAGCTGAACTGGCTGGTGCCGTGGGGATGAGGGGAGAGTTGAGGATTTGCCCACATTCTGCACATCCATGGGAATGCAAGCAGAAGCTACCTTCCCCCACCTTACACTGGTACCTGCAAAGCAGGAATATGGCACAGAGGTGTAAAAGGGACAGCATATACCTCTTATGTAGGAACAAAAAATGGGTCATAAAGTATTAGTGATTTCAAAACTAGTTCTCAATAAGATAAACAAACCCAAGCCATTGAAAACTTGATATTGGACACATTTTTAAATGCGGAGATTCAGAGTTTAGTAGCAGGGTTTGGATAGTATTTCAATGAGGTAGACCTAATAGAACAGGGGAAAAAAACAGCTGGGGGTAGGGAAGTCACCAGAGGAGGAATCCTCTATATTGTCTATTTCAATCTTTCAAGGACAAGATTAAGGGAGGAAAAACCATAATGCCCCCCAATGTTCAGAGAAGTATTCATCAATGACGGAAAAGAGAAAGAAATTGCTTTTATTAATCAAAATTAAAATGAGAGAGCAAAGAGTGAATTGAATTTCAATTTGCAAAAGATCTATCTCTCTATATTTTAAAAGGCGTTTATGTGTTTCCCCCATTTTTTTACCAAGTCTAGAATTTCACAATGTTCTCTTCTACAGCGCCTGTATGAACACTGAGTTCTACAACAGATTTATAATCCTAGAATTAAAAAAAAATAGATTTAACTAGCTCTAAGAAGAACCTAGAAGCTCAGAGAATTAACTTCTGACAACCTTCTTAAGTTCAATACCACATGGTATTCCTCCCATACTTGGTCCAGGAATAATTAAAATTATTCCCTCTAAAAAAACCTGACTTCCTATACCGGACAGCATCAGACTAGTAAATCTGTTTTTGGAAATACACTAATGTTGTATAAGCATTATATAATGTATAATACTATATAAGCATCTGTGGTAATAGTATCATTTTCTTTAGAGAAAAAAGAGGTGATACAGAGCATTGAGAAAAAATATGCACATTTTTTCAGACATCTGTCTTGGAGAACACTTTAACTAAAACATATAGCAGATTTATCCATTGTAATCTAGTTTCAGTTGTGCATTGGCACAGAGGTATTTGAAATTATACATGGAAGACTCCCAGATATTTGGTAGGAAAATTACACAGAGAATAGTTGGGGCAGGAGGGGATGAGGTAATAACTTATTTTTTTTACTGTAAATACTTAATGAATCACTATTTTCACTTTCCAACAACTCTGAATACCTGTTGGATTTTCAACCCATCTTCACAATTTGATGCCTTGATAAAGAAGCTTTCCTTTGGCTTTACCTAATAGCTGTATCTATTTTTGGTACTCTATTTAGAAAGTTCTGAAATTGAGTCTCATTTCACTTATGGCGATGAAAGAAACTAAGGAACTTTCCAGATAGCTTTTGAGGAAAGCTTTTAATATTAATATCTCTGTTGTGTGTACTCTTATATCTCCATCTGGCTCCTACTTTCAAAGGTGCTCAATCTGAGATGCCTTACATGGGCCTCGTTCTCAGCTAAGGCTAAGAAACTGCTCTAATCTAGACACCTTTCAGGTACTTTTAGTAGATCTAAGACCCAAAAATCACTACTGACTTCTGCAAATATTAACCTCAGTTAACCTATTCCTAAAATCAAAACCCTGATTGATATGGACACAATTAATACACAAGAGTATTCACATTAAAACAATGTACTGTTACTGACAAAATGATCAATCAACATTTATAAACAATCAGCAAAAAACAATGCCTGTCTCCCTCTTTCCAGACCCTGCGAATTGGGAAAATTCCTGGCTAGGTGATACCCAGGGTTTGGAGGTGGGCCATTTACTGACTCTCCCACTTCTGAACAGAATACCTCTGGCAGCTCCCACATGGTCCCCGTAAAGAGGCTGCTACTGGTGCCATGGTGGGTAAGTCTTCCCTTAGAATGCTTGTGTGATCAGTTATTCTGTTGGCAGCTGCCAACATTTTCTTGTGGCATTAAGAGAAGAAAAATGAAATGATGATTTTAATAGTTTCTATCTCAGCAAAAGCAGAGTGGTGAGTGAGTGGGTGGGTATATATTTTATATGTCACTTAGCCGTAGGCCAATTTAACAAAGGCCTGCTGAAAACAATGGAAGAAAGGTCTCAAATCTCAAAGAAAGGTCGCAACCATTTTTATAAAGGTGCTAGGGAATCTAAATATAAGGGGATTGCTACCAGCTCTTTTTTAATTAAAAAAAAGCAAAATTATATAATTTTATTTACCCAGCTCAAGATCAGATAGGGACTGGACCTTGAGAAAGAAATGATAGCTCACACGGCCTTTTACATTTTCAATCACAGATGTTTCTCTGTAATATCTTCATGACTAGCATGATAGCCAAAATTCTCAGTCTTTTCTCACATTGAGCCCAGGCTCTTCCACTGTTATGATTTGCCACCCTGCTTGAATAGTGACAGGTATTGAGAAATGCAGCAGCTTCAGGTCTTAAAAAATAGAGGCATTAATAGCACATTTTGGGAGTCTAACATACTATGTTGCCAGTTTCTTCACTTTCACTCTATTCTCTGTCTCAGACCACATAACCAATAAAGGTATATGAATCAGAATAAGTAAGCAGAGATACAAGACCAGCCATTTAAAAGTTGTTCTCATTTTCAGCTCTTGAAAGTGCAGCTCCATTATAAATAAGTAAACAGGTCTCTGCAAACATTCACATTTACACAATGTCCTGGAAGATAGCTACAATCTGCATGCCTGAAGAGGCTTTCAGCCATGTAATCATCTCCTAATGAACACACAAATTCAAAATATCAAGTGGCTGCAAGAATCAGATCACCATTGCATAACCATGCCTTCCACTCAGCTGAGTGCCAATGATTTTTTAAAATTCACCTTCTTATTCATAATAAATAATAATATTTTGCATTTCTACCATGCTTGCTCTCAGACACTGTCAAATATCATACAAATATCAATGAGTTAAGTTTCAGGGGACCTTGTGAGATACAGATAGGTACAGATTATCATCCTACTTTAAAGATGAGGAAACTTAGACAATAATGGGCCCACATTTACATGAGTAGTTAATGATTTGGGCTGCCTGAGTTTTTGGGTTGCAATTTGAGATAGCTTACTTGGTTTTCAGAGGGTTTTCACAAGGATGCTGCTCAGCATTCACTGAAAATCAGCCTCCTCCAATGTGTTTCAAGTTGGACATTCATTTTTGAGGCACCCAACACAATTAATCAAGTTTGATAAATTAGGCCAGATTAGAAATGTCTTAACCAAAACCACACTATCTATGTAACAAATATCTTTATCTTCTGACACATAGTCCTTGAGTCTCAACCGCAAACCCATATTCTCGGACTTTGTTTTGAAATCTCTCCTTCCTCCCTACAAACCACCTTCTTCTTTTCCCCTTCCTCTTCCCGTGGATATTTTGGAGGAAGAGCTCTTTAAAGGAGAAGTAAAATAGGGGTCTTGGTCATACCGCATGAAGTCAAAAGAACTCCCATTGACTCCCATCTAACTCTGTGACACTAAGTAAGTCACAATATAGCTTGGGTATGAATACTCTCATTTCTCTCTGTTTATTCCCTGAACCCTGCCTTCAGCTAGTTTGGGGATGAGAAGAGGGAATAAAACAAAGTTGAAGCCTTTTAGCACAAGGTTATTTTTTAGGTAATATCATATGGTCCATGATGGGTGTTCATGGGAAGAACTGGAAGTGCTAATAAATAATGTTCATGGGATAAACTGGAAGTGCTAATAAATAAGTACAATTATGACATTGTTGGCATTACAAAAACTTGGTGGAATAATAAACATAATTGGAATGTTTGTATGGAAGGGTACAGCTTGCTCAGGAAGGATAGACAGGGAAAAAAGGGAGGAGGTGTTGCCTTATATATTAAAAATGAACACACTTGGAGTGAGGTGGAGATGGACATAGGAGGCAGAAGTGTTGAGAGTCTCTGGGTTAGGCTAAAAGGGGTTAAAAACAAGGGTGATGTCATGCTAGGAGTCTAATACAGGCCACCTACCCATGTGGAAGAAGTGGGTGAGGTTTTTTTTAAACAACTAACAATATCATCCAAAGCCCAAGATTTAGAGGTGATGGGGGACTTCAACTATCCAGATATATGTTGGGAAAATAACAAATAGGGGCACAGACTATCCAATAAGTTCTTGGACTGAATTGGAGACAATTTTTTATTTCAGAAGGTTGTTGAAAAAGCTACCAGGGGGGAAGCTGTTCTAGATTTGATCCTAACAAATAGGGAGGAATTGGTTGAGAATTTGAAAGTGGAAGGCAGCTTGGGTGAAACTGATCATGAAATCATAGAGTTCACAATTCTAAGGAAGGGTAGAAGGACGAACAGCAAAATAGAGACAATGGATTTCAGGAAGGTGGATTTTGGTAAGCTCAGAGAGCTGTTAGGTAAGGTCCCATGGGAATCAAGACTGAGGGGAAAAACAACTGAGGAGAGTTGGCAGTTTTTCAAAGGGACATTATTAAGGGCCCAAAAGCAAGCTATTCCACTGTGTCGGAAAGATAGAAAATATGGCAAAAGACCGCCTTGTCTTAACCACGAGATCTTGCATGATCTAAAAATAAAAAAGGAGTCATATAAAAAATGGAAAGTAGGACAAATTACAAAGGATGAATATAGGCAAACAACACAGGAATGCAGAGGCAAGATTGGAAAGGCAAAGTACAAAATGAGCTCAAACTAGCTATGGGAATAAAGGGAAACAAGAAGACTTTTTATAAATACATTAGAAGCAAGAGGAAGGCCAAGGACAGGGTAGGCCCACTGGTCAGCGAGGAGGGAGAAACAGTAACAGTAAACTTGGAAATGGCAAAGATGCTTAATGACTTCTTTGTTTCGGTTTTCACCGAGAAATGCTTAACATAGTAAATGCTAGTGGGAAGGGGGTAGGTTAAGAAGATAAAATAAAAAAAGAACAAGTTAAGAATCACCTAGAAAAGTTAGATGCCTGCAAGTCACCAGGGCCTCATGAAATGCATCCTAGAATACTCAAGGAGCTGCTAGAGGAGGTATCTGAGCCTCTAGATATCATCTTTGAAAAATTATGGGAGACAGGAGAGATTCCAGAAGACAGGAAAAGGGCAAACATAGTGCCCATTTATAAAAAGGGAAATAAGAACAACCCAGGAAACTACAGACCAGTTAGTTTAACTCCTGTGCCAGGGAAGATAATGGAGCAAGTAATTAAGGAAATCATCTGTAAACACTTGGAAGGTGGCTAGGTGATAGGGAACAGCCAGCATGGATTTGTAAAGAACAAATCATGTCAAACCAATCTGATAGCTCTCTTTGATAGGATAACAAGTCTTGTGGATAAAGGAGAAGTGGTGGATGTGGTATGCCTAGACTTTAGTAAGGTGTTTGATACAGTCTCACATGATATTCTTATCGGTAAACTAGGAAAATACAACTTAGATGGGGCTACTATAAGGTGGGTGCATAACTGGCTGGATAACCATACTCAGGGTATGTCTACACTACCCCCCTAGTTCGAACTAGGTGGGTAGTGTAGACATACCCTCAGAGAGTAGTTATTTATGGTTCATAATTCTGCTGGAAAGGTATAACAAGTGGGGTTCCACAGGGGTCTGTTTTGGGACCGGCTCTGTTCAATATCTTCATCAATTATTTAGATATTGGTATAGAAAGTATGCTTATTAAGTTTGCAGATGATACCAAGCTGGGAGGGGTTGCGACTAATCTGGAGGATAAAGTCATAATTTAAAATGATCTGGACAAATTTAAGAAATGGTCTGAGGTAAGCAGGATGAAGTTTAATAAAGAGAAATGTAAAGTGCTCCACTTAGGAAGGAACAATCAGTTTCACACATACAGAATGGGAAGCGACTGTTTAGGAAGGAGTACAGCAGAAAGGGATCTAAGGGTTATAGTGGACCACAAGCTGAATATGAGTCAACAGTGTGATGCTTTTGCAAAAAAAGCAAACGTGATTCTGGGATGCATTAACAGGTGTGTTGCGAGCAAGACACGAGAAGTCATTCTTCCACTCTACTCTGCGCTGGTTAGGCCTCAGTTGAAGTATTGTATCCAGTTCTGGGCACCGCATTTCAAGAAAGATGTGGAGAAATTGGAGAGGGTCCAGAGAAGAGCAATGAGAATGATTAAAGGTCTAGAGAACATGACCTATGAGGGAAGGCTGAAAGAACTGGGTTTGTTTAGTTTAGAAATGAGAAGACTGAGGGGGGACATGATAGCAGTTTTCAGATATCTAAAAGGGTGTCATAAGGAGGAGAGAGAAAACTTGTTCATCTTGGCCTTTGAGGGTAGAACAAGAAGCAATGGGCTTAAACTGCAGCAAGGGAGGTTTAGGTTGGACATTAGGAAAAAGTTCCTAACTGTCAGGGTAGTCAAACACTGGAATAAATTGCTCAGTGAGGTTGTGGAATCCCCATCTCTGGAGATATTTAAGAGTAGGTTAGATAAATGTCTATCAGGGATAGTCTAGACAGTATTTTTTCCTGCCATGAGGGCAGGGGACTGTACTCGATGACCTCTCGAGGTCCCTTCCAGTCCTAGTATTCTATGATTCACAGCCCACATGCACACATACTCATATGTAGCCAAATACTGAGATGATGCCTCATTCCACACTCACCCAAAGAGTGCTTATATACACACTTTCTCTTTGCCATTCTTGTGTGGCAGTATCAGGACATGTCTTATGCCTTCTGAAGGGTGCAGCCATTATGTAGTAAGCCACAAGCACTTAAAATTTTTTGACATTCCTCTCACTAGAGTGCAGTATTACTGCATGCACAGAGGATGGGCTAATGTTATAAAGCACACTTGATATTGTTTCATGCTCTCCCTGACTGTTTGTTGCATCCTCCCATCATTATAAGCTTTTTGTGGCAGAGACCATGTTCACATTGTGTGTGTGAGCATGTGAGTGCGAGTGTAAACAGTATCTAAAACAACTTCCCAATCCCTAAATGGTGTTTCTGGACACTATCAAAATGGACATAATTGCATCTAGTTGGCTCTATAGAACAACAGAACAGTTTTCCCTCTTTTACTCCTCATTCTGTTTCAGGATCCACTGAAATCAATGTAAACACTCCCAACTGGGATGATTACCATAGTCTTCAGAAAATCAATCACCATAAGCCCCCAAACAATTTTCTCAACACTTTTACTGGGTTGAGAAACTCAAATAGATTCTAGATTTTTTTTAAAAAAAACCTGCTTTGAGCATATATGGCATCTGGGATGTGATAAAACTCTTTTTTCCCCTAAGCTACTTGTGTTCTCAAAGTTATATTTGCCCTTAAATAACCTGCAGAACTGGAACTGATAGGAAGGTATGGTGATCTAAAATGGCTCTAAACCATATATATGCAGAAACTTTGAAATTACTTCCTTCCATAAGTAAGGCATTTTGGTATATTATTAATTTTATTATTATTATTATTATTATTATTATTACTAAGAAGAACTATGAATCAAATGGAAAATGAAAATTATTAAATCTACTTCTTGTTTTTCCTACCACTAAAAGTCAACTATCAAACAAATAAATCACAAGCATAAAACATTATTTCACGTCTGAAAATGAAACACTAAACAAAATTAAGCCAGAATACTCCCAGGAACATGTTCTCTTGTTATTTTCACAATTCTATTTCAAATGTTGACCAGTAGCAGTTCATATAAAGGGCCAAAACAGAAAAAAAACACAATTTTTTAGACTTTGATTAACTTTATGTGGCCTCATCGTTTGTTTGTTTGTTTAACCTTAGCACAAGTAATGCCCAAGATTTTCAAGGATGATTCAATTACATTTTACTATATGCTCAGACAATTTTGAAAACTGTCACTTACTTAGGCATCTAGATATAGAACTAGGAGCCTAATTTTAGGTACTGAATTTTTAATACATTACAATACATTGGGAGAACAGCCACTGCTAAAATATACTGCTCAGGTTCATCTATAGTAGCCACCCCAGCGATATGTGGGTACCTACATAACCTTGAAAATTTTTTCCAGCTCTAAATGACACAGAGATTTGCCAAGAGCTCAAGGACAGCACCTCATTTGCACATAAATTTGCAAAGGAGTTCAATTACTGACAAATGCACACAGTTCTATGTAGCTATTTGGAACACTGGAAGTGTACGTGATACTTGATGAAATTCAAAATATGCTTCCAGGGCTTTGGGGAAAATGGAAAGATGATACAACTTCTCTGAAATAATTTTTTGATTCATGACTATGTTTGATGTGGTCACACATATTATGAAATGCAGGTTTGAAACTTGTGGACTATTGTAGTTTTTTTATTTGTACAGATTCAAAAAAGTTTTGTTTACAAATATAGACTTTGCAAGAGACCTACACAAATTACGACCCTATCACATAACTCCAGGTACCTGACATTTGGCAGGTAGTCAAACATTAAGTTTCCTTCATAAAATTTTCCTTGAAAAACATCAATATACTTTGTTTCTGCTTTGTTTATTTGGAGAGGAGTAAAGACTGACAATTTATCTTGCTACCGAATTTGAATATTGTTTTGTTCATTTGGTAATCTCAGAAGCATCAACCAAATGAATCAGCAAGGCTCTTGATCTGCTGAGCACGGGTATTCACTTATACAAGTTGAACTTCCCTGGTCTGGCACCCCCATGATCTAACTGGTCCTGAACCACGGAATTTGCCATAGCAAGGGAAGTCAATGCTGGCCCTTCTGTTGCTGCCTGAAGTCCTGGCCACCAGCCAGAGGACTCAAATCCTGGCCCCTAATCCCCAATTATGGGGGTCTGCAGCCTCTCCGCTTTGCCCCCTGAGCATGCCTCATCCCTGCTCCTCCTCCTTCCTCCCTAAGCTTGAACATGGCAAATTAGCTGTTTGTGGCATTGTAGAAGCTCTGGGAGGGCAGAAGAGAAGTTGCTAAGCATGGGGGGGTGGGGAACAAAGTAAAGGGGGGGATCTTGGTGCTGTTTCTTTCCATTCATTTTCCAGCCCCAGAGGACCCAGAGGGTCGCAGACGATGCCAGACCGAGGATGCTGCTGGACAGAGGCATCTTGGATTACAGAGGTAAAACCTGTATTACTTGAGTGTTGATTGTCACACAAGATACCAAACAGGAAAGGGAAAAAAAGGCTGGCATAAGAAGCAAAGGCCAGTTCCCTTGACCCCACACTCTGTTCTCCTCCCTGTGAGATGCACACAGTTTAATATGTTTAAATACCTGGAAATAAATGTTTCACCAACTGTTGAGAGTCAAGAAGCAGCATCCTACGGTGAGTGAGAGATAGCTGCAGAACATACCTTCTCTCACTTTCCCCAGAAAGCTGCTATTGAAGCTTCCAGATTTACTCACTGTCTACCACAGTGGTTTGAGTCCCAGGTGGCAGGGCTTGGATTGCAGCTTCAGCATGTATGTTAACTTCATGAGGCTCCTACTAGCCACCTCTACTGTGGCACTTGCAACCCCCTTAAACTCATCCTGTGCTCCCCCAAGGGTTGCCACCCTCAGACTGAAAAATACTGATATGGTAGAGAGGGCAGTATAAATAAATTATTGTCTGCATTTCAGTTTCATTTCAATTTGTACTGACGACACTGGTGTTTTTTTATAAAGCCTGTTATAAAACTAGGAAAATATCTAGATGAGTTGATGACCCCCCCTGGAACACCTCTGTGTTCCCCCACAGGTAAATGTACCCCTGTTTGAGAACAACTGGACTACCACACAGAAATCTGATCTCATCCCTGTACCTACCACTGCCACTGGTCCTCCTCTTCTAGAGACATGTGAGGGCAAAGTCAGCCCAAGCGGTGTGTTATTCAACACAAACCTAGTATATATTTTCCATATTTATTTTCTATGATACTCAACTACAATGGATAATTGCATTAGCTCCCTACTAACAAGCTCCTCTGCTAAAATGAGGAGCAACAAGAAATGACCATTAATTGGCTAACATGTATGAAGACACATTGAGGCAACATTGCACCAGGTGTATTTGGAAGCTTTGTTTTATAGCCATATGTGTTAACAATGTGATTTTGAAACTAAAATTCTGCACAAGTGACCACTAGTGGATTATAAACATCTCAAAGAGCTAAAAGATAGTATGGAGGCCATGGTTTGCCCCCCGTATTTTGTGTTATTTATAACAGTCTTTCTGCAGTCTTTCCGATACAATTTTAATGTATCAAGTTATAAAGTTAGAAATAATGTTCAAGTGCGTCCAGAACTTCTGGGAACGTTTTTTTTAACTTTTTGCTCTTTCCTCATTTTGTTTCCTTTTTGTATTAACCTGTCTTCATCACACAGCAGGTGGGATCTGACAATTCTTCAAACAACACTGCATTTATATTGTAGTGTCGTCTTTCACAGACAGAAGAATAGTATGTCTTGGAGTGCTGCAAGAATTTGTAAGCACAATGGAAAGAATAAAGTATTTCCAAATTTAACAGAGTAAGACTGGATAGCTATCCACATATTTTGGAGACATTGCTCTTTCTGAGAGTGAAGCTTTGAGAGGTTTGTTAAGATAGTCAGACCTCTGAGATGAAATTGCAGATTTAGTTTACTTGCACTTCTGGGAAGGTTTTGAACACACATTGGTTTAGTTTAGGCTGTTGACAACATGCTATCAGTGGCAATAGTCAAAGGAAGCCACTGAAAGGCAAATGCTCAAAATTGTTTTCTTATACACTTTTCCTTTTTTTTAAATGAAGTAACAACTTTTGCTGAAAATTTTGCAGTCTATTTATTCAATTGTGTGTATGGTAGTTTATTTCTTACACTATCCACATTTCTGCTTAATAGAAAAAGTACATAATAAGTCTCACATAATAAGCTTTCACTCAGGCACTTGCAATCAGCTTATTATAAGCTTCCATATATAATAACCACCATTGTCTTCATCAGACTGTAACCTTTCTCTCTTTCTCTCACACTCTGCTGTTGACAGTTGGTTTAGCTGTGCCAAACAAGATAGATGGTATGGATTAAAAAGAAAAAAAATCTCACTCTCCTCTTTGTTCTTTTGAGACTCTAGAGATATAGTGCATAATCACTAATATTCCAGCTCCATATTTGGAAGGGCTACAAGTGCTGGCAGGATTTTTAATAAGTTGCCTTAAGCAACATCTCTGTGGAAAAAAGTCATGCATGATGATTTCAACATTCAGCTGCCTCTTACCACACATCCTGCAACAAACTTTGCGTTTCTAATTTCCTAGTAATCATTACGAGGTTTGTGAACTTAGCTTTTCTTTTAGCCACAGCTACAGAAACATTCATACTGCTGTAAAACACGCAGCATGTAACTTCCAGGCTGGGAATTAAGTCATTCTAATGTTCTAATCTCAGGTTAGCCATCTGATTGATTGATACATCTCTTCATGGAATTTTTTTTAGCTAATTCAGCAAAAATGAATATGAATGTACTGGACAGTCCTACTGTGACCTGAGGTTGTGGTTTCAAATAAGAGAGCAGAATTAAAAGGAAAGAATTAAAAAGGAAAGGTAACATGAGCAGGCAGATATGACCTAGACACAACAAAATAAAAAATTCTGCAGATGGATAGAATTACCATCAGCTCCTTAATCTAGAAATTATTTTTAAAACAGCCCAACTGTGCAGCTGCAGCAGTGCCAAATGAGATGATATGTCTAAAGTTCTTCCATTTGCTCTACGGGGGCTCTAAACACATGGTTCTTAATGACAGACATTCCATCTACACTGCAGAGATCTACAGTTCCAGTTTCTTTGTTGGAAGTAATTGGAATATAGTGCATTCAATTTTATTCATTTGGGAGTGTTCATTTTGGCACCAGTGTTTGTGAAGAACAACTATGAAAACAGGACTGTTAGGCTGTTACTACATTCGCGGCTTCTTGCGAAAGAACATCTTGCGCAAGGGTTCTGTGAAAGAAGTCTTGCACAAGAAAACGTCCACACTGCCATGTGCGAGCTGTGCTTTTGCACAAGAGCACCTATGGCAGTGTGGACGCTCTCTTGAGCAAGAAAGCTCTGATGGCCATTTTAGCCATAGGGCTTTCTTGCGCAAGAAATCCTTGCTGAGCGTCCACACTGCCCGCTTGCGCAATAGCTCCTGTTAAAAATGAGTGTAGCTCTTGCGCAAGAAGACCTCACCATGCCGTACTGTAAATTTCCTTGCACAAGAGCGGGTGGGCAGTGTGGACGCTCTGCAGATTCTTGCGCAAGAACGGCCATACTTGCGCAAGAAGCCGCGAGTTTAGACATAGCCTTAGGGTATGTCTACACAGCAACATTATGTTGAAATAACTTAGTCCATGTCTACACAGCAGGCAGTTATTTCAAAATAATGTTGAAATACTGTCAAGCTGGAGGACTTCTTACTCCGACTCCTGTAAGCTTCATTGTATGAGGAGTAAGGAAAGTTGGAGGAAGAGTGCTCTTTCGAAATAAGTGCTGTGCAGATGCTCCCAGTTTCGAAATACGCTGTTTTGAAATAAGCTACGCAAATGACATAGCTCAATTTGCGTAGCTTATTTCAAGTTAAGCCCTGTAGTATAGGTGCACCCTTAGGTTTTTCAGTACAGACCGATCTATCATACAACTCTTAAAATTATAGCTAATAATCAGCAAACCAGATTGAGGTTTCACACTTTATCATATGTAAGGTGTCTTACATTTCATATTTGTAAAATAACACCAGTTTAGATTATAATCATGACTTAGTTGGTTTAGAGAATGCCTCTGCTCAGCTACTGAAGATTACATTTATTTTTATCTTAAAACATTCACGGGACTCATATCAATAGTAATCATTAAAATGACTGATCATATTCACACTGGTTTAACGTCACTGACTCCATTGGATTCCCTCCTGATTAACACCTGGATAACTGAGATCAAAATTAAGGCCTTAATTATTTAAGAACATAGAACGAAAATGTGTGAATGGTCTAAGATTCTGTGCTTTGAGATAAGCTACCAGTGTAATTAATCAGGTAAAACAGCTTACATTATTGATCATAGGCCACATTTTCAGCATGTCTAGATTCCTAGCTACTCAATTAGTATATCTAAATGCAGGTTTAAGTTAATAAATCAGAGTTTTTCTGCATCTAAAACCTAAGTCTCTGGAAAGTGGGGCACAGAAAATTGCTTATGCAATTTCAGAGGCAGTGTTGAGGCTCTTTGAAAATTCGATCTCTTGTGGACACCTTCCAAAGAAGATGCTGCACTTGTATGCTTTCTGCTATTTCCTATTTGTCAACTTTATGATTGTTTGAACTAATCTGGAAATTCTAGGCCTAAGTTGTGACCCACCTTTTTTAGAATAATTTCTCATACCTGTTTGCAAAGTCCATGTAGTTCTTTATATGTGTTTTTTCCAAAACAAATGCTTCAATGATGTTTTTTCTAAAAAAAGAAAATAAATAATGCCAGCATCCATACAATAACAAAGCAATCTGCATGCATGATAGGGGGACAACACTTTTCAATTTCAAGCTTCCAAGAGGTTATGTTGTTATCAGCAACAATAAATAAAATTATTTTGAGAAAATATGAAATAATTCAATAATATTCTTGTAAACAAAAAATGTATATTTATCTGTGAGACTTACACACTCCACCTTTAACAAATTTCAGCTTTTTCTAAAGCATTCACTTCCCAGACGATCTATCTGTAAATACCCTACTAAAACTTCCACTAGTCTTGGATACATAGCATCCCTCCTTTCCCTTTTGAACATTCAGGCAATACTTTGTTCTCTGAAATTTTGCTCCTGCTCCCCTAACAGCTCAGTAACTCTCAGGCTGTCACTTTATAACCAAAGTCTTGATCTGTGCTGGCTTATCTCACTAGTATCAGCAGCTGCTGTTAAATCACCTGTCAAATTTGCAAAGTTCTCACTCAATTTACCCTGAATGTCAGACTTGCACTTTTTCTGTCCATGTTTCTGTTGATGTTGTTTACGCAAGGATTCTGCTGGGACCAATGGACTATCTCGAGCTTCATGCACAGATGATCCTTTAGTGCCAGCTATAAGTCTCTCCACTATAAGTGCAGAGCAGAGCAAAATTCAAATGCTTGTTGAAATTTTATGTACTAGTTTGCATGATCTATTGATCCATATACAAATCAGACTGCTTTACATTGTTAGCATCTGATTGCAAAGCGACCACACCAAGTTATTGTGCAGATGTATTAAAAGTAAACAAACATGTATTCACTGGGTGATATACTCATCAATTTAAAAAGAAAGCAATTGCATTGCTTTGCATGTATGGAGCATAAAATAGCTTGCATGTATAATGTGTCAAAATCTGCAAATTTGTTTACTTAGGTTGAGAGCAGACTATGCTAACAAAATCTTGTTACTCGGAGCTAAGATTTCAGCAAAAAATTGCACAAATTTCACACAGTCTTTGCCATTCAGAGAAAATGACCTACAAGGAAAGATTAAAACTTGGTTTAGTGTAGAGAAGACTAAGGGGTGATCTGATGGTCTTCAAACATTATAAAGAGGAGATTGATAAATTCTTTTCTTTATGCACAGAGGGCAGGACAAGAGTAAAGGACTGAAATTACAGCAAGAGAGATTTAGGTTAGACATTAGGAAAATGTCCTAACTGTTAGGGCAGTTAAGCACTAGAAAAAAGTTGTTTTAGATATCCATCGCTGGATGTTTTTAAGAAGAAGTTAGACAAACTTCTTTCAAGGCACCACTTAGGGTGCGTCTACACTATGGCGTTATTTCAAAATATATTATTTAAAAATAGTTAATTCGAAATAAGTTATTTTGAAATAACGTGTCTACACAGAAAATACATTTCAAAATAGTGTTTTGCTATTTCGGAATACAGTGTTCACACTGAGTGGATGCTGAATCACATTTAAGACTCGCCAGAAGCTGATCCAGCAGGGCATCAGGTCAGGAGTTACTTTGTGTGGCTGCTTCCTGAGGCTATCTAAGGCCTGTGCTTAAAGGGACCCCCCCTAGACAGCCAGTTCTCAGCTTTCCCTGCTTGCTTGCCTACCTCGATGAGGGACAGAATAGCATTTTTTCCTCTGTGTACTCTGATTGTCCTCACTCGGGATACCACAGCACTTGGCAACATGGAGCCACAGCTGCCCCTGGGCATTCGTGCTTCTAGTGGACGCGTTGCTCTGAGCCTGGCTGCACTTTCTACAGGCTGCTATCTGGGAGGTCCATTAGGGGGCTGTCAGAATCCAGGAGGACCTGTGGGAGAGCTTCAACCCTGAGGAGCACTAAGAGCCTCCCTGGTCTGCCCCACTGGGGGCTTGTGCCTCATTCCTCCCTCACGTCCTTCCACTTACCCCTCCCTAATCCCTCTTCCTGATGTCAAATAAAATACATGTATTTTCATGAACACAAATGCTCTTTATTTAACAAAACTGGGGGAAGGGGAATGAAACTCTGGTGAGACTGGGGAAAGGAGGCGGGAGAGGGTAGGGGGAAACCTAGGAGGAGGGAGCCGGAAGGGGGAAGCAAGGGGAAGAAGGAAGAGGGAAGATCAGGGCTCAGGGTTGGGGTCTGGCTGGACCAACTTGATTTTCATACGAACCTGCTCCTGGGTTCAGATGTGGCCTTTGGTGGCCAGGCTGGCAGCTATCCTGCCATAGATGGCTGCATACCTCCATCTAGTGCGGAGATCATGGATGTTGGGGGCATCTCCCCCCCAAACCTGAATAAAGTCCATGATCTCCACCCTGGACCAGGAAGGCGCCCACCTTCTCCGGCCCTGGCAGGCTCCTGGGAGCTGGCAGACTGCTCCAAGGGGAGAGATGGAGGGCTGGCTGCCAGTGGCTTGCTGGCTCATGTTTTGGGGCCACTGGGTCAGGGGCAGTGACTGCTGGCTCTGGACTGGCAGGCTTGGGCCCTTTAAGGGTGCCAGGGAGGGGGAAGGGAGAGGAGTGTTCTTGGTTGAGGCTGGAGTGGCCACCAGGGCACCCTGGGAAGGCTGGAGGCCCCCTATTTGATATAAGTGTCTACACAGCACTTATTTTGAAATAGCTATTTCAAATTTGGCATTACTCCCTGTGGAATGAGGTTTACCAAATTCAAAATAAGCACTCTGCTATTTCAAATTAATTTTGAAATAGCGGTTTGGCTGTGTAGATGCTAGTAACGTTATTTCGAAATAACGGCTGTTATTTTGAAATAACTTTGCTGTGTAGATATGCCCTCAGTCTTGCATCAGTGCTGGGGATTAAATTAGCTCATGGCTGTGTCTACACTGGCACCTTTTCCAGGAAATGCTTAAAATGGAACAGTTTTCCGTTATAAGAGCGTCTACATTGGCAGGATGCTTTTCCGGAAAAGCCCTTTTTCCGGAAAAGCATCCGTGGCCAATGTAGACGCGCTTTTCCGGAAAACAGCCCCAATCATCATTTTCACGATCAGGGCTTTTTTGCGGAAAAGACTACTATGCTTTCTACACTGGCCCTTTTCTGGAACAGTTTTCTGGAAAAAGGACTTTCGCCCGAGCGGGAGCAGCATAGTTTTTCCGGAAAAGCAGCTGATTTCTTACAGTAAATCGTCACTGCTTTTCCGGAAATTCAAGGGGCCAGTGTAGACAGCTCGCAGCTTATTCCAGAAAAGCGACTGCTTTTCCGGAATAAGTGGCCCAGTGTAGACACAGCCCACCTGTTTAAGTGCCTTCCAATCCTGCATTTTTTGTGAATTTCTGAATCTCTGATTTTAGGACAAAATCTTGAGGAAAATCAATAACATCTCATTAGAACCACACTGATGTTAGTGTTCTGCCACATCTATACAAGGCTCTTCCAATTTTGGACCAGATTCATAAAGAAAAAGTATCTCCAGCTCTTTGCATTGAAATCCAAACCCTTCCAATCCAATGAAACTCAGCAGTTCAAGATGAAACACCTTGGCTATGACTACACTAGGGGTTTCTTGCGCAAGAACATCTTACACAAGGGTTCTTCTGCAAGAACTCTTGCGCAAGAAAACGTCCACACCGCCATGTGTGAGCTGTGCTTTTGCGCAAGAGCGCCCATGGCAGTGTGGATGCTCTCTTACGCAAGAAAGCTCTGATGGCCATTATAGCCATAGGTCTTTCTTGTGTAAGAAATCCCTGCCAAGCATCCATACTGCCCTCTTGCGCAAGAGTTCCTGCGCAAGAGGCTTACACCTGTTAAAAAAGAGTATAGCTCTTGCGCAAAAAGCCCTCTCTTACCACGCTGTACTGTAAATTTCCTTGCGCAAGAGCGGGTGGGCAGTGTGGATGCTCTGCGGATTCTTGCACAAGAACGGCCATACTTGTGCAAGAAGCCGCGAGTGTAGACATAGCCCTTGTGTGTGGATCACATGCTCTATTAGCACCATTAAGGATGTAAGGAATAAATCTTATGAGCAATTCTAAAAATGTGTTCCAAAAAGTTCATCTGTCACAATTTCATTTCAGCAGTGCACTCTCTGCAATTAAAGCTTTATAAATGTTTAGCATCATGCTATTATTCATTTCAAAAAAGACCCACTCCAGATGCATTGTCCCTCATAGTACCTTTTGTAACACAAAATTAAACAAACATATGTACAATTTAATAGCTTTACTGGTCTGTACAGTTTGTTTTAGGGAAAAGGTGATGGTGGTGGTGACCAAATATTGTTTACATTAATTTCAGCTACAGTTAAGCTTTATTTTGATCAGGTAGTGATGTTGATGCAGAAATCTCTGTAATAAAATGTGATGCTAACTAGCATGCAGCTGCTACATATTTGATTCAGTTGGTCACAGACACACCTCAATGCTTCCCCTGTGAACTATTAAATTGTTTCCTTCTATCTGCATGAAGAAGATACCATTTATGGTTGTCTTTATTATGGATTTTTATTTTCTTATTCTAATAGTTCAGCATCACTTTTTTGAGGGGAGGGGGTCTTTAAAATCAGTTGGTTGTTCTGAGCTATGTTGTCCATTTGTTTGATTTTGTACTTTAATAAACAGACCATGATACTGTAACCATCATTCCTTTCCCTATATCCAAAAACACAGCTAAATTAGGGATGAGGACGCATGCCAGGGGAAAGCTGCTCTGGCTATAATACCATCAACTCATTCTAACAAAGCAATGGCAGTTTTAAATTCTGTCCCATGCTGCATAGAAGGCCAATTGGCTGAAACCACCCTGCAGTAGGTAACATTGGGTACTTCTGCTCTTCTCAAAGGCAATATTCCCAAGTTCTAGGTTTCTTAAAAGGACCCCTCCCTTTCTGCTGGCAGATTTTTCTGCCATTTGGAAGCCCAGAGAGATCTATTGGTGCATCTGGGCCGTTGGCTTTGCCACCAACATGAGAATGTTTTGGGCCTGCAGCAAAGTTTCCAAACTGTGGCACTAACAGATGGGGGCAGTGAGTATCTAATATTGGAATAAAGGTGTTTTAAAGGAAAATTGTACTAATGTATACATTTAGAGTGACACCTTTTAAAAATTACTAATAAATAGCAAAATACTGACATTTGGGGGGTGGGGTATTAATATTTTGAGTTCAAGATGCCAGTAGTATCAGACGAGTGTATTGTGCAGTTGTACTGACATTATGATGATCACAGTTAAATCAACTGGATTCAATACTGTGTGACTTCACTCTAGAATTTAGGTAACTTAGGGCAGGGCCATTGTCATTTAGTATGACTCTGCAGGCCCATGCACACTGGCTATATTACCATTTCCTGCAAAATCAGACTTTTAAACCAATAAATTGATTAGCGCATTAACATATTCTAATCCTATTGGTTAAACAATGTATTCTATGGGAAATTCTACCATAATTGTATGTGGTTCTTTAAAGTCACGAAAAAGATAAAGGTCAAATCCTAAGAAGTTTACTGTCTAAATTGAAAAGAAAAGAAAAGAAAAGAAAAGAAAAGAAAAGAAAAGAAAAGAAAAGAAAAGAAAAGAAAAGAAAAAGGCCCTGTTCCTGCCAAGATTTACTCATTTACTTAACTTGGAGTAATCCTACTGAAGCCAATAAAACTAGCCATAGGCACCAGGGCAGTCATTTACTTAACTTGTGCAAGACAGCGTCCACACTGTAAAAGCACATTAAAAAAATGAGGCACTTTTGCGAAAGAGAGTGTCCAGATTGCATGGATGCTCCCTCAAAAGGAAATCCTGATTGCTATTTACAGAATGGACACCAGGGCAACTGGGCTTCTTTTGATTGCCTCTTTTTGCGCAAAAAAAACCCTCTGTTCCCCGTCCACACACACCTTTTTGCTCAAAAGCTCTTGTACAAAAAGAAGTAGAAAGAGGAACACCTACACTGGAAAAACCCCTCTGTTCTTTCATTTTACTTGCACAAAAATGCTCGAGGTGTGGATGGTCCACGAGTTTTTGCCCCAAACCATCCATTTTTGTGAAAAAACTGTAATATAGACATAGCCATAGGCTACATCTACACTGGCACCCTTTTCCGGAAATGCTTAAAAGGGAACAGTTTTCTGTTATAAATATTTCCGGAAAAAGCACGTCTACATTGGCAGGATGCTTTTCCAGAAAAGCACTTTTCCCAGAAAAGCATCCGTGGCCAATGTAGACGCGCTTTTCCGGAAAAAAGCCCCGATCGTCATTTTTGCGATAGGGGCTTTTTTGCGGAAAAGACTACTGTGCTGTCTACACTGGCCCTTTTCTGGAACAGTTTTTCCGGAAAAGGACTTTTGCCGGAACGGGAGCAGCATAGTTTTTCTGGAAAAACACTGACAATTGTACAGTAGATCGTCATTGCTTTTCCGGAAAAGCAAGCGGCCAGTGTAGACAGCTGGCAAGTTATTCCGGAAAAGCGGCTGCTTTTCCGGAATAAGTGGCCCAGTGTAGACACAGCCCTTGTGTGTAAAGTTAAGCCTGTGAATAATTCTTTGCAGGATCTGGGCTTAAGAATGTTAGGGTGTGTCTAAACTACAGAGCTTTGTCAACAAAAGTGGACTTTTGTCGACAAAACTATACCTGCGTCTACACTACCGCTGAGTTCTGTCGACATAATGTCGACAGAACTCAGCAGTTTTGTCGACGCTGGTAAACCTCATTTTACGAGGCATAACACCTTCTGTCGACAGAGTTCTGTCGACAGAAGGTGTTATTGCATGTAAACTGTCCTTGCGTCTACACTGCCATGTCGACAAAGCAGCTTGCTTTGTCGACAGAACTGAATGTAGTGTAGACGCTCTTTGTCGACAGAAGCTTTGTCGACAGTATCTGTCGACAAAACTTCTGTCAAGAAAACTCTGTAATCTAGACGTACCCTTAGTCACAGAGGTGAGTGCATGTATAATGGAGTGGAAGGGAGGAACATGTTTGAAGGCTAAGAGATAGAGGGATTTTAAGAAGAAAATGGGCGGGGGAGGAGGGGAGTTGTCACCTGTACATGTGAAGCAAAGAGATCATATGATCCAAGTACAGAGATTATATGAAAAAACTAGCCAAACCAATATAGGGTCAGATGAAGCAGTCATTTAGAAATGTGCAGTGATTTAACAGCAAAATATAAGGACTTTCTGTAGAATGGTTTTCTTGTTTCTGATGGCAAGCTTTTCATCAAATCAATAAACATATATTATTTATACAATAGCTGACTTCTGAATAATACATTTAGCCAAACTGTTCAGAAGTGTATTAAAGACAGGGATACTCATAAGTGGCAAAGCCATGAATGGCCCGCACCATTCCACACATGAACAGGAGTATTAGAAAAATGTTTATATTGCTTTAATTTAAACAAAAGCAAAACACTTGCTATGCTCATGAGTTTCAAATAATCTATACCTTTTTGATTGAACATATAGCTTATTTCTCAATATTGAATACATGATGTCATGATCCTACATTTAAAAATTATTTATTTCAGCTGCAGAAGCATTTCCTTAGAACAGAAAGGTTCCAAGCACTTAATTGAACAATAACCCCTTCAGGGTGTGTGTGTGTGTGTGTGTACATATATATATATATTATATTATATTTAAACATAGACTCATAGAATACTAGAACTGAAAGGGACCTCCAGAGATCATCAAGTCCAGTCCCCTGCCTTCACAGCAGGACTCAGCACCACAAAGTTAGTCTAACCTGCTCTAAATATCTCCAATGATGGAGATTCCACAACTTCCCTAGTCAATTTATTCCAGTGTTTAACCACCTTGACAGTTAGGAACTTTTTCCTAATGTCCAACCTAAACTTCCCTTGCTGCAGTTTAAGCCTATTGCTTCTTGTCCTATCACCAGAGGCCAAGGAGAACATTTTTTTTTCCTTCCTCCTTGTTTCAGATACTTGAAAACTGCTATCCTCTCTGTCTTCTCTTTTCCAAACTAAACAAATCCAATTATTTCAGTCTTGTTAGCTATTGTTTTCTAGACCTTTAATCATCTTTGTTGCTTTTCTCTGGACCCTCTCTAATTTTTCCACATCTGTTAATGAGGCTATTTAAGTGGCCTGGATGTGTTCCATACATAGCTTTTGATTTAGAGACACACATGTTAATGGCAAGAGAACTTGGCTTTGTAATGAGCCAAACAGTTAGGCTACGTCTAGACTGGCATGATTTTCCGCAAATGCTTTTAACAGAAAAGTTTTCCGTTAAAAGCATTTGCGGAAAAGAGCGTCTAGATTGGCACGGATGCTTTTCCACAGAAGCACTTTTTGCAGAAAAGCGTCCATGCCAATCTAGACGCGCTTTTGCGCAAAAAAGCCCCGATCGCCATTTTCGCGATTGGAGCTTTTTTGCGCAAAACAAATCTGAGCTGTCTACACAGGCCCTTTTGCGCAGCGCAAAAGGACTTTTGCCCGAATGGGAGCAGCATAATATTTCCGCAAGAAGCACTGATTTCTTACATGAGATCATCAGTGTTCTTGCAGAAATTCAAGCAGCTAGTGTAGACAGCTGGCAAGTTTTTCCGCCAAAGCAAGTGCTTTTGTGGAAAAACTTGCCAGTCTAGACACAGCCTTAATGTCTTTGTTTAGGCCCAGTATAAGGGTGTCAAATCTGTAGAACAATTCCATTTCAGCAGAAACTCATTAACACAGATCCTACAATTGACAGATATTTCTTCTGCTATGTATCTTGGTTTCTTCTGCTATCTATATCTTGGATTCTGTTATTTCCACACCATCTGATGAAGTGGATTTTGCTCATGATTTTATTTATTTTGGTTAGTCTCTAAGGTGCCACAGGACTACTCATGATTTTTGAAGCTGTAGACTTAGATGGGATTACTTAGAGCATAGTCTAATGCTCCCTTAGTTAAATACAAGGTAAGAGTGTACAGCACATGCCTGTATTCATCCTTGCATTCCAGATGCAAAGATCACAGAGACCATACATGTGTTCTTCTAAGAACACAGCACTGAATTTCTCATATGCTTCATAGAGAACATATTCTTAAATCAGCTCTCAGCTGATGATTTACCTTTTTTAAAAAAAAAAAAAATTAGTTGCTAAAGTAGCAGGTGTTTGAAGCAATAATTAGGCAAAATATTTCCCTCAGGGTAGAAAACATTAATTTTGAAATAATACATTGATAGTATATCACAAACTTAATTTACTTCTCTCTTGCTATAGTATTAAAAATCTTCAGGATGTAGATTAATAGTCTATAAATATACATGTCAGATGGTTCAAGGTAGGCATCATAGTCACATATGAATGGATTTCTCAAAACTGAAGTTGTATGATAGTAGTAACATATCTTAGAGATCTCATTTCTCCTAACTGAATCCACTAAGTAGTCTATCCAAACTGCAAATTTTGTTTTATTACCAGTTAACTGGCATTCCCACAAACCCAGAGTAAAGGACGACACATCTCTGTGCTGCCCAAGAAGCAATCTATGAGGAGGAATGTGACTCGGGTTATGTCTACACTAGCCACCCGGCAAATGAATCCCGGGATTAAAATATCTAAGTAGCTAACTAAGAGAAATCCATAGGGCATTTGATTAAAAAAAAGTTTGTGTATAAAATAAATGGGCAAAGTGAATTCTTGCCTGTTCCAGATTCTGCCCTAATTCCCAACTATGTCAATGGAACATCCAATAGCTAACACAGTATACGAAGTAGTTGGCATTTTATTAAACAAAGAATTATCACCGCTGATAAGAGATAATATCGCTGCAGTAATGCAGTCACTGCAAAGCCACTTTGCAAACTAGAGCAAATTATTGGGTCACTATCAAACCTTCACACTGATAAGAGAATATCTGAAGCTAATTTACTTTTTAGTATGGTGCCACGTAAATCCCATCCAATTACAGTAATTTAGCAAATAATTCAGGCATTTCTATGGGAAGGGAAAAGACTAAGAGTTATTTTGGAAAGATTAGAAACCCAAAGAGCAAAATGTGGTTTAGGGCTTCCAAATATAGAACTAGACAATACTGCAAATGATCTTTCACAACTGGCATCGCTACATAATAGTGTTTCTGCCTTGCTTCTGGGGTAAGTGTCATTAATCCCATAAAAGGAGAGTGGAAAACCAAACTCAAAACATGTTAAAAAACCCTGTATGTAACAAGCCCCCTTTATGCTCAGAGCATGTTTTCAGTTTTCCCTCCCTAGGAAGAAAAGATGAGTATCCTGTCCCTTGTGGCAGGTCAATTAATCACTCCATTCCTTTTTCAGCAGGATGGCTTAAGTAGTCTATGTGTTGCTTTTGCATCAAAGCTGGATAAATGATAACTCCTTGTCTCATTTTGGGACAATCACTCTAGACCTTTTTCCTAGGAGTCACTCCTCATCCTACTAAGATCTTTAGCCTCTTTCAGTTTCCTCTTAATAAACCCCAGCTGTCAACTGCACCTTTCAACTTCCTAATGGGGAACAGCTGTCAGCTGTTCTCTCCAAGCATGACTCTTAAAATAGTCCCCATGGCCTTTTCTGTGCCTAAGGGGTAGGTTGCATAGTTCAGTTAACAACCGAAACACATACACTCACATGCTGATTCACTTCATACTTGACTACATTCAAAAGTCCTAGAAATTGTGTCTTTCCCAACCCGATACTGCCTAATTACACCAAGTTGATCAATGTTTTACCAGAATTAACCCAATGCTTTTTAATCATGAACAGGGATAACATAAAAAATTTGAGGGCAGGTTCATTTACTAAGATCAATGGAAATTGGAAGGGATAGTTTATCTTGGAGATTTATATTAGGAGGGTTTACTAGCTACTTGACATCCTAGCAAAACAGTTTTAATTTGAGAAACAATCAGCAGCCAAGATGTTGAATAATTTCAAGTTATTAGCATTCCTGCTTGCCTGGAGTAACTGACCCAACTCTGATAGCAATGTTAATATTAAAAGATGTAACCTCCTCTCAGCTAATCTCAAAACTACGTGATGTTATTTGGCCTAAATTTCCCTAACATATATTTCAGTCTCTCAAAGACAAATGGGGATGTGAGTTAACTATATTGCCTGACGACACAGAAAGAGGTCTGCTATACAAGATGAAACAACAAGAACTGCTAGTGTATCTAAAATTAATTTAGACAATTTTCAAATCATAAATTTATTAGAATACTGCACAGATATGAGTGAGCAGTGTGAGGACAAAGGTGTTAATTTGACTTACTTTAGGTGTTAATGGTCAAACATTGGAAACATTTGCTTAAATGTTATAAATATTATGTTATCAAAATAATATGGCATCATCGATTACCACCTAAGACAGAACTATATATGGTACATGAATGTTCTTTACTCCATAGGCCTACAATTTGTTTAAATGGGTTGGAATTGTGCTATCAAGGGTCAAGAGAACTTCAGAAGCTAGACAAGTTGTCATGTCCTGCTGATACATAGATAATTCAAACATTGCTACAAAATCTACAGATTTCTCATCCGGTAAGAGAAGAATTTAGCCCTTATCTAAATGAGAATACACATTTGACTCAGAAGCATTTGAGACTACTAAAATGGGGAGAGGTGTAGCAATCTAGGGCTCTGTTTCTGCCAAATGTTTTTTGTATGTGGTTTTGGTTGTTGTGCATAGTTTTGTGTAACTTTTGTAAAAATGCAAGGGAAAAACACTTTTAATTGTACAATATTTGCAACACTGGCTCCAGGATTAAATTCAAATGTGATTACGTCTCAACGGGCATGTCAAAATATACACTATTCCTTATAGTTCACAAAACTAAACCTCTTTATGTGTGAAGTTTAATTGTAATAATTTTTGGTTATGAAAAACCACTGAGAATTAGTGGCTTTGAATGTATGTGGCAAAGATATAACAGATATGAAACTGTTAGCTCATACTTTAAAGTAGAATAGCAATAGAGATGTAGCCGTGTTAATCTGGTCTTGCTGAAACAAAAGACAGGACTATGCAGCACTTTAAAGACTAACAAGATGGTTTATTAGTGATGAAGTTTATCAAGGTGATGAGCTTTTGTGGGCCAGACCCACTTCCTCAGATCAAATTGTGGAAGAAAATTGGCATGACCATATATACCAAAGGGATACAATCAAAAAAAGTGAACACATATAAAATAGACAAATCGGATTTTAGAACAGAGGGGGGATGAGGGGGAAAAGTTAATGTCTATGAGCTAATGATATTAGAGGTGATAATTGGGGAAGCTATCTTTGTAATGGGTAAGAAATTAGCATCTTTGTTAAGGCCCATTCGTAAAGTGTCAAATTTAAGCATGAATGATAGTTCAGAGGCTTCTCTTTGAAGTCTTGTGTTAAAATCTCTTTGAAGCAGGATGCAGGTAATCAGGTCATTGATGAGTGGATGGAATGATTAGACTGAATGTTAGGTTCACTACACTGTGAGGATCAAGGCCCATATCCTGATTACAATGGGAGTTAGTTGCCTGAATACCATTGAGGATCTGGTCCCAACTCTTCAACTAATATAACAACATTTTCTATTATTTCATTCAGTTACACCAATTGAAAGTCAGGCCCTCTGTATTTCCTGGCTTGAAATGTTTCTCCATTGTTGAGGAGAACAGCATGTTCATACAGTTATTTATTTTTCACTAGAGGATTTTTTTCAAGGTCACTCAACTCAAATACCAAGGGTACATCTAAACTACACTATTTTCGAAAGAGGATATGCAAATTCTCTGGGAATTTGCATATCTTCTTCTGATCTCACTTTCGAAAGTGGAGCTTTCGAAAGTAAAATAGTCTGGACGTGGTTTTTAAAGGAAAAAAACACGTAAACCTCATTTTTTAAGGAAGAGCGGTTTTTTCGAAAGAGGGTTTTTTTCCCCGGAAAAACCGTGTCTAGACTACTTTCACTTTCGAAAGCTCCACTTTCAAAAGTGAGATCGAAAGAAGATATGCAAGTTCCCAGAGAATTTGCATATCCTCTTTTGAAAAGAGAGCATAGTTTAGACATAGCCCAAGTTAGAACTGATTCATTTTAACATCCATTGTCTCGCCCCTTGGAATACTCAAGATTTTTAGAAGAAGAGCACTTGCTATTTTTGCAAGCTATGATATGTCGCTGTTAGTAGAAGCCTTGTTTTAGAAAATTGTGCCAACAGAATGGGTCAGTATTAGCACCACTGATTCATGTTAATGATTACTTTGTTATTGGTTCATTGTGTAATATCAGTCCCTGAGAACTTATTGTCCAGATGTTCTTTTGAACCACAATATATGATTTAAGTCCTGCAAGTCACTTTGAAAGTCTTGAGAAATTATATCAGATCACTTTTACTGGATAATTGTTTCTTTCCTTGCATCTGGTTCTATCATAGCATGTCAGAACAACGTTTGTTTGTGAGACTTCTTTCCTATTCTTTTCAGTGCCTCACACAAAGCAAGCATCCATTAAAAATGTTTACAAAATACATGGTGTGGTAAATGTTATAGCCCAAATGTCTATTTCTTAGGCCATGACATCACTAAATGGAAGATCAACACTGTAGAGGTCGATCTTCTGGAGTTCAATTTAGTGAGTCTAATTAAGACTCACTAAATCAAACTCAGAGGGCACCCCTATTGGCAGACAGTATTCCTGCTTATGTAAGGGGTAAGGGAAGCTGATGGGAGTGTTGCTCCTATAAGCCTCCTATTGTGGGGATGGTGGGAAAACTCAAACCAAGGCACATCAACTCCAGCTATGTAAATAACATATCTCAATTCATGTTTTGATTCAACATTCCGTTTTAGTGTAGACATGGCCTTATTTATCCTACTAATATTAGTACAAAATGTAAATTTAAGCACCCAGGTGGGCCAAAAAGAGATATTTAGAAGTGATTGTTTTGGCAATGTCATCCAGCTCTTAATCAGAAACAAAGAAATATGCAAGTCATTAAATATATATTTGAAATGCAAGACTGAGCTTCCAAATATCTTTCGTAGAATTCAGAATGTCCTAGTCCTCTCCACCATCTTAACTGAATCAATTAGTCATCTTCAATAAAAAGGACCACTCACATCCTATCTCCTCCCCACTCCCAAAATTAAACATTCAGAAAATACACAGGAAATGCACTCTGAGAAAATGAATATTGGAACTTCAATTTAGTGGTGATACAAAGGATGCTCATGTGATTAATGGACCAGACTGTGATGCTACAGTCCTGGGTTTGTTCCTTGGAAGTGCAGAGCTCATTGCAGGACCTCCGTGATAAATGTCAGTGCCATTCAATGGATTGCATTTATCACGTACCTCTGAGTGCATCTGTTGATACTTTGCTTATTTGTCTCTCTCTCTCTCTCAAAGCAGTGCTTAAGATTCCAAACTCTAAGCTTCTTAAAACAGTTGCCATTCACAAAAATTATAAGGATAACAAAAACATTAACCCGCCAGAGGAATGTTTTCTTCCTTTCTCCCACATGTATGTTGTACCACACAATTACCTTGTGTTACATTCAGACAGATAACCAGTAAAAGGCATATGATCCATTGAGGATTAAACCAGTCATCATCACTAGAAAACAACCAGTAATCCATCTAATTCAGTATCCCATCTCCAACAGGTACCATTACTACAGGCTGATCCTCTGTGAGTCCAGCACTTTCTGGTCTAGTATGATTTTAGTGACCCAGATGTCCACTTATCATGGGTGTGGCCAAGTTTCCCATGGTCCTGTAAAGTTTGTTTACAGCCACCAGTCCTGGCTCTCAGAGTTCTGTACTGTCATTTAGCTCTAATTTACCCCTACATGTCTTTTACAAGCCCAGTAAGCCGTGGAAGTGTAAGGAATGCTGCTAGACAACATTGACTTCCCATGGTTCCATCAAATGATCTGGTTCAGCACCAGTCAGGTCCTGAGGGTGCTGGACTAGAGAGATTCACCCTGTATATGCTTCTAAAGAAGAAAGCCTGCAGTGGGCAGTTATGAAATAACATGGGAAATCTCCCCACCTCCCATATATCAATGTTTTCTAAGTATTTTCTAAGTTTTCTGGTATGGATCTCAGCTCTTATTTCCAGCCCTGAAAAGTCCTCTGATACCAGATATTTAAAGTGTCACATTTTAGATATGTATGCACCTATTTCAAACATTTTAAATGTTTTATAACATTGCATTTCTTCCTGCTTCTCAGAGCTAGTTTGTACAGAAAAAAACAACAAATGGTCTGGTAGCACTTTATAGACTAATAAAACATTTGGATGGTATCATAAGCTTTTGTGGGCACAGCCCACTTCTTCAGATGACTGGAATTTTGAGTTTAGAATTTGTAGACCTAAACTCAAAACTCCAGTCATCTGAAGAAGTGGGCTGTGCCCACGAAAGCTCATGATACCATCTACATGTTTTATTACAACCGGTCCCCGAGTTGCAAATGGTCAACTTACGACCATTCACATTTATGACCGAATCTGTCGTAAATAGTGGACCCTGAGTTACATACGCAATCCACGCTTATGAACAGCGCGGTCATATTTAACTCTATGGGGTCTGACTTACGAACAAACTGAGTTATGACCAATTGCTTGGTCTGTAACCGGTTTGTAAGTCAGGAAGAGGCTGTAGTCTATAAAGTGCTACCAGACTATAAATATTACAGACTGTACAAATAGAAAAAATATACAGTTGTAAGCAAGACAGAAACTTTCCTTCAGTTTCTTATGCTGGACTTTCATTGGGAATGCAGTAAGAAAATGTAGCAAATAAGCTCATTTGACAGCAGTAGCATGACCATAACAGAATATTCAGTAGGGCAGGCTCTAGAAAATTTTGATTTTAAACACACTACACATTTGAAGATTTCATTCTACTGAAAAATAAAGAGTGGGCTGTATTTTTGTCATGTTGAAACTGATTCAATCACACTCATGGTTCCTCCAGACTGCTAATACTGTACAATTATCCACAACTTCTCACCCTTACATTTTTCTTCATTCTGCACTGGGGCATTCCAATAGATCTGGGTATTTTCCAGAGTCAAATCTCTGTTGGAGATTTGAGGTATATTGAATAGGAAGCTTCTTTTATTCTAGAACTGCTCCCAGGCCTGTGTCCTGACAAAAGGGATGATATTCTGGTGAATGTGTTGGACCAGGATTCATGATACAAGAGATGATTTCCCAGCTTCACCACAGATTTGTTGTATGATCTTGAGTCCATCACTTAATTGTTCTGAGACTCTGATTTCCATTTGTACAATGGATAGCTGTGCCTTCCTGGACGATAGCTCAGGATTGGGCTTTATGTTATAAAATCATCCCTAAAAGGGATGCATACTATATGAATAGACAGTATGTAGTACTCAGGGGTCCTAATTTGATGTGGGGCCACGAGGGTCAATTGCATTAATAAGTAATGGGAGTTGGCTTTTGTAAGCGCCTTGTGAGGAATTCATAAGTACTTACTTTTGGGGCATGTAAATGTAAAAACATTACTTCTGAATTGTCACATGCTTCAAATCATTTTCAATAACCCAAAATTTCTTTCAGAAAATAAAAAAAATCAGGAAAATAAATCACACAATATTAATAGGTGGAATGCATGAATTTTCATGAAAAAACCACCTCCATTTCAAGCAGTTTTGTTCCTCATCTTCTGAATAAATATGGTAAGCCTGAAAATATAATTAACTGCCATTTCTTCTGTTTAGTTCAGTTCTCCAACTACCAGGATTTAACATCACTGTGAGATAATGCTTATCAATTGTCACTAACTTTAGCATCTCAAAAAGCTAAAATATAACTGTACTTACACATCTTGTCCCTGAATGCATTCTATATTTGTCCAGCCTTTTTGTATACGCTAACCCTCTGAACCCTTTAATCGTTTTTGTTGCCTTCCTTTGAACCTTTTCAGTCTCATCTGTGATCTTCATACAGCTTAAATATATACATGTGCTCAAAATCAGACACAGCTGTCCAAACATAATCTAAGAAGCCCCTCACAGAACCCAAAAATAATTTCCTCTAACAACCTACTCATACAGCTCTGTTTTTTTTGTTTGCCTTTTTTAGCTTCATTTGTGTATTGTGTGTGCATTTACTGTTCTAATTTACACACTTTTTTTGGCACTGTATTTTGCAGTATGTGCCTGTTTAATATACATTCTGGCTAGTCAAACATCTCAATTCATTGTCTTATGCCTGTTTAACTCAGATATTGATATTATTTGTTCAGTAATGTTTCTTAGTAAAATGTGACTTTCAAATTAAATTTCTGCCCTGAGCATTAAGGACCTGATGCAGAGTATTTTAAAATCAGTGAAGGTCTTCCCATTGACATCATTTGACTTGAATCAAGTCCTATATGGTAGTCCAAAAATATCCAATTTGTGTTTTCTGCATCTATGGTGATTATATAGCTTTACCTTCTTTTTAAGTCATTTTTGGGAGAAGATTGGAACTAATGAAGTGAACTCCTCCAGTATGTTTCTTTACTGTGAACTGGGTTCTTGGTGCATACAACCACAACGATCTGAACCTTAATACAATGCCAGCTCAAATAAAGACAAACATTTCCCCAAGATTTAACTAATTATTTAATTTAAATTTAAAGGGAAGGCAAGGGTAGACAGAGAACATAGCATGCAGAGCTGACACGGATGTGCAAACTACTCCTGGGTTTAGCTTGGAAGATAATGACAACAGCAGGCTAAATGGGCCTAATTACTTCATCTGAAGAATGAAAATTCTGGTACTTAAACAGCTATTGTGAAACTTATTAGCAACATTTATTTGAGTAACTTCATTCCAGTAAACAAAACTCATTTTAATGATCTATTTAATTTAAATAGTAGTTAAAAAGAGGAAAGCATGTGAATGCCAAATACCTGCCATCAGATTGAGAAATAGTTGATAGAAAAACACCTATCAGATCTATGGACCACAGAAATTAGTTATGGAAAAGATCCATTATGTCATCTAGCCCATTCCTCTTCCCAGTGCACAAGTGGTTCCTACAGCATAAGCATAAATATAGAGAAATTCATTCTTTCCGTCATTTGCTCTAAAGATTAATGTGAAGCAATAAGCAGTTAAAATCAGTAACATATGTAGCATAAATAAAATAACAGACCATTGATGAAAATATTTAATTTTAAATTGCCAGCTGGACGCAGGTTTCTAATGCATATGAGTGACTGCTGAATATTTTAATTTGTATCTTTAATAAAATTCATCCAGAAATGTAAAATCTCCCTATTTAGCTTTTTTATTAATATACAAATTAAAATGCGATGCCAACAACAAGCAAGGCAGAACTCTGCCTCTGGTCACAGATTCATGGCAGTGAGAGTCGGAAGTAAAAGCAGCTGTGGAGCAAGGTAGATAGAAGTAAGGGTTGCAAGAGCAATGAGGGAAAAAGAGGTGAAGAAGCTGCAACGTAGTTTAATGTGAGAATAGTAGGAGAGTGGCGCTGAAGTGTCAGGACAGAGAAATTTATATGGAAATATTCACTCTAGCTCCATCCATCACTGCCTCTCCTCTGGCAACCTTTCCTCTTGGTTGATGTGGAAAAATCTGCCCTCTTCATTAAGGGCACGTCAGCATGTAAATCTCATTCCTGATTGCTGGTAGCTGATGGATCCATTGTCACAGAATCACAGAAGTGCAGGACTGAAAAGAACCTCAATAGGTCATCTAATCCAGTCCCTTGTACTCAAGGCAGGACTAAGTAATAACTAGACCCTTGCTGACAGGGTCTTGTCTAACTTGTTTTTAACAAGTTAGAATTGTTGTTCAATGACAGTGATTCCACAACTGCCGTAGGCAGCACGTAACTGCCCTGAAGTTAAGATTTTTTTCCTAATGTCCAACCTAAACTTCCTTTGCTGCAGTTTTTTGCTTCTTCTCCTATCTTCAGCTGTTGAGAACATTTTTTCACCCTCCTCAATTGTAACAACCTTTTATGTAGTTGAAAACCATAAATTTTAATAGATACGTTCCAAGCAGTGCTTTGATAGAACTCAAGTGCTCCTGTCGATGTGTAACACTCACAGAGCTTAAGGATAATATTTGTGGCTTATTCCTGCATGTGAAAACTGAAACACAGAGGTAGCCCAAGGCAATGGACATACTCTGTCTCTCTCGGGAGATTGTCTGTGTTTCACACAGGGCCATGGAATGGCACCCAGTGAGAGGGAGGGACTGGGTCCCCCATCACTTCTCTGTAAAGACTGATGCACCTCTACCAGGGAAGCAAAGGGTCAAATTTGGATATGCCAACTGCTAGGGGCACCTTATTATGCTGATGTATTAAGCTGTGTGTGAGGAGGGGTGTGTGTGGGGGGGGGGGGTTAATGAATAGGTCAGTACAACTTTTCTTTAATAACTTTACATAAACAAATATATTTTCATGTATTAAATTAAACTGCTATGCATAATCTTTTTACTGATCTGAGATCTCCAGAGAACTAGATACAAGGCTATTTTTTCTCCCAAGTTAAAACATCAACTACTTTAATTAAAATTAATAGGGTCTTCCTGGATATGGCCTAAAGCCTACATGCTAATGTTTCCCTTTGGACTCCTTAGCCCTCATATAATTATAGTAAAACAACTTATTTCTAGCTATAATTACAAGGGCTGTCCAAAAAACTTTTAGCATGAAAAGGAGACAGAAGAATAATCAATTATTGTTTGCTGGGATGGTTCCTTTCCTTTAGCTATCAGCTCACAGCAGAATACTTATTCTACCATATGGTAAGTACTATATTTATAAAATACACAAGTTTAGGCAGACAATATTTAATTCATTAAATAGTGTTGGCTCATTATACCAGGAAATTTGCAGTGAATGTCAAAAATACGTATTACCAATATATTTTGGAGTTGTTTTGTTCTTTAAACAAGAGCTAACAGGTTAAACTATGAGGGTATGTCTACACTAGCCCCCTAGTTCGAACTAGGGAGGCTAATGTAGGCATTCAAAGTTGCAAATGAAGCCCAGGATTTAAATATCCCAGGCTTCATTTGTATCTTCACGAGCGCTGCCATTTTTAAATGTTCCTTAGTCCAAACTCCATGCCCACGGCTACACGCGGCACGGAGGAGGTAGTTCGAATTAGGATCTCTAATTCGAACTACCGGTATACCTCGTTCCATGAGGAGTAACGGTAGTTCGAATTAGAGATCCTAATTCGAACTACCTACTCTGTGCCGCGTGTAGACACGGGTATGGAGTTCAGACTAAGAGACATTTAAAAATGGCGGCGCCCGGGAAGATGCAAATGAAGCCTGGGATATTTAAATCCTGGGCTTCATTTGCAACTTCGAATGCGTACATTAGCCTCCCTAGTTCGAACTAGGGGGCTAGTGTAGACATACCCTGAAAGACATAACAAAATATACACAATCTGAGACTATTTGGAATAAATTTTAAGAGCAATGAGAATATCTAACAATACCTCCAATTCTGTTCCAAATTTACAATATGCTTCCTGATATTCCTGATATTCCAACATGTGGAGTAAATTCCAACATGAGCAGTAAATTTCTTGCTGAGGTAAATGGTGGTATTGCAAACTCTAATTGAAACTAAGAAATAATGTCTGTCTATTCATTACAATCTCTTTATTTCAAACTTTATTAAAAGTTAGGAAGATTATAATACAAAAGTACTTCTAGAAACTAGTTATGGCTACTAAAGCATGCGCACACACAAATCCAAAGTAAAAATGATAAAAAAGCAGGAGACAGTTACATTTAAGTGATCAAGAACTGATGGACATACCTCTGATATGAATGTATGGAATGTTGACTTGTTAATATAACAATTGCAGGGAAGTTGCATTAGTCACTTGGAGTATGTCTACACTACCCCCCTAATTCAAACTAGGGGGGTAATGTAGTCATTCAGAGTTGCAAATGAAGCCCAGGATTTGAATTTCCCGGGCTTCATTTGCATGATGCCGGCCGGTGCCATTTTTAAATGCCAGCTAGTTCGGACCCCGTGCCGCGCGGCTACACGCATGGAACGAGGCGTACAGCTAGTTCGGAATAGGGAACCTAATCCGAACTAGCTAGTCCGTGCTGCGTGTAGCCGCACGGCACGGGGTGCGAACTAGCCGGCATTTAAAAATGGCACCGGCCGGCACCATGCAAATGAAGCCCAGGAAATTCAAATCCCGGGCTTCATTTGCAACTCCGAAAGACTACATTACCCCCCTAGTTCGAACTAGGGGGGTAGTGCAGACATACCCATATATACAATTGTCTATATTGTGCTGACTTTCCAATGCTGACCATTGTACTATTACAACTTTTACATATTAATTGGTAAACATAGGCTAACAGCAGCTGTCAACAATAGTTCTTTCTCTCTATATATTATATATATTCTAAAGTGTCTGTTATAATACCAGGACAGGAGACAACTTCTCACTTAGATTTTTTTAATTGAATAATGTTATAGGGCAATTGTCAGTGTCTTGTGCTCTCTCTCTGTCTCTATGTCTCTCATGTACACACACACACTCACACACATGAAAACAGAACAATGAACTCTACCTACACATTTTTATGCAATTCTTTGTTGGAATCTTTATTTTACGTGGAAATATATAAATAGGGAAACAAAACAACATTTTGACCCTGAGCAAACTTCCTTAAAGTTCCTACCAAGGATGCAATCAACTACTGATTTTTTTTAATATAACTTTCTTAGCAACCAAATGGAAAAGGGAGACTGTAGGTTAAGAATGAAAAAATTCTTGCACTTCTTCAAATATTATTGCTTTAACAGCATCTGCAAGATCAACCATTGCTCTTGATTTGCCTAGAAAGTCCCTGTTTTTATGCCAACCCTGAAGCTAATACATTAAAATGTTGCCCTTGTGTATTTGAAGATTGGGAGCAAAAGGTTAAATGGGCTTTGCAAACCACTGAAAATGTAGACAAGGAATATGCTATTAAAATATAGGCAATAGTACTTGTTTTGTTATTTACTAGTCTGGAGACAAGTATCCAGACCATTTATAGGTTGTCTTGTTTTTAGAGCCATTCAATATAAATATTAGACTATACTTGAAAAAATAAATAAAACTTGTTAAGATAGTATTCCATGGAAATATATTGTGTAATAAGCTAGAAATAGCCAGTTACAACCAGTCCAGATGTCTTGAGTGGCATTTCTATTTTGAACAATTTGTTTCTTTCAAATCAAGTCAGTCTTATTACTAATGATAGGAGGTGTGTATAGACAACTGGAAGAAACTCAGTATCAGAAAGTGATTCATTGTACACCTCAAAAATAATAGAAAAGAAAGGATTGCAAAGACATAGGTCTAGATTTACCCTTCATTTGCACCCAAACCTAGAGTCACACACTGGAGTCACGATGATGCTGTTACTCTTGATTTATGTTGGTTTACTAAAGGGTGTTCTAATCATATTATTTTTTTAAAAGGGCTGAGGTTAATAAATATTTCTTAACTATAAAGATATGATTTTATGTACCCGTGACTTGTTTTTTTTTACTATCAGTATTAGTCTGTATCATTTTTTTCTTACTTTTGTTATTCAAAATACTTGTCTTTTTCAATATTGTCTATTACACACAAGTTTCAAAAATGCAATTCTTGAGGCTTCTGAATACCTAAGTACATAAGTGAATCCTTTTCATCAGCCTAACCCTGTAATCCCTCTTAACCCTCACACATTAACCCTCTTAATATTTTTATGTTTCTGTAATCTATATCTATTTTTATTTATGTCAAAGCCTACCAGTGACATTTGCTTTGTGTTTATTGACATATCCAGGGGAGAGCAATTTAATTGGAATGACTTGATGGAAAGAACAAACATAATCCACGGGCAGCACTTCATGTTCCAAAAAAAGACAGAGGTTGTAATACTGTTCCCCTCTAATAATGTAAATCAAGAGCCATTCCACTCACATCTGTGGAATTCCTAAAGTAAAATCAGTGAGAGACTAAAATCCAAGGAGCTTGGAGTCACTTTTCTGATTTAAAATATTTGTGTGATGTTTACAGAGTAGAAAGGCAGCAAACACCAAGCTGAATCCTTAAAATCTTTCCTTAGCCATAGCCTCTTTTTCATCTGACCATGAAAGATCTAGAAAGCTCTTAAAATGATTGCCAGTGAAGTACTGTGCTTCAGAATTATGCACTTGAAAAGTTGAAGCTTCATTGTACCATCAGTTGTGCTTCATATTTCTTAAATCTTACTTTGGGAGTTAAAACCCAAGGGTGAAATCTGTGCTCAATTTAAATCATTGGGAGTTTCATTGTTGACTTCAATGGGGCCAAGATTTCACCGCAGTAATTTTCAATAGAGATAATACAGAGAAAATGAAATATATTCTTCCTGGAAATAACTCTCTTGATTTGCAGTTGTTTACATATGCATCACAGACTTCTTTAAGTGGACATTGTGTAAAATTTATAGCAGGTCCTGTGTATGATTTTCAAAGTCATTTCTCCTAATTGAAAACTATTTTTTCATCCATATTTCTCATCTTTATATCCCTACTTATTCCTCCTCTGTTACTAAAAGTATTTCAAGATTCAAACATTCATCAGATAGGAAGTGTTTTTTCTATTTCACATATACAAATGGCTGAACAAATTTTGCTCAACTGTGAGAAGAACATTTAGCTTTTGTCAGGGATAAAACATGGCAAAGTTTAATCCTAAAAAGTGAAAAATGAAGAAGATTTTGTAAGAATTAAAATAGGGGCAAACTGAAAAAGTAATTATAGTGGCTGGCAGCTTGCATCCCAACAGGACATATCACGATGCCATTCTAACAATACCACTGCACTGAGTGTGCAACCTATTTTAAAATGCTCACGGTCTCTGTTATTTCCACTCCAATTCATCTGATGAAGTGGGTTTTGCTCACGAAAGCTCATTATCTACTACATATTTTGAAGCGTTTGTTTATTTGTAGATTTGTTTGTGCAAAATAAAGTCATACTTCATGATTACCTACATATACCAAAGTTTGCATAAAAATCCTGCCACTTAAATTAGCTGAATGAACTACTTTTTATGACAGAATATGCTGGGTGAATGGTTTAAATCATTATTTTTGTTTTTCATCAGAAAAAAGTCATAACTATTGTGATTAGAGTTCATAAAAATATTTGCCAACAAAATTGAATCTCCTATTCAACTGTCATTTTAGCACAAAAAACATTTTTACTGTTACAAATCACAAAATAATTAAAATTAGTTATGGAAAGAGTAATGGAAGCTTAACAAGTTTCTGATTCAAATTTACTATGTATTGTAATTATTCAATAAAATGAATAATGTTTGAAATTGAAGTTCTAGGGTATGTCTACACTAGCCCCCTAGTTTGAAGCAGGCAGGCTAATGAGGGCTATCGAAATTGCAAACGAAGCATGGGATTTAAATATCCCACGCTTCATTAGCATGTTCCCGGGTGATCAACATTTTGGAAACTGACTAGCCCAGAATAACTGCCCGTGTCTACATGCGGCAGAGAAGCGTGATTCCGAGATAAACTCCTTAGTTTGATTAACAGTTAAACCTCATAGTTCAATCATAGTTTATCAAGTTCTTATTGATAAACTAGGCAAATATAACTTAGATAGGTCCACGATAAGGTGGGTGCATAATTGGCTGGATAACCGTAGTCAGAGAGTTGTTGTTAACGGTTCTAAATCCTGCTGGAAAGGGATAACGAGTGGAGTTCCTCAAGGGTCTGTTTTGGGACCCGTACTGTTCAATATCTTCATCAATGATGTAGATATTGGGATAGAGAGTACACTTATTAAGTTTGCAGATGATACCAAACTGGGTGGGGTTGCAACTTCTTTGGAGGATAGGGACATAATTCAAAATGACCTTAGCAAGTTAGAGAAATGGTCAGAGGTAAACAGGATGAGGTTTAATAAAGAGAAATGCAAAGTGCTCCACTTAGGAAGGAACAATCAGTTCCATACATACAAGATGGGAAGCGACTGTCTAGGAAAGAGCATGGCGGAAAGGGATCTAGGGGTCATAGTGGACCACAAGTTGAATATGAGTCAGCAGTGTAATGCTGTTGCAAAAAAAGCAAATATGATTCTAGGTTGTATCAACAGGTGTGTTGTAAGCAAAACTCGTGAAGTCATTCTGCCACTCTACTCTGCACTGGTTAGGCCTCAGCTGGAGTACTGTGTCCAGTTCTGGGCGTCACATTTCAAGAAAGATGTGGGGAAATTGGAAAGGGTACAGAGAAGAGCGACAAGAATGATTAAAGGTTTAGAGAACATGACCTATGAAGCCAGGCTTCATGAACTGGGCTTGTTTAGTTTGGAAAAAAGAAGATTAAGGGGGGACATGATAGCGGTTTTCAAATATCTAAAAGGGTGTCACAAGGAGGAAGGAGAAAATTTGTTCCTCTTGGTTTCTGAGGACAGGACAAGGAGTAATGGGCTTAAAGTGCAGCAGGGGAGGTTTAGATTGGACATTAGGAAAAAATTCCTAACTGTCAGGGTGGTCAAATATTGGAATAAATTGCCAAGGGAGGTGGTGGAATCTCCTTCTCTGGAGATATTTAAGAACAGGTTGGATAGACATCTGTTAGGGATGGTGTAGACGGAGCTTGGTCCTGCCTTGGGGGGCTGGACTCGATGATCTCTCGAGGTCCCTTCCAGTCCTATTATTCTATGATTCTATGATTCTATTCAAACTAGGGGGCTAGTGTAGCCATACCCCTACATATTTAAAACTGTTCATTTATTTCCCTTTTGCAAGCACACTACTAAAAAATTCTATTAGATATATTTAATTTCTTGAAATTTCCTATAAGTGTAATCTGTGCAAAATGACTTTGCCTGGTTAACAAAGGGCCTTCCCTGCTAGTTCTCTATATTTTGATTAATTTTAAGGTGCCACAGGACCACTCCATGTTTCTAAAGTTACAGACTAACACAGCTACCACTCTGAGATTTTTAAAATGATCTCATTCTTGATATTATATTTCTTGAGTAGAGACAATCAACTGTATCACATTGAGTTGAGGCTTTATTATAAGAAAAAATATCCACTGGGATCTAAATGACCAAATTATTACAGTGGTGACCTACACATTTCTGAACTCAGATTTCTGAGGTTCAGCCCCAGAACACTAACCTCTTTGCACCCACACAGAGTTTAGCACTGTTATATTATATTTATTTATTTAGAAAACAGCATATGAGTTTGTTTGTATGGTGCCTAGCACACGGGGATCCTGATTTCTGGCTGAGATCCCTGGGAGTTGTCCAAATCCAAATAAAATATACTTTACATGAATATTTGACCTACTTTCCTTCTCCCCCTTTTTTCCTACATTTACTAAGATAGATGGATCAGGAGCTCTCAAGCTTCAGTATAAACTGGACATTGGTCAAAACTGTATCTTGACATGCTCTTTTATGAAATGCAACAAAATGAAATTAGTCTGTTAATAACATGCACCATGTACAATGAGAAAAGAGATGCTTTAATTTTTCAACACAAATGACAGCAGATAAGGAATAACATTTCAGCCTGGTTATTCAGTGTTGTATATAAAGTAGAATGGCCTCCATCATCACAATTTTGAAGTGTCTGCTTATATTTACTGTATTTATTCTCATAAATAATAAAGTGCAACTTTTCCTATTGTGCATATGGAGAACTGAAGTACAAAGAAACTTAATGACTCCCCCAAGCTGAGATATGACTCTTGTGGCAGACCAGGGTACTCAGTCCCAGTCCTAGACTAGTCTGCTACCCACTGGATCATCCTTCCTCAATGTCAGTGCTGGGGGAGGGTTCTCAAAGGGGACAACTGCCTCAAGGCCCGGTGATTCTAAAGGGCCCAGGGCTCCCAGCTGCCACTGCTGCTACTACGACAGCACCCAGAGTTCCAGGTCCTTTAAACCCCTGCCAAAGTGTGCTCCAGGTGTCCCTAAGGGTGGTGGTGGTGATGGTGGTGGGGTGCCTCACTGTGGGCAGTGCTGAGGATCATCTGCCTGAGGCCCTGCTCCTTCTGGGTGCACAGAGAGCCTCCTCACCTTTCCCAGAATCCTTCTGTGACTGTTGAACTCCTGCCAAATTTCATGATTAAAATTCCATACCATCTGTAGTCCTGCCTTGATATTCTAATAACTTATTTTAAACACTACGGAGATATTTGCCCAAACCAAAACCAGAGAGCCAAGCTACAGGTATATGAAGAGTCTGAACATATATTCAGACCCAGATTTCCAAAGTGTTCCTATCATCTCAACAGGCCAATGTTAAAAAACTGGGATTGAGATCCAACCCACACCTCATATTTAGGATTTTTGAAATCAAGATCAAATGAATAGATTATGCATTTAAAACTCATGAAGTTATTTTTAATACTGTGGATAATTATTGTATGTATCCCCTATGTGCTAATACATTGTACGTATTATTGTATGTATTCCCATTGTATTAATGCATTGGATAATTATTGTATGTATTCCCTAACTTGTATATATTCCTGTGCCTGGCTGAATAGCAGATAAGTGTTCTGATGTGTGAACAAGAATTTAAGTTCTATCCAGAAAAAATTGCAGGGTTGATGAGCTGATTGCTCTGACTGTAAACTAATTTTTGTGAATAAGGCTTCTAAATTAGAGCCCGATATATGAGCAAAGTACTTTAAAACTCATATCAGTGTTTAGCAGCATCCAGCTGACTTCCAAGTGGCCTAATTTTTTTACTAACATTATAGGAAGAAATTAATTTACAGTGAAAGACTACTTTGCTGTCGCAGCTAATACTACATGTACATGCCTCTATAATTTACTTCACTTAGTGCTGTCTCATATTAATATTCATTATGAAAGTCCTCTTTTAATATTGCTTGATTTGACAGGAATGCATTAGCTCTGACAAATGCTTTATAATGTACTCAGACAATATTAATACAAGCAGAACCTATGGTAATTGCTGTTACTTAAACACCAAGATTATTTTTTTTACTTGATTTCACCCCCCAAAAGTATGAATGTGAACATTGCTCAAAAAAGTCTCTCTAAAATCAGTTTTTAACCAACCACATTAAAAAATATTACTAAAGAGTAAGAGAAGGAGTCACGAACCCTTTCTGGTTATTCTAAAAATATAACTTATTGGTTCTCATTAACCTGTTCATTTCAATTCTAGTACAGAAATTGGAGCTGGAAGGAAAACATTTCTAAAATTTTCTTTGATTTGGATTTCTTAGCCTATATTTTACAGCAAGTAGATTTTTGTTCTTGAAGAAACCACTATTTGGAATTGTTCCTTACTGATAGATAATGTAGGATCACAGAGTTTTCCTAAGTGTCTCACACAATCTGGACTTAACTCTGTCTTCATAAATAGTAGCATGATGTGTCTGAGGAAAATGGACATTTAAATTCCAGGGCAAAAGAGGCCAATGATCTTACATGAATTAAATTAATGTTTTGAAATGATTAGTTCAAATGTTCAAATAACTATATATGTATTTAACTCATGATACCATGGAAAAGCACAATATAGGGACACTTAGGCTGTGTCTAGACTGACAAGTTTTTCTGCAAAATCATCTGCTTTTGCGGAAAAACTTGCCAGCTGTCTACACTGGCCGCTTGAATTTCCGGAAAAGCACTGACGATCTCATGTAAGATCATCAGTGCTTTTCCGGAAATACTATGCTGCTCCTGTTTGGGCAAAAGTCTTTTTTTGAAAGACTTTTGCGCAAAAGGGCCAGTGTAGACAGCACAGTACTGTTTTCCACAAAAAAAAAGCCCCGATCGTGAAAATGGCGATCAGGGCTTTTTTGTGGAAAAGCGCGTCTAGATTGGTCACGGACGCTTATCCGCAAAAAGTGCTTTTGCGGAAAAGTGTCCTGCTAATCTAGATGCGCTTTTCCAAAAATGCTTTTAATGGAAAGCATTTCCGGAAAATCATGCCAGTGTAGACGTAGCCCTGGGGTATGTCTAGGTTTACAGTATCTGTCGAAAAATACTTTTTTTCTCGACAGATCCCCCTCTAGACTGCCGCTTTTTGCCGACAAAGTGATGAGTTGGCAAAAATGATGGTCATTTTTATGCAAATTAAGCACGGGGTATTTAAACCCCCTCTTCATTTGCAATGTCTACCTGCCTAATCTGCATCCCTCTGCCGACAGAGGGATGCAGTCTAGACATTCTCCTAAATAAGAATTTGTACAATGGGCTATCAATACTGGGCAAAAATCTCCTTCTTAAAGTTCTCCTCAAACACTAATTTACATAAGTGTGTCAATAATAATCCAAATTTTCAGAAGTACTTAAATGCACACTAACCATATAAAGGCTGTAAATGAGGTACATTACTATGGTCTACTGGGCCACACTAATAAGTTTAAAGAACTCCCTACATCTTACTTACAGAGTTAGTCTATACTTATGAAATTGGAAAACTGTTTATATTTAAAGTCATTATGAAGTGAATGACATTTGCATTTCTTTTAAAGCTAGAAAGCGTGCCTGGCATCAGTCAGCATGGTTGATGGGACAAACAAACAAATGACTTGCAGTCACAAAAACAAAAAACAATAAAAGAAATCACGTAACTATAGAGATGATACAAGCTAGATTTGTCTATTAGAACCATTTTCACAGTGTCCCATTCAGGAATATACAATATTACACTGTAGCTCTCTTGCTATGGTCCATAACCTAGCAGTAGCAATTACATTTAATAGAATGTAATGTATTTCAAGTGATACTAAAGATCAAGAAAGAGTGTGGATTACAAAAATGCAAAACTTGAACATGTATCTTTATTGTAGTATGTGGAAGTGTATTGGGGGCAATTTCTCTCCAACACCTCCCATTCTTCCTGTTTTCCATGTTGTATACTAGTGACATAGCTTATTGTGTTTCACCCTCCCCTCACTGAAATATTTCAATTAATTATGTCATTCTAAATCATGGCCTTCACAGGTAACTATCAAACATATAGTGAAATTAAATTAATGTGTGCCATCTCTGTCTTAGACTTTCCATACAAAAAGTACATATTGTAGTGATCCTACGGCTTCTTGCTTTTAAGTAAAAGTTTACAAAGTCTAACTCTCTGGCCAGAATTCTACCAGAGCACTACAAATATAATCAGATGATAAGACTGATATACTGTTATAAAATAGAAATAAAACAGAGCTTGAAGCAACAGTAGTACTCTAACTTAACCACAGAGGTGGACAATGGACAATAAGTCTATATCCTTTTCTTGGTGTAGTTGATAGTAATGGATAGTAATGGATAGTACCCTATTTGTTTCATATGGCCTCTTTATTTTGATAAAATATAAAATTTTATATCTGCCTAGAGTAACTTCCTAAAAATATAGCTAATGGCTACAAAGATAAATACGGGTATTTGAGATGTGCATTAAATGGATGCAGTAGTAAAAAGGGCTATCTCAGCCATTGCGAAACATTTCCTGTCAATTCCAAAATGTCCATTTCTAAGATCATGACACACTATCAAAATAAGAAAAATATACTCCCAAATATGTAGGACTGGAAATGTCAGCAATATATAGCTCTGGTTCCATAATGACAGACATCTTGTGTAGAGATTGCATCTCAATGTATGAGAAAGTGAAAAGGACTTATTTTAGACTAACACAGATTTATGCCAGATGACAGCAAATGCTGTGACTTCTTGGTTTTGTTTTGATACTGTGTGTGGGATTTTCAGAACATGCATAGCTCAGTTTGTCATAAGTCTGCACATTATCAGGGAAGATTACATTTAATTTTATGACACATTTCGGAGGGGTAACCAAGTTAGTCTGTATCAAAAGCAACATGGAGTTTTGTGGAACCTTAAAGATGAACAGATTTATGCAGGCATAAGCTTTCATGGCTAAAAGTAGGTTTTTACCCACAAAAAGCTCATGCCCAAATAAATATGCTAGTCTTTAAGGTACCACAAGACTCCTTGTTTTTTTGTTTTTGTTTTTTAATGTTAAAGTATCTTTAAAGAACTAGAAAAATCATTACCTGAAGGAAAGACTCAGAGTTGGATTTCCAGCCACTGAGGATACTATTGTTGCCAGACTAAGGCTACGTCTCTTGAAAGAGAGCGTCTAGACTGCAACCTCTTCTTTCAAAAAAGTGAGCCGCTTTTTCGAAAGAGAGCACCCAGGTAATCTGGATGCTCTGTTTCGAAAAAGCCCTGTTTGCATTCAAGAACGCCTTTTTTCGAAAGAACACTTTCAAAAAAAGGCATTATTCCTCGTGAAATGAGGATTACTGCCATCGAAAGAAAAGCCGTGTCCTTTTGATTTAATTTCGAAAGAACGCGGCTGTAGTCTAGATGCAGGTGAAGTTTTTTCGAAAAAAGGCTACTTTTTTCGAAAAAACCCTGCAGTCTAGACACAGCCTAAGATACTAGTATACTAGTATAGAACATGAGTATTTACAGTGAGAGAGTTCATAAGCTTGAGGGAGAAAATTAGTTAAAAGCTGAGAAACTCCACCAATTTCCTTCCATCATGAGCTATGAAATGATAAAATGTCATAAAATAACATCAGGGAAAAGCGGGGAACAACATGAATAGAGCCATACCGTATTTGGATGGGCATGTTTCACAACTGCAAGAGAGGAGGAAGGAGCAGATGAGAATCTTGAACTCTCCCTGTTTTGGAATAAGAAAATTCCTTTGGTAACCTAAAGCGCTTGCTATTAAAAATTTAGTATTTCCTAATAGTTGATCTGTCAGCCTTTAGGATCCATACAGCCTGGTCTATTCCGCAAGGATTATCTTCCTAACTTCCATCAAAATCCTTAGCTCAATCTTGTGTATGTTGGCATGACAAGTAATGGGCTATGCTAAGTGGAATGGAGTGAAATGTGTAACGTAACAACATTAATTTGCAAAAAACAGCCACAAAATGTTGATGGTTTCTCTGATTAGCAGTCAGTGATTGCCAGAGATATTGCTATTTCCATGTATTTAAAATCAGGAAATAACTGTTGGTGAATGTTGTTATATTAATGGCAACCACTGCTATTGAACTGGTGAGATGGATGAAATGAGTAATCTATTTGTGGAACTTTCAAATGGATCTGCTGAGGCTATGCTAAAAACTTCACTTTCAGCCATTAAACCAGTGGAATAGAAAATTGACATACTTGAACCAGAAATAGCAAAAAGCTGGATGTAGCAAAGAAAAGGATTAAAACTGTACAGCAGATGTCTCAGGACTCCCAAGATAATGTAGATTAACTAAAAAGGCTCCTTGGGGTGGGGCTCTAATGTAAGAGAATATCTTTTCACATGCAGAAATGTAAACTTGGAAAATGTAGTCAAAAAGTATAACCAATAGGAACTTTGTTCACCCTTTGGTACCGAGAGGAAACTATTAGAAGGGAGCTAAAAATGACATTATTATCTACACTTCTACATAGGTCCATGTGGATCAGACTAGGAAATATTTTTGAATTCCTTCAAATGGTTATTTTCCAGTTGTACATGTAAGAGAAACAAAATAAACTAAATTCTGATAGAAAGAAGTGAAGGGATAAGAATGTTTGTAAATGTAGATTGTGGGGAATAGGAACATGCATTTGAATTGTCTTATAATGTCTAAGTCTGCCAAAGATAGAAAAAATATTAAAATTGGCAAAAGAACAGAAATAAATTAGTCTTTCAGTCTATTTTTTAAAATGATCCAATCTCAATTTTATGACACAGTTAAAAATACAAATTATTCTTATTGAGACAAGATGAATACAGTTTTGGGGTTTGAAGTACTTATACTACCAAGAAAAAAATCTATACCAGCAATTAAATTTATTGGTCTTTGATTTGTTGTTTACTGAGCATTCATCACATGTCCAGGACTGTACAAAACACAGAGGGATACATTATTATTGAACAAGTAGGATACAATTTAATGGCCTGATCTTTAGCTTTGAGCATGAATATAGTTTCACAGAAGCCAGTGCTACTACTTATTTGCTTAAATTTAAGCACAGGAATAAGTTTTCACCACAATGAGACCTAAATTACAGCATAATGGTTTAAATGCATAATAAATCAAATGAGAAGGTAAAATCTTCAGATGACTATTGGGGAGAGAGGAAGTCATGTGTCCATATTTCAATAGAGGATTATAGGTTCAGAGAGTCATACAATTATAAGGCCAAAAGGCTCAATTCTGATAATTTATTCCAACACCTGTATAACATAAGCCATAGGAATACCTTCAATTAATTCCCGCTTTGTAAATTGTTCCAGTGGTTAATTACCCTCACTTAAACATCTGCACCTTATTTCCAATCTGAATTTGTCTAGCATCATCTTCCAGCCAGTGGATCCTGTTATAACTTTGTCTTCTAGATAGAAGGGCCTTCTATTATCAATTTCCATTCCTTAACACTTGCATTTCTTCTTCTGAATTCTTGCCTCCTTTATCAATTTTCTATAGTTTTTAGCATTTAGTTCACTTTTTAGCAATTAAACTTCCCATAATACTAATATGTTTTACTGAAGAAGTGTTTTTAAAAGATGGTTTTTAAGTATGAGAGAGTTGTCATTTGATGCATTAGGATAGCAGGGGGTTAGGCAGGGGAAGGAGAAATGAGAATGAGAAATACAAAGTTAAAATCTCATTGGATGATCTGAGTAAAATTTGATTTCCGAGGCTGAAGAGAAGAAAACGTTTAGTTGAAGATTTATTTTTAAGTGGGCTGCATATTAAATAGTTAGAATATAACTAAGAGCTTTTTTCACTTTTTTGGCAATGACAAAGACCAGAATTACATGTAGTGATACATCAGATAGAGATGTGATCCTATTTACTATTTAGTAAAGCATATATTGGAATAATGCCATACTATTACAAACCTGACATCGTGCAAATAAAATCTGCTTTGAGGTTGGTGTTACTCTGAAAAGTGTTCAGCATTGGCCTAATTCTACTCCCATTGACATCAGTGGGAACAGAATGGTCGGAGGGATGGAGGGAGTAAGGGAGAGACTGTTTGTTTGGAGGTTGTGACAGAATCCATCATCTATTATTGACTTCCATTGTTATGTTTTCCAGTATACCTCCAACACACTCTTTTTCACTCTCTAAACTAGGGGCTACAGGAGTGTGTCACAAGGATTGTCTATACCAGTTCTACACCTGCTGTGCCGATGTGGACTCTTAGTATTGCTAGGGGCTGCTCCCCATCTCCCCCATATCTGATACAAAGTGAAAGCTACAAAGCACCCCAAGGAAGCAGAAACAATCACTGTTATTTTCCTGCATTACCAACTGTCTCATTTGCAAGTGTGAATATACTAAAGAGCTTCAAGGAAGATCTGTTTCCCCAGTTGTACTAGTATGGAGAGCATTGATATAGATTTCCAGACTCTCCAAAAATGAACAACTATCTTCAAGTATAAGGTCAAGGGATTGGCTCCAAATCCATAGCAAATTAGTCCATAAACTGAGAAAATAAACAAGCAGATTAATGTAATAAATCTCTTGTCCTGGGAGCGTATTATAAAAATGTGACAAAATATGGGGGAAGTATTGCAATGCTACAGTATCTTGAAAGAGCCCAGTGATGATTGTTCCTTTGACCCCTGCCTCTGTAACTAGCTTCAGGACTGTTCAAGCAACAACAAAGCAATGCACAGTCTGGAAGGAGCCACTGGCAGACAAAGCGTACTGTGTCATGTATCCAGTATACATCAAAGCTGATGAGTGTAAAGATATCGCCTGACAATCTGGAAATTATTCCAAGAGTTCCAGCAACAAACAAGCTGACAATTTAAATGCAATGAAAGACTCTATTAAATGTGTTAGTATAAAATGCATATCTCCTGTACTAACAATAGTGCTTTGCTTTCTACCTATCTGGGTAGGATGATCCTTACTTTGTGACTGACAGAAGTTTGTATCTACAGGAGTACTCAGGCATAAAATTGTTGTCCAGGCAATTCCAATCAAAAGAAGCTGGGTCCCCAGAAAACATATGATGTTCATATGATGAAGCCTTTAGCTGCAACATATATCGCTGCAATAAAAAGGATTGTATTGCACATTAATGATCAATTTATGTGCGTATAAATTATTGTATTTTATATCACCATTTCACTACACTGAAAAGACAGACAGAAAGACAGAAAGAAAAAGAACTTCTACAAAAGTAAAATCAAAAGAAAATCTATTGTTTCTCAAATTACCATTGAGCTCAAATGCAAAAATGGTACTATCATCTGTGGAATGCTGATAACATTTTGTGATTCAATTAATTATGGATGGTCTAAAGTAAGGAAAAGCAAAGCATAGGTGATTTAAGTCAAGGCTTTTGCAACTTGATCAAACTTTACTAGTTTGGATCACACAGGATTTTCCAAAAATGTAATCAAGTAGATAGATAATTGTGCATCCATCATCTGCAGTTCCCAAGCAAGTAATGATATCATCTATGAAACAATGTGCAATTTGCTCTGCTGATGCAAGGGTATATCTAAAGTTCTTATTTTGAAAATGCCATTTTAAAAGGTAGCCATCTAATGTGGGATTTTCAAAGCTTCCTAGAGGGTTGAGATGCCCAATCCTATTAAACTTAATGGGAATTGGGTCATCTAGGTCCCTTAGCTAGATCTAAAGCTCTCACTCTTAATATATAAATTACCAAGTAATTATACAGAAAGTCCAGCATGTTACTCCAAGCATAAACTCTGGTCTCCCCTCACCAAAATATATGAACCAAGGAGGTTGTAAGACTGAAACATACCTAAAAAATTCAGAGCTCAAAATGATCAATTGTTACAGACTTGAAAAGGAAGAGATATGTGTAGCAGTGATCTCTACAGGCCTGGACACAGCATGCAGCCCATTAATTCTGACCTGCCTCTAATGACTGAATTAGTACTTAGACATGATATGTTAAAATCACACCACGCTTCATGATACAACAAAGGCTGATGACAATAAAGCATTGCTAATCTACGTACATATGCACGTCACTATACTGTCTTTTGGGAATTAGAACATTACAAGATTAAAGAGTTCTATCTATTTGCAGGTGTATTCACAATCTACAATATGTTGGCAAACAGTATACTTGATTTGTACATAAACTTGCTTTGATTGCAATATAACATTTCAGTTAGTATAAAATATGAATTTAAGCTATATTAAACATTTGTACCCTTATTATACAAATTTCAATACACATAGATGTTCTTTTGTTAAGAGAAAGATTACATAAAAAGCTGCTGTGCTGCAAAAAATGCTAAAAAAAAAATAGAGGAGCTGTCTATAACCATTTTACTAATAGGAGTCCTTTTCCAGGCCTCCCAAATGCAGTTCTGTACATATGGATATAAGAACACACATGGATTTGACTATTTTCAGCTGTCATATAAATGTGCTAGGCAAGGAAACCTCATTCAAGGAATTTGAAAATGGAGTAATCAATCTGCATTATACACCTACAAGGGCAAATAACACAATATATATATTTAATAGTCTCAGATTTTCAAATTAACTCACTGTGATAGTGGTTGCACAGCTTGTGACACATTCTCAAGACTCCCAAAACTATGAGTGATAGAAAGTACACCTCTGCCTTAGGAAAAGAACACCTGTTCATGCATCTCATAATGCTTATGGTGACCTGTATGATGCAAGCTCTTATTTGATACCTAACACAACATTCTTAACTGATAATACAATGCAACAATGTGTTTAGAGAGTGCATCAGGCCTGATCAGAGTTGTTTTTTTCACATCAACAAACCCTTTTGACATCTGGCACTGAAGGGTTCTTGGGGTTATACACCTATTATATTTGCACACAAACATTCATTTCACTACGTTTCTCTGACCCATATAGTTGCAGATGCTGAATTTTAAGCGTCCATACTTTGGAGGCTTGCAATTCAAATTAGAAAGAGAGTTCTGCAATTCACGCAAAGATCTTACAGCAGACTTTACAGGTAGAACTCTACATTGCTAACAACTTTGGATGAACATGGTGAGAAATGGTTAAATTTACAGTCTGTAAATAATCAATACATTCTTCAATAGCCTACTTTTACTAGGGATGATATTTTGGTCAATGTGTATATATCTTGAAATGAAGAGGGTTACAGTTTTTCTGCATTTCCCTATATCCTGTGCATCTCTTGCCATTTTCTCCTATGCTGTTTCCACTTCGTGAGAAATTCACAGGCCATCCATTATTATAAAAAGAGTTGATTGTCCAATAAGAAACAGTGCCATCAAATGCATGATCAATCACAGCTAACCAACATAGCTCAAGTTTTGATATTCCAGCATCAAAAACTGAAAGACAGTCCATGACGAGTAAAAATACTCAAATTTATCAAGGAAATTTGAACAAATCTGAAGAAACTACAATTTGATCACATTTTGTGAGTAGCTAAACTCAGCAAATAAATTAGGGATTGTTTGTTCAGCTTGGATTATTACTTAACCCCACACATAGACGGAATACAAACTGTCAGGAACAGTATCCCTGATGATGCCACAGCACAACTGGTGGCTGAGCTCTGTGACTTTATCCTCACACACAACTATTTCAGATTCGGTGTCAATATATACCTCCAAACCAGTGGCACCACTATGGGCACCCGCATGGCCCCACAATATGCCAACATTTTTATGGCTTACCTGGAACAATGCTTCCTCAGCTCTTGTTCACTAATGCCCTTTCTCTGCCTATGCTACATTGATGACATCTTCATCATCTGGACCCATAGGAAGGAGACTCTGGAAGAATTCCACCATGATTTCAACAGCTTCCACCCAACCATCAACCTTAGCCTGGACCAGTCTACACAAGAGATCCACTTCCTGGACACCATGGTGCGAATAAGTGACGGTCACATAAACACCACCCTATACCGGAAACCTACTGACCGCTATACCTACCTTCATGCCTCCAGCTTCCAACCCGGACCCACCACATGATCCATTGTTTACAGCCAAGCACTAAGGTACAATCGCATCTGCTCCAACCCTTCAGACAGAGACCAACACCAACAAGATCTTCACCAAGCATTCTTGAAACTACGACACCCGCACGAGGAAGTGAGGAAACAGATTAACAGAGCCAGACATGTACCCAGAAGCCTCCTTCTACAATACAAGTCCAAGAAAGAAACCAACAGAACACCACTGGCCATCACCTACAGTCTTCTGCTAAAACCTCTCCAACACATATTCAGTGATCTACAACCCATCCTGACAACGATCCCTCACTTTCACAGGCTTTGGGAGGCAGGCCAGTCCTCACCCACAAGCAAATTCTCACCAGTAACTATACACCACACCATAGTAACTCTAACTCAGGAACAAATCCCTGCAACAAACCTCAGGGTGTGTCTAGACTACAGGGTTTTGTCGACAAAAGTGGACCTTTGTCGACAAAACTATACCTGCGTCCACACTGCCTTTGAGTTATGTCGACATAACATCGACAAAACTCAGCAGTTTTGTCGACGTATGTAAACCTCATTCTACAAGGAATAACGCCTTTTGTTGACAGAGTTCTGTTGATAGAAGGCATTATTGCATCTACATTGTCCTTTGCGTCCACACTGTTATATCGACAAAGCGGCTTGCTTGTCGACAGAACTGGATGTAGTCTAGACGCTCTTTGTCGACAGAAGCTTTGTCGACAGTATCTGTCGACAAAACTTCTGTCGACAAAACCCTGTAGTCTAGATGTATCCTCTGTGCCAACTCTGCCCTCATATCTACACCAGTGACGCCATCAAGGACCTAACCAGATCAACCACACCATCACTGGTTCATTCACCTGCACATCTACCAATGTAATATACATCATCATGTGCCAGCAATGCCCCTTTGCTATATACATCGGCCAAACTGGACAGGCCCTACATAAAAGAATAAATGGACACAAATCAGATATTAGGAATGGCAATATACAAAAACCTGTAAGAGAACACGTATATCTCCCTGGACACACAGTATCAGATTTAAAGGTAGCCATCCTGCAGCAAAAAAACTTCAAGACCAGACTTCAAAGAGAAACTGCTAAGCTACAGTTCATCTGCAAATTTGACACCATCCATTTAGGATTAAACAAAGACTGTGAATGGCTAGCCAACTACAAAAGCAGTTTCTCCTCTCTTGGTGTTCACACCTCCACATCAGCTGCTACAAGTGGGCCTCACTTTCCATGACTAAATTAACCTCATTATCTCTTTTCTTTTTCTAGCCTGCATATTTATACCTGCCTCTGGAAATTTCGACTACATGCATCTGACAAAGTGGGTCTTTGCCCACGAAAGCTTATGCTCCAATAGATTTGTTAGTGTATAAGGTGCCACAGGACTCCTTGTCGCTTTTACTTAACCATTGTCACTCTCTTCTTCACATACTGTATAAAATAGAGGGACAACAGGGTAATCTGAGAAGCTAATTAGTTTTACTTTTAGAAAAATGATTGATTGCAGTAGATGCAAGCAGGGGACCTACTCAATCTTGAGAACTCAGTTTCTCAAACTCTGACACCAAATTCAGCCCAAGTGTAAGTGGCTGCAATGACAATGAAGTCTGTGGAGCTGCATCTATTTACATGGGCTGAACTCAGCTTCTAATTTCTAAGGTCATTCAAAATACTTTCCAACATAGGTGTGCAGATTGCCTGAATGAGTCTGATCCATAGTGAAATTAGTAGAAAAGATCAAGCTGTTCAATGTGAATATTCCCCCTTCCCCCCAACCCCCCCCTCAAAAAAACAATAACAAAAAACAAAAACAAAACCAAAATCAACAGATAAGGCCAGAATCTACAGCTTCACATTCTCCTTGTATTTCAGCAAAAAGATATACAGAAGCAATTTGAAAGTGCAAACAAAAGACACTTAGCAGTTTAATCTATCAGACTCTCATCAATAGTCTTTCTTACTGTAACGAAATATGAATCAAATTTCTGTGTGGTGGCAACAGTGCATGTTCCAAAGCTTCAGCCTGGTTTTCATAATTGAAAATCAGTGCAGAAGAGTATATCAATAAACATATGGAATTTTCACAAAGGAATATGCTACGAGAGTGTTGAGTAAATCTTTAAAGGCACAGTATATAAAAAGTGAAACAGATAGCTGTTGGAATGCAAACTGTTGTGTGATTTTGTTGAAGAATCATAGAACACTAAAACTGGAAGGGACCTCAAGAGGTCATCAAGTCCAGTCCCGTGTCCTCATGGCAGCTTTTGGAGCTCTCCTCTTCCTGCTATCATGCTCTCTTTCTGGACAAGTCTAGACTACGGGATTTTTTTCAAAAGGAGATATGCAAATTTGGCACTAATTTGCATATCTTCTTCTGATTGCATTTTCAAAAGCGGGTCTTTCAAAAGTAAAACTAGTCTGGATACAGTTTTTTCGGGGGAAAAAAATCCTTTTTCAAAAAACCGTCTAAACCTCATTTTTTTAGGAAGAGTGTTTTTTTTTTCAAAAACCACCCATGTCCAGACTACTTTCACTTTCGAAAGACCTGCTTTTGAAAATGCAATCAGAAGAAGATATGCAAATTAGTGCCAAATTTGCATATCTCCTTTCAAGAAAAACCCGTAGTCTAAATGTGCCTTCTATGTTTTCCCTCAGTCATCTCCATGTTCCCCCTTACCCTTTCAGTTTACCTTCTCATCTCCCATCAGCCATTTTGTTGTATTGGATGCTGAACTGGCTCACGTACCATACCTAGCCTTTTCTTAAGGATGGTGCAAACTGAATTGGAATTGTGTGCCGTTTCAGGCCCAATGGCCATCTGTTCATGATCAATGTCCTATTATATAAGGAGAGGATTTTCTCAATTTTCCAATAAATCATTTTTAAAGGCTTATACAAGACTGCTGTTTTTTGTCAGATTCTTTCGGCAAAAACTGTAGCTTCTTTTAACCCTTCACATGATGTATAATCCCAACTTTCCTAACATTTCTCATACATATCATCTTGTTTTTGCTTCAGATTCTCACATACAATTATTTTTTAACATGTTTCCCATCAGCGCCCCTACAGTATAAAAGCATATACAGTATATGAACCTATTGCCCTATTTATATGGGAAACTAAATGTATGATGTCACAGCTCTGTGAGCAGCAAAGCATTTTCAGATTATATCTATTGCACTACAAGAAAGGTTTTATACACACACACACACACACTCTCTCTCTCTCTCTCTCTCTCTCTCTCTCTCTCTCTTTTATACAGTAGTTTTCCTGTTCTCTTAGGCTACATCTAGACTTCAAGCCTCTTTTGAAAGAGGCTATTTTGAAAGATACTTTAGAAAAAGCCTCTTTCGAAACAGAACATCTAGACTACAACCATTACTTTCAATAAAGTAAGCTGCTTTTTCAAAAGAGAACATCCAGGCAGTCTGGATGCTCTCTTTCGAAAAAGCACAGTTTGCATTACATAGCGCCTTTTTTCGAAAGAGTACTTTCAAAAAAAGGCATTCTTCCTTGTGAAACGAGGTTTTCCACGGTCAAAAAAACTGCCACATTCTTTTGATTTACTTTCGAAAGAATGCAGCAGCAATCTAGACATAGGAGAAGTTTTTTCAAAAAAAGGCCACTTTTTTTGAAAAAAACCCTGTAGTCTAGACACACCTTTAGAGTTTTACTTGGCTTTTAGGAGAAGTGTTTTGAATTTAGTTTTATGGTAATTTTGAGGGTCTGGGCTTAAATCTGAAGACATTTAGGCATTAAGATTTCATTGAAATCAATTGGAGATGGATACTTAAATACCTCTGAGGATCTGGGCCAAATTTATAACATCTAGAAACAACACAAAAGCTGTGAAATCTCTGTCAATGACTGTCATTATTGATATCAGATCATAGCCAGAGGTCACGAGTTACGTGGGATACACTGTGTGTGGTGACAGAGGAAGATCAAATGATGATATATTCTCTTCTATGTAGAACAATGATTCTGACCCGATGCCTTCAGGACTTGATTTATAAGAACTTATTTATGGGGATCTATGTCTACATGTAGTAGAAAATATGCACTTTTTTGCCTCTCAAACATTCTGTAGAAGAAAGTAATCTTAAATTCTAGTTTCCATATCATTGTAAATTTCACATCAACTTGGGATTCAAATTCACTTCCTGTTTTCACAGCAGGACTGCTCCATGTACTAAACTGTCAACACGGTTACTGTATGTTGAGAGGAAGGCCCCTTCCTTTCAAACTGTTGTTATTGCTAATATATCTGTGCACAGCACTCTCTTCTCCAAAGAATTTAGACCAACTAGTTGAAGCCTCCAAATGATTTTAGAAGTTATTCAGCTAGGTTAAGATATTACTGATCTTCACAGAATGAAGGTCCCCAGATCTTGCTTTCCACCCTTAGTATGCAGTGCCATTATTTGTCCAAGATTATAAATTATTCACCTGCATGGTGGAACATGTAGTCACCATTATTTATTGCACTGAGACGTGTTGATACCACTGCTCAATAAAATACTTAAGGGAGAAACTATGTAACAAACTGCTGCTTCAGCTCCTGCATCAAGTTGTATATTATGTGATCTTTTTTCATAGTCTTTAATGCATGGCATTGAACGTTTCCTGAGATAGGAATTGCACAAGGTAGGCAGAGCCAGTGAACTGAAATCTTGACCAATGTGCTATGACTGACATGTCATCCACCATTTAACTAGTGTTGCACATGATATATTAATGGCGATTTGAACATGACCCCTTCTCAGCTTACTTGAGATTATTCATTAATCTTCAGTATACTGCTTCAATAAAGCTGAAGGAGGGACTATTAACAGAGGTTACTTAAAATCATGGACCCATGTAATTAATTAGGAAAACTATGGAATAGCAAGATATTCAGACTGGTGATATGAATCTCAGTATGGGTACTTTTTATGGCCAACATTTTCAGAATGCCTATATTTAGTGTATATGACTGTCTTTGCCTTTCCTAAGCTATTGTATTCTGAAGAGTCTATGTAGGTTGTGTAGGAAGGAGAGCAACTGAAAAGAAAATTCAGTTATCCCGAAGATAATGGGTCCAAGTAGTTTTGCTACCCAAAATCTTGGTAGTGTTTTTCTTTTGCTTCTGCTGCTGATGTTTTCTCTATAAATTGTGGTTAAATAAGAAGGTTCAGTTCTGCTCAGTTAGGCCAATAGAAATCCAGAGCCCAGAATTGGGTTCCAAATATCCAGACATGATACTTCTTTTTGGTTGATACATTTGAGGGGTCACAAAAGTATGATTGATGATTTTTTTTTATCCTATCATTAAATGTGAACTATTGGCTGAGGTTCATATTTTGTGAAAATAATTTTGCCATTGTTTTACTTTTCCAGTTGACATTGATGTATTTCCTGCTGCCTTGAGTATTGGTTTGTTGATTTCCTGCTGACATCCCTGGAAACAGAGAGTCCTCTTCAGCAGAGTTACTTTTACAATCCAATCTTTCAATCAGCACTTTCTCTTCTTTTCCTTCTCCTCTCCAAGACTTTATGACCAATGCCTCTTTTCACACTAATCTTGTATTAGCAATATGGTCCTTATTACTGCAAGCAGTTATACACACATAACTTTAGTGCTGTGAGTAGCATGGCTGAACTCAGTGAGTATAATTACATAAGCACTTATGGGTTTGCAGGGTTGGAGCCATGGATTTTATTTTGGTGTATCAAGGTAACATAATTAAAATTAACTCACTGTCATGACCCCAGTGGCAAAGATAGTACAGAATTCTCAAACAACCACCAAAGGCATATTGTTCATATACAACATAAACCTAATTTATGGAATATTTCCAGGAAGTTATAAATGAGATCTGAAAAGTAAAGTAACTTCCCCCAGGCCAGCGCTTGCTCTTGCAACAATTACTGTGCAGTCTTCTCTCTGACATGCTGATATAAGCACAGATTCAAAATACTGAGTTCCGATACACAGTAGATCATAGAATCCTTCAGGAGACTGACTGAAAGCCACATAAAGTCAATGGAGAGACTCACACTGATTTGGATGCATACTAGGTCATCCTCCAAGGAAATGTCTTTCACAGACAAACAACACCATGCAGGCAAAACTTTTTAACAATTAAAAGTTACAGCCTTACAGTATTTCACTTCTGTCTTCTTCCCTTTTCTATAAGAAATCTGCCATAATAATTTAGACAGCAGTAAGTCAGCTCTTTGCACAAAACTCACTCTCAACATAACAACAAAATATTCAGTTTATTAACAAGTAAGAGATACCCCCAACACTGAAAACTATGATTACATTTTAGATTTATTCTTGTAACTAGTTTTGATACTACCTTCCCTTCCCCACACTGCTCCACAGTCATCAATGCTTTTAATGTCACTAAAAACTTGGCTACATTCGGTGTTAGAGAAATCTCATGATAACACAGGAAGTTTTTTATAAGTGTCCCTTGTGCCAAGTTAAGACATATGGCAAGCCTGAAAAAAAAAAACCTTGATTTTTGAGTGGCAATTATAACATGAATTTCCGCATAACACATATATTGCATTTAACATATTGCTTCTGGCAAAGACCCTACAAAAAGTATTAAATGCATGTTTCTATGATATTTATATTTTTTCAATGCTTTTTTTGGTATATTTCTATTTAAAACACCCAAGCCTCTAACATGGGAGAGTTTCTTTCAGATGAGTAGCTCTCAGCAGAATATTATACATTATTTGTTCATCATACATTATTTTTTTCCTGTAAGCCTTTGTGTATGCATTTTATGTGTCTAATACAATATATACATTACAAAGAAATATAAGAGCAATTATTTATTGTGAACTACTATAACTATAACTACTAAAACTAGTTTATAAAAACTTATATCCTTCTTTTGAAATTTCAAATACTGTAGCCTATATTTTATACACCAGGTTAACTGAATCCCATTGACTTCATGTGATACATGCATAGCTTTTTTCTTCAAGGAAAAAACCTACTCCGCAAGCAAAAATTATTTCAGTCTGAAGACTCAGCTTAGCAGAATAATTGGCATCAATGACACTTACCTGTTTATGTGGAGGTTATCCAGCTATTATCCAGCTCAAAATCATGCATTTTAAATAATAATGCAATGCTTGAAATTTATGACCATACGGCTTTTACCAACAATGCTTTTATCAGAGTCTTCTCAACACAATTAGTGCAATTTGCTGCATTGTTTGTAGTTAAAACCAATGTGCCAGAGGTAATTATGCAGATAAAGACATTGCATAGAAACTACAAGATTTAGAGCAGTTTGTATTTATTGGTCATTTGCCATAAATATTACTTGGGTCATACATATGCATTTTAGCCTAAAAGAATGACAAGCCTCTTTCCACAAAAGACAAAGTCAGTTACATGACTAACTTACTCTCACAAGTATGTTGAAAAGAACAAAATCAATATTGCACAGAAAGATGGATCAAGCATGAATCAATGTGGCAAGCACATAACCAAACAGACATGGAGTTAAACAAGAAAAAAAAACAACAAAGAATTATCGCTTAACCTGTTTTGTCAGAGCTGGTATTGATGGTATTGGTAGTGATGGAAGTGAAGGTAGTCTTTGCGCTGTCCTTGGTAGCAACAGATTTCTGCTTATTTTTCATGGCTTCCAGTGCTTTGAGCTTCTTGGCATGTTTAGTGCCTTTGTAGTGGGCCGCAGCCTGGCTCTACAAAGGAGAACAAAATGAACCATGCAATCAGGCTCATTTCTAAACTGGCATTCTCTGTATTAGTACAAATACAGACTACCTTTCAATAATGGGTACCATTCAGAAAACATAGGCAGTGACCGAATTATATAGAGAATGATGCTTAGGAAACAGTGAAAATCATATTCAAACAAGCCCAATATAATAAATATTATGTAATATTATATTACTTTCAGCTCAATATAATAGAGCTGTACTCTACCAAATGTCAAATGCATTCTCTTTATCAGTTTTGCTATTATGAGGTTTTTGCTATCACATAAAGATTCAAAGTCCCAGAGAGCCAGGAGGAAGACATGTTTTTCTTCTGACAGGTCTAGGGTTTATACACTTTCTATTACAAATTTTGCCACACATTTCTGTAGGGAATGGTTTACATCTAACTTTGGAAGCAGGTACTTGTCAAATGAAAAGCAAGGATTGACTATCCAGAAAACCCCATCACCTCAGAACTAACTGAATGCAATGCAGACATGCCCATTTTTGGCTTTTTTTTTAAAAAAAATAATTAGATAGTTTCAGTCCACCTGCTACAAAGATAGTCAGTAAAATTCAAGGTGAGAGGTTTTCAGTGTATGATTCCGTGGCCAAGCCTACCATGTTGCCAGATGTGTTTTGGCTACTTGGCTGAATTCGAATACTTACTAAAGATTTTCACACTACTCTGTAAGAACTTTGAATCACTGTTATACGAAGAGTTCATTGTGATAACTCTTCTATGCATTTATGCTACTTATTTCATGGGGCATTTAAGTATAAAAAGTATCTTATTAAAATGGTGGAGGTGTGTAAATATTCTTCCTGAATAGCTTCTCTAGATATTTACAGCTCTTCTGCAAAACAAGAGCCAATCCTGCAATTCATAAAATTAATGGAACATTACACGCCACAAGATTTCTGCTACCGAACTCCAACCCTGATTTGTAGCAATTCTCTTTTTGGCAACAAACAAGGCCACTAATTCTTCAGGAAAAGACCTGAACTTTAATCATTTTGGAGTCAAAAGCTAAGTATGTTATACAGCAGCATTGTAACTTGTAGTGAAAACAGCAGGAAATAATTATATATGAAACTGAAAGGATCAGCGACATAACAGGACTTCAGTCTTTCGATGTAAGCCAATACTGCTGATATGGGAGAATGCAATATTACCTAGGATGTTAGCATTTTATTTTAACATAATCTTATGGGAAATTTTCTGGGGTGATGCCAGGACATGCTAAGCTAATATTTATATTATAATGAGGTTTACTTATAGTTCTCAGTACTGATGAAAAGTCATTATTCCTGCCTCAACACCTGTAATTTGGATATGAAAAAAGTGAAAGAGAGAGATTTAATCCAATCTAAAAAGTTAGCTCTCTTTTACATGCATCATTCACTTTGGTTGAAACATTGATTTCTGTATCCCTAAAATACAGAAGCTATACTAGGTACCCTTATTGAAAGAACACTGGACGGTGAAGTTATCAGTTAGAAACAACTTGAACAGAAACAGCACAACCATGCAAGTTTTACAGTTCCCAACATGTAACACTAAAACGTACTATAAGCCAAATATGAACAGTTAAGTGATGTTAATTACTGTTAATTTGAAGGACCAATGTCAGGTTAGGATGACGGCATTAAAATGGAACAATACTGTTTATTATGCCACTAATACAACATGTTTATTGCCATGATTTATAGCCATGTATGATTATCTTCTCTAAAAATATTGTCAGCATTCTATTTTATTTTGATCAGTCAGGTCCTGACACTGATATACTTACTTACACTGACTAGTAGTTTACTATTCCACTGCAAGTAAAGCTATCGGATTTTGGCCATACACATTTGATTATTAATTTGGTATTTGTCTGACACACTCTTCCTGTATGTCCATCATTCCCTCAGCTTTCAACACTCCTTGGTAAAGCTCCACAAACATGATGTCAAGAGTGTTTTGTGTATACAGTTATTGCACAATGAGGCCATGCCTGGGAATCTGTGACCTTTACAGTGTTCTGAAATATAGAAACAGAATTTCTTCAAGTAGAAACCCATTGCTTCAATTTACAAATAAAAAATGGCTGCTATGGAAAATTGTCCATTACTCACTTCCCAGACGGCTTCCAGTTTACCACATTCTACTAACAGAAGATTTGTATAGCTTTTTTTTTTATTTCAGAGTGTAAATCTACATTCTTTGTGGGGCTACAAATGCATCTGAGGTTGTTTCAAGATAATCATAGCTGGCAGGTAAATGGTAGTGCTATGTGGTACAGGATAGTTTACTCCATAAGCATCTAACCATCCCCAAATGAGCATACACTCTGAACTGGAACACTACAAAAAATCTGTCATTGTCTTCCACAGCAGGAGGAAGCCAGCAGGAAAAAAAAAAGGAAAATAATTCATGAATATTCTATCCAGTGTGAAAATAGAAAATGTGATAGCAACACCTGACAGAATCATTTCTTAGAAAACTAAAGAGAACCAAATAAGTCTCATTACTAGAATGTCACAGCTACTTAAAGCTTACGTCTAAAAATCAGATTTTAAGACAGAATTATTCCAGAGAGTCATGCAGAAATGTTAAGAAAAATGGGAAGGAAAGGAAGGAATAATTCAGATTTTTTTGTGGAAATTATGATTCAGAACTATGTGAAAAGAGTGAATAAGCAACTACACCTTTCTATGGGGTGGAGAAATCCTGCTGTGATACTCTTTAATATAAAAGTGGCAGAAAAAAGTGAACTGGAAAAGAGTAAAAACACCCTAGATTTGTATTCTGGCTAAAAGGAATGATGCAAAATGTTACAAGATGCACTAGGTGAAATCCTGGACTTATTGAAGTCAGTGTAAATTCTGCCATTGACTTAAGTGGAGGTAGGCTTTTGCCAACAGTGTATTTTAAAAGGACTATTGCCTGGTTTAATTGCCAATTAACTGTAGAGGCCCCTTGTCCTTGGGAAATTGTATTGTTTTACTTTTACTTAAACCAGTAGTTCCAACATACTAAATTGATTCCGTGTAATAGTATGGGAAGAAGCTCCTCTACTACCACAGAGTATTTTGTGATTTTCTCTCTCTCGCTCGCTCCCCTCCAAAAAGGCAGTTACTTTTTTAAGTTACTTAAAATTAAAGCCTGTTTCCCACCACAAGTTCAGTCTCTATGAACTATATAAATACGGTTGAATATATCTTTCCTTTTTGATGACTTCATTATTTGATAACTATCACCACTCTTGGCATTGTAAAGCTATGCCTCTCTCACATCATGGGCAACCCAATCAGTGATGGGGTGCATCATTAGATGCATAAGAAATATTACACTACCCTTTAAGACATTATGCATTTTATACCAGCAAACTGAAACACTTTAAATTTCTAGGTTGTACCCAAAGTTAGATATCTATGCATCTTTAAATTAAGTTTTAAAGCTCCAATCCTATGTGTAATCAAATGATCAGGACAAACTGAAGAAATGAGCTGAGGAAAATAGGATGAAATTGAATAAGGGCAAATGCAAAGTACTCCATTTAGGAAGAAACAATTAGTTGTATACATATACAATGGGAAATGACTATCCAGGCAGAATTACTGTACAAAGGGATTAAAGGGTCATAGAGGACCACAAGCTAAATATGAGTCAATAGTGTAACACTGTTGGGAAAAAAAGCAAAGATCATTTTAGAATGTATTAACAGGAGGGTGTAAACAGAACACAAAAAGTAATTCTTCCTCTCTACTCTATGCTGTTTAGTCCTCGGCTGAAGTATTATGTCCTGTTCCTGGGTGACATTTCAGGAAAGAGGTGAACAAATTGGAAAAAGTTCAGAGAAGAGCAACAAAAATAATTAGAAGTCTAGATAACATATCCTATGAGGGAAAATTGAAAGAATTGGTTTTGTTTAGTCTGGAAAAGAGAATACTGACAGATGATATAACAGCTTTCAAGTATCTACAAGGTTGTTTACAAGGAGGAGGGAGAAAAATTATTCATTTTAGCATCTCATGATAGGTCAAGAAGAAATGGGCTTAAATTGCAGCAAGGGAGGGTTAGGTTGGACATTAAGAAAAACTTCCTGTCAGGGTGAATAAACATGGAATTGCTTAGGGAGGTTGTGGAAGCTGTAGATTTGTAAAAGCTGTAGATTTGTAAATTGGAGATTTGTAAAAGCAAGTTAGACAATCTCCTGTCAAGGATGGTTTAGATCAGGCATGTCAAAAGGCCTCTGGAAGGCCACATGCAGCCCGATCTAAATTTTTTGCGGCCCGCCACTCTGGGGAAAGGAGGAGCCATTAGGTTGGGGGAGAGGAGCAGCTGGGAGTACCTGGTTCTGGGAGAGGGGAGACTCATTGGGTTAGAGGGGGTGTGTGCCTGGCTCTGGGGGAAGGATAAGGCATTGGGTTAGAGTGAGGGGGGCTCTGAGGGAGTGGAGGGGGATTGGGTTAGAACGGTGGTATGGGAATGCCCAGCTCTGGGGGAGAGGAGAGGGATATTTTGTTAACAATTTGTTTTTTATTTATGTATTCCCATATAAAATCACAAAATCACAAAATGTATATTAATTTTATATTTAAAAAATCAGTTTTTGCAACTGCATGAATATTATATGTTTATGCAAAATCTCAGACTTACAAAGTATCTGAAATTCTCACAGAAGCCTGTTCTATTTGATTAACCACAGTGTACACTATTTTTTATTTCAACAAAACAAATTATGTATCATATAAAAAATTAAAAAGTACCTTAAATTTTTATTTAAATTAAAAATAATTCTATATGGGCAAATAACACTTTCACACATCAAATTATTGTATTATATTAAAACAAAACCTGAAAAATTATAAACTATACCTAAAACCTAAATAATCATGACTTTCCAATAGAATTACATTTTCTTTGCTGGCCCTGAAAGCTATCAGTTTTCCTTTGTGAGGCACTCAGCAGGCTTTGAGTTTGACATGCATGGTCTAGATAGTGTTTGGTCCTGCCGTGAGAGAAGGAGACTGGACTTGATGACCTCTCAAGGTTCCTTCAAGTCCTATGATTTTATCTTTCTATGATAACTTTTCAAATTTCTATATGAACAGTTAAGTATTTTGTTCTTTTTATTGAATTGCACTACAATTATCATAAAAGTATTGCATTACCAAGCAAGTGAGCAATGGGAAAGAGATGAAATATTTTAAACAATCTAGAAATCAGTATCGTCTTAGAATTACATTATGTCCACCATGAAGTCCTTAAGAGAAACCCTCTGAATCTAAGTAGCTGGTTACATATGTAAGTCATATGCCATTGCAGTTAAGTTCTTTAGGTTTCAATCCAACAAAGACTTAGGCACATGCTTAATTTATGTCCTGTGAGCAGGCCCAGATTAAGTCACGCAGAGGCACAGTAGCTACTGCCCTATGGCCTCACTCCTGGGGTCATGATTCTATCGACATTTTTACTTTAATTAAAATAGTCTATTTCATTAATTCCTCCCCTGTTCTTACTGTCTTTTCACTCAGCACCATTACACCTGCCATTGATGCGCGCCTCCTTCTTGTTTCCTGCCATATTCCCCTTCCCATCTATGACCCATCCCCTTCCCTTTGCTTATCCCTGTAGTTTAGCTAAGGCTAGCGAGGCTAGCTAAACCTTTCCTAACAAAATCCAACCCAAAGAAGAGTAATTAAAAATATCATGGGGATAAGATGCCATTTGTTACTATCACCCTAATTGCTCGGTTTGTAAATTCTAGACTTTCCCCCGCAACCCTGAGTCTGTCTTCTCTATTTAGAATGGAAGGATTTTTGAGTCTGAGACTGTCTGTAGTGAGCCCTGGGTGTTCTGATAATATATACAATAAACAATAAGAAGAGCTGTCTGCCTGAGTCTGCAGAAAACCTAACACAATACCTCTGTAGTCAAGTTCAACCCTTTGAGATATTGACTTCAAGATGCATGGCTCTGGGGACTTCAATTACACTACCCAACAGAGGACTCTGTGTGTGTGCCAGGAAAAGAGAGCAGAAGTCCTGGCCTATCAACCAAGCAGTTACATATTCATTGCTGAGGTAGATACTGGGTCCCCACTTCACGGCCACCATGCATATCTAAAGAAGAAGTTGCTTCTGTCACTTCCGGTGTGGAGAACATGCCCCTTTCCTTATGTTTTTGAACTGGGAGAGGGCCAGCTATCCCACGCCCTCTGAAGGTACAAGGTATATCTAGGGAGTGACTGGGGAACCAAAGACCTTATCACTTCTGGATCCTGCTTCCATCAAAATCCAAAGTGGTTTAGTCATCATCAGAAATTTTTAAGAGCAGATTAGTCAAACACCTGTCAGGGATGTTCTAGATGGTGATTGGTTCTGCCATTAGCATAGGTGGATTGGATGGGGTGACTTCTCCAGAAATTGAACCAGGTACCCTTTAAAGCTAAAAGCACAAGCAGCTAAACCTTGAGCTCCAGCTCTGAGGCTACGGTTGAAACAAATATCTACAATTCATACACTGAAGGAAACCTGCCACATACTCAGCAGTCTGACACACAAAAACAGGGGGGAGGAGGGAGAGTTTGCAGGGTGAAATGGTAGAAAACCTTCATTGAAATATGGTATAATTTTTCTACAAATGGTGTCTGATTCTCATCAAAGACTCTCCTACATTTAGTAAACAGTTGACGCTAATGGCACAGATGGAGGCAATTTGCAGCCCTTCACATACCACAACACAAGTCACCACCCTTCACTGTGCCACTCCACTGGTCCTGACTGTGAAACTCTTCTGCCCCTTTGGGCAGTAGATCAGACCGGTCACCATGGAGAGGAGATATGCACTGACCCCCATAGTGTAGCTGCCTAAAACTTGCCATTTAAAACAATTTTTTTGTAATATTTTTTGAAGAACTCCACTGCCTCAGGGATTTGCAGCAGGACCTTGATGTTTGGCAGAAGGCATGAGGAGATTGCTTTTTGCTGTTCCTTTGAAAATCCATCTGATTTGGCCAAATTACAAAAGGCCAAAAATCATCATAGCCCATCTGGTTTTCACAAACCAGTTTGCTTTTAACTTTCTGAGAAGGTATGTGCACCCTGGAATACAGTTCCAGTTCCACAGACAACCTAACCTGGCAGTTTCTAAATTCTGAATGCTTGGATTTCCCTGCAGCAAAGGATTTTGCCTTCCTTTTAATTCAGTTATTTTGCTTGTAATTATGTACTGTATGTGTTATGTCGCAGTTTACCATTTATTATTCCCTTCACCATCTATTATTTATGTGTAAAGCTGGGTCAAGTTTAATCCAGCCCCCTGGAGGACTTCATGTGCTGTCATTCAAGGTAACAGGAACTATATTTCTGTTAACCTATTGTGTGACATCATTAACCATAACTCTTAGGCTACGTCTATATGGAGCAGTTTTGCGCAAGAAATATACAAATGAGGCAAAGCATGGGATATTGCCATACCTCATTTGCATAATTAATGAGTGGCCGCTTTTGGAGCAAAAACCCCTTTTGCGCAAGAGCCATTCTTCTGAATTTTTTTTCAGGAAGAATGGCTCTTGCGCAAAAGAGAGTTTTGCGCAAAAAGGAGCTGTGTAGACGGCAAAAGTCTCTTGCGCAAAAAGCAGCCGCTCATTAATTATGCAAATGAGGTGCAGCAATACACCATGCTTCACCTCATTTGCATATTTCTTGCGCAAAACAGCGCAGTATAGATGTAGCCTTAGGGTTTCAGCAAAATGGGTTTGTTTTTTGTTTGGGTTGAGAAGACCATCACACTCTCCAAACCAACTTATGAGTAGGGGTATGTCTACACTACAAAGTTAATTCGAACTAACAGCCATTAGTTCAAATTAACTTTCATAGGCACTACACATACAAACCGCTAGTTCGAACTTAATTCGAACTAGCGGAGCGCTTAATTCAAACTAGGTAAACCACATTCTACGAGGACTAACACTTAGTTCGAATTAAGTAGTTCGAATTAAGGGCTGCGTAGCCACTTAATTCGAACTAGTGGGAGGCTAGCCCTTCCCAGCTTGCCCTGGTGGCCACTCTGGGCACAACCAGGGAAATTCTTCTGCCTTCCTCCCGGCCCCAGAGCCCTTAAAGGGGCACAGTCTGGCTGCGGTGCCCGTGCCAGGTGCAAGCCTGCCAACACCCAGCCAGCAGACCCTGCACCTGGCATGGCATGAGCCAGCCACCCACTGCAACCCAGCCCTCCGCCTCTTCCCGGGACCAGGCTGGCAGCTCCCAGGAGCCTGCCCGGGGCCGCAAGAGATGGACGCCCACATGGTCTAGTGCGGAGATCGTGGACCTCATCCAGGTTTGGGGGGAGGTCTCCAACGTCCACGACCTCCGCACTAGGCACAGGAAAGTGGCAGTCTAGGGCAGGATAGCTGCCAGCCTGGACACCAAAGGCCACATGCAAACCCAGGAGCAGGTTTGCATAAAAATCAAGGTGGTCCAGTGAGACTCCCGACCCTGAGCCCTGAGCTTAGAACATAAGAATGGCCGTACTGGGTCAGACCAAAGGTCCATCTAGCCCAGTAGCCTGTCTGCCGACAGCGGCCAACACTAGGTACCCTGGAGGAGATGGACCAAAGACAATGACCAAGCCATTTGTCTCATGCCATCCATCTCCAGCCTTCCACAAACAGAGGCCAGGGACACCATTTCTACCCCCTGGCTAATACCACTCCATGGACCCAACCTCCATGACTTTATCTAACTTCTCTTTAAACTCTGTTCTAGTTCTAGCCTTCACAGCCTCCTGCAGCAAGGAGTTCCACAGGTTGACTATTTGCTTTGTGAAGAAGAACTTTCTTTTATTAGTTTGAAGCCTGCTACCCATTCATTTCATTTGGTGTCCTCTAGTCCTTCTATTATGGGAACTAATGAAGAACTTTTCTTTATGCACCCTCTCCACACCACTCATGATTTTATAGATCTCTATCATATCCCCCCTCAGTCTCCTCTTTTCTAAGCTGAGAAGTCCCAGTCTCTTTAGCCTCTCTTCGTATGGGACCTGTTCCAAACCCCTGATCATTTTAGTTGCCCTCTTCTGAACCCTTTCCAAGGCCAAAATATCTTTTCTGGGGTGAGGAGATCACATCTGTACATAGTACTGAAGATATGGTGTACCATAGTTTTATACTTCCCCTCCTCCTTCTTCCCCTGGCTTCCCCCTTCCAGCTCCCTCCTCCCAGGTTTCCCCCTCCCCTATCCCACCCTCTCTCTTCCCCTCTCCCACCTCCTTTTCCCAGTCTCCCCAGAGGCTAATCCCCCCCTCCAGTTTTGTTAAATAAACAGTTCTATTTTTGAACACACATGTCCTTTATTTTGTACATCAGGAAGGGGGGCTAGGGAGGGGTAAGTGGAAGGAGGTGAGGGAGGAATGGGGTACGAGCCCCCGATGGGGAGGACTGGGGTGGCTCTGTGGGCTCCTCGGGGTGGAAGCTCTCCTGCACCCCCCCGATTGAGCCCCCCAGATGGCAGCCTGCGGCAAGTGCAGCTGGGCCGATGGCCAAGTGCTGTGATGTGCCGAGTGTGGGCAGTCAGGGCACTCCAAGCCAGGACTGCTTTGCTGTCCCTCATCGAGGTAGACAAGCAAGCGGGGAACCCTGAGAACTGTCTGTCCGGGGTGGGGGTTGGGTCCCTTTAAGCAAAGCCCTCGGCTAGCCTGAGACAGCAGCTCCATGCTCTAAGTCCTAACCTGATGCCCTGCCGGCACTGCTTCTGGATAGCCTTAACTTTGGTTCAGGGTCCACTCAATGTGGACATGCTAGTTCGAATTAGCAAAATGCTAATTCGAACTAGTTTTTAGGTCTACATGCACTAATTCGAATTAGCTTAGTTCGAATTAACTAATGCAAATTAAGTTAGTTGGAATTAGTGCTGTAGTGTAGGCATACCCATGGAGACTATATTAGAGACTAGCATTAACACATAAATGTCTATAATCTAACTAGTAATGTGCTGATTAATTGGTTGGCAAAAAGCTTCAAGAACAAATGAAATTCACTTGATGTCGCCACTGAGATGAATCAAGCAAGAGTTCCAGAATGCTTGTCAAGACCTGTATTCCATTTGTGTGCTTCACATGATAAGCCCAGAGCCACAGATAGTAGGGGGACATAATGGGGGCAATTGCCATGGAACCCAGTGATTTAAAAGGGCCTGAGGCACTAGGCTTCCATCACCACTACTGTGGCAGCAGCAGCAGGCGTCCCGGACCCTTTAAATTGCTACTGGAACTCCGCATGGAGTGGTTTGGATGGTGTGGAGAGTGGGTGGGGGAGGCTTATCTCCCAACAGCGTGGCCAGGAGTGGAAGGGGCAGAGCTGACCATCCTCCACCGTACCTAGGATTCAGCGAAGTCTGTCACCATTCCGGATTAAGCCACATTTAATGCCTAATATAAAATGTATATATTGCTATTTTGAACTGAGAACTGGAGCAACAGGATATATGCCATTATATAACAATCTTTTCCATAATTGTAAAGACAGCCACACATGTTTTGTTCATTATGTTAATAAATATCAACTGAATGAGGTGCTATTAATGGCAGCCTCGGTACATTTCAGTTGGGGCATACAATTAAACTACAAAACAGGAGAAAAAACAAAAACTTCCACATTATTGTGACATAAAACAGGGTAGTGGTTTACTTAATAACAGGCTTAATAGCCTCAAAGTTATCAACTTTCCGATTGTTTGTTTCCATAGCGTGTTTATTTAAATATATGGTAAGTGCGGCTGATTCTAAAATAAATCCACAATAGCAATTGCTCTAGGATAAAGATCAGAGTATAATGCCCAATCTTGGCTGCAAAGAGAATCGGAGCCACTGAAATAAAGCCTGTATCTTTCTGGGTGTCAATTTGCCACAAGTGGAGATCCTTGCCTCTGCAGTTCACAATTGCAGTTGCAGCAAAAATAGTTCAGGGCCAGGACTGGTGACGGACTTCACTTGGCCCTGGGCAATGTGTGTGTGTTGGGGGAAGGGGTTAGCTCAGAGCCACCAGAAAGGGCATGGCATTGGGCTAAAGGGGTAGAGCTAGAGGCAGCCAGACCTCAGCACCACCTGGATCTCACCATTCCTCCCCCATTCAGCCCTCTGCACCAGCCACACCATACTGCACAGAGCTCTGGTGGCCATTTAAAGGGCCCAAGATTCTGCCATGTTAGTGGCAGCAGCAGCCCAGAGCACTGTTTAAACTGCCCCCCCTTCAATCCGCGGCTCTGTTGAGATTTACCTCGCCTGAGCCCCTTAGTTCTTCACATTGAGTACTTGGACATTTTATTCTCCCTGGATTCCTCTTGTGCACTAAAACTAAAGGAAACTTGAGTGGGTGAGTTTTTAGTGTAGCTAATTTGAGGGTTTTCACCTGGTTTCTGTTGCTAGGGAAACCACTTCTTTTGTCTACTTGCCTTCAAAACAATGGTCTGACAGAATTCCAGATCTTAGGTCCCTAATTTAGTCAGCACATCAGACAAAAAAGTGGTGAGTGGGATCTAAAAATAATGTGAGAAACTTAACCTAAAAATAGGAAAGGCCAAAAAATGCATATTTGAATTTCTGCTTTATTTTATATTTGAAGAAGTAATTTGGAATTAAGGACAAGCTAGTTCCTCTCCAAAGGAAGAATATAGTAACTGAAGGTATTTCCCCTGTTTTTGTGATATATACACATGAACAGAAAAGACATGGGCTAAGACATGGAGCAGTGACCTTAAATTGAAGCAAGGGAGGTTTAGGTTAGACATTAAAAAAACTTCCTGTCAGGGTGGTTAAAGACTGGGATAAATTGCCTTAGGGGCTTTGTGGACTCTCCATCACTGGAGATATTTAAGAGCAGATTGGATAGAATATCTATCAGGGATGAGACAGTGCTTGGTTCTGTTCTGAGGGCAGGGGATTAGATTTGATGACTTTCAGGGTCCCTTCCAGTTCTAGTAATCTTTGAGTCTATGATTTTATTTTTGTATTGTGGAGTATTTATAGTTGCTGAAATATTCCAAGTTTAAAAATTTTAACCACTTATTTTCCTACACGTTGATTTGATTGGAGGGGGGAATCCTGAACATTGTCTATGAGCGTTTTCTGTTTTTTTCTTCCTGTTAGAGAGCTGACTGAAGATTTCTGATTGTGTTTACAATGATGGGGTGTGTGTGGATATCCCATGAAAAACATATTTTCAAGTCGGGGGGAGGGTTCATCTTTATTTAGGTTATATTTACTATATAATAAAAAACCCTTGGAGGCATCTCTCAGAGCCCAGCAGTGGGGCCATTTCAGATTTTGGTAGGGCAAATGTGTCAGGCAACTTTAACCATGATTCAAAGGACAACTTAGACATTAGCAGAGAGTAGCACTGTCTAACTCCTACATTTAAAAAGAGAATTCAATAAATGTCAGACCCACTCAGCTCTAATGTTGTCACATCTTATGTCAACTGCCTTAAGGGACACTTCTTAGGATTAAAATTTTAATATATATTGTGACTTTTTACTAACCGTTGAATAGAACAATTGAATCAATCTAGATGACTTTCTATCACTTTGTTGCATTTCACCAAGCATAGAACAGATCATTGAACTTTTGAAAACATTGTGCCAGGGCAAGGCCCTGTGAGTTTATACTGCACCTGCTTGGGGCTCTAGAAGTGTTACTCTACTAGAAATAATATAAACTAGAAATTGACCTTAAAAGGGAATGAAACTGAAACTTTCAAGTCACTTTTTATAGTATTGCCAAACCCAAATGTACAAAAACCATGAGTCAGGCCCACCAAAAATCATTAGATGGGCTTTCAAATCATGCGATTATGTAAAAAACATAGAGTTGGTGTTCTTTTTCTTTGCCTTCAGCTTTTTGAGCCTTTAGGGTGCACTACGGAGGACAAGGGAGGGCTCACATTTTGAAGCTCTCTCTACAGCCCCAACGGCTAGAAACTTCATTTTTGTTTAAAAATGAAGGCTGAAATCATCACATCACCACTTGACTCCAGGAACTGGGACTTTGAGGAAAACAATCATTATCATGAGACTTGTGACAAAATCATGAGAGCTGGCTAGTTACTTTCCAGAAGGCTCTTAATCACAGCCCTATAGTGACTGAGTTGCAGTTCTCATAGAAGAATATTTAAAACCAAACACCAAGAAAATTCCATAATTAAAGTTGAGGAAAAAATTAGACTATCTCAGGACCACTAGAGGCAAGAAGGAAGATAAGCAGGCACAGGAGCTCTGGGCATCTCTTTGACTTAAAAGGAAGTAGGAGGATCAGATTCTTTTGTTCCTAATTAAGTAAAACATCTATTGCCATTAGTGCCTCCACTGACAGATATTAACATATGCTCAATATGCTTCATACTTAAATATCTGAGCCATCTTATTCAGGAGAAATAGGTGAGACATTGTGAGGCACTCAGACACTATGGTGATGGGGCCACACAAATATGCCTGGTAGAGGGGGAAACTCTCTATACCACTGCTGCCATTCTCTGGGTTTTGCCCCCTTCTTTTAACCTATGCTCCTCAAATCTTCCTCTTTTCTGAATGTAACCTGTATTTCTTCAGAGTCTACTTCATTCTCTCTCCAGCACTCCCACCCCCTGCAGAGAGGTCCCTGTTTTACATGCAATTACCAGCTCTTTCTTATCTTAATCACCTGGCCTCTCTTTGTAAACAAAACACTGACTTCCTGCCCCAGAGGCGCCTCTCCACTGCAGAGCTCACATTCTATGCTAAGCCCCATGCTGCAGTTAGGAGCTCTGCCTGGAAGCCCACCTCCTGTATGACAGTCAGTGCAGCCCCCTCTTACCTGCACCACCCACACCTCCACACATGGGGACTCTGGAGCCCAACCTGAACCCAACCATCTATAGTGCAGCCCAAGAGCCACGAGCCCAACGGCTTTCTATGGCTGTGAGATTTGCCACCATAGGTTTCATATTCTCCTACAGTCATGGAGGCCTGCCAACAGGGGAGCAAAGTGGGCAACTGCCTGGGGCCTGGCAATTCAAAGGGGCCTGGAGCCCTGGTCTCTTTAAATCATCGCTGGAGAAGGTGGTCCAGGTCCTGCTGAGGGCCAACTGCCCCACCCCATTCACCCAAGGCCCCACCCCTTCCAGGATCATGGAGTCACCCCCCACCTTGTCCAGAGGCTCCACAAGTCTGTTGGCTTGCCTGCAGACATACTCTTAGACTATGTCTACACTGCAGGCTTCTTGCACAAGAACTGTTTTGTGCAAGAGTTCTTGCACAAAAGGTCTTGCGCAAGAACACGTCCACACTGCCATGTGCTTTTGCGCAAGAGATGTTCTTTTCCGCAAGAGCATCCATGGCAGTGTGGATGCTCTCTTGCGCAAGAAAGCTCTGATGGCCATTTTAGCCATAGGGGTTTCTTGTGCAAGAAACCCCTGTTGCCTGTCCACACTGCCTTCTTGTGCAAGAGCTCTTGCGCAAGAGGGCTTATTCCTCGGGAGGAGAGGAATAACTCTTGCACAAGAAGCTCTCTCTTCCGATGCTTTACTCTAAATTTACGTGCCCAACAACATGCATGCAATGTAGATGCTCCACACGTTTTTGAGCAAGAACAGCCTGCAGTGTAGATGTAGCCTTAGTGTGTAGAAATGCCACAAATAAGATTTGTGAATGCTATCTCCCAGGATAGTCATCTCTGTGTTTAGTCCTCTGCAGGATCAAATGCTCCTTTGGGTAAAATCCAATCTCCTTTTCTGTTGCCCTGGAGGGAATAAAGTGCTTCAAAAGTCTGTTCCCTGCATTCCTGTTAGGCACAGGACTGAAGGGTCTGATGTTGTATGAATCCTTCAATCCTCCGCAAATGCCAATAGGAAACAGAGTCTCTGAGCTGCAACAGCCTCTACAGTTTCTAGGCACACAACAATTACCATACCAGATGAGCCCTAGACTAGTAGGGCTGCTTGGACCAATATCCTGTCTTGAAAAGTACCCACTGCCAGGTGCTTAACGGGAAGCTTTCAAATACAGTGCAGTAGTGTTTGGAATAATCTGACCAGAGAAAAAGTTTCCTACTAGCCCCCAGTAATTCAGGATGGCCTATTCTCTAAAGTATGAGGTTTCCTATCCCACAATGCCTCCACGGGGAGTGTTTTTTTATTCCAGAATGTCTCCCAAGAGTCCCTGGGCTGTGGACATGTGCCTTTTTGTATCAAAAAATGTTGACGTAATCTACAGTCAGCAATACAGCTGGAATACACACACATTGTTGTTCCTTTACTGTGACATCGATTGGTAGCAAACTCTGTTGCCTACAGCACTTCTCGGTGGGACAAATTCAGAGGTATAATCAGGAGATTCCCTCTCCCCACACCCATGAATAAATGTAATTTTTAATTGTGAAAATTTGTCAATGTGAAAATAATAAATGATTAATCCTAGTATTAATTTTAACTGCATGTATTTATGGAAAATAAATACCTTAATGATATAGATGAGTATTACTGCAATAAGGAAGTGGCTCCCTGTAACTTTTTCCTTAATACCTAGCTAAATTTTGTTGAACAAGATACAGATGTTTTCAGAAGAGCAGTCAAAATACATAGGAGAAATAAACAGTGATTGTATAAGAGGAGCCCTAAACAACATGGACATTTCTGATGCTCCAGTTCTGGCATAAACTGAACATGAGTGGACCCCTGCACCTATGCAAAGTCCCCACTGAAATCAATGGGATGCCAAGGATCTCTCGCTGCCTACTACACTGCATTATCAGGACCTTTGACAGGAATCCCCATTTATAAAACTATCACACAGATATGTTCATCACCTAAAACACAAAATTATCTATAATATTAATGTTCATTTTGTGGTAATACTTAGGTATAGTCCAAAGAAGCTTTATTAAAGGCCTACATTTTAAGGGATCTGAGTTCTGTGCAGTGGCAGAAAAATGCATTTGCAATAAAACACAGGCTTGTATACTATTATCAGTATAAAGGGTCTGCGATGGGGAGAGCGTACCCCGCACTGAAGGGGGGGGCTAAGACTCTGTGGGCAGAGGAATTCTCGCCCCTTTTCCCAGACTGGGCATGCTCCAAAGTGCTGGAGCAGTATAAGAGGCAGTGGAGTCGGGGGTGGTAGAGGGGGCTGGTGCCAGAGGGAAAGGAGCCCAGGCTGGAGCTCCTGAGTCGCCGCTGCAGCAGCCGCTGCAGCCACAGCTGCCCCAGGAGTAGCAACCTCAACAGCAGCTGCTTCAGCCGCAGCCCCAGCCAGGGAGGCTGGACACAAGGGCCGGACATGCTGAGCAGTGCCTGGAGAGCTGAACGGAGCACTGGGGATGGTAGGCAGGGGCCCAGGGAAAGGATTGTTCCCCGGGGGCTCAGCGCACTTTGGCAGGAATCACCGCTGAGCAGGCAGTGAAAGTCTCCACTGCCAACTGGGCCCTGGGCTGGGAGCCAGTGGAGAGGAAGGGCCTGGGTCCCCTACCTCCCCACCCCTGGTACCCTGCTCCCTAACGGCTTGGGGAGACCTACCTGAGGACTAGGCCTCTAGGCCAGAGTAACTCTGAGGGTATGTCTACACTACCCCCCTAGTTCGAACTAGGGGGGTAGTGTAGACATACCCTGAGAGAGAGGAGTGTGTTTGGGACTAAGCCTGTAGGGCTGTATTTACCCTGGTTGGAGGGCATTATACTTTGGGACTAGGACTGCAGGGCCATATGTACCCTGCGAAAAAGGGGCATTGCCCCAACTTTGGGGGCATCCTGACCGTCAACGGGACCAGCACCTCAACAGGGTCAAAATATTCAGCAATTGAGCACTCCTTGTTCTCTTGGCTATCAGTTGGATTCACGTAGGAAACCAATGCTTGCAGCTTTTATATGCTGACTTTAATGATAGACTTCTATGGCATGACTGTTAACAATACAGTTATATTTCTTATGCTGTGCTACATTCTTCCTTCTGCAAAGTGTTCTTACCCTAAAATATGAAAATCTTTGTTCAAAAATTTCAAATACATAAATCTAAACAAATATCAACCTACAGGGCACAGGATTAACTTTAAACAAAAGAATAGTCCCACTTAAATCAATAGCTGCTTAAGGGTTGGAAGGATCAGGGACTAAGAGATGTGTTAAATGTGCTAAACTTGAAGATGAGTCACACTGGTTTTGCTGTTTCTTATCTCCTTGCATCAAACACAATTTACTGGACTCAGTACAGATGCAATTCTATTGCCTCAAAGATGAGCTAATAAATCTGGAATCATAATATATCAAAATCTTCTGCAAGGGTGAGTTAGAGATAGCAAGATAAAGGAGGTGAGTTTTGCTTTGCAACACTCTACAGATTCTTAATTGCAATGGTATTACCCCTCTGTGGCATTGCAGAGGGGATTGGCTGCCCCTGCCTCCCAGCTCCAGTTCCTGAGATTAGTGGAAATTTTGAAAAAACAATGTAATTGAAAGTGGGTCAAGATGGGTATAATTCAAAACCCCTTTTCCCCACAAACACAATGGTACCAAACTGGACAAGCTTAGAACAGTTACACAGCTATGTACCTGGGAAAATGTTTATAAATCAATTTTTAAAAATGGTACTTTAACACAGGGATGCACTGCTTACATGTCAAAAAAGATAATGATCTTTGGTCATCCCAGAGAAGTTATCCTTGGCATGGCTGACTGAAATCATTTATTTACCAAAGCCATTATTAGTGTCACCTCTGTTTTGGGCACCACAGCTGAACACATCACACTGATTCTTGTCCATACTACTTTTGCACATCTTTGCACAGAGAAGGCTTCTAACTAACCATTTGCAGTGTGGCGAGCTTTTGACCTTTGCATCAGAGCATTAGATTAGCTGAAGGACTGATTTGGGATTCCATGATGTTTCAGACATAGTTGGTGAGATCGATCCATCCTCCAAGATTCATCCTGCTGCTAGAAAATTGCTCTTTCTTGAGATTTAACAGGATCTGATGAGTCTAGATGGTACTTGGTTACTTCTGGAGAAGTCATCACAGCCACACTTAACATTTCATTAGAAATTTGATGGAGTTCTGGGATTATCAGAAAAACCCAGGAAAGAGTATTCAGATACTGTTTTATGTAAACCAACCTCCTCACTTGCCACCAACTTTCATTGCTTTGTTTTCATATTCTAGGGCTTCATCTAAACCAAGTGAATTGGTAAACTTTTAACAGTAGATAGAGGTAAAGATCAGGGAGCATCAAGGACCTTTTTGGGGACCTGTCTTGTTCAGCATATTCATCAATTATCAGGAAAAGGGGTTAATAGTGAGGTGGCAACATTTGCAGATAATACAAAGCTACACAAGATAGTTAAGTCCAATGCTGACTGTGAAGAGTCACAAAGGGAGTTTCACGGGTGACTGGGCAAAAAAACAGCAGGTGAAATTCAGTATTAATAAAGTACAAACTATTGCACATCAAAAAACACAATTCCAACTATACACTCAAAATGTTTGTGTCTAAATTAGCTGTTACCGCTCAATGTGGCTTCATTGTAGAAAGGTCTGTAAAATGTCTGCTCAATGTGAAACATCAGTCAAAAAGTGGTCAAATAATTTGCTATGGTTTTTGGAATGCATTGTTACACCAAAAACCAAGAATATGCAGCACTTTAAAGACTCAGAAGTGGGTCTGGCCCGCGAGAGCTCATCACCTAATAAACCATCTTGTTAGTCTTTAAAGTGCTGCATAGTCCTGTCTTTTGTTTCAGTTAGATCAGACTAACACGGCTGCATCTCGATCACTATTGTTACACCAACTACTTATAGTGGTAGATTAGAACATAATGGCTGTGTATACATTGGAAACCTGCCTTTCACTGAAGTACTCCTACATGAAACTGCAGTATAATGGTGCCTTTGCTTAATGTCATACTTGCTGCTGCTGAAGTTGCTGCACCCCCTGATGTACCGCTTAAAGTAGAAGTACAGGTCACACAGTATTATTTTTTTCAGGTTTGGCATCTGCTATGCAACCCTGAAATTCCCAAGATGAAATGCTTTTCTATAAAAATGTAACAGCTGCAAACAGTCTTCACATTATTGTTGATATCAGCACTTTTTCCCACTTGTGAGAGCACCATGTCTTTTCCAGCTTTATGGTATGTACTGTAATTCATTTCTGTAGATAGCCTTGCTAAAATCTATGTCCACATCCAATACTAGTTTGTCTTCAATAAGTGTTTTAAGAACCTTTCTGCTAAGCCGTTATTCCTCTTCGATCATGTTCAAAGCACATATTTTCTGTATTTAGCCCCTGCATCACCCATTGCTATCACCGTCCCATCTGTTAGAGCCTGTTAGAGGTATTTAATGAATTCCAGCCAAGTTACACAGTTTACAGTAATAACATTGGTACAGGTTTAACCTCTCTAGTCTGGCACTCTCTGGTCTGGCAACATCTGTGGTTTGGCATGAGAAGGACAGAAGGAGGGCAGGAAAAAGCTGCCAGAGGGTCCCTGATCTTGGACCTAAAGTAGTGGATGCGCCAGGGCCCCTCCCCTTCCCACCTGGCATCACACCCTAGCCACAATAAGGCATGACCTTTATGGACAGTGGCTTTCCCCTGAGGTGAGGGGCTAGACTGAGGCTGCAGTTGGCTACTGTAGCAGGCACAAAGCTGTGGACTGCTAGTACCCCCAGAAGTGGGGTGAGAAACCAGTGTGGTGGGCACTGCCAGAGGGCAGTGTCCTGAAGAGGATGTCATGATCCAGAGAGCAGCATGTGTCCAGAAGAGTGTGGAGAGAGCATGTAGTGGCAATGGGTGCGACACTGGCCAGAAGGGGACACCCTGCTGAAGACAGAACTAATTCCCAGCGTGATCAGCAAGAGGTGCCACACCAGTGAGTAATGACAGTATTACAGGGATCAATGGGCAGACAAAGAGTACAGAGTAAAAACAAGGATTTTGTGATTGTAATTAATTATGATACGTAATGCATGTCATGTAACCACATTCATACTATTTGCAGATGGATTTCAGTAATTTCTGGCTGAATGCTCAATTCTTGACCAGTGCCTCATTACAATTCTTTTGACATAATAATGCTTATCAATAATACCACTGAAACACTTATTTAATTTAATTGATTAATTCATTTAGCCAAAGAGAGCACATTAACTTGAAGTACTCCTTCCATTTTTGGTAATCTCTAACTTTAAAAAAATTAATCAGTTTGGACCTCCCAAAACTAGGATTTCCTCACCTGGTAACATGCATGGTCCAGCAGGACCATGGGTATTCCTGGATCAGGGAGTCCTGTCTGGGACCCCCAGTGGCAAGAGGGCTGGCAGCTTGGAGCTTGGCGGGACTGGGGCTGGGACCAGGGATGTGGCAGTCGCGGTAGCGGGGTTGGAGCTAGAGACACTGAAGCCCATTGGATATGGAGAGCAGGTTGGGCGGATAGCAGGGAGGGAACGTGGTCTGGGAAGCCGGTAGCAGGGGACCTCCTCTGGCCTGGCAAATTACTTTACTCGGGACCAGTCAGGTCCTGAGGGTGCCGGGCCAGAGAGGTCCAGCCTGTATTATGTTCTGTGCATTCATTAGTAAGATGGTATTCTCAGTCAAGGAACACTGGTTACTACGGGAGGGCTGAATATTTGACACTCCCGTGTTAAATTATAATTTTAAAAAATTTATTTACAATATTTTCTTGGATATATATCGACAATTGTTCTAGGTTTTTCATGTGTGTTACTGTTGTGTTCATGGGAGAAAGGACGTCTGAATGATAACCAACTCGTTCCATTTCTGACAACATTGGATTATCACAATTTTCACCAGTGAGGGGACCTGGGACTGGGAATGAGAAGGCAGTGAGTCCCTGCCAACTGCAGCAGGTGACACCTTTGAAGTTATAATTCTGATGATTTTTACAAATCAGATAACAACTCCTTACCTTGCTATCACTAATTTATCCTTGGAATTTCACCTACTGCCAGACTAAATGGGTGCTTTTGGCCTTAATTTATGAATTCCCCTCACTCCCTTGTGTTTTTATGTTTATTTTTTACCTAGACTGGGATTTTCAAACTATTAGGTACCCACATCTCATTGCATTTGAGCCCAAGCTTGCAAAGTGTTTGGGAGCAAGGAGCTTGTCTTCATAGCAGTCTGTAAAAAGCCTAGTCTCTTAGGGTATGTCTACACTACCCTCCTAATTCGAACTAGGAGGGTAATGTAGGCATACCGCACTTGCAAATGAAGCCCTGGATTTGAATTTCCCGGGCTTCATTTGCATGAAGCCGGCCGGCGCCATTTTTAAATGCCGGCAGTTCGAAACCCGTGCCGCGCGGCTACACGCGGCACGGAGTAGCTAGTTCGGATTAAGCTTCCTAATCTGAACTAGCTGTACTCCTTATTCCACGAGGAGCACAGCTAGTTCGGATTAGGAAACCTAATCCGAACTAGCTGTACTCCGTGCCGCGCGGCTACACGCGGCACGGAGTACAGCTAGTTCGGATTAGGTTTCCTAATCCAAACTAGCTGTGCTCCTCGTGGAATAAGGAGTACAGCTAGTTCAGATTAGGAAGCCTAATCCGAACTAGCTACTCCGTGCCGCGTGTAGCCGCGCGGCACGGGGTTCGAACTGCCGGCATTTAAAAATGGAGCCGGCCGGCTTCATGCAAATGAAGCCCGGGAAATTCAAATCCAGGGCTTCATTTGCAAGTGCGGTATGCCTACATTACCCTCCTAGTTCGAATTAGGAGGGTAGTGTAGACATACCCTTATTTATTCATGAATAAGCATGCATTCGTTGTGCAATGTTATCCTAAGGCTGTTCTTCCCTTTATTACTTCTCAATGTTGATTTCCATCAATCATGCTCAATGTAACAGTGACAAAAATACAAATTTCCCATGCCCCGAAGGTATGCACTACAGTGAAAAAGTTTAGATAAATGTTGGTGACACTGTATTTTATTCATGTAACCATCTTTTGGCAATTTCTACCAAGGAACAAAATGCTGAGGAAGTGCATAGCAAAGAACTGCAAGTTGCCAAGACAAGGTTAATTTAACCTTGCAGAAAAGTCCTTACAACCTGAAGAAATGGTAACTTTTTCATGTGACACCAGTGTGGCATGAAAAGCATTTGTCTCCCATTTTATCAGAATTTAGTCATGGACACTTGACAGCCTGGCTAATCAAAGACTAGATTGTGCCATCAGAATTAATGAGGCACTAGAGCACTTTAATGAGTGAGGATTTGAAAAAATTCCAATATTCATTTTTTCATTTAACAGTTGTGACATCAACTGATAGGCATATAAAAAAAGTTTGACACTTAAAGAACATAGTTAAAGCCTCTCAAAGGTTGAATTTCAAACCAGTGCACAAAGTCCTAAACCAAAGCACCACTTTTAGCCCAATTTCTGCAGATTTCCTCTGTGGTGTGAAGAAGTTAGACTTGGGGGACATGCATCCTTTCATACAGCCTGTGGTGTGTGAAACCCAGCCTCAGTGAGGATCTCTGTATAACTATGCATATAAAACCTGGCATTATGGCAAGGCTAGACTGGGCAAGGTTGACAAGATACTGGCACAAAGCCTCCATTCACAGTTCCCACCCAAAGTTAGTCCTATAGAAATTCATAATAGCTGGAAATAGTTGGAGCAAGATCAGGAGTAAGGGATTCCCACTCCTGACATGGAGAAACCACTTTGGATACAATAATAACTGTTGTCAACCTTCACTGAAAACCTGAACTGAACTTTTGGGTTTGGAAAAAGTTTGGTTGGGCTTTAAATTTTCTCTACCTGCCGCCTCATTTCAATGCCACTGGTGACTCTGTCTAGAAATTGCAATGAGAAAGGGTGTTCTGACAGTAACTTCTATGTGAACGGAAGTAGAAATCACCAGAGTTCTCACTTAAGAGTTTTGGTAATAGATTTATAACTAAATTTTGCACATTCAGTATGTTTGGCTCATTTGTACAACATGCAGATAAGCATCTGAGCTTTCTAGTACTTTCTGGAAGTCATCTCTTACTAACTAAAGGTGAGATAGTGATGGGGGACAGTTGCATCCTATTTTTTTTATACTTCAGACTTTAACTCATTCCTAAATAGTTTTTCCTCTGATATATTATTCTTAATGCTACCACTACATTGCTTAAATCAGCAAGTGGTTTTCCCCTTGGGTACATATTAACAATTTACTTTTTGCAGACAAGTGCACAAATATGATTAGCTTTTGCAAATTGCTCCTTATTCTGTTACTGGTAAGTAATTTTTATATTATTACAATGTAAACAGATGCTATTTTCCACTACATATTCAGCAGTAATGAGCTAATTTAATGTGTTAAAAACAACAAAAGAACTTCAAGAATGAGCTATTTGCTTGAATAGTTCAAGCTCCACTGAAATCTACAGTGAAATCAGCCAATGATAAAGTTAGCAAATTACTTTAGAAGCCTTACTGCTTTCTTTGGCTTGCTTATTCAAATACAACAGTATATTCTATTAGTTCTTTCCTCCAAATATTATTTGACCAACTTCTTTTATACTGATTTGGAAGTTCTTTTCTGAGTTTAGCTAAAACATTATTTCTTTTTCCACAAAGATAGGAAATTTGGGCAGATCATGACAGGAATACTTAAATCATTTCTGAATCCCTCCTTATAAGTCCATAACACAATTTACCAAGTCTATAAGCTCTTCACCATCTTGTTTCCATTTGACATGAGACTACTTTAAGGCTGTAATAAAAATAGCAGTCCTGTCTCATGACAGCAAAATATAGATGCTCAGTACATCTCTTCTTGATCAGTTGGGGTGAAATCCTGGCTGCATTAAAATCAGTAGGAGTTTTGTCCTTGACTACTTCAATGGCACCCATAGATTTGGCTATAAATATTTACTATGACTCACAGGAATGCCAAAATTATCTGAATTTAAAGGGAGAGGGAGTGGAATAAATTAGTGCCTTCTTAGGTCTTTTTTAACTAGCATGACAACAATTTAATAGCTAGTTACTTAATGATTTCTTCAGGGTGGAAAAGGAGAGGGATGAACACAAAGCTATCCAAAGGAAAATGTCATGTGATTGTTTAATTGTGGTGCAGAGCTTCTTTGCATAGATGCGCAGATTCTAAGGCCAGAAGGGACCACTCTGATCATCTAATCCAACCTCCTGTGTAAGAAATCATAGAGTTCCCCCAAAACTATTACTGCACTGAAAGTTTTAGGGGAAAAAAATCCATCTTTTAGGCCTGGTCTACACTAGGACCTTAATCTGAAAAAATACCCTAAGCCAGTTATTCCTGAATAAGGGGCCATGGAATTCAAACTCTGTAGTTCTGCTTTTCATGAGGAATAATGCTATTCCCGAACGTGTAAGTCTGAAATAATGTTAGTGTAGACACTGTGGTGCTGCTAATTCAAAGTAATTGGCCTCTGTGAGGTAGCACATCTACATTATGAAGCCTGCCTCGGACTATGTTCAATTCTTTCCCATAGTGAGGACATGGAACTTCAAATAAGTAAAATCAGATGCCTAGAAGTCAAACTCAGTAAATTCAAAATAATCTCGTAGGGTACGTCTAGACTACAGGCTTCTGTCGACAGAAGTTTTGTCGACAGATACTGTCGACAAAACTTCTGTCGACAAAGCGCGTCCAGACTACATTGAGTTCTGTCGACAAAGCAAGCTGCTTTTGTCGACATGGTAGTCTGGACAGTTTCCATTCAATAACACCTTCTGTCGACAGAAACTCTGTCGACAGAAGGTGTTATTCCTCGTAAAATGAGGTTTACATACGTCGACAAAACTGCTGAGTTCTGTCGACGTTATGTCGGCAGAACTCAGCGGTAGTGTGGACGCAGGTATAGTTTTGTCGACAAAAGTCCACTTTTGTCGACAAAACTCTGTAGTCTAGACACACCCGTAGTGTAGACATGGCCTTACTGTACCTGCAATCCTTCTTTCCTCAACCTAGTCAAAGTGCATGGATTTCAATATACTTTGCTAACCATTCAGTTGTGGCACACAGATCCCTAAATTCCAAGGCCAGTACATATTTGGCATGACCTTTGTCCCCATTTAGAACATTCATTTGCTAACATTCCTCTGCTATGAACAAAATGGTCACAAAATTCAATGTGGTGTAGACAAATGTCCATGAACCAGCACTTTGTTTGACAGAAAAGAGAGTTCCACTGAAATATATAGCCAACAAAATAAGGATAAAGTGAAAATACACATGTAAGAAGAGAAAAACAGCAGACTGACTTCTCTTTGTTGTTTCTAATTGCTTTGTTTCCATTTTCTTCTCCCTCAACTGTAGTCCATAAACATATCAAAGTCAATGATTGGAATATTTTAAAGAGTAGCCATTCTTGGACAGGGATGCTCTGAGTGTCCCTAGCCTACATCTGCCAGAAGTTGGAAATGGACAAGAGGAGATGGATCACTTCACTTAACTGTTCTATTCATTCCCTCTGAAGCACTTAGCATTTGTCACTGTCAGAAGACTGGATACTGGGCTAGATGGACCACTGGTCTGACCCAGTATGGTCGTTCCTATGTTCACTGGTTAGGGCCATTGACACCCCAAGTCATTATAAATATTTTGTGTCAGAATATTTTCATGGTCCATAATATCCTGAAAGCCAAACTAGGACTTGTCTGAGGTAAACAAAGGAGTAATGTTTTATATGAGCTGCTAAAACTTTGTATATACCATGGCAACTTGATCAGAATAGGTGTCATAGAAGATAGAAAAGCATTAAATACTGATTCTATATGTTGTATATACAGCGGGCACTCATCCATAAAACTAAGCAAGACTGCCACCTGCCTTTCACACAAATAATACTCTGTCCTTCTTCATTGGGCTGCAAAAAGATCTATACATTAATTTTTAGCCAGGTGGAAAGCCACAGTGCTCACTGGATGCACCACGTAGGGAAGAAATATGGTCAGAGGGGGCACACGCACCTGGCCCTCGGCAGTCCGTGTTGGATCCTTGCTGTTGCCATTGTAGTTTAGTACTGTATTTTCTACTTTCACTCAGCAGCCATCTTGATCTTGAAAGAATGACCTTTCTGCACTTCTGTGCAGACTGGAGTTTGTACGTACATCTGAAGCCGGGCATTGCTGTCTGAAACCTGATGCTTTACCAAGGTACCCCATTTGAGTAAAAGGTTCTCCTGTGGTTTTGTCCTGCATGAGGGAAAGTGGACTACCTTTTAGCTATTGTCCCCACTATACCATCAACTTGTTGGTTCAGACTAGTACATTTTTGCTACTGTATATTTCTAATACACCCTTGCCACCACGAGAGCCCTCCCCCAACCTCCCAGCTCCCTGCCCAGAGCCACCTGGCCTGAGCTCCTCCCACCCTGTGCCCCCCCCATACTCTCCACCCTGCCCTAAGCTCCCTACTCTTACCCTGACTCCTGTAACCCCACATCCTGCCATCAGCCCCCCACACCTCCCAGCCCCCTGCCCTGACTCCTGCACCTGAACTCTGCCCTGACCCCCTAAAACGACAAGCTTCTGCTCTGACTCTTGCACCTCTTATACCTGGGGCCCCCTGCCCTGCAGGACCCGAGCAATGCTGGGTGAATCTTCTAGTTAATACACAACTTGGAAGTGGTGCAGACAACCCTCCCCCCAGATATCGTAAGTCCTATGTCTATGAATTACATAATGAGACAATTTGCATATTTCCAAATTTATATACAATTATAAATCTCAGGAATATTTTTAAAATGTGTAAATTTAGTGCTAGTGAAAGAGATTGGCTTGACAGCATTGGTAAATAAAGCCTTCGGTTTATTCCCAGGGCAACAGCAGGGCAAGCTACCCATAACACTACCCTGCTAACATGCATAAAAAATAGGGAACCTTCCTCAAAAAGAAGGGCAAGAGTAATTCAGAAACCACAGGCCATTCATTTCTTGGCCTTCTTCTGAATCTGCTAATTAGTGCAAAGGCAGCAGAGAGTTTTTGATGTAGAAATGGGAATTGAGCCACCAAATTAATCTCAGATGGGTGCCCATTAAATATCCATAAGATGTAAACAACATTTAGCCACTACTAAAACTGGCTGGAAACATGTGACCAAGAGATGAAAGTCTCTGTAGCTCATTAGCAATGCCCTGATACAACCATCTCCAATAGGTGCTAGTATTAGAGTATCAAGAATGAAGCTGTCATTCTCAAAAGTTAAATTTATTAAACAATGTGCTGACCTACATGGAGCTTATACAGCCACCGTCTTCCACTCTGTAGACAGACACAGATATGTAAAATATCACATACGTTGCCTTCAGTCAATTATTATGATATCTAGAGCAAGAGCTACACTGCCTTAGAGAGACATATTTTTATGATTTATATTCTGGTTAATGAGAACTAACACAAAAACAAATATTAAACTAGGGAGTGGTGCCCCCAACTCACCATTCTCACCAACCCCCCCTCTCTAGGGGTAGGCAGCCCTGGCTGCCCCCTTTCCCCCTGCCTGGCCACCAGGGAGGGCCAGGCCAAGGAGTGACACTGCTGGCCTGCCCAGGCTCTCTCCCCTTAATGCCCCCGCCCCAGACAGCTCAGCCCTGGTTCTCCCCTCTCCCTGCTGCTGGGGGGAGGAGAGGGTGTTAGCCCATCTCTCTCCCCCTGGCTGCCTGGGAGGACCATGCTCGAGTCTCTCCCCAGCCCAGGGAGGGTCTGAGGATGTCCTGGCCCTCGCTCTTCCCTGGCCCTGGGATTGCCCCTGTTCTTGCCCCCTCCCTAGACCATTTTCCTCCCTACTAGTTCTGGCTCTTTCCTTCCCCCAGCTGCCAGGGAGGGGGGCTGGGGCAAGGCTGGCTCGGCTCTCCTCCAATCTCAGATATACATGAGGTGACTGGGGTGATGAAAGGGGGTGCAGAAAAGAAAACTTTGGACAGAGGGAGGCCCCGTGGATCACCAGTTGGGGAGACGAGAAAGGCTGTGTGGCTCCCAGGGCCGCATGGCTTGTGGCTTCATCCCCCCTCAAGCACAGTGTGGGGGGGGAAATAAGAGACTACACCGCTTGCAGCCCTCCAACCCCAGGAGTACTGGGGAGGGGGAAAGCCATGTGGCTCCCCGACTGTGTGGCTCATGACTTTGGCCCCCTCTCCTGGAGCATCGCAGGGTGGGAGGGAGGAAGAGGAAAGGCTAAGTGGCTCACAGCTTCACACCCCCACCAGAGCATGGAGAAGAGGGGTTGCTCTGGGGCCTCCCCAGGCTTCTGGGGGCAGCTGAGCACTGAGGAAAGAGGAGCGAGGAGAGAGGAAAGGAAGGAGGGAGGAGGCAGGTAATCACATCACTCTGTCATCCTGCAGGAAAAGATTTTTTAATATATAGAGAGATAACATGCAAATATACTCCCAAAATACACAGTGCTGCCTAACAAAATTATTTCAAGAATTACAATTATTTCAGGGTTAACTCAAACTAATTTAAGAGAGGGCCATAGATTAGCTAAAACAAAGAGAAATAGCCTACATTGATTTGTTATTTAGATTACAAATTCAAGCACTCACAATTGTGGTGGAAATGGGCACTGAGTCCAGGATCTTTTGTTAAAAAGCACAAGACACTTGCACTTGAGCTAAAAAGAAACTGGTTTCAACTGTAGGTTGTGATGTTCTATGCGGACCATCCCTTTGATCAGCAATGGGCAACTTAGGCTGGTGAATAGGCTATATGAGTGGCCCTCCTTCACCTCATTGTGCCGCAGGATTATTGTAACCAAGACAGTCTCTTAAGATAGGGTGATTTTGCTAATTGTGCTTGCTATCTTGAATTTGCAAGATGGGCCAAATCAAGCATAACAGCACTTTGAATATGGAGGAAATGCATGGCTCTCACAGCTAATGTTGTGTGTAATCAGTTTGCACCTCACTTCTTGTACCTTGCTTAATACGTGTGTCATTTTAGCAATACTAGTAGGAAAAAACTGTGCCGATGGAAACCAGCAGAATCGTGGACAAAGTGAACAAAATCTCGCATGGGCCACACATAGAACCCCGATGGGCTGCTGGTTGCCCATCACTGCCCTAGATGGGGACATGACAAACTCTGCCAGTATGTTATGCAGCTATTTCTGGAAAAGTTTAGAGATCCAGATTTCTGGTTCTCCTCATGGCTCAGAAAGCACTATTGTGTTGTCTAACAATAACGATAACAGACAGTATAGCCACATATACAGATTTAATACATTCATTTTGAAAGGCAGCGTTACTGAGTGGATTTGACTTTGTTTTTGCTCTGTTTTACAAATACGACAATAGAGAGGGAAGCATAAGGATACGTTAGGCGGAACTCAGAATAGAACTCAGGTTTCTACTATGGCAGTTACCTAAGTGCTATGAGGCCTTGGCCAGGAATGAAAACTGGGAGCTACCTATCAATATGAACAGTATCCAATAGAAGAGATGAGACCAAAAATGATATTCTCCTGGCTCCTGACACAGGATCTCTCCCAGTATACTACAGAGAATTCTGTGAAACTCTACCCCTAAGATTTTACCTCAGCTGCAGGCAGATATGACAAGATTGCCAAATATATCTGTGTCATGTGAGATACGTGACATTTGGCAGATAGGTTGCAAAACCATTTTCATGGGGCAGGCCATTGGACAGTACTCAGCTCCAAACGTTGGTTCTGCCAAGGCTCACAAATATCCATTAGAACTGCAGATGTGGCTTCACGACTGTCTTTCCAGCTTAGCACTTATTGTTACAACATTATGTTTTGTCCCTTCCCTTCCCTCCACCCCATAAGCAATGAATTGAGTTTTTGGTCTTTAATTTAATCAATCTTTCTTCAATTTCTTCTCACTATGACAATTCTAGCTTCGGTGTTACTGCCCTATCTTTTCCCCCAAAAATGGAACTGTATTCCACTCTACATATAAACCAGATATTGCCTACCAGTTTAGAGGTTTAAGATGTATTAGTGCCGTTGGGGTTCTTACATATGGTAAGCTTAATGGATTCCTTCAGGCAGAAAACCAGCCAGGGGAAGGGCTTAGAGCTCGCATGTAAAATCATGGAGCCTGCTGGTCTGAATTTCCCAGTAGGGCAAGCAGCTCTCAGTTGGGGATGAATTTCATCAACAGCTGATCAGTTTATTCAACTGAATGGGAACATTACTTTGAGACACCCTAATGTAGCTTTACAACTTATGCAAGCTGCAGGAGTCAGAGCCTTAAAGCCACCCTCACTAAGCAGACCACTACACTGGTCCCAGAAGTCTTTTCAGTTCATTGCTTATTACTGCAAAAGCCTGCAGCAGAATTCAGCTATAGGAATCTCTGTTCCAATTAGTTGCACACCCTTTGTTGTTTACAGCTAAGGTTTTTTTTTTTTTTTTTAGAGTTAGGGACTACAGACTGAATTAGCTGGGAATCTGGACACTAAAGTAATTATAAGGGTGCACCTCCTGCCTTTTAAAACATTCATAAAAGGGGTGACCCTAGAGCAAACATTAAACACAGAGGGGGAACAGTACTCTTGTTTGTAGTAACTTAACTGATTCCAAATTGGCTCAAGGGCTGGTTCCCTCATTTGTATCAGCTGAGCCTTTACTGATTAGGTCTGCCTGAAATATTTATATATGCAAAGGAAGGATCACAATAAAATGGATCAAGCTCTGACATGAATAAAAGGATCACCAGACTATTCCTCTATCCTGTGTAGTGCTGTTACCAGAGAATTATAAGCAAGAATTCTGACACTGTCCCCAGCCAAAGGACCTCAAGTGCCAATCCATCACTCATCAGTTGGAAAATGCATCTTTTGCACATGCTGAACATGCTGTGGTGAAACTAAAGGCCACCCATCTCCTGCAGGCAATTCATGTTTCAATACACAGTACATTGAAAGGTAGTCACTCTCTGTTAGCCCAGCAGTTTGACAAAATTCTGGCATGTTAGCTGCAGTTATAATCAGTCTTTCCTGGTTAGAACAAAAGTACTCATTTTATACTTCATACACAGCAACTGGCGGGACCTCCTGTCTTAAGACAGAGAGGTCATGCCTGCATAACACTCTCTCAGATTCCATGACCCTGGACATTAAAAACATATAGATGGAAATCAAAGATCATAACCGATAACCATTCAGGCTATAACTCCCTAGTGAGAGTCACTTACATCTGCCATTGCTCTGTCACCTTGCTACAAGTCTGGCACACCTACATGTTTTTTAATAACCTTTGCAGACACTGACTTTCAAACAGATTTCATGGCTTGATTTTTTGTTAGATTGGGAAAAAAATACAGAACTATTTCACTTTCAGTTCCAGGGGATACTGCAATTTGTGTCTCTGAATTAAAAAACCTGATGGACATACACGCTATGTTCATTTTAAAAACCTGTTTTAATAGAGCAAAATGATTTAATCATGCTAGATGTGCCTTTGTGTGCACTCTTCCCTAGAGCAACATTGGAAAATAGTGAATTGAAAGGCTGTATCTGCATTAACATTCACCTTTATAAAAGATTCAATATCATTGCAGGGGAGGGGAGAATAACAAGTCATTCTCTTCAGAAAATGTCCCATCAAAGAATAATTAAGAGAATAACTTTGAATCCTTGTGGTTCTGAACATAGTGTTGCGGGAGGTCCAGGGTACTAGCTAGAGACAGAGCTGCTTCTAGCTCTAGTAGGGCTGCCTCACCTCAGTGGCTAAAGTGGCCCTGGGCTAGCTAGTTCTGACCTTGAGCCTCTTCTCCCTTCTGTATACACATACACACCGTCTCTCTGCAATGTCAGCTATTCCCAGTATTTCAGCAAGCACTTCATCATGATTGATTCCCAGATCCTGTTGTCTATTCCTCAGTTTGCTCCTTCTGTCCAATCTGAATCATTTCTGGGATGTCCCATTTCTGCCAGAATCTCACTATTTCTAAAAATGTGCTTCTCTTTCCTCCTGATTCTCCTTCTCTGCCTTTCTTCTCCACCTGCTTTGATAATTCTGCTATCCTTCCATTCTCCCTGATTTATAACTTTGGTTTCATCTCTGACCGACTCTTATTTTTCTCCATCTCTTCTACCTCTTTTCACTCTTTTAGTAACATTAAATCTGATCATTTCTTATATATACATCTGCTAAAACAACTGCTCATGTCTCCCTCATTTCTTTCATTACCTGTCAGCACAATCACTTATGGAATTCACTACTGTTTTCCTATCTCTTACCATATGACATTTAAGTTCCCTGCTCTCACCTTCAGTGTCTTATTTAAAAAAGTGTCCTATTAAAAAAATTGTTTTTTCCCTAATTTCCTCAAGCCTCTACGTACCATCATCCAGTCCTTTTGCTTGAATGCACCCATAGACTCTTCCACAATATTAGTTTTTGTCATGCTGCCCCCTATACTTAAATTATTTCCTCAGTTGCTGCCTATGAAATCTCCTGTCATTCAAAGGTCTCTTTAAAACCAGCTGCTTTCAGGAAACTTTCCTTCCCTTCTCACTTCATTAATAACCTCTCCCTGTCCGGCCATGTCTAAATTGCTATTTCATGTCTTGTATCTTATAATGTAAATGCTTCAGGGCAAAGATCATGTCCATGCTATTTGTCTAATAAGTCTTTTGTATATTTACACTATTATATCAATGATTTTTATAACTATTTTAATTCTTTAACTCTCCCTGTATAAAAGGACTATAGTACTCTCTGGTAGTAGTACCATGTACTACTGTTTACAATAGTGCTGTACCAATTTTAGGACCATCCTTGTACAAATATGTTGATCTTATTAATTCAGATTTCCTTGAGACACAACTGCCTATTATATCTTCTGTTGTCTGACAATTGTTTGCTGATGTCGATAAACAGCAGAAAGAAATAAGAAGTGAACATTGTACTCATTTTCACTTGGGACCTAAAACATTATTGCGCTGACATTTGGAAGTAAAGAAAACAATAACCAATACAGCCTTAGCTGGATATCCAATCTCAAAATGGTTAATTCTCATTAGAAACTCAGGTAATAAGAGTTCTTGCAACAAACAAATACTCTCTTTTGGTTAGTCATGGGGTCCACTCATCTGTGACAATTCTCATTCACTCTGCTATTGAAGCTATTGAACCGTAAGAGATAAGTCACTGATTCTCACCCTTACCATCATGGCCCAGGATCATTCCCAACATCAACTAATTTTGATTTTGAGAATTGGATTGCTGCTTCTGGCAATGGTACAGTAACTATAAAATCCACACCAAGTACAGCTACTTGTAGCTCAAAATATATGTACTTTCTTCAGTCGCACCACCCCCACCAAAAAGTACACATATATACAAGCTGCAAAAAATATTGCCTAAACTTACATCATGATAATCTGAGAAATCTTTTTTTTTTTTTTTTTACTATCTGAGCTTGTAGAAAACCTATAGCACTCCTTTTTTGTGTGACATCTGCACTCTTCACACCACATTAGCCCACCCTCAGCCTTTTGTCAGTGGTGAGGATCTTCAAGGAAGGCATCCACATTCTTTGTACCTAAGGGAGATGGCCTCTGTACTAGATCCCAATAGACTCACATGTCAAGGGACATTGGGAATGGTTCATCATTACAGGGCTACTGTATCTGTTGTCCAAAATATTGACAGGAAGGGAATATGGAGGGGCACTAACCACTACGGTATCCTCAAGGTTTCACACAATATTCCTCCAATAGTGATGGAGATAAAAATTTCAATATACTCCCTATTTTCCTGTATCTCCAAACACTACTATACACTTATTGCTGTTTCTCAATATCTAATTTACCATTAGAATTGACTTTATGGAACCGTTTATCACCACATACAATTTTGAAATAAAAATCACATTACAGAATAAATTGACAAGCAATGACAGCAATCTGGTGGTAGACTGTTTGACTAGAATTATATTAGTCAGTAGAAATCAAATAACTATTCAGCAGTAACAGAAAAATTTCTGTTACTTGAATGATAATAAAGAGTGATGGATCTATGGAAGGGTAATACAGATTGATGGATCACGTAAAATAATAATGCTGCAGTGCACTGATATTAATTATTAAACTGTGAAAATAAACAGTTGTGTCACTCTGGAAGAAGAATTTCTGAATACAGGATCAAATCCTGTACTAAGCAAGAGGTATTCAAAAAGACAAAGCATAAAAAATGAGCCTGTTTGAGTGATTATTTGATTTATAATTTAGTGCTTTTAGTATAAATTTTAAAAGATACAAAACAAAGCCTCTGAGTGAATACTCTGTAGTTTTGATATTACTGTATATATCATTGGTCTATTAAATGATGACATTTGACTGTATTTTGTACCATTGTGTCGATTAAGGTGAGAGATAATAATGTTGAACGGTCTGGATCTAATGAAAACATAACACTCTCTATTTGTTGGCATAGCTCTGTGCAATAAAGCAATATATCACTGTCCTGAAATGCTAGAAGGAATAGGAAAATGAGCTTTTTGCTAATTAAACCTTTTATACAAAAACATGACTGCTAATCAAATCTTCATTATTCCATAGTCTCATATTCTATTTTGTTTTTCATTTACACTTGATCTGAACCTTTTAAATGTCATGTTTACAGGCTTCCTTGGAACTGTTCTTTTTTATACTATAGAAGGAAAAAATTGTGGTAAGCAAGAACAAATAATATCCCTACAATAAGAATGTCTGTGAGTTGAAATAGTGTGGCAACATTAATTTATATCTGGTGAGTCTGGAATCTAATTTAAAGTGAAGTATAAAGTACTTAATCAGGCCAAGTTACATCATATTGATAACAACTGCTAATACTCTATTACAAGCAAGAAAATGTATTTGGCTTTAGAAACACAAAAGGAATGAATTTATTTATCTAAATGTGGCATGGAATGTAAATAATATTTCCTTTCAAAAAATGAAAGACATGTTTAACTTTAAAGCCCTCATTACTATGAAGTTAGTTACTCAACCACTTAAAATAAATCAAATATTAAAAATAAATATTATCCCAATCAAACCAAAAGAAAATTCCCAGGGAACGTATTAAAAATTGATAGAATGGCTCTTGCAAAATTTCTGGGCAAAGTTATGCTAAATTACTTCTCAGCAAAGTACCATGTAGCCATTTAATTTGTGATTCATATAATTTTAATTACTGCAATATTTGTACAATCAAGTGAAAAAAGGTACAACATAAGTTGTTATTTAAAAACTAAAATGATATTCTTTTAATTATCTAGGCAAGGATCAATTGAATTTACAAGGATTATCTTCATAAAAGGAATAATACAATCAAAGCTAGAATTAACAACTGCAAGGAGACCCAAATGTAGATGAAAGTACTTTTGACAAAAGCCTTAAAGGCAAGTGATTCTCCCATCAAGGGATGATTTTCACGAGTCTCCAGGTGTAATATTATGTGCACTGATGAGCTGATCAACAGAACAGAACTTCTACCCAGCTGTAATCAAGAGTGATTGATGGTTGGGACAAAAAAGTTGATTATCATGACAAGTCTACTGATGCAGAGAAAATAAGATGTGCTGGGGAAAGGATAAAACCTGTTCAGAGTCTACCTTCTGAAACCTTCTTTATAAAGAATATGAGGAAACATTTTGCTCATGCAGATAGCTCTAATGCAAATGAACCAAGAGTAAATTTACTATGCAACTGTACCTGCATTTGTTCCATCACTGTACAGTGAAATATATCTGAGCCCAACAGAGACTAAATCTTTACATTTACAAAGCATAATTTAAAGATCAATCTGCTCTACATCAGTGTGTCAATTATCTATGAAAGCAACAGTATGTTTGTACCTACAGAATCTGGCCAAGGTTTTCAATCCATGTTCTGAAGGACAGGATTTCAAAGGCAATGGGAGTGTCACATAAGAATGCCATACTGGATTCAGTCCTGATAATGAGCCATGCCCCTTCATTTTCAATTCAGATCAAAACTTAAAGGAGCAGAGGCAAGTCACCCTCACAGGCATTGTTCAAATATGTGTGGAGGGGGGGGCGTTTACTTGAATACATAGCTCTTTAAAAAATGACTATGGCATTCCATTTCTACAGAGGATCAAATTCCAGTTGGTGACTAGACTGAAGATAGGCACATATAACAGTAATATCTCACCAGCATGTCCTAAGAGTGTAATAAACTTTTCAAGTGTTAAGAATGCAGGACCTAAGGAAGGGTCAATCCTACAGGTTCTTAGGTGAGAATTTAGTTCATAGAATACAGTAAAACCTGTTAGTTATTGTCACCAAAGGGACTGTTCTTCTGTTAGTTATATTAGGAGGTTGCACAGTGCACTGTGATGAATATTTCCAGAACTCTCACAAGGATGACATTTTCCAAGCCATCAAGAGAAGTGTCCAGAGTTAGCAGAAGACTATTAGAACAGATGTCACTGAGGCTAATAGAGGAGTATAATCAACCAATGTCGATTATAGACCAACTAGTAAAGAGCATGTTCAAAACGGATATGGACACTATTTCAAGGGATCACTGTGGATTACAACTGCTAACTGATTTTGAAGAAGACATTTCTATACCACACAAGATACTGAAGCATTCTCTCTTAAGATTTGAATTCATTCTCCGGGCTACAATATAATATATAACTCTCTTCACTCACATTGTTCTATCCTAAGTGAGCCCCTAGAAAAGGTGAAGCATGGTGAGCTACATACAGAAATATATGAAGAAGCAAAAAGCAGGAGGACAAATTAAAGGGAAATGAAGTAGATAACATTGGTCATCGAGATGCAAAATGTGTGGCTAGTGCCCAGGACTACTAGCCCTGTGCTTCGAGAAATTCAATAAACCAAAGTAAGTATGGCACACTGAGTAACAACAATGCTGCTTTCATTGTTTTTTAAGGTTTTTGAGTAACAACAGTTAATTTCAAACAAGAGGCAATTCAACCCCCTTTTTAGGCAGCATCTAACATCCTACATGGTAATAACTTCATCACTTTGAGGGAAGCAGACCCTTTTAACTTTCATTGCCTGGATGTGTTTACATGCGGTATGGTGGAGTGTGGGGTAGAAATTCTGTGTTCTCAGACCTTCTCCTTTTTATATTAACTCCTCCAACTGCTCTCTCACCTTAGCCTTTCCCTCTTTGCTGTCTTGCCCCTAGCAATTTTAAGACCGTTTGAGCCCAAGCATGAACTGAGAGCCTGGCCTATCAATAGTTTCTTCTTCAAAGGGCAAATGCTGCAGCCTCTGAGATCTGTGCTAGGGAAGCAGAAACCTTTGAAAGCAATTCATCTTCATACTCCCCAGTTAGAAGGATGGTCATTAAAAGACACATTGTGTGTTTAAAGTTTTGCCAATTCTGGGTAGCTAAACAATTAGAAGAGGAAGCCTCTGCACTCTCAGAGATTTCATAGCAGAACTCTTGCCATTTTTTAAAGATCTCATACTTTTGCAGAGCACTGTTGCTATATCAAAGGAACAGCTCTTTGAAAAGCACCAACAGGACAGGCAAAATGTGGAACAGGAGAAATCATTCACAGAGGCTGGCTCACTGTTGCCTGGAATGAATATAAGGTGTGACAGACTGCTGGCTAAGCCAGAGCTCTGCTACTACAGCCTGGCTGAAAAGGCTGATTACAGCCAGCTGAGGAAGCCCAGGACTGAAGGGCTAATGAAAGCAGCTGTGGGCCTCATTAGCCAGAGGGCTATATAAGGCAGCCAGAGGGGACGTGAAGGGTGAGGAGCCAGGAGGTGGCTGAGTTTGTGCCCAAGCCAAAAGGAGAGGCTGGCTGAGCTTGCTACAACCTACAACTCTGTAAATAAAAGGTAGTAGGAAGCTGACAATAAAAGACAGGGGTGACTGCACCAGAGAGGGTCTCTGGCTGATTTGTGGACCAGAAGGGCTATGTCTACACTTGTGGCTTCTTGTGTGAGTAATATGCAAATGAGGCCAAGTGTAGAATATTGCTGAGCCTCATTTGCATACCTAATGAGACACCATTTTTTTCAGAAGAGGCTCTTGTACAAGAAGGAAAGTCTATACTGCTCCTTCTTGTGCAAGAAAACCCCTCTTGCACAATGCTGTTCTTCCTGAAGAGGGTTTTTCTTGTGCAAGAAGGAGCAGTATAGATGCTCCTTCTTGTGCAAGAGCCTCTTCTGAAAAAAATGGTGGCTCATTAGGTATGCAAATGAGGCTGTGATATTCCATGCTTAGCCTCATTTGAATATTACTCATGCAAGAAGCCACGAGTGTAGACATAGCCAAGGTGTCCCAGGGCAAGGGGCTTGAGTGAGGACCTTGTCACAAAGGGCAATTACACTCTACTTTCCTTGATACAGTAATTATTAAACAGTATCACTATGATTCACATATAGCTGAAGCTTCAACGCAGAACCCCAGACTGACTAGGCTCTGCTCATATCAGGAAGGTTCACCTCTGCAGTATCCGTGGCAGTGTGGACATTTGACTCCACTACATACCTACAAGAAGAGTCTGACTCCATAAGTGGAGAGTGATGTTTGTTTGGTGAGGGGCTGGTGGTGGTGACCTGGCTGAGTGACAATGACAAGGTCAACGAGTGGAACCAATAGCACCTTTCTCTATTTCAACACGATAGTGAGCTGTCAGCTGACCTACAAAGCTACTAGCTTGAAAATCTCTTCCCATCCCTAGGGAAAAGGAAAGCCCAAGGATGGTGATGTGACAAAACCCCTCACAATATCCCTATCATCATCCTGAGAAGCAATACTTGGTGTGGGTGGGATGTTGCTTTGTGCATATCAAAGCCATCCCTATGCAACAGTAACCTCCACATTTCCTGCAAGGGCAGAGAGGAGCATTGGGTTCCAGGAGAGCTGATGGATGGAATGAGGAGGGTATTTATATGAGCATACTACCTTATGGGATCTCTGCAAGAGCCAGCCACAAGCAACTGAGCATTTTTGTGCCCCACATTTCACTGGATTTTATTAGGCAAGAGACAGGCATACCCTGTGATTTTATCCAGAAAATTCAGCTCTAATAGCTTCATGAATGTTGTTCCTGAATGTTTTATCTCCATACTAAATAAAAGATGGTGCTTCACTGAACAGATGTAGCACAGAACAAAAAATGTGCAACCCCCAGGCCTGAAGCAATTAAGATACAAAAATCTGGGCTTATTCTCACTGGAAAATTTGCTCTAATGTACATACAGATGTTTTATTCAATATTACATCTGTTTCCATTGGGCCTATCCATTGTCCACCACCTGCAGAGCATCCATACTGATCCATGGTTGAGTATGATCACAACTGGCCATGATCCTAATTAGAGAGCAACCTTCACAAATTCTTATAACCACTGGAGTACCACTGACCTCACTGAGATGCTGGGCAAGCATGAAGATCTGGATTCCTGCAAGGATCAGGATCTAATAGTAGATTCAAAGAGCAAGGATTTTGCTGTTATGTTACTGAAGGACACAAGAAGAAGAAGAATGTGACAGTCAACAAAGGAATGTTGCCCTAAGGACATTTAAATTTGTGCTTAGTGGCTTGCAGTAGATGGCATATGCCTCTATATAATCATGACTGAGTCTGAAAGGTGTTTATTAGAATGACAATAAAGTCTCACTTATTTATACTGAGAAAGGGTTCTTAATTTAAAGGATGCAATCTAAAAAAAATAAATAAACCAGAATAGTAGGAGTAAGTAGAATATAACTAATTCACAGAAAGGATGATAAACATGAGGGTAAATACCGCATTAGATTACTTCAGCAAATAGGTAAACATATTTAAACACTCTCAAGATTTATAGCCAAAGGAAAAGTGAATTGAACCATAGTAGCTGTGAAAACAGTAAAGTTGAATTCTCAATAACCCTGGCAGAAAAAGGGTATTACCGAGATTGGCCTTTTTCTGTTCCCAATGGGGTGATAAGGCCCAGGCTATGTGACCCATCATGTACATAAATTCTCAACTACGTATTTATCCAAGCAAATATGCATATTTAAAGAGTGAATATGAATAGGTCCTGCCCACTGACTGGGGCTTTAGAAATCTCTGCCCAAATCTGCTATATATTTGAAAGACTTTGACTGTCTGTTTATGTGCTTGTTCAAGAACTCCTCCGAAATGGTAAGAGCTAGGACCAACAAATTCAGTATGCAGCTTCCTCTTATCATAACTTAAGCAATGGAATGGTTTGGTTGTGCCATGAAAATGGGATGTTCCTGGATGGGATTGCTTCTCATCAAACCAGACAGAAAAGGGAATTACTAGGCAGATGAAATGAGCTGGCTGGTGCGTGCCTCCCCATCCAGGACTCCACTAGTGCCAAGCCTCCCACTCCCTAGGTACCTCTTGGGAGGAAGAGCATGGAGACTGAAGCTCCTCCCCCACAGATTCATATGGGGACACTGATCCATTCATCAGGAAGCAAAGGGAAAGTGCACAGTTTGCTTCATTCCTCATTCTGGCTGGAGAGCACAGGGGGCAGACGAAACTGGACCTGTCCCAACTGTGGGGCATGCACCCCTCCACGGGCTATGCCTGCTGAAGCTGCAGTGGTCATGGACAGGCACTTCTCACCTGGCTCCACACAGCTGTAGTGAGGCAGCCTACATACTGAACCCCTCATCCCCGGCCCCACCCCAGAGCAGCGATTCAAATGAAATATGTAAATTTACATTTTATTTTAAAAAACAAATAAAAACTAATTGAGTTAAGGACCCAAGCAACACAGGGTAAATCTTCTACTATCTAATATTTCAGCATGCATTGTAGCTGTAGTCATGTCAGTCCCAGGATTGTAGTCAGATAAGGTGAGTGTGGTTGTCAAAAAGCTTGTCTCTGTCTCTAGCGGAAGTTGGGCCAAGAAAAGATCTTACCTCACCCATCCTAGCTCCCTAATATTTCAGTGGTTATACATTTCAACATTTTCTAATAAAAGATCCCCAAATAAAGTTTTATTTAGTATCCATCTGCCATTCCACCTTCTAATTTACTATTACTGATGAGTAGTATGCCAAAGGCTGTAAACTAGGAACAAACAGCACAGACAAAATAAGATCCATCCTTATTCTCTATGCAGTCTCCTGGATTAGGATTTGTGAGCACAAACTACTGTGTCAATTTAGAATCCTGTTAACATCAACTGGCCATCAGAGATCTGTGTTGGCAGGATTGGGGTGATATTAAAGTGAAGGGCGGGGGAGGGAGGAAGATGATTGATAAGGTCTCTCTGACAAATGTTCAGACCACGATTTTCAAGAGAGCTGTGCTACTGTTGCAATTTATGCTCAACAATTTTTTTTCTGGCAAGCGTATTAGGAAATCCCTATATATTTGATCATAATGGCATTTTAGTGCTATGCAGACATCAAAATTCCTACCCAGTCTTACAACACAAGGGAAACTGGATGATCATTCAGAGATCTCCATAAAGAAGAGGAGTTTTACATAACCATTGAGCTAGTTAACACGCCATCACTGCTGATTTGGTGACCTTGGCAAAATAAGACCTGCCTTACTCAAGATAACGACTAAAATGGTGGGGAAAAAATAGAAAAAACTTGGCTTAAGGAAAATTTGTAAAGTAATCATTCCTTGCTACTTTTGTGCAGGTAGGTCCCAAACCAGCAAGCATTTAAGCACGTGTTTCAAAAAGCCCATAAGCAGTCTCACTTAGAGCTGGTTTTAGGCAAACCATGTGGTCACCTGGCATTTTCAAGGGCCGACCTCCCGAATTCTCCCTCCAGCTTTCCCTGGTTATTCCCCAACCCTTTTTTTCCCCCCTGGATGGTGCTTAGTACAGTAGACTTCCGATAATCCGGAACCTATGGGATTTAGGTGGTGCCAGATTATCAGATATGCCGGACTATCAAGAGGTACTATAAGCAGGTGTTCTTAACCCTTTTTATTGTACATACTATATACAGTATACTGTAATGTTTTAGTTTTTTTAAGCCTTTTTTTGCCCTTTTTGCTCAGTTCAGCTGCTGCCGCTGTTACCTTGTGACTCATTTTTTGCCGAAGCTCACTCACTAGGCTCTAGCCATTTTGATGCCGGACTATCGGGAGTGCCGGACTATTGGATGCTGGACTATTGGAGTTTTACTGTACTGTGATCACAATCCAGAAAGATATTTAAGCATGTATTTAGTGTCACAGACTTAATGGTCCTAACCCCATGTTAAAGCCAAGCATGTATTTAACAGTTCTTTTGAATTGGCACCAAGTACTCAGACAGTGAGCACAACTGACCTCTTGGGCCACTAGTGTGATTACAGCTCAGCATGTGCTTAAGTGCTTTCTTGGAATGGCACCGTGGCAAGAATGAAGATATTGATGTGACCTTTTCCTGTATGGGACGAAAGGAATGTAGTGACCTTGCAACCTGAAAAAAAGCCCTTCTGCACTAAAAGAAATCTATCAAAAGAGGAAGACAATTTGGCTTCTGGGACCAAAATTAAAACAACCCCAAAGAGCAGTTTTACTATAAACATTTCTATAGTACCCTCCTATAGTAAGTAAACAGTGTTTCTATTCATTACTTGATGATAAATCCCTTTGCTGCGATCTAAAAATAAAGTTTTATTGGTAGAATGGCCAGGAAGGTCTAACTCTCAGAATTGAAAACTATTTGTTGTTTTTATGTCTTTAAATTACACTCCACAAAATGTGGTGTGAAAGTTAAGGGTAGGAGTGTTCAGTGAGAGAAAATGTTTATTCAAAAGAGAAGAGAAACTTGCTATAGGTGTAGATCTGCCATTGCCATATTACATTACTACCAAGCTTCCTTTCTGAGGGCAACCTTTCCCCCAAACTGTCACATTTTTGTCTACATTGCCTCTGGAAGCAAGCCTCCTAGCTTGGGTCTGCAGTCTTGGGAGTAGTGCAAGGAGGCTGGGGAGCAGCAGGGGGTGCTTGAGAGCTGGAGCTCCAGCCCAAGCCACAACATCAAAGCAGCATCGACACAGCTGTTTTTAATCCACTTGCATGAGTCTGTGAACTTCTGCCAGGAAGCTCGCTCCAGATGCAATGTAAACATAACCTTACTCTGCACCTCTTATGCCAAATATTGAAAGAAATTCAGACTTACCCATGGGGCGGTGGAGCTTTTCTGTGCTCATTCCATTCACAAGCCTGATTAGTTCTTACCATAGCATAATGAATTACTGAATACGTACCAGTGTTTTTAAAGCCACAGTACAACAATTTCTATAATTCAACAATGATAAGAATACAAGAACGGCCATTGTATGTCAAACCAATGGTCAATCTAGCCCAGTAGCCTCTCTTCCAAGAGTACCAGATGCTTCAGAGGGAATGCACAGGGCAGGACAATTATTGAAGTGATCCACCCCCTGTCACCAACTCCCAGCTTTTGGGATGCGAAAAAAGAATATCACAATGATACCCAAAGCTTTGAGCCTTGGTGGACCAGAAGGAAGAGATATGACTCCAAAGAAAAAACCATTAGGTAACAACAATTCCATTAAGGGCCCTGACCTCTACCTCAGTCACAGACACTTCAGATGCAATAAAAAATAGGGGAATATTCAGGAGAAGGATGAGATAAGTAGACACATCCTTCCTTCCTTAAAATTCGTGGCATTATCCAGTTTGGGATCACACAATAGAGCATCATCTTGTGGAAGGATGCTTCTCCAGAGACCTGGAATTCAAGACTGTAGCATTTAAAGGTGTTATGACATGACCAGGCATCTGCTTTACAGCTGTCTTTCCAAAAAGCTACTGTCAAATGTTTATTTGCAGCTGCACGTGCCTCAGACTGAGACTATCCATTGCATCATCCATTTTTAATCTTTTAAATTATTCTTCCTAGCTGCAGAAGAGGAGGAAGACTATAAAAGCACATCCAGACATCTGTGTGCTAGCATCGGCTCCCAGTGACATATTGTTTGCTTCCCTGATAGCAAAGATGTTTTATATCAGATTTCAAATGGTTGTGTGAACAATTTCATCTGAGGAAAGCCTACGTCCAATCAGCTGGAATATGTCTCAGTTCAGGGACCACTCTGAGTCGAGTGTCTGCCAATGACTTTTACCAGTACAATTGTGTGTTCTGTGTCCCTTTTATGTGGGCCATCTGGATGCAGAGTATGTGGCAGTCTTCCCAGGAAAGGATGCATTTCATCATTACAGTGTTGAGACTTGAGGTTTTTGTTCCTGCTTGCAGATTAATATATACCACATCATGTTGTCTGATTCCACCAGGACATGCTCCCTCCTCAGAACCTGAAGGGCCTGATTGACTGATGTGATCATTAGAGTTAATGATTCTCTAAAGCCGCATTGACTTTGCCAATGCCCTCCTGTGTCACTATGCCCCAAGTGAGACCCCCATCCTGAAAAACTTGGTGTCCACAGTAGGATTCCAGAGTTTGGATTATGAAAGCAGGATCCTAGATATACTGTTTTCACTCATGGAGAGGCCAGATAACTCTGAATGTATTATTACCCAGAGACGTTCTTAGGATTTATGGGGCCCTGTAAAGGACTATTAAACTGCCCATATGCCCAGAAGCAGACTGAGGTTGGGTGAATGACAATATTTTTAGAAATGTGATTTTATAATCTTCAGCAACATACTAATAAAATATTTTTAAAGCACATTTTTAAGCTAAGATCCTGTAAACTAACACAATACATTCAGTATATCGCTGGGATTTGCAAATGCCTATTAAATGGCTTCGTTAACACTTGAATGGCTCTCTCTCAGTTTTGATGTCTGCTCATAGGTCTGACAGTTTTTTTCACTTTTAACTTAACTAGAGTTTCTCTGGAGAAAGCAGAGCTACAGAACAGGGATAGGAAGAGGCAGGTGGGTGAACATGAAGACCCAGTGGTGCCCCAAATTTCTGGATGCCTTATGCAGTTGTATATTCTGTGTATAGGTAAGAAAGGCCCTGTCTTTACCCATCTTTGCATGGGAATAGTTCCAGGAGTGTAGGACAAAGCTCTTGTATGTATGCAGGGAATAATCTATGCATGAAACTAGGAGATCCACAGCTGTAAGTAAAGATGAATGCCTGACACTCAGTTGACAATGAAGATTATTGTCTAGATCTCGTCAACAGGAAGACACTAGGCTTCCTGGAATTTATCCTACTCCCTATTGAGCAACATGTACTGAAAAGATTTCTGATCCCTTCTTAAAATTTACGACAAACCTGCATTATTGAAGCAACAAGCAGTTCTCTGAATTACTTCTCATGAGGAGGTCCTTGGGAATAACACTTCGACAAGTATGGTAGCTAAGAATAGGCACCTACATTTTCCAGCCTATTATCACTACCAACACTGTTGTGAGCACATTGGAATTGGATAGCAGATCAAAAGTTAGCCTATTTTATTGGTAGGGCTATTTTACTAGGCAAACAAATGAAACTGTCAATGACCAGGCCTGCTTGGAACAGGCTGATAAGTTTCTGCCAAATCCACTCATGTGAGAGAGCCTCCAGGAGGGATGCAGTGCCAATGGAAGAGAACATTTTGTTTCTATGAACCTGCAGTATTCCAGGGCTTGCCAGCTAAGCCTCTTTCCTTTGTCAGGCACTTCCCAATTCCGTCTACATGCACCTTCAAAGGATAAAAGAAGGGGATTGGATCAGAGATGTTTGTTCTTGGCTTCAGTCTGTTCATCCTCTTCCCTCTGCCTGGATCTCATTAGCATCTCCCACCTGCTTTCTTTTAAATAAGCCTTTGTAACGAGCCTTATCTGTTCCTTCTGACTTGGGAATAAGAGCTCTGTTTCCTTGGGAGAGGAACTGGATCTTAGGGTGGGTAATGTGAATCAGGAACACTTTTGACATTTTTGTTTGTATTGTGTGGTCTGTGTCCCCTCAGATATCCTTTCTTTTTTTTAGTGGGGGATCTTTTGTGTCTTAGCCTGTGTGAACCCTATGTGCTGTTCACTGGCTAACATATAAATGGAGAAGAAGCCCAGATCTTGGAAAGAAGAAAGGATAGAAAATTCCTTGCCCATTATTAGCCACTTATGAATATGGAATGGGAAGCTAGAACTTTTTATTTCATTTAGAGGCTGATTGAACCAGTGGAAAGGATGGTGGGATATTTTGATTTATCTCTGAAAAATAGGTAAGGATGGGTCCCATCTGTCATGTCCCAATTTCTACAGATGACTCACCTGCCTTATGGAGGTGTATGGGGAGAAGTCCAGGATAGAATGTGAGGATGTGGAAGTTCCAACAAACCATCTAGACTCTGAGCTTCTTCTCCTTACAGTGTGAGAGTCTGCAGGCTGGGAGCAGTCCCCTCCACCTCCCATCATTTGGCTGGGAACGAGGTGGGGAACAAAATAGTGAAAGTAGCCTTTGTTTACTAGGATTGCAGCAGATAGGACAGGAGCACCAAACTGCCACATCTGTTTATGCTATTGTAGGTACAGATTTTGGAGCATGGGCAGAAGAGGTACAGCCAAGCGTTATTAATAATGCTGAAGTGCCTCCGGTGTTTAAAGGAAAAATAATTGAGCCAAAATATCTTGTACTGGTGGAAGCATTGGGATCTAGATATTACATTGATCCTTTTAAAGATGATGGATCAGTCCTGCCCCTACTGATACTCTGTGCAGAACCACCAATATTTGTAAACTTGCACGAATGGAACTGAGAAGAGACTCTGAGTGACTGTGTATAAAGTACCAAGTAATTGGTTCTGTGTGCAGTGCCTTGCAGACTCATCTACTATGGATCCACAGTCTAAAATCATTATATTTCATTTAAACTCAAATTAATACACACAGAAAAAAGACTCATTGCACATCCAGTGTAGTCCAAAGCATATTTTTAAACTAATACAAAATAGTAAACTTACATCAGAATTAAATCTCAGCTGGCAAATGTTGCATGATATGATTTGCTTTCTTCGATGAGGGAGAGGAACCCCAAATGTATGATTTATTACAGCTTTCTGAATTGGATCCATCTGTAATGAGAGAGAAAAAAAGAGAAATAAAAGCTTTTCTGTTTCATTGGAAGGCTGCCTATGCCACTTATGGCATTAAACAGAATCTGGTCAGTGCCAATCCTTAGCTCACATCATAGGAAACATTATTTTTATTCGGTGACACTACGTTTCTCTTTCTTTTTCTATTATTATTGCTGTTTTTTACTGAAAATAAAAAGGGGGAAAAAATGTAATTAGCAACCCTGAAAAGCATTTTTTTTGGCTACTATTCATTCCTGTCTCACTTCACTGTTTCAGTGTTCTTAACTGAACATGTTTACCTATCAGCATGCTAATTTATACTTTTACTTTGAAAAAAATAGCAGAGTAAAATTAATACAGGTGTAAAAAAATAAAATAAATATCTGGGGAAAATAAAAAAAAGAGTATGAAATGAAATGTAAATGAGGATGTATAAACAGCTCTATACAATGAGCGTTTAGCTGGCTTTGCATCATGGCAGGATCCCCAAATATGGCAAAAATCTTCAACATTATCTTGGGTTCCAGAAATGATCCTTTTATAGGAGGCAATTTCTGTCAGAGTCAGGGTACATTTCAAAACATCCTTCAAGAGTCTGAACATTGTTTATCAGCCATTTAAATAATCATATTATCAACCATTCTATCCCTCGTTGAGAGAACACGTCTCTCCTAGTCTCCAGAACAAAGCCTGAGTAAATGGGCTTTGCATAAAGAATTTCAATAGGCAACTGAGGGGAGTGATATCCCACTTGCCCCTCCAGGCTGCTGAGTGCAGTGTAGTATTTAATACATGGCTATAAGAGCAACTACAGTACCATATTTACAATCCTTCCATTTCAGTCAGTTCTTTATAACCATGCCCCCACTAGCTGTCCTCCAGCTTCACTCCTTCCCTCTACTGTCTCTCTTACTTCCCTGACAATCCTCTTTGCATACCCACCACAGAAGCACATCTCCAATGGAATCATGAGAGAGAGGGAACATTTCCAACTATTGCTGTTCTTTGAGCCCTCCCAAAGGAGGCATTGCCACTGCAAAGGGTACTTTGTGCGAAAGGCAAAATAGGCTTTTTTGGACAATCTTCACAAGGCCAGAGTGGGATATCCCAACGTAACCTGTATAATCCAGGAATATGGCAGAGGCCTTTAATGCAAAGGCAGATCAGTGCCTTTTCCCCATGCAAGTGGTGAGAACTTGGAACAAAGGAATCACTCTGCATGCTAATCTGGGGAACACAGTTTGGGTCATGGTTTTGGTGCCATGGTTAGCTCCAACAGGCAGCCAGTTTTATGGTTCTGTTTCAGCATTGGCCAAACGCATGAAAATCCTCATTCTGCAGGACATTCTGCTACAACAACTGATTTTGCAAAGTTTCCACTATTTAGGATGTAGCAGTCTTGCATGTTTGCAAGTCTTGTAAGGAATCTATCATTTAAATTGCAGCAAGGGAGATTTAGGTAAGACATTGGAAAAAAGACATCTTAACTGTAAAGGTAATGAAAAGCACTAGAACAAATTGCCTAGCAAGACTGTGGAATCTCCATCACTAGAGGTTTTTAAGAACAGGTTAGACAAACATTGGTCGGGAATAATCTACAGAATACTTAGACGTGCCTACATGTGGGAGATAGGACTCGATGACCTACTGAGCTCCCTTAAACTTGACCTACACTAGGACTTTATTTTGAAATAACCCCCTTAATGTCAAATTTATAAGTGGAGAGTCCACACTACCAAACTCATTATTTCAAAATAATGGGCCACAAAATTCAAAATCTGTACTCCTGCTTTTCATCAAGTGTAATGTTAATTCTGAAGGGCTATTTTGAAATAACATTAGCGTGGATACTGGTGTCACTACCTTGAAATAATGACTCCCCAGGGTAATTCAAACTAATTACTCACCATGCTTCCTGGGGCTGTAAATCCGAGGTGGCACAACCACATTAATGGAGCCTGCCTCGGACTAATTCCAAAGCTTCCCTGTAATGTGGGCACACTAGTTTGAATTTGTTAAATTGGGAGTTATTAAGTTGACTTTAGTAATTTTGAAATAGTTTCCTAGTGTAATCCTACTTTTCTCTGATTCAATTATTTAGGTCCAAAATCTCACAAAACTTGTTCATGAGTTTTCAGCACCATTGCTTAAATAAATTTCCACAAACCTACAGGTCATAGTTGTCATGACTCTTCCTCTTTTGACAATAAGCATTTGCTAGCTATATTTTTAAAAATTAAAAATAACTATTGTGACAGGGCAGGTTAAAGGGCTTGATAGAAGGGGAGAAAGGCTGCTGTGGAAAAACAACAGCAAAGGCCCTCGTTAATTAGGAGCAGCTGAGGCAGGGCACTATAAATCAATTAAGGGCCAGATGAGCTGACCTCAGGCTGCCATGGGACCTCTTTAAGAAGTTTCCCAGTGCAGGAGGGTGAGGAAGAGTGGAGAAGGAGTTTGGAGAGAGGAGGTGGAGATAAACTAACAAACAACTGATAAGGAGAATCAGAGAAACTGAGCCAAACAACATCATCACTGCCAAAGGCTTCAGGGCGAGGTGAGGGGCTCTGACAAGGAGCGTTTAGAAGCTCCATTCCCCCCCAGGTGGCCAGAAACTTCAGCTGGTGGCTGAGGAGGACTGTTTACTCAGCGCCGTCTGGTCAGGGACATCGGTCCCAAATCCCTTTGTTTTGCCAAAGGACAGAAGGCCAAAGGCCAAGAAAAGGCAAGTGGGACTTATGACACAGCCCCTAAACTGCAGGATAATGGACAGAACAGATTTCTAGGATCCAGGAGTGGGGCTGACACCGGCACACTATATAATAATTCATGAGCTATTCATTTACACAACTGGTAATTTTCATCTTTGAGGCATGTTGTTACAGGGCTGCACACAATTATCATCTGAGTCATTGAACCTTTAGCCATGATGCATTCAATACTTAGATTATGCAATTTTTATATTTATCTTCAGAAAATAAATCTTTTCCAAGATAATGCTTCTGTGGCGCAGTTGCTTCTCATAAAGCAACATAAGAACAAATTTGATAAATGCAGGATTGGGGCTTTGTCTTTGAATAATTAATAGGGAGGCAGAACCTTTTATCTCTTGACTCAAGCAAGCCCCCTTGGCACAATAATAAGGCATGTCAGGGCTGGGGTGGAGGAAGAGGATGTGAAGCGAGAAGGCCAGCTCATCTGACAGCAGACTTTGAGGAACTGAAAGCAGCCTCCGCTCCTACAGCGGGCTTGTCTTAAGGCAAGAGCTGTTCAGGAGATCACTTCCTATTGAGGCCCATTTTGAGGAAAAGCAGGTTCCAGCAGCAAAGTATTAGTCTGGAATTAGTGCTACAGATACTTGCCTGTGAGCACTGAACTGAGCCATAGTCTATTGGAGGTATCTGAAAGAAGACTTTTTCCCTGGACTCCCATGGACTCAGTTGAAAGGCTGAATCTCCTACAACCAGACCCTCATGGACTGACCCTATGACAGCTCCTGTAAACAGTGTGTGGGGAAACTGTCAGCTTGTGCTAGCCCTGTTAGATTTTGCTGACCAAAACCTAAATATCACATGGGTTTGTACCATGCCCAGCACAATAGAGCTCTGAACCCAAATGGGGCTTCTATTTTTCACTGTAATACAATGTACAACAAGGGTTAGTCTGGTTATATCAAAGACTATAATGACAGCATACTATGGCACAACGTGATGATGTCACACTTGCATCTAACTTGTGTGTTGCAATTTGTCATGCTGTAACATCGTGTTTGAAAAGTCCATGTTCCGGAATATAGTACAGAACATAGCAGGAGAGGGGCAGCTACATGGGGAAAGCAAATAGCCAGTAATAGATTGGCAATTTAGGAGTCCATTCCTGAGTGGTGCAGAGAAAAAGAAGACTTATTTGCTTGTGCCACCTAATTTCCATTACTAGAGCATGACGTATGCTTTGGCTGAGATTACTGCATTTCATTGGTGTAGAGGCTTTGGAAACTGTGGTGTGGGTACGTTTGTGCAAGCTGGGAATCACACCTACCAGCCTAAATATAAACCTCAAGTAGACCCGCTGACAGGAGGAGGAGGGTGACAAAAGAGGCAGTTGCCCCAGGGCTCAGCATTTCTAAGGCCCCTGACCCTCTTTCTTACTACAATAAAAATAACTATTAACTGAAATCTCATTTTTTTGAGTTCCGTAACCTCAATCCTTTAGTCAGTAACATTTTAAATAAAGTTGAATACCAAAAGAAACATTAGTATCAGTTTTTGTAATGCATAATCCACAGGCCCATTAGAGAAACTAGTTTCGTCTGCCAACAGGAGAGGATCACAATCAGTGGTTTAGCAAGTGTAACTCACACACCTTCTGGGTATGGTGTACTCTCCCAGTTAGGGGCATTGAGACCATTTACACAGAGAATAATGAGTCTGCTCTACAGCAGCGCCAGTTGGCATTTTGCTCATGTGGTAGAGGCTCATACATTAAGCTCCACAGGTCCCAGATTCAATTCTGCCTGCAGATGACCAGGGTGTGTTGGCATTACACAAGCATAGCTTTTCTAACTCTTCTGCTCAAATTGTAATGAGAGTGTTAGGTTCTAAAGCAGATTAGATAGTTTGTCAGCAGCTTTCCACGTCTCAAATATGGGCATAAGCTCTGTGACGTTAACTGGGAATGACAGATCTTCCAGTTAGCTTCTGAGATATGAACTGCTTCTTAGTGATGGATCTTGATCTCTTCTCTCTACTTGTCCTTTCCCTCAATTTCTTCTCTCTCTCTTCTACCTCCCTTTTTGTCCCTCTCTCCCCAACCTTTCCCTTCTCCCTCATCTCCTACATGCACACTGCCCTCTGACTCTCCATATAGCTGGGTGATGATACCAGAACTTGGTTCAGTTGCTAGTGCACTTATGCTTGTTTCACAGATGATGACCTAGCCTCTCAGCATTAATACACCCAAGACTGTAAACTAGCCACAAAAGTGCTACATTTTTTCATATGAAATCAGGGAGCCAACCATCCAGGAAAGAAGCACTTAAAATACAATACAAAAGCTGCTTCAATGGCCACTAGACTATGACAACTAATTTCTCAAGGATTTGAGCTTATCACCTCTGTGGTAAGGATGCTGACTCGAAAGGGGCTTGGATTTCTGGTGGAACTAATGTCCTCCCATTAGGTTTAACAAGTTTGCAACAAGTAACTTTTGCCATTAGTAGGTTTTTGGTTGGGTGGCAGTTCAGATTTTTGGGTTGAGGGGGTGTGGAAATAGGCTCCAATATTCTCCTCAGATTTACCCTTCTTTTCTTTCTGATAAAGAAACTCACAACTGCATATTTCCCTTCCTTTTTGTATAGATTTGTACTGCTCCTACTCACTACAGAACATAGCCCTTTTGTGAACCTTATGATTTGTGCTTGTAGTTCTATAAGCAAAGCTCTGGATAGCCTCCAAGGTGATTAAGGAAAGCTGGTTCAAATGCAGGAATCCTTTCTCTGCCAACTGCTCTTTGACACAGCAAGTCAGAATTACTTTTCCCAATATGATTCCATGCACCCAGCTCCTAATAAAGTCAGAGCAGGCAACCATAAGTGAGAGTGAGAATGATGGAGTGATATTTGGCATTATTATTTTTTTCATAGAGATCCCATTTGGGAATTGCCGCCAATTTAGAAAAACAGGCATTCAAAAGAATCAGAGAAGAATCCAAAAAGTTTGCTGTAGGAATGCCGAGAGAGAAGCAAATACATTTTTGAATGCTGCTTTATGGAAATTGTGGACAGACTGACACTGGAAGACAGAAGGTTGGTGTGAAGCGGCTGTCAGGAATGGAAAGAGTTGACTTTCTGGATATGTCTGCACTATAGAGCTTTGTCAGAAAAACAATCATTTTTCTGACAAAACCTGAGTTACGTTCACACTGCAATCATGTTCTTCCAAAAGTAAATCGAAAGAACAGAGGCATTTTTCCTGCATTGGTACTCCTCTTTCTATGAGGAAGAAGCATTTCTCTGAAAGCGCTCTTTCGGAAAAAGGCGTGTGTGGATGGGGAAGAGGGAGGGAGTTCTTTCAAAAGAAGAGGAAAGAGGAAAAAGCACAGGTGCCTTGATGGCACTTCATCCATAATAATCACAGCTTAAATATGAGATAGCTTCCACTCTGAATGGATGCTATCTTTCAAAAAAGCAGATCACTTTTTCAATGCACTTTTGTGTGCGGACTCTCTTTTTCAGAATTTTTTTTCGGAAGATCTCTTCCAAAAAAAAGGTTCTTCCGAAAGAAACCTGCAGTCTAGACATAGCCTCAGAGGGACCTGGGGACAAGGAGTTGCAGGAAAGTTTGAGGAGAGCAGCAGCCACATAATGTTTAGAGAAGCAGTTAAGGATTTAGATGCTTAATGAAACTCTTTGCAGGTTCACTGATTGCAACTAATTATACATGCAATTTGTATTCCACATTTTAAATGTCATTTATGTGCTAAATATATGATTTTATTTAAAAGGGGCATTATCACAATAACATTTTATACAATCTGTTCTACTGTATTACTAATGTTATGTTACAGTTTTAATTTAAAATAGCGGATTTATCTTTTCTATTCAGGGTAAGAGGCACAAAAAGACTGCAATCGTGGTTCAGCTTTTAAGACTATGGTAGGGAGTAAGATATTTTATAATGACTCCTTACTCTTCCTTGTGCCTGTAGTTCTATATTTCTATTCTTTGGTGCAATACTCTATTCTTTCTTCAAGATTCAATTATGTTACACGTACATTGGAAGCTTGGTCTAAGTTAATGTTCAATATGGACAGCAGATGCTGGCCCCTCTTTAGTTTCGTTAACCCTAATCCTAACCTTTTCCCATTCATTTATTTTTAAACAAACTCCACATTTTGACTCAAGCTACTTGGCAATGTCCCTCTCAGTGTTTTAAAGTAATTAATCTAGGTCTGCCATAACTGTTGTCCGTACAGGGCCTCTACAGCCAACTTGCAGTGAGAGTCTTGTTAATGACAGGAATGAACTCGGGGATAGGGAGTTTCTACATAGCAACTGTTGATACAAAACGTAATAATTATAAGGATCATTTCTGTAAAATAATTATTAATTTCTCTTCCTTTGGTTGATGAACTCTCTTACTGAAGCCATTAACTAACAAATCTGCAAATCTGCCAGACATATGAAGTCAATCACAAATACAAAAATAATGTCATAATTATCTGGTGGGTAGTGAAAAAAAAAGTTATGCCTTCAAATAATTTTGTCCTGCTTCCATTTTCACTGTTTCAAATGGCAGGCAGGAAAAAAAAAGGAGGATTTTTTTTACAAATATTTTTGTTTTGTCCCCACTCTCTACCCCTACCCCAGTTTCAAAAGTTCAGTCATAAATAGAAAACAACTTTCTCCAACATCCATGCCATGTAAACCAATGCAGATGAGTCATGGAGACATAGAGAAGGGAGGCTGGTGACACACTGGTGAGCTGTTGCCAAACTATCTTATTTACAGGATATTAAAGTTGCAGCCACTTCGCCTAAATTGCATATGTCCAGCATTGTCCCCACTATCATTAACAATAATGTACGTGACATTTTCCAGGTATTGGTGGCTCTGTACAACAGGGTTCAGAGGAAAGTGATTTGTTGAACTGAAAGAATATTTGCCAAATTCAGCTAGCAAAGGGCTACTAAATAAAAACAGGTTGATATTGGTTTCTGGGTAGTCATCTGTTTAGCTCCCTTTTTGCTGTTGACCTTAAAAATCTGACATCTATACCTCTCTTTCCTATAGGAAAGGGGCCGGGGGGGATCTTCCCCAACCTCAATACATGGTTCTCATTAGCCTCCAGAAGAGAGAGACAACAATAACCTGCCCCAGAAATCCAGAGGAAAACAGAGTATAAGAAATTGAATTAATAGATTGATATTCATATTCAGGGATTTCCCAAATGCTAAGGGCCATGAATATTCATAGCTAATAAATCTAAATATAAACCTATTAACTCATGCCTATAGCACTGGTATCCCTTTTTGACCGAAGCAGCTAGTCAAATTTTGGTATTGTCGGTGCACTGGCTCATAATAGAAATAGACCTTGGAGTCTGATATTTCCCTCAATGGTATCTCGTTCATTACATGTACAAAGTTCTGCTTCTCCAAAGGGACAAAAAACAAAGTAGCAGTTTCTTAGTTTGTAGGCCCAAGCTTGGTTCAGTTAGCACCCTTGCTCTCCATGGTCGCTGTTTGGCTGCTTCCAGGCTGCTGTTTGGCTTTCTTGCTCTGGCTCTAAGTTTCTCTCATTCTATGTGTTTCTGTCTTCCCACACCCGCATCCACCCTTGCCCAAATGGTACTCAGAAAAATCCTTTCTGCCTGCTCACTTTGAAGCTCCTGGGTGAGTTCACAACCCCTTTGGTCTTAGCTGGTGTGTGTGTGCGTGTAGGGGAGTTGTGATTAATTTATTCTTGCCAGTTGTGTTAGAGGATGAGTGTGTTCACACCCACTGAAAAAAGAATTTATGACCGATGCCGTCACCAGTGCCTCTCCATGTTACAGTATGTTATAGGGTGACTCACTTCTGCCTACATTACAGTACTTTCATGATTTGATCACAAGTGTCACGATAGCTGGAGAACTTCTTATAACTTCAGTTCCTGGAGTCATGCCACTACGCGAAAAATCTCAGCTTTCCTTTGAAATAGGATTCTAGATGTTACCTTTGCAGAGAAAGGTTTTAAAAAACATTATTAGTAAATGCGGGGCACTGAAAGGCCAATAAAAAGAACCAACCACTGTTTTTTAAATATTGTGATTTCTAAATCAGTGGAACTGGCACCTGGATTCTGAATTCAGCAATATTGTATGCATTGCACGCTAAAATAAGAATAAACAGCTTAGAAGGTGGTTAAAAATGATTATATTTCCTTTAATGGGGTCCTGGGATACCAAGTAAAAGTTAAACAAAAGCCTACCGTTTCTCTATGTCAAAGTCAAACACATTAGCTGCAGAGCTAACTGTGTTCTAAAACTGACTACTGCAAGAAAAAACTGTCCTTTGTCCTCCATCACTGCTGTCACAGTGTCAGTCTTAATAGCACACCTGAAAATAATTGCTACCACCCTTCTCCAAATGTTGTAATTTTTTCCCTTCTGCAGAAGAGTGAAATTCTCTCTCCCTCCCATAAGTTTACATATGTTATGTTTCATATAATTCCTTGCCATTATTCATGACTTCACAGCAAGCTTGAATTGTTCAGAAATGTTAATACTGCAGAAATGTTCAATTTCTGAAAAGAGTTGGTAGAAGAGAAAACTGGCAAACCAAAGAATGAGCTATTCTATGTTGTAAATACAGTCTAACTCTAAATACCTGGATCTCAAGAAAGATCGAGGTCCTTTATTCGTAAACACAATCCCATATTAAAACAAATCACCACATATAACATGAAAGTTAGTGTCCATGACTAGAATAGGAAAGCAAATTTAATGCCACAGCTTCACAGAATTGCTGTCACTTCTCACAACCAAGTTGCTGATCGAATGCATGATAATTACAGTGTAAATGACCTTAAGGGATTATTTTTGAAAAGGCCTTTAATTTTGTGTATAATTTTGCGCCAACAATTAATGGCAACTGTAAAAATGCAGGGACAAATGCCTTCCCTGTCCCACTGTAATGTCTTAATACATTATTGTGTTTGGAAATCAGTGTTATATACTTATAAATCAGAAATGTACACCCACAAATGAATTACAGACAAAGTTTAATTCCAGATACAAAACTGCATAGCAAAAATTGAAAACTCCTGGAGAGGTTCCCCCTTAAAATTAATTGCTGTACATCCAGACAACTGTGACACAAATTGTATAAGACAGCATAGCTCAGGAATCTAGCCCTAAATGCACTGGACATTCACTTCTTGTGTGTGGAAGTGCCCCATCAGGGCTATCAATCCAGTTCATTTCCTGAGCGTTACCTTTGCTTCAGGGTGGAGACATAAAACATGTATAAAATATGTATAAAATTCAACATAAATGATGGTGACTTCATAGAGAACTTATGCAAATACATAAAAAAGTTCATAGAGAACTTATGCAAATACATAAAAGCTCAATAATTCGCTTTTATGTGCAACTGGAAACTGTGATATCACATGTTTAAAATGCATGTTCTAGATGTGCTGTCATGCATGGCTCATCCTGTTATTGCCAATTTGTTCAGTGTTGCCTCAGTAATTATGCTGAATAATTACCTAGTGAATTGAAATTCAACTTTATAAGTGCAACCTTTCTTTCTGATCTTATCAATGAAGCAATGTAATGCTGTAATGTGCCACCTTTCATACATCTCCGATAGAAACACTATTTACCTCAATTGAACAAAAGGATTCAGGAGAAAAATATCTCTAGTAATTATAACCACCATCTGTAATACTTGCACAAGGGCTATTTTAAAAATATAATTATTTTAAATTGGGCAGAAATCTAAAAATGATTTTTAAAGACTCAACAACTGTGCTAATTTAAGAGCTCTAAAACAAAATGGAAGGAATTGCAAAACTAGAATAAACCTGTGCACGTGTTTTCATATGTATAATTTACAAATATAAAAACTACATTTAAAGAACATTACTATGGTTGCAAAATCAAACGTTTGAAAGTTAGGAAATGCCAGAACTAAGGTTGCCTGTGCAACCCAATTTTTCCCACCTTATGTGCTCATACTATGATACACTGTTTAATTACGGCATTGCATGCTTTTTCCTCAGGACCCCACCTAATTCGGAGCACAGAATGGACAGAGCTCACTTAATGAACAGCTATTCAATATTATGTTTTTCCTCACTGATCAAAGTGTGACCTTGGACCTTATTTACCACACACTATTCAAACCCTGTTTTGAAAACAGAATTTTTTAATTCCCTCCTGGGCTTTATTATGGTGCTAATCACTACAGTAAGTGAGTGCTCCACAAATACTAAATTAATGCACAACACCTCTCTGAGATGAAAGAGTATTATCCCTAATTTACAGACAGGGAGCTGAAGAACAGAGAGATAAAGGTCAAAAGTATACATTCATTTTGGGTGTCCAATTTGAGATGGCAAGAGCCTGATTTTTCAGAGTACTTAGTGTCATGTAGAAATTAACGTGTGTAAGGCACAGCACCCATTGACTTCAGCTGCAGCTGAGAGTGCTCAGTGCTTCTGCAAAATAAACTGTAGGGCATCAAACAGGGTATGCTCAGTGAGGAACACCACAAACATTTGGTGTGGCTTGACATACATCACACGGGAACTCTGTGGCATAAGCAACGGTAGAGACACATTGTCCAGAGCAACATTCAGCTGCCATAACTGTGGGATCCTCCTTTTTCCTCCTGCAACTCTCTGCCTTATTCATTACACATGTTGTAATTTCTGCAACTAAGGAGGCAGCCCTCCTAAAGGCAACAGTCTCCTTCACTAATCAACCCTGATTCATCCCCAGTGCAGATCCAAAAGACCTTTCAAACCTTATAAAAACAAACCAACTGTCGCTTTGGAGAGCAGGTGAGGGAGAGAAGGATGCACCCATGATACATATTGGTCATGCCATTTAATGCACTCCCAAAAGGTGCTCAGATACTATGATGATGAAGGCAGTATAAGACTCACATATAAGACTCTCATATGTATTCCTACATTTAGTACACGGTTGACTCTAATGGCACAGATGGAGGCAATTTGCAGCCCTTCACATACCACAACACAAGTTACCACACCTACATATTTAGAATAGAATGTGGTATTTTAGTTTAAGGTCCACATACATTATGGTGGTTTTCTAACTATATAAAAATAAAAGAGCTCAAACTTAAAATAACTGACTTTTTTGTATGTACAGGCAGTCCCCGAGTTACACGGATCCGACTTATGTCGGATCCGCACTTACGAACGTGGCTTTTCTCGCCCCGGAACTCGCGGGCGGCAGGACCACCCAGACACGCAGTGGTCCTTCCACCGCATCCTCCGGGGTGAGAAAAGTTGCTCCAGGTGTCCCTGGTCTGCTGGGGGGGGGTCCCCAGCAGACCAGGGACACCCCGAGCAAAGCCGCAGAGGCGGCGGGGTCCCGCGCCTCCAAGGCTTTGCTCTGGAGCAAAGTCGCAGAGGCGCGGGACCCCACCACCTCTGCGGCTTTGCTCGGGGTGTCCCTGGTCTGCTGGGGACCCCTCCCAGCAGACCAGGGACACCCCGAGCAGACCAGGGACACCCGAAGCAAAGCCGTGGCTTTGCTCCGGGTCTCCCTGGTCTTCTGGGGGGGGGCACAGCTAGTGCGTCCCCCCCCCCAGCATACCAGGCTTCTGTTGTGGACACCTGGGGTAGAGCAGCTGGGGTGCTGCTGGGTTGGTCCTGGGGGGGACCTACCTGGCAGCCCCCCAGCTGTTCTGTCCCAGGCTCCAGATTCAGCCGCTGTTGAAACTGATCAGTGGCTGATTCCAGGAAGCTGGGGGCAGAGCAACTCTGCCTCGGGCTTCCTGTAGTCAGCCCCTGGTCAGTTTCAACAGCAGCGGCTGAATCTGGAGCCAGTTGCGACTTACGTACAAATTCAACTTAAGAACAAACCTACAGTCCCTATCTTGTACGTAACCCGGGGACTGCCTGTATTGTAGAAAAAAGTGATGTCAAAGACTTACATGAGGGGAGACAGAGGTCAGTTCTGCTGACTGGTGGGTGACAAATGGGGCAGTTACCCCAGAACCAACAACTGAAAAGGACTCAGAACTCCTGGCCACTGGCACCACTACCACAGCAGAGGCCAGAGCCCCGGGCCCTTTAAATCACAACTTGAACACTTCATGGCACACTTCAGGTGGCTTTGGGAGCTGGCAGGGGTGGGGGCACACGGTATGGTGTGGTGTGGTCTGGATGATGCTGAGGGCTGGCTGCCCCCAGTCCTGCCTCTTCCATCTGAGGCCCCACCCCTTCTGGCACTGCAGAGCCACCCTCCCAACCATGCCCAAAGGCCTGCCAATTCTGTTGGCTCCCATGGTAGAGTTAATAATATTCCTTCCTAAAACAAAAAAGGGAGAAATGCTACACTCTCTGTAAAGATATCAATAAAGTTAAAAGAAAGTTAACTTTTTCAAAGTTTCATTGTTTCACAAGTTCAGCCGAGTATGTAGGACATATAAACTCTGGAGAAAACAACATAATAATAAAACAGATAAGAGCATTTTCAAGCTTCATCTTTAAGATAAGAGTCCAGAACAAAAGGTGAGCAGGTGTAATGAAAATTACATAACACATTCTCAATAGAATTGTTCATATGTGAAAGAACTTTAAAAAACTGGACCAAATGTTATAACTGTTTTTAATGACAGCAGATCCTTTGAATAACTCCTAGTAAACAAAAACAGGATGTTTGCCAAACAAATTGTATTAATTTATACAGAATTGGGCCCTAAAGGGAACATTTCCTCAGAGCTCATGAGAGTCCAAAAAGGCCATTACAGAGTATTACAGACACATGTATTTCAAAAATGTGTTACTGGAAAGGCATGTTTAAGGACTGAACAATAATTCTCATTGTTAACCATGAGGGCTGCATTGCATTATGCCAGTTCTGCTATGTCCATTTAGGAAATTTTTGAAAACACCTCTTATTTACCCAATGTAGTGTAATGATTCCAAAAATGCCATTATAATCCAACATGCTATTTGAGATTAGAATATTTTTAAAATGTAGAATGCTTATCTGAAAGAACTCTATTCAGTATTTAAACAATTTATAGAATGAGTCTTTATAGGTAAGGCAAAAGTTAACCATTGAGAAGCAGTTACTATGCATAAGTGGTAAGCATCTTATGAACCTAAGTATCTTACGTGTTACCCAGTTTAATAGTAACAAGTGGTTTCAGGCTGGCCAAAAGACAGAGAAAGCATTTACACTTGCAAGTCCACACAGTTACAAGTGTGGTTTGTGCCATGCCATAAACCCATTACTGTCTACATCTGAAGCCCTGAAGCACATTTCTGAGTACAGTCTAGTGTGGGTATGTACATGCCTCTACTCTGGCATGCCTCCACTCTGGCATGCCTCCATACTCATTCTACAGTGCAGAATGCAGAGGGAAAAGCAGGTGTTACCATGTGACCTATTCTGATAGTCCTCTAGGTCCATTCCTGCAATGCATCAATCTCTTTGCTGCCTGATCCTGACCACAAATGTATAGAAGTCCCTTTAGAATAGTTTTCTGCTGATATCTATTAACCGGTATAGACAATCATGGGTCATGTTCTGAAAGGGTCATTTGGGAAAAGAACAGTTTATGATACTTAAGGTTGCTCAAAGACCCATAACTACTCCACTCTTCCCCACCTAATTCCTTCTTCTTGTGAACAGGAGCTGGGGGAATAGGAGAGAGGGGCTGGTGGCTCAGAGGTCAGTCTGGAAGGGAAAAAACTATTGGTCCAAAGAAAGTCAGAGCAGTCCATTATCTCTATGACCATTTCAAATGTTTTGTACCATTCCCTGTTCCTAGTGTCTATCCTCTCCCCACACTGAGCCACTCTGTAGATGTAGGTGAAGCATCCACTCAGAGATTGCACAAACACACCAATGGTGAAGTGATTGCCTTGGGGTGTCAATCAAAAGTTATGTGAAGAAAATACATCTGTTTCCATGTCCATTTGAATATTGTTCACTGCATATGAGCCAGGCCTCCTGTCAATTCACTAGGCTTAGTAGGTAGGTGGATATTTTGTTATCTGTTCCTCTTCTATAGGAATTCTGCTTGCTAGCACAGAATACACTCAATTTCCTCTCACACTGACACACAGTCTTATGAACAGTATTCTACAATTTTTTGGGATAGCAGAAATTTAAGCTGGTTTCCTGAGGTGTAAAAGTAGGGTAAATATGCTGGGCTCAACTTTAAGGCTCACCAGCTTCTTCCACTCAGAAATATACAGAGGGATTAGTTTATGACAAATGTGTCTCTGGCACAGGTGGACAAGAGTCCCCTGCAGCACCAGAAAGCCACTTCTCTTTTCCATTCCGGTGCCTGCAAATGATTATGTTCTCCAAGCAATGACCAGCCTTTAAACAACACAAAGATGACCTGGTAACATTGTCCTAAAGGAACCAACCTCCTCCCTGCTATACCCCAGAGGCTGAACTTACCATGTTGAGGGCACCCACAGTGCTGTGTGCTTGCCAAGGGAGAGTGAGAAAGAGGTGGATTTAACTATTATGATTCAGCACTGTGAGTGCATTCACAATACTCCCTCTTTTTATTGTTTCTTTGTGTTTCTGCAGATGAGGCCTTGAGAGGAAACCCCTTCACATGGCAGAGCGTCTCCCTGAACAAAGGAGGTGAGGAGACCAAAGAGGAGAAAGGAGGACAATTATTGGAAAATGAATGATAGCCAGGAGAGGAAGCAGGGCCAAGAGTGTATTTAGAGGGCCAGGACTGGATGATAAAACTGATCGAGGACTAAGCACAGATGCTAAAGTGCCTGACTGCACTGCAGTTAGAACTCTTGTGCTCCCACCCTCCAGTCTGTACAGAACCGCATGCCATGACCTCCCCAAACGCCCCACATATATTCTTCGCATGACCCCAGCCGCTGACAGGTACTCCACACCTTTGGACAGATTTCCTAATGAATTACACAGTTATCAGAGCCTCCATTAAGAGAATTTGCCTCTATTTCTGTCCTTTGCAAGACATCAAATTCTGTGGTTTGGTTATCGGTCTTTGAGAAAAACGTTCTCATAGAAAGAAAATGAATCATTATTTTTCTCTTACACAAATTGATTGCTGCTGGAATTCCTATACTGTGGCAATTGGCACATTTGCAGACTACAATCACGCTCTAGAAGCAATTATCACAAGGGTCATTCCAAGCATCAAGTAAACAAAGCTTGGCCAAAGGAATTATAGAAAAACACATTACTTGAGTTCATAGTCAAAATGCAGCTGTAAAGCTTCTCTGATTCAAATAATAGAATCATAAAATACTAGGACTGGAAGGGACCTTGAGAGGTCATCGAGTCCAGTCCCCTGCCCTCATGGCAGGAAAAAATACTGTCTAGACCATCCCTGATAGACATTTATCTAACCTACTGTTAAATATTTCCACAGATGGGGATTCCACAACCTCCCTGGGCAATTTATTCCAGTGTTTAACCGCCCTGACAGTTAGGAACTTTTTCCTAATGTCCAACCTAAACATCCCTTGTTGCAGTTTAAGCCCATTGCTTCTTGTTCTATCCTCAGAGGCCAAGATGAACAAGTTTTTCCCTTCTCCTTATGACACCCTTTTAGATATCTGAAAACTGCTATCATGACCCCCCTCAATCTTCTCTTTTCTAAACTAAACAAACCCAATTCCTTCAGCCTTCCCTCCTAGGTCATGTTCTCTAGACTTTCAATCATTCTCATTGCTCTTCTCTGGACCCTCTCCAATTTTTCCACATCTTTCTTGAAATGCGGTTCCCAGAACTGGACACAGTACTCCAATTGAGGCCTAAACAGCGCAGAGTAGAGCGGAAGAATGACTTCTCGTGTCTTCTCGCAACACACCTGTTAATGCATCCCAGAATCATGTTTGCTTTCTTTGCAAGAACATCACACTGCTGACTCATATTTAACTTGTGGTCCACTATAACCCCTAGATCCCTTTCTGCCATACTCCTTCCCAGACCGTTGCTTCCCATTCTGTATGGCTATGTCTACATTGGCATCCCTTTCCGGAAAAGGGATGCTAATGAGACTAGTCGGAATTGCAAATCCGCGGGGGATTTAAATATCCCCCGCGGCATTTGCATTTACATGGCTGCCACTTTTTTCCGGCTTGCGGATAAGCCGGAGAAAAGCGCCAGTCTAGACGCGATTATCCGAAAAATAAGCCCTTTTCCGGAGGAAAAGGAATACTTGAAAGTAGGAATAAGAAATCCTCCAGAAAAAGGCTTATTTTCCAGAGAATCGTGTCTAGACTGGCACTTTTCTCCGGCTTATCCCCAAGCCGGAAAAAAGCGGCAGCCATGTAAATGCAAATGCTGCGGGGGATATTTAAATCCCCCGCGGATTTGCAATTCCGATTCGTCTCATTAGCATCCCTTTTCCAGAAAGGGATGCCAATGTAGACGTATCCTATGTGTGAAACTGATTGTTCCTTCCTAAGTGGAGCACTTTGCATTTGTCTTTATTAAACTTCATCCTATTTATCTCAGACTATTTCTCCAATTTGTCCAGGTCATTTTGAATTATGACCCTATCCTCCAGATTAGTCGCAATCCCTCCCAGCTTGGTATCATCTGCAAACTTAATAAGCGTACTTTCTATACCAATATCTAAATCGTTTATAAAGATATTGAACAGAGACGGTCCCAAAACAGACCCCTGCAGAACCCCACTTGTTATGGCTTTCCAGCAGGATTGTGAACCATTAATAACTACTTTCTGAGTACGGTTATCCAGCCAGTTATGCACCCACCTTATAGTAGCCCCATCTAAGTTGTATTTACCTAGTTTATTGCTAAGAATATCATGCGAGACTGTATCAAATGCCTTACTAAAGTCTAGGTATACCACATCCACCACTTCTCCCTTATCCACAAGACTCATTATCCTATTAAAGAAAGCTATCAGATTGGTTTGACATGATTTGTTCTTTACAAATCGATGATGGCTGTTCCCTATCACCTTGTCACTTTCCAAGTGTTTACAGATGATTTCCTTAATTACTTGCTCCATTATTTTCCCTGGCACAGAAGTTAAATTAACTGGTCTGTAGTTTCCACGGTTGTTCTTATTTCCGTTTTTATAGATGGACACTATATTTGCCCTTTTCCAGTCTTCTGGAATCTCTCCTGTCTCCCATGATTTTGCAAAGATGATAGCTAGAGGCTCAGATACCTCCTCTATCAGCTCCTTGAGTATTCTAGGATGCATTTCATGAGGCCCTGGTGACTTGCAGGTATCTAACTTTTCTAGGTGATTTTTAACTTGTTCCTTTTTTATTTTACCTTCTAAGATTACCCCCTTTCCTCTAGCATTCACTATGTTAGGCATTCCTACAGACTTCTCGGTAAAGACTGAAACAAAGAAGTCATTGAGCATCTCTGCCATTTCCAAGTTTCCTGTTACTGTTTCTCCCTCTTCACTGACCAGTGGGCCTACCCTCTCCTTGGTGTTCCTCTTGCTTCTAATGTATTTATAAAATGTCTTCTTGTTTCCTTTTATTCCCGTAGCTAGTTTGAGCTCATTCTGTGCCTTTGCCTTTCTAATCTTGCCCCTGTATTCCTGTGCTGTTTGCCTATATTCATCCTTTGTAATTTGTCCTACTTTCCATTTTTTATACGACTCCTTTTTTATTTTTAGATCATTCAAGATATCGTGGTTAAGCCAAGACGGTCTTTTGCCATATTTTCTATCTTTCCGACACATCGGAATAGCTTGCTTTTGGGCCCTTAACAATGTCCCTTTGAAAAACTGCCAACTCTTCTCAGTTGTTTTTCCTCTCAAACTCGATTCCCATGGGACCTTACCTATCAGCTCTCTAAGCTTACCAAAATCCGCCTTCCCGAAATCCATTGTCTCTATTTTGTTGTTCTCCCTTCTACCCTTCCTCAGAATTATCCCCTTGTTGTGCCCCTCTAATAGCCCCGTATCTGGCTGCTCAAAATCAGCTGCCGGAGATGATCTACCTCAGTGCTCCGTCCTTGGAGGAACATTTCCCCCTTAGTTTCACAAATATTATGCAAAGTACAGCAGGCTGCTATGACCATGGGACCATTTTCCACACTGATGTCTAACCTGTCATAAAGCTAGTGTAAGCAAGCTTTTAATCTGCCAAATGCACATTTAGCGGTCATTCTACATTTGTTCAGCCTGTTGTTGAAATATGCCTGGCTGGCATCAAAGTTTTCAGTATAAGGCTTCACATGGCACAGCAATAAGGGGCAAGCTGGGTCTCCCAGGATCACTGTTGGTATTTCAATATCCCCCACTGAAATATTCTACCGTGGAAAGAAAGTTCCATCAGCAGTGTTCCTGAAGATGTGTGCTTCATGTACCCTCCCTGCACTGATATCAGTGAAACACAGTGATCCACAAGTGCCTGTAATACCACAGAAAAGTATCCCATTCCATTGATGTTCTCTATCGCAAGATGGCCCAGAGCCAAAATTTGGATATGAGCAGTTATAGAATCCCATTGCTGCAAAGCCATCCACTATTTCTCACAGATTTCCCTCTGTAACAGTCCTTCACAGCAGGATGAGATTAATGGCCTTGAACACTTACATCAACATAACTCCAGCCAACTGCAAACTGATTTGTGATCGACTGGGGGTTATCAGTTTGCACACAGTGGTCAATACACACTTCTTCATGGAGAGGGTAGCTCTCTCTTTGGTATCCTCGTACTTCAGGGCAGGGGTGAGCTATGCACCTAGTTCCAGTTACATGGCTTTGTGCATCCAAAAGTTCTGCAGCCAATACTCATCATTCCATACCCGCATAATGATGTGATTCCATTGCTCCAGGCTTGTTTTCTGAGCCCAGTAGCAATGATCTACTGTGTGCAATACCTCTGTGAACACAAAAGTGATCTGGAATGGTTTCTTTCCATGGTGCACATCAGGACAGCCATCACAAATTCCTGTTCAGTTTTGCAGCTCATGAAACACTACATGATCAGCCACATTGTATTCAGAACATTTCTCACAAGGTTAGAGGGAAGTGCAAGATCCAGGCTTTCTGGCAGAGATGGCAGGTGCACAGTTTAGAAGGGCTATTCTAAAACAGTGTGAAATATAGTTGAAAAGCCCATGGACTGATGGGATAGAGAAAAAGCTACATTATGAGATGGAGAGCCCATACTCTGGGTGCACTGCAGTCTCTTTCCCACTACACCGAAGGTGGTGAGCTGAACAGTGAGATAACCACCCAGAATGCACATGTGGATGTGCTCTACCAATACAAGGAGTGTTGTGTGAACACGCACAAGCAATGTCATTATAGCAGTTTATGATCGTCAGCGTAACTTGCATCAACTTAATCCTGTAAGGTAGACACAGCCTAATCTTGAGAGTTTGTCTCTTTTACCAACAAAAGTTGGTTCACTAAAATACATTATCTTTCCCATCTTGCTTCTCTAATGCCATAAAATAGACACAAGAAAAGAGGAAGATGTGTGAAAATCACAGTAAAACCCTCATAGGTACACTGTAGTTAGGTTCACAAAGTCAAGGTCCGTTTTGGACACTTTCATAGTCATAGGATTTTTTAAATCATAAATGTAATGATTTCAGCTATTTAAACCTGAAATTTCAGGTGTTTGTCACATTAGAGGTCTTGACTCAAAATGGATTTATGGAGAGTCACAAAGTTATTGTGTAGAAGTCATAAGGTTATTATGGGGGGAGGTTGCAATACTGCTATCTTGTCTTTTGTGCAGCTGCTGACAGAGACACTGTCTTCAGAGTTGAGTGGCTGGAGAATAGCAGTTGCTGGCTGGGAGCTCAGCTCGGAAAACAGAGCAGCTGCCAGCAGCAGCATGGAAGTAAGGATGGCATGGTATGGTATTGACATCCTTATTTCTTGCATAGAGAGCTGAGCTCTTAGTCAACAGCCAACACTTCTGCATTGCTGCTGGAGGTGGCTCTGTCTTCAGCGCTCATGTGGTATGGACACCCTTACTTCTGCGCTGTGTTGGTGAGGCAGTGCCTTTGGAACTGAGCACCCAGGCAAGAGCCCATCACTGACTTCCCATCTCTGAAGGCAATTCAGAAATAAGGGTGGCAATACTGCGATCCCCTGCAACTCTCTTTAGGGTTAGCACCCCTCAATTTGAGAAACATTGGTCTCCCCCATGAAATCGGTGTATTAGAATGTGAAATCGGTGTATTAGAATGAAAGACTAGATTTCACAGCGGGGAGACCAGATTTCATGGTCTGTGATGCATTTTCATGGCCGTAAATTTGGAAGGGTCCTAACTATTTTGATGCAGAGAAATGAAAATAGACCTTTACACAGGTATCCCTGAACAGAATCAGGAGTGTGTTGATGATAAATTTGCTAAATTAGATATGCACCTCTATGCCTCTATGAAGTTATGAGAGAGAGAGACAGAGAACCAGATGGTCTGGTTCTTTATTGGCCTGCACCTTCTGAAGTCAGCCACAGAAGTGCAACGTAGGTTTAAAAACCCTATCAATCTGATTTTTGGATCAGTTTTTTTTTTAGGATTAAAAAAAGCATGGAAAAGGTGAAAGGAAAATAGATTTGCTACACATTGCTGTTATTATAAACAGTGTCATCACAGATGTTCTGAGAAGCATTATATCATCCTCCAAACAGAGGGAATCAATACCATAGCACAGACTGATTTAATTCTTTTGTTTACTACAGAATGAGATATAAATCTTGTCACTCATAGATGATGCTATATTGGTCAAAGATTCCCCTTTCTTCATAAACACAGGGTTTTTAAAAACAATATTTAAAAGATGAATAGAGTAGGGGCAGAGGGTTTCTGCTATTATGCTAAATAACCACTAATACAGAACACAAATTATATTCACACTATAATTTTTGGTGAACAGAGCAGTCCTACACCCTCACTGTATCCCCACAACAGAGACTACACTTTAAAAGTCTGAATTTCCTACTGATTGCATTGCAGCTTCATTTCATGTTTCCTGTCAGACTTAGGGAGCAGATTATTAAAATGATCCTGAGCACAGTGAACAGCTGTGCAAAATATATTTACACTTCATTCATTACTTTAGAGTCCTTTCTATCATCTCCTACCCAGCCTCAAAATGTAATGTATTAAATAATTCTCATCATGTTTTACATCATGTGGAAAAAGATACTGAAATTAACAGTATGCACTCTACTGTAGAATGAGGCAATTTTATTTATTTTTTTCTAAGAACAAAGTAAGCTTGTTTGGCTCTAAAATCAAAGCTTTAATCAAAATTAAACTTTCTATTTTCAAGACTATTCCATTCAACCTTCATTTCTCTCCCCAACCTTTATTAAACTAGACCACAGCAACTAAAAGGGGCACAATATTGAGTTTCATGGAAGGAATATTGATTTTTCTTTTGCAGTACAGTCTAAAATACTAGATTGAACATTCAACACATTTTAGACAGACTTGCAATGGCATCCTCCGCTCTGTTCTAATGGCCTACTTTATCAATAATTATCAGTACAGGTTGAACCTCTCTAATCCAGCAGTCTCTGGTCTGGCAATATCCATGGTCTGGAATGATTTTAGTGAGCCAGATGTCCACTTTTCAAGGGTGTGGCCAAGTTTCCTGTAGTTCCATAAAGTTTGTTTACAGCCACCAGTCCTAGCTCTCAGTGTTCTGTGCTGTTATTTAGCTCTCATTTACCCCTAAATGTCTTCTAAGACCCCAGTAAGTAGCGGAACTGTTGGGGTAATGCTGCTAGACAACGTTGACCTCCTGTAGTTCAGCAAATTCTCTGGTTCATCACCAGTCAGATCCTGAGGGTGCCAAACTAGAGAGATTCATCCTATATTACTAAACATATAGCATCTACGGGAACCCTTGGCTTCAAGAACTATTTAGATGATAGGGTATTTATTTCTATTAATGTGTAATGTTAAAGACAAAAAATACTTCACTAAGCCTATGTCTGCACTAGAGAGCTTACAGCAGCACAGCTGTGTCCATGTACACACTCTAATCTGACAGAAGATAACTCTCCAATCGACAGACCAAAAATTAGTGTTGCTATGGGATCAGGAGAAGCTCTTTTGCTGATATAGTGTGGTGCTCACTAGCACTTATTCTGGCAAAATGTATATTGCTTGGGGAGGTGTTTCTCACACCATCAAGCAACAAAAGTGCTATCATAGTCCTAGCATTAGTAGCAAAGCCACTGATTTTCTCTTCATTTTAAGAAGGTTGCATATAGTAGACACTATGGAGAGAATGGGATTGTTTACATTGACTTCATACTCATGACAATATAGTTCTGCATTAAGCTATTGACTATAATTGAATCTCATGCTTTAGGGCTTCCAAAGGTCACCTGAAGATGTTAGGATGTTTCCCCATGTACAGTTGTTTAGATGTATTTCAGGAATTTCTGATGGGATGGATCAGTGATACAGAGAAGCTTCTTTTTAGTCATGTGGCTAGTGTCATACTGAATCTCTGAATGGGGGTCAGGAAGAAAACTTCCTTTGGATAAGATGGGTTTTTTCATCCTAAGGTATGGATTATTTTGACTTATCTCAGCTAATCAGTACCCTGAAATTGTAGAGGCATTGATAGTACCTGGGTCTTTTCTGTTCTTTTCCTGTGCCATGCAACAGTTTAGTCTCCTCCAGACAGAAATGCTTTAGAATCCCTAAAGCCTTTGGACATAACACATGGAAATGTTCATGAAAGGTAATGACCTGTAATATATAAGAGTTCTAACTTAATGGTTCTTTCTGGCTTTAAACTCCATGAAACTCTATGAAACAAATACTGTCGACAAAGCTTCTGTCAACAAAGAGTGTCTACTCTATAGCCAGTTCGGTCGACAAAGCAAGCCACTTTTTCGACAGAGTCTAGATGCTTTATTGTAAAAAAGCACAGTGTGGCTGCAGTAGTGCCTTTTGTCAACAGAACTCTGTCGACAAAAAGCGTTATTCCTCATAGAACGAGGTTTACCGCCGTTGACAAAACTGCCACGTTCTGTCGACTTACTGTTGACAGAACTCGGTGGTAGTGTAGACGGAGGTATAGTTTTGTCGACAAAGTCCACTTTTGTCAACAAAACCCTGTAGTCTAGACACACCCTCTAGCCTCTGTAAGTAGCCTCTGAAGACCAGTTTCACTGCAAGTCCAAGGTCTGGAGAAGAGAACTCTTCCCTCTTACCCTGTGGGTTTTCCACAGCACCCAGCCATGCCACTTGAGCCAGGCACTATGAGCTGTAGCTAAGCCTTAACTCTTACAAAATGAACTGAATGAAAAGAATCACTAATAACAGGCTATGAACATATACACAACAGTGTCCTTCACCTGAAGATCTCAGAATGCTTTACAAAAATCTATCAGGTAGATGAGTATCATGGCTAAACTGAGAAAAGACTGGGCAAGTCACTTCCAGCTTGGTTATGACAATCTTGCCATCCACTGAGAAGAAGAATGGCCACTACCCTAGGTTGCCCATCCTTGAGATAAGGCTTACAAAATGGTACCAGAAAAACAAGACAGAAATGTGATTGATTAAATCTAGTTTCAAATGATGTAATCAGTACCTTTTACTTATTAACTTACTGATTAACAGGAAGGATATAAAAAGATGGGTTTAGGACATACTTTTGGGATTACATTTGCTGTGAAGGTGAATGGAACAATCCTGCATAAGACAGCTTCCCAGAGACCAATATCACATTCAACCTTTTCTTATTCTATGTTATTACTGACTTTAGCCATAACCCTGACTGGCAACCTCAGGAGCTCAGCTTGTCTAACCTAACAAAAAATGAAGGATATTGGGAGCTCTTATTGTTCTCTCTAGATACATCAGAGTGATAAATACCAGGGAGTGAAAGGAGTTATTTATGGTAAGGACCAATGTTGGCACAAGAACAAATGGATACAAACTGGCCATCAATAAGTTTAGACTGAAATTGGATGAAGGTTGGATGAAGGAGTGAAGTTCTGAAACAGTTTTCCAAAGGGAATAGTGGGGGGAAAATCCTAACTTGTTTTAAGATTAAATCTGATAAACATTTAGAGGGGATGATATGAGATTGCCTACAATGGCATATGTCCCATTCACAAGTAGTATTAGCAAATATCACCAATGGCTGGAGATGAGACACTAGATGGGGAGGGCTCTGTTTGAAGAACCTGAATATGACCAAGAGACATCCCACCAAAAGGATCTTCTATGTATCTAAGTAGGTGCATATCTACCACTCATCACCAGAACATCTGGGCACCTCAAAATCATTCATGGATTTGGTCCTTCCAGCATCTTTGAGAATAAGGGAAAGATTATTTTCATTTTACACCTGGAAGACAAGGTCTAGGATATTTTAAAACAATTGGCCTGAGTGCATATAGGAAGACTTTGTCTTAAAACAGAATTCAGTCCCATTCCAGTGCTCTACCTATTAGCACATCCTTTCTAACAAATTAGGGGAGAAATATTTCCACTTACAGAAAAGAGCCAGCAAGAGATTTGGACCACACTACTTTGCCACTAGTAGCACTGGAACAGTGTTTACAGTGGGAGTGCTGAAAGCCATTGGACAAAACTGAACCCTATATGAGACAGAAGCCACTTCAAGCACTCCTAGTTTCAACATCCCTGCTTAATTCCCAACAGCAGTTTGGGGGTAAAGACTAGGATAAAGAATGTCTGAAAAGAAGCACATGTGACACCTCCAGGCATGTCCTAGAGACACTGGCACCTGGGAAGGGTGAGGGAGGGGCCTAGTCCCTCATTTAGAGTGAGAGGTATGTGCGTTTTTTGCAGGAGAGATCCCTGTAGAGCTGCCAGCAACCTGGCAAAGGAAGACCCTCTTGCTTCACCTCAGGATAGTATGTGTGCATCTTCCACACACCCCCAAGGGAGGGCTCCTGGATGTGGGCAACTCCCCTTTCCCTCAGCAGCAGACTGAAGAACTACTGGGAGGAGAATGCATTGGAGTCACTGACCATTCTATAGCAACAGTAGGAGATAAAAGCATTTCAAGCCAAGGTTACTATCCAGTCCCCTTCTCCATGCTCTCCTCCTCTAGTCTTCTGAGGGATTCTGCAAGCTCCTTGGCAGCTGCTGCCTCCCCATCCAGCTCCATGCCCTGCAATGGTGCAGGAGTCCACCTACACAGAGCTCCAGCCCACAAACAGGAAGGAACAAAAAGGGGATTAGGAGTCTCAAATGTCAAAGCGGAATTAAATGTAAAATACTGGATTTTGTTAAATCTAAGGATGGCTGTCCTCTCTCTGTGAGCCTTAGTGTTATGAAAAATTAATGTTAGTAAAAAAGATGTAAGTTTGAAGCCATCCTTTAATGCTACTAATTTGAATTCCTCCTAGGAAAGCCAAAATTAGCTAATCACTTCCTCTTTACCTCAGAAGATGTTCCCTCTGTTCAAACTCTATGTAAAGAGCTGCATGGAGGAAGCCACTTACAATGCAAACAAAAGTGATTGTTCCTATGAAATCCAGGAACTATAATACATATTCTTGAGTGCCACCAATCAGTGCCATAACTCTACAGACACAGAGCACTCCAGTCAACCATTTTCTGGGTGACCTTTCTGATGCTCCAGCCACCACTTAAATGTGTGTGTGACTGTAAAAATAACACCAACACTTTTATGTTCTTTCATTAAACACCTCCTTCTCCTTTTATTTGAGTATATAAATGGCATTAGAAAGGGACCCTATCCGAAGAACTGAATCAATCTCCTCTGGAGGTTTAGGGGATTCAGAATCAGATCTGCCCCTGGATCTGAACTTTGATCATATAAGTCCATATCTAGTACTTATGTGAAATTGTACATTTACACACAATAGTTTTTTTTTTTATTAATTCAAATGCTATTTAAAACTTATAAGGGTATTACTTGGCCAAATTGATATAATTAGGGTTATAATTGATTCTGCTAGCAAAAAGTTGACAGATACTTTTTGCATAGCAGGTAGGTCAGGTTTCCTGATTATTAATAGATAATATGAGGCTATGAGCACCATTTCATTCCCAGGCTAACAAAGTCCAGCACTTCATCAAATCTTCTAAATCTGAAGCTGATATTTGATTTTGGACTCCTGTTGTGTTCAATGAGGGGAACTGCTTATCAGCTCTGCAACCCATCCAAGATGACTGTGATGTGCAAATCACAATGATTTCTTCTGACAGTAAGTCCCCCCCTCCGTCCCCCCATGGAACCTGCACAGAAATCATGGTATTGTCTGAAGGGCACAAAAGATGCACTACACATACTTGCTTTAATACTTCTTGAACAGCATGAACACACTGCTAATGATGGTCAATTACTATGCAAATACCCTATAATTGTACTACTCAAAAGCAAAGCATGGTATGTGTGGCATTTTTTAAAAATAGCAGTGAGAAATGACTGCTACCTGGCATGGGTTAATTGTTGAGAAAAGAAAAGGAATAATTTCCTACCTTCCTTTCTCAAAACTTATGCTACTTACAATGACACAAATACAAAGAAGCAAAGCTACAACCTTAAACTAGCACACTACAAGTCCTGTGTTTCTATAATTATGCTTATGCTGTCTATGATTAATCAAGCTAGTTAATGATGCAAAAAATTACATTTATAATCCAGTCTGAATACAACTGTACTGCAAGCTAAAATCTAAGTGCTATTAAGTTAAATGGAATTAATGGGCTGTCCCTGCCAATCTTCATATCTATCAGTTACTAATTAACATTCTTCTATATAGAACAATTTGTGGAAAAAAATATACAGAAGGAACAATGCTACCATTTGCAATATGCATTGCTGTTAAAGGACAGTCACACAGGCCATAAAATAAATCCACTGTATTCATTTCACCAGTGAACAAGAAACTGCCAAATAGCAGTGCAATCAGTAATAGATTTCATGTAAAGTCATTTGTTTTATACGGCAACAAATTATCACTACCAAAGATGAACTTTTGTGGGAAATGTCGACTTCAGCTAATAATGGAAGGACTGAGAAGAAGCAATAAAAACCTGGTAGTTAAATTAGCTACCAAAGAAAAATGAATGCTGTGTGTTATCTTTGTAGATAATGTAGCACATTTGTTACGTCCAACATACGCCTTCCAACTTGATTACTAATTTTATTCTTTCAGTACTTGTATTAATTTCAAGTGTTTCTGACAAACCCTTATCACTATGTTCATTTGGCTCTTTTTTGTTTTTGTCTTAATTTTTATTACCTGTGAATATATGCTCTGTCACTTCCTATGCCAGAAATTTAGTACAGAGACTAAATCTGCTAATAAGTTTTAGAAATTCCTTTTCTGTAGATCTTGTGTATCTTGATTCATTGAAAGAAAAATCACATTCAAATTAATTCCTCAATGAAATGAAATCAAACTCCATGCCTATTGCCTCTGAATGATGTACATATTTAGTTTTTGGTCCAAGTTAAAATGATATGGCAATTATAAAACAATATTTACAAGTCTAAGTTCATTGAATGTATTGTGAGGAAAATCATAACTGTTCTGAACTTAAAATAAACCAAATCCTCTTGGAGGAGACAGGCCCTGCGCAAGAGTTTGTGGGGCCCAAAGTAGCACATGGACAGTGGGGCCTGGCCCATGTTCCATGTGGCTCGACAGCTCCCAGCCATAGTAGCAAGCAAGTGGATTAGTGGGCAGGTGGGCACCAGGCAGTGCTGGGCCCTGAAGGTGCAGGGCCCAAGGCAACTACCTTGCCCTAAGGCCACACCTGACAGGAGAACATTACAGATAATTGATGACAGAAAAACGTCACAAAGTTAGGATGTTTTTAATCCTCTCTCTCCTAGCCCAAACTAGTGGTTGTTAGGTAAGGATATTTATATACAGGCAGTCCCCGACTTAGGCGGATCCGACTTACGTCGGATTGCTACCTGCGAGCTCCGGGGCGAGAAAGCCCCGTTCGTAAGCTGCTCCGATGCCCCTGGTCTGCTGGAGAGCAAAGCCTCAGAAGCGTGGGAACCTGCCGCTGCTGCCGCTTCAGTCCCGGTGCCTGTGGTCTGCTGGGGACCGTCCCCAGCAGACACAGGCACCGGGACTGAAGCCGCAGCCGCCGGGGGGTCCCGCGCCTCTGAGACTTTGCCAGAGCAAAGCCTCAGAGGTGTGGCACCCCGCTGCCACTGCAGCTCTGCTCCCCGTGTCCCTGGTCTGCTGGGGGGGGGGCGCGGCTAGTGTGCCCCCCCCCCCGCAGACCAGGCTTTTGGGGCGCTGCCGATTGGTCCTGCAGCGCCGCTCTGGGCACTACTGGACCAACCTGGCAGCACCCCAGCTGCTCTGCCCCAGGTCCTGATTCAGCCGCTGCTGGTCAGTTTCAGCAGTGGCTGAATCAGGACGCCTGGGGCAGAGCAGCTGGGGTGCTGCTGGGTTGGTCCAGTAGCACCGAGGAGCGGTGCTACTGGAGCAACCCAGCAGCACCCCAGCTGCTCTGCCCCAGGCGTCCCCAAGTCAGCCGCTGCTGAAACTGACCAGCGCTGACTACAGGAAGCCCGAGGCAGAGTTGCTCTGCCCCGGGCTTCCTGGAATCAGCCGCTGATCAGTTCCAGCAGCAGCTGACTTGGGGAAGCTTGGGGTTCTTAAGTTGAATCTGTATGTAAGTCAGAACTGGCGGTCAGTTTCAGCAGCGGCTGAATCTGGACGCCAGTTCCGACTTACATACAGATTCAACTTAAGAACAAACCTACAGTCCCTATCTTGTACGTAACCCGGGGACTGCCTGTACTCTAGATCAGTGGTATCCAGCCTTTTGAACCACAAGATCACTTTTTCAATTTAAGTGCAATATAAGATCGACCTCATACTCAAATACCCTTACCCCACTTCCTTCCTGCCCCTTCTCTGAGGCCCTACCTCTGCTCCACCCCTCCTCAGGCCTCACTGTGCTCACTCCATTCTCCTTCACACTGAGTTTCACCAGGCTGGGGTAAGTAGTTGGGGTGCAGGCTCTGGTCTTGAGCCAAGGAGTTTGGAGTGTGGGAGGGACTCAGGTGGGTGATTGGGGTTCAGGAGGGGTTTCAGGGTGCAAACGCTGGGAAGGAGTTTCGGTGAAGGGGGAATCACATCTGGGGCAGGAGGTTGGGTGCAGGGGGGGGTGGGTTCAGGACTGGGAAAGGGATCCAGGATGCAGGCTCTGGCTGGGCACTGTTTAACTGAGACGGATTCTGGATGGTAGAGCAGTAAGGTTAAGGAAGGTTTACTCCTCCCCTGGCCCTGCACCACTCCTGAAAGCAGCTGGCATGTACAGCAGTAGCTCCATGATCCCATGCGCTGCCCCTCATCTACAGGCACTCAGCCCACAGCTTCTACTGACCACGGTTCCCCGTTATTGATCAATGGGAGCCACAGGAGTGGTGTCTGCAGGCAAGGACAGCATGTGGAGTCCCCCTGCTCTGCCTCTCTCAGTGGCTGCAGGGACATGCCAGCCACTTCCAGGAGCAGCAGTTATCACAGGGATAATGACTCCAGCCACGACAGGTTTGGCATTTTAGAACTCACTACTCAAAGAATTACATTTAAGTGTAAGAGAGAAATGAAAACTATGAAATGCACAGACCAGTCAAAAACCAAAAATAACCCACTTTCTTATTTGCATTGCTAAGCTCTCTCCATCTCCTCTCTATGTGGAAATAGGGTACAGGAGTGGGGAGGAGGGACACCCTGACATCAGCACCCCCCCCCCCACACACCCTGCACAGCAAACAGGAGGCTCCGGGGGAAGCTCCAAGACAGGGGGCAGGAGCAGCATGACAGTGGGTGGAAGGGCAGCTGAAGTGCCAGCACTTGATAGATTCCTGGCCAAACCAGTCAGGATCACCTGTTGGAGGCTCCAAGATCTACCAGTAGATCCCGATCTACTGGTTGGTGACCACTGCCCTAGATCAATTAGACTAAAAAGGAATGACATTTATTTTCAAACTTATTCCTTTTGTCATTTTATTGCAATTAATTTTACATTTACAACTTAGATGTGGTGATTGACTGTAACCACCATTTCAAACACCTTCCAATTAAAATTATAAAAGCAAAAGTTTAGTCCTTTAATAAATTTTTCTAAGTTAGTCTCTAAGATGCCAGTGATAAAATCCCCAAACTTTAGAACTTGTGTGAAGAGCTATTTTGAATATAAACTATAGATAATTAACAGATAAGGTTTTTAATTAACTCACAAAGACTTAACATAATTTGCCACTTAGGAAAAAAATCCATGGCCGTGTGAAAAAATTAATTATGCTGCCGAAAATATAGTGTATTTCATTAAGAGTTCAATTCTGGTGCTTAAGAGACAAGCAAACACCCTAATATTGCTGTACTGTAAATCTCATTCCCCACAACTCAGGCAGAATACTTTATGGAATGTAGAATTCTGTTTTTAGCGGTATGGCAGGAGAAGTTTGATGAAAATAAATACAGAATGACAAATGACAGCAAGTTTCCATTAAAAAGAAGGCAAGTGACTATAAGCCTTATAGTATGCATATAGACCAACTATATTCAGCTGCTTTGCAAGCATACCGGGACATTCATAATTTCATTTTCCCAAGGAAACTGAAGGAGATAACAGATAAAACCAGTCAGGATGGATCTGACTGCAATGCAGTATGTACTAAAATGGGTGTCCAATTTCTTCACTGTACTGCATGGTACATTGACACTGTAATGTATGGTTTGTATTTAATTCAATGCTTTTTTTTTTAAAGAAAAAGCTTGTTTATAAGATGTACTCAAACAAGATATTTCTTAAAAATGATTATTCAGTCCTTCAGTGGAGCTTTCCTTTCAGGTTATAAGATATATCACTGCTGGTATATTGAAAGTTTTGAAAAGCATTCTCCTTGAAACACTTGGTTCAGGAATTTGCTCTATACTTTGGCAAAAAGGAATGTAAGATGTTCACCAGGAAGGAAATTTGTTAGTTAAAAACATCATATAGAAGTATAATTTTAAAAGGGCAGATATTTGTTACCATTGGAGTGACAGACTTGCAAAGTGAAGTTTTCTATTTAGCCACACTGTGGCTGTGTCTAGAATGGCCAGTTTTTCTGGAAAATCAGCCACTTTTCTGAAAAAACTTGCCAGCTGTCTACACTGGCCGCTTGAATTTCCGCAAAAGCACTGACTTCCTACTGTAAGAAATCAGTGCTTTTTGCGGAAATACAATTCTGCTCCCATTCGGGCAAAAGCCCCTTTTGCGCAAAACTTTGGCATAAAAGGGCCAGTGTAGACAGCTGAGATTTGTTTTGCGCAAAAAAGCCCCTATCGCGAAAATGGCGATCGGGGCTTTTTTGCGCAAAAGCGCGTCTAGATTGGCCATGGATGCTTTCCGCAAAAAGTGCTTTTGCAGAAAAGCGTCCGTGCCAATCTAGAGGCTCTTTTCCAAAAATGCTTTTAACGGAAAACTTTTCCGTTAAAAGCATTTCCGGAAAATCATGCCAGTGTAGACGTAGTGTGTGTGTAAATACAAGCAGTGGCCAAGCTTCGCCAATGTGCCAATTGTGTTCTGCTTGGTAGGCCAGTTTATATATACTTTTGATGCTGTTGAGTCTTCCAACACAGATGGTTGCTGTTACTATGGTGGTGATTTTGTGACATGGACAGCTATTCATGAGGAGTAAAATGAATGGTTAAACAGCTGGTTTGCGGAGACCAGTGCCTGCCATGTTCACCAATATTATCTAAGGGTCTCTTTATTCTACCACATCAGTCTTTCTCTTTCACTATTTGTTATGTCTTGAGAATACTTAGATTATAAAATCTTTGGGGCAGGAACTGCCTTTTTGTCCTGTGTTTGAATAGAGCCTAGTAAACTGGAGTCCTGATCCATGACAGATTTTGCTTCCTTTACCCTATTCCAGGTAGAATCCTATGGTTTTAACACCCAGACTGGATCTGGGGTAGCAACCTCTATTTCAAACTGTGTTGATGTGACAGCCTGAAGTACAGCTGGGACCTTCAAGATACTGTTCTACAGGTGCCTGTGACCAATGACTGACTATGGTGATTCACGGCAGCTCTTTCCAGCAGGTGTATTACATAAGAACAGTCATACTGGGTCAAAACAGTGGCCAGTGCCAGATGCTTCACAGTGAATGAACAGAACAGGCAGTCCTTATCCATCTCCTATCGGCCAATCCCAGTTTCTGGCAGTCAGAGGTTAGGGATACCCAGATCATGCATCCCTGCCCCTCTTGTCTGACTACCATTTATAGACCTATCCTCAGGAATCTATCTAATTCTTTTTAAACCCCATTACAGTTTTGGCTTTCACCTCATCCCCTGGCAATGAGTTCCACAGGTTAATGGTGTGTTGTGTGAAGTCCTTCTTTTGGTTTGTTTTAAACCTGTTGATCATTATTTCATTAGGCAAGCCCCGATTCTTGTGTTATACAAAGCAGTAAATAACATTTCATGACCCCATATTATCAATTGACCTGAAGGTACAAAGCAAAACAAAGAAAAGAGTTAAAGTCACTCAGGGTCCAGACACCTGTGTCTTGCTTACAGTTCACCTCTGTCAAACTGCTTCATGCACACCTCACAGAGTCGCTGACTCAATTTCACAGCCAGGTCTGGGCAGAGAGAGAGAGACAGACTCTTCTCTTGCACTTTCCCCTGATCTCTGTGTCTTCCCTGCCGTGTTTCTCCCTGAGTAGCTACTGCCAGTTCATCTCTTTTTCCTCTAGGCAGGGATTTCCAACAGCTTAGTTTTCTTTTGATCTTAGGCTCTGGTCTGGGAAAAAGAGGTCTGTTACCTAACAGCCTGCCTGTCAGCTACCAGGGAGGTCTTTCCCAATCACAGACCTCTACAATTGCTTTCCTAAGGACACTTGGTATTCTCCTTGTCATTGCTCCCCAAGCCCTTCCCAGCTGTCTTTGATTTGACTTTGTGAAGTCAGCTAGAATAATATCAAGCAGGTAAACTGAGGCATGGTATTCCTACAAATTAACCCATCTATTTCCCTCCTCCTCTATGATCATAAATACCATATCACTGTTCCAAAGAATTCATTCTTGGTCTCAGATAATGTCTACTTTTCATTTTCATGTAGGCTTTTCTCTTTTGCAATAGGGTCAATCAAATAAGCAAGGAAAAGCACTCAAGCTGTTGTTTCAGTGACAGTAAGGCCAAATTCCGCTCCCAGCTACATATCGTCAGTGGGAGCCACATTGGAAGAACTGACAGCAGAATATAGCCCACAATATTTAAGAGAGTTTCTTTAAAAAATGACTATGTCATATAAATGCCACATGCCCTATTTTGGATGTGGTTTATATTTACACTATGTGGCTCTGGTTAAAATTCATCCTGACAACTGGCTGCAGCACAATGGCCCAATTCTCTCACGACAGGATGCCAAGTAACATCCATTAAAATAGGTGTGAGTTACTGGTATCTGGAAAAAAGTTGCATCACTGGAAAGCTATTACAGGAGAGGGTGACGGGGAGGTAACAGAGATGTCACCGAGGACTCAGTCCAGAGAGATGCTGAGTACCTTGTCTAAGTTGACACTGAGTTCATTCTTTGTTTATACTACATACACAATACAGGATGTCAATTAAAGGTGTTTGAGAGATCTCAGAACCTTGAAAAATTGGGCCCCAAGATTGAAGGACTTAAATTATAAGTAGGAGAAAGTTAATATTCCAGTATTCTTCTCCCTGGTAATAAGGAGACTTCACAGTGGAAGTCTGTGTGGACGCTCACCTTGTTATTTTGAAATAAGGGGAGTTATTTTTAAATTACTCCCCAGTGTAGACATAACCTTAGATGCCCCTCTATTGTCAATGTTTGTCACTTGGTCACCAAATGCCTACATTTGTTTCTGAAAAAGTATAGAAATGAGGGTATGTTTAGAAGAGGAGGAAGATGAGTTTAAGATAAATCAAATTTATTCCTAACGCTTTTTATTCGGAGATCTCAGATCACTGTTGATTTCACATGAGGTGCTGGACCTGGATGAATACCCATGAGTTAAGGACAACTTTATCTTCAAATGTTTCAGCTCTGGTAGGTTTATATCTCAATCTGTACTCTCTGAGCACAGTATGGGTGTGTCTAGACTACATGCCTCCTTCGACGGAGGCATGTACATTAGCCAGATCGGAAGAGGGAAATGAAGCCGCGATTAAAATAATCGCGGCTTCATTTAAATTTAAATGGCTGCCCCGATCTGCCGATCAGCTGTTTGTCGGCAGATCGGGGCAGTCTGGACGCGATGCGCCGACAAAGAAGCCTTTCTTCATCGGCACAGGTAAACCTGGTTTCACGAGGCTTACCTGTGCCGATGAAGAAAGGCTTCTTTGTCGGCGCATCGCGTCCAGACTGCCCCGATCTGCCGACAAACAGCTGATCGGCAGATCGGGGCAGCCATTTAAATTTAAATGAAGCCGCGATTATTTTAATCGCGGCTTCATTTCCCTCTTCCGATCTGGCTAATCTACATGCCTCCGTCAAAGGAGGCATGTAGTCTAGACACACCCTAGGTGTGCTCAGTCTTGTATAATATATAGAGAATGAGACTAGGTCCTGGCCTGAGGAGCTCACATTCCAAATCAGATTCATGATACAATTCAGACACATAATATACTAGTTGGCCGAAGGAAAGACCAATTTCAGAAAAGTGCAAATTTGTATAAATAATTGCTTTGCTGGATTAACACTGAAAGGTTTCCTGCAATAAATGTGTGTTATGTAAATATAGCTTATTTCAAAATTCACTGAGTACAGCTGGCCACACTGGCAACACAATAAACCTAGACAGCATATTTCCAACTATATATTGAAGTGACGAAGATGCATTACTTTTTATAGAATTTGCTGCCTGTCTATAGGTGAAAGATGTTTGATAAAGGATTTTACTGTTCCCAGTAACTCAATCCTCTCTCACTGGAACCATTAATGATATTAGCAAAGCATTGTTTTATGAGCAGTCACAAGTCTTTGCTAGTTGGGAATGTCTCACAGCGATAAAAATATTAAGGCAGTAATACTTGATGAGTAATGCTATAGCCATTTGCAAAACACAACAAATCTGACTTAATACCAATGATTCATGTGAAATAGGCTACATCCCACCATAAATGCAACTGTACTTTACACTTGCAAGCATACTATTTTTGGAAGGAATCTACTACTCATTTTAAACTAAAAATACATCCCACAGCAATCCAATTAAAAAGATATATCCAAAATTGCTGCTTGAAAGTGAGTCAGAAAGCCAGCTCAGCTAGCTAAGTCATTAGGGGTATGTCTACACTACTACCCTAGTTCGAACTAGGGTGGTAATGTAGGCAACCGGAGTTGCAAATGAAGCCCGGGATTTGAATTTCCCGGGCTTCATTTGCATATAGCCTGGCGCCGCTATTTTTAAATGTCCACTAGTGCAGACTCCGTGCCGCGCGGCTACACGTGGCATGGACTAGGTAGTTCGGATTAGGCTTCCTATTCATGTGAAACGAGGAGTAACGGTAGTTCGGAATAGGAAGCCTAGTCCGAACTACCTAGTCCGTGCCGTGTGTAGCCGCGCGGCACGGAGTCTGCACTAGAGGACATTTAAAAATGGCGGTGCTCGGCTATATGCAAATGAAGCCCGGGAAATTCAAATCCCGGGCTTCATTTGCAACTCCGGTTGCCTACATTACCACCCTAGTTCAAACTAGAGTGGTAGTGTAGACATACCCTAAGTGATCATTGTCTGAACTGAGTAAAAAAACTTTGCCATCTCTTTGAATGCTTGAAGTACCCTGCCAAAATTGGCACAGGTAGTGGAAGATAACTAACTTATAGATTATGGTTTGTATTTAAACTCAGAGACACAGGGCTCAGGAGTGACTGCAGCTGCCACTTCCTTATTGGATGATTAGCATGCTAGCCTGGGAATCAGGGGAGTCTGGTTCAATTCCCTGATCCTCCATCCTGTGTGACCTTAGGGAAAAGTCCTTTGTCTGGGCCTTAGTTCACATCTGTAAAGAAAATAGGATAATAATGTACATCTTCCTCTCAAAGGAGGTGGGAAACTAAATCTGCTACAGAACATGAGGCACTCAGACTCTAATGGATGCCTTAGACAAAGAGTGTGCTGCTCTATAGCCCAGTATGAAGAGTTGGATTGTGACACTCAAACCTGTGGAGAAGGTGACTATGGAAGCAGCACTAATCTTTTGGTTCCCTGCTTGCTTCCATTTGGTGGCCCTTTTGTGGCAGGTGAGCAAAGCTCCTTGCTGCACTCTCTCCTAGGCAAACCACAGAGACAAGGGGCACAACACAACCTGACCTTGAACCTCTATGCATATAAAATAGTCTCTCCATGCAGAATGAATCGGACCTTCTAGTACAAGTGTGGAACTGGGGAGTGGGAAGGAGGGGCAGAAGAAACTGAGACTAAGTGGGTAAGGGAGCCAGGGACAAGCCAGAGCCATAGTTGGCCTACATCTGTAGAGATATGTGTTGGGAGTGGGGGAAATCAGTGCAGACAGGCAATGAGAAAGCAGTCTCACTGTTTTCTCATAGAAATAGATATCTGAACATTTGATTCTGCATGGGGGATCCAAAGACATACAGAATGGCTCAGTTCCTGGTCCTCCATTCCAAATATTTAAAAAGTTAAGGACCATGGAGGAAGGGATTGTTCCTTAGTTGCCAACTTTCATATTTCTGCGGGAGTACTCCACCACCACTGTGCCCAAGGCCCACCCCCACTCCATCCTTTCCCCCAAGGTGCACCCTCACGTTACCTCTTCCTGCCCCTGCGCCATCCCTTCCCCAGAGTGCCATCTTCCCACTGCCAAACAGTTGATCCACAGGTAACGAGGGGGTGCTGAGCACTAATTTCTGTTGATCACACGCAGAATTGGTGCATATGGTTTATTCATATTTAGGACCTCAGTTTACCTCAAGTTAGACAGAATGCTATCACCTGCCCATTTGCAGTATATACCTGTGATAAACTGCAACCTGATGTGATATATTGGGTTTCCTATTGTTCCTTGGCCACATAGACTCTGCACACACATTCATCTACCTAGGACTCATTCTGACATTCCAAATACCTCACCAGCTTTGAAGACAAGCCATTTTAAAACAAGTTCTGAAAAAACCCCACCCTCAAACATATTTTTACCATAGATGTACTTGAAAAAAATGTCCTGAAAATAAAATTAGAGCAGTGAAGATTCAGAGAACTGACTCAGTCACTTAAAAACTATGAACTTTTAATCCGAGTGGATGGCAGTAAATCCCCAAACGAGATACCTTACATTTAGTCAGGTAACTGTAGCATTATCTCCACCTCAATGGCTTCTAGACTCCATCGCCTTAAAGGGGACACTAGTGTATAACCACAGTGAAGGAGTCTGCCAGCCAATGTCAGGGAATAAGAGGGCACAGCAGAGCAACAGAGCATGTGAATGGGCACCTTTTCCACAAAGAACATACAATGGCACTGGGGTTAAATTCTCTGTTAATCCTCCATCTCTGTGAGGTGAGAGACACATCCTTTGTTCTTTTAGGATATGTGCGGATGTTAATATTTGTGAATTGTTAAGTATACATACTGTATGCAGTGTTATGGTAGCAGTGTTGGTGCCAGGACATTAGAGAGACAGGTGAGTGTGGTAATATCTTTCATTGGACCAACTTATGTTGGTCCAATGAAAGAGATTACCTTACCCACTTTGTCTCTCTAAGTACATGTACTGTTAGTTTATCTTGACCTCAGAGAGCTTACGTAACATTTACTAGCTTCATGCCAAATTTATATCAAATGTTTGGAAAAAATTACAAATGACAAGAGTATGTGAATTCAGGAAGTCCTGAATTGTGAAATACAATAACAAAAGATAAAGGAATTGGCGAGTTTCTCTCTCCACTAATTTTAGTCTAATTTTTGCATTATAGGCACCTTCAATGAAGTACATAACATAGATACAAGAGGTCACTATACAAATTCAACATTTAAACAGTTGCAACAGAGACGTAACTGAGAGGCTAGAGTTACACAGGCAGGAAAATGATGCTACCCTGCATCCACTGTGCAGTGACTTTTGGAAAATGCACACTTTTTAAAAGAAAAGCACTGTGCTAGACTCCCTATGAAAAAATCATATTAGGCCCTACCAAATACACACATACATACAAGTGGTAGCTTTTGTTTTCCTAGGTGGCATCTTCCTTTTAGAATTTCTTTTGTCTGTTGTAATTTTCTACTGAAAAAAGGCAAATTTGCTCAATTTAAATACAAATTACATCAAATTACAGAGAAAATAGCTCAAGGGGGCTGCTTTTCCTGAACTTTTCCAAAAAGACCATTTTGCAGCAGCAGCAGATGTTTCAGTACGCAGAACTCAAAGCTGTCTCCGAGCTCTAACTGTGACCTTCTCCTTCCTCAGTGTGAACTTTCCAATACTGAATTTCCCACTATCTAATTGAATCATGCAACAGCCATATGGTCTACTCAAATAAATGTGTGAAGTTTGAAGTACTGTGTATAAACGGTATTCAGAGTTTTTCGCCTTCAAGGCACCACACTCCTGGAAGTGACTACTCCTTAATTTGAAGCTGACATAAAACTTCAATTTATTGAAAAGTGCTGCTGCTTTGGGATGGGAAGGCAATTTGTAAATACCCCACAGAGAATGATGTCAAGGTTTAATTAAAAACAGCAATTCTCATACAAGTTTCAGTCCTACTCATATTATTTTTACAACTTGGCCCAGCACCGTTTACAGATATCAGTCTGTTACTAGTGTTGCCACATGCTTCTAACCCAACTAAATCTGGAGTCTACTCATTGTTTCTCTATACTTCGGACATAAGACACGCTGTCTCAACCCTCTCGTCTGATACCCATCCTTGTGTGCCACCGAATAGCTGCTCTGGACCCCAGAATCAATCTCTGAGATCTTCTTAGACTGCCCTGACCTTTCCCAGTCATGTACAGTACCAGAGCTGTACAGAAACTGTGCACACTCTGGTCTTCTAGTTTAACTTGTAGGGAAAATATGGCACGAAGGCAGGAAGCACAGGCTAAGCAAAGGAATTTCTTAACAAAAGAGCTTTGAAAACAAGAGCCCTCAGCCAGAACCTCCCAACTTTGATCTTGCCCTTCCTGTGAATCTGAAATTTGTGAGCATTCAGGCTGGGCACAGTCCTACCAGTAAATCTTCTTTACATATAGTGATGGCCAGTTCCAGAGCAGAATCCTAATAACAGGCCCAGGGTTTTTTTGTGTGTGTGCCATGTGTTTAACTGAGAAGTGCCAACCTCTCCCTTTTGTCATATTTGCCTCACCTGTGGGCCCCAGTGTAAAAAGAAATGTCCCACTGGGGTGCGCTAGTAGCTGATGCAGAATCAAAGTTGATGGCCCTAGATTACAGTCTTGATAGCTACCCTGAAATACTCCTTCACCCAGAGAAGGAGTCTGGAATCCAGTAGAGTCAGCTGCACTTCCATGAAGGCAGTTTCAGTATCTATCATTTCCATGCACAACACCACAGAGCTGATAGTCTGATATTCCAACGCAACTTTAACTTGGTCCAGAGATGATTTGAGGAAGAAGAAAAGCACAAAGTTCTGATGTTTGTTTGTTTTTTCAAACTTTGATTGTTTTAAGTTAGGCAGGTAGGTCCATGTTTAGGTACCGAAATAACTGTTCTGATTTTGAGCACTGATTTTTGCTAGCAACTCCCTATAATAACAAGGTCATTCAGTTACTATAGATACCTAACTTTAGGCAAAGACATTTGAAATTTTAATATCCTTTCTCAAGATTTCAAAAAACTTGCTTCTGCTATATTTTTCTACCAGCAGCAGGGACTACTCATCTTAACTACCTATTTTCCCCTACAGTTAAGCACTGGTATGACACAAAATATATTATTACAATTTTTAAACCATCATGTTCAATTTGTATTAGTATTGCCTACATACAAATATGCCTAATCAAAAGGGTACTGAAGTCAACTTACCCTCATTGGGCTCTGGATGAGGCCCTTTGTATTTACGATTTAATTTACTGTTTTCATGCTTTGACTGATCGCTAAGATCATTAGAATTATGTACTAATAAAGGACTGCAGATCTCATTCAGAAGTTATCCAGACTGGCCACTAAGGCTTCTCACCTGCATCAAAGGAAGCCAAGAGCTTGGCTGCAGGTGATGGTGACAAAGCCAGACAGGAACAGCAATCAGGTTTGGGGAAAACTCAGTTATCAGAGGAGACATCCTTCTGGGGAGTATCTGAGCACAAGAGATAAGGATAGGTTCAGGGTGAGAAGTGTTTTAAATTTGCTAGGAAGGGCAGATACTATAAATAGTTGGACTGAAGCAGCCTGGATTAAGTTCAACTAAGAGCCAAAACTTTCAACATTTATCCAAATACTTTAGAAGGCCTGAACTAGAGATGGACAACTGAGGTGATGTTCTCATTTGGATTCAGTTGAAGCAACGATGTCAGGTTTTGGATCATGTCTTGCCCTTCATTTTTAAGTGGGTATGTCAATTTTAAAAATGATTATTATATGCATAGCAGCTCAAAAACGCTGTTTTGCAAATTTTAATTGGGATAGGTATGTATGCCACACTGTAGAAGTCAGGCGACAGTGTAACTTAGGAATCATTAAACCAATATGTGTCAAATTTGGGAATAGTTGTGGTCAGCTCAAAAGTGCATTTTTCAGTGAATACACTTAAAATGTCCAAAAATGTCATCCAGCTCTCATGAGAAGTTCTACTAAATGTATTTCACATTCTTTATAATTTATTAGAAAAAAGGCAATTCATCCAATAATCATTGATGAAGGAAAATTAAAACAAGGGCTTGTTTTATGTACTTATTAAGCTGTGCCAAAATGATACAACTATGAGGACATGAGCAATGTAGATCAGCATTGCATTTTACAAATTACTTCTGTGCCTCGGAATTAGTGATAGATGAACTGGTTCAAATAAAAGAAGGTCCAACATGAATTTTCTACCTTACTGAATCGTGAAGTAACTTCAAAGATTCTCTTTGCTTCTACATCTCCCAGAACTTCCTGAGGAAAAATAACACATGAAAAAGCCTAGAGGAAAAATAACATACAAAAAGCTATTCTTGTAGTATATCTGATTCAGAAAAAAAAATACTGGAAATCTCACAAGAAGCCACATGCATATTAGATTCACAGGTCTGTTTATTAACTAAAGATTTGGGTCATCTTTAGATAGTATCCAAACTATATCCCCGCTCCTGCCATTAGCTCTGTAAAGACAGACCTCCTTTATCTGGATGGAGTCCCATTGACTTCTGTGTCTGCCTTCATTGAGCTTATTTCAGGGTTGGAAACTGTCCAAATGGAAGCACCAAGCCCTTTAAGGATCATTCACTAATAAGAATATGCTTCCTGACTTGCATAACTTTTAATTCTGTTTAAATATCCAGAATCTGAGTCTCATCCCACACTTGGAAGAATCCAGAGTATTTAAACAGAAGTAAATGGTGTTATAATGCTGTAAAAATGTATAAGAAAGAGATCCCTGGACTCAGAAATGGATGTTGGGGCTAATCCTATTTTTTCTGTGGCCATTTAAAATATAGAAAGAACAATGGCTGAGAAGGTTGGACAAAATAACTCTGAAGTCTTGTAAAAAAGGAGAAAAAAATCAAGTGGGACAATTCCTAAAACTAATATTTGCAATGAACATCAAGGAGCATTTTGCATTAATAATTAATTAATGTTGCGTATAGGAAACTTAAATGTATTTTAAGTGCTCCTTTCATTAGTAAACCTGAGATTCTTCTTTATAGCCCCTATTTTCTGGTGTTTCATGCTTCACATATGGGCACATTTAAGTAATGGCTTAACTACAGTCCAACATCTTTGGGGGAGGGGGCAAGAAAATAAATGAGATTAAGTATATGGTATGATTTTTTATCTAAGGTAATCAAATCACTTACCTAACTAAACACTCAGAACCTTTAAAGTCTGTGCTATATTTCTGTGCTTTTGAGCTATCAATTGGTAAGCGTATATCACTTTCAAGTCAGAAAAAAATAGATGTTTGATCAAAAATAATTGGATCTTCCTTCATTATATTTTTAAATGAAATGCTAATATATGTACAAGGTGTGACTGAGGATAAAAAGGCATTAACCATACAGCTTTTTTTTAAAATACTCTCATCTGAATTACTCATGGGACACTAAATTTAGCATTGCATATACAAAACTCTCCACCCTCAGGGTCACCACCAATTTATGTGACAAATGAATCCCCATCAAAGCAGCCCTTAAAAGGAAATTGAGTGCATTAAGGCTTTTCAAAAAGTTCCAATATTTTGCAAAGTAACAGCAATGGGAAATATTTCTAAATGCAATAAAAACATTTTCTACTAAACTGCACCTTAGGGTAGAAACAATAAAATAACATCTCAGATTCACAGCTTTGGTGTAACCATGTGTCACTTGAAATGGCCACTTTTTTAGCACTATTGCCTTTACATTCCTGTGAACTCAGCCTATCTGAAAACACTCTAAGCATTTTTTGGAATGACCAAGGAGAAACATGCACACTGCATTCTCTGAGGGAGATTTAATTTTTATTTCTTGCTTCCTTTCATCTAAGGTAGAGACATTTAACATTGAGAGTTCAGGCCTCTCTCGTTGTGGCAACTTAAGGGCAACTCTTTCATTTGGTAGGCTTTTCTCGGGGCACATCCTGAGCTGACAATTTACACCAGGTGAGATTTGCCACACTGGAGCAGAATTTTCTGTTCTTTTCATAACAGTGACTCCCTTTTAAAGGCATGAACTATTTCTGCATCAGTACTTGTTTCAATGCAGCTTGAGACATGCTTTCAACATGAAGTGGGATAATTTCCTATTTTTCTTTTTGCAAATTAGGATGAAAATCATATTTGTATTGCAAGCAGACAACTGCAGTAAAAAGAGAATACATCAACAGAGAGAGAAGGTGGATGGAAGGCGGTGGGTAGGTAGTGAGAGGAAGTAGTTTCCAAACAAATCAGATTATAATATTTGTAGTGAAATTAAAAGCATAACATTTTAATTTTTTATGTAAAACAATTTTCTGAAAATGTAAAAGTTTTATAATAGTGAAAGAAGTTGAAAACACTCTGTCTTTTCCCTCACTGTTTTACTGAGTAAGTGCATCCAACAAAGATAGCAATTTAAAAATCCCAATAAGAGCAACCTCTGAGTATAAAGACTTAGAACAGTGGTGGGCAACCTGGGACCTGAGGGCCACGTGAGGCCTATTAGTGTTCTAATGTCCATGAGACATTTTGATTACCTTTGCTCATGCGCAGGGTTGCCAGATTTCGTTACCCTCCGGCCATGTCATTTTTTTTCCAGATGGGTATTGCTAAAATGACACACATGTAAAGCAAGGGCATGTGAAATGATGTGCATGCTGACTGCACACAACATTGACTGTGAGTGTGGTGCATTCCCTCTGCATTCAATCAAAGCGCTTCTATGGTTCAATCAGCACAGCCCACAAGTTCTAGGTACGTAAGTGCAGCTAGCAAAACTACCCTATTCTGGGAAACCGTCTGGTTACAACAATCTTGCGGCCCACTGAGATGAAAAAGACTCAGTTGCCCATTGCACCTAGAAATATCCCGAATCCAAGGCCTCATTTTCCTTTCCTCTTTCTTCTAGGCTCTCTCTATCCTCTATCCCATGGCCTTTTCTTTAGTGCCATTCTCAGTGTCACCACTACTTCTCCAGATACCTCATGTTACTTCCGAACACAAACAGCAGCTAATGCTATTTCCTGTGCTGATGCTGCAGTCCTGGAGGGCACTGCTAGGATTAGATTTGACAAGTCTCCTTTGCTTTTCTCTTTGTCAGACAGAGTCCTAGCAACACCCACAATGTAACAGTTTGGTTCCATTAGCAAATCAGTACATTTCAAACACAAAATGCAAGCCAGAAAGAGAGTATCGACATCCCTTTACCTATTCCCTACAATCACAAAAACATTGCACCCTGCATGTGCCCATTGTTAAGAACAATGCTTAGACTTATTTGCTATAGCAAGTCTCAGTTCAAAGCTTGCGATTTATGAGTGATGACCTCCCTCTATTTGTCTAGGGCATCACAAGCCCACACCTGCTCACTGCCTCCAGTCTTTCCTCAAAGAGATTTTTCAAAATTGTTTGCATCTGTCTTTCCTTGGAAGCAACAGAGTGTGCCAATTTCTATAGGTAACTGAATTACCGGGCTATCATTCACTGATGTGAAGTGATCGGTTCTTGTAATATAGCACTGAAAAAAGGCATAGCCATCTGCTCAGTTCCCACAACCCCACAATTAATTGCAACTTATAACTCCAAATTATTGATTCCAGAATTTATTTATTTATTACCCCATGGTTGTGACAAGTGACAACTTCTTATAAATGGCACCTGACCTGTTTCTTTGGAAGATGTACTCAGCTGGCTTTGCTATAAATGTCTCCACAGTAGTAACCTTTCAAATGTGTTGGCATGACATGATAAGGGGTAAAGCGGCAGCTTTGGCTTAATAGGTCCCCATGTTTGGTGACAAACTAGTGTCTTGTGCCTCCACCTGGAAATTTCTGGAACAATAAGAAGATACAGAAGAGACGCAGAACCCATAAAGAAGATACAGAAACCATAAGGCTCAGTAGACAAGACTCTTTTTGAAATGAGGTGGCACATTTAGCAGCAAAGTTTAGGCACTGTGGGACAAAAAAAGCTTGCAGTTAAGATCATAACATTAAACCAGATGTATAACAAATATTGCATAGCTAAAATAACAAGAAGTCCAGTGGCACTTTGAAGACTAACAAATGTATTAGGGTATTTATTAGAGCATAAGCTTTTGTGAGTTACAACTCACTTTCTTAGATGAAGAAAGAAAGAAAGAAAGAAAGAAAGAAAGAAAGAAAGAAAGAAAGAAAGAAAGAAAGAAAGAAAGAAAGAAAGAAAGAAAGAAAGAAAGAAAGACTGTGACATCAGTGCTAACTAAATCATTACATTAATTATTTAATTAGCACCGATATCTAACTATCTTTCTCTTTCACATCTGAGGAAGTGAGTTGTTGCTCATGAAAAATTTTGCTCTAATACCCTAATAAATTTGTTAGTCTTTAAAATGCCACTGAACTTCTTGTTGTTTTTCCTGAAACAGACTAATACAAATACCTCTCTGAAACCATTACATAGCTAATATCTCAAAACTATGAACTATGAACGAACCAGCAGGGTCCTCTTGTACGAATTCCCCCTTAATGCTGCAACCTAGTGTCAAAGTCAGGGAGTGGGACTTTATGCTGCTGATGCAGGCACAGCACAGTTCATCTTTCCAGCTTCCCTCCGCAGCATCTCAGGCTATGTCTAGACTGCAAGCCTCTTTCGAAAGAGGCTCTTTCGAAAGATACTTTCGAAAGAGCCTCTTTCGAAAGAGAGCGTCTAGACTGCACGCGGAATTTTGAAAAAGCAAGCCGCTTTTTCGAAAGAAAGCACCCAGTGAGTCTGGATGCTCTCTTTCTAAAAAGCCTGTTTGCTTTCAAGAACGCCTTCTTTCGAAAGAGCACTTTCGAAAGAAGGCGTTCTTCCTCGTGGAATTAGGTTTACCACCGTCGAAAGAAAAGCCGCGTTCTTTCAATTTAATTTCGAAAGAACGCGGCTGCAGTCTAGACACAGGTGAAGTTTTTTCGGAAAAAGGCTACTTTTCCCGAAAAAACCCCTGAGTCTGGACACAGCCTCAGTGTCCTCTACTTTGCAAGCTTCTCTTAAAATGGACGCCATTCTTGGTCCTAATCCTCCTTACCAGAGCTCCTATAAGCAGAGGCAGGTCACTCAAAGGAAATCTTTCTATGAATCTCCCTGTCCTGGAGACACTCAGGCACCATCTAGAGTCTGGGATGAGGTAACAATTAGGAAACTCAAGCTCCCCATGACATCAGCAAACTTACGCTTCTGTGGTCACACCAACTCAATCTGTGACCTTATGACATCTCATTAGTTAATTAAGGTCAAGCCAGATTCGTATTTGGAGGGAAAGCATCAAAGGAAAATACAAGGTTCTGGAGGAAGCAGTATGTGAGATTTGGTAGGTACCAACATTTTCTTTAAGCAAGCAATGACATGCCCCCATATTATCTTAGGAACACTCTGTTATCAGGACTCCATCATTTGGATGAGACACAAAAACCGAGCTCCTCACCAGTTGTGGTCCTTAAAGAATCTTTGACTCTTGTTCAAGTGACACAAAGGGAGCTTTAAGCCACCTTTGTGATTCTCTGAATTCTAGGTTGACACGCTGTTGCTTTCTGAGCTATAATAAAAAGATGATTAACACTTCTGTTGCATAATATGAATATCTTTTAAAACAATATAACAGTCTTTTGTGCAATTAATTATGAATTATTTTTGTTAGTTTCATGTGTCTAACTCTATTTATGCAGTATTATTTCAAACATTTAGCAGAGCCAAAGGCAAGATGCCAAGAAAAACAGCAGTTGCATGAGAATCTTAAATTTAAAATCTCAATATGACTGTACATGTCCCACATATAACCTTTGGGGACTGCCTTTCCTTGTTAAGAAAATGATGGGATGATAAAGTAAATCAGACAGAATACGGACACTATAAAAATATTCCATTTCATGAGTCATTCCCTGATGTGAGATGAATGTGTTCCTAACCACATGTCATTTACCAGCCAAAATCACTGTGGTTTAAAATTGTGAGAAGAGAAGAAAGAATCGCAAATCCTGTATTTATTTGTCATCAGGGATTAAAATGTATGTAGTTTAGGCTAAATTCTTAATGGCACAAATGTTATTGCTAAATATATACATACAGTCAAAGAAGTAACTGTTCTAAAACATTAGTTTTATGGACATGTCAGATTCCAGGATGCAATCCAAGCCAATGAGGGATTATGGGTATGTCTACACTACCCCACTAGTTCGAACTAGCGGGGTAATGTAGGCATACTGCAATTGCAAATGAAGCCCGGGATTTGAATTTCCCAGGCTTCATTTGCATAAGTGGGGCGCCACCATTTTTAAATCCCCGCTCATTTGAACCCCGTGCCGCGCGGCTACACGCGGCACGAACTGGGTAGTTCGAACTAGGCTTCCTAGTTCGAACTACCGTTACTCCTTGTGGAATGATATTTCGAAATAGGAGGGTAGTGTAGACATACCCTATTTTACCACCTGCCCCATAACCCTCAATGCTCACAGTGCTTTGCTGTTTTTCCTTCCAACCTGGGCTCTTCACATACAGTCTAGCAGCATGCAGGTTACACCTTAGGGCTATGTCTACACTGGCAGGTTCTTGCGCAAGAATATCTTGCACACGTATACTTGCGCAAGATCTCTTACACAAGCAAACGTCCACACTGGCCAGAACCACATCGTAAGAATGCTGAGCTCTTGCGCAAGAAAGCATCCACACTGATAGGAAGCTCTTGCACAAGAATATGTCTCCGGAAGAAACTTGGCCATGTCAAGAGGTCACCCTCTGGGAAACGTACTTAAAGGGACTCCTGGAAGGCCGTTTCCCTGTGGCTGTATGCTCAGGCACCCTTTTCGAGGGAGCGAGAGCCACAACAGCACCTGTCACCTCTGTTCCTGGCAAGTGCCCCTGGGCACCGTCACTGCCACCTTCACAGCCATGGAGCCGGAGGTGGACCCCAGCCAGCAACGTCCTCATGGCCATTATAGAGGCTATGGAGCTCCTCCACCAGGGAGCCACATTGCTCCAGCAGGAGCTGGAGACTGGGCAGCACGTGCAGGACCTCACCACAGCTGCAGCTGGGCTTAGGCACCCACCCCCCACCACTGACAGGCGCCTCTGGAGCTACGACACCAGTGGGGACTGGTGGGAGCACCTGGTGCAGGGACAATGGGGCGACAAAACTTCCAGATGCACAGGGAGACATTCCATGAGCTCTGCACCTGGCTCACCCCTGCACTCCGGAGGCAGGACACCTGCCTGCGCTCCGCCATCCCCGTGGAGAAAAGGGTCGCGATTGCCGTATGGAAACTGGCCACCCTGGACAGCTACCACTCCGTCAGGAACCAGTTCGGGGTGGGCAGGTCCACCATTGGCATGGTCGACTGGCAGGTAAGGCCCTCCGGGGACCACGGGCTCATCCTGGGGGAGGGAAGGGGCCAGACCGGGGAGGGGGAGGCTGTAGAGGCACGGGTAAGTCCCGCACCCAGGGGATCATGCTGTCCCTCCTGAACACAGCCCCACTGGTGGGAGGAGGGAATCCCGGGAGGCAGAGGGCCCCAGCCTGCGGGGGGGAGGGTCCATCAAAGGGAGGGTGAGCACACCCCAGGGGCCCATGTACGCACTGTGTCTCATTCCATGCATCCCTGTGCTCCCATGTGCCCCTCTGCAGGTCGTCCATTCCATCAGTGATGTGCTGCTTCAGAGGGTGATCCACCCCCGTGACGTGGACACCACCATTGCCGGCTTTGCCAGCCTCGGGTTCCCGAACTATGGGGGAGCCATAGATGGGACCCACATCCCCATCTGGGCGCGAGAGCACTGAGCGGCCCGGTTCATAAACTGGAAGGGCTACTGCTCAGTGGTTCTCCAGGTGCTAGTGGACCACCAGGGCTGGTTCCAGGATATTTATGTGGGTTGGTCCGGCCGGGCCCACGACGCTCGCATCTTCAGGCATTCAGGCCTGTGCCACAGGCTGGAGGTGGGCACCTACTTCCCCCAGCAGGAATTCACCATTGGGGATCTCAGGTGCTGGTCTGCATCTTGGGGGATGCGGCCTACCCCCTGATGGCCTGGCTGATGCGGCCATACACCGGCCAACTGGACCACAGCCAGGTCACATTCAACGCCCACCTGGACCGGGCCTGCTACCCCGTGGAGTGCGCCTTTGGGCATCTGAAGGCACGGTTCAGGTGCTTCCTAACCCGCCTAGACATGGGGGTGCAGCACATCCTGGAGGTCATCTCAGCATGCTGTGTGCTGCATGCTATTGAGGGGAAGGGTGAGGCCTTCCTCCCGGGGTTGATGGCAGGTGAAGGCCAGGCCTATCAGCAGCCCCAACCAAGCACCATAGGGTGCGGTTCCGGGAAGCCCTCCGGGTGATGCTGGACCAGGCCCCACAATAGGCCACCCCTACACATCTGGCCGCAGGGATGCCCCCATTTCCTCACTTCCCACTCCCATCACCACCCCTTCCCGTCACCCTTCCCTCACCTCCCAATAAATGAAATGCACTTGCTTGATATAAGGCACTTTTATTTACACGGGGAAGGGGGTGCACTGTGGGGAGGAGGGGACCCTGAACTTGGAGGAGGGGCGAGGAGGAGCCCTGAACTGGGAGGGCCTCATGGATGTGAAGGGAGGCCTCTCCCACCCCCACGGGGGCGGGGGCGCCTCTACCCCTCATGCCAGCTCAAGGCAGGCTGCACCAGGAGGTGCTGAGGGTGAGGGACCTCAGGAGGGGGCATGAACAAGGCAGGGGAAGAAGCGGGGGGAGAGCTTGGGGTGGCAGTGGGGGTCCTGGCAGCATTGCGCTGCTGCATAGGGCCCATTTGGTCTGCAATCGTGCCCAGGATACTGTACACACGGTCACAGCGCTACAGGTACTGGCCCCACACTCGCTCCTGCCACTCCGCATCTGCACGGATCTTCTCCATCAGAGCACACTCCATGTGCTCAATCGCGCAGACATGGCGGCGGAGCAGGTAGTGGCAGTCCCGGGAGTGCTGCGATGGGCCCTGGATCCTTGGCACCGGCGGGATGGGGCTGGAAGGTCCCTCGCTGGCAGGGGATCCCACTGCAGGAGAAGCAAAGGAGAGCAACATGATCAGTGAGCCCTTCCCCATGGTGTTCCGGCGCCCTGTGCCCTCCTCCCAGCACGTCATGATGCCCGGGGACAGGTGTGACTGGTGAGGAGGAATTCCCCTTGGACAGTGTGGGGGGGTTCCCAAGGTGGGCCAGGAGCCCCAGGGGGGCTGCATGTGCTTGGGGGCCCTGTTGTGCCTTCCCCAGGGGAAGCTACAGTGTCGCAGAAGTGGCCATGGATGTGTACTGTGTGCAGCACCCTTTAGGCTGTGTGGGGTCAGGCCTGTAACTCTGGGGCTGGCCTACTCCTGGTCAGACTCCTCCCCTCCCCCCGGTCTAGTCAAACAGAATCCCTGGGGTCCCAGGCGTGTGCTGGAGCTAGCTGCCGCTTCTCTGTGCCACTTGGTCTGGCTGCACGTAGGGTGCCAGATGGTTTCAACAAAAATACCGGACACACTTGACATTATATGACAGTCTGTATTACATCTTAGTTAGAAAATATTGGAAATTTATATTTTCTCATTTATATCTTCTCAATTTGTTTCCCGAACAGAAAGCTCAAAGACTGGACTGTCCAGTTCAAAACTGGACACCTGGCAACCCTAGCTGCACAAGGTTGCACGTGCTGCATGCCTCTGCACAGCATGTGGCCAGGCTGTGCCATGTGCCGCTACTCCCCCCCACCCCCCCATCTCCAGCCTCCGGAATACTTGCAAATGGTAACTACTGCACTCACCATACAATCCCTCGCCAGCTTCTGAGGATGCCTGGGACACATCCTGACTGCTGCTGGGCAGGGATGGTGGGGTCTGGCTGCTGTCCTCTGCCACCTCCTCCTCCTCCTCCTCCGGTTCCCTGGGTCGGACCACTCGAGTGGCCACTGCTTTGTCCACCTGGGCCAGCAGGGAACTGGCCCTTTTGTCTCCCAAGATGCGTTGCAGGCGGTGGTAATGGGGACAGGCAGTGGCTCCTCTGCCCCCATGCTCGCTGGACTGCACATAGGTGAGGCGAAGGTCCTTCACCTTGGACTGGACCTGTTCCAGGGTCAGGGCTGGGTGTCCCTGTGTGGCCAGCACCTGGGCCATGTGGGAGAAGATTTGGGCATACCTCCTCCTGGACGTGGGGTCTCAGAGGGCCTCCTCCTTTCCCCAGAGGTCTAGGAGGGCAGTCACCTCAGCAGTGCTCCAGCATGGAGCCCGCAGCTTGGTGCCCCTGTGGGCCTGCTGGGTGCTCTGGGGTGGCTCCTCAGTGGGATCTAAGGGACCTGGCTGAGGCTGGGCAGCTGCCATTGCTCCTCCTGGCTGCTACCCGGGCTGCACGTGGCAAATGGTTGTGCTGCGTGCCTGTGCCTTTAAGGGGGGGGGCAACTAGGGGGAACCTGTGTTTTTGACTGGAGGCCAATTCTTGTGCAAGTACACATTTGCCAAACGTCCACACTGCCCTCTTGCGCAAGAGCGCCTGCGCAAGAAAGCTGACGCCTGATAAAAAGCAGCATAGCTCTTGCGCAAGGAGCCGTCTCTTACCATGCCGTACTGTACATTTACTTGTGCAAGAGTGGATGGGTAGTGTAGATGCTCTGATGATTCTTGCGTAAGAATGGCCGTTCTTGCACAAGAAGCCACGAGTGTAGACATAGCCCATGTGTTTCTATATAGGTTCAGCGCTGGTCTAGAATCTCTGACCCCTGCAGCCTGTCAGTAACATACCGGCTTCAACCAGCTTTTGTTACCCTTTGAAGGCTGCACCCAACACCCTCCCAATCCCAGATTTTCCCCCAAAATGTGAGTCCTGAACTGTCCAGTCCTACCTGAAAGAAGTTAGCATTCAATGGCTTGCTATTTTAACTGGAGTTACCAAACAGTTCAGTCTAAAAACTGCACTGTACTGGATTAGATTAAAAAAACAAAAACAAAACAAGACTGGTCAGTATCACTCTCAGTGGCCAAAAGTGCTGCTGCCTTCATTTTCTTTTGTGAACAGGAGAGAATTTTACATTCTCTACTCCTCTCTCATAGTCCAGTGAAACTGTGACATGGATATTTCTAAGGATCACCCCTCAAAGCAAAGTTGATTCAAAAAGTAAAGGTGGGGACTGATGGAGCAGGGGGCTCCATGCTTTTTCCTCTCACTTGTTTGGGGGAAATAAAGGTTTGCTGTGTCTAGGGTTGCCGATGGTTTCAACAAAAATACCAGACACACTTGATATTATATCACAATCTACACGACATCTTATTTAGAAAATGCCGGACATTTATATTTTCTCAATTTATTTCCTCAACATAAAGCTCAAATACTGGACTGTCTGGTTCAAAACCGGACACCTGGCAACCCTAGCTGTGTCTCTCGCCATTTCCTCTCCCTGCTGGCTTCAGAATCCAGTTTACTGCTTATACATAATTTGTGAGGAAAATACATTCCTCTGTTCAGGACAGATCTTTTGAACAACTTTTTCCTTGCCAGGGCTGAGTGGTTTTCAGCATATGCTAATAAGACCTATGGAGAGATTTTATTACCACCTTACTTATAATGTTGCAACATATATTTCACCATATTATTGATCAGTGAATTACTCATTTTCAAATGACACTTTTCAAGGCATATTTTGTACAAAGATAATTACAATAGTGTGTAAGGTGTCAAAGGGGTGCTTTTGCTCAAAATGTAAAAATTTTCTCTGGTGAACATGCATGCTTATTTCCATGCCTGTTCTTGAAAATTGGTCCATAAAAGAACAAAGAATTGATTGTAGATAAATTCAGAAGACTAATTATTCATCTAGATTAGTGATGCAAGCAAGTGCCTGTGAATATGTTTGTCTCATCATCAGAAATTTTAATTAATTTAGAATGTTTTTCACTCTTTTTTTCCTCAGACCACAATAATCAAATAATTTCTTTAAGTGATTCTGTTTCACTTTAATTGCAGCTTTTAAAAACAGGTTAATACCAGCCATCCATATTTAAACCGTAGATTTTATGATTATGCCACCCATTAAAGGTTTTATAGTCTTTGCAGTATAAAATAATCATTGATCTTTTTCATCTGTGTGCTATTAAGACAAAGAATGTAAACATCAACTGATTAAAACATTGCTTTAAATGCTTTATTAAAATTTATTTTTAAACACTCATTAAGACTTGACAAATCTGAAGAGCTCTTCATTTAATTTCCTGTATGAGGATACTTTGCATGCAAAATAGAGAGCTTGAGGAATCCTCAGACCCCCAAAAATGGCCACTCAGGAAGCACTGAGGAGGATACTATGACTTTCAGAAAGTTTCTCATCTGGTAGTCCATTGTGCAGTGCCTGCTAGTACGAACACAACACAGCAATAGTTACGTGGGAAGTCTTTATTCTTTCTGTGCTACTAAACATCAGTATAACAGCAAACATACATAAGGTCTCTGGATCCTATTCATTTTGTTAAAATAAATAAATAAATTACAGCAGCAGAAAATTGGAAAACACCTTTGGGATTTTTAAAGAAAATTTACCCTCACTCAATTTCAGCTCAGGATCTGATAATGGATCTGATGAGTTTTCACCTCCAAGTCACAATCAAATCCAGTCATTTGCTTGACAACTGTTAATATGATTAAGACTTAATGGCAAGGGACACTTTTGGCAAATTACATAGATGAACCAGTGGGTGCTGGTTATAAATCTGACTATGAGTAGGGCAGCCTTAGAAGTACCAGAATGAAAAACAAGCCTCAGTAAGCCATGATGAGTGACTGAACAAATAATACACTCTCAATAATATATTGGAGAGGCTGTGTTCTATCATATAAGAGTTGGAATTTCATGACTGATTCCAAGAAGAGCATTTCACTCTACATGGATATACTTTGAATGAGAAGGAATACAGTCTTCAGTGACTGCTCAAAAAAGATGACCCATAAGAAGACATCAATGAGGACATTCAATAAAGCCGTGGAAGAAGGTGTTATCTTTTGACCAATATTACTGTTCTACGAATTGGAATAAAATATCATATGTATGGTCTATCAGTACCTGAAAAGATGGATCTACCACTGACCTATAGCATACCCTGAACAACCGGTAGGCAGCAGGAAATAGAGGAGGTAAACAAAGGAGTTATATTCTGGCTATATATAGAATATAGGGTTAGGAGACCCAAGATTTAAAAAATATCATGGATGTTATGCTGTTAAAGGGAGAGAACAACTTAGTGTGATCTTAACATTTGTTGGAAAAAAATTGATTACTGGATTACTGGAAGGACAGCAAACACAGAAAGAGTGTGAACACAGCTGTGGCAAACATAATTTAAATTCAAATGGAAACTTTCAATGGATTTTCTTTTGGCAACATTCACCAAGTTCTGCCCAGGAATAAGCCCATCTAACCTTGCAAGAGTACTGCCATCCATCTGGCAACATGAGCCTGTTGCTCATCCTGAGCACAGAACAGCTTCAAATTCCCCTACTAGAGCATAATCCTAAAAATAAAATTGCAGAACATTTCTCCCCAAAACTGGCAGGAAATTCAAACAGCTCCAAGAGCAGGGCCAACAGAGCTGTTGAAACATAAGGTAACATTTAGAATTCGATTACAAGGACACCATTGTTGGGGACTGAAACTTGCTGGATACCTAACTGACTGAGTGGCAAAAAAGGCTGAAACCTAAAAGAAAGAGAGCAGTGGAAAGCAGTCCTAAAGCAATGACAGTCAGCCAGGCTCACCCCAATATAGGAGGATCAGCCAATAGTACAGAACCAGAATAGCAATTCCTAGCACCTCTGCCATGTCTTGTTATTGACATAAGACACAGATGGAAGATATGAGTATGGTTGGAGCTACCTGGGGTTGTTAGCAGTAGCTGGTCTAAACTGCTCTAGACCAAACTCATGATGGGGTAAGCACAAAGAGGACCAGTGTGCTGTGCTTCTTGACCTGTGTGCCCTTCAGTTATAGCAGGGGATCTGAGTCTGGGCAGCATATTTCAGAAAGGGCACAGAGCATAAAGAATTAAAGGATTCAGTAAACAAACCTAGCTTCTGAAAATAACTGAATGTTTCATACTAATGTTGATTCATTCATGTTTTGTGAGTATCACAACAAAAAACTCAGAATTATCTGGATTTTGTTTTCTTTGCCTACTCCCCTTCACCCTCATCTCCTTTTTCTTCTCCTAACTCTAGTTAAATGGGCTGGCCACAATGTGGAAAACAACATTATACTAAAAGAGATTGTGAACCAGGCCATTATTCTTAAATACACCCAGCTCCATTATTCTTAAATACACCTTAAGTCCAATTAAAAATATTTCAGTTGCCATTGCTGGAGATGTGAGCACTAAGGAATCAGACAACAAAAGGAAGACAACAAAATTCCTGCTCACAGAAATTTGTAAATGACCAGCCAAGAAGTGGAACTGTGAGGCTCTTTCTTTTTCCTTTACCAGATGCAGTCCCTCCTGCCCTGTTTCACCATTAAAATGTAAAAGGATTTGGAGCACTATGGGTTCTCGCCTAACAGACTGCCTTCACTTTTAAGCAAAATTACACATCAGTGGCAACATAAGAATTAGTTCTTGTTACCAAGCCCTTGTATAAAAATGCTCTTTTGATTCATGCTACATTGAAGCCATGTTTTGCCGTGACTACCCCTTCCTGAACCAGAGCATTCTGACGATTGCACTTCAAAGTACATTGTAGCCTGCAGAAAGTAGTCACGCTCAGCTAACTCAGACACTGTGGCCATTTCGCAGAGCAATACCACGTCTCTGGTTTTCATTTTGTAAATTTCATACTACCAGTAGTGACAGTCTGTAAGACTCACAAATATTTCTAGTTGCCCTGGCCCCAGAAACTACATTTAATCTAGGAGAAACAGCTTTTTCCTAGCTAAAAAGCTGTCTGAGATCTTGAGCCTGAAGAAAATTTTAAAACAGCTTTTGGAGGGCCCTTTCTGAGTGCCTCTTCTCCAGATGCCCTGGTCCTAAACCCAAGTTTTGTGTACTGTCTATTCCTACTGATCGCTTGCTCAGGTTACTTACATCAACCTTTTGTGTTGCTTGGTGGAATTGTGTTGAACAGTGCCTTGGACCTGTGCAGGCATGCGAGCCTGCAGGGGGAGAAAAGCAGCTCCCAGCAAAAGGGCCAGTCCCAACTGCTCCCTACTAACAGGTGTAGGAAAGGGGTTGAGGAGGCCTCTGTTACCTGGGCACCAGCTAACCAAGGAGGCTGGGCTGGAAAATCTGACTTACCCGTTATAAGCATGTTCATCCATTTTCCAGGAGACAGTGCTGCTCTTGTTGCCCAATTCTGTTTGTTTAATGCCTCACCATATTCCCCCCACATGGCTAAGTACTCCATAGACAGCCTTAAATACTACAGCATTGTGTAAGTGGCTAGAAAAAAGTCAAGATGCTGAAGGTGAACTATACATTGAACGCAAGGCCTCCATAGAATATTTTGTCATTTTAAAATCCATGGGTAGTCATGAGGGGGCGAAGAGCCCCTCCCCCACACTGAAGGTCAGGGAGTAGTCCAGGCCCAGCTGGCTGAGAAGGCCCCGCCCCTCCAGCCCTGCTGGGTATGCTCCCAGCAGAACCAAGGTATAAAAGCAAAGACAGCCCTGCAGCGAGGGAGGCCAATCTGGGAGGCCAGAAAACTACAGGGGTACCAGGGTGTGGTGGGAAGCAGCCCGGGGCAAAGGACCGGTAGTGTGGCTCGGTGTGTAGTGGCCGGATTCCCCGCTGAGCAGGCAGGAGCCATAGTCTCTGCCTAAAGGGCCCTGGGCTGGGACCTGGTGGAGAGGGAGGGCCCAGGTCCCCCCCCCCCCCCCCCCCCCGCACACACACACATACACACACTCTTTTCTCTACCCTGGACAATCAACCCCTGACCCCGGAGAGGCGACTAGGCCTCAAAAGCCATATTTACCCTGAGAGAGAGGCATTGACTTTGTGATGAAGCCGAGGGGGGGCGGGGCGAGTCCCTCGACAGTAGTATATCTCGAACAAACAGCTGCAACTCTAAATGAAGCTGAGACTCAAGCATAACGATGGGCTTCTTGCTCACCAAAGGGGTATGCACAGGAATAAAAATTTGTTTGCCTTTGCTTTCCGTACTTCCCACAGCTAGAGCAGCTGTCTCTCCATCTCTCCTGGAGTCCCAATCAGTATCAGCAAAAGCGACGAGGAGTCCTGTGGCACCTTATAGACTAACTGAAGTGTAGGAGCATAAGCTTTCGTGGGCAAAGACCCACTTCGTCAGATGCATGCGAAAGCTTATGCTCCTACACTTCAGTTAGTCTATAAGGTGCCACAGGACTCCTCGTCGCTTTTGCAGATTCAGACTAACACGGCTACCCCTCTGATAATCAGTATCAGGACATCATTATGCTACACAATGTGTGCCCATGCACACATGCTCTTAAACTGAATTGCCTAGTCACATATAACTCTACATTGCTTTTATGTCTAGCTCAGCTAGATCCAGAAAGTTATCTGGCTCCTTAGATCTATTGAAAAATGAATGTAGCCTACTTTTAAGCAGAGTGGTTCTCTGGGAGCACATTAAGGACTTCACTGCACTATGATTTGTTCTAGCTGCACATGTCTAGGCAGAATTGTTTTTCATTTATAAAGCCCTAAATGGCTTGGGGCCTGCCTACCTGAGAGATGTGTTCTCTCCCCTGTGACACCACTGCAGCTGTAAACAAGCAGAGCATTTAAGCTAGATTCCCTCTCCCTTTCCTTTAGAAGACAAGGAGCTTCTGGAAAGTTGGCAGCATGGGGTAAAGGAATCTGGAACTCACTCCCCGTTTGCTCAGACATAGTCCAAAATTGCTAACCTTATGCATATGCTGCAAATCCCATCTGTTTGCTAGTGCTTTGGGAGGGACAGATGGGTCTTTTCAGGGTCTGTTTCCTGAGATATGATTTATGCTTTCTAGGTCTCAATAATTTGGTCAATGCTAATATATTTGCTATTGGAATGGGTAACTCCACTAGTAGTGAGATGGAAGATAACACAGCATTTTAAAAGCACAGGGTTAGAACGCAAGAATTCTAGATATTAGTCCCAATTCTACTACTGACTTGCTGCTTGACCTTAGTTTAGTCACATAACAAAATGAGTTATTCATTTAACTGGGTAGTGTAAAGGAACTTTAGATCATGAGCTATAAAACACTCTACACACTCCCTTTTCCCCCTCAAAAAAATCAGACATGAGCAAATACATTTAGGAAAGCCATCTTTGTCAAATATTACATTTGCTCTGTTTCTCTCATGCTAAATGTACATCCTTGTCAGAATGTCCAACTGAAAGTCAGATCTGGCTTGTTTTCTCCCTTCTCCTTAGGCTGATTATGTTCTACTGCAGCTGACATGTCCCCACAGAATTTTTTCAGACTGGAAAGAATTTTTAGAAATATGCAGGATGTCTCGGCTGACCTACATGTTTACCAAGTGCCTTTATCCAACGCCGGCATGCAAACTAAATGTAGCTATGTTCAATATTATCTTGTTCATATGGAAGAGTGGAATTTAAAGTGTGATGCTGCAATACAGAATGTAGGATTGGTGTTGGAGCCATGAAGTATGAGAGGAGGCTGATAGCAGCAGCTTGAATGACTGTATCCTCATGTTCAGGAATGTCACATTCAGCAAAGGTGAGTTTAGCAGATGGCAAAGAATCAGGGTTTGTCTATACTTGAAATAAGGCTCCACTATGCTGTTGCAGCCGCACTGCCGTAGGGCTTCAGCATAAATGCTACCTACGCCTAGCAGCAGAGGTAATCCCCTTCCTAAGAGGCAGCAGCTAGGTCAACAGAAGAATTCTTCCATTGACCTAGCACTGTTTACATGGGGGGGCCTAGATCAGCTTCACTGTGTAACTCAGGCATATGGAAAATCCCACACCCTTGAGCAACATCGTTATGCCAATCTAATTTCTTACTGCAAATCAGGTACAGCTTGAGGTACAGTAACAGTAAGACTGCATGAGTTTGCAAGGGACTAGGGATCCTGATACATTAGTTCCAGTTTGGCTGAAAGATGGGGATAGAGACAGAGACAGTTTGTGATGGGGCAAGAAAAGAAGGGGCTGCTAGTAGAAAAACGTTTGGTGATTCGCAACAAAGGGTTACTGGTACAAGACCCTTTTTATTTACTCATTTCCTGAATACTTGTAATGCGTCTTTGTTTTTCAAAATGTACTATGGTAGGAATATATATGCCTAGCTAATAAATACTTAAGATGCGACACCCAAGAAACACCCATCACTTTTGCAAACATGGGTAGGAAGGCAGCTCTCAGAATGCACCAAATCTCTCTCTCACACGCACACACTCACTTTTTGAGGCCATTTTCTGAAGCACTGATTCTGAGGAGAAAGGTCACTCCCTGAAATGGCCTTATAATGCATGCTTATCAGCCACTCGAAGCACTTGTATGTCTTTGCAAGTGCCACTCAATGGTACATGACAAATAACCCTAATCGGGTTTTGTTTAAAAAGAAACAAACCAAAAGGATGTGTATGTGGCTTCGTAAATTATTAAGTTGTTCTTGAAGATGTTGAGGGATTCAAACAGCCAACACGGCAATTCTGTTAGTGAATGAAAACTGCCAAGTTAACTGACAAACAGAGACATTGTAATTGGCCAGTTTCACACACTGGATTAAATGCAAAAAGCAAGCAGCAAAAATCATGACATTTAAATCAAGGTTTTAATTTCTTTTTTCAATTTCATAATAGGCCAGGGAGCCATGGAACCAGAGAGAAAAACTCAGGCTGTGGCCTGACCACATTTTTATGTGGCCAGTGGTAAATAGTATGGCAACCCCATGCACCAAGTCGAAACGCCACTCACTCAGATGTGGTTTGGCTATCCCTTTGTCATCTTCTGAGTTGGTGGCACTGCACCCCAATGCATGGGTCACAGTGCCTCTGAGGTATGTGCTATGTTGCAACATCATTCACTCAGATTTGGAGGGATGGGTGTATGGGTTCATTGGCCTGAGGGACCAGATTGCTGGTGGGGTAGAGGATTTTCAGAAGGAGAGCAAATTAATGTCCTCTCCCTTCTTCCCTCAATTTGCCCCTTCCTCCCCAAATTGAAATGGTGCTTCACCGCCCCTGAATATGAAAGCATGTGTTCAGTAACACAGGCAAGAAAAACTTGGAGGGGAGTTAATTTTACTATATTTTAGTCTTAACAGGGTGTCTTTCAAAGAGGGATATTCCTTTAAGGGAACAGTTGCTTGTATTTTAGTACATTTTAGTTACTCTATAGTAAATAGAATACCCATAAACATAGAGAAATAGATTCATATTTAATTACTGAGATTTCTTAGTATCAGAGGGGTAGATTTCTTATCAATTACAAATTATACAGAGAATTGACATGTTCTTTTACTGCTCCGAATTCTTTTACTGCTCCAAATACATATGAATTAGAATTATTTTATTTTGATTTGAAAGTTTCAGCTTCTATCTTTTCTTAACGTAATTCCTTTTCAATATCTAATATTTACACACAAGGCAAAGGGTTTTATGCATCTTGTAAAAAGGGGCTATGGTTGGTGCTTGCTTTTAGTCCTGCAATTGGTGCTTGCTTGCTTTTAGTCAGGCAAGTAGTAAAATTCAGCAAATATGATATCAAGTTAAAACCATGCTACAATGTTGTTTATATAATTAATTATCTCAGCAGATATAGGAAATATGGAAGGGTTATGAAATAGGCTTTTGTTAAAAAAATGGATGAGAAAAATGTTTCCCAAAAATGATGAATCGCTTATTATTAGCAATTACTGAAAATACAACTACCATGGATTTTAATTTTAAGGGAAAACAAAGAAAAAATCCTCAGCTGAAAGAAAAAAAATACATCATTTTGTTTTCTGATATTCAACTGGATAAGTATACTATGTATTAGTTATGTTTTCATTGTTGCTTCATTTTGTCCCTGAAGTTTTGCCCTGCACATGTGTTACTATTTAAGTTTTTTAGTCAAGCATGTTGGTGACTGACAATGGAATTCTATCATCATGAGAGCCATTCCTCTTGGCTCCACCCTGTAACTCATATACCAAAATGTCCTCAGACCCTAAGTGAAGACAAAGTTCCATTTGGATCCTACTTGTGTCTTTGAAGAATTATAAATCTGTGGAATAGACATTAATCCATCAGTATTGTACTTACTGCATTGAAGTTGGGGAAGAGATTGACTGCTGCTGCTGTGTCCAGGGGAAATGGAAGAAATGGTTTAATATCCAGCGATGGCTGTAATGGTGGGGCTGGAGTACGCACCAGGGCTGGAAGAGCAGGGCTCTGGCATGTACCACCTTTAAGGAAAAAGATGAACGAGGCTAGTAAGCAAGTGATTATTGATATGAAAAAAAAAGACTTTTAAGCAAGTATCAAGTTAAACACACACAAATTTGTATTTACCATTGTGAAATTACTACCTTTTTAAGTGTACAAGAGGCTTAACTAATGTTTATTCTTCTTTGCTGAAAGACTGAAAATCAATCAGTTCTCTAAAATTAGCTAGCAAAACCTCCATTTCCTTTATTCAAGTTAAACTTTTCTTTAGATGGTCAACCAACCTGATTCAAGGTCAAAATCAAAGCTGAAAATAGCCCTTTACTCAACCATGCCATGTCAATTTAGCTCCTAAAGACTTAAAAAAAAATCTTCCGTGCAGTAAAAATGATTTCAGCTGGTGACTGTCCAACATTCTTCTGTTCAGTTGTTCTAAATTTTATTATATGCTCGTTTATTTCTCTAGCCTAATAACTTCAGAACTTAAACCTAACAAACAAACCGAATCTTGCTGCCTCAAGAGCTGATCAGTAAAATTCTATTGTGAATGCACAGTTATAACACAAATACCACACGAAGGAGGGTCTGTCAAAGCTCTGAATGCTAGCACAGCTCAAAAGGTACTGACAAATACTTTTTGCTGTTGTGCTAGAAGGACTTGGTTCAGAACTCTGTCAGGCAGCAAAGCTCCTCCTTGCTAAAGCTGCCATTGAACGATTCTGTGGGAACATTATGTAAATGAAGAAACCCCCTTGCATACCAATAAGGGGAAACCTGATTGTAATGGCCGGTGATTTTACAGACTTGCTTGCCCCTTGCCACAGATTCTAACATAGTGCACAGGATATTGAGCAGGAAATATTCAAGCCCAATCTCTGCTTCCAGTGTCTCCCATGTTTTGGTTACATTCCAAAACATCCATTCACTGTTAATTAAAGACTGTTTGAATCCTAGGAAACTGTTGAAATATGCCAGTGTTCCTCTAATCTGAGAGGCAGGCAGCAGACTGTAAAACCTTCTGGTGAGAGGCCAAGAAACATTCAAAAAACAAAATGTGAACGGAGTTTTACTCCGCCTCCCTCCCCTCACTGAGATCAAAAATTTCTCCTTCACTCACACACTTATTTCACAGATGAATAGTATATTTTTTCATTAGAGTTCATATATATAGCAGTCTAAATGACACACTAAATCTGTCCACATTTGGCCAGCAAAGCTGCTAACTAGAGTTGTAACTCAGTGCTTCCCATTGGGGGCTAACAGCATAAGATTTAATTATCCAGTTGAAGCAGGGACATCATTCTCGGTATAAAATGTTTAGCAGCTGGAGCCAAGTGATCAAAGACAATATTTTTTGCCATCTTTTCAGATCCTCTGTGAAACATTTTACAAAGTATTACTGAAAAATGATGCCTTAATTACCAGTACAGCAAAGATATTAACTTGGGGCTCATCATGGTCTCACACGGGTTTTACACGGGGGTAACTGCACTGAACTTGTTGGCGTTACTGCATCAGTGCAAGAGTGAATGGGATGAGGGCCATATGGTAAGGCAGCAGAATGCACAGAATACGTAAAAAAAATACAACAGGAAGTTCGCTTTCACCACAACCCATTAGAAAGTTATTTATCAGCTGCTTGGTAATGACTGAAATCAACAAAGTGGGTCCTGCTGGCAACACCAGACTAGATGAACATGTGGAATGTGATTATGGAATTATTACATAGACTATATAAAAAACAATTCTGACCGGCCTCAGTGCAGTGCTACACAAGATAAATCCAGCCAACAGAGGAAGAAAACTAGGCAAATTTATGGGTAAGCAAGAGGGTCTCTGGGTGTTTGCAAAGTATTATTTCAAGCTGGCCACTGACTGTCAACAACCCATATAACTATGAAGTAAAACCCTAACCAAGGTACCCATTAGATGCCAAATATTTCTCATGTCTTTGAGACTGATACCAGATCATGCATTGGGAAGCTCCTACTAGTTACTTATACCTACTGATGAGTCCTCAGTCTCCAGAGACTAACGACTGGACAGGAGCATACGTAGGTAACATTCTGAGAGTCTGCTTGTCATTTCAATGACGTGAGACCGGGCTCAATAACCTAAAGTGAGGATATATAATTACAAGCCGTACCCAAGTAGACTACACGTGACAGGCTCCACTCTTCAGAGGGAAACCACCTCCAGAGAGACATCGATGCTACGGTAACAGCATTCGCCAAAGCTACCGGTCCTGATTATGTACAGAGATGGCACTGTAGTCCCCAGCTTCTTATAGAACGGCATGTCATTAAGGATAAAGTGACTCCTATCAATGTCACCTGAGAGAGGCCTGAGCCACCTACTGCTGCCTCCCCTTCCTCCCTCATCTCTGCACAGTGCCATCCAATGAGAGGAACACTGTTAAAAAAATAAACTCCGGACAGCTCTTATAGGCCATTGGTTGGGACTTGGGGCTTCTGGAATTTAGTTTCAAAACCCAGCACAAGGACACTAAGCAGCTGCTCCACACTGTTGCACACTGTCAGACGTTCACCCTACCTGCTGTATATGTGTCATGACGCTATCTGGGTCTCCACAATTTAATCTTTCTTTAAAAAAAACGCTTATTTTTATGGGTGCAAACATCACATTTGGTTTACTTCGCAAATGTAAACTAGTGTGGTGCCATACTCCCACATCTGGAAACACAGGGCCTGAAGCAATGGCTTTGATCTGACATAGTGAGTGGGGGATAAGCCTCAGAGAAGGAGTGGAGCAGACGTGGGGCTTTGGGGAAGGGGCAGGGCAAGAGTGTTTGGCTATGTGCCATTAGAAAGTTGACAGCTCTAATCCTGAGATAAAGCTGTTCTTGACTCTCACTGCACTACTGCTTTTTAAAGAGGCAAGACATCTTTTAATACTTCAGTACCATTCACTGTATTTTGCAGACTAGTGATACTGTAGTTCAGCCAGAGTCCCAACAAAACGTTCAGATCCTAATCTGGATCTGAACCTTTCCAAGGTTCAGGAGTGTTTGTGCCTGGGGTTTGAGCTCTGCTTCTTTCCTCTGAAGGAAGAAAAATATATTACTATTTAGAAACACAGTGACTTTGGTATTTTAACCAAGTTTGAGGCAATCATTTGTTGCCTGAGATTCCAAATAATTTAAAAGCCCAGCATGACTGCTTGTCTGCTGGAGTCACTGATAACACATCCATGGTAAATCCAGCGCTTAAGCTGTGCAAGGGTCTGCCAGGGCCGAATCCCAGCACCTCCAGGCTTGGAATGTCACAGCCTTAGAACTTCCAGGCTTGCTATGCCATTATTAACGTAAAAAAATTGCTTGAACCCCTGCATCTAGTTGCTTGAGCTCCAACTCTTCTTTCATTGCACACTAAGCATTGTGTAAATATGAGCGAGCTGGTTGGGGGAGAGGAATTAACATCCATCTGAGCCTTTGCCCTTTCCTATAACTAAAAAGCTTTTTTTTTTTTTTTTTTTTTTTTTTTTAGATTTTGAAAAGTTGAACTAATTCCACTCACTCTTAATTCTACATTTTCACACAGCAATGCACTTTTGAGTCTCCAGCTTGAAATCTGCATTGCCACTAAAAAACTATTGTTGTGGTATTTTTAAGTCAAGGGCTGCAGTCAATACTGCATTTGTTTCTGTGAGCATACAATATACTTGGCACAGCACTTTTCTGCCATGTAATTTTCATGTCCTAGATAGTATGTTTCACATGAGCAGATGTTACTCCAAACTCAGCAGTGATTTCTGTGCACGAAACACCTTTCCTACACATTCTCTTTACAAGTGTTGAATCTGCACAATATTCGACAGTCCACTGAACTGAAAGTGTACAAGGCTGTAGTCTTGACCGACCTCCTGTATGGATGTGAAGCCTGGACCTTGTACAGAAAACATGTGAAACTAATGGAGCACTTCCACACACACAGCCTGAGGTCATTACTGCACATTCGATGGCAGGACAGAGTCACGAACTTGGAAGTCCTTGACAGAGCAGGAACCACAAGCATTGAAGCCATGATTCTGAAAGCCCAGCTTTGTTGTACAGGGCACGTCATTTGAATGGAGGAGTCAAGAATTCCTAAGCAGCTCTTCTATGGTGAACTCTCCCGGGGCAAAAGGAATCAAGGTAGGCCTCACAAGAAGTATAAAAACTGCATAAAGGCCAACATTGCTCATTTTGGATTAAACCCAAAGTAGATAGAGCAGCATGCAGAAGACCGAACAGGCTGGCATGCTCTCGTACAACACATGTCTGACAACTTCGAACAGCAGTGACGCATACACCTGATTGATGCTCGTGAGAGGAGAAAAGCAACAGTAGCAGCCACACCGATAGAACCAGGACAATTCCTTTGCCCCCACTGTGAACGCCTATGCTGCTCAAGGCTTGGACTCCTCAGCCACATGTGAGTCCACAACTGATGAGCCTGTGCAAGCTCAAGATGTCATCGTTGAACATGATGGACTACCATTATTATACTTTGTAATGCATAATATGGGGAAGTGTGTATGGTTTAAATGCAGGACTGATATAGGTAAAGGGACTGAAATAAGAGTTGAGTTGCACTTGAAATTACTTTTACTTTTCCTCCAGAAATTCCAATATTTTGAATTTTTTTTCATTCTGAATTAGAATGAAAAAATAATTTTGATTTTTTTCATTAAATAAAATTTCAAATTGAATCATTTCAGGACAAATCAAAGCATCCTGGGTTTTATTTTTATTTCATTATATATTATAATTTAAAATAATTTTTTTAAGGAGAAGTTGTTTCAAAATGAAAATTCGATGTACTCTGTAGGCCATGGTAGCTGAGGAGGTGAAAGAAGAGTAGGAGGAGGAATGGGGTGTGTCTGTATTCACACACACAATGTATATACATATTCTAATACAGCTACTATTTATCTGGGTTAAGACAAGGAGCACATTCAACTACACAGCAATAATGACATAGCAGAAAATAGCCTGGGAGTACGGAAGGCTCTAATAATGTTTGTTTGCTGCTCAGAATATAGAAATACAATTTTTTTTTGGTTGCCAGAGGGGTAACCCTTATCCCTCAGTTTTACGGACCTTCTGCTAACAACAGATTGGACAACCAAATGTTGTTGAACAATCATGACCTGGACCAGGAGAAATATTTTCTACTCATTTACCTTATCTATCCACTCCAAGGTTTAAACTCCAGAAGATGAAGAGCCAGATGAATCAGAAATTAGACTTCATGTCTATGTTTTGCAGACTTAAACAGTTTAGATAATTTGCAAAAGTATTTGAAACCTTTAGGTGCTATGCAACTCAGCAGAAATTCTAAACTTGTATAATCTATTAATTGAATCTTTTCAAAATTATTCCATCCCTAACTGACACCTAAGAAAAAAATAAGAGGAAAGAACAATTCTAAATTCTATTTTCATTTCTTCATTACCTGACAAACACTTTTCCTTCTGGGCTATCTGAATAGGTTGATTCCCTAAGTCCATTATCAGCAGATCACATGGAGAGCCTACCTAAACTAATATCAGAGGGTATGTCTACACTACCCCGCTAGTTCGAACTAGCGGGGTAATGTAGGCATACCGCACTTGCAAATGAAGCCCGGGATTTGAATTTCCCGGGCTTCATTTGCATAAGCGGGGAGCCGCCATTTTTAAAACCCCGCTGGTTCGAACCCCGTGCAGCGCGGCTACATGGGGCACGAACTAGGTAGTTCGAACTAGGCTTCCTAGTTCGAACTACCGTTACTCCTCGTGAAATAAGGAGTAACGGTAGTTCAAACTAGGTAACCTAGTTCGAACTACCTAGTTCGTGCCCCGTGTAGCCGCGCTGCACGGGGTTCGAACCAGCGGGGTTTTAAAAATGGCGGCTCCCCGCTTATGCAAATGAAGCCCGGGAAATTCAAATCCCGGGCTTCATTTGCAAGTGCGGTATGCCTACCTTACCCTCCTAGTTCGAACTAGGACGGTAGTGTAGACATACCCTAAATTCTCTCCCTTCCTGGAGTTTGTTTTTCCAGTAAACCAAAACCAGTAGTAAAATGTAAGCTTAGCACTAACTTTCTCCAAATGACTATTCCTATGAATTCTCTCCAGAACCTTCAGTCTTATGCTTCTGGCCCACAATATCACTCAGAGTATGTCTACACTCCCCTCCTAATTCGAACTAGGAGGGTAATGTAGGCATACTGCACTTGCAAATGAAGCCCGAGATTTGAATTTCCCAGGCTCCATTTGCATGAAGCCGGCCGGCACCATTTTTAAGTGCCGGCAGTTTAAACCCCGTGCCGCGCAGCTGCACGCGGCACGGAGTAGCTAGTTCGGATTAGGCTTCCTAATCCGAACTAGCTGTACTCCTCATGGAATGAGGAGTACAGCTAGTTCGGATTAGGAAGCCTAATCCGAACTAGCTACTCCATGTCGCGTGTAGCCACGCGGCACGGGGTTCGAACTGCCGGCATTAAAAATGGCGCTGGCCGGCTTCATGCAAATGAAGCCCGGGATTTTCAAATCCCGGGCTTCATTTGCAAGTGTGGTATGCCTACATTACCCTCCTACTTCGAATTAAGAGGGTAGTGTAGACATACCCTCATTCTCTTTATATTCTGGTTGGTGCTAATGGGACTCAGAAATAATAACCCTACATCTTAATGGAGGGTTTTTACTACATGAGCTAAGGTGACAAGAGAAAAGCTCCCCCCATTCTTCTATAGGACCTTAATGCCTGCTAGCCAACCACTGTTAAGAGCTAAAATTTATCATGCAGAGTCGGAGCCCAAAGGTGATTTTTTTTCCCAGAAAAGTTTCAAGAATGTTAGCTGAAACATTTTTATAGTATACAGTGTATGGGTGGGGAAGTGGGGAAAAAGGCATTTTGTTCTTGTTGTTTTGTTTTAAATACGTGTGTGTGTGTGTGTGTGTGTGTGCGCGCGCTCTGAAATTCTAAACAACTTGCATTTTAAAATGGCCATGGATTTAGTGCTATATTCACAAAAGCAATTCAGGCATTGCAATACGCTAACTTGTAGATATCTTGCCCCTTAGTGCAATACTTACATATTAATTGAGCCAAAGATAATGAGAATGACTAGCCTTGCGATTAGACTACTCAATAGGAGACACAGGTTCCTGTCCTCCTACAATGACTAATAATTTATATACAGTGGAAAGGCATTAACATGAGAAACTGAGAAAAATTCACCAAAGAATATCTCATAGCCCAGTGACATTAGGACATACAAGTTCAGATCTCTTTTCTACAGCAGGCAGAAAAGGAATTGAACTTGGGCCTCCCACAACCTGTCACTGATCTCATCACTGAGCTAAACATGAATAAGGAGAGGGCTCCCCCCATCTCCATCAGTTGTTGGTATGTATAGGCATGCTCAGAATATGTTTACCAAATTAGGACCTGCAGGGGAACACCTAGGCTATGTCTACACTGCAGAGGTTTTGCTCAAAACCAGCCGTTTTTGCGCAAAAATGCACAGAGCGTCCACACTACAAGCACGTTTTTGTGCAAGATAAAGTAAGGTAGGTCATCAGAAGACAGGTCTTTCTGAGCAAGAGTTATTCCTCTTTCTATGAAGAATAAGCCTTTTTGCACAAGAGCTCTTGCGTTGTGGACAGACAACAGAAAAAGCACAGGCGCTCTGATGGCCATTCCGTGAATGGCCATCAGAGCTTTCTTGCACAAAAGCATCCATGGCAAGACATCTCTTATGCAAAAGCACGTGGCAGTGTGGATGCACTCTTGCACAAGAACTTTTTGAAGAAGATCTCTTCTGCAAAAAGTTCTTGCTCAAGAAGACTGCAGTATAGACGTAGCCCTAGTTTGAGGTTCCTGCCTCCCCGTGTACGCATGGGATATGCATCTGGGTGCCTAGGCTGAGGTAGCTGTACTTATGCTCACTAGCAGAAACTTAGGCACCTAAATTTCAGTCATTAAAGTCCCCTAAGTGCCTAAAGAGTTAAATGGCAACTGAGCAGTGATACTGAGGCACCTATAGGGGCAGATATGTACCTACATACTTTTTGTAAACCAAGCTCTTGTACATCGGTGAGCACAAGTAAGTGTTCTTGACATGTCTGATCAGATCTTGTTCACAAATTAAAATAGATTCAAGCAGTTAGGAATGATGGGCTGGCTATGATTGGTACTAAATTTTCATAATTTCTGAAAAAACACTGCATTCACACCTGCAGAGAAACTGAACAGAGAATTTTCAAGAACTGTAAGAAGGCAGAAAAAAAAGGTTTTTTGATCAGGGGAGAATTACAGGAAGTTTGAAAATAATTAGTTTGTCCGTAAGATATACATTGCAGATCTGCCTTTTAGGAATATTTCAGGCTAATACGATTTGCCAAGATTTATAACCACCAGGTCACATTCCCTTACTAATGTTCTTACTGCTAAATTGTTCATTTGGCTCTGAACAAGCTTGCTGTCTTTGGATCAATGGTCTTAATTTTTGCAACAGATGCTTTTCTTAGAAAGTGCTAGACTGGCACTTTCAAGATCACTTCTGTTCCATAATAAACAGTATCCACTGATAACTTATTTTAGCCTCCATTGTTAAAGTGGCCTTTATACTATACTATTTTATTATTTAAAGCATGCACACACTTATTGTACAGAATATTAATTTGATTTTCATGCTATACATTTTATATATAAATAGATTTTAAATATTAAAATATGGCAGCTTAAATTAATCTTTGGTACTCACCACTGTAGAAATCAATGACTCTACATCGGGGTTCAGTTACTTTGTCCAATGCTACACTTGCAATATATTGTTAGGGAAGTTTGATGGTGATGCCTAACATTTGAAATGTTAGGTATCAAGTCTGTGCAGTTTTTTATAGCAGTACATGCACTTGAGTTCTCATTTTGCATTACAGGTTTTTAGGCTTCTTCTTTCATTTTGTAAAATATCTTGAATATGCTTTTGCAAATAAAAATATTCAGATTCAAACACAAAGGCTACGTCTAGACTGGCCCCTTCTCCAGAAGAGGCATGCAAAGCAGGCAAGTCAGAATAGGGAAATCCGCGGGGGATTTAAATATCCCCCGCGGGATTTAAATAAACATGTCCGCCGCTTTTTTTCCGGCTTGGGGAAAAGCCGAAAAAGAGCGTCCAGACTAGCGCAATCCTCCGGAATAAAGCCCTTTTCCGGAGGATCTCTTATTCCTGAAGGTAGGAATAAGAGATCCTCCGGAAAAGGGCTTTATTCCGGAGGATCGCGCCAGTCTGGATGCTCTTTTCCGGCTTTTCCCCAAGCCGGAAAAAAAGCGGCGGACATGTTTATTTAAATCCCGGGGGGGTTATTTAAATCCTACCTTCAGGAATAAGAGATCCTCCGGAAAAGGGCTTTATTCCAGAGGATCGCGCCAGTCTGGATGCTCTTTTTCAGCTTTTCCCCAAGCCGGAAAAAGAGCGGCGGACATGTTTATTTAAATCCCGCGGGGGATATTTAAATCCCCTGCGGATTTCCCTATTCTGACTTGCCTGCTTTGCATGCCTCTTCCGGAGAAGGGGCCAGTCTAGACGTAGCCAAACATGGGCTATAATACTTGTTCCTTTCAGAATAGACGACATTGGAGACATGAGACCTAACAACAGAGAATAAACCTTAGAAATGTGAGTCCACTTCATAGTTCTAAAATTCCCTGACTTCCATGAGTAGGAAGGCTGGAAGCCTAGAGACCTGCACAATGTAGAGCAATCCATGCTTTTTAGCTGGTCACATTAGGTTTTTTATATTAACTTTGAAGAGAATGAATACAACAGTGCCTCACCTGGTGATATTTAGAGCATTATATTTGCCTAGAAGAGTGAGTAACAGTGATTCCTACAATGTTAATAATTTATCCGGGGAAAAATAAACTCTGATTTATTTATCTCAACATGCATTTCATTGCAAAGCAGTGCACTCTCAGTTTGACATTACTCCTTTTGTATTTAAATATGGGTGCAAGCTTTGGGAAGATAAAATGTACATTAAGGCAGATATATTTCAATAGAATAACATATGTGTCCCTACAACCATGCATGATTTTTCTGCTTCTTACATATAACTCATTGGGTAGTCATTTGAAGCCGTCATGGACATGCTAATCATGACCCTCCACCTATGTTTAGCACAAAAGAAGCTTCACTACCCTATGCTCGCATTTCATGGAGTATATGGGGAATATTCTTCCCTCATAATAAACAAGACTTTTAAAAAAAATCAAATTAACATAAAATCAACTGAAAACAGGATCTGAACTCACCACTCAGTGTATCACACTTTCTAACCAGGAAGAATACTAATCCGTTGTGGCCCACATCTCATTTATAGTCGTTGCTTTCCAAGGAATAAATTGTACCCGTGTGTGTCAGAATGTTTAATGTATTTATTAAAGCTGACCACAAAAAATGTCTATAAAACTTGTTAGAATTTGCCAGTTCATCAAAATTGAAATGTTCTGTGCAGTCTGTATAATTTCAACCAAGTTCCAAAGGAAAATCTGCCAGCCCACCAACCTGGCTCCTCAACAGCCTACCCTGTAGACTGCTCCAGAGTCAGGAACCTCAAGGCTTTTTAGGTCAGCAGCTCCAGGGCTGCTCACTTTGGAAACTGGCCTCCATTCTCTTTCACAGGGAATTTGGAAATGTTTGGTTCTCATTCCCAACTAGACTGCAACCTCGTTTCAATGATCAAATCCTCCACAAAACAGAATTAACTTTAGCTGCATAGGTTTACTATTTGTTCTCAGAATGGGCACATGGGTTACAGAAATGCTACTATACCCGCTTTATAGATCAGAAATTGAGACAGAGAGAGGCTAAGGGATTTTTCCAAGGCCATATGAGTAATTATAGACAGATTAGGAAAGTGAACCCAGGTTCTCCAAGTTACATATCAGCTTCCTCACCACAGAACCATCATCCCTTGGTCTTACATGCATTTGCGTGTCTAGTCACTGGGATGTATATGTTAGCAGCTACAATGAGTGTTGTCATGATCACACAGATATCCAGTTATGGAACCTTAGAATGGAGCTATAGCAATGAGTAGTGTTTTAATTATGTTATATATGGAGCTTATATGCAACAATGTCTAATATGCCTTACATTTTTATTAATTACTATGAAACAATGATGACAAGACACAGATATTATGTGAAGCTTAAATACAACTCTTTGGCTACATCTACCATATAGAGTTTTTGCACAAAAAGTCAGAGCGGCCACACTACAAGCACATTTTTGCACAAGAAAAAGTACAGTAGATCATCAGGAGACAGGGCTTTTTGCACAAAAGTTATTCTTCTTTCTACAAGGAATAAGACTTTTTGCGCAAGAGCTCTTGCATAAAAAGGTGTGTGTGGATGGACGCCAGGGGTTTCGTGCACAAGAAACCCCTATTGGAAAAAGCACAGGTCCCATTGCAGTGTGGACACTCCCTAGCGCAAAAGCACATGGAAGTGTGGACATGCTCTTGCGCAAGAGTTTTTTGCGGAAGATCTCTTCCGCAAAAAGTTCTTGCACAAAAAGCCTGCCGTGTAGAAGAAGCCTTTGTCAGAAATGGTATACTAACTACATTAATAATTGTCTAAACCAGTTCTTAGAAATACAAAATATTCTGGTGTGCCATAGGTCAAATTCAGCCCTGAATTAACTAGGCCCAACTGTAATGACTTCAGGGAGGATGTACACTCTTAAAATATTACTGAAGTTGGTCTCATCCCTTTCTTGCTACATGGAAACTTTATTTTTAAGGTTTTCCTAAAAGAACAACAACAAAACACCTGCCTGTTGAAACTCTCCAGAGATACCCAGCACCTTGCAATTATCCATCAAGATAAACAAAAAAGAAATAAACATATTTCTTTAATTTAAAATGTCAATGAGGCACAGAATGTTGAATAAGATGCCAAAAATGTTTCATTTAAGACTGTGTTTCTCAATATTTTCAAATTAAAAACCTATCTTCAGGAAAATGAAAATATTTGCACCAGTAGTTCAGTGTTAATGGCCTATATATCTTAATTTATGCAGTTAACACATAATCCTGACTTTATGCCCCACTCTACACTCCTTAATACTTCACTGAAGATGCTACCTATGCCAACAGAAGGGGTTCTCCTATCAGTGTAGGCAGTGCTTTTTTTGTGTAAAAAAAAAAAAGTGCCGGTCCGAAATGCAGTCATAGCCCCTTTAATTGCCACATGTCCCGAGTGGGCTTCCATCCGGCGCATACCATCACAAAAAAAGCACTAAGTGGAGGTAATCCAGCTCCCCGAGAGGTGATAGCTAAATCAACAGAAGAATTCTCCCATCTACCTAGTTCTGTCAACACCGGGAGTTAAGATGGTTTAGATGCGTCATTCAGTGATGCAGATTTTTCATATCCCTGAGTGACATAGTTACACTGACAAATTTCCTACGGTAGCTTTTCCACCTGTTTAAAAAGTGAAAGCTGAGACTCTGAAGAACAACCAAAAGGCCTGTCTTCATTTGCTCCACTAGCTCCTCTTCCTCCTGGAAAACTACAATAGATTCTCATTTCCTGTTTGTCACTCCATCCTCTACTACCAACTTCTTTACCAGAGAGGGGTGATCCTGGGGAAGCCCGGGTAATAGGTGCAAAGACTAACTTGCTGAAACCAAGTCCATTACGTATAGCATTATACTAACATTTCCATCTCAACATCAGAATGCCAGCACAGGGGTTCTTGTCCAGAATGCAGGTAACAGAAGGGGCCCAGCTACATGGGAAAACAGTTGTTCTTTTTCTTTTGACCAAGCAGACTCATATAAAGAGCCAAAGGACTCATCTTAGCAAGTCATTTCCATGTGCAGCTTTCACCAAGTGCCTGTGCTCAGTCCTATTCCATTTGAAGTGAAATGGCAGCTAGACCTGGCTCTTTTGGCTGGTGTTACAATGTGATGATCTCACATGAACATAACATCAGAAGAGGAAAATTTGCAGTATTCAGGATCTCTTGGTCCAGTTTGGATTTTTGGCCAGACCATTCACCTAGCACTGCTCCTTTCTTTTGTGTGGTTCAGCAGCTGTGGCAATATCCTTGCTGGGAACTCCTTTGTTAGCAGGAGCATCCTGAATTCCACACTCCCCGCCCCCCCCTTTACTCAAGAGGCTTATAATACATTCTGATCAAAGATCTCCTCGATCATGGAGAAACACACAGGATTGAACAAAAAGGTTGTTATAAACTTAATGGACCTCACAGGGGATCTACATGTTGAAGGGCACCCGCGTCAGTCCAAATGTACCCTACTTCACTGTCAGGTTCCCTGAGTATACCCTAACCACAAAGCCTTAAAAAAATTCAAAAACAGTACTAACAGTGGTTGAGTATTGTAAACCGACTTTAATTTAAAAGCATTATACTTGCTGACATTTAAAAATCTTTGACCTGACATATTCAGCAGCTGGATTTTTCTAATGTCCTTATAAAGGTCATGTTTATGGTATAATGAACACACATTTGCAAGGGTTATTAATCAGAGAAACACTATATCGCATAGTTTTTCAAAGTTTTTTTATTGTTGTGTTGAATATCTTTGGCTATAGCCCCATTTTTCAAGAGGATGCTTGGAAAATAAAATTCAACAACTTCTGCTGCTCCGTTATTTCTACTTTAAACAAAATAATGCTACAACTCAGAAAAAAAAATATGGCAAATACCATAAAACAGATTCTCTTATTGCAACAAACCACTGGCATTTAGTAAAACGTTGGCAATGAAGCTAGTAGTATACACCAATGACGTTTTCAATCAGCAATAGGAAAGTTGAGGACTAAAAATATTATTATTCATGTTTGCATTACATCCTTTTTTTGTATGCACTGAGGAGTAGAGGGGACCTAATTTTAACAGCTATGCTGCTATGTATATGTAACCTACATACCAGCTGGGTATGATGTATTGTCCCACCTAAAAAAAAAATAAAAATAATGGAGATTGCCTATCTCCTAGAAGTGGAAGGCCATTGAGTCCAGTCCCCTGCCTCCACAACAGGACCAAGTAGGACCCCTGGCAAATTTTTGCCCCAAATCCCTAAATGGCCTCCACAAGGATTGAGCTTGCAACCCTGGGTTTAGCAGGCCAATGCTCAAACCACTGAGCTATCCCTCCCCCATATCCAGCTGTCTTGGTGTAAGTGGCACCAAGATTGCTTACAGAGAGAATAACGATTCTGCTCTACATTCTTGAGAGAGCTGACTTTTAGCTCATGTAGTAAAGGCTCATGCACTACACTCCAGAGGTCCCAGGTTCAATTTTGCCTGTTGGTGAGATTCCCAGGTTGAATTCCACCTATTGGCATTGCACATATTTTAAGGAGCAAATTCTGCCTCCATCCATGGAGGATCATGTGAGCAGCAAAATCAGTATACGGATGGAAAGGAGGAATACAGGGAGTTGTGGATTAGTTGAGGGAAGGACAATCAAATCCGTAAAGGACAGCTCCAGAGAACAACTTCTACACTGATGCAGAAAGGAAATCAAGACGGGGCCAATGGATGATACATGGCTAACTAGATCCACCAAACCATATCCCTTATATTGAGACATGGAAAATTCAAAAAAGGAAGATGTGCTGCAGCAGAATGGCTTTATACTAACGCAGCTGTGGGGTATGATTCTTTGCCAACAAAATGGCAAATGACATTTAATGTTGATAAATGTAAAGTAATGCACATTGGAAAAAATAATCCCAACTGTACATACAATATGATGGAGACTGATTTGGCTATAACTACTCAAGAGAGGGTATGTCTACACTACAAAGTTAATTCGAACTAACAGCCGTTAGTTCAAATTAACTTTAATAGCGGCTATACATGCAAACCGCTAGTTTGAATTTAAATCTAACTAGCGGAGCGCTTTATTCGAAATAGGTAAACCTCATTCTACGAGGACTAATGCCTAGTTCGAATTAAGTAGTTCGAATTAAGGGTTGTTTAGCCACTTAATTCTATGAGGACTAACACCTTCTTCGAATTAAGTAGTTCAAATTAAGGGCTGTGCAGCCACTTAATTCGAACAAGTTGGAGGCTAGCCCTTCCCAGGTTGCTCTGGTGACCATTCCGGTGGCCAATCTGGAAACTTTTCTGCCCTCCTCCGGGCACCGGAGTCCTTAAAGGTGCACGGTCTGGCTACAGTGCTTGTACCAGTTGCAAGCCTGCCAGCACCCAGCCAACAGACCCTGCACCTGGCACGGCATAAGCCAGCCACCCGCTGCCACCTAGCCCTCCGCCTCTTCCCAGGACAAGGCTGGCGGTTCCCAGGAGCCTTCCCGGGGCCAGAAGAGGTGGGGGCCCACCTGGTCTAGTGCGGAGATCGTGGACCTCATCCAGGTTTGGGGGGAGGCCTCCAACGTCCACGACCTCCACACTAGGCACAGGAATGCAGCCGTCTAGGGCAGGATAGCTGCCAGCCTGGCCACCAAAGGCCGCATGTGAACGCAGGAGCAGGTCTGCATGAAAATCAAGTTGGTCCAGTGAGTCACCCGACCCTGAGCCCTGAGCTTAGAACATAAGAACATAAGAATGGCCATACTGGGTCAGACCAAAGGTCCATCTATCCCAGTAGCCTGTCTGCCGACACCAGCCAGCACCAGGTACCCCGGAGGGGATGGACCAAAGACAATGACCAAGTGATTTGTCTCATGCCATCCATCTCCAGCCTTCCACAAACAGAGCCCAGGGACACAATTCTTACCCCCTAGCTAATAGCACTCCATGGACCCAACCTCCATGAATTTATGTAACTTCTCTTTAAACTCCGTTATAGTTCTCTCCTTCACAGCCTCCTGTGGCAAGGAGTTCCACAGGTTGACTATGTGCTGTGTGAAGAAGAACTTTCACTTATTGGTTTTAAACCTGCTGTCCATTCATTTCATTTGCTGTCCTCTAGTCCTTCTATTATGGGAACTTTTCTTTATTCACCCTCTCTACACCACTCATGATTTTATAGACCTCTATCATATCCCCTCTCAATATCCTCTTTTCTAAGCTGAAAAGTCCCAGTCTCTTTAGCCTCTCTTCATATGGGACCTGTTCCAAACCCCTAATCATTGTAGTTTCCCTTTTCTGAACCTTTTCCAAGGCCAAAATATCTTTTTGAGGTGAGGAGACCACATCTGTACACAGTGCTGAAAATATGGCATACCATAGTTTTATACTTCCCCTCCTCCTTCTTCCTCTGGCTTCCCCCTTCCAGCTCCCTCCTCCCAGGTTTCCCCCTCCCCTCTTCCATCCTCTCTCTTCCCCTCTCCCACCTCCTTTTCCCAGTCTCCCCAGAGGTTAATCCCCCCCCCCCCCAGTTTTGTTAAATAAAGAGAGTTTCTATTTTTGAACACACGTGTCCTTTATTTTTTACATCAGGAAGGGGGGCTAGGGAGGGGTAAGTGGAAGGAGGTGAGGGAGGAATGGGGCATGAGCTCCCGATGGGGAGAACTGGGGTGGCTCTGCGGGCTCCTCGGGGTGGAAGCTCTCCTGCAGGGCCTCCTGGATCCTGACAGCCCCCCAATTGACCCCCCCGGATGGCAGCCTGTGGCAAGTGCAGCCAGGCTGATGGCTGAGTGCTGTGATGTGCCGAGTGTGGGCACTCAGGGCACTCCAAGACAGGACTGCTTTGCTGTCCGTCATCAAGGTAGACAAGCAAGCAGGGAACCCTGAGAACTGTCTGTCTGTGGTGGGGTTTGGATCCCTTTAAGCACAGCCCTCGGCTATCCTGAGGCAGCAGCTCCACTTTCTAAGTCCTAACCTGATGTCCTGCCAGCACTGGTTCCAGCCAGCCTTAACTTCGGTTTAGGGTCCACTCGATGTGGACATGCTATTTCAAATTAGCGAAACACTAATTCGAATTAGTTTTTAGATCTATATGCACTAATTCGAATTAGCTTAGTTCGAATTAGTGCTATAGTGTAGACATACCCAGAGAGATCTTGGAGTCATTGTGGCTAGTTCTCTGAAAACACCCACTCAGTGTGCAGCAACAGTCAAAAAAGCAAGTAGAATGTTAGAAAACATTGAAAATGGGATAGAGAATAAGACAGATATATAAAACCATGGTACGCCCACATCTTGAATACTGCATACAGATGTGGTCGCCTCATCTCAAAAAAAGATATATTGGCATTGGAAAAGGTTCAGAAAAGGGCAACAAAAATTATTAGGGGTTTGGAATGAGTCCCATATGAAGAAAGACTAAATAGACTTGGATTTTTCAGTTTTGAAAAGACGAGACTAAGGGGGGATACGATAGAGGTCTATAAATCATGCTGGCATGGAAAAAGTGAACAAGGAAAAGTTATTTACTTATTCCCACAATATAAGAACTAGAGGTCACCAAATGAAATCTATAGGCAGCAGGTTTAAGCAAACAAAAGGAAGTTTTTCTTCACTCAGTGCACAGTCATCCTCTGGAACTCCTTGCCAGAGGACGCAGTGAAAGCTAGGACTTTAACAGGGTTCAAAAAAGAGCTAGATAGATTCATGGAGGTTAAGTCCATCAATGGTAATTAGCCAGGATGGGTGGGAACGGTGTGCCTAGCCTCTGTTTCTCTGGAGGTGGGTGACAGGAGAGGGATCAAGTAAGGATTCCCTGTTGTGATCCCTCCCTCTGGGGCATCTGGGATTGGCCACTGTTGGCAGACAGGATACTGGGCTGGATGGACCAATGGTCTGACCCAGTATGGCCGTTCTTATGTTCCCTACCTCAACCCCAATACAGTTTTCCGGTTTTAAGACACTGCATTGGTAGTATTTCTACTGCAGTTAGAAGATATCCAAAATACTTCACTGAACTAAAGCATGATGCATCCTTCAGCTTTTAAGGTGTCTGATTGGTTTTTGTGTATACAAGACAAATGTGACATACTTGTACTTTAGAATTCCTCTCTTATAGCCTCTGGGTTTTGATTCACAGTCAATACTGCCTGAATAAATTTTTAAATCTGATTTCTGGTAGGTTTATGATCCTTAAGAAGTAGACAGGGCTGTAAGATAGATTGTTTCTAGCTAAATATTAGTGGATGAGAAAATAAAGTGGAGCCAAAAGCACAGGATTTACAAAAGGATATTTATATGGATGAGAATGTCCATAGTCACATGAGATAGGAATAAGATTTATAAGGGATATAACGCTTCATACTTCTAGGCATAAAGCAGCCACTAAAACGTATAGAAGTTTGAAAGAAATTTTCTCAGAAGGGCAAGTATTTTATAACATTCTACAGTGAAGTCCTGGTCACTTTCAGAGACATGATACCTAACTAGATGGACCATAAGTTTAAAGTGAATGTACCTGAGTTAAAACACTATGTATAAGCTGTTTATATTAAAAAACCACAGCTTACTCCATCTACAAGAATTCAAACTCAGATATGCGAAGTTTCACCAGTAAACATCAGAAAACCAGGGCCTGGGAACATCTTTTACACCATATTTTGCCATTATGAAATACATCCTGGCCAGGCTGAATCATACAAATTTCTCTGAACAACATAAAATCAGACATTATCTATGGCATTCCTTTACCACATGGTTGCAGGTTAACCACAACCACTTCTATGTAACAAATCAAAGATGACTAATAAAATAAAAGCATTAAAAATGATAAGACACAAGCCTTTTAGGATTAAGGAGGCAGTCAGTTAAACAGCACAAACTGTGAATTGTACCTGGAAGTCATAAAACCTTTGCTCTGTTATACTGATCAACACATCTGCCACTCTGAATGTGGCTGACAAGGGACAGGGATGCAAATGATTAGCTACTCCTGAACTGCAGCACACTGTTCAGTAAGGGGTCAAGCATGAAAGAAGGGCAGGTGCACACTCAAGTATAACTCTTCCAAGCTTAGAACTGACAGCTCACATCAAATGGTGGGGGAGGAAAGAGGAAAAGAAGAAAAAGAATGGAAATAAAGCAGGGGATGACTGACTAGATTTTAACCTTGTCTGGCATAAATTACATGCATGGTTTATGGAAATTTTATATCTAGTCACTTTTAATAAAGTTTAATTAAGACACATAAAAACATAGTTAAGAATACATTATTAGTTGAATCTTAAAATGTTGTTAATCGTACCCCCTCTTAAACATTGTTCTACTGAATTTCTTGCAGGACAACACATTCCAATAATCAGGAGGTCAGGCTCACCTAAATGTCACTCTCTTCTCTGGCAGAGAGGGTCTTCATATAGTGGGAACAGAAGATAAACCCTACAGATCCCTGAAAATGAGCATGGGAAGTTTCCGGTGTTTTACTGAAGAACCAAAAATTTAATTGATTGTGCCCAGTTCCTCTTCTCCCCATGGGGAAAAAATGGAAGGGGAGGGGGAATAAAAGACATTTAGTTGTTATGTTGTTTAATAGAAAAACTTAGAAAATTCTACTCAGAATAAAAATATAGATGTTATATAGCTTTTTTCAACCCACTTTGTCCTAACATGAGCCTTTGCAGGAGGGCTGATAGTGTCCTGGTTCTCTGCTTTCCCAGCAGCAGGAGTAAGGGGCTTCCAGGGAAGCAGGGAGCTGAGTACTCAGCCTGAAGCAGCCCAAAGCACTTGTCAGTTTCAGTATCTGCTTGCAATCAACTAGTGAAATTGACAAGAGCCTTTTAGGTGAGCAGCCAGCAAGTCCCCAAATTCTTTTGTGGTTTGCCTGAAATATGGTTTTTCTGGAAATCCCTTCCCATGGGCAGAAAACAACCCCCTTTTTTAAACTTTTCATCCAGATAAAGGATGACTTTTTTCCAACAAAGTGACATTTTTAATGGAAAGAGTTTTCCATTTACCAGCCAACTCTAGTGGATATATTGAAGTCTAATTCAGCTAAAAAGCTGTGCCTCTCTATATAGCCAAAAACTGCCTCTCATGATCTGTTACCTCTTTACTGATAAGAAGGAAATAGAGAAATTCTTACCAACAAGAAAGATGAGAGATCCATCACCCAACAGCCAAAGCACTGATTCTGGACTTTCAGCTGTTGTTTCTGCCAAACTTAAAAGGCCAGCTACCAGAAAAGGATTTGGGGAAAGATTCAATTAAAAAGGGCATGGGATTAACTATCACATTCCAGGACTAATCTCAAGACTTGCTTGCTCCTGACTGGTGGTTGCCAGAAATATGGACCATAAGCAGTCTGTCCATTTGCAGTCCACATCCTTCATGGAGATATGCACCTGTTCTTATCATGGGCAGAACTTTACTTCTACCATCATTCTAGGCCTTAGTCCTGCGTTCAAGCACAACTACTTCAAATTCATAACCATTCTCTGTTCCTATCAATATGGATGATATTTTGCTATGAGTTATTTGTGTGTCATTGTCTGTGAGAGGGAGGCAGGACCTTGTGTTATTTAATTTGTTTCTGTGTTGCAAAAGTGTACCATAGTTCAGTTGTGTTCATATTTTCCATATAACCCTAGGAGCCTCTGTATTCATAACCTGCACACTACTGCAATAATATTTGCACAAATATGCTCTGTGTGGCATCCTATGAAAGCAAACAATACACCGCTTATTCATATATTTGTAAAATGCATGTGTTAATGTTATATGTGAAGCTATGAATTCCCTTGCTCTGGTAACATGTTTAAGATCAGACAACCGAGTTGAGGTAATAAACAATTCTGTTCTACAAAGGAATGTGGGTTTACCTCAATTTACATATTAAGGTGTAAACAAAGCCATCAAACTAAACCTGCAGGGAAATCCTGTTCCTGAACTCTAGAGACAGAATTAACATGGCTTCTGCACCCCAGAGAGACACAGCAGGACTGAATACCCATGAGGCATTCCTGACTTGTAAGACAAAAAAGTCTCTTTGGTGCTCTAAGACAGAGACAGAGACACCTCCACCTTTATCCTTCACCTCAGGAGACAAAGGAGCCCAGTGACAAGATTTCTGTGATGGGTTTGAGGCACTCTGACTAGTAAGACATTAATAAGGAGATTGGGGTGGGGAGGGAGATAAAAGAAAATATTTTAGTCTTTTAGATGTTTATTTTCACTTTTATTTTCTTGTAGCCATTTTCTACCTTTATCTCTCATGGTATCATTTAATCCATGCTCTTTTGTTAATGAATGTGTTTTATTCTCACTATAAACCATCTCAGTGCTATGTGTGAAGGGAAGGCTGTATTTACCACCAGTTAAATTAATAAGCTGTAATGTACTTATTTTTTATGGGCGCTTAATGTCTTTTTGTGAAAGTAGAGTGGTAGGGATGTGCTTTGCAGAGAAACATCTCTGAGGAACTTGGGGTCTAGAGTTCCCTGATTTTTATCTGCTAAGCAAGATTTAGGCCAGGAGAGTCTTGAGGTGTTTGCTGATGAGAAAGACAGACAGGTACGGCATGGAGCTGAGGCAGAGAAGTAACACAGTGTAGGTCTGGGTATACCCAGCTGTCTGTTATGCCTCCCTCTTTATGCCTACTTGCTCTGGTTATAAGTCCTCACAAGAGGGTCAAATAAATTGGCCTCATAGTTCTGGTATAGGAAGGAGGTGGGGGTAATCCATTCCTTCTGCAGACAGTCAGGGGACTCAATGGCTATGCTGGGTCCCTGGGCAAGGTGGTGGGGGGGGGGGCAGCTCTGTGCTGTCAGTGGGAGCAGAGTCACAGACAGAAGGGGCGGGGCAGGGGCATCCAGACCTCATCACTGCCTGGAGCACATTGTGCTATGCCACCCCCCAGCCCTTATAGCCACCTGGAGCTCATTGTTCCCCTGGGCTATGTCTAGACTGCAAGCCTCTTTCGAAAGAGAGCGTCTAGACTGCACGGAGAAATTTCGAAAAAGCGGCTTGCTTTTTCGAAAGAAAGCATCCAGTGAGTCTGGATGCTCTCTTTCGAGGAAGCCCTATTTACATTGAAGAACGCCTTCTTTCGAAAGAGGAACTTTCGAAAGAAGGCGTTCTTCCTTGTAAATTGAGGTTTACCGCCATCGAAAGAAAAGCCGCGTTCTTTCGAATTAATTTCGAAAGAACGCGGCTTGAGTCTGGACGCAGGGGAAGTTTTTTCGAAAAAAGGCTACTTTTTTCGAAAAAAACCCTGAGTCTGGACACAGCCCTGGTGATTTAACAGGCTTACAGGAGCAACCAGAGCCCTGGACCCTTTAGAATTTTGCCAGACCTCGAGGCAATAGCCACCTTTAGCCCAGCTCTGTTTGTGGGCCTGCAAATAGGAAAGAAGGGCCCAATGAAAATCTGTACATGCTAGGATCCAGATTCTAACATTTCAGAAGCAGCATCTCTAAGTGATCAGCTTGGTGTGACCTCTTGGCTATTCCAGGCTAATGCCCAGGGTTAGGACCTAATGAATAGCACAGGGAAGTGGATAAATCTTACAAGGACTACATGTCCTTGATCAATTCAAGCTGTGTAAAAAAAAACCAAACCACATTCAGGTACCAACTTTTAGGAAAGCAACTATTGGAACTTTCCAAAGCCTGCAATCACTACCGGCAAAGTCAGCTAGGCCATGTTTTTGTAACCAGCATGAGATACCTGTGCTGGATTGGCTATGTGGAAATCTCACATGGATAGTTTCTTTTCTGACAGCATGAGATTATTACAGCAGAACTATAGACTTTTGTCTCTTGCCATGCTATTGTTGAACTCATTCAAACAATTTTTTTTCCCAGAGAAGAGAATACTTACCTATGAACATTTTTATTTTAGCTTTTTGTACGCTCTGAAAAGGTTTTGTCATGCTTTCTTAACTGGCCCAATGGAGGGCATATAGAGAGGACACACTGAAATATAACCCAAATGAACAGAGTACAAACAGATGTCAGGCAATCTGATTTACGGCAGCATCATGACATTCCGGGGAGTAATGTAGCTAAGGCAGGTTTCACTACTCTGCATGAGCTACCTACATTTCAAGTCACAGCATATGGTTGCCCACTTGCTTAGTGGAAGGTTGAAGGAGTAGCTTGAGCCTTGCCTTCCCACCATTACCCTGTAAACCCATAAAGCCAACCCATAAAGGTAATATGGAACAAAAGGGCAGAGGGGGCAGTAATCAATATACAACCCAGCAGATGCTTACTTACCTTTCTGGAGCAAGGGGGTTACCTGAAGGGAATTGTGATTTAGTGTCACAGTTCCCTTGTATATCGGCTGCTAGGCCAGCATAGCTATGCACTCCCCCTTACCCAGAGCATATTATAATGTTACAGTCAAGCTCTATCTTGTGAGGTGATTGAGGGCATGAGATGGAAGATTCTCAGAAAACTTTCTCCTTGATCAAACAATTCTAATGGTATTATATGCAAACTAAGGGACATTTATTCATTCTCAGCAATAATTTTTAAAGGTCTAAACCGTGAGTGTTGTAAGAAATACAGGCAGTCCCCGGGTTACATGGATCCGACTTACATCGGATCCCTACTTACAAACGGGGTGAGGCAAACCCGCACTAGCTGCTTCCCCCCAGCAGACCAGGGAGACGCGAAGCTAGCGCCTCCCCTCCCCCAGCAGACCAGGGAGATGTGGAGCAGCTTTTCTCAGCAGACACCTCAGCTTGAGAATAAAGGACTGAGGGAAGTGAGGTGTGGGAGAATAAAACCGAGCTCTGGAGAAATGTTTGACTAGAGTTTCCCCTACAATATGTACCAGTTCCGACTTACATACAAATTCAACTTAAGAACAAACCTACAGTCGCTATCTTGTACGTAACCCGGGGACTGCCTGTACAGCAAGTACCCTAGCCAGTCTTTTCTCTCAACTGTTGTACCAGGACTGGAATTCAGAACATCTGGATGGACTAAAAATAGGTCTGAACCAAACCAGAGATGTGAACAGTTCCAAAAGTCAATATGAAATCATCTTTTGGCATTACTGGCCCTTGATGACTGTCCCACAACTCAAAGCAAGGGTTTTGGTTGAAATATCAGCCATGTGTTTTATTAAATTACTCTCTGCTTCAGGACCAAAATAGATACATTTTGAAACTCCTTAAATCTAGGACTCTCTGTTCTGGCAACAGGCATGGTCCAGCAGGCCCATGGATGTTGTTGCACCAGAGAGCCATGGCACCCAGGAGTGATAGCCAGCTGGCAGCCCCATCCCTGGGGAGTCACATCTGGGTGGGGCAACAGCAAGGCAGTGGGCAAGCCCCATCCCTGGGGCATGACAAAAGCAGGGCAGTGGGTGAGCCCTGTCTCCATGGATCCCCAGCAGGGCCCAGCAAAAATGGGATAGCCAGTGAGCCCCATCCCCAGGCAGCTCCAGCCAGCTGGAGCCCAGCCCAGGCCCTGATGCAGCAGGGCTGGAGCCCAGTGGCAGGGGGACTGGAGTGGAACCTGCCACAGGGAAGGGCAGTGTCCTACGAGGCCGGTGGCAGGAGACCTCCTCATATCTGGCAAATTCCCTCATTCAGAATAGGTCAGGTCCCAAGGGTGCTGGATCTAGGAGGTCCAACCTGTATTAGAATAGAACTGTCACTACTGGTCCATCTTGACTAGAATCACTACCTAACATAGGCCATAGAGGGAAGGGATAAAGCCTCTCATTTCTCCTGATATGGCAATACTATGAAGTACCATCATGATTGAGAAAGGAGAATTCCTACTTAACCCTTGCTGATGAATTGTGAATCCTTCTAATGTTTATACACTTGCTAGTGTAACTGCAGATGTTGTTACATATTGCATAAACTATCAGACAAGATCACAAAGAGAAAACAGTTTCTTGCCATTTTAACCAGAAAGGACACTCTCTCAATGACTTAACCACCTGCATTCTGCTACAAAGACCTTTTACATCTGCACTTGAAAGGGAATCCTCTGAACTGTCATTCATGTTAAAATTCGACACTTTCCAACAAGGACTTAACAAACATTTGAACTATCTCACCCATTACCAAGATAGTTTCCCCAATTATCACCTCTAATACCATTAACTCACAAACATCCCACTCTCCCTACCTCTAATATCATCAGTTCACAGACACTTACCTTCCTTCCTTCCCCCCCCCCCCCCCTGCTTCCCCCTCCTGTTCTGTAATGTGATTTGTCCTTTTCATATTTGTTCATTTTTGTAATTGTATCCTTTGGTATATATGGTTGTGACTACTTTCTTCCACTATTTGATCTGAGGAAGTGGGTCTGGCCCAGGAAAGCTCATCATCTAATAAACCATCTTGTTAGTCTTTAAAGTGCTACATTGTCCTGCATTTTGCTTCAACTACCCCAGACTAACACGGCTACATTTCTATCACTATTCTGCATAAACTAGTATTTCCTATTACCCGTTTAAATGGGTTACCTTTTCCTTTCTGTTACAGTCTCTTTTCTTCTGTGGCAGAAATGAATAAATAAAAGCCACAACTTGACCACTGTGTCATCCTTTGTGTTACATATTGCTCTCATATCTCTGCTTACTCTTCTTCAGACTAAAAAGATCACTTCAATTAAGCAATTGACATGTTTGCATTTAATTGCATTTGGTACGTTAAATAATCAATGTGTGTTTTCATTAGCGATGAACCTGCACACCCCTTTGCCCCAGAACTTAGCACTCCTGGACTTTGAAGAAGATTAAGAATTCCATCTTTTGTTTCCTACATGACATCGTTAAAAAGAAATAGGAATATTCCCGAGGTGAAAGTGAGTTTCTTGGATCTAGGAAAGATATCAAAACTGCACATGTGCTGCAAAAGAGGAAGGTTTGGGCTAAGAGGCCAAATTGATTAGTTTGGCCCATAAAATTAAAGGTCAATTACTGTGGTTCATGGATTCTGTTTACTAGAAGTGTTCATTTGAGCAATGTGGAAATTTCATACTGAAACTTTTAAAGACACCCAAAGCAAAGCACCATTTGTCTGTGTAAAGCAGGGGTCTCAAACTCGGGCCACAAAATATTTTGAAAAAGTTATTTAATCATGTCCATGTGGCTGCTGGTCTGGGGCAGGGAGGGAGGGGGGAGCCAGAGAGGGTCACGTGTGGGGACGGGCCCAGCAACACCCAGGTCCCAGACATCCACATAGTCCCAGCTGCAGAGCATGCCACTCAGTCTGGGAAGACACTCTGGCTGCCTCCACTGCAACACAAACTGCACTGGCCAGGGAGCTGCCTGGGCTGACCTGCTTCTACAGCCAGCAGGGCAGGACAGGTGGGTTGTGCTGTCAGTTTCCCCAGGCGGAGGATCCCAGTGTGAGGATGTGGATGTTAGTGGGGGTACAGGCAATATCCCAGTATGAGGGCATAGATGTTAGCGGAGCAGGAGGCAAATCAGTGCGAGGACATGGGGATATCAGGATGAGGACTCTGGTCTCCATCTGGCTCTTGGACACAGGGGAGACACTTTCAACTTACACGTACTGTATTGCCAACCCTAAGAGTTAAAAACTCATTAATCAGACTCCTCACCCCATAAAAAAGAGAATGGTTTCTTGAAATCACAAATAAAAATATACTTGGAGATCTATTTGACACCTAGTGTTTGAGATCTGAACTCGGGGGCATGTGTTCTAGCTTTTCTCTACAAACCATGGGACCTAAAGTCTTCCTTAAAAAAATGAAAAAAGCAGGCTGGGATTCTCTTCTTATACCAAGCACCAACAAATAAGGATACTCTACTAAGTCAGAGCAGTCCAGTTGATTGAAGTGCATGAGGCATCAGGTAGTGAAATTCCCAGATCTGGCTTAATTCTAACAACATGGCGAAGTCTTTCCAGGAAAAAAAAGCACCAATTACTGTATCAAGAGGCTTTTGATCAAATCAGGAGAGTTGGTATCACAGATCACTGGCATCATTCATCACAAAATGAGTTAAGTGTTTCACAGCTTACACCTCTGGATGGGATGGCTCTGCACTAGAATGCTCAAAGAGCTGATAGAGGAGGTTCCTGAGCCTTTAGCTATCATCTTTGAAAAGTCATAGATGTCGGGAGAGATTCCAGAAGACTGGAAAAGGGCAAATATAGTGCCCATCTATAAAAAGGGAAATTAGAATAATCCAGGAAACTACAGACCTGTCAATTTAACTTCTGTGCCAGGAAAGATAATGGAGCAAGTAATTAAGGAATTCATCTGCATACACCTGGAAAATAATAAGGCAATAGGTAACAGCCAGCATGGATTTGTAAAGAACAAATCATGTCACAAACCAAACTGATAGCTTTCTTTGATAGGATAACGGGTCCTGTGGATAAGGGAGAAGTGGTGGATATAATATACCTAGACTTTAGTAAGGCATTTGATACGGTCTTGCATGACCTTCTTATCAATAAACTAGGCAAATGCAATTTAGATGGGGCTACTATAAGGTGGGTGCATAACTGGCTAGATAACAGTTCTTAGAGAGTAGTTATTAACGGTTCACAATCCTGATGGAAAAGCATAACAAGTTGGGTTCCGCAAGGGACTGGTTCTGTTCAATATTTTCATCAACGATTTAGATAGTGGTATAGCGAGTACATTTATTAAGTTTGCAGATGATACCAAGCTGGGAGGTGTTACAACTGCTTTGGAGGATAGGGTCATAATTCAAAATGATATGGGCAAACTGGAGAAATGGTCTGAGGTAAATAGGATGAAGTTTAATAAGGACAAATGCAAAATATTCCACTTAGGAAGGAACAATCAGTCTCATACATTCAGAATGGGAAGCAACTGTCTAGGAAGGAGTATGGCAGAAAGGGATCCAGGGGTCATAATCGACCACTAGCTAAATATGAGCCAACAGTGTGATGCTGTTGCTAAAAAAGCAAACACAATTCTGGGATGCATTAATAGGAATGTGGTAAGCAAGAGACGAGAAGTCATTCTTCCACTTTATTCTGTACTGATCAAGCCTCAGTTGGAGTATTGTATCCAGTTCTGAGCACCACATTTCAAAACAGATGTGGAAAAATTGGAGAAGGTCCAGAGAAAAGCAACAAGAATGATTAAAGGTCTAGAGAACATGACCTATGAAGGAAGACTAAAAGAATTGTGCTTGTTTAGTGTGGAAAGGAGAAGATTGAGAGGGGACATAATAGTCCTCTTCAGATATCTAAAAGGGTATCACAAGGAGGAGGGAGACAAATTGTTCTCCTTGGACTCTGAGGATAGGACAAGAAGCAATGGGCTTAAACTGCAGCAAGAGAGGTTTAGGCTGGACGTTAGGAAAAGCTTCCTAATTGTCAGGGTGGTTAAACACTGGAATAAATTGCCTAGGGAGGTTGTAGAATCTCCATCTATGGTGATATTTAAGAACAGGTTAGATAGACATCTATCATGGATGGTCTCGACAGCACTGGAAGGGCAGGGGACAGGGAGTCAATGAGCTCCTGAGGTCCCTTGCAGTTCTAGTGTTCTATGATTCTATCTCCCCCAGGCCACAAGGATGTCCTGGCAGTGTCATGGATATAGCAGCCGGAAGCTTCCCTAGTCCCATTGCACTGTTGGGGTGGTGATGGGTGGCCTCAGCAGGTTTTAATTCACCCAGGGATGGCAGGCGGTGACAGGAAACACATGAAGGAAATCTGTGGAGACCCCTACCCCTCAGGCGCCCTGCCAAAGAAGGCATTCTGGTCTGCTACGTGGATTTCAGGACTGGCACTGACCCCAAGTTAAATTGAGTTTGAGACCCTTGGTTTAAAGATTTCATTCCAAATCTTAAACTCAAGTCAGGCTTATAAATCTGGAGTTCAAAGAAACACAATCTGATTTATGGTTTAGGGGAATAATATATAGTTTAGTGAATGCTTTGGTTTATTTTAATATGAAACTCCAATCAAAACTGAGCTAAACCCAAATCCTAAAACAAGGTTTGCACAAACTTCTGCAAATTGAAACAACCAAAGTTTGCAAAACTCTAGCATCAAAACTCTGTCTGAATCAAAGACTGGTGCTTTCCACATTCCTGGGATCTAATTTGGACCTGGTATAAGTCAGTCACTGCCTTTAATGGAGTTGCCCCTATTTTAACCCACGACTGAATTTGATTGAATATTTAAGGGGGTCTGAGTGTGCGTGTTGCCAGTTATTCTATTTCTTTGTGCAGTTGGACGAAATCTGTTAGAACTCGTGCCTAGATAAAGATAGAATATAAATGGGAAGTGTCACGATTTCTTTATTATACTCTTCAGACAGCTAAATTATACTTAACCCATTTTAAGAAGACCTACAGCACACACAGCTGTGGAATGTTGCTATGCAGATTCTGTTGCTACCGCTTGTAGGGAAAAAAATCAGCATTTTGTTTCCAGGAGAATTCTTACTTAGTGTGCTATTTAAGTTAGCAGAAAGCATTCAAATGGCTGTGGTGATTAACCATATTAGCATATGCATTTCCAAAAATGGCAGAAGCAAAGCAAATCTCCACGTCCTAGGCCAAGCATCAGCTGTGCTAACAAAGCTGTGAAGTATTCACAAGCTGAAAGCTATGTGCAAAATAACTGTGGTGGTGACAATCCAACAAAAGCAAGGCAGAGGAGAGTTCAGGCTCAAATTCCATCAGTAAACTACCCCGTTAGGCATGGGACTTTGACATAGCAGGTGATTTCTGTCAAACAGTTGCCAAGGCCAGTCCAGGCAATACTGCCAAGCCTGCAGCCTCAGGGTACCCCTATATGTTGGAGACTGCAGCTCAGAGGCAAGAGATTGAAATGCCAGTCAGTGGCAGTCATGCTCTGGTACCATATGGTGTGAACTAAAGTACACAAGCTGCTTAGTGCTTAGAAGTATGACTTACTGATATGTCTGATAACTTGATGTCCTGGAAATGTCTCCTCCTTTCTTTGTTCAACTAGAGCCTTCTATCAACATTTTCCACAGCCTCCTCTACAAACAAGAATTAATTCTCGACATACTCTCTTATTTCCATCCACATAGTATAGAACTGGCTCTTCTTTCTCCAAACACCTATGCCATGCCAGCTGGTAAGAAGTAGGGTGGGAAGATGGCAGCAATAAGTCACACGCTGAATCTTAGTTGTTGTATATAGAAGACACCTGATTAATAGCCTGCAGAAGGCTGCAGAGTTGCATGATTCATGTGACACTTACGCTATTAGATCACACTCAAAATCTAGATATTGGAGGATGCCTTATGTTTCTGACATGATCTCATGGCAAAAAGTATTATGTTGACTATGGCGGCAGCAACATGATAAGCATCAGTTCTCACTGATGTGAAATCAGTGAGTAATTCTTCATTGGACTAATGGAAGGAGGATCAAACCCTCTATTTGATCAGGTTAGAAAATCTCTATATAACATTTTGCCTGATAATATCAACGTAATTAAAATACATTAAAGCAAAATTCCCCAAAAACATTTTTAAAAGGAGAGAATAATTAAATGTTTTAATTAGGTTGATTCCAAACACGGACAAGAATCAGAACAGAAAGGAGAACAAATACATAATCGATTCTCCCTAAAAAACTTAGACCCAAGATCAAGACCAGAGTGTCAGACCTAGCTTGAATGTGCTTTCTTCTGTTAAGTTCGTATCGTAAACTAATGTATCTAATTATTAGTTCTTCCTTTTATTGCTTTCCAAAATTCCATTTAAAGAAAAAGAATGGGAAAACAACTATACTGCCAAGGCAGACATGTCACAGGCCCCAAACTTTGACTAGATTCAAACTGGAAGGTAAGTGCTCTGAAGTGATGCCAAAATCCTTCAGATGGTCTAGGATCTTTACACTCCACTATTGGAAATAGATGTTGGAAAGATAAACTGTGTACATTTACACCTTTACTGTTAACCTGAGTAAAAACACATCCATTTATTATTTATACTATCAGAAGATATAATGTTCATCTTGCAGTGCTCATAGTAATTCATTAGAACAAATTTGCTAGTACTAGATAGAAAACACGTAAGAAAGTGGGCGAACGCACTAGCAAGTACTTCAAAAAACACTCTCACCCAGAATTAGGATTTCACTCCATTCTCTTCAGAACTGAATTTTATTTCTAAAATGAAAATGGGTTTAATATACATGCAATCAGGGGCGGCCCTAGACCAATCACCCCAAATCCATGTGTTAAACTTTTGAACATCTTATTTTTATTGTATTTGTACCCCATTTCACAACTTTGAAGAACAATTCGCATGTAAGATTTTTTTCTGTCATATAAGACTGTCTTTCCACGCATATGCCCACAAAGGCATGATTGACCATATTCTAGGAGATTCAGTGAAAATGTGGTTTTCAGAAAGTCTAGAAGGTTCTATGCGATTCTACAGTGCTTCAGAACATTATAGGAGATTAGTAAAAAATGAATCCACACTCAGAAGACCTAAAACAATTTATTTAAAAAATTATTTTTACTGTTTTATCACTAACAACAAAAACAGTCTCTCAAACCCAGTGCCCCTCAAGAGAGGACTGCCTCCTGCCACTAAATCTAGCCCTGAGTTCAACATATAAAGCAAATCTTCAATCTAGGCCAGGGCTTTGACTTGGAATCTAAGAACCCCTCTCTGATCCTTCCTCTTCCTCCTTAGTCACAAGTTCCTATTACATTACCCCAGGACTCATTCTCTTCACAAGGGGAGCAGGGCTGAAACCAATATAAGGTACAGTATAAGGTACATCCCCTTAAAACAGGGGTGGGCAATAATTTTTTGCCTGGGGCCACTTCAAAAATTTCTGAAGTGGCCCTGGGCCGCACCAGAAGGGGCAGGGCCTCGAGTGGAAGTGTGTGTGGGGGGGGGGGAGGGGGAGGGAGGCAGGCCTGGGATACTTTCAGGTTCCCTACCCCCAGACCATGATTAGTCTGAGGGGAGGGGAGTGCCTTTGCCCACCCGCCCCCTCCTTTCCCCATAGGTGCCCATGTCCCTGGCTGAGAGGAGACTTCCCACGCTCCCCCGCCCCCAAGCCAATCAGGGTCTGAGGGCAGGGGAGAGTGCAAAGTTTCCTGCGCTTTGACCCTGCATTGCACAGCACTTAAAAGTGCCATGCACTCCACGTAGGACAGGAGGAGGCTTTGCATGCTCCTCCACCCCCAGGCCAATCAGGGCCTGGGGTTGGGGAAGTGCATCGCACTTCCAAGCACCACGTGCTCCTGGCAGGGCGGAGGAAACTTCGCGTGCTCTCTCCACCACTAGGCCCTAATTGGCCTGGGGACAGGGGAGTGGCAGGGCCTCCACAAACCAGATCCACCTTCTTGGTCGGCTGGATCCAGCCTGCAGAGGCCCTTTTGCCCACCCCTGCCTTAAAGGGACAACTATCCCTCTGATAGCATATAATATAAAATAATATTCACATGTGTACACATAGTGTATGTATTACTCACACATATTATATATTATATGGGATTTTTTTTTCTTTTATTGGTCACCTTTTATTCATTTTGTACATGCCTGGGCGTCTTGCTATGCAGTCTTTCCATTATTCATTCTTTTCCTCCTCAAAATTTAAAACCCTGTAAAATATGGCTTAATCTCTCAAAAATGACTCCTTTAACAGCCAAGCAACTTTCTGATTATGAGTAATAATTTTCTCACTAAAATGCCTTTTTTGTTGATGTTTTTAATACACTCAACTGGAAATGTTAAAGTTTTGGTTTGGACACTAAAACCAAGTTTCATCCAAGTGCAACATTTCCTGGCTGAGTTACAAACCCCTGAAAACAAGGGTTTATATGATTTGCATGTGTAATCCTAAACAGGTTACACAAATGTTCTGACCATTGGCTTTCAAGAAAACAATAAAAAATATAATCCAATAGCTTTCCTTTATACCTATTGCCTGGTAGCTGGCAAAGCAGCACCAGATAACCAACAAATTCTGCTCTCTGAAATGATTTGATATATTTAATCCCAACACCAATAATATTGATGATCAAGTAAGAAACATTTTTTGTGAACCCATCTGGCAAACCTTTACACATGTAAAATCATACCCTGGTAAGTTTCCACATTAAAATTAACTGATTTCAGTCAGGACTACTATTGTAAGAGTGGCTGAACTGGAACTCATACAAACTGAAACAAAATCACTCTTGACTAAATATAACATTTAAACTAGGGCAATAACATTAATTTTCAGATGTTAAGAAAACAGAAGACAATGATACAGAAATATGCATTTATGTGGAGAATTGAATGATTCAGATGTCTTGAAAAGTTCCATGGACCCTATCACACTGTTGTCACTAGGTCAAATTTGACTTGGGTTGAACTGTTACTTGGAACGGATAAAATCATTGAAAGTAACAATCATTGAAACATATCATTTGAAGGCTGCTGGTGGACTTTCAAAAAATGAATTGCTGTCTGAAGTCAATTCCTAAAAAGACACAAATACCAGCTCAGCTGGCACTAATTGTCGTGGATTGGCAATCTCAGCACAGGGGCCCAAAGCTTGAACAGATATGAAAACCTTCTTACCACTCAAGCTGGACACTCTGCCAACATTTGCTCAGCAGAGTCTTAAGGTACTCAGGCAGGAGGCTATAGGGGAAAAATCTGTGAACTTTATCTTTATAAAAATGAGGGGCTTCAGTCCCTACCTCATCGATTCAGGATCTTTAAACAGCATTCAATTAATATTGTAAACATTTGTACCAAAGCTATAATACTTAATAATTGCTACTAATTATTTTACAATCACTTTAATTAGAGCAGCCCCGATCCATCACTCCCAACAAAAGCAAATTTTCCATTCACCTGGAGCCAATGGAGTTTTGTCTGCCCAGGGACTGCAGGATTAGGTACAGTGTGCACAATTGATTTTAAGTCATCTCTTTCCAACACAGTCTACAGTTCATTACAAATAACGATTAAATCTTCTTCCCAATTCTTTCCCTATTTCTGAAGAGGACTCTTTCATTAGAACTCAAATGCAACATAGAAAGCTGCCCCTTTTACCAAAGGACTCCAAGAATTAATTGCATCTTTTGTTACAGAAAGGCATCTGCCACATATCCTGTGCAGTGGTCAACCTTCAAAACCAGTTTTGCTTGAGATGAACAGGTAAGGCTACATCAGTATTTGCAGTATTACCCTAAGTTCCAAACATGGTACTTACTGCCTTCCAATTTGAAAATACTCTTCAGATTAAAGCAACTATATTTATTTAAGGCAACCTGGAAAGTGTTAGAAGTGATCCCTTTATGTGCTATTCTACATACTGTGGAATACCACATACTTCTTAACAAGCTGCTTGTTTTTGACTTCTCATTTGTGGCAAAGTATCTGAGAGTCAGCATTCAAACTTGGTGGATTGGTCACAAAGCTCATCTGGCATAATTTTCATTTCATGATTAGATGAATCTTAAAATCATTTTATTTGATTGTACTATAAAATTATAATTAAATTTCTGCAAATATGTAATATTTCATTACAATTTGCCATTTTTGTGAAATGTACCTGCTACTAAACTTATCTGGTTAGAAATTCACAGAAAGCAATCATAAAAGTCATGAAAATACATACAAATATATACAAAATCTTAACTGAATGCTGTTTAAAGATCCTGAATCTATGAACATAGGGACTGAAGCCCCTAATTTCTATAAAGGTAAAGTTCACAAAAAATATTTTTCCCCTATAGCAGGACTGAGCAAGATGCAACCCAGGGGCCTCATGCAGCCCTCGTAACACTTTGATCCAGCCCACAGACTGCATCTGGCCACTTTTATCCTGCTGCCTGTGCCACCAAATTTCTAGGCAGTAGTTCAGGCAGCAGGATCCTATTTAAATGGCTCTTGGCTGCCAGTCACAGGGCTACCCAGGCAGAAGCCAGAGCTGCAAGTCTTTTAGATAGCCGTAGCAACCCAAGGCAACGCAGTAGCTGCGGGGCCGGGAGCCGCAAGCCCTTTGCTGTGTTTTTACTTCAAAGCCTCTGGCCCTAGCCCCACCCCTTCCACCCAGCTCCGCCCCTTCCAAGGGCTGGAGCCAGCCCATGACCAGTACCAAAATTCATTGTGGCCCCTCTGCAAAATGTATTGCCCCCTCTCTCCTATAGCCACCTGCCTGAGTAACTTAAGACTTTACTGAGTGTATGTTGTGGGGGGAAGGGAGTGGTTGTCTAGGTCATGAGAATACAATCTCAGAAAAATCTGTTAAATATTTGCTAGAATGCTAAAGGGAAATGCTCACTCAGTTCTAGTGGTACCTATTGGCATATACTATTAATAGTATTAGCTCTATGTTAAAGATAATTTCCTTTCACCAATTAGATTCACTTCAGTATATTCAAATATGTATTTTAGAAGAAAATGTAGGCAGTAAAAGCAAAAACAATGTAAATACATTAATGACCTTTATGTATTATCCTCTTTAATGCTATTATGTTGTCTAGGTATCAACTGTGATGTACAATATTCTGGTATATTGCCTTCATGAGAGTAATGCTAGACCATTGAAATTAATTTTCTTTTCCAAATGCTGACCTTTGATTCTGACCACCGTGATGCACCTAATTAGTCATTAACAGAAAGATGAATCAGTTTTGTATATTGACCTGAGTCTTATAGGGAAAGGGGGTTATCTGTCCATCCTTTGGCCTTTGTGGACCTTCAACTTCTGCTTTGCTCTGTGAAGGATAGGACACTTCTAACCCTAAGGTTGATTTTTTCTTTTATTTCACGTGGCTTTCTGAAATTGCATTTTCATTGCATGCACAGGTTTTATAGCATCTTTAAATGTTGTTTTTATGGTTTGCATTCTCAGCTTTTAAGTCTATGTCTGTTTTATTGTAAAGTACTTTTTATATATGCTGCATAGGTATCACAATTTGTCCCTTTGCAGCCACTAGATTATAAATCGTGAACCCCTGAGCTGCTGGAAACTAGTGACGTGCCTGGAGAGACTTATTAGCAGAGGTCCAGCAGTCTGCACTAGAACACTAATCCCATCTCGGTAGGTCTGGGACTAGACTTATTTCCACAGCATGTTGCACCAAAAGACAAACCCTGAGGGATGTTGAACATCTTGCTGATTGTAAAAGCTCCCCTTCAGTGATTATCTCAAGTGCTGGGTAGTTGCTTGTCACCCTTCAATATCCATCCAGTTGCATCAATGTACAAAAATATTTAGAAAAAACATCTATCCAGTCAAATACTAAAAACATATAAGTTGAAAGCAACACTTAAAATCACTTAAAATCAATAGCCCACCTTAAATAAAAAAATGGGCTTCAAAATCTCATTTTTAAAAAAAGTTAGATCCTGGTCTCTCTCCATAAAAAGGGAGAGTATATAAGTTATATTTTAATGGCCAATATGAATTTCAAGTACTCAGCACTGCTCAGAATTTGGTCCAATAGAATTCCAATAGAATTGAATTATTATTATATGGTTAGTCTAAATAACTGCATGTGGCATGGTAGATTAAATATTCAGTATTGTAGGGTGTAGAGTTTGCAGTCAGGATTAGTAGAACAATGTTTATCAAATTATTACTTAATGTCTTGGTGCTAAATGTGTAAAAGGATATAAAAAATATCCCATACAAATAGATTTAGGGAACTGACAATTGCCTGCCTGTCTCCAGAGAGAGAAGAAGAGAAATAAAATGAAAATATTTTGTGGTGCGCACATACACTTCCCATCCTACAGTCTGTTTGGCTGATAAGAATTTATCTCTACAGGACCTGTAAACTGCAAGAGCAAACTGCATTTCTGAAAAACTTTTAGAGGTGTTTGTTTATTAATTATTATTTTGTTATTATTATTATTTTTCCTTTTGGCTGAAAAAATGGCTACCAAACCCAACACATGCTATATTGAGAAGGGGTTGTTGCCACTTAACCAATAATAATAGGAAAACAAAGGTACACTGTGCTTACTATAGAACAGCCACATATCAGACAGACTTGATGCTTCTGGTAAGTAGCTGGTCCTGACAGAAGGTGAGTGGATTGACATTCACAGGTAAATACTGGCAAACAAAAACTAATTTGCTAAACATTGGATTATACAGACAGTAGAGTCCCAGGTCTTTAATGAAAAATGGTTTCGCTTAGGAGGAAGAACACTAAGCTCAACTGTGGTACCAAGGCTAATCTTTTATTTTTCTTCTCCCCTGTGTATTCACAATTGCAGATCTTGTCACTGTTCTGCTTTTTAAAATATTGATCCTTAACACAATGATGGGTAACCATATTGGAAAACACAGCCATTATTTCTCTCTGTCCTCATAAGTTATTGCACTCCACAGTAAACAAACTGTGAGTAAACAAGGTCAATGAGAACAAAAGAAACTGAACAACAGTTCCTGGGCTTGTAACATTTGAACAGTTTGGAATATGCTTCTGTAGTTTTCCTCCCAAGACAGAAGAAAGAAAACCACTGATGGACTAGAAATCAAACATTACATTAAAGTTAACTATTTTTTGTTACACTGGGACAGACTTCTTCCAAACGAGCTCTTTGTGTTCTACATTGTTTCATGAAGGGGGTGGAAAAAAGTGATGTTTCCCAGTTTCCTTTTATTATAAGTAGAATATATTCACTATATGAAATACAAATTCTCAATACAAACCAAAGCCCCTGAATTGTGGTGTGTCCCACTAAAATATCAACTGATCATACACAGAATATGGAAACACTGCAAGGTGATCTCATTGTCTAGCTACCAAAAAAGGACGGGAGACACTTGATACGGATTTAATCAGGCTGCAACTTTATTCTTAGATGTCTGAGACTACTATCAGATAACAGTGTACAGTGCAGATAACCCTCTGTTTATCCTCTGATTACCTGGGGCTTCCACCAGCTCTCCTTTTTCAATCCAAGTCCCTGTGGCAAGTCTATTGCCAGGATCCTACACCTTAGTTCATCTACCCATCCTTGTAGGAGGGGTAATATGAGCTATAAGAAAGAGAGGGTGACTCCCAGCTGTTACAATCGTAGGAACCCCAAACCCCACACCATTATGTACCTTAACCAACACCTCCTTTTTAAGACCTTTACCAGGCCATTTATCTGGTCACTGGATGACTTCCCTACAGAGTGCCTTCAGTGGATTTCCCCACACCACATTTACCAAATACGTTGGGACATACGGCCTACCACATCTTTTGTGCTGACCATAATAGGTTTTTCCTGACACCTGCTGTGGGGAATGTGAATAAACTCCCCTCCACCAAGACAATATCACGCTGAGGGAAAATATTACTTCCTAGCCCCCTTAATAAAACACGGCCAGCTCAATGCTCACAACAGATTCAAACCCCACCTGATAATCTTGACTCAAGGGGAGAGAGGATGGGTGCTGATGACTTCCTTGTTGCATGGAGAAAGGAGTTTCCAACACCAGGGCTTGCACTTTGAAAGCTTTCCACTCTTACATTCCCAGGGGATTAATCACTGCTGCAAAAAGGTTTGCAGCAGTTTCTGACCTTGCGCTTCCCACCCACCATAAAGCACCACTGCCTTCTTCTGGCAAGATGGGACAAAATGTACATCCTCACTTTAGATGCTGTACAGGCATTGTCTCTTGTAACTGTGCCTCCAAGACCAACGTACTATAAGATATAAAAAACCAAGGAGTTTTTCAAGCTGCATTTGAACATAGCTAGATTCTGATTCTAGACTTTGAAATTGATGTGACTCAATATGAAATAAGGTATTACTCAGCTTGAGTAATAATGTCCAAATTTAACCCCACAACGATGATTTTTTCCCCTAATATCCAAACCATTAACTGGATCATTCTGTCAAATAGTTTAAATTAGATTGAATAGAAAGTTATAACCATAGTGCTTATGTTTTTAAACAGTTGTTGGCCTTACTGAACTCAAAAGTGAAAAATAAATAAACATCTTTATTGAAAAGTCACAAACACCTATTATAGAAGTCTTAACTTCTTTCACAATTATAGAAGCTACTAATCATCATAACTTAAGCATAAAGGCAGACACAGGCAGATGTTTTCAAAATGCTATCAGGACACAGTAACGTCTCTAAAAATCCAAATTTTGACATGCAATTATGTCTGTCTTTCCTTTGACATTGGCAAGATCTTGAGTCTAAACTCTCCTTATTAGCATCATGCCATGCAATGTTTATGGTTCTGCAGCCTGTGCATATGTGAAAAGAAAACATGTTTTTGTTTGCTGTTTGTACACATGCATGCTCGTAGATGAGGGTTTGAAAACCAAAATGAGAGATTCAGAGGGCAATAAAAGGTGTGAGGAGCTGTGGGTGGACATGGAGTTAGAATATTTTATATGTATTAGATTTTGCAGCCCCATATAGAGATTTTGTAGGAATACCTTATCAAGTTTCTGCAAACCCAGTGTTTGCGTTCAATACAAGATGACCCACAGTATGTGGCTCTGCTATATAATGACTTAATGCTGCAAGAGAGCAAAGCTTCTTCCCATTTTCAACCCTATCAATTTGACTCAACTACGATCTCAAATACTTTAGAGGTTTTGATATTTTTAGCCAACCTCCCATTCTGCATTTTCTCTTAATGCTACCAATCAACTGTGAAATTCAGTTGCAAAACTAATCTTTGCAATAAATGATATGTAATAGCCCCTTTTAAAAAACTAAAGACAGTTTGACCTTTGCTGTATTTTAAGAACTTTTCATGGTCTGATACCAAAGTGAAACATTCCCTTTCTCAAGATCAAAGTCCAAATACATTTCTGCTTTTTTATCACCGTTCTCTCTGCTATAATCAGAGCCAGAGGCTTTGCAAGGATTCTTGTAACCTGATAACATTCTTGCAACTGCAAGAATTTCTGTAATTGTGAACAGGCTATGAAATATAATAAAAAATGCATATATTTTTATTTGAACACAGATTGGTAGAAGCAGAAGCCATGACTCAAACAGAAATCTGGAGTCAAATGCTGCATTGCCATTGTAAAGTATTTTATGAGACAGAATTAGTATTAAACATCATTTAGAAGAAAATCAATTAGGAATCCTATATATAGAGGGGACTAAGCTAAGTGTGCGATCGTAGCTGTGTGTGATGGGTCTGATCCTGCACTGCGTAACAGCAGTGAAATATTCTTCTCGTCAGGATACATGATTTGACCCCAAACCAGGGAAAACTCCATTCAACTCATCACAGTTAAAGCAAATCCACACAAACACATTTTCTGTTAAGGGAGGTTCAGTCAAAAACAGCTGTGCCCAAATGTTCTCTAATGAAGCAAGAAAGCACCAATTTAAATTTTGCACTTGTTCTTGAAGCAATTATGCCACCCACAAAGGGATAACTTTGGGAGCCACATTTTCTCATGCATTTGGGAACTTACCTCTCCCAGACACACAGCACAGTTTTCTATGTATACGGCAACCAGTTAAAGACGTTTTTAACAAGTGCTTTCATGACATCATCTGCATGGATGTATATAACACCCTCCAGCACTGGGTAAGTATCTGGCAGGATATATAATTAGTATTGTTTTATGTATTTGTGTTAACTGATTCTTCAAGTTTCAAGATAAGAAGTTCGCTTTCCAGGAGACAAGTGCATTGTAAAGACATAAATAAAGTTTTCAGTATCAACATAAGGCTTCTTTAGATTTCAAGAGAGTATTCTTTGGCTCTTCTAAATAATATTTTTTGTCATATTCAGTATTCTTTATATATTAATTACACATTTTATTGACCATGGCTGGTAATAAACTACAGTACAGTGTATAACCCAGTATCAATGGTTTTTCACAAGATTTTTTACAAGTGTGGTCTTAAAGATGCTCACTGATTCATCCTTCCTTACATGAAGATAAACAGGACTAGTGAGGGAGGACTGATATATGTAATCTAGCACATATATCACAAACTTCTTAAAACAAATTGGCAGTGGTTAAAATGTTTTCACTAAAACTGCTGTGAAAGATTTATTTCATTTTTTATCATATGTATTTTTCTTTAAAGAGCCTGTGAGATTTAGGGAGCATTTTTCCTTCATGACTCATCTGACATGAATTTTTCTTTCAAGAAATTGTTCCAGGAATAAAAAATGATACTCACAGTAGTGTCATGAATGCAGACAAAATACTACAATGTTCTCTGGAAAATAAAACTGGACCTGGAAAAGCCCATGTGTGAACACAAATGTGATTGAGTTTCAGGTTGTCTAGAAATAGGGATTTTTTTTCTATTTTTTATTAATTTTACCCTTACAGAATATTATTTGCACCCTCAATCAAACATATCACTGAAAATGTTTCCACTTTTTACATTTTTAATTTAAGTTTTTGTTAATCTCTTTAACCCTCCCTCCCCCCATTACTTTGCAGATTTATTGGATTCCCAGGAACAGTGTTCGTGGTCCCTGAACTGCAATACCACTGCAGCGTATCCCCTGGTTGGCAATCATCATGTAATATGCTGTTAGCTCACAATCATGTATAACCCTCTTAATATGCCCTCCCTTTGGCTTTATCTCCAGCCTTAAAAAAAGAAGTTCACATCACATCTAGATCTACCACACTTCCCCAAATATATCTTTTGACCCAACCAGCAGTATAATGACCATTACAATGGTGCCGAAAAATAAGCTGGCTCTACTCACTGTCCCATAATATCATGTTGGGGTGATACAAAGGCATGAGGGTAGGTGAGGGATTTAAACTGCGGTAGCAATTCCAAACTGGACCATTTTTTAAAAAACAGTGTTGGCATACTGGAGTAAATAAATCTGCCAATCATCACTATACTTCTGCCTTAACCAGAAATTACGGCACAGATCTGGAGCAGATCCCCTGTTACCACTTTGCAACATCAGCTCTGTGACACTGACAACCACCCACCGTCTCTCTTTTCTAATCTGTGAAGAAGGTTCACAGCAGAGAGTTTGTCTGTTGCTACATTATTAACATAATAATCAGCACTGGCAAAAGTTATTTTTAAACACTGTAAAATATTTAGTTACAAAATACTTCATGAGTATTTGCTATTTTCATTTAAGTTTCCACTAACTCTAGATGCCAGGTAGAGTTGTGGTTTGATTTTTTAACTGGAATTCCACAACTCATATTCAAGTGAAAATGTTGAACATGAACATTAACAATTCCTGAAATCACTATATTGAAATTTTAATAGAAGGCAAGAGTGAAGTTTATGCCATTAAGAACATCCATTTGTTTGATTATTTGAAAGTGAAGTTTTTACACCACAGAGTGGATCTATATACACAATAGCTACACAAAAGTTTTGTGGGTGTTGCAGGTTTATATATAGCAAAGTGCTCTATTCTTGACTTCTGTGTTCAGTAACCTGGTCTTTTATAGTAGAGGACTTTACAGAGAGTGCTTCATATAGGCTTATTTCAATCATTGGATATTTACTATGTAAAAATCATATGCCAGAGAGAAATAATTTACGGTTTTTTCAGGGTAATTATTTTAATGTTTACTTGGCACCTAGTATATGGAATGCTTTACCATCGTGCTACCTTACATCAGCACCAATTAGCTGGCAAGGCCTAATGAAGCACGTAAATCATGTACATACACACCTGCAATCTAGGGAGATATTTGCTCCCCAATTTAGTCTGAAAGTGGATTGTCACTATATGAATGGACATACAAAAAGAAACAGCAACAAAAAGGATTTTAAAAAAAGTTGGAAACAAAATAAAAAATACTACAGTAAATTAAGAATAAATGATAAAATGCCTATTTTGTATAAATGGTGGATAGAGGACAAGGTTCAATTTTAGGGGTATGTGTGTGTGTGTGTGTGTGTGTGTGTGTGTGTGTGTGTGTGTGTGTGTGTGTGTGTGTGTGTGTGTGAGAGAGAGAGAGAGAGAGAGAGAGAGAGAGAGAGAGAGAGGGAGAGAGTGAGTGAGTGAGAGAGAGACAGGTGAGATTATGAACTTTTAAATTTTTGACAGACACTTGGAGTAAGAGATTGCCTAGAATAGCTGCAAATGAATGTGTCATTCCTCCCTCCCCCCTCTTTTTTCATTATCCCAAAGAAGGACAACTGAAAGCCAATTTTATACTAACATTACTTGACATTTCAGACTGAACAAAACAAATTGAATACTTACAAACAGAAATTTCAATTGAACCCTCAGAAGAAAGGTTTCCCGTGTAGCGGGGTCCCATTTCACTTTGTCCCATTAAAAACTTGAATTATACAATTAAACAAATTACCATGTGAATCACTTAGCAGAACACTCAGTTTGGAATAACAAAATATTAGTAAATAGCGACTGTCCCATTTTACACAGATATGAAAATGTTGTTTAAAACAGAGGCACATAGTAATTTAAAATAGTACAGCTGACCTCTACCCAGTATTTCCAACCCTACTACAGTCAACGAGAAAGTCTTACCACAGCTAAGCAGGCAGTTTTACTTCAAAGAAAACATTTAGCACTTGCAGGGATATAAAAACAAGCCAAATAAATAAATAAATAAATACACAAATAAATAAAATCCTAATGCCAAGTTGTTTTTAATCATAAGGAGACAATCAAAATTATCCCATTTCACTCAAAACTACAATGTTTATGGTAAACACAATAGTTAAACCAATGTTTTGAAGACACATTAGGAGGAAATTAATCTTTGAATGAGGCTGTTTCTGCTAGTTATTCAAAATATCTTTTCTAATATCACAATTTATAGTAAAATCACAGTTGCTTTTCAGGCAACTGATGGACTTCAGCTTCAGTAAATAAGTTGGGAGCCCATCCCCCAATATGTTTAAGGATGGTAAAGAAAATAAGGAAATAATGGTGACACTAAAAATACACTAATAAGTACAGTCCAGCATTCACAGTCAATCAATATATAAAAGAAATACTTCTTTAAGCTTAAAGTGAACTCTTGATTTAATATTTAATGAAACAGAAAAACAAAGAAAGATGCTGAATGTCCCAGAAATCCTCTATATCTGTCCATTAGTAAATATTGTGCAGCACTACAGTGATTCTGATGTTGCATAATACTTCAAGTATAAAACGATAGGATTTTCCTTCCTTTCATCACGTTTTTCAAAATACTTTCCATCATTAAGTTGCAGTATTACCCAGTGATTGTACAACCCAGCACTGTATATGCAGCACTACATTAGTAACACATATCTAAGTGCCAGCATGTTTTTAGGATATGCAGCCAGCTCAGCTGTAAACCGAAGGAAGATTTCCATCAAGCCACGAAACTAAACTCTGCACAAATATTTAACAGCTCTGAGACCTCTAAAGGCTTAAAATAACATGTATTTCATGCTATGCTAGCAGCCAGCCCCATAGCTATGATCTGCAAGTGCAGAGTACTCACTCGGTAAACATACCATTGCAAATAAAGCATTGTTTCTCCTTTCAGTCTTAGAATTCTTAGAGCAAAATGCTGAATGAAAACCTAATACTCACTGAGTCTTCAAATGATAAATCATGCAATAGTTGCTTCTATATTTCATTAAGTTTGTCTGTAACTTCCCATGGCTCACAACAATTCTTCAGCCCCAGAGTCGATGAAACACAAGTTCATTTAAGACAAACTATAGAGTGAGTTCATTTTTTTTCTGGCAGCTAACACCAAGCCATAACCCATTCAAACAGAATCCTTTCTAAGACAATGGGGTTCTTTTTAAACTGCACAGCCAATGTGGTTTTCTAGTTGTCAGTTTTAGGTGCGTGCCAGCACGAAATGTTCTTGCATCTAACATTTTAAATAATTGCTCCTATAGATAAGATGTGAGTAGAAGCAGAATTACATCATCATAGTTAACACTTACCAAAATACATGATGTTTCTCATTAATCATGCAGTCAGAATCCCACCGCTGTGTATTCAGCATTAGCTCCCGCACAAGGCTGACATGGAAAACGGAGCTCTTTCATTCTACATTGTGTGGAAATTTCCCAGCATAGGAACAGTGAGCAAATAGCGTGCCTCCTCAGGATGAGTGCTTTGCAGGCAGTCTTATCCCTGATACAATCCCGGTCTGATTTAGCATTTACTCTGGCTGCATGCTGCACTGCCCATTCTTACTGTAATCTGACTCCTCCTTGTCATGTCCTTGCTGTGCCTGTGACATCAGTACTAAGAGTACTACAAACAGATTTTTCCCCCCTTTAACTAGCTCTCATTGGGGTGTTCTAATATCCTGTTTAAACTAATCTGGGCTTGCAAAAAAAAAATCTTAAAATCTTCTACGGCTTGGCCGGGGGTAGGGTATTCACTCAGTGACCTAGTATGGTCAATTATATAATAGGTGGGAAAAGACAAAGCAGATATATTGTTAACATATTTTCCCTGCTCAGAGCACAGTGCGGAAAGGTGCTAGGTGCCAACAATTCCCATGGACTTCAATGGGATTCGAAGGTGGCTGGCACTTTGCAGGATGAGCCCCTGAAAGATTACGTAGATGTTTCCATCCAAGTCTTGTCTGAAGTTTAGTCTCCCTCTAAATGCAGTTTTTTAAACCAAGAAATAACAAACAGAAACACAGTTGTGTTCAAATGCTTTTTTAAAACTATGATTTCTGCCCATGAATAATAAAGAGAGAGAGAGAGAAATTCGACGGTAGAAAGATTTATAATGGGGTTAAGACCTTTTCACCTCTACCTCTCGAGATCCTGTCCATGACGGTAAGTCATTAGCCGCTGATGACTACTTTGTGTGGCAAATGTGGTGGTCCCAAGTTGCATCCTAATCGACAGATCCCTAAAAGATCACAGCCCCTATTTGTATCTTTGTTGACAGTCTACCAAATAAAAAAAATCACAGAGACAGACACAAGACATAGATAATGAAATATCCTGTTGCCTCAGAAGTCATACCTCAGGTTATATTTGATGTATATTAGTAGCATTGGGGAGGATGCAGTCTGTGCCTTTGTATGTATTGAGTCTGTTCTGCGGATCAGCTGAAGACATAAGTTTTGCATATTGCCAGTCTGGCATTTTTTCATTAGTAATACACTTAAGATAAATAAATAAAAATAAAGTTAAAATAATAAAAGAAAGTACACAGAAGTGTTTCTCTCATTATAATAGGATAAATACTTTCATTCCACAGGAAACAGGATGGCAGATATAAGTCACTTAAAGCTCTACTTCTTGTCCTTAAAACCTTCACTCTACACTAAGTCCACTTTTCATGAGGTCCAATCACTTACGATAAAATTATTCTCACATCAAAGAAGCCAAGCAAAGCTCACAGTGCAGCAAAATAGCTATGGTTCTTTTATTGCTGGTGGCTATCTACCAGGTCTGCAAGGGACCTTTACACCCGTACAAGGCCTTAAATGGGTTCCACGCTATCTCCACACAGGTCAAAAAAGTTGAATGCTGAGTGAAGGAGGGAAAGGCCATGGTATGAATTTCATGACAAGAAAGCCCTGCAAAAGAGGCATATAAGGGTCATGCCTAAATCTGAATGAAAAAATGCCCCCATCCCCCACAATTCAAATTTGACAAGAACAAAACCCCAGAGTTCCAAAAAAATTGGGCAAACTAAAGTCAACTGAAGTCAACCAAAAAATCTGGGTTCAAACCAAATATTTTGGTTGATTCAAAATGAATCATTTCATCATGTTTCTGGGTAATTTTTTTATATAAAAGCAAAAGAAACAATGGACTAGGTTCACAAAGGGGGAGAAGGAAGTAATGACTAAAGCACTAATCTGGGATGAGGGCAACCGAGGTTCAATTTCACCTCCTGCCTACTATAGGACAGGGACTTGAACTTGAGTCTCCTACAGGTTATTGGACTAGAAATGTTCAACATCTATGGTTCGGCATGATTTTAGTTAGCTGGATGTCCACTTGTGATGAGTGTGGCCATGTTCCCTGCAGTCCCATAAGGTTTGTTTACAGACACCATTCCTGGCTCTCAGTGTTCTGTGCTGTAATTTAGCTCTAATTACCCCTACATCTCTTCTAAGAGCCCAGTAAGCAGTGGAAGAGTTGGTAATGCTGATAGACAATATTGACTTCTCATGGTGTGTCAAATTCTCTGATTCAACACCGGTCAGTTCCCGAGGGTGCTGCACTAGAAATATTCAACCTGTATTTTGCAAACAAGTACCTTAACCAGTGAGGTATGGGACACTGTAGTGTAGGCTTCTTTCAGCATCTCCTGTTGAAGCTTTTCCACTATGTATAAATAATTAAATATTCACCAAATCAGGGGACTTGATTTTCAGTCTCCCACCTCCCCTGAGGAGTGCCCTACTCACAAGGCTGTAAAGTCATTCTCACTCCAGCTCTTCACTCCATCTTTATACAAGGAAATATATTTCATCTGTAGCAGAAAAATGTGGTTCCTGATGTCCATGTATTTCTGATAAGAAATGTGGATATCTCTGGAGAAGGAGCAGGGAATCCTCACAAAACGTCAACAGATTTGCTCAAGGTCAGTCCCTGCAGCCCTAGCATCTCACAGCTTAGTGGGGAATAAAAGAAGACCATGGGATCAATCCTATGGCAAATCCCTCAACTTCTGTGTCTAACCATGCCTGTCTCCAAACATCTCCACAGAGCTTTCAGTCACAGAAGATACCAAGTCCAGCCTCTGTATTGCGCTTCAAAACTACATTGAGCATGCTAAAGGAGGACCCTTCTAACCAAGCAAGATAGAGGTAGCTGTTATCATTAGACTTAACTGCAAAAGTGGGAAGGTGAAAGTTACCTAGCTATTTGCTGTAGTGTCATCCCGGGGTGGGTTCTCTTTCCCTTTTCCCAGGTCTATAGCCAGCTTGGTGCCCTCTACTCCCAGCGGGGGCCTGCTCCCAACACCAGGACCTGGTGGGCAGCTCAACCCAAACTGGTCACTCAGAAAGACTTGCTGGCGCTTTAAGGCAGGGCGCTGGACCACTAGCCAAAGTCCATAACACACGTCAATAGCTGGCTCTTTAAGGCAGGGCCCGCCAGCCTGTGGCAGCAAGTCACGGGACAGGTCTACCCCCACCACCAGTAGGGGGACCCGGGCCCACTCTACTCCACTGGGTCCTGGCCAAGGGACCTGTGAGTGGTTGGCGGACTCACCACTCCCTCGACATGGAATCCGTCTGAAACGTGCCGAGGCCCCCAGGACAGGAAAGGCAGCTCCTGTCCCCACCCTGGGCCACTTCATACTGGATCCTGCTGAATAGCATCCCATGAGCTTTCTGGGTCCATGGATTCCCTGGGGGCCGCTTCTCCCTTGTAGGCTGCAGGGGGGATGTCCCAACTGGTGCCCTGGTCGCTGCCATCCGCCCTCTGATCAGCTGGATGATGCTGGTCCGGAACTCCCTGCGGAGGACCTTTTTCCCCTGGAAGTCAGCCCAGACTGAGCCTCCCTCCAGGCCGTTATACCTGGGCTGCAGTTTGAGCATGCACAGCAGCATCATGGGGGAAGAGCTTTTTTGGCCAAGTGGGTCTGATTAGACTCAGCCTTTCCAGTGCAGGGTTGATACATCCCCTCACACACCCTCCCCTTTAAGAGGGTCTGTTCCTTTGCCTTTCTCCCCAGCCCATGAAAAGAAGTCTGCATTACTATGGGCTTTCCCTCGTCTGTGTGCTACGCTGAAGGCATAGGGCTGAAGGGCCAGGTACCACCGCATGATCCATGCATTGGCATCCTTAGGGGTGCGTGGTCTTTGACTAAATTGAACTGAGCCCCTAACAGATAATACCTGAGGGCTTCCACAGCCCACTTCACCGTGAGAGCCTCCTTTTCTATTATTGTGTATTGCGTCTTCTGTGGGAACAGCTTCCAGCTCAAATATAGAACGGGGTGTTCTTCCCTGTCTACCTCTTGAGACAGCACCGCTCCTAGACCAACCTCCGAGGAATGAGTCTGTAAAATAGAGGGGCTGGTGAAGTCTGGCTGGATGAGCACTGGTTCCTGAGTCAGCTGTTCCCACAGGGTCTGAAAGGCAACCTCGCAGTCGTCTGACCATTCAAATTGGCATGACCGCTGGTTCTTGGTGAGTTCTGTGAGAGGGGCCGCCAAGCTAGCCAAGTTTGGTATGAAGTGCAGGTAATACCCAGCCAGCCCTAAAAACTGTCGCACTTGCCTCTTTGTCTTTGGGGTGATGTAATCCTATAGTGCTTGCACCTTATCTACCAATGATCAAAGTTGTCCCCTCCCGACCGTGTAGCCCAAATAGCTCACCTCACCTTGTCCCCAGTGACATTTGGCTGGATTAGCCATGAGGCCAGCAGTACTTGGGTAAGGTGCTGCAAGGTGTTCCGCCCAGCTCGCACTGTAAATCACAATATCGTCAATGTAGGCCACAGCATAGGCATTGTGCGGGCTCAGTATATTGTTCATTAGCCACTGGAAGGTGGCGGCAGCCCCATGCAGGCCAAACAGCATGGTGGTAAACTGAAACATCCCGAATGGGGTTGGGAATGCTGCCTTTTTATTGGAGGCGGGTGTTAGGGGAATCTACCAGTATCCCTTAGTAAGATCGAGGGTGGATATGAACTTGGCTCGGCCTAACCATTCTAATAGTTTATCCATGCGTGGCATCGGGTATGCATCAAATCGCAAAATGGTGTTCACTTTCCTGAAGTCCACGCAGAACCTAGCCGCCCTATCCAATTTAGGGACCAGGACTATGGGGCTCCTCCATTCACTCCTGGACTCTTCCACTACCCCCAGAACCAACATCCACTCCAGTTCTTCCTTCACCGCGTCCCACCTCTTTCTCGGGAGCAGGCGGTGGTGGTCTCTCACCTTCGGGCCTGGGGTGGTGGCTATATGGTGGTACATCAGGGATGTTTTCCCCGGTTTATCTGACAGGACATGCGCAAAACCTCTCAGGAGCCGGTATAATTGTTCTCACTGCTTTGGGTCAAGTTCTCGGCCAACATCGATGGGTAAGGGTTCTGGGGACATCTTAGTCCTTGGCCCCAATTCTGGCTCTGAAGAATATGGTGTGATCATCAGGACCTCCCGTTCTTTCCAGGCCTTGAGGAGGTTTACATGATACACTCGGGTTTCTCTCTGACGTCCTGGGAGCCGCACCTCATAATCTACTGGCTCTACCTGGCGAATCACCTCAAATGGTCCTTGCCACTTGCCCAACAGTTTTGACTCAGAGGAGGGCAGTAACAGTAACACCTGATCTCCCAGCCGGAAGGTCCGTGTCTTTGTCCCACGGTTATAACAGGTGGTTTGGACCTCCTGGGCCTGCCACAGATTTTCCTGGGCTACCCGGCTCAATTCCCGCAACCGATCTCTGAGTAGTAGGATATACTGCACTGACCCTAGAGCGTGAGTTTCCTGTTCATCCCAGGTCTCCCACACCAGGTATAGAATTCCTCATTGCTGACACCCATAGAGAAGCTCAAAGGGTGAGAACCCCATCAACGCTTGGGGAATTTTCCTCACTGCAAATATCAGGGCCGACAAGAACTTATCCCAATGGCGAGGGTTGTCTTCTACAAACTTCCTCAGCATGGACTTGAGGGTCTTGTTAACACGTTCTACCAACCCATCTGTCTGTGGGTGATATACCGAGATCTTAAGCGTGCAAATGTTCAACAAATGGCACAATTCTGCTATGAAAGTAGAAAGAATTATATTGTAAGAGAAGATTATGTTTGTAGGTATGCAGATCAGAATGAAGCCAGGTGTGCCGGGGATAACAGGAAAAGGAACATTAGGTGTTAGGCAGAAAGTAATTGAGGTAACCAGGGAGATATGGACAGGAGATTGCTGTGTGCTTGATGTGGAAATGAAGATACTTGACTAGTCTCATACTAATCATTTGAAATTTTGCCACCTTTTAATCTTGTTAAGTTGGCTTTCTTTTGACTGTATAAATCAAAGGGGTTTGAGTCTTGTATGGTACTCATATTTTCTGGGTGTATTAGGAGAGCGGCTTTGCTAATAAACAGAGCAGTCGGACAAATCTGTGAGTCTTGTGTCTGACTTTGACACTGCCATAAGCCTTGATGTCACATTCGTGCCTTGGTCCATCAATATTTCCTGCGGCAACCCCACCCTTGCTAATATCTCCAGGAGTTCCTCCGCAATATTATGGCCGTGGCCGTTCGTAAGGGCACTGCCTCTGGGTAGCGTGTAGCATAGTCCACTACCACCATAATATACTTATGTCCAGTACTACTTCTTTCTAGTGGGCCCACTAGATCCAGGCCGATTCATTTGAATGGGGTCCCCACGATCGGCAAGGGCATCAAAGAGGCTCGGGGAACACTTGTGGTGCTGGTTCTTTGGCACTATGGGCATGATGAGCAATACTCATGCACTTCCTGGTGGATCCCGGGCCAGAAGAATCTCTGTGCTACCCTCTGGAGCATCTTCTCCCATACCAAGTATCCTGCCCAGGGTCCCGCATACACCAACTATAACAGTCCTCTTCGGAAACTTCGAGGGACTAGCAATTGACAAATATCCACGTGGGTTGGGGGATCTGGGACTAGCCTTAAAGAAGATCCTGACGTGTCTCAAACCGGGGCTCTTGGGGGCTGTTGCTGTGGTGGGTCCCCCTCGGTTGCTGGGATACCCACTTGTTCCCATGCTTGGCTGAGGGTCGGATCACTCCGCTATTCCTCAAGGAAGTCCCCACTGAGCTCCAGCTCAATGGGCCCAGGGCCCCTGGGGGCCCTCGCTGGATCATGTTCCCGTCTCGGGGCCTCCGGGCCTCATGAGGGTCCTTCATCTGGGTCCTCAGCTGGTGGTCTTCCTATCAGGGCTCTATGGGTCAGCCTTGCCTTGGCAGCAGCCGCCACACGGGAGTTGCCCTCTTGTAGCAGCTCAGCAAAGCCCAGCCAATCTTGACCTAAAATCATTGGGAAGGATAGCTTTGGGGCCACCACAACTCGAAACCGGCTTTCCCGTTGTCCTGCTTCTAGCTTCACCCAGGTTGTGGGGTATGGCCTCACATCTCCGTGTATGCACTACAGTTGTACAGTGTTGCTGGATCAGCCCGGCAGGGGTACCACCCTCGCCTGCACAATAGTTTGGCCACAGCCAGAGTCCACTAGCACAGTGGCGTACTTCCCTTCCACTCAGACAGGCATCACTATTTTGGCTGTCTCTGGTTCTCGGGCTCTCCCTGCGGCCACCAGCACCTGCCCATAGGCACAGTCCCTCAGGGGACACCCTCTCCCAAACTGCCCTTCCTCAAAGGTCTGGGTCCCCACTGACATGCTGCCTGCCCCCGGGCGGGTCCCCTTAACTATCTTGGGCCTCTTGGCCCTCGCCCTTCTCCCTGCCATCTATGACCAAGCCCTTCCCTCAGGGCTAGTCGGGGCCCTGCTGGTGCCCAAGGTGTACTTTCTCCCCAGGTACCCTGGCATCCCACAGGCCCAACATGGTCGAGACCCCCTGTTGCCTTTACAGGAGGTGCTCTCCCATGGACCATCTTGTCTGGGTAGGGCCTCTTTGCTCCAATCCAGTAATGGGACCCCTTCCTCAGGTGTCCCTTGGGCCTTCAGGGCAAACCACTTCTATGTTCAGGCTCTAGCTCACTGTGCCTCGAGCCTGGTTTCCCAAGAAGGCTGGGTGCCCCATCCTGCAGCAGCCCGGCCAGTCCCTCCTGCTGCTCAGCAAGCTGGGCCACCCATACCCTCCCATAAATATCCATTTTTCCCCCCTCTCTCCCTCTCCTTTTGGGTTATGGGATGGCATAGCCCAATGGCCAGAGTATCTAGAATAGCCCCCTCGTATCAGGAGAGGATCACATGTGCCCACATTCTCTACCATGTGTCCTGGGGCAGGTTCTCTTTCCCCTCTCCAAGTCTATGGCCAATCTTGCACCCTCTACTCCCAGCGGGGGCCTACTCCCAATACCAGGGCATGATGGGTAGCTCAACCCAAACTGGTCACTCAGAAAGGCTTGCTGGCCCTTTAAGGCAGGGCGCCAGCCCACTGGCCAAAGGCCATAACACAAGTCAATAGCTGGGTCTTTAAGGCAGGGCCCGCCAGCCGGTGGCAGCAAGTCACGGGACAGAGCTATCCCCACCACCAATAGGGGGACCCGGGCCCATTCTGCTCCACCAGGTCCTGGCCCAGGGCCCTGTGAGTAGTAGGCAGACTCACCACTCCCTCAGCGGGGAATCCATCCGAAATGCACCAAGGTCCCCAGGGCAGGAGAGGCAGCTCCTGTCCCCACCCTGGGCCACTTCCTACCAGATCCTGCGAGATAGCATCCCATGAGCTCGCCAGGTCCATGACTTCTCTGGGGGCCGCTTCTCCCTCATAGGCTACAGGGCGGATGTCCCAACTCGCGCCCCGGTCGCTGCCATCCGCCCTCTGATCGTCTGGCTGATGCTGGTCCAGAGCTTCCCGCAGAGGACCTTCTTCCCTGGAAGTCAGCCCAGACTGAGCCTCCCTCCAGGCTATTATCCCTGGGCTGCAGTCTGAGCATGCACAGCAGCATCACGGGGGAAGGGCTTTTTTTGGCCAAGTGGGTCTGATTAGACTTAGCCTTCCCAGTGCAGGGTTGATATACCCTGTCACAGGTGGCTTTATTTTTATGACAACAAACAGGGACAAAGAGGGTCTGCACTGGGTGAGTACAGAGTACCTAAATATTTAAAAGGGCAGATCACCACAGTAGTATTCAAATCCTAGGTGCCGGCACAGAAGCTATCTCCTCTTTCTGAACAGTTGCTTAATTTGTAATGCTGCCTGTGTCATCATCAATGGTTCTGTATCTTGGGCCAGACCCTCAGCTGGTGTTAAGCATTATAGCTCTCTTTAAGGGAATGGAGCCTTGCTGATTAACACCTTCAGAGGAACTTGACCCTTTAAAAACTCGTCTTTAGTACATATACATTTCAGAGGACAATTTTCATGGGAGAAGTAGGCTGGGAATTGTATGTACTAAAGACATAATTTGTGTCCTGGGTTTCCTTTGGGTGGCCCAAGCCTACACCCAGTTATTACATGTTTATTGTATAAACAAGGAAAAACTATTATCAAAAACAGCTATAAGAGAACAGGGGGATTTATTTAAGTAACTTTGCATTTACATTATGGAGCTGTTGCAGAGGAATAGGCTGGCCTCTCCTCCTGGCAGGCTTCTATAGCCCAAATTCACATACTTTGGGCCATATTCTGCTTTCACTTGCATGTGAAAGTCCCCCCCCCCCCAAATCATAGAAAACATCAGAGCTCCAGTACACAGGCCAGAATGGAACTGTACAGCTGCAGAGGAAAACAGAATCTGGCAGAATAATTTTAACCTTCAGTGGTTGGTGGTTTAAGATGAGCAGTTGGGGCTCTGCTGCAGAGTCTTGCAGGGCTATAAAGGGATGTAGGAACTTTGCTTATACCTATGGGTGTACTGCTGGGATCAGGGGTCTGGGCTTGCTCAAATAAGCTAGCGGGCAGGTAGGGAAAACCCTTAGTTCTCCTATTCTCATGCACAGACCAGCAAAGCTGAGCTGGCACAAAGCTATCAGTGTCCTGCTGGTTGGTATATGTCAGCTACATATTACCACTTGCCTACAACAAGGAAGTAGTAGTATGGGGATTGTATTTTCTGAAGACATAATTTGTGCCCTGTATTTCCTATGGGTGGTCCAGCCCTGGACTCAGGGACAAAGCCACAATGGAGCCTTTCTAAGGTATATGCCCTACCATCCTGTTTCCTATCTTTGATCCTACTCCTCTCACACATATTTTAGTGCTAGTTTACACACTGCCCCCATGTTGGGCACTAAAACCACAGGCAGACATGTCTACTGCAAACATTGATTAATATTTAATAAAATTAATGTGCCTGCTGATTCCTGGAAACCGCTCTTCTGGTTTTGAATTATCCCAAGAAGCACCCAAAATAGATTTATATCAGGATTCTTCCTGGTTGGCTTTGAGGAATTCCAATCTGAGAGGCTTGCCACAGGCTTTTTTCCCTTTTTTTAAAGGTGAGCACAGAAGCACATCCAGGGACTCTTTGTTGGCAGAAATGTAATCACGTGCAACAAAAGACACCAGTGACACAACATTATCAGTTTATATGTCTAGTATAGAAGGTTAAAAGATCTCATACACCTGAGAGGGTTCCAATTTTTCTCAAAATAAATTTCATCTATTGTGCGCAGACAACTACGAGCAACAGAAATGTGCTATGTTGAAGCTGAAAACAAAATGGAAGCAGCAGCCCAAATCACACAGAATCTTTTGCTCGCCTTAGAAAAACAAAATCTCTTCAAGGTAAACTGAATAACTGAGTAAAATTTATGCAAATTAGGGGTGAGGGCTTTGTGGATTAAGGACTTATTTATTATTTTATTATTATTATTGTTATTGTCATAAAAATAGTGCAGAAAGAAGAGCAACCAAGCAAGGATACAAAAGTAATTGGAAGTGTTTCCAACTGTGCATAACGTTATGCCTGAAGTCAAATATACTAAATACACTGGCTAGAAGTTTGTTTTGTTTTACTTTAAAGCCATCTGGAATAACTAAAGACATATGGCATTTTAATACAAAATAATATAGATTTTATAATTCCTAACTAATCCCCTGAGGTTAAGTTAAAGGGGAAGGTTGTGTTTGGAGGGGGTAGGGGATTTAATAAGCATGGTAGCTCATCTCTGGTTCTGGCCTTTTTCCACTGGATAAAACTACCAAATGTGCTTTTTACCCTTGACTCAAAAGTGTCACTTCAAGAAATCTGCAGTATTTGTCACCATGAATACCATTTAACTGAAGCAGTACCCAAAGGAACTCTGTACTGCCACATGTGAATACAACTGGAGGAACTTAATTAATCTTCCTGTCACTTCCATGATGCTTTTCATTAGCTGCTATCTGATCTACTGGTCCATTCTTTGTTGGAAATGGCTATCCAGAACCTCTTATAAAAGCATTTTCTAGAGATAAACAAAGACTCTCCTTTTGACATGGAGAGCCTTTACAAATCATAGCCATATAGACTTTATCAGTTAAATAACAGTAATTTTAGAAAACCTCATATGTAAGTAACTAGGATTTTCCAAATATGAGGTTTAAGAACTATGAACATTTATATGTAGAAACTAAGTGACTTAAATTTTATGCTGATAGTAGTTTACAGTCTGGACGCAGATCTTTCAAATGAAAGGTCACATTTTTCTTCATTTTTTCATGAACAGTGATGTTTACTACAGTGACTTTAAAAAACACTTCAGGCACTGGCTCTGCTTGTTATTCCACTAAGGGGCCCTTTCAGGTATTTGAGTGGGTTTAAGAAGATAAATCAGAATGAATAATATGCCTAATGCAGAAGCTTCTCTGCTCATGTCTATTGATCACAGTTTGTTAGAGATGTTATCATCATATAAGCAAACAAGTAGTGGCAGGAAGTGAAAAGTCTAATACATGGTTCATGTTATAGAAGAAATGCTTTTAGAAAGATCCATAACTATTTCAGTCAAGTGCTGAGCTAAGGCAATTTGTGACCCTAGATAAACCCACTGGTTCTATACAACAGCCATAGCCCCTAGACCAGGGGTTTTCAAACTTTTTTTCTCATGATGCAGTTGAAGAAAATTGTTGATTTTCTGGCCGGGTTGCTTTAGTGGGGATTGGTCCTGCCTAGAGCAGGGGGCTGGACTTGGCTCTATGGTTCTATGATGCCCACTATCCAGCATAATTTGATTAGAGTGTGGGCTCCGGGGTGGGGCTTAGGATGAGAGCTTTAGGTTGTGGGGGAGGGAAAGGGAGATGGAGCTCTGGCTTTGGGGGCAATCAGAGCTGAGGCAGGAGGGGTTTATCTTGAGTGGCTCCCAATCAGTGGTGCAGCAGGGGTTCTAAGGTGGGCTTGCTGATTGTCCTGGCACTGCAGACCATGCTGTGCCCCAGAGGTAGCCAGCAGCAGGTTCCTGGCCAATGGGAGTGTGGAGCTAGTGCTCAGGGCAGGGGTCCTGTGTGCTCTTCCCATCAGCCCTATCTGGGAGCTGGGCCTGCTACTCACTACTTCTGGGATGCAGCACAGTTTGCAGTGCCAGGGCTGGCAGGTAGCCTGCCTTAGTGCCCCCATTGATCACTCTACAGCAACAAGACTCGGTGCCTGATATTCCATGACCCAGTGCTGGGTCGAAACACATTGTTTGAAAACCACTGCCATAGACTGCTCCTTATCCATGCCTTCAGGTGGCAGTGATTGGTGCCATCCACATAAGAATATTAGTTGGACTAATGAGTAATACATCACCACATCTTTTTTCAGCCAACTGGACCCTTCCATGCTTCTCAGATCACTGTTCCCTGTTGTGGTCCATCCTGGAGCACCATGGATTCAGATGCATTGGGACCCCTTTTGCATAGATTCATAAGCCTTAAGGCTAGAGGGAACCATTCAATCATTTTGACTGACCTTTTATATTTTAAAGGGCACTATATTTCACCAGTTATCCCTGTACTGAGCCCAGTAATTTGTGTTGACAAAAGCACATCTTCCAGATTGCCACACACTTCCCTTGGCAGTTAGTTCCAATAGCTAATCACCTTCACTGGTTTCCAACTTAAATTTCTCTGACTTCGGCTTTCGACCATTGGTTCAGATTAGGGTTTACTCCACTGTATTAAAAAAACTTTTCTACACATCATTTTCTCCCTACGGAAGATATTTATAGAGTATAATCAAGTCATCTATCAGTCTCCTTTTTTACTAAATTAAAAAGATTGAACTCTGAGTCTCTGATCACAAGCCAGTCTCTTCATCCCCTGAATCAATCATTTTTATCTCTCTTTTTCTGCACCATCTCCAATTATTCAATATTCTTTTTAAAATGTGGCCAATAGACTTGGAAGCAGTTTTCCACTAGTGGTTTCACCAATGTTGTAAAAGAGGTCAAATCACCTTCCTATACCTACTCAATACATTCCTGTTTACACACCCAAAAACCAAATTAAATCCTTCTGTCATGGATTGTCGTGTTGCTTGTGTACTATGACCCCATATCCTTTTATAGTCTTTACTTTCCAGAATAGAATCCAATGTTCTATCTCCCACCTCCACCATCTAATAAGGCTAGCCCCATTTTTTGTTCCTACATTTGGCCACAATTAAATGAATATAGTTGCTTACACCCAGTTTACCATGTGATCCAGATTGCTCTGCATCAGTGACCTATCCTCTTCACTATTTATTTGTGTCAACTTTAAACTCTCTGTAATGTTTTTTATGTTTGCTTCCCAGTTCTTGATAGATATATTAAATCATATAGAGCCAAAAGTGATCTTTGTGGTACCTCCCACAATTTTGACACTGATCAATTATCCCAATTATAATCCATTTAATATGTAGCATATTGATAATGTAGCTTTCTAGTTTCTTAATCAAAATGCCTTATAAAAGTCCAAATATATTACGCTACTATTACCTTTATCAACCAAATTTGTAATCTCATAAAAATGAAATCAAGTTTGTGAAGGCAAATGTGTCATAAAATAATGAAGAGTGCATTAACTATATTCCAGTCAGACCTCCTATGTTATAAAGAAATTCAGACTAGATGATCATAATAGTTCTCTCAGGCTTTGAAATCTATTCATTTTATTTTTTATTGGTGGAATCCCATTTTTAGCTTTTCTATTATTTTGCCTAGGATTGATGTCAAACTAAATGACCTATAGTTATCGGTGTTATTCATCATGCCCTTTAAAATATAGGTATAAGAGTCCTCTTCCAGTCTTAAAAATGGACATTTGCGGGCCAGAGACCCCTAGGTCAACTCTTTTAAGATTCTTGGGGGTAACTTATCTGGGCCTACTATGTAAAAAGGAGTTTCCATAATAGCTGTTAATATATTCCTTGATTACTAATAGACTCCAAAATACTTCATCATCTTCATGTGATAGGTATATAGTACATCATCCTGCTTTTTTCAAGTATAGAACAGTAATATTTATTGAACACGTTTGTATTTGCAGCATCACTATTGATAGTTTCACCATCTTCATCTAGTAACAGGTCTATACCATTACAAGGATTTATTTTGATCTTAATATACTTCAAAAAACTACTTTATTGTCTCCCTGGTAGTCTTCACCAATGTCTTTAGCATCCCTTTTCAATTTTCTGTATTTCATAACTTCAAATGTATATTAATTGCTAATATACATTGATTACTAACTGTTCCCTGCCCCTCCCCCCCCCCCTTTTTTTTGGCCTTTGTTATATGCTATGCTTCTATTTCTAATTTCAGCCTTCACCTTGCCTCTGAACCAAGATGGACATTTCACCAAAGGTGGTGGTTGTTTTTTAATGTTGATTCATGGCTTTTTGGCCATCTAGTAAATTATTTGTTAATTAATGCCCAATATTCATTCATATTTTTCTGTCTAAGTTTTCTCTCACGTAATTAATAATTCTCCTCAGTTTGAGAAGTTGGGCCTTTGAAGCACAAGTATATACTGCTGGGAAGTGTCCTCTCTTTTGTTATATTGAATGTAATTAGGTCATGATCACTGGTCTCTAGACACGGAGTGACTAATTCATATTCATCCATCATAGAAATGTCCAAAATTAAAAGCTGATAATTAACTAAGATCTCTTTTCCTAACATACAATCTACGATGATTTCTACACTGGTAATTCCAAATTGGAAATAGTTCCAAAGAATGAGCCTGAGCCAATGACCACTGAAGTCAATGGGAGATATTTAGTTGATTATGATGGAAGTTGGATTGACCCTAAATATAAAATAAAATACCAGTGAAGAAGAGAAGGCAAGAAACGGTGTTAATCAATTCTATGAAAAATATGTGCAAAAATTCAACACATCAAATGCAGCCCTCAGAGGAAAAACATTCTGAGCAAAATTTGAATGACAAAGGAGGGAAGGGCCAAGTTACACAGCAAATAGCTTTAACACAACACTAATTTAATACAGAGTGGGTGGAAAAAAGGGGTAAGAAAGCAGAGGTTTTGCTCTTTCAACAGATATGTTAAACTAGATAACATTGATTTATCCACCTCGGCTCTGAATTTGACCCTTAAATCCATACCTTTCACTTTTTCATCCATGTGCTGCATAACACAGCATGGGGGAAAAAAGCATTGGTACATAGTGAAAATCCCAGTGACTTACATTTATACACTGCACTTGAGGAAGCTTCAAAACTTGCAAACACTGCTGGATCATTCAGGCCCCTCTGCCCTCCCTCTCCCCTTGATGGAGTTTGTGCTGTGATTGGCAGGTGGAAACTGTTGGCTTCTAATTAAAGTTTGAATTCTAGAAGCCTCTGCTGATTGGCTGAGCCTTGGTAGGGGGGGGGGCTTTATAAGGCAGTGGGCAAGCGACCAAGGAGCTTGCGAACAGGTGAGTGCTAATAGGGAGTTTTGAGAGGGAGTGTGGAAGGGGAGAGGGAAGGGCGGGAGGTTCTCTTGCCTTTCTTTTTAAATCCCTTTTCCAGGACAGCAGCGATGGATGGTGATGGGTCTGCTGTTGTTACCTGCACAGCGTGTGCCATGTTTGTCTTCCTCCCGGAAGAAAGAACGGATTTCATCTGCACCAAGTGCAAGCTGGTCGACATTTTGGAAGAAAAAATTAGAAGACTGGAGGCCCAAGTGTCGACCCTACGCTTGATCAGAGAGGATGAAGACTTCCTCGATAGAAGGCAGCATTTAATCCTTCAAGCATGGCAGGCAGAAGAGCCAGAGAGGGCAGTACATGACCAAGAAGAGAACTGGCAGCATGTAACTTCTAGAAGGGGAAAAAGGCCAGCACGGGAATTCCCCGATGCTATAGAGATAAGCAATCGCTTTCAAGCTCTCTCCACAGGGTCTGCAGTGCTGAAATCTCTGGAAGGGACCTCACAAGGAAGAAACCAGAAGGGAACACCATCTACTGGAAGGCATGGGATGCGTAGTCCTACGGATGGGGGTTCCACAGCCACCACGCCCAAAAGGAAACGACGGGTGGTGGTGGTCGGGGACTCCCTCCTAAGAGGGACTGAGCCATCCCTCTGCCGTCCGGACCTGGAATCTCGAGAGGTGTGCTGCTTACCAGGAGCTTGCATTCAGGATGTCACAGACGGTATGTCTACACTACCCCGCTAGTTCGAACTAGCGGGGGTAATGTAGTCATCCGCACTTGCAAATGAAACCCGGGATTTGAATTTCCCGGGCTTCATTTGCATGAAGCCGGCCAGCGCCATTTTTAAATGCCGGCTAGTTCGGACTCCGTGCTGCGTGGCTACACGCGGCACGGACTAGCTAGTTCGGATTAGGTTTCCTAATCCGAACTAGCTGTACACCTCGTTCCAACACTGACATTAGCCACTAACAATTTGATGAGAACACCGGTGTTAATAACATTCCCCCACTTGCATAATTTCCATGATATCTTTAAATACTTTGGTTTTTTCATCCTATATTAAAAACTGGCAGCTCCAAACTTTCTAAGACCATGCTCAGGCACTGATTCCTTAATCTATAGAGGAAACACTGTGACCAAATGACAGCCACTATAGTAACGAAGTGCTCCCCTGAGTTCTCTGAGGGCTGACATAGACCATCCAGGATAATTTTTAAAGCACAAAATGGGATCAAGGCACACAATGTTTACTGCCTTTTACTGTTTAAAAGAAAAAATATTGTAAAGTCACCCAGGAACAATTGATTTCTTTTAAGCTTGGAATGCTCCAGTACTACTCCCACAGAAGAAGAACAAAGACACTGGTTTTCTAACATACTGCCAATCACATTCAAATCCATTTGTATCTGGTTCATGATAATTGGCTTTATAAGAAGGGCTTCACCTCTGTTGCCATCTTTTGATCTTATTAACAGAGCCTCTTGTCATTCTAATTCAGAAAGACATTTACAAGGAGAAACTCTAGTTTTTATCAGCACCTGAACTTCTGATCTTTTTGTACCGTTCCTTTTTGATCGGCTGTAACTCTGAATTTAATTATGATGTCTGAAGACTCCCTGACACTGCATCTGCCTGTAGAGTAATTTCTGTGTTTCCCAAGGCCCAATGAAAAGATTGTGGTCTTGTCTACACTTATAGGGCTGCAGCAGGACAATAACACTGCTGTTGCACTTAGTGAAGACATTATCTATGTCAATGAAACAGCTTCTTATAAGGTACTCCACCTTCCTGAAAACTAGTAGCTATGTCAACAGGAGAAGTCAGCCCTCCCATTGTCTCTATACTCTCTATGCTGGGATTAAGGTCAGTATAGCCGTTTCACTCAGGGGTGTGCATTTTCCAACCACATTAGTTATACCAAATTGAATTTGTAGTGTAGACCAAGTCTGTACCTCAGAGTCAAGCTCACACTCGCTCACTACAAATAAAGTTTAAATACAACACTTCTCAAATACATTAGGGACAAAAACAATTCTCAAATACAGGCATTTAAATTTAGGTCATTAGATGCTTAGCTGGCTTGCTTTTTTGGATGAGTTGCAAACTTAATATCTCAAAACATCAGACCATTTTTAGGTGCCTAAATACGGATTTAGAGGGGATCGTGTCAAACTTCAGTGATCGAAGTTCTTGGCACACAGTGATTCTTCATTTGTGCATCTACTTCTGAACTCTGTGATAAATCAGAACTGAACACAGTACAAAAGGGTTTAATTATACTTTACTCTACCTCTTCAAGTATAATTAAATAGCTGAAAGAAATTCATATAGCTTTGGAATGCCCATTCACAGACTTTGAAGTTGCTTGAATATCCTCACTACTTCTACTCATGAATTAAGTGAACTACCTCCAAGAAAACTTCATTCAAGGTGATTATTACCAGCATATGGATTAAGTATGTGGCAACGTCTAACTGTGGAAATAATTGAATTTTTTTTTGTTTCATTGACAGTTGTGGAAAATAGGGGAGGGGAAATCAGTTTGAGTCAAACCAAAATATTTGGGCATTTTTGGCCAATCAAAAAAGTGAACATAAATTTTGTTTCATTTCCAGGAATTTGAATAACTATTTAAAAATAAAAGCAAAGGAAAGAAAGGGCTAGATTTAGAAACAAAGAAAACAGTGGCAACTATGCAAGCATGCACACACACGCACATGCCTATGTCAATCTTATACCTTATAAGACAGTAGTTAGGAAACTCAGCTGGAATCTGGGAACCCAAGGTTCAAATTCCTACACTGGAGCAGGGATTTTAATCCAGTTTCCTTTCTCTCAAGTGCTTTAGCTACCACCATGTTGACTATTTGCAGGGGGAGACTCTCAGTGTCTCCTGTGAAAGATGTTTCACTTTGTATAAACTTAAATAATCATTGTAGCAGTGATTTAAATGTTGATCTCCCTTCTCCCAGACAAATGCCCTAACCTCTGAGATATTGGGTATGAAGAGGGGACTGTTTTAGGAATAGCATCTAAGCCCTTTATAAATCTAGCCCTCCCTCCACCCAAACGAAGTCCTTTGTTCGGATTAACTGTTACTCCTCGTGGAACTGTTACTAACTGTTCCACGAGGAGTAACAGTTAATCCGAACTAAGGACTTAGTTCAGATTAACTTTAAACTGCCGCATGTAGCCACGGGCAGTTTGTTCGAACTGGGGGGGATTTAAAAATGGCAGCCGAACAGGAACATGCAAATAAAGCCTGGTATATTTAAATCACGTGCTTCATTTGCAACTCCAGTTGCCTGATTTGCCTACCTAGTTTGAATTAACTAGCTAGTGTAGACATACCCTAAGCTACTTATCTGAACATTTTGCCCAGCTGTAGGGGGAAGTTTACCTAGGTGCAGGGGTTCTGTACTAAGTTCTGTGCATCACTTTTGCTCTGAGGTGGAGCTAAAGCAATGAAGGGCCTGCTGGTGGAGCAGTATGGGAGGGAGGGGAAGGGGAATCTCTATGCTTATGTATCACTGACTTATGCTCTGCACAAAATAGAATAAAAAGTGGTGTTGCAGCTGGCAGGCCAGCAAAGATATAGGGCCCTCAATTGCATGGATCCTCTGGTCTGCACAATTACAAAAGTTGAGGGGAACAGTTGAATGCAGCTACAATTCCCATCCATGACATGGAACAGCAAACTCATGTTGGGGGATGAGTGGCAGTGTACTGCACCTTGTCCCCTTCCCACCTCCTCTGAACTTCATATGCACAAAGCCTGCTTTCTCATTTTTTCTGAGGGAAGTGAGTTTTATTTAAGAGGATTTATTTTCCAACTGCTCATGGAGAGTTGGCTGCAGTTTAAAAGTGACTTCTAGCTCTTACTTGTGCTGCAGTGATTTGGCAATTTAGCTTTGAGTAATAGGAAATGGGATCACTAAATGGAAACCTGAACAGAAAATCATGCAGGAGACAGAAAAACCCAGTGTAGCCATTTTATCCAAAAACCTATAGTCTCCCACCACAAGATAATGTATCTTGTTAAAATTGTTGCTTCTTTTGGTATTAGAACTTTTTTTCATTACATAGCTTTTATGTCTTTCCTTGAACATTGATTCATGGAGCATTTAATCAAGTAATTATTTTTTTCATAAAAGTAGCTGCCTACATACTAAAGTTAACTGAGCTATGTTTTATATTCTTTTTCCTACAATGCCATTGACTTTTAAGGTCAAGTTTGGTCCATTCTTCAGAGATCAACAGTATAGGTACTCTGATATGTGAAAATAATGAGGTGTTGGTTACAACACAAGAAGTTAAATTTTAATTGTCTGAAAAAACTGATAGAAAATTAAACCCCAAATCCACCAACTTCTAAACAAATTAGTTGAAAAACATGGTTAGTAATCAATCAGCTCAAGAAACGCATATTATACTAGACAGCATGTAACTTCTATTGAGTTACTTCGGATTTTCTTGTAAACAGAGATCAGAATTAGGTCAATCTGTGATTAAATATAAATGTTCTCCTTTTGTTTAAATGCACCAAGAAGAAACCAAATAGATTATTTTTTTCAACATTAAGGCTAATATCACAACAGTTGCCTAGTCATGTCACCCGTAAACATGAAAATAAATCTGAAGTATAAATAAAGCTATAAGTACTTTCATAAATCCAAGGACTGGATATCAAGTTTAAGTAATATTGAGCCACAACAACTTTTGGTCATTTCAAAACAAGCTCACTGGCAAATAGGAGTCAAGTGGATATCATCATTACTTATTTTCTTTGGTTAAGTACACATGCTATACTATAAATCTGCAGCAACAGTTTCACTATTACTGTTTTAAAAGAAAGCCATGGGATGATCTGTAATGCTTTAAGTGCAGCTTCCCTATTATGCTCGCCAATTGCATATGAGCAAATTCGAGCAAGTAATCATTTCACTAGCCAGTGTGCAGCTTTGATGAGGCCAAGAGTACTGGAATCACCTTCAGATGGATAAGGTAGATGAGATCACAACTAGGATCAGCTAGGGCAATGCTCCTCTGCTTCCTCTTCCCCCTCCCATCAGACAGTAGGGGCACGACTAGTCTTACTTTCACTTTCAAAAGAAGATATGCAAATTTGGTGCAAATTGGCATACCTACTTCTGATCACTTTTTCGAAAGAGGTTCTTTCGAAAATGAAAGTAGTATAAACACAGTTCTTTTGAGGAAAAAAACCCTTTTTCGAAAGAACCATGTAAACCTAATTTTTTTTAGGAAGAATGGTTTTTTCGAGAAAGGGTTTTTTTCTCAAAAGAACTGCATCTAGACTACTTCTTTTTCGAAAGAACCTCTTTTGGAAAAGTAATCAGAAGAAGATATGCACATTCGGCCTGAATGTGCATATCTTCTTTCAAAAGTGAAAGCAAGTCTAGACGTGCCGTAGGAGTGGTAATGAGGGTTCTTCCCTGGCAGAGTTGGAGGTTATTAAAATTTGCTCAAAGGCAGATAACCATTTGAGGGTACCACTCATTCCCCTCTTAAACAAGTATTCTGGACCTCCTTCAGTACCAAAGTCTTACAAAGTTCTGGAGTTCGGAAGGGAATTTTGTAATATGGCAAAACTGACAAACTCTCGTATTGGGTTTTCATCCTCCAAGGCTTCATCTTCACTGACAGTTCTTCCAGCAGAAAATATGCTAATGAGAAACTCATTAGCATAAGTTGTGGTCTCATTAGCATATTTTCTGCCATTTCTTTTTGTACAAGTGGTTTTTGTACAAACTCTGTTTTGTGCAAGATCCTTATGCCTAGACATAAGGCAGAATGTAATGCCATCAGTGGGTTAGCAAGATGAGGCTCCTATAACATAGGGGGCTGGGAGGGCTTTGATTCTAGGCAGTGCAATCCATAGTGTTCATGTAGGAGGGGGGCTCAATGCCTGATGCAGCTTGTGGCTCCCCTCATCTCATCTCTGCTACCTCCAGCATCAAGGGAGCAGTTTCAGGCTCTGGCTTCTGTCAGGGATCCAGTTCAGGCCTGAGAGTACAAAGGAACATTCATACCCACCCAGGTCACTGTAGTGAGCTGAGATCTTAAAACAAATCATGAGATGGGTCCCAGTGAGAAAGGTCCATGCTGAGGTACTTTTAACCCAGTGGGCTACTTAGACATTGACCACCAGCATGCACTGCATGGTGGGAAATTGGTTTAGTATTTAAAAACAGAAAATTAAATAGCTTCAAGTATGTTTTTTTTAAACTAAAGTGCACTCATCTCAAATGAATACAAGTGACTACTTTAAGTTTTTCAAGGGAAAATTACTTAAAGAACTATAAGGCAATACATAATATAAGCAAGATTAAATATACATAAAGGTTTTATATGACTTTTGTAATGATGTAGCAAGACTGGCTTATGAAATAACAAATGAATAACTATTAGGCATACTATATACTTTCTGAATGAGCCTCAGTGAAGGCAATACATTTTTGCCAAGGTTAGCATTCAACTTTCTGAGAGTCTCTCTCAGGCAAGGGCAGTTCTGAGAGGCAATTAATGGATTAGTCTTTTATCTTTTAGTTCCATGACACAAAGACATTCAAATCTGCTAACGGCACCTTTTTTAATACCAGAAATAGACATGGCTCAGAAAATAAAGATTAATGTACCAAATAGGCCCATTACTTTGAAAGGGAAAAGTTACAGGGCAAGATACAGAACAATCCTTCCCTCAAAAGTTATACAAGGGTCAATTTGTAAAATGTTGAATTTTAAGAAAAGCAGATATGCAACACAACAAATACTGTGTGTTGGAAGAAAAGGAAATGTACAAATACTTAAGTATATCGCCCATCATGGACCTTTGAGAGGTAATGGGCATACCCCGAATGAGTGATAAGGACACTCCTCTTACGAAGTATAACCAGTTCCAAACAGATCTTGCCAAAAGACAAACAAACAAAGACTGGCCAAATGATATCAAATAGAAATATTTTATGGCAGTCACTAGAGGATTATGCCATCAAGATTTTATGAAAGAGGTAAATTCATTCAAACGGGAAAAATATTATATTTTAAAGCACTTCCAATAGGAAACATTAAAGAAAGATCCAAATTGATCCTCCCATTGATTGATTCTGGTTATGACTAAAAACTCCTGTCAAGAGAGCAAGCAAAAGGTTCATAAATAACAAAAATATTTAAAGTATATTAAATGAGATGTCATAAGGTACAAAGTAACTGCTGCAAGAAGCTAAGGACTCTCTAGTCCCACTGATTCAACTTCCAATTCACTTGAAAGCTGAAGACACCCTTAGTCCTACAAGATCAAGAAGCCTAAAACACCAAATAATACAGAATTAAGATAACACTCCTACTACTTTAACTGTGTCTGGCTAGAGTCGGGAATAACAACTAGAAATTATCTACATGTACTCCAGTTGCATTTTTTGTGTCAGATGTAACTATACTGAGTGACGAGGGAAATAATTCAAGCAGCTTATTAGAGCTGTAATGGGTATATGTGGTGATCCTAGGGAGCTGTGCCCCTCTAACTGTATACATGAGCTCCTCTTCCTGACCTGCATCAGTGTGATCATAGAATTACAGAAGATTAGGGTTCGAAGAGACCTCAGGAGGTCATCTCATCCAATCCCTTGCTAAATGCAGGACCAACCCCAACTAAATCATCCCAGCCAGGGCTTTGAAAAGCCTGGTTTTAAAAACTTCTGAGAGGGAGATTCCACCACCACCCTATAAATTCATTCAGTGCTTCACCACCCTGCTAGTGAAATAGTTTTTTTCTGATCTTCCACGCTGCAACTTGAGACCATTGTTTCTTGTTCTGTCATCTGCCACCATTGAGAACACCCTAGTTCTTTGGAAACCCCCTTTCAGGTAGCGGAAGGATGTTATCAAATCCCCCCTCATTCTTTTCTTCTGAAGACTAAATAAGCCCAAAACCCTCCATTTCTCCTCATAATTCACATGCCCCAACCCTCTAATCATTTTCTTTGTCCGCCACTGAACTCGCTCCAGTTTGTCCACATCCTTTCTGTAGTGTGAAGCCCAGAACTGGATGCAGTACTCCAGATGTGGCCTCACCAGTGCCAAAGACAGGGATGTAATCAGTTCCCTTGATCTGCTGGCAATGCTCCTTGTAATGCAGTCTAATATGCCATTAGCTTTCTTGGCAAAAAGGAAACATTGTTGACTTGTATCCAGTTTCTTATCTAATGTAATCCCTAGGTCCTTTTCTGAAAAACTGCCCTTTAGCCTTTGCTGAACAGTTTTCTTTTGGCCCAATCCTTCAATTTGACTAGGCCACTCTGGATCCTCTCCCTATACCCTAGCATATCTACCTCTCCCCCCAGTTTAGTGTCATCTGCTAACTTGCTGTGTGCACAAATATCCCATCATCCACATTGCTAATGAAGATGAAGAAAACTGCCCCTGGTACCGATCCCTAGAGCATTCTGCTTGATAGCGGCTGCAAACGAGGCAAACCACTGATCAGTACTTGCTGTGCTTGGTGACTTAGCCAGCTTTCTATCCATAGTGACAAAGTCCTCACTGAGGCCCCCCCACCCTGGGACACCTTCTTTGTCCACAAATCAGCCAGAGATCCTTCCTGGTGCAGACACCCCTACCTTTTATTGTCAGTTTCCCACTACCTTCTATTTACAGAGGTTTGGTTTACAGCAAACTCGGCCAGCCTCTCCTTCTATGTGGGGAGGGGTGGGGGCGGGCACTTTCTCTCTAGTTGCCTTATATAGTCCTCTGGCTAATGAGGCCCACAGCTGCTTCCAATAGCCCTTCAGACTTGGGCTTGATCAGCTGTCTGCAATTGGCCTTTCAGCCAGGGTATTGTGGCAGAGCTCTGGCTTAGCCAGCAGTCTGTCACACCACCTATAGTCCATTCCTCCAAGCCATACTTCTTTAACTTGCTGTCAAGAATACTGTAGGGGTGTGTCTAGACTACATGCCTCCTTCGACGGAGGCATGTAGATTAGCCAGATCGGAAGAGGGAAATGAAGCCGCGATTAAAATAATCGCGGCTTCATTTAAATTTAAATGGCTGCCCCGATCTGCCGATCAGCTGTTTGTCGGCAGATCGGGGGAGTCTGGACGCGATGCCCCGACAAAGAAGCCTTTCTTCATCGACACAGGTAAGCCTCGTGAAACCAGGTTTACCTGTGTCGATGAAGAAAGGCTTCTTTGTCGGGGCATCGCGTCCAGACTCCCCCGATCTGCCGACAAACAGCTGATCAGCAGATCGGGGCAGCCATTTAAATTTAAATGAAGCCGCGATTATTTTAATCGCGGCTTCATTTCCCTCTTCCGATCTGGCTAATCTACATGCCTCCGTCGAAGGAGGCATGTAGTCTAGACACACCCTAGGAAACGGTACCAAAAGCTTTGCTAAAGTCAAGGTATATCACAACTACTGCTTTCCCCATATCCATAGAGCCAGTTATCTCATCATAGGTTGAAACTGGGTTAGTCAGGCATCACTTCCCCTTGGTGAATCCATGTTGACAGTTTATGATCACCTTCTTCTCCTGCAAATGTTTCAAAATGGATTCCTTGAGGACTTACTCCATGATTTTTTCAGGGACCAAGGTGAGGCTGACTAGTCTGTAGTTCCCTGAATTCTTCTTTTTCCCCTTTTTAAAAGATTGGCACAACATTTGCCTTTTTCCAATCTTTTGGGATCTCCCTTGATTACTGTGAGTTTTTAAAGACAATGGCCAAAGGCTCTACAATCACATCAGCCAACTTTCTCAGCACCCTCGGCTGCATGAGACCCATTCCTATGGACTTGTTCATGTTCAGCTTTTCTAAATAGTCCTTAACTTGTTCTTTGACCACTGAGGACTGCTCACCTTAAACTGTAATCCATATACACTTTGAGTATGTCTGCATTTGGAGCTGAGGATGTGATTCCCAGCTCAAGGAGACATACCCATGCATAAAAATGGAGTGTAGCCATGGCTATATGATCAGAGAACTTGGCTAGCTGCCCAGAGTAAGTGCCTGGCATCTCAGATTGGTACATACTGCTGGCAGCTGGTCCCAACTACCACCTAAGTTCCCTGTAAGCTACTGGGTGGCCGCACAGCTGCTAAATGAGTCCTACCCAGAGGTTTAGGGCTGCCATGCAGAGAACTTCCTAGTCCTCCCACAGCAGCAGAAGCTCCCTGCTCTAGACAACGAGCATGCTGATAGGGAAGGAGGAAGTAAGCGTGGGAGGGGATCAGAGGAGAGGGGTGTTTGGAGCATGCAGTAAGCATGAGTCTGGGAGAGGAGAGGTTTGATTAGAGATCTGATTACCACAGCTGGGTTTGCCTGTAACTTCCTGTGAGGAAATCCAGCATGCTCCTCTAGCTTCCTGGTCTGGGAGAGAAGGAGCAGATTGCATGGGGTAGGTGGGAGAAATAGGAGGGGCAGTGCTGGCATCTGTGCAGTGAGGTGGGGACAGAGGGGAGTTTGTTTGGGTTGTCTTAATTTGTTTCCATCTGGGCTGCAGGCAGTGAGAGTCAAACGCTGTCTTTCTCAGCATAGCAGCCCTAGCTGGGTTGCAGACATAGGACTCTCTTCTTGGCTCTGGCAAACTGTATGGGATGGTGCCAAAATTTCAGGCAGGTTAAAAGCTTTTAGGCTGCTTTTGAGTACTGGAACAAAAGGCCTAACTAATGACTTTTGCATGATTACATTCCAAACAAAGTTTGCATAGGTGTTAATGGCTCAAGGTAAGAAAAAAAAAAGATTTTAATAGATTTTTAAGTGTTGTAAATATCTGCAAACTCTGATCTAAATGATTTTTTTTTTAAATCCTGTGTCACTAGTTAATACATGGTAAATTGTTAAAACTGGAAGAACTTTACCATGTATCCTGTTTAAATTGCTTGCCTTTCAATTGGAGTTGGATTCTAGACATGTGCTCTGGGAGCTTCTGTTCTTTAACTTAGTGACACACACAAGATGAAAGTTTCAAACCAGAACTTTTATCTGTTTTACAAATCTCTTTTTTGTTTTCATAGCATGGATCCTAAGCATTCCCCAGAAAAAGTATATAAGCCTAAGTAAATGCCTTTTACTCTCCTTTCCAGTGTCAGTAAATACTGTATTAATATTTTCAAGGAGAGCATTACTATTTCTAGTTGACTCATAGATTTGTTTAGCATCTTAGTTGTGCATCAAGTGATCCCTCTCCTATCATCCATTTCCAGTGTCTGACAAACAGAAGCTAGGGACACCATTCCTACCCATCCTGGCTAATAAGTATTGATGGACCTAACCTCCATGAATTTATCAAGTTCTTTTTTAACCCATTACATTCCCTTTCTCCCCAAAAAAGCAAGTCACTCACAAACCCCCTTTACTAGAGAGTGATTGGAGCAACATGCCTTTTTTATATTTCAGATTTCTGCCCAGTTTGGATCTGAACTCACAGTGCTTATTTCCCCCTTGAGCCTGTCAGGTCCTGTGAGACATGGCTAGTTTTCCATCCCCTCGGCCCCTCTGCACATGTGCAGTGTGATCCATTTGGCATGTGAGCATTAGAGCTGCTTGCAGCCTCTCACCAGAGAGCTAAACTCTTTGGCTAACTACATTGTAATTGTATTTCCCCCAAAGAGCTGAAGGGTGTCATGAACTTTGCTGGGGTAACTCTGAAGCATTTGAGATCCTAGTGTAATTATTTTAGGCCCACTTTGATCTCTACGCATTGCAATAAAACCCGCAACAAAAGTAGGCCAACCTTTAAAAAAGTAGTTTTTTGGAGGGAGGATGAATCTTAAGAATTCCTCCATCTAACGACTCTAAAATTAGACTAGTAATCAAATGCTCCCAAGAGGGGCATACAAATTTAAGGTAATCTAAGCAGAGGCAGAATGTGAAGCAGAGCACATGGTCACATGCACCCCCCACCCAATTTCTGCCAGTGTCAGAGTCAGGTTGATGTTGGCTAAGAGGGATATGACTGGGTAAGGGAAGGTCACCTAATGCTCCTGTGGAGCCCTACAAGGCAAGCGCTCAGAGCAAGCAATACTGGGCAGACAGCACAGCTCCCTGAGAAAGGGCTTAGGGGTGCTGTCTGAATCCTGCCCCTTTCTCACCTGCAGCTATTGCTTACACCTTTAACCTCTCCTCACTATCAAGTGTTATGGGACATCTCTCTGAATTTGAAGGATTTAAGGATTCTAAAGCTTTAAAAAAAACCTAATTTTAACCATAGCAGAACTGGTACTTTACCTTTTCTAAAGGGTGGAGTAGGAATATAAACTAATTCATCCTATTTCCTGTCCCCAGCTATTAGGTGGTATTATTTTCATTTAACCCTCTGCATTCCCATCTGTAAATAGTTTGAACAAGATCAGTGAAAGAGTTAGGATTAAAACTTCTGAGCCTGATTAGTCGTCCTATGTTCATTCTAACTCCTATCATAAGAAGGAGAACAAACAGTGTAACAAAGCAGCTTGTGTACCACCTGTACCATTCCTGTACATTACAGAAAGACAATAAGTAAAATGCCTTACAATGTTTTAAGAAGACATTGATTCATGTTTTCTTTTCTATCCATTATATTAGTATTTGCTTGTTTAATGCATGACAAAGGAGGCCAAATTTATCTCTGGTGTCACCAGCGAGCCCAGTGAAGTCACCTCAGGGATGAATTTGACCCAAATTATCTCCATGAGATGACTAATAACAAAAGAGGTTTTATTTTCATAATGTCACTAGTGAGCAGCCTGTCTCAAGAATGCTTGCAAACAATTGTTGTCAGCTTTCAAACACAATTTTATAATACTCATGTGGCCTCAAACATGCTATGTTTTCATCCTTATCACCACATTAAATCACATTGCCAATAAGGTCTTTGGGATGAATTTGAATTCTTCAAGCTTGAATTTAATTACATTATGTAAACTAGAAAATGTCTCCACCAGTATGCTTTGAGGCAACAGTTTATCTTGGCAATTTAAATTCTGCTTTGTTTAAAATATTTGCATTTTGATAACTTCACTCTGCTGTATACAGCATTTATTGATCTTTGTCAGCAACCCATTTTCAATTTACTGAAGTGCATTTATTTTCCATAAACACTGAACTGCAGCACATTCTTACACAGTGTTTAAGGTAAAAATTTTAAAAAATTAAGAATGAAAAATTGCTTTTCAAAGGAAGCAGGATAAAATGTCAGAGAATAAAAGATTTACTGTGGCATCACTGCTTTGTTTCATGCCAATTTGGTACATGGTTTGGTGGTTTAATGGTGAGAATCTATGTTTGCTATGGTCAAAGAGTTTTAGAATGACTACCTTCTGAAATAATGTGACCATATTTACAACGATAAATCTCATAATATAGTAGTATCTCAGTCACATTTAGATTTTTTTTTTTTTTTTTTTTTTTTTTTGCTGTCTGCATATATGTCAATTGCACATTACTGTCTCATTTTTCTTTTGTAATTCATCCGATGTTTATTTTTTAAGGTAGCATCTTTATGGAACATTCCCTTTCCATCTCTCCATTCCTCTCCCAGCTCATAGTCTCCTGATAGTGTTTGCTTGTTTCTGAATCAGAACATAGCTAAGGACCTTTTCTTTCATATTTAGCTCGCATATTTATCTTCATATTTCTCTCTCGTTTATCTAAATGCTGAAGCATTTTACAGTCAATCAAACAAGACTTTCCTCCACCTGTATTTGAGAGCAGCTCTTGAAATGCTCTGAAGAGCAATTCTGATTAGGAGCCTGGGAGGAAATACTGTACATGAAAATATACATACATTTTGAAGAGGTATTCAGATTTTCGCATCCTTTCTAATTCCTAAACTCTAGGAAGCTGGGACTGTATGCAAAAAGTCTCATATCACAGCTTGATATTAGCAAAATGAATAAGTCTGCTGCTCTTGTATGTAATAGCCAACTGTTTCCTAAACATACAGTGAATCTAAGCAAAAATATTGCCATGAAAAGAATGCTTTAATAATGTATATAAATCAAATTCTACCACATAAAGGCATAAATAATCTCTATATAATATTTTCCTACAATATATTAGCTATTTTTGTTGGTCTTATTTTGTTTAAGATAATAAACCTACTTTACCTCACTACCCAAGGCAAAATCCTCCCAATCAGACCTTCAAGAAGGGTGAATCACAAAAAAAAAAAAAAAAAAAAAACCCAGAAGAAATGAAGGATTGAGCTGTGCAATGGGGAAATTTTGATTCAGCTGGATGCTCACATACTGGAAAGAGTGTTTAGTTGCACACTTCATCTGCTCTGGCATAAACAAATTTCCAGAAGAAGATTTTGGTTTGTCCAAAAAAAGATCATTGTAGCACAATTTTGTATTCTATAATATTTATTACAGGGGTTGAAATACAAGCCAGAAACAAAAGTGGTGAGGTGGTAAGCAGTAGTATTGTCAGAGCTGGTGCTGTGATACAGATGAATGAACACATACAGTATGATTGTGTACAGCTCCCATTGCAAATATTGGCACTTAAGAACTTTGTGTGGATTTGACCTTCATGGCATTCAACCAATTTAAAGGGAAACAATAGTATCATGAAATAGTCATAGGATACATCTACACTACTTTACAAAGTTGAATTAAGATATGCATCTACAGCTGTACAGCTATGTTAATTGTGTAGGTGAAGTCGAAGTACCTTAACTCAGCTTTTGGTGCTGTCTACACTGCAGGAAGTCGAAGGAAGAACACTCTTCCTTTGACTTCCCTTACTCCTCATGAAAGCAGGGTTACTGGCATCAACTAGAGTGTCCCTCTCACTTTGAATTATCTGTCTTAACTGGATTGCTCATTTTAACCCTGGAAGATGGACAGCAGCAGCTTTGATCTTCCTCTGTAGTGTATACGTACCCATATAGATTGTCTGATGTTTACTTGGTTTACCAATAAAAAAGCATCCTGTAAATGTGTTGCAGATAACGTTAACAAAATATTCTGTGTAATTGGATTGGAGAAGAATTAGTCAGCAATATGTAAGTTATTTTTGCTGCTAGCCAAGTAGTTGAACAAGGCAAATCTGTGAATATCTCTGCAACAGGGTGGCTGATTCTGGGGACCTCAATAGAATATCAGTCCCCTTGGTGGATTACCCTAAGATCAAGTGCTACATTCCTGCAGCTACAGCAAGGATGTAAACCATAGGTATGGAACCTAAAGGTATAGAAAATGCTGATGTACCCCCTGACATGAAGTTGTTTCCATCAGATGCAGGGTTTACAGCTCGGTTCAATGGTTCTCAGCTCCTCCACTGTAGAAATCATTCCAGTCCCCTGCCCCTCCCCGAGACAAGGTGGTTAAGTTTTGAGTGTTCCTCTGGGGCAGGAGGAATTCCTTCAGGAAAACACAAAGGTAACCTCTACAGGAGTTTTGAGAGTTTCTGAGATGCAGGACTAAGCCTGTAAAGCACCTCCCCTACAGGCTACACCAATGGCTTAAGAGCCTCCAAACACCAGTTCCCAGAATGCTTAGAGTCTGGAAAATGAAACTCTTGCACAAGTCAATAGAAGGCTTCTGAAGGGGTGATTTATACAAGACAGTTTGCAAATACTGCAAGGAGCCAGGATTGCTCAGTCCCTGAAGCTAAATCCACTTATAGCAATGCATAGGGTATGTCTACACTACCCCGCTAGTTCGAACTAGCGGGGTAATGTAGGCATACCGCACTTGCAAATGAAGCCCGGGATTTGAATTTCCCGGGCTTCATTTGCATAAGCCGGCCGGCGCCATTTTTAAATGCCGGCTTGTTCGAACCCCGTGCCGCGTGTAGCCGCGCGGCACGGGGTTCGAACAAGCCGCCATTTAAAAATGGCGCCGGCCGGCTTATGCAAATGAAGCCCGGGAAATTCAAATCCCGGGCTTCATTTGCAAGTGTGGTATGCCTACATTACCCCGCTAGTTCGAACTAGCGGGGTAGTGTAGACATACCCATATAGACACTGCATGCTTATTTAGCGCAGGTATAGCCTTAGAGTGCCTAACATGCCTCTGTTCTCCAAGGCATATACCCTACAAGGCTCTCAATGCACCCAAACCATTCCTCCATACCTCTAAACTCCTATTTCTAGCCATGTAGTGTCCCACTGCCCCCCGTCTAGCAGCGGGATACTGCTGGAGCCTTTCTCCATTACTGGAGCCTTTCAACCCACCATGTAGCATTTCATTTGTTGGGATCTGTAGGACTGTATCTTGGTTGTTTTTTTTCCCTTATATTGGACCATACTTCTTTTTTATTAGTAGTAGTTTTAGTTATTTTCCCAAGGAACAGCACCCCTCACAGCCAGGAACCTAGGATCCAAACCATGCAAGGATGGGAGAGAAGACACTCTGATGAGCAAGCACTAGGGAAGGGGCTTAAGCCGCATCTCATGGGAAGGACTACACGAGGAAAGACTGAATGTTCAGAGAAAGCATAGGCTGAAGTCTGTTTCTTGGTCTCTGAGGGTATGTCTACACTACCCCGCTAGTTCGAACTAGCGGGGTAGTGTAGACATACCCTGAGTTATCAGTAGGGCCAAATTCTAGGAAAGGCATATGTTTGGGCTCTATACGGTGTGAACGCTCGCTGCTCTGGCTGGGAGCCACCTGGCTCGGTGGTGCAGTCGCTGTCCGCATGCTGCCTTGGGCCCTGCAAACTCTTTGGCTGGGTCTGGGTGTGTGTCGCTGCTTTTCAAAGCAGAGTAGTAATTGTGTTTGTGTATTGAACACCCCATAGGTGTGTGTCAGGATGAGAAGGATTTGGAGTGTTCTCTCTCTGGCCTAGTCTTATGAAGAGCTCCACACAGGCAGCTGGGACAATCAATCCACAGATCCGTTGGATAGTAGGATTCAGCCCAAAAAGGGGAATATTAGCAGCTGCTTTGAAAGAGGCAATGAAAACAAGCAATTTTAAAAAAATAAACACCTATGAGACAGCCTCTGAAGAAGAAGTCTATAGCACTTATGCCCTCTATTGGTTCCTCCTTTCCTTTCTGTTGTGATGAAAAAGTAACAAGAAAATATGAACAAAAAACCATGAACAAACATGAACAAATAAAATCAGAAAATTCCTACTCTATTCCTTTGACAATAAAATGGCACATTGCAAAGCAACAGACTTCTGTCCTCAAACTCTGCTCTGATAATGTGAGTCATTCTGCAAAGGTGGAATCCTTCTTTTCATGTCAGGTCAATAATAATTTCTTCCTACAAGTGCTGTGTTCGGATGCATTTTTGTCAGTCTATCAAAACAAATGCAAAGCCTGTTGTGCCTGGGCCAACTGTGTGAACTTGTCCTATAGAAAAACTATTAAGCCAACAGAGAAACGGTCTCCGTTCATTCTCTTTGCTTTATTTCCTTCCTCCTTGAAGGTTGTTGAGTCAGATTCAGAAGCTATGACTAGGACGTTGCTGTTATGGGTACTTATCTTCTCTGGCCTATCCCTCTGCCTCTTGTGAGAAGCCCACCAGAAAGAGTGGCTCACATGTACATTCCGATGTTATACCACTATGCATTACTGACATTGGTAGATAAATGTTGTGTTCAGTCTACTAATTCAATTTAGAGTTTCACACATTTAATTTAACTTCCTCCGCCAAACAGTACAGCAGTGTTTGCTACTTCCCTGGATGCCACTGGGCTGAATGCTATCCCTAGAAGGATGTTCATTTCAAACTAGCAGAGACCAACGATTAATACAGTATTGATTGCAAGGAGTTTGTGTACGGAGATTTGCCATGCCACTGGTTGCAGTACCTTATCAGCAGTCAGCTAGCTCTTTGACAGACTCGTTTGATGCCTAATACCCATCAGCGACCTCATACATTCTTAAGCAAGGTTCAATGTAAATTCTGCAGACAGAATAGGCTAGTGAAAGTAACAGATGTAGCCATAAAAAGGAATACATTTTCCCCCAAGTCTGAATTTTTCATATAGCTGTGTAATCACTTATACTTTACCCACATGCTTTTATGCACCAGTTTATGACTCTTATATAGAATATGTATGCTGACTCATATCTGCAAAACCATCTATCAAATCAGACACATACAATTTATTAAATGCCATCTTCCAAGCCATCTTTAAGCCTTCTAATTCTAATCCAATTAGTTTAGCTCCCTTACTTGCAAAGTGTATATATAGGGCCAGACCCAGAAAAGGTCTGCACAGAGTGCAAGTTAGGATTTAAAAGTTATCTTTGAACTCCCCTGATCTTGCTGCTGGCTCTGTGCGCATTTTAGAGCAGCTTCAGGGCCACTCTACTTCATGCATTTAACAAAAGGTGACGTAAAAATGCTAGCCAGGGTTCGAAATAGCATATCCCATTCTCCCGCTTGACCAGCAGCATGGGTGTTAGTGGCATAAGAACTCCTATGCTGGTTTTATGCCATCAAAGACCACACGTACTGGGGTGTGAAACTGGTTAAATTTGCTTTAGGATCAGATGATATTGTGGTACAGAACAAAATGGCAGCAGAGGTTCTAGTCCATAGACTCTTTCCTAATAGCTTGTGGCCATCATCACTATATATATAGTCACTAGTTACAAATATGCTTTATTTCATTAGGCTGAGATTTTCAAAACAGGCTAAGACTGTTTGGTGACAACTGTGATTTGTGATCCTAACTCAAATCAATTTGAAAATCTTAGCTTTAAAAACTGAGTGCAAGAAGCATTATTCTTTCCCTGCCGAAAGAAGATTTGGGAGACATTTATTTGATGAAAACATTCAGGGCCATATGATGTATCTTTAGAAAGTTAAGCCATTTACAAAATAATTTGATTGGCTTGCATGTGGCATGTAGTGACTGAATATATAGAATGCTTAGACCAGGTCCCATGGCGTATACTTTTTTTTTCTTTTTTTTTTTTGTGTGGACATTATAGACCTCACTATGGAGTTATCTGCATTACCAGACTAATTCACTTGGCAATCAGTTTCTTTCACACAGGTGTTTATCACTTTGATTGTAGGAACTTTATCATTTAGTGCAGTATGTGTATTCACAGTGAACATTTCTTCAGAGTAATTTTTGCCTGTATTAAAAGTTAAAAAACAAAACAAAACTAAATGCGTACAAAAAAAGCAATGAATGAAGAGGGGCAAACTTCCCCATTGCAAAGAGGCCATTAACAGCTTTCAGGCCTATTTTCCAAACAATGGAAATTGCTTTCAAAATTGTACATCCCAAATGTACATGTTATGTTTGATGTACACGCAGTGATTAAGCGGAAGCTTTGACCGGCAAGAAAACCCAAAACCAAAATAAATGTTGATAGCAGATTTTTTTAGTGCATAATCTGAACTCAATTAAGGAGTCAGAAATAATCAATACCGATGATTATATTAATTACAAACACAAACGATAAATACAGTAATAGCTGTGTTATCCAGCCCTGTACAACCAGAAAGCTCTATAAACCGGCATTTCTAATGCTCAGAGAAGACCTAGATTATAGTCTGATTTGCACAGGACTGCCAGGCTTCTTACCTAGCTCTACGTACCTCCTTGTGGTGCTCATAGGCGGAGGAACAGACATGATGGGTTTGGAGAGCAGGAGGAGGTGCGGGAGGGAGTTTGGGTGTGTGAAGGGCTTGGGGCAGAATGCTGAGGTATGGGAAGGGTTTATGGGTACTGGATCTGGGTGGCCCTCACCTCAGGTAGATACCTGCAAGCAGCAACCTATCCTGCTCCTGCATGAGGCATGTCGAGGTGGCTCTGCATACTACTCACTCCCAGCCCCGAGCACTGCCTCCACAGCTTCTATTGGCTAGGAACTATAGACAATTGGAGCTGCAGGCAGGCAGAGGCAGTGTGCGGATCCACCTAGCTGTTCCTCTGCCAGGAGCCAGAGAGACAGGTAGCAAGTATACGAGGTGAGCACCACCCAGATCCAACACCCCAAAACCCCTCTCACATGCCAACTGCCTGCCCTGAGCTCTCTCCTATGCCCAAACTCTCTTCCAGAGCCTGCACCCCACACCACATTTTTTGCCCCAGCCCCACATACCCTCCTGCACACAAACTCTGTTCCTCTTAGGCCAAGTCTACACTTGGGGAGAAAGTCAAACTATGATACACAACTTCAGTTACATGAATAGCTTGTGTATCTTAGCTCAACTTACCACACTGTCTCCACTGCATGAGGTTGATGGGAGAAACTGCCTTCAAATTCTCTTAGGGCGTGTCTACACAGCAGCTATTTCAAAATAATTGATATTATTTCAAAATAACAATGCGCATGTCTACACACCAATTCCGTTATTTCAAAATAACTTTGAAATAACGGATGGCTTATTCCGACTTCTGTAAACCTCATTCCACAAGGAATAGCACCTATTCTGAAATAGCTATTTTGGAATAGCAGTAGTGTGGACACTTCACTGCTGCTATTTTGAAATAGCTCCTCCCCAGAGCCATTCCAACTAATTTCTCCCCAGTGCCTCCTGGGGCTCTAATTTGCAGTAGCATGTCCACATTAGTGACCTGCCTCAGACAAATTCTGAGGCTTCCCTGTAGTGTAGATGTGCTATTTCAAAATAATCTGTTTTGGAGTATTTCTTCTGGAATAGCTTATTTCAAAATAAGTGTGCAGTGTAGACGTATCTTTACTTCTCAAGATATTATGAAGTACTGGGTTCGACAGGGGTGCCATCAGTGGTCAATTTAATGAGTCTTTAGTAGACCCACTACATTGAACCTCAAAGCATCAGTCTCTGAGTAAGTATAGACATGACCTTAGTTAAATGGAATTTTTCACTAACTGGCACGTCCCACATTCTCCAAACATGCCAGAAAAACAACACTTTTACTGCACCAATTTATAACCAGTATATCTTGAGATGCTTCAGAAAGCAGAGAGAAATTTCTGCTCTTAGGGATAAGTTTCAAAGTGCTACACATTTTTAGCCACATGATTCCAACTGATACCTGTTAAAGTTACCCAGCTATGTCCTTATCCACTGCATTCAAAGGGTAAATGATAATGGACTAAATTCTCCTCTTATTAAGGCCAGTTATATGGCACTTCAGATTCACTGATTTCAGTGGCATTTCTTTTCTGTTTTCAGGCACACACACCTGACTCCCACCTATCCAGCAAGATGACTTGATGCCTCCAACACTCGTGGAGCTTCTGGTAGCTGGCCCTTAGGGTTACCAGGTGTCTGGCCTCTGTCCGGTAAAAAAACAAACAAACAACACCAGAAAATACAGGACATGTAAAATGTCCAGTATTTTCTGTTTTTCTCAGACAGAAGGCCGCCTAAGACATTCCTCCCCTGCCTCATCTGGTGGGGGGAGCGGTGAGCATGGGGATTTAAAGGCACAGTGCCTCTTTTTTTGGTGTGGGGTGGGTGGGTTGGTTTTTTGTTTGTTTGTTTGTTTGTTTTTTGCCTCAACTAATTTTTTTCTCGCCATGTTTGGTAGTTTTTGTGAAAGTATCTGGCAACCCTACTGGCACTGCCTGATATCACCACCAGGCACCACCTTCCCCCTCAGTCTGCCTCAAGCTGCTGGGAGCTAGATTTGCCAGAGGGCTCCAGGGTAGCTGGCCCACTTGTTTGCCTGCCACTTAAGGTGGCTCTGGGGGAAGGAGAAAGCACACCAGGCATTCCCAAGGGGGCGGGGATTGTTCACCACGATTTCCTCTGGGTAAGGAGCAGGGCAGAGCTATAAGATCAACTATCCAGCACATTCAATTAATTGGCAACCCTCATTCCCCATGGGTACGTCTACACTGCATCCCTAGTTCGAACTAGGGATGCAAATGGAGACAACCGAAGTAGTTAATGAAGCGGGGATTTAAATATCCCGCGCTCCATTAACATGATCTCGCCGGCGCGCTAGTTCGAATCACAGCTGATTCGAACCAGGAAGTGCGCGCCGGGACGCGTTAGTTCGGACTAAAGCCCTTAGTCCGAACTAATGTTACTCCTCAAAATGAGGTTACTCCTCAAAATGAGGAGTAACATTAGTTCGGACTAAGGGCTTTAGTCCGAACTAACGCGTCCCGGCGAGCACTTCCTGGTTCGAATCAGCTGTGATTCGAACTAGCGCGCCGGCGAGATCATGTTAATGGAGCGCGGGATATTTAAATCCCCGCTTCATTAACTACTTCAGTTGTCTCCATTTGCATCCCTAGTTCGAACTAGGGATGCAGTGTAGACGTACCCCATGAGTGCTGGATAACAAAGCTTTCACTGCACATTGATTGATTGCAGAAAAAACAGACCCAGAGTGATTTTAAGAGCAAGTTAGCACTTTCTGAGATGTTCAGTTTCTCTCAATCACTCAAAATGATTAGATTATTCTGATTTTGTTAGTGAGTTATTTTATTATGAAGCATACAAAGGCTTCAGTCTGTGAAATACTTGAGTACCTACAAGTTGGAAACATTCAACAGGCTTTATTGTGAAGGCTTACACTTTTGCCAAATGTCTTAAAATCATATACCCGCTTATAGTTAGTATATTATCTCAGAATCAAGCTATGCTAGGACACTTGTGATAAAAACAACTTCAGAATGCCTCCTATTGTGCAGTAGCTACATTCTGGAACAGTGCAGCACGAGATGTGACAGAATAATAAGACCATTTATATCTTTAGTGCTTGGTAATTCATAAAACCAAGTTACATCTAAGTAATTTTGGGGGCATTAAAGCTTTTCAGTGTCTGCAGAATAGAAGTATGCTAATGAACTAAACATTTTTTGTATGTATAAATGAACGTTATCTTTCAAACCAGAACCAAATTCCCTAGCTAAATCTCTGAATATAATTTCCTGAGCTTGTATGAAGTACTCCTTTATGTATGATTATTATTTTAGTAGCTCTGCTAAAAAATAAATCTCTTACATTCATTAAAAACTAATAGTTGCCTTTTAAGCACATTAGTGCAAATAAATTTCTCTCTATCGCTAGGAATCAGGCTGTGTTCCTGATTTTCAGAAAATAGTCTTATTTGTCTCTTTACTAAGGTTTGTTTACTTGGTTATATTTTAAAAACAAGTACTAAGAACAACTGTCCAATGTAAATTGAATTCAATGTACAATTAGACATGCATCTACAATATGCAAAATTGTTAGCTTCTCATTTAAAAGTAAATTTTGTGGTTCTTCTTAACCCATTCACACCACAGGGTCCTAACTGGGCATTTAATTCATAATAAATACTCATGTCTCTATTCTGATCTCCAGGATAGAGACATGTTTTATCTTATATGAGTTATCTTATATCCAGAGTTATCTTATATGAGCTTAGGCCCACCAACATAGTACCTGAGTGCCTTAAAAACTTGATGGAATTTATTTGCACAACACCCCAGTGAGGTAGAAAAGAATTAGTCACTCCATTTTACAAAGAAAGAATTGAAGTATCCAGAGACTGGGATCCAAAAATGTGCTACTTTACGTGGGAGAGCAGTAGTTTTATTGACACTGCTACTCAAGTACCTTGCTGCGTCAGCACCTTGATGATTTGCCAGTGGTATACAGAATCAGAAATAAAATCCAGATCTCTTCAGACTAGTCCAGTCCACTAAACACTATGATTTCTTATCCTTAAAAGCAGATATTCTGCTTACAGACACATGGCACTAGCCAACTTCAAAACTTGTGCAGTGATTGCAAAAAGATACAGGAAGGTATGAAATCAGAATCAAAGTGCATACTGTTCCCAACAGTTCAAGGTTTTGAAGGACTGTCCTACATTTATTCTCAAAATCCCTTTTCCTGAATGAAGGGCAGCTTATTATTTTCCACCATTGTGATCAGGCTTGAAGTTCAGTGCATATTTAAAAATGTCACTGCACATTATATTTGGGTCCAATAGTTCCCTTTTCAAAAGTTTTCCATGGTTGATAATCTTGTATTTTATACATTAAGCCCATTTTAATAAAGATTGGATTAAATATGTTATTATGTTGTTTTAAATTGATAGTTCTCCAGTGCATTCATAAAATAATGTATGAGGTTCAGATTATTTTTAAGGAGGAAACCCCAGAACTTTGCATAGTAGCTCAGTAAACAATTAATTCATAATCATTTGAATGGAAGCTAATGTGTTTACTTAGGCTATGTCTACATTGCTTCTCTATTCTGCATCTTTTAACCTTGCCTATTATTTCAAAATATACAGTAATGTGCTCACTATTCCGACGTCCCTGTAAACCTCATTCCACGAAGAGTAAGGGACATTTTGGAATAGAGAGTTATTTAGAAATAAGTGCTGTGTAAATAGCACTAAATTCCTAAATAAGCTACGCAATTGTGTAGCTCAAATTGCGTAGCTTATTATGAGCTTCAGGTACCGTGCAGTTGCACCCTTAGTGACATACAGTGGTCCATGATTGTGATACTTAACTGCATTTTGAAGGATAATGTATATGAATTGTGACAAGAAGAAATGCTTATTTAGAATTTCTACTCCATTTCGCCCCTTTACTTTTCGTGACCTAGTACCAGAACCAATTAGAACCTGTGGAACTCTTCTTACATGTCAAGAATAGAACTAAAGTCTGAGTATATTAAGCATATCATACCCAAAGCATAATAAAAACATATTTTTCTTACTTTTGTAAGTCAGTCTATCAACTATTAAGATCAACAGGTATCTTGTAGCCGTGCACCTTCACAGAGAATTTTTATTTCTGAGATGGGATGACTGCACTTTTTAAAATGAATAAATACTTTAAGGTGTACACGTTCATAACACATCCCTGAGCTTGAGCCTACTGGGAAACAATGGGAAAACTCCCACTCATCTCACTGGGCACAGGATTGGGCCACATGTGCAGATATTAAGTTTATAAATTTGTATTATTTAATTATATTCATCTATAAAGTCTACAAATTGCTTAAAATGTAAGCAGTACACACATCAGCACTTCTGTGAAGAAATGTCCACATACATATCTATATCTATATATTTGTGTTTATATGTAGTGTGTATTGTTTTCTTTTTGAATTAATAACATGATCCCATTGAACATTTCTAATTACATGTGCAGAAAGCTAATTAAAATTGAAATTATAATTCACAAATTAATCCAAAGGGATTTGCAACCATAAATCTCATTAAAGAATTCAATAAAATTGCTACAACCAAAGTGACCTCCACCTTCTGCAATACCTCACTCCTCTCACTATTTTATATCAGACTAAATTTGCAGTACAGTACGTATGAAAGGTTGAACAGACTGCAGTCCAGTAAAAACCGGCGTTCTCAGGTTTTCTCTATAGTTGATCGGACTGTTTATTGTAGACTGAATGTCAGTAATGAATTGTTTGGTTTGATAGCCATTGTGAAAAGTGAAGAAATGAATTTTTAATATTTTACATAACTTTTGTTAAATTAAAAGGAATTTCAACGCAAAAAATCATTTCAAACTAAAACATTAACATTTATTTTTGAAAATATTGAAATTAAACATTTGGATTTTTTCAGATTTTTTAGGAGTGAAGGGACATCCACCAATACTATTTAGCCATACTGACTATGCAAAAATGTCACTAAATCTGCTCTTTTTCTTTTCTTTTCTTTTCTTTTCTTTTCTTTTCTTTTCTTTTCTTTTCTTGCCAACCACCACATTTTGGTCAAAAAAATTCACTTGTCTCTAGTTTCATGGAGCACCACCTTTTGGAACCCATAAACTATAATAAAGCTATCTTCATCATGCTAGTTCTCAATCCAAGATGAGACAATTTTGAAGTGTAGCCAGCTCGATGTCTTAAGTAGAAATGTGTTTGGGACACTCATCAAAATCATAAGAGTAATCACCATATGAATATAGAAGACGCTTAGAACAATAAAATAACAACAGTGGGGTCAATAAGTATTTCATTACCTTACCAGAAAAATACCAAATTGTGGCAGAGTGGTCTGTACACAAACACTCTACCCATTTTAACTTCTGTCCTAAAGCCACTTTTGTATTCAATCACTTCCTATATCAAATGTAAAATGCAGTTGGCAGGGACACAGCTAACTTTCCTGAGTTTCACAGAGTTACTTCCTGAGCCTTTTATATAATTTGGTCCAATCTAGGCTGCACATAGAAAAATTATCTCATTTCATAATCGCATCACAGAGGGCTGTAATTTTATCATCCAACAACATCATATTGCAATTCATGTTTAATGGAGGAGAATCATTGCAAGACAATTTACAAGATGCAAACTGCTTAATCTTTTATTGTCTGCAATAGGGGTGGAAGCCCGCATAAGTACCTTTGGGCTCTCTACATCCCCAAACATTAGCAGCATTACTTAACTAAGTTGGTCAGACTAAATTGTCCACTGAAGCAGCTGCAGTTAGGTTTAATAAGGATTTTCTCAGCTGGCTACAAGAGCCATCTATAACAACTGGGCCACTTTAAATAGAAAACAGTCCCCAAGCTCCAAATCCCATTCGGTCTCATATTCTTATTCAGAAATTCTCAAACTTTCCAACTCTATGTCCTCATTTAATTCACCAATTTCAAAGACTACAAAATTGTATTCAATAATAATTCACTCATAAATGCAAAGCTATCCTGATATTATCATACATGCATTATGACTGTTGCATTTTGTCATAATTTGCTATTAAGAAACAATTCAGATTAAGTAGTACATATAAAACACAATACTTAAGAAAGAGGAATTAATGCTTTTTATTTGTACTTCTTTTATTCTGTCATTCAAGATGTACATATTCAGCAGTTTTTAAATGTAGAAAAACTACTCCATCATGTGTTATAAAGATCCATAGAGGATGGACTCACATCACAAAGGAAACAACGTAAGATTCTTCACCATGTAAATGACTTGTCCTTTTTTATTTGGTGTTTTGGGTGATATTACATTGCTACTGTATGTTGTTAGGTGGTACTTTTTCTGAACTGACATATGTCATGGAGTCACAGGATCTGGTCTATGTCTCAACTCTGACCTGTCTCCTGGTAATGACTACTATGTTGTGCTGGGCCCGAGGGCTCAATCATTCTACAGGAGCAGGCCCAGGGCCTCCATGTCTGAACTTGTGGTACACCTGTCTCTCTCCTTGGCTCCCAGCAGCAAATTCAGCCAACCCAGACTCCTCTAGGAAACTTGTTATTGCAGCCCTTAAAAAGTGAACGCTCTCAGTAAGTAACACGGGTAGCTTTTTCAAAATAAAGCAATGATTTAATAGTTACCTGGCATGCAGCTACTGAAAGTCCTTTAAGTTAACCTAGAGCAATGAAGGTTCATGCAGAGTCCGTTCTGGTTAGACTGGATTTACTCTTCTCATTCTGACCTCCTTAGTTCTCATGTGAGAGACCAGACTTCTTCTCCCTAACCTCACAGTTCCCAGTCTTTTGTTCTCAAACTGGGTTTTCCTGGCTGAGAGAGAGGAAAACTTCATCTCCCTCTGGGCCTGGGTTTTCCATTGCCTTCTCTATTTTCCATTTATATGTGCTCAGCCTTGGACAGTCCTTTTTTATGACCCATTCAGTCTCATACGGATAGTTCCTCTATTCCCACACATATCCTTATCTCTCTTAGTGTGCTCTGAGAGCAAATTTTATCTCCCCCACCTCCTAAACACCCAATTGGGTAACCAAGCAAAATACATCGGAGCAGAGTCACACATAGGTTTCAGAAACATATTTCAGAAACTTCTCACTTCATCAGAACATAGTTGAAATTATTTGGATCAGATACCATTTGCTGCATTTCTTTATCATTGCATATTGCTTTAGAAAACTGATAAGAATTGGTTTGCAATTTATCAACCAAGAAAAGAAAAGAAATGTTAGCTGGAATGTTAACAAAAATATCCTTAAAGGACTGCAACTTGCATTGAAACATGACGAAGACACTTTTATTTTCTCCATGATCTCTGGCTATCACCCAGGTAAATGTAAAAGTATTGATTTGGCCACAAAGAGACCAAATGTTTATCAAAAATATACTGAAAAAAATTAAATAATGTTTAACATAATGGAATTATTTTCCAAGTGTTATTATGCACTATTGCATGCATCTAATCAGACAACATATTTTGTTTTACTTAACCATCAAGGGAATGGGAAGAATTTTTCTACATTTGAAATTTCATTTAAATATGACATTTTAAAACAATATTTTGTAGGTGATATTAGATCTATTAAAAATAATGTTTTAATGTGCAACCTATTTGATCTTAAGACTGGTATTGTAGTAGTGTTATTTAGGGCAGATTGAAAAATTTACACTGAAACTGGTTTAGATAAAATGATTAAATAAAAAAATATGTCCAGAGTACTGGAGCTTGTGACCTCACATTGGGAAGAAGAGGAGAGGCTGTAGATATTTACGTATGGAGGTGGTCGCTTTATGTGGCTTTGCAGAGAGCAGCAGAACAGGGCTCTGGAGGGGTGGGGGAAAGTTTATTAGTGCTGAAGACTACCAAGAGAGCCCAAGGCTCATCACTGCACTGGAATGTTGCTCAGGACTCCTGAGGAAAAACTGTGTGTGCAGCTGCATTGTTCATAAGGCTTGTGGGGCCTTATGTTGAATGCAGCCCTGTTTTGCAGCTCTGCTTATATTTCCTCCTTTCACCCTTCTGTAAATAAATATTTCCCTTTCCTCTGTTCATGTATTCTTCCAGTATAAGTGTATGTTCACTTTGGGGGAGGGTGGGAAGGGAATTAGACCAGCTGCCCTTGGAATGGAAGGGACTTTACCTGCTGCATTCCTGCATATGCCTTTTCTTGGCTAGAAATGACTGCGAGCAGGCTCCCTTTTGACCACAAAGGTGATAAGTTACACTTGGTAGCCCACACGTGAGTTTACAGTTTCCACAGCCACACAGCTAGATCACATACCCTGGGTGCTCCTTCACAAAGCAAAGAGACACCCAAGATATTTTCCTTTCCATCAAAAAAATGAGGAGGGAATTACTAGAAGACCTGGGCCAATGGGCACAAATTTCAATAATTAGGGCTGTGCTGGTGACAGGGTTCACAGAAGAGATGGAATCAAATGAAACTGAGGAATAGAAACAGCAGGAATCCTGGGAAGAGTGAAGATCCACACCTGTATTCACCACAGCAAACTGAAGGGCATGGTACCGTTGGGTACTCACACCTAGGAAGCAGTGCCCAAAGAAGTAGAAGGAGGTACCCCCTGGACATTTCTGGGTCAGGGCAGCCCTCATCTTGTGTGCCTGTGTCATAAAATCATAGAATAATAGAACTAGAATGAACCTTGAGAGGTCAAAAAATCTAGTTCCCTAAACTCATGGCAGGACCAAGCACCATTTAGATCAATCCTGACAGGTGCTTGTCTAACCGGCTCTTATAAATCTCTGATGGCGATCCACCAACCCTGATAATTAAGTAATTTTCCTAACATCCAACCTAACCTCCCTTGCTGCAATTTAAGCAAATTGCTTCTTGTCCTATCATCAGAGATTAAGGAGAATACTTTTTCTCCTTCCTCCTTGTAACAGCCTTTTAGGTACTTGAAAACAGTTATGTCCCCTCTTAATCTTTTCTTTTCCATACTAAACAAACCCAGTTCTTCAGTCTTCCCTCAGAGGTTATGTTTGCTCAAACTTTAATAATTTTTGTTGCTCTTCTGTGGACTTTTTTTTCCCCAAATTAGCCACATCTTTGCTAAAATGGTGTGCCTAACTCAGCACAATATCCCAGATTAAGTCTAATCAGCATGGAGTACAGTGGAAGAATTACTTCTCGTGTCTGTCTTACAACACTCCTGCCAATACATTCCAAAGTGATGTTTGCCTTTTTTTGGAATAGTGTCACACTGTTAACTCATATTGAGTTGATGGTCCACCATGAGCCCTAGCTCCCTTTTCACAGCACTCCTTTTCACAGTTTGGCCAGGTCATTTCGAATTATAATCCTATTCTCCAAAAGACACAGCAATATTGTTTGCCCAGATCCAGAAGGAACAAGAATATGCACTTTTCATTTCAGGAACAAATGCAGACCTGTTCCAAAAATTGTTGCATCAGTGTTGTGATATACGAGGGAGCAACCATCTGCAGGCACTGCCAATGCATGCTTTATGTAAAGCCACATGCCACCAAATGAGGGGTTTGTCCCAAAAGGAGACCAAAGCTAGCCCTTTTAGTTGGGGCAGATTCCACTTCAGGGCTCCCCCCATTCTGGTTGAGCAGAAGGGCTACTTGTGCAAGAAGCTAGCCAAGAGGAAGGCTGTTTTCTTTAGAGACAAGAGGGATGTTGGGAATGCTCATGATGTCCGAATGCAGGATGGTCAGCCTTTTTGAGAATAGTCACGGCAATTGGCTCTACTGATATCAAAGATCTGTGGCAGAACCGACAGGAACTGGCTCAAGAAGTTATCATTGAGGCATCCAGGGGCCCTATGCATCTCCAATGATTGTAGCACAAAAGGGAAGTGGCAAGATGCACATATGCATCATCTATCACATACTAGATCAGTGGACAATCCCCAACCAAGACACAATGCCCTAGGTGCCTTGGAGAGCCTGCACGGCAATCACTGGTCCTTTGTCCTCAGTCTCCCCACTGGCAACTATCAAGTACCTCAGGCACCAGAGGACCAGGAGAAGATAGTGTTCATTTGCCCTTGGCTGTGCCAAGTATTGAATTGTTTGGAAGAGGCTGGCCTCAAGTTATCCTTAGATGAGTACGTCTTCTGTCAGACACCCATGTGGTATATGAGATGTACAGTGTCTGCAGATGGCATAGCTATGGACCCCAAGAAAATGGTGGCAGTAACTATTTGGCTGAGGCCCACGACTTTCCAGAAATTCCAGTCAATTCTGGGATTCTGTGACTATTACTGCAGATTCATCAAGATTGTTTTCCCACATCATGCATGCTCTCACAGAACTCTCTAAGGGTTACATACAAGAAATAAACAATGATTCTGCAAATATGCTCCCATTATTAGATGAAATAATAAATATTCACTTTTGGGCACCCTGTGCTGCTGGAGATGGCATAATCAAATTACATGTTCAGTTTATGATTGGCACAAGTGAAAGAGAGGAAACTTGAAGCTCTGAGGGTGATACAATCATTTGTATGGAAGATTCAATTACCTTTTCTATAGAGAACTTGATTCACTATCATTTCTGCTGACACCATTTCCTATTGTAGGGCTTTAAATTTATAGTAAGTAGTTTTCTCTTTTCTCTAAATGGATCTGAACTGAAAGACTTTCTGCCACTTCAAAAACACAGAGTCAAAATCAGTGTTTAAGCAACAGACATTTTCAAATAAATAATGTAAAGCACCTGCAGCTATCAGCATGGTTTGCAGATACGATGTACTGTTTACATTGCATGTCTGGTTTGATTCAGGGAGCATATTAGGTTTACTATACAGCACAAATATGTAAAGCATATAAGAAATTGAAGTTGTACCCTATGAAAACACCTGCTATGGAAACACTGTGAAATAAATCTACATAGATGTATTTATCCCTTTAGCAGTCCCCTCCTACTATAACACATCTTCTTTATGTACGGTGATGGGAATGGAAATCAAGCTCACATAAAACTAGTATATACCAGTAAAGCATTAAACTGCCTCCTCCTCAGATTTTCTACTACTGTAAGGCAATCACAACATGTCTCTGAATTGTACCAAAACACATTATAAAAATTCTCTTTAAAATATCGCTCTTGTAGTAGCTTACAAGTATTGCGTCAGCTTAAAAGATAACTGAAATTTGGATAATTGTGGAGTATAAATGCATTATTTTTAAAAAATGTAGTTTGTATAAGATCCTAGGAATAACATCACACCAGCAAGATAGCAGCAGCCACTAGGGGCTTGTTCTGACCGAACACGATGTGGCTTGCTCAGGCCCGCTGACAAGGGTGGGATGGGGTGCAACTGCCTTGGAGTCAAAGGGTTTCCAGCCACCACTGCCGCTACCATGCCAGCAGCAACAGCCATGCCTTTTAAAATAACCGCTGGAACCCCAAGCAGTACACTCCAGGAGGCTCTGGGGGCTGGTTGAGTGGGGGGCAGCATGATCTGGGCAGCTCTGAGAGCTGGATGCCCCCAACCCTATGCATTCTGCAAAAGGCCCCACCCCTTTGGAGAGTGAAGAGCTGCCCCTCCCCCACACATATACCGGGCCCAAGGACAGGCAAGTCTGTTGGTTCCTAGAGCTTGTTTATTGTTTCACATGGTGGATTTATTGCCTGATCTCCTACTGGACAGTCAGATTACATGGAAACTCAGAACTTGGTTTTGTAAGTTCTTTTTAAACTCGGTTGTTAATTTTCTAAGTTGTCTTCAAGCTTAAAAGCTGTTGTTCCCAACACAACAAAAACATGCACAGCTGTGCAACTGCAGAAGGTTTGTAGGCTTCAGTGTTGATAATCATGTAAAAATGGAGAATTCCACCAACATTTTATCATTTAAAAGTGAGGGGGAAAAGTATTATCTGAATCGCAAAGGTTTGGCTTGTCAGCTTAGCAAGTATTTTATTACATCCAATATGGTTTGGCCTCCTTTAGCATACTTGCCTGAAATGAGGAAGAAAAAATAAAACAAAAAGTAACCATTATCTACCATTATCTACAACAACAGAATGTGATATAGCAGAACTGAAAGTAGCATGCAATTTATTCAATATCAAAAATGTATTTGCAGGAAAAGCTGAACTAAATGCCCTGCAGGCATAAGTTCCAATTTCCCCTAAACAACGCAGAAATATGGTCGAAGGAGAACTTTTAAATTTGGGTTTCTTGAGCCACAATTCAGACACGAATAATAATAATTCATTTTTAAAAGCAAGGATTTGTTTCTACCTTTCCAACCATGTGCAGCCCAAAACTGTTCCTGCAGGTTTCACAGACAAAGGTTCTTCTGCCTCTTAAATAAAAGAACATTAAGGGTGGAGTATTTTCTCAAGACAGGAGTATGTCTCTGAAGTTGCAGCTTGCACCAGTGTGTGCCTGAGAAAAATATTCAACCTCCTCTATCATATTCAGGTAGGACCAAATGATTGGAACTGTATTCAGGGAGATAGAAAGTAGACTACATGAGTGGAACTCCCACCAAAGAATGATCAGGGTTGTATGTACAGACATAATTGGGTGGGGGGGGGGGGAAGAGGGGGGGAGAAGGAAGGGGCATTGCAAAACCTAAAGGCCCATAGGCCTGTGCCCTCATGCAATTTTTTTCATCAGGCAGAAGGATAATCTTTCCTCTGCTCATGTTCATCCATATATTGATCTAATATCAGGCATCAGTAATTACTTCCCAAGAAAAGAGATGAAAAAGGAGTTCCAAACTATTGGTATTTGAATGAAACATAGCCCTAGACACAATTTAGTTTCTATTTACAGCCAAAATTAGGCGTAATTTTGGCACAACTCGTAATTTGTCCTCAGGAAAATCTCTGCTGTCACAGTACAGACATTTCAGTTGGTCAGGAGCAAGGTGCTTTGGCATGCAAGGGAGAAAGAACAGAACTTACAGCTACAGTACCTGGCACTAGCCAATGCTCTCCTTACCTTAGCATTGATAAGCACTAAAATATACTGAATTCACTCGTATTGGGTTTGAATTCAGCAAAGCATTCAAGCATGTGATTGATGTACTTAAGTCCTAGAAACTGAAATAGAACATAGATTTTAATGTCCCTTCCTTATTCAGCAAAGCACTTTAGCACATGCTTAACTGTAAATCTCTGCTTATATGCTTTGCTAAATTGGGTGAAATGGAGCCAAGTTCCTTTTAAAAGGGATTTCTTTTTATGAATCAGCTATAGTATGAGAACCATCCCTTTTTATTTTATTGATGTTAAAAACAGAAAAATTGAAGATGACTTGGAAGGGAAGTCAATGATAATTTACTTATTTCATTTTACATTAATTAAATGCATTATGTTGTATACAGAACTAAACTCTGTAACTATAACTTACTGTTATTACTCACTTTTGTCTCCTCATTTGTGCATATTATTTGTTACGGTATATTGTAGTGGCTGCAGCTACGATTTAGACATGGAGGTCACAGATTCTGTGACTTCACCAGACCATAATTTCAGCAGCTGAAGCCAGGGTTGGAACTGCAGCTAGGGCCATGCATCCTCTACTGCCCTGTGCGGTAAGCTGCAGCTGGGGCTGCACGCCCCTGCCCCATGGCTTCCATCAGTAGCTGCAGCTGGGATCACATACCCCTGCTCTGCGGCATTCGCCAGGGGTTGCAGTCAGGGCTGTGCACCTCTTCCCCCATGCCTTGTATGGTTAGTAAAAAGCAGGGAAAGATCAGGGGCTCTGTGAATTTTTGTTTAATGCCCATGACCTAGCCATGATATTTACTAAAAATAACTGTAACAAAATCTTAGCTTTAGTCACATCTTATCATTAAATTATAAGTATTCTGTAGCAGAAATGATGTGTCTGTCTCTATGTGCAGCAGCCAGCCCAAGAAGGCCAAGGAACTATCATAAGACAAACAAACAATACATAACAAGAATGCAAAGTTATTCAATTTCTTTTAAAAAAATCAGAAACCTGACTGTACTGAAAAATATAAGGGGATTCACATCAGTTCACCCAAGAGCAAAATTAAGACTTTTATAAAAGCATTGAAGCTATCACAGAGTGAGAGATTAGCAGAGTCACTCAGCAAAAAAAGATAAATAATGCTATGTTATATACTTAACCTAAAAGACTATTTTAGAGGCAAGATGGAAGACATTTACGCCCTAACCAGCATAGCATACTTACATGTGTAAGCCATTGATACATGTACATTATTCACAGCTATGCTTCTCTGTGAATTTTTAATTGTTTTATTTACATGGTGAAATGTGACAGTCAGCAGGAATTGAGACAGAAGTAAATCTCTTGATGAAAGCTATAATTAAAATGAATAGAAATGTGGCATTGGCAGCTATCAGTGAAGGGTTATGATTCAGAGAAATCAATCAAGTACAAAATTAAGGCAAAGAAAAATGACTTAGTACCACTGACAAATTCGAAGTACAAATGAAGTTTCCACAGCAAGCTAAAGTATACCAAAAGTAGAGTGAGTGGAATTGTTTTTTTCGTATGCAATCCATCAGTCTGATTCTTGTTTGTTTGCCATCTGCCTTCTAGCTGTCATGTACAATGCCGGTCCTTCAGCAGTCTCTAAGTGGCTAAACTTGACAAATTACAAGACCCATTATTACTTTACTTATAGGGATGATAAAAGAGAAAGCAGAAAATTTGAGACATTGGACAGAGATTGCCCACACCTTCTCAAAAGAGGGGAATTTACCACTCACCTGAAAACATGCAATAGTCTGATTTATACAAAATAAATGATCATCACGTGACATTAGAGACCCCATGAACTGCCCACTCAGTATCCAACTTTCTTTTTCGATGGCATTTTCTTTATGGCTAAAAAAGGGGTCTGTTTTCCTTGGGGCATAAGATAACTTGAGGGGGGAAAAAACTCAGTCAAAACAAAGCACTTTAGTTTTAGCCAGAAGGAAACCTAGTTAAAATTAACACTATATGCCCGCTTTGAGATTGAGCACACCTAGATTTATATCCCTGTAAAATTCAAGTGCCCCATCTTCACTGGGATTTTTTGTCTCAGATGGCTCACATGCATTAGTTACCCTGACATTTCAAAAAAAAATACACCTTTCCTAAAAAGTAAATTCAAGAGCTGAACCTAGATTCAGCAAGAAATACTCTAGAATTTACTAGAATTGAATGCAATATTAATTTCTTTGAAACATCAGTCACTCTTACAGTTTGAAAAACTTAAAAAACAATTAATAGTCTTGCAGAACCTTAGAGATTAACAAAACATGTAGATGGTATCATGAGCTTTTGTGGGCACAACCCACTTCTTTAGATGAATGGAATTATTAGAGATGCACATGCAAACAAACAAATAGACAAAAAGATACAATGAAGCAAGCAAACATCTATAAACTACTAAGCTATTTCTCCTACAGACTGAGAAGGAATGAATTTTGTTATTATTTCAGTTTCTAAGCAACACGTAATTACTGGAGGTCATACAAACACCTACATGTACAAAAAGAAGTAACCCCCATCATATACTCTACAACCTCTGGAGTGAGAATACCACAGATTGCTTAGATCCCTGGTACATCAAGTCCAGAACACACTCTCCAGTGACAACTCAGATGAGATACACAGGGAGAAGGTGAAAAGCCTCCCATAATGGATGCCATCTGCTAGGCTCTCTGCACCATTCAAAGCTAACTGCCGTGAGGAGAGGTAGTTTACCTTCCCAACCAAAATTAATCAATCAATCTACTCTTTTATAGAAATGCAATCAGCTTCTAAAGGATTTTTATTTCTGTTAGAATGTACCAATCTATCTGGTGAATATTTACTTCCATAGTATTAATACTAACCACCTTAATCACTCGCTAAAGGAAAAGTCCAGAATACTTTTGAAGATGTGTGACTAGGTCTTAAATTCAGCTCCAGAACTGTCACATTTCTGTGCCGGTCAAGGAAACTGTTCAGCTTTAACTCACTATGAATGATGTCAAGATCATCATAAAGTGCCAAACCAACCAAAGCTGCATCAACCTGATAAGAGGAGTACAGTACATTCATATAAAAAAAATCACACTAAAATCAATAAAGAAGCCTGGATTTGAACAGAAAATCATTTCTATGCTCAGTTGCTAATTTCTGTGACTATGATAACAATCCATTTTCTTACATCCCCTCAACATCTTCTCTTGGCTTGCACAAAATTGTGAAGGATATAATTTGTTGTGAATATGAAAGTAAATTTGCCCCATACTCATTGGCTGTTTTGCGAGAGACTGTGGGCAGCTGCTCTGAGCAGGTCAAAACACCCTTTCAAGCATTAGGAAATGCCTAGCTGGCATGGATTTGGCATTGCTGCCTCTGCTACCACCTTGCTGCCCATTACATGAGAGATCTGACTGAAATGCTGGTGCAACTCACTAATCCCTAGACTATATCCAGGCTTTAACATCCATAGCCAGTCAATATATTTTAAAGGAGCCCAAAGTGTGATCTCAAGTAGTATATGGGATCAAAGTACAGAGAACAGTCATCCTTTCCCCATTTATGCACCCTTCCTGCACATAAAAATATTTGTCATGTCTGAGAATCTGTGTTAGTATTCTTTTTTTAATTCGGGTGCTTTTCATCTAATTCATCACAGATAATTGTTTCCATTGTTCACTCAGCTCTAGAAAAGAATTTGTCTCAGAGGCAAATTATTTGATCCCTCCCTCAAGTGTTTTAATGAAATATGCGGGGTGTTTGTTTATGAGTGTTATACTGTGGACAAATTAAACGATAATCTCAAGGACTCTTACTTCTCCAAGTGGCTCCATTTCAGCACCATATTTTCAAGATGTAACAAGCCAGCAAAGGTTATTTCATGCAGCAAAAATGTGTTTGTCTTTTTGTGTACCACATGTGTCCTGATTTACCAAATTCTGGCATAGCCCGGTACTCAAAATTACATCAAAGTTGCAATCATTATACATATAACATTATTAATATTACTGCAACTTATTGTTTCTTAATATGATTTTTGCAAGAACAGAATGACAAAGGTTTTGCTGATTTACACAGACCTTTCAGACATATGCATAAACATATTCTTCAAGCCAGTAAATGAATGCACCTTGAGTTAACCAAGAGAAGGAGTGAATCAGAGTAAGTCATATCACCTGGAAGGGTTTCATGCTCTATTTCAACTCATTACTTTTGATGGAATTAAGTCTTCGTTTAGTCCACTTTAGTAAACTTTTTTTTTATTCCTTCTTTTAATTTGCATCTCCTTTAGGTAAACACGAGGCTATGGAAACATGATTATGTGTCACATGAGTGTCTCAGAATATATTTTGTAGTTCATATAAAACAACTATCTCTGTCTCACAATCTGTCTAGGGTCTCACAGTATCTGACTACCTATTATGGCATCCCCCATCATAAATACTTTCCTTTAGGGATTAACACAAAAATTATCCCAATAGAAGCCATGGAGATTGAATTCTGAATGAATATTAGCCTTTATTAATAAAGTATCTACAAGAGAAATAAATATGCAGACACAATCTCTCTCATTCCTATTACGAGGAGGTGGCGTGACTGTGAGTGTGCATAGAAAATACACACACACAGAGTTCACTTTGCTTCACTTTCTCCTCATGAGGCAGTATACGCTTTCTCTGGGGATCAGGTTGAGCATTATTGTGTACTGATGAATTTTTTGGCCCAAGCAGCTAATTTTGCACTGTTAGTAGAAATATGTCCAAAGTTAACCAGAAATCTCAACTATGCAACAAAATTCAACAATAGTATCAGCATAGAAAATGTCATGACCACAGAGGACTTTCTTTACAAATAACACACCACTAAATGCAAATGGGACAACTAATATGGACATACCATCAAAGTAGATTAGCTGACTGCATGGCACAAAGTTGCAAAAGAAAACGTTCTGCTGCTGTAGTCCACAATGGGATTCAACTGTTCAGGTTTATTGAAAGTCAATTTATGTTAATGGATTGTACAGAGCTATACATCAAACTTGGGGGGAACTTGTCATTTTACTGAAAAATCATTAGATTATTAAACTATTTTATGATGCATGGAGGAAAAAATACAATTCTTGCCAAGCATTTACTGTATATACAGCATCCCATTCTCTTAAAATGAATGTGTTTCTGTCTTCTCATACTAGTTCAGGATGGCTATCTGTGCAAACCATAAAATGAAAGGCAATAATACAAAGGTAACTAATTGAATCATGTCTACTTATAAAGTATATTATTTCAGTCACATTCATGATGTGATAGAGCCTGAGTCTTTCAGTTGATACCAATAATGATCATTCAAGTTCTCCAGAAGCAGAAGCACTTTTAAATACTGCACAATCCCTGAACAAAAGATACTTAAACAGCAATGAACACAAAATTAATTGAACCTGACATTGCCACTTTATAAATTATAAGCAGCTTCCATTATCTTTATTTGTTGTTTGTTTTGAAGTAGCACATAGAGGCTCCAACTAAGGTCAGGGGCTCATTGTGCCCAGCACTGCACAAATGCAGAGACAAACTGTAAACCATGTGGGCTAGATACCATGACACTGATTCTGCAAAATTATTCAGATGCTTAACATTGAGCATATGAGTACTCCTGCTGAAGTCCATAGGACAACATGTGTTCAAAGTTGAGCATCTAGGGCTAGTGTTTGCAGGAACAACACTATTCAAACAAACTGGAGGGTGCATGGAAGAAGGAAAAAACTATTAAGCCTATGTTAGAGATATATAACTCACGATTAGGGAGATTACTTTGCTTTATCAGCATTTAATTTTATATGCCATTGTGTTGCACAGTCACCCTGTTTTGAGAGATTCCTTTTGTAACTCTCACAACCTGCTTTGAATTTAACTACAGGTTGGACCTCCCTGGTCTGGCATTCTTGAGACCTGACTGGTTCTGAATGAGGGAGTTTGCTGGACCAACGAAGGTCAATTCCAGCCCTCTGATGACAGACTCCAGGCTCTCCAGGGTCCATCAGAAGAGGGCTTCCCTGCCCCCCACCACAGGGCTCCCAGCTCCACTGCTCTGGGACTGCTGGGGCCACTGCAGCCCATGAACTTCTGGGCTGCCAGGGCAGTGGGACTCTGCTGCCCTGGGGGACTGCCCAGGCCACTCTGGTCCAGCAACATCCTGCCAGACTAAGCATGTTTCCAGACCTGAGAATACCGGACAGGAAAGGTTCAACCTCTATTTTCAGTAATTTTATATTGAGTGCAAATTTTGCTACTTCAGTAATTCATTAATGATCTGGAAAAGGAGGTGAACAACAAACACCACAAGTCCAAATACAGATCCTTGAGGAACCCCACTATTTTCCTCTCTCCATTGTGAAAACTGACCATTTATGACTACCTTTGTTTCCTATCTTTCAGCCAGTTAGTATCCTCAAGAATCTCTGGTAAGGGTCCTTGTCAGTGGCTTTCTGAAAATTCAAGTACATTATATTGACTGAATCATCTTTATCCCCATTATTGTTGCTGAGAGACTGTGAAGCATTACTTCCCATTTCAAAAGTCATGTTGACTCTTCCACAAATTGTGTTAATCTATGGCTACATCTACATTGAGCTCTCTTGTGCACTAACATATGCAAATGAGGTATGGCGATGAATATCGCCATGCCTCATTTGCATACTTAATGAACTTCCATTTTTGTGCAAAGGGCTTTTGCACAAGAAGCAGAAGTCTTCACTGCTCCTTCTTGTGCAAAACCGCCCTCTTGAACAAGCCCCTTGCACAAAATGGCAGCTCACTAAGTATGAAAATGAAGTCTGGTGATATTCATCGCCATGCCTCATTTGCATATGTTCTTGTGCAAGAGAGCACAATGTAGACATAGCCTATGTGTCTGTATTTAATATAGTTTCCACCAGTTTAACTGGCACTGAAGACATTTCACTGGCCTATAAGTACAATCTCTTAGGATATGTCTACACTACCCCCCTAGTTCGAACTAGGGGGGTAATGTAGTCATTCGGAGTTGCAAATGAAGCCCGGGATTTGAATTTCCCGGGCTTCATTTGCATGATGCCGGCCGGCGCCATTTTTAAATGCCGGCTAGTTCGGACTGTGTAGACATACCCTTACAGAGCCTGTTCTTAAAAATTGCCATTACATTAGCTACCTTTCAGTCACTTGGTACAGAGGCTGATCTCAGTGAAAGATTACTTTACCAGTTAATATTTCTGCAATTTTTATATTTAAGTTCCTTCAGAACTCTTCTACCAGTTGGTTGTGAAATTGTTTAAAAATCTCTTTGACAGATCAGTTTGGAACAATATATCAGGTGACACAACAATAATAGCGCTAATATGAATGTCTCTCCCAAGAGCCTCCAAGATCCTCCTCTCTGCACTAACCTGGTCTTCACTGAGTGCGCCTTTAAGATCTTTATCATCTAGTGACCCTTCTGCCTCCTTGGCAGGCTTCCTACTTTAAAACAATTGCTTTTTTTTTTTCATCTTTAGCATGTTGCTTCTCAAACTCTTTCTTGGCCTGCTTTATTATACTTTTACACTAAACCTGCCAGAGTTTGGTTTTTTTCTTATTTTCCGTATTAGACATTGTATGTCAAAGCATGGCATATTATACAGATTTGCTTGTAAATTACTCTTTTAAGTAACTGGATTGCAATAATAGAGTACATTTTTCTGTCCTCATTCCATGCAAGGAATATCAATTCTGCACAATGTCTAAGGAAAGAATATGTCCCTAAAATGTAATTCCAGTAAATAATCCAATTACTTTTCCAGTCAAAATGTAACATGCATTACCACTCACCATTTTTTTAAACATTCCTCACCAAAATGAAGTGCTACTTATAGGCATCAGGCCAAACATTCTCTCAGTGGCACTACTATATCAGTTTACATCAGCTGAAGACCTGGTTCAATATTTAAGTGTTTGGATGCTGTAATACAAAATTATTGTAGCTTTTGTTACCCTCATATAGAGCAAAATGTCTTTCTTTCCTTGTTACATCCTTGCTGCTGATCCAGACTACCAGGACAATTTGTACTGACAACCATAACCCAATATTTTCAGTTTAGAGGAGTCTATTTTAAACTGTGATTTGACTTTCAGTTTTAATCTGTATTTTCAAAACTTTATCCATAAGACAGGAATAAGAAAATAGAAGAGACAGATGTGAATTACCGAACTACAAAGGGTGAAATGTTGGCCCCAGTAAAATAATAACAGTTTCATCATTGACATCAGTGGGGCCAAGATTTCAACCAATAATTCTGTTTTCATGCAAGCACCCCAGTAATGAAAACATAAAATGTATATACGCTGTGAGCTCTCTCTCTCCTACCCCCTCTTTCTCGCTCTCTCAATAGCATGACTTCAAGTTATTTCCAAGAGGTGTCAGAAGGTCTTTGAGCTGTCAGCAAGTGGGAAACTTAACGTGATGAAAGAACCAGAACAACAAGAAAAAATAAAAGACTGCAATGCTACTACTACTATTATTATTCTGCTGCAGGTGTTGTAGGAAAGGACATTACAGATAAATGCAGTTTAGATTCTATATTTCCAGCAAATAGCAAAGGGCATACTCCCCAGAAAAAAAGGGAACAATCTAGTAACTATAGTAAAACACTCTTCTGTACAAATTCAATAAATAAATAACCATGCTTTAAAAATTATTTGAAATTTATTAGATGTGCAACTGGTTATATTTTAGTTTTATTGAAGATGTGAATTCCCACAATATATAAAAGCAGCATACATTTTAAATGCAGAACATTACACTATATGGAGAGATTAAATGATAGCTGTTAAATTGTACTGACCTACTCCAATTATCCGAAGAGAGTAATTGTAGCAGTGGGCACATGTCTACTTCTCAGAGATTACCACCAAAATCGCCTTCCTTGTTGGTAGTTTCAGGAGAGAGAGCAAGGAATGCATATGTCATGAATATTGAATTACCTTCCTACTCTCTGGAGGTGATTCTTCCAGTCAAGCCTAAATCACACTGCCATATAAATATTCTGATGTCCAAACCATCTAGTACCTGTTCTATGCTGAGATATTGGACTTTAGTATCCAGCCTGTTGATCTATGATAGCTTTTTCTAAAGTGTGGTCATGGACAGAAAATTAACTACATAGTCTAAAAGACTTCTCCTTGTGTATTTCAAGTTACTAACTTCTTACGTTAAAAACACTGTCTCCTGCTGTTTACACCCGGGGCTCTCTCTACACTACCAGGTTATTTTTAAATAAGTTATTTCAAAATAATAACTCCTGAAATAACTATTTTGAAATAGAGCATCCACACTACAAGGAAGCCTCAAATTTAGTCTGAGGCAGGCTCCCTTTTTGTGGACATGCTATCTCGACTTAGGGCCCCAGGAAGCACTGGGGAGTAATTACTCTGAATGACTCTGAGGAGTAGTTATTCTGAAATAAAAGCATCTGAGTGTCCCTATTAACCCAATTTCGAAATAGGCATTCTTCCTCGTAGAATGAGGGGTTATTATTCCAGAATAAGAAGCCTGTTATTTCAAAATAATTTCAACGTAACGGGCTTTCTGCTTGTTAATTATTTCGAAATAACACCACAGTGTACCTGTGCCCTTAGGCTGTGTCCAGACTCAGGGGTTTTTTCGGGAAAAGTAGCCTTTTTCCGAAAAAACTTCACCTGCGTCTAGACTGCAGCCACGTTCTTTTGAAATTAAATCGAAAGAACGCGGCTTTTCTTTCAACGGTGGTAAACCTTATTGCACGAGGAAGAACACCTTCTTTCGAAAGTGCTTCTTTCGAAAGAAGGCGTTCTTGAATGTATATAGGGCTTCTTCGAAAGAGAGCATCCAGACTCACTGGGTGCTTTCTTTCGAAAAAGCGGCTTGCTCTTTCGAAAGTTCCGCGTGCAGTCTAGACGCTCTCTTTCGAAAGAGGCTCTTTCGAAAGTATCTTTCGAAAGAGCCTCTTTCGAAAGAGGCTTGCAGTCTAGACATAGCTTTAGAGTGCTAAAGAGTCAAAATAACTAAGAGGCATACTGTCTTTCATATCACTTTGTATTACCACTTTGCAGCCCTAGTCATGGACCTTCTGCTAAGCCCTACAGACACCAGAACAAAAAGACAGCCTCTCTCCCAAAGAATTTACAATCATAAGAGCATTGTCTATTCCGTTTCTTCTGGGGAATCTTCACTCCCGTTGATGATGTGTGAACCAGAAAAAAATACAGCTTAACTTTCCGATCTTCAGCTGAGTTTGCATAACTTCAAGTTGAGCCAACTGTGTATGGGACATACATTGGGAAACATAGCCCCAAATACTCCATTTATACATTCCTTTTTTGCAACAGAGTTTTACTTTAAAATCATACCAGATTACTTATCCTGAAACAACTGAGATTTGTAGATTTGATTAATCCTAGTTAAAACTTCTAACTTCATAACTTGTAACTTCAAAATTAAAACTTTATAAAGTGGTAATGAAATAAACATGTTGATCCTTAATTTCATATTACTCCATCATTGATAAGTATAAAGCAAGATCAGAAGGTTAAATAGGTAGACTTTATTAACCTCCAAACTACGTGAAAGATTATATAATTTCTGATTTGTATGCAGATCTTCACAGTAAAATAGAGGCATATTATTACTTAACTCAACTGGTCAACTTTCAGGAATGTTAAATTTTATGCAGTGCTTCTTTAGCTAGCAAAGTAGCTATTTAAAATAGAAATTAGCTGTCAGTGTCAAAAAGTATTCTCCGCACAAAAATGTGACTTCTTGACTAATGGAATATAATAAGCATAATTGTTTTGATATTCCATGAACTCATAAAAGCCCCAGATATGCTGTATCTAATACCAGTTCTATTATATTCCTTTTTTATACAAAATGTCTTTTCAGCTATGAAAGCCACTAACTAGATGGATAGAGGCCTCACTAAGAAAATGTAAGCTTGCAGGGCATTAACTTTTAGTGAAATGAAATGAACAAAAGCCATAAGTGCTGACATTCAGCAAAGAAAGCTACCATTACTTTAATTCCATAGGAGATCTTTTGTTCTGTTTTTGAAGGCTTATGACTGGATATACATACACTAAATAAAAAGATAACAGAATGACCAAAGCTACAGAATATCTCATGCTGCAAATCAAGGTGAGGAGTGGAAATGAGTGAGAAGATTTCATACCTATATCTGAAGCTAGATTCTTTAATGACTCCCCTTACACTAGTGCACAGGAAAGAATGTTAGGAAAGTTACAATGCAACAATTAGCAAGGATTTTATTCCCTGAGAAGTGAACTATTTTCTAGATCTCTACACTCCAGCCATAGAAGTGTGTCTGGTAGTTAAGATGGAGGACTGAGAGTTAGGCCTCTTGGACTCTTTTTCTGACTCAACCACAGATTTAGCATATTTATGCTTCAGTTTAACATGGATACAATGGAGGTAGACAATTTACTTCTCTGCCTCACAGCAATTTTGTGGGGATTAGCAAGTCATCATTTTAAATACTGTGATGATGAAATATTTTTAAAAGAGTAAGTGGCACTTATTGCTATTATTATTACAATCTGCTTTATTCAGAGGAATAGTGTAAATACAGCCTTCTGTTTTTTAATTATAAAAAAGAAACAATGGGAGATATTTAACTTGTATGACTTCACATTTGTCATCATCATATGCACAAAATAACACACTTCACTCTGAAGAAGATCATTAAAATCTTTCCCAAAAGGAAAAACAGAACAAAGACCTGTTGAAATTAGAGATCACCCAAAATGAATCATGGAATACTAACATTTCTGAATTTTGGGAGGACTAATTTGTATTTGAAACCCCTAATCCAACTCTACACCTGTAGTGTTGATCCAAAACTAAAAGGGAGCTGATTTTCTCATGCTGGACATACCAAAATATTTCTATCTCAAAGTGTTAAAAATCTCAATGGCTCTGCTGATTATTAATTGATTGAAGTTTCATGAAAATGGTTTATGAGATTTTGGCACTAATAAAACAAAACATCTTAAATGAGATCTGGATCCATACCTACTCCCTCCCATACACTTTGATGTCCTTCTGTATCTACATGAAATATGTAGTAGTTTTCGTCACGGGAGAGGAAGGGGAAGACATTACCACACTAAAGGATCAAAACAATCCCCCACTAATACTAATTATAAGTAGTTTTGTTGAATGTTTTTGAAAAAAATCAATTGCTTAGACAGAGGAAAGACTATACTGCTTTCTGAAGTGGTTCAGCATGACCAGTAGCACAGTTTACAGCTGCTGAGGATTAACATTTTTTGATAAATATTTTCTCTGCAGGCCAGAATCTACACTATCAAACCATGGTATTGTTGAAACACTTAATACTTAACTGCAACTATGTGGAGGTAATGCATCATCCAAAACAGATATTTTATGAGGTAATAAAATAAAATAAAATGTCCCTACTCCCATTAATGTGGGCCAGGGCACAGGGTGGGGAAAACTGTTCGTGTAAAGCTCTAGTCAGTGTGTTATGAATCCTTCTGTATTCCTAATCTAAAGAGAATAAAGTTCTGTTACAGTCCTCAACTTGAGAGTTTAGCACAGTGCTTTTATCTCTGAAATTGCCTTTTCAATCCCTAGCAGTGACCAAGATGACAGACATCACCCTAAGTTAGAATGAAAGAACAGACTGATAAATCACTAATCAAGACACATAGTTCTCACATAGTATGCACCCATCCTTTTCTTCCTCAACCCAGTCTACAAGGGGGTATAGAAAGTTGCTGAGAAACCAGAATACATTTTATATATTGACTTAAGACATGACCCAAGGCTATGAAAAAATGTCTGTGTACAAATATCCAAAATTAAAGCACTCTTTTTAAAGACAAACATATTGCATTTAAAGTTCATATCTAATTTGTGTCTATCATGCCATCTAGATGTCTTTCTGCCTTACTATATTCACAAGTATCCCCCAACCAATGGGTGCATTTGCTTCAGATTCTATTTTTCCATAAATATTGCCAGAATTTCCTGCTTTTCAAAACATAGTACACTGTTATAAATATGATGAACTGCATTTTTTTCCAGTGAGAGCACTGTGTGTAATACTACTCAAAAATATTAAAGTAGAATTTTGTGGAAAAATTAAGATATGCAGCTAACAATACGAAACATTTTTTCATGTAAGCTATGCCAAATATGTCCTCAATCTTTATACATTTCCTTTTCTATATATATCACAATGTTCAAAACAGCACATATGAAGATGAGACATTTGACATCTGAAGCTTCAGATGCAGAGTAAGAAAATCAATGCCATACAATTCAAGATTCATTACAAGAAGCTATGGAATGAAAGAGTTAACTAAAATAAAAAATTAGAAGCATTTGGTTTTGTTCTGTATAAAGCTGTGACCTTTTGAATGTTTTATGAAAATACAGAAAGATTTTGAACTCAGACTAGCCAATTGGCCAATAGTGAGGGCACTTGTCTGGGAGATAGAAGACAAAGGTTCAAGCTCATGATGCCATCTACATGTTTTGTTAGGGTATGTCTACACTTGTACCCTCTTTCGAGAGAGGGATGCAAATGAATATATTCGAAATTGCAAATGAAGCCGGGATTTAAATATCCTGTGCTTCATTTGCATATTCACATTATGGCGCTATTTCAAAATAACAGACGCTGTTAACACGTGGTTATTTCGAGAGAAAACCCTTTTCTCAAAATAACTCTTATTCCTCATAAAATGAGGTTTAACAGTTATTTTGAGGGAAGGGTGTTCTCCCAAAATAGCCACATCTACACTGTGTTTGTTATTTTGAAATAGCGCTATTTTGAAATAGCGCCATAACACAATTATGCAAATGAAGCACGGGATATGTAAATCCCAGCTTCATTTGCAATTTCAAATGTCTTCATTTGCATCCCTCTATCAAAAGAGGGTGCAAGTGTAGACATACCCTTAGTCTTTAAGTTGCTGCAAGACTATTGATTGTTTTTTTAAGATTTTCCATCTACGAACCACACATTCTGGCAAAAAAAAAAAAAAAGAGAAAAAGAGTTTTCTTTCCCGTTCTCCAACTGTGTATGGAATAATTTTCCTATATCACTAGTTCATGGAGCATGACATATTTTGTGTCCTGGCATAGTAAGGCATACATAATGTATGAATCTTTCCAAAGATTCCATGCCTTAGAAATAATACATAGTTACACACTGCACTTCAAATGGAGCTAGAGGGAAAGAGAATCTATTTAGAACATTCAGTTTCTGAAAATATCTGTTTACAGTAATAATTTAAATAATTAACATACAGATTAAAACATTTTCCTTATCTACTCCTTCCAGCAGTGGGGTCAGCACCTACAGCGACACAGACAGAAGACATAAAGCTTCCAGATTCAAAGCTGAGGAGTGTGTTGTTCCAGCGACAATCTCATCACATGGTGCAAAACTCCATGTGTTGAGGCACCACTGGGTGTGCATCTTGTCTCATCTAGCTAGATCACGATGTTCTATTTGCGTGCTCATTCCACTGAATTCCTTCTCCCTTTTCATACTAATGAAAAGGTAGACTATACTTTTATCTATATTATGTGTGTTTCAAACCAATTATAGAATAGCTGATTTTTATGATAGGAAAGGAAGGATGTGCCCACTATCATAAAGCTTATGCATTTTCAGAAATCAGTTATACCATTTGTAAACTAAGATTACTTTGTGAATCAGTACAGGTTGAACCTCTCTAGTTTGGAACTCTCTGGACCTGACCGGTGCCAAACCAGAGAATTTGCTGGACCACTGGGAGTCAATATTGTCGTGCAGCTTTACCAACACTTCCATTACTTACAGGGCTTTTAGAAGACATTTAGTGGTAAATTAGAGCTAAATAACAGCACAGAACACTAAGAGCCAGGACTGGTGACTGTAAACAAACTTTATGGGACCACAGTAAAGTGGCCATCCAGCTAACTAAAATCATGATACAGATGTTGCTGGACCAGAGTGTGCCGGATTAGAGAGGTCTGCCCTGTAGTAAATTTCACAATAGCTGTGTTGCAGATGTTCTTTAGAGTGCATTGTTATAAAATAAAGTGCTGAAACTATATTTTGCAAGTGGAAAAATGGTTACATTCTGGTATTGCAGCATTCATCTTTTCTTTCATTAACGCAATATACACTTCATTGGGAATAGTCAGTGGAGGTGGAGGGCGATAGGATTTTTCCCCAGATGTATTTCTTTTATACAAACATAAGTTATCTCCAGTTATAACAATAACACTATAAACAGAGTAATGGAAGCTGCAGGTTTTCAAGGAAGTAAGGTATCACTGGTCAAATCAGCTAGGGCCAACATGACATGGAGATTATGATTTATCTTTTTTTTTTTAAAAAAAATCTCTATTTACAAGCATTTTTTAAATTGGTCTCAGTGTCAAAATTGTGAAGATGCTCAGTAACAAGGCATTCAGCTGCCAAGAATGGCAGGAAGGACCAACCTGAGCCATTTTCATCCTGAAGTTAAGTTAACTGGTACCTGAATATTTCAACTCATCATTTATTCTTTCTTTAAGCCAAAGACACTATGGTAATAAATCTAACAAATTGCTAAGTCTTCAGCCATATAAAACTTAAAGGCTGTGTCTACACTGGGCCACTTATTCCGGAAAAACTATTCTGTCTACACTGGCCCTTGAATTTCTGGAAAAGCAACGACGCTCTACTGTACAAAATCAGCCGCTATTCCGGAAAAACTATTCTGCTCCCACTCGGGCATAAGTCCTTATTCCGGAACACTGTTCCGGAAAAGGGCCAGTGTAGACAGCCCAATGGTCTTTTCCGGAAAAAAGCCCCGATCGCGAAAATGGCGATCGGGGCTCTTTTCCGGAAAAGCGCGTCTACATTGGCCACAGATGCTTTTCCGGAAAAAGGGTTTTCCGGAAAAGCAGCCTGCCAATGTAGACGCTCCTTTTCCGGAAAAACTGAAAACAGAATAGTATTCCGTTTTAAGCAGTTCCAGAAATTCATGCCAGTGTAGACACAGCCCATGTGTCATACCTAGAACTAAATGGAAGTGTAAACATTTGCATAGGTATTTGACAAAGCTAATGGATTACAGTATGATAAAGTTTGGTCATTGCACTTTTTTCATAGAAAGTAAAAGACACCTTGCCTGGCTTTTCTCCTATCTACTCTGTCATAAATGAGGAGTAACTCCTTGAAGCTAATTGAGCATATAAAACCAATGAAGATGAAAGGAGAATCAGGCCCTTTATTTTAGTTGGAATAGGCAGGTGTTAAGAACTTGATCCACCAAGCTCAGTAAGGTGTCTCTCTAGGTTGGCTGTGCTCCAGTATGTAATCTTTTTTCATCTCCTTCTAGGGCGGCTACATTTCAGTTATGCATCTCTCTCAATAAATATATAATACAGTTACCACTTTTGAATTGAAGAAACCCGAACACCCTTGCCCTGCGCCCTGTCCCATTCCTTCCCCAAGGCCATGCCCCTTCCCCACCCCTTCACCTAGGCCCTGTCCCTCACTCCCTGGACCATCCTCCCTCCATCACTTACTTGCAAACAGGAGCAGCTAACAGGGAGTTTGGAGAGGGAGTTCTCCAGGTAAAAGAGGAGTAAATACGGGACCCTTGTGGTAAGTGGCTGTCTGTAGTGTGTGTTTGGTGGGGGGGTTATTTGCTGTGTGCTGAGCTTGTGTTTGGCTGTTTGGTTTGTTTGTTTGTTTTTGTTTGTTTGAAGGAGCTTCTAAAAGGTTTGAAATCTAGAAGCCCCTATTAATTGGCTGAGCCTCAGTCAGGGGGAGGGGCTACCAGGGCTTTATAACCCTCAGAGTCAGTGACCAGGGAGCTTGTGAACAGGAGTAGCTAACAGGGACTTTGGAGAAGGAGTTTAGAAGGGGACATTAGAGGGTACTAGTGACTTCTGACCTTCTTTAAATATAACTTTTATAATAATCTATATTCCAGACATTTAATAAACCCAGTTTATACTTAAACTTGTTCATAAGAAAAATGGAGACAGAAGCCCAGCAGCAGAGTGGGGGCTATCCTGTTTATTGCTTCGTGTGTAACATGTATGATTACCTGCCCTGTGGACGGGTGGCATATGTGTGCACCTGTTGCAAGGAGCTCCTGACTCTCAGAGACTGAGTTCGGGCTTTGGAGGCCAGGGTGGCTGAACTGGAGGACTTAAGGGAGGTAGAGAGATATGCTGATGAGACTTTCCGGGACACTGTAGTACTGTCCCACCTCCAGTCTGAGAGCCCCAGTGCTCTTAAAGAGGATGAAAGTCTCAAGAGAACAGAGCATTCAATGGGAACAGAGGGAAACCATCCCGTAGTTTGGGACCCTCCTTCCAGAGCATGTTGCGGTATCCTCTCGCACTGAGGATACCTCTGAGGGGGAGGGAACACCAGTTGTTAGGAAGAGGCAGGTGTTAGTAGTGAGTGATTCGATCGTTAGAAACATAGATAGTTGGGTTTGTGATGACTGGGAGAACCGTATGGTTACTTGCCTGCCTGGTGCGAAGGTTGCGGATCTCTTGAGGCATCTAGATAGACTTATGTGTAGTGCTGGGGAGGAGACGATGGTCGTGGTACATGTAGGTACCAAAGACGTAGGGAAGGGTAGGAGAGATGTCCTGGAGGCCAAATTTAGGTTGCTAGGAAAGAGACTGAAATCCAGGACCTCTATCGTGGCATTCTAGGAAATGCTTCCAGTTCCACGTGCAGGGCCAGGTAGGCAGGCAGGCAGAGCTTCAGAGTCTCAATGCGTGGATGAGACGATGGTGTAGGGAAGAGGGGTTTGGATTTATTAGGAACTGGGGACACTTTTGGGAGAGGGGGGGCCTATACAGGAATGGTGGGCTCCTCCTAAACCAGGGTGGAACCAGACTGCTGGCACTAAACATTAAAAAGGCTGTAGAGCAGTTTTTAAACTAAGAGATGGGGAAAGCTGATTGGTGCGGAGATGCACATAAATTGGATGGAGACTTCTCTTAGAGGAGAATCCATTGATAGAGATTCTCTGTAGACAGAAAGAGAGGAGGGGAGAGGACAAACCATGGGCCAGAGCAGACAAACAACCGCATATAAAGGAATCCAATGTATCAGGGAAGGGCAGACAAATAAGCAGTGGCAAATTTTTAAAATGCTTCTACACAAATGCTAGGAGTCTGACTAATAAGATGGGTGAACTAGAGTACCTCATATTAAAGGAGGAGATTGACATAATAGGCATTACTGAAACCTGGTGGAATGAGGAAAATCTGTGGGACACAATCATACTAGGATATAAAATATATCGAAAGAATAGGGCAGGCCAGGTGGGTGGCGGAGTAGCACTGTACGTAAAAGATAATGTAGAATCAAATGAAATAAAAATATTAAATGAATCAACATGTTCCATAGAATCACTATGGATAGTAATTCCATGCTCCAATAATAAGAAATTAGCAGTAGGGATATATTACCGACCACCTGACCAGGACAATGATACTGACATTGAAATACTGAGGGAGATTAGAGAGGTTACCAAAATAAAGAACTCTGTAATAATGGGGGATTTTAATTATCCCCATATTGACTGGATACATGTCACCTCAGGAAGAGAAGCGGAGATAAAATTTCTCAATGACTTAAATGACTGCTTCTTAGAGCAGCTGGTGCAGGAACCCACAAGGGGAGAGGCAATTCTCGATTTAGTCCTGAGTGGAGCGCAGAATCAGGTCCAGGAGAAAACCGTTACAAGATAGCTTGGGAATAGTGACCATAATATAATGACATTTAACATTCCTGTGGTGGGAAGAACACCTCAGCAGTCCAGCACCCTGGCATTTAATTTCAAAAAGGGGAATTACACAAAAATGAGGAGGTTAGTTAAACAGAAATTAAAAGGCACAGTGACTAGAGCCAAATCCCTGCAAGCTGCATGGAAACTTTTTAAAGACATCATAATAGAGGCCCAACTTAAATGTATACCCCAAATCAAAAAACATAGCAAGAGACCTAAAAAAGAGTCACCGTGGTTTAACCACCATGTAAAAGAAGCAGTGAGGGACAATAAGGCATCTTTTAAGAAGTGGAAGTCCAATCCTAGTGATATAAATAGAAAGGAACATAAACACTGTCAAATCAAGTGTAAAAATGTAATAAGAAAAGCAAAAAAAGATTTTGAGGAACAGTTAGCCAAAAACTCAAAAAGAAATAACAAAATGGCTACGTCTAGACTGGCCACAAATTCCGGAAAAGGGATGCAAATCAGGTAAGTCAGCATAGGGAAATCCGCGGGGGATTTAAATATCCCCCCCGGATTTAAATAAACATGTCCGCTGCTTTTTTTCTGGCTTGGGGAAAAGCCGGAAAAAAAACGTCTAGACTTGAAAGTAGGAATAAGAGATCCTCCGGAAAAGGGCTTTATTCCGGAGGATTGCACCAGTCTAGATGCTTTTTTTCCGGCTTTTCCCCAAGCCGGAAAAAAAGCGGCGGACATGTTTATCTAAATCCACAGGGGATATTTAAATCCCCCGCGGATTTCCCTATGCTGACTTACCTGATTTGCATCCCTTTTCCGGAATTTGTGACCAGTCTAGACGTAGCCAATATTTTTTAAGTACATTAGAAGCAGGAAGCCTGCTAAAAAATCTGTGGGTCCCCTTGATGATAGAGATATAAAAGGAGCAATCAAAGACGATAAAGCCATTGCGGATAAACGAAATGATTTCTTTGCTTCAGTCTTCATGGCAGAGGATGTTAGGGAGATTCCCAAATCTGCACCGTCCTTTGTGGGTGATGAATCTGAGGAACTGTCTCGGATTGAAGTGTCATTAGAGGAGGTTTTGGAACAAATAGAAAAACTTAATGTTAACAAATATCCGGGACCGGATGGCATTCATCCAAGGGTTCTAAAAGAACTCAAATCAGAAATTGCTGAACTATTATCTGTGGTTTGTAACCTATCCTTTAAATCGGCTTCCGTACCTAATGACTGGAAGGAAACCAACGTGACACCAATATTTAAAAAGGGCTCTAGAGGCAATCCTGGCAATTACAGACCTATAAGTCTAACTTCAGTACCGGGCAAATTAGTCGAAACAATGTAAAGAATAAAATTGTGAGGCATGTAGAAGAATATAATTTGTTGGACAAAAGTCAGCATGGTTTCTGTAAAGGGAAATCATGTCTTACTAATCTATTACGGTATGTCTACACTACCCCCCTAGTTCGAACTAGGGAGGTAATGTAGTCATCCGGAGTTGCAAATGAAGCCCAGGATTTGAATTTCCCGGGCTTCATTTGCATGAAGCCAGCCGGCGCCATTTTTAAATGCCGGCTAGTTCGAACCCTGTGCCGCGCGGCTATACGCAGCACGGGCTAGCTAGTTCGGATTAGGCTTCCTAATCTGAACTAGCTGTATGCCAGGAGGCCTTGCTAGGAAGCCTAATCCGAACTAGCTAGCCCATGCCGCGAGTAGCCGCGCGGCACGGGGTTCGAACTAGCCGGCATTTAAAAATGGCGCCGGCCGGCTTCATGCAAATGAAGCCCGGGAAATTCAAATCCTGGGCTTCATTTCCAACTCCTTATGACTACATTACCCCCCTAGTTCGAACTAGGGGGGTAGTGTAGACATACCCTTAGAGTTCTTTGAAGGGGTTAACAAACATGCTGACAAGGGGGATCCAGTAGATATAGTATACTTAAGTTTTCAGAAAGCCTTTGACAAGGTCCCTCACCAAAGGCTCTTGTGCAAATTACGTGGCCATGGGATAAGAGGGAAGGTCCTTTCGTGGATTGAGAACTGGTTAAAAGACAGGAAACAAAGGGTAGGAATAAATGGTAAATTTTCAGAATTTACCATTCTGAAATGGTACAGGGATGGCCCCGAGTGCCAACTCTGCAGCTGCCATTGGTGGGGAACTGCAGAGGCAGTGTCTGCAGTGTCCACACAGAGCCACCTGGCTATCCCTGAGTCTAAGAGCTGGACAGGCCAGCCACTTCTGGGAGCCCACTGAGGTAAGCGCTCCCCAGCTGGAGCATACATTCCTCACCCCTTCTCACACTGCAACTCCCTGTCCCAGCCTGGAGCTCACTCCAGAACCCTGTACCTCTCATTTTGGCTGTGCCCCAGAGACTTCACCCACAGCTGGAGCCCTCACTCACTCCCACCCCCAACCTCTTGTCTCAGCCTAGTGAAAATGAATGGGGGTGGGGAACATAAGAACGGCCATACTGGGTCAGACCAAAGGTCCATCTAGCCCAGTAGCCTGTCTGCTGACAGTGGCCAGCACCAGGTGCCCCAGAGAGGATGGACTGAAGACAACGATAAGCTATTTGTCTCCTGCCATCCTTCTCCAGCCTCTGACAAACAGAGGCCAGGGACACCACTTCTATCCCCTGGCTAATAGCCTTTTATGGACCTAACCTCCATGAAATTATCTAGCTTCTCTTTTAAACTCTGTTATAGTCCTAGCCTTCACAGCCTCCTCTGGCAAGGAGTTCCACAGGTTGACTACACGCTGTGTGAAGAAGAACTTTTTTTATTAGTTCTAAACCTGCTACCCATTAATTTCATTTGGTGTCCTCTAGTTCTTCTATTATGGGAACTAATAAATAACTTTTCTTTATCTGCCCTCTCCACACCTCTCATGATTTTATATACTTCTATCATATCCCCCCTCAGTCTCCTCTTTTCTAAACTGAAAAGTCCCAGTCGCTTTAACCTCTCTTCATATGGGACCCGTTCCAAACCCCTAATCATTTTAGTTGCCCTTTTCTGAACCCTTTCGAAGGCCAAAGTATCTTTTTTGAGGTGAGGAGACCACATCAATACACAGTATTCAAGATGTGGGCGTTTTATACAGGGGCACTAAGATATTCTGTGTCTTATTTTCTATCCCTTTCTTAATAATTCCTAGCATCCTATTTGCCTTTTTGACCGCCGCTGCACACTGTGTGGAAGTTTTCAGAGAACTATTAGCCCCCATCATACTGTACGTATAGTTGGGGTTATTTTTCCCTATATGCATAACTTTACACTTATCTACGTTAAATTTCGTTTGCCATTTTGTTGCCCAATCACTCAGTTTGGTGAGATCTTTTTGGAGTCCCTCACAGTCTGCTTCTCTCTTGACTATCCTAAACAGTTTGGTATCATCCGCAAACTTTACCACCTCACTGCTTACCCCTTTCTCCAGATCATTTATGAATAAGTTGAAAAGTATTGGTCCCAGGACTGACCCTTGGGGGACACCACTAGTTTTGAGATACAAGAGCTAGGTCTGGCAGGGGGGTTGCCGTGGCGCTAATGTCTCATCAACCAGACTTAACCCTATTAAAATCTTTTGAATTGCTTTTAATAGCCACCCGAAGATTATGGCCTATTCCAGGAGCTTCCCAGCCAATCCGGGATGGTTGGCAACCCTACCATACAACCACCCAGAAAAGATGGTGTCCATTGGTGTCCTTCTACATACTCCTTCAGTTGAGCAGTTGAGTTCTAGTACTTATCCCCTCCTTCAGCATCTCTTTTCTCCTCTGGTGGTATTCCAGTCAGGGGCGGCCCGTGGCTATAGGCGGACTCGGCCACCGTCTAGGGCGCCACCACCTGGGGCACCCGATGATGATGTCACGGGGGTACCCAGGGCAGTCCATTGACGGCCCTGCAGCGGGAGCGCCAATCGTGCGTTCCGCCTGGGGCGCCAGCTGCTGCAGCCGGCCTCGGTCCACTCCTGGTTCCATTATTTGATTTTTTGTAGCTCAGCATTAATCTCTTAGCCCTGGTCTACACTAGGGAGTTATTTCAAAATAATAAGCAAAGCATCCACACTAGCAACCCTATTATTTCAAAATAATGGGCTGGTTATTTCAAAATCAGTACTCCTGCTTTCATCTAAGAATAAGCTTATTTTGAAACAGTTATTTCAGGAGTTATTATTTCGAATTTACTTATTTTGAAATACCTTTTCTAGTGTAGACATGCCTAAATTTGTAACCACTAGTTTCTTCCCATCCTCCATATATTCCAATATTATACATAAAATGCATGTGTGTCAAAAAAGGAATTAGAGCCATGCCTTTCACATTTCCAGCTGAGCACATTAGAAGTAGTATCATGGAATTCAATGCAGTTATACCCATGTGAAACTAGTGTAAATGAGACCAGACTGAGACCCAGTTTCTAAAGGAAGGAGAAGATAAACCAGACACCCCCAATTACCTGTTTAGAAGCCAATTTCTCTATCCTGGTATAGACATTAAATGTTCATTTGCAATATCCAGATAAGCTGAATTGTAGATATATTTTAATAACAATTTCATAAAAACAGTGGCTAAAGCTATAGTAGTAATAATAATTGATATGTAGAGGCCCAGTCCTGCTAATTTTAACAGTTAACATCTCTTCAAAATAACCTGAGCAGCTAAGGAAATCTATGTTATAAATTCATCACCAATCAAAGGCAGAAATCATTATCAAAACCTTAGAGGCATTTGTTTATCACAGACTAAGCCTACCCTGAGTTTTGGAGCTAATGCTATAAATATACAGCAGGAAAATAGAGCCATGAGAGAAGTGATAAGGAAAAGCCTTCTCCTCTCTCAGTTTATATTGCTGTTCAAGTAAGAGCAATTAGTTTTTACTTCACCTTAAAAAGTCAATGTGCCTCCCTCAAATGTACTCCCTGCACTATCCCTTAAGATGCTACAGGGTATCTCCATGTGCATGTCCTTCTAGCTTTGTTGAATGGTGGCAAGGAGAGGCCAGCTCCATTTCAGATGGTTGGCAACTGGATGGCTATTTAACACTCACCAAAATGCAACACCTCTTCTTGTAGATAGTCTGTCTATAAGGCTGTGTCTAGACTGCCTTTTTTCAAAAAAACTTCACCTAGACTACAGCCACATTCTTTCGAAATTAAATCGAAAGAACACGACTTTTTTTTCGACGTCAGTACTCCTCATTTCACGAAGGATAATGCCTTTTTTCGAAAGTGCTCTTTCAAAAAAAGGCGCTATGTAATGCCAACTGTGCTTTTTTGAAAGAAAGCATCTAGACTGCCTGGGTGCTCTCTTTCGAAAAAGTGGCTTGCTTTTTCAAAAGTACTGCTTGCAGTCTAGACGCTCTTTTTCGAAAGAGGCTTGCAGTCTAGACGTAGCCCATAGGTGTGGAAGTGTTGCAGAGAGAAAGAAGAGCTCCCCCCACCCATGTTCAACCACAATATCACCCAAATCTCATGATTCGGGGGCATAACATTTTGGTTAGCAACAAAACCTGAACTTCATCTCCCCTAAGAAGTAAGAGGTAAGTAACTTCTCCCAAGCTGTTATTTCCAGGCACAGCTGGACGTTCGAATGTCCCTTCATTTTTATGGATATCACAAGGAAAGCAAATTGGCCATTTCTCCAGACTATGTACAAGTTCCAGGAAGATGGTGAGTAAAATTAACTGAAAAAACAGTGAAATGAAAATATTGTTCCTGTGTCTCTCCTTTCTCACTTGAGCAGGTTTTTTACGGTAGCAGGAAAAGGTGAGCCCATCTGTTAGATAAGCACTGAAAGCAAATGATGCCTTGAAGGAACAGAACCTATTTGTGGGGATGGGATTTGAGGTCCCATCACATCCTCTGAGACTCTTAAAAAATAGGACATTTAAAAACAGGGATATGAGCCAACAGGAGTTTCAGAGAAGATATATTTTCTTTTGTTTCAGTATGCATTGAAAAAAATAACCAGTTATTTTTAGTATACTTGCATGCTGCATAACAATGCAGTAAGTAGCATTATACAAACTCATTAGCACAAAGATTAAGGCTCCAGAAAGAGATTATCCCATCATTTAATTCAAAGACTATTTTACCAGTACTAATGGGTTAGTATATTTCTATAGGGATGAGGTGCAGTGTCAGAGAGCATAATATTAACTAAGAACTTCAAAGATGCTTCATCAGTCATGTTGTATAGATGTGGTAAGGACCAATATCTCCAAACATATCGGCAAAATAGGTTTTTAGATTTCATGAACGATTTAGTCGCTACAGTGCCCTACAAATATTATAATGCATCATAAAAACTTTATCACATTAGTATTCATGCAATAGGAAATAAGAAACAGGTCACCTATGGTACAGAGCATACACCTTATCTACTTTTCTTTAAAAAATGCAATTTAACTTATATTTTATAATTAGCCATAATTAGCAATTCAGGTGTGTATAAAAACCCCATGGCATCCTTTGTTACCTGCCCTACGTCATTTGCAATTATTGACTTTTAAGCATGTGCATTTGGTATGTGTCAGCTTTCTTGCATCATTTCTCTGTTCCTCATTTGCAAAATACAGATATTTTCCTCTCTGCTTTCTTTCTAATCTGCTTAAGCTCAGAACCTACAAAGATTTAAGCATGTGCTCAACTTTAACCTCTGTAAATTTAACTGTGAACCCAAATCATTTCTATTACTCATGCATAGCAAATGGATAAAAGACTGCCTTTGTCTTGAAGAAGGATAATTAAACAATCCCCTACTTAATCAATAGTAAATTGTTGTTCAGGCAAATGTGATGCTTTAGAAAACAAGATTTATGCATTTTAAATGGGTTGTAACAGCCATGCAGGTTGTTGCACTGCAGGCAGTGTCAAAACAAAGGGGAAAACTATTCCATGCAGGTTGCCATTTGCGCATAATAAATTTATTAGTGACAGCAAGGTTTAAAACCAACAAGCAGTCCTGTGGCACCTTAGAGACTAAAAAATATATTATATCACAAGCAGAGTTCTCTGTAAGTTGGATGGGTGTGTGGCCACTCAGGATAGAGTCAAATGCTGTCCAGCCGATTAGCAGAGCTCCCACAGCTAGGTTTGTGTTTCTACCGGTGGTGCACATTTGCGTATACAATTTGCTCCGCACACGGATGGAAAAAATCTACACAGAGATGGAGACGATTAGAGGGAACATTGATCAGGAGCTTTCGTGGGTAAAACCCACTGAGGCAGACCTTCTCCCCATCCCTGGGTTGTTCAGTAAATTGAATGTTTCATGACTTACAGTGCCGTAGTTTGTTTCCTAAAATAATACTCTGATTTTTAAAAGTGCAGATTCGCCCCTGCTGCCACTGAAAGTAATAGGTGCAGCAAGTTCACACTACCTGTTAGAATCAGACAACTATTCAGTTCCTTACACAAGACAGTGAAATGGGAAATGTAAGAGCTTGAATTCAGTTAAAGGCAATTGCAATTTAAGCATAGGGCAGGTCATTACACATACCAGGGCCCCACCCCGTGTGTGATATGTAAAGCACTGCTACCTAGAGGGACCATTTTTTTAAATCAGCAAAAGGAGGACACATGCAGGAGCCCTTTCTCCCCCTCTCCCCCCGTGGCTCTGTTCCCTGAGCTTCCTCTCCTCCTTGTAGCCCCACCCCCCTAGCCCAACTGGAAGCCCAAGCTGAGCTGTGTAAAAGACACTCAGGGATCCCAAGCTGCTGTGGGGAGCCCTGGGTCCTCTACGTGCTTTGAACAGGGTGCCCAGAGCATCCCCACACCATGTTCCTGCCATGCAGGGTGTGCTGCCCAGAGAACCCGGAGGGACTGGGGCTCTCTTAATAGCTCTTACCACTTCGCAGCTCTGGCTTCCAGCCTGGCCGGAGGGTGGGAACGTAGGGAGGGGAGAGGAGCAGCAGGGCTAAGGACCACCACAGCAACATCTCCTCACTGGCAAGGTGGCACTGCTCTGGAACCTCCAGCAGGCACAGAGCACATCTGCAGGGAATCTGGGACAAATGCTACCCCACAGTCCTTCAGCCCAGGACTGGGGCTTGAACTCTGCATTTCAGGACTGTCCTGCTTGATTCTGGATGGACGGTCACCCTAGCACTGTCTCCAGCATGCCTCCACCTCAGGTTCACTCTTGCCTCTTTTACAACCCCATGTAACAGATTAAGGGAAATGCTTTTTATAGGGGTACAATGTAGGGCTACGTCTAGACTGGCCACAAATTCTGGAAAAGGGATGCAAATCAGGTAAGTCAGCATAGGGAAATCCGCGGGGGATTTAAATATTCCCCACGGATTTAAATAAACATGTCCGCCGCTTTTTTTCCGGCTTGGGGAAAAGCCGGAAAAAAAGCGTCTCGACTTGAAAGTAGGAATAAGAGAACCTCCGTAAAAGGGCTTTATTCCGGAGGATCGCGCCAGTCTAGATGCTTTTTTTCCGGCTTTTCCCCAAGTCGGAAAAAAAGCGGCGGACATGTTTATTTAAATCCGTGGGGGAAATTTAAATGCCCCGCGGATTTCCCTATGCTGACTTACCTGATTTGCATCCCTTTTCCGGAATTTGTGGCAAGTCTAGATGTAGCCTAGGGGTATGATCCAGTTGCAGCAACTTCTGGAAGGAGTTAACTTCAGCAGGAGTCAGATCAGGCACACTAAGGGTATGTCTACACTACCCCCTAGTTCGAACTAGGGAGGGTAATGTAGTCATAAGGAGTTGCAAATGAAGCCCGGGATTTGAATTTCCCAGGCTTCATTTGCATAAAGCCGGCCGGCGCCATTTTTAAATGCCAGCTAGGCCGGACCCCGTGCCGTGCGGCTACACGCGGCACGGACTAGCTAGTTCAGATTAGGCTTTCTAATCCGAATTAGCTATACACCTCGTTCCATGAGGTGCCTACGTTCCATGAGGTGTACAGCTAGTTCGGATAGGAAGCCTTATCTGAACTAGCTAGTCCGTGCCGCGTGTAGCCGCGCGGCATGGGGTCCGACCTAGTCGGCATTTAAAAATGGCACCGGCCGGCTTTATGCAAATGAAGCCTGGGAAATTCAAATCCCGGGCTTCATTTGCAACTCCGTATGACTACATTACCCCCCTAGTTCGAACTAGGGGGGTAGTGTAGACATACCCTAAGTGAAAACTGCTAAGTACTATTTTAGCTGCTCCAGTATGAAAGAGCAGCATGTCATCCTTACTGACTGCTGGGCAGTCACTCATACGACTGATCTGTGAGAGGAGTCTTACCTCTCTGACACCCTGAGTTGCTGCATCTCAGTTTACCTGCCCCAGGCTCTATAGAGAGGAACAGTCTTCTGCTCCAGCCACAATAATCCATTCTTTACCCTTTCTCACAGGCTCACTCTATAGGCCTCTTTCCCAGCGCACTCAAGTATAATCTGCTCTCCCTGGTTTCTCTCTAGACAGACACAGATATGTGAAATATCCCCTGGCAGGACTGCATCTCAGGCCCCTCCTGTCATAGTCACATAGCTGGAGCACCACTCAAAGACAGTTCACCACGGAGCAATGTCCAGTTGAAATAAATGAGTAAATCACTCATGGATGTGCATGTTGTTCTGGAAGCCAGTTCTAACAAAACATGTACATACTTAAAACTATGAAGTATTTAGAAGGTGCTGATGCTCACAAGCATCTAAAGTAGGGCCAAGAATGCAGCACATCATCATCTAGAGTAGTTCAGGCTTTTGTGTGCTAGGGAAACACAAAACCCTGGATTCAAGTCTTCCATCTTAACAAGTTTCTTTTCCACGGACGGCACCGGGGCATTGTGTGTGGATGCAGGGATTTGCCCATGTAGGTCTCACACAGGAAGTTCAGGGCTTTGAGCACTATATTGTTGTATATCTGTAAGATGTAGTTAGTAACCCAATATTCCAGATCATGATGAGATTTAAAATCCCTCTTTTCACACTTGGATGGAATTTTGCCTTTTTTTTTTAACTCAGTCGCTTCAGAGCATAGCTACATTTTCCATAGTATTTGTTTAAGAAACTATTTACTAACATTGGCAGAAGAAACTTTAAAACAATCATCTTGTAAAGATTTTTTCCATTGTTACTCTAATAGTTGCCGGGACCTAAAAGAACATTCAGCCATGGTGACTATGTATTCCTCATTGCCAGACAAATATTCTCAGGCACAGGGCTCTTTCCGATTGTACATGCAAAAGAAAAAGAAGTTAGTCACTGTGTTTGTGGCAGCGTAGTTTAGGTGTGCAAACAGTATTCTCCACCTGCTTCCATTCTTTGATGCTGCCTGCTGAATGCTACTATCCCATTTCTTTCCCTGGCAGCCTTTGATGCTTCGCTGCCTCACTTCTCATCCACACCTCCTCAGAGGACTTGAATCATCACCATAGGAATCCCCTGGACAGACCAGCCAAGGAGCATGAAAAGGTTTAGTAGGAGAGTGTAGAAGAACAGAACATAAGGTTCCCTGACCCGCCTATTCACCTTTCTTCATCCTCACTGCCCACCACGTTTTATTTCCTAATTCCACATCTATCCCCTTTCTATAGTTATTTATTTGGACATTTAATTTGTTCATTAACCGCCCCCTCTCCTCCCCTCCCCCCACACACACACTCCAATTGGGGCCAGGCAATTGAATAAAGCAAATGGCATATTCCAGGAGCCATCAGACAGGCCCAGTGCCCAGATGCATTCAGCAACCTGCCTCACCAGCTCCATACGGCATACTGGCTCCTCCAAGATAGTTTCTCCTGCTATGTGCTTCCCCCAGTTTCTCACACTATTCCACTATTAAATATTTAAATGTTCTCATATTGAGGAATGAGGGAGAGAAGAAGCTAAGGAAGGGAGTATGCAGGTAACCATGGATCATAGAGACAACGAGATTTCAGGCGATAGGGGGCCTGAAAGGGAGGTTTGGAGGAAACACAGGAGGAGGCATTCAGGAGTGATGCAGGAATCTAGTAAGTATACTGGTAGAGTGCAGGAATCTAGTAAGTATACTGGTAGAGTGCAGGAATCTAGTAAGTATACTGATAGAGTGCAGCTGATTAAGAGGTCCATAGAAATTGGAAAAGGAGGGGACACTAATATTTAGTATCCAAAGCCCAAGAAATTTTCCACCCAAAATTAATTAACTTTGGCTATGATTGCCTAAGCTGATTTCCTAACAATGCAATGAAGGACATTACAAGTTCAGGTACCACGATCTTCCCCAAGCACCACTCTCATCTACTAGCAGACTATGCCACTCCCTGGCCAGCCATCTTTACAGTTCCATAAAGTAACCATCCACAGCACACACGTCCCTTTCTTCACAGTCACAGCCAAATGTGTGTTCCGAATGCAAGCCTCCCCTACCACCTTGTGTTTCCATCTGCTGACAACTTCTCACCACTGCCTTTGCTTTGGCTCGCTATGCTCCTTGTGGGTGACAGCTAAAGGGGACCTATTAGATCCAATGTCGGGGGGGAGGGAGTTTGTCATCACCTCCTATGAGGAGGGAATACGGCCAAGCACTCATGGAATCATGTGCCTGGCCTTTGCTAACGAAGTCATCACTCAACGCTGACAATCTGGCCAACTACAGCCCGCTACTTATATTCCTTGTTAGTTAGGAGGATGACAGTTTTTTCATGTTCAAACTGAGTTCACTGTTAGAGGTCACATGGTGTTTTGTATTATTGATACTAGCCATACTTCCACAATCCCTAATCTTCCTTTGTTCATGAGATAAGTCCACAAAACACAAACCCGTAACTACCAAAGTCCTGGTTTGGTCAGGGTCGTACCACATTTAAAAGTCATTAAGGCACGGTGTATTTTTGTCCAGTGTCCCAGAACTATGTACAAGGCATCTACAAAGCTACCCCTCCCTTGACCCTTCTGGCTGCTTATTTCAGATGAAAGTTCACAGCTTCACACCTTTGCTGAGTTCAACACAGCACAAGCAGCAGCTGGTGGGGTGGGGAGCTGGCAGCTGACAGTGTGCAACTGAGAGGAACTTGGCACAGAGTCAGGGAAGGAACAGCTGATACGATCTTCCTGTAATTTAAACAGAAAAAGCCGGATTGTGGTTTTTGCCCACATTTACAAAATCGGCATGTCTTGGAAGAGAATATTGAAGGCCGAAATGAAGCAAAATTAGTCAGCACTCTTTACAGAGCATGTACAATTCCTAAGCCAAATTTTAAAAAAATCTTTATTTCAATATAGGATTTTTTTTTTATTTAACTTCCATTTCTTAAGCAAAGATATTCCTGATGAATAATGCAAGACAAATATCATTCCTTCTGAGGCCTTCTAGGTACTGTTCAGGGACTAGAATGCACTACAGGATGGCATTCAAAGAGAGAGGGGTATGAATTTAAAAAATCTAATGCCATTTGGCAACTGGTGGCATTTAGTAACTCTGAATCAGCAGCATGAGCAACAGCATGTATGATCAACGAGGAATCCAATGGTTCTTTAAAGACTAACAAATTTATTACAGTATTAAAGCATAAGCTTTCGTGAGCTACAACTTACTTCCTCAGATGCTGAAGGGAAGAAGAAAAACAGAAAGAGAAAAAAAAAAGATACGGAGCTGGGAGTGTGACAATAGTGCTAATTAAATCAGAATGGATGTGGCTAATCTCCAATAGTGATGAGAAGGTGAAAGTACCTGAATGGGAAATTACCTATTGTTAAGGGAGAACAACTCAATGTGTTTGTTTAGACCTTGGCTCAGGGTATCAAATTTGCACATGAACTCCAGATCAGATGTTTCTCTCTGCAGTCTGTTTAAAAGTTTTTTCTGTCTCAGAATGGCAACTTATAAGTCTGAAACTATACCCAGGGAGGTTGAAGTGCTCCCCCACTAGCTTTTGTATGTTGCCATTCTTAATGTCTGATTTGTGTCCATTTATTCATTTGTGTAGAGACAGTCCTGTTTGTCCAATGTACATGGCAGAGGGGCATTGTTGGCACAGGATGTCACATATTACATTAGTAGATATGCACATGAATGAGCCCTTAATGATATAGCCAATGTGATTAGGTCCTGTGACGGTATCACTAGGATAGATGTGTGCACAGAGCTGGAAATGGGGTTGTTGCAGGGATAGGTACCTGGATTAGTGTTTCTGTTGTGGGATGTGAAGTTGGTGGTGAGTATTTCACCCCACTAAAGTCAATGGAAAACTCCCTTTGGCCTCAGTAGGGCCAGTATTTGACATTTGAATATTATTTAAGAATTTCATCCACATTTGTTTATGAATATCAACCACTTTTTTGCCTCTCACCCTACCGGCCTTTAGTATCCAACCATGTGTTTCCTCTGGCTAAAGAGGTAAGAGTGTCATTTTGGTTATTGTCTTCCTGAGCTCTACATAAAGTGTTTCATGCTTCTTCGTGTATCAATTGTGCATCTAATGGAATATATGTATTCCAGTGGTTGTCTGAGTGTATAATTGATAATTAATAAAATATACTATAAAGATAACGAGGAAAGCAACTTCCAAGGCATTAGTATGCCAAGGAGCATGGAGGTTGCTGAAGTGGATCCTTTACCTGAGAAGGAGATGCTGCCCAGAAGAAAGGACTGCAAACCAAGTCCTGAGAGAGGGAAAGACACTCTACTTATGCTCAAAATTGATTAAACTCCAGAGTTGGGCAAGTAATTTTCAAGTTAGCTGGCTGTTGTGATAAAAAAATGTTTTGGACCAATATACAACTGATTTTATGTATGTATTTGTTGATTTTATTTATTTATTTATTGACAATTTCAGTGAATTGAAGAGTCAGGGGAAAGCTGCGCGTGGAATAAAAAGTTTAGCTCAACCAAACCCTAAAATGTTTCATTTCTTGCCTTTTTTTTATTTCTCCAAATAAAAGCAAAGGTATATGGGAAATGAAGGGGGACTAATGAAGGAGGTAGCGGTGGCAATGACTAACAGTACAGTTGTTAGGGCACTCACCTGGAATATGAGAAACCTAGGTTTGTCCACTGTACACCAGGGATTTCTCTTCTGTCTCTGCCCAATCAGCAGTCCAAAGTAGCCTAGATCTTGGTAGTTAGGCATTTTAAATCAAAACAAAAGATCTAGACAGCCTCAAAATATAAAGATTTCATTCTAGCCTATTGTAATTGCATGCAATGCTTTGTTGTGAGTCATGTCAACGTTAAAATACATTTTCCCATTGCATTGTGGGAATTGGAATTGGAATTTTGAGGACCCCCACTCTTCCCTATGGGCTGGGTTCCCTGGCCAGACTACATTTCATATAGTATACCTAGTCAAGTGACTCTCATGATGCATCACGGTGCTCAGCCAGAGGGAAATAAAATGTGTTGCCTAATGGCATAAGACAACGCCCAGGAAACCCAGCCCATAGTAAATAATGGAGGCTGGAACTACAACAGCTATAAGGTATCATAGAGAATTGCAGTTTGAAGTTTTGTTGGGCTAACTCAAAATAAACTATTTGGGATCAATTAAAAACAATAAATATTCCATATATTATTTCTCATTTTCCTGATGAAAAACCAAAGTATTCAGCTACATGAAAATTTACAAATGGAAAATTTTGATTTTGTAGAAGCTGCCTTTTTCCAGCAGAAAGTCGTTTAGACAAAAAAATTCCCACCCAAACCTAGTATTTAGTCCTGACATTATTGTGTTAGTATATATGTTCATGTATTAATTTCTACCTCTTTTCATCCAGTACAGAAGATTAGGAACTGTTTAAATACTGAGTGGGTCTGAATGTTTTCAGACAGAGGGACTGTGTGTTTATATAGCAAGCTAGAGCTAACATGCCAAAGCACTCAGATTTTCATCAGATAGTCTGCATCTATAGGACAGCAAAATCATTACAAGGATAAATGTAGATATGTGTTTCTAGGAGTTACTGCAATTAAGTCTTGCATGTGAAGGTCTAAACATAGACAGTTGTGGGGAGACGTCGGTTATCAGAAGCCTAGCATGGAGTCAGAGTTTCCATTCTTATGTTTGTTGGAATACAATTATTTTCTTAAATATATTTAATGAAGACCTTGAGAGCAGAGGCCTATGGGCTTATGCAGTTAATTTACCTCATGATTTGATATAAACATCATACAAGAGAACCTAGTAATTCTTGCTAATTGGACTAATTGAAAGAACAACTCAATATATATTTTGAAATAACTCAATGCACACCAGATGAAGGAGTATTTTTAATTCATTTGTAAAAGATTATTTTATTAAAGACAGTGGCTAGTGGGCTTCTGTCCCATAATTTTAAACTAAAGACAATTGTGATAAATGAAAATGGAATAAGAACACACGCGCAAATGTGCTGTGTGGAGAATTAACTCCAAACACACATGCTGTCCCATTTCAGAAAGTGCTGGTTTTCATTGGATCAGGAAGGGTGCTTGACAGAACTTCTGGAACCCTAGGCAAGCAAGAGTTGGGGGTAGCTCTGTGCTCCCAGAAGGCGTGGGGCTGGGTCAGCCAGCCTGCAATTCCCCCAAAATGTGCCATGCCTCTCCCCATACCAGATCTTAGCACTGCCTGTAGCATGCCACCTAGTGCTCCAACCACAATTTGAAGGGCCCAGGACTGTGGCTTCTGCCACTGGGAGCCCTGGGCCTTCTAAATCACCAGGACAATTGCCCCTCTCCCTCATTGGTGGGCCTGAGATCAGGCTAGATAGTCTTGTCATGTGCGGTTGCAAAGTCTTGCCTTACTCCTCCCCCATTTTCACACCTGTTTAAAGTTTTGCATCATAAAATGACACTCTCTTTTTCACACTCTTCTACAACTAAGCAGATTTGGGGTTGTCACACAGGGCAGGTTATGCAGGTCTTCCTTCAAATGAAAACAAAAACGGAGCCTTACTTGTTAACATGTCAGCTATTCTTTGGACTATAATTACCACAAATGTTTTCCCTTCTTCATCTGCGTGATTATTTATAATAATATCACTCCTGATTATATTTGCATATGCCATCAAGATATCCTACTAGAGTAACACTGAAAACTGGGGTGCCTATTTTTTATTCCAACTGAAATATATACCTTTGTGCATGGGTTTAACACACAAATTTCTCCTGATTGTAAAATGTGTCAAAGCCCTCACGTTTTGCTGGTCAGAAAATGACACTAACAAGACAGTCAGCTGATGAGATAATGTTTCTCACTAGGTTTTAAAAAAATCATGGAGAGAAAAAAAATCACATCTTGTTGCCTGCCCGGCCCTATCGCTTCAATGAATATAGTCTTCCTGATATAAAATAATTTATTATCATAAATTATTTCTGCCCAAATGTAGAGTTATCTAAGTGACAGAATGCATACTCATGAGAGGACACAAGGGATCAATTTATTGCTCTCCTTGTGATCATATTGTTGGCTTCTGCTACCTTTGCAGCTGCTGCTGTCCTTGCTTTAATATAGCTGTTTTGTACTGAAAACAGTGTATTAATGCAGCATTCCAAAGACGAAGAGAAAAATTTTCACCCTATTTAACACAAAAGTATGCTGTGTATCACTAATGCTACAACAATAAGGACATAATATTATAAATCCAGTATATTATCTGGATGTATCTTATCTAAAATAACTCCCAGATTTGCTCTATAAGTAGAAACGTTTTTCAGTAGCTGTTGCTGTTTTGGAACACTACTTCAATTAAGAAGACAGTACCACATGGGGGAGGAGGAAGACTAACAACTAAAAAGAAGTACCTACTTTTGTGACACAACATGCCAGACACTGGAAGGTACTGAGTAACATATTTAATTCTTCAAAATTATTATGGTACCTTTTAACTTCAGCAGCAGAATTACAAACACCACTGCAGGATGCAACTGTTATTTCTGATGCATTTTAGAACCTCAGCACTCCCTGGCTCAAGAAATAAAGAATGAGGATTAAGGGAAGGAAAACCATCCAACCAGCACCTTCTCTCCTGACCACTTAGGCCTCCCTAAAAATGGAGCACACAATTCTACACAGCAGTGTTATTTCAGAATAACTGACATTATTCTGAAATAACATAGGCTACGTCTACACTGCACTGTAGTTTGAAATAAGATACGCAATTTGAGCTATGCAAATTGCGTATCTTATTTCAATCTTATTTCTAAATAGCTTATTTTGTAAATTGGCGCTGTCTACACAGTGCCAAATTTCTAAATAACCTACTGTTCCAAAACGTCCCTTATTCCTCGTGGAATGAGGTTTACAGGGATGTCGCAATAGCGATCTTGAAATAACAGGCTTGCTGTTAATACACAGGATAGCTATTTTGGGATACTCCGGTATCCCAAATAGCATTGCAGTATAGACATAGCCATAATGCGCATCTACACCACCAGCCTTTATTTCAAAATAATGGCGATCTGGAAGACTTCTTACTCCACCTCCTGTAACTCTCATTTTATAAGAAGTAAGGTAAGTGGAAGTAAAAGTGTTCTTCCTTCGACTTCCTGCTGTGCAGATAGTGCCAAAAGCAGAATTAAGCTATTTCAACTTAAGCTACAAAACTGACATAGCTCAAGTTGCACAGCTTAATTTGACTTTAGCCCTGCTGTGTAGAAGTACCTGAAGAGAACTGAAGGGAATCATTGCAAGTATCCCTGTGTCTGAATAAGCAGTTGACATGGGTAGGGCTCTGATGTGTGGGTATCATACATCCAGCAGGAAAAATGACAAAGCCAGAGTCCTTACATATCATAGATATGCAAACCACCATCAAAGCAGTTGCAGAAAGCACATCGAGTATCATTAAAACCTCCCACACCAGTTGGTGCTGCTTTAAAGCCTATAAAAGAGGAGGACATGTTATAAAATTTAAAAAAATTATCTCTACAGCAAGGATTGTAATATTTTCTATCTCCAACAAGTCCAATATGCAAGCTATTTAAGTGTTCTACTCATTGCCAAAGCATTTTAATATGACTCTTTGGATGTTTTAAAACTTTTACACAATTAAGATATCTTAATGCATAGAGAAGTACAATATTTCTGTCACTCACACTATCCCCAGAGATTCTGAGCATGCATTTTTCCTGATGTGGAGAGAATGAGTAGGATAATAGACAACAACTAGGATCTTCTTATAATACTTCCATTTACTTTTTTCTTTGTTGAATCTTAATCAGTCATGTCAGGCAGTTACACACAATTCACTATTAAAAATTATCCTCATTAAAAGATCATTCTAGAATCCTTCTTGATGGCCATCTGGAAATGACTAACGGGTTCTTCAGCTCCAACCATATTAAAGAAACGACAACAAAACACACCATGTATCATCAGCAGATTAGACTGTAAGTAGATAAGGATGACTTTCTAATCCATATAGACAGATTTATGTCACTGATTTGATAGCATGAGATGTCATCCCGGCAAAAACTCCATTATTTATTGTTTCGTGATTTCACACTACAAAGATTAGTCCATAGAAGAAATGTTAAATTTATTTTAAAGCCCTTGATGCTTCTTAAGGTTCATTTAGTTTTGCATTTAAAAAAAATTAGATACATTGCAATATTTTACTCCCCACAAATGTCATTTGCCATGTTTCTTCTTTTTACTGTCATTGTGTTTCTCTGTATGTGCAATCTGATGGCATTTTACATGATTTACTAGTTGTAAATAGGTTTTCCCACTACTGCCAGTAAAACTGCCCTATTGGTAAGAAAGCTGGTCTAGCAAGGGCTTAAATTGCCATAGGATTTTTAAAATGATGTCATCTAATCTAGCTCAGAGCAAGTCTCACTGATATGCTGTTTAATAATACCGGTAGCTGCTCACACTTTGTCTACACTTATGCCTCCTCTATTTCTTCCCATAATAGTGAGGCATTGGTGATAGCCAAGGTTGGAAGTTGCAGGAAAGAATCCCTAGCACAAATAAGTGATAGAAATGTAGCCGTGTTGGTCTGGTATAGCTGAAACAAAAAACAGGACTATGTAGCACTTTAAAGACTAACAAGATGGTTTATTAGGTGATGAGCTTTCGTGGGCCAGACCCACTTTCTCAGATCAAATAGTGGAAGAAAATTGTCACAACCATATATACCAAAGGATACAATTTAAAAAAATGAACACATATGAAAAGGACAAATCAAATTTCAGAACAGAAGGGGGATGGGGATGGGGGAAGGTAAATGTCTGTGAGCTAATGATATTAGAGGTGATAATTGGGGAAGCTATCTTTGTAATGGGTAAGATAATTAGAGTATTTTTTCAAACTTAGGCGTAAAGTGTTGAATTTAAGCATGAATGACAGTTCAGAGGATTCTCTTTCAAGTGTAGTCTTAAAAGGCCTTCGAAGCAGGATAACACCACTTAAGTGTGAATGAACCATGCACTTTGAAAATGTTCAGAAACTAATTTTCCACACAGAAGAATGAATCGATGTGATCCTTAAAAACAAGCCTATTTGAAATATTCACAGTGACAATGCTCAAAATGGTAGAATTTCATGTTTTGATTTTAGTGCAACTTCCACTTTTGTGAAAATCTGTTCATGTTTTAAGAATTGTTCTATTTGGGAATGGGCCCATTATGTCAATGTAAATTTCCTTGTTTTCATTTAAATTGCCCTGTTTTTAAATAAATGCTGAAAAAATGTCCTTTTCACATAATGTCATAGGTCTCTGTTTCCACTCTTGTTACTTTGTCTCCTCCAGTTAGATTCCAAGTTCCTTTGGCCTGGAACTGTCTCTTATATTTCTCTAGAAGTTAAATACCTACTATGTTGCTATACAGTACTTAGAGCAAGGGCAACGATCTTTTGGGGAGCCTTTATCTTCGTTATTTATGTTAGGAACTCCTAACATAAATAATGTTTCTAAACCATTCTATCACTTTACAAAAATTTTACAAAAGCAAAATTTTGGTGTCAAAATTGGCACTGATGAAAATGTAAATTTCCCTGACTTCTTTTTTTTTAATAAATCACTATTTTTGAATAGCCTTGTTTCTAATGTCTAAAACCAATTTCCTTTTATTTTATGCCTTTAAAAATCAAACAAATTCAGAGAGCTACCTTCAAGAATGAGACACACACTGGTAACCAGACCACATCTTTCATTTCAGTCATTTGCTTTAAAACTGAGTAAGTATTTCCAAACTGCTCTTAAGGAGTTGTAACTCAGCAACTAAACCCCAAGGTCAGGTATGGGACCTGATTCATGGCTGTCCTGTGGCCCCTTGGTATGGCAATGATATACATGGGCCACAAGATGAGAAGACATGCTCCCTGGAAAATATCCCCAGGAAATTGCAGAGCTATCAGGATGCATTCTGAGGCAAAATGTTAGAAGAAGGGAGAGAAAATGAGTCTGCTGCCATGGGGGCCCAACTCAAAGCAGCTTTAGGGTTCCACTAACCTGATGGAGGCATGAAATGGTTTCCAATCATCACTGAATAGGGGAGGTGTTGTCCACCTCTCCTTTTGTACCTGGGCCAACCCTAACCCTAGCACAGGAAACAGCTGTTTCTGGGAATCAAACTTGCCAGTCTTAAAGGCACACAACTCACGATGGGGACAACAGGTATTAAAACCTGAGCCACAGAGAATTAACAGGAATTTCAGCCTCTTTTACTTTTGTTGATTTGTATTTTAGCAGTATTTTGAAGTAAGTTTCTGTTTGAAGTAAGTTAAAGTACAAATTGCCTTAATTTTCTCTTTCTCTGTGTGCTTCCTTCCTTACCATCAGAGATAGTATTTATTTCTTTTATATAAATGCTTACTTGAGTGTCACACGGAACAATTAAAATCCTTTCCCAAATCACTAATCAACCTTATTTTTGTTTTGTTTTGTGTAATCATCTACATACGAGAACCACAGTAGTCCCCTTCCATTTAACAAAGCTAAATTGTAAATAACAGGTTGGCATTCCAGATAATTTTAAATCTTTAAAAATGGTTTAGTATTAGTCATTACAATATACCCTGCAGATGGCTGTATAATCTGTGTTTCCCTTTTCCATTCCCTGTTGCATAATCTTTTCATTTGTTTATTTTCTTTTTCTTGCTGAATCCTGCTGCAATTCAAGAAGAAATTGGCTCCCTCCCCATATTCCTTTGAATGATTACACCCATACACCATTATTATTTCCTATCTTTTAGCAGACGGTTTCAATGATTGTTACTGTAGTTTAGGCCGAGCTAAATAAGGTAGATAACTCATACAATGTCCATTTTATAGATGTGAAAACTGAAGTATGCAGAAGCTGTGAAATATTTGCCCATAGCCAAAGGTGAGCCAGTGGTATAGCCAGTAATAAAACATAAGAATTCTCTGTGGCTTTAGTAGATATTTAACTATTAGACAAATATTCTCTCAACTACAAAAGATTAACACAGGAAATAATTTTGAGCCATTTGTGCACAGTATATACATTTTTACCTGAACAAAATTCTATCCAATTTTCCAGGTAACACCAATCCAAATGCAATCTTGAGAGGGCAGAACCAGATTTGAGAGTCACAGACTACCAAAGACAATTAACAAAGCTGTAATACATAGATACATTAGTACATACATTAAAAAAAAAACTTTAGATATTTTTCACCTGACACACAATCTTGATGCATTTTTTGCTATCTTCAAGCATGCATGCCATAAGAAATGGAGAGAACATGCTTTTGATTTTGTAAGCATCCTACAAATTCTCTCATCTCGTGATCACTCCTTGAAAAAACCTTCAAATCTGGGACAGCTCACTGCAAACATCTGCTTAATGCTATATCTATGAAATGATATGAGATAACTATCAACTCATTTTCCCTAGGTAGTTTTGGATTTTGAAGAGGGAATTCATCAACTTTTAGCAAATCAGTAAATAATCAAACTTATTTTCTCCCCATGTAAATGCAGAGAAGTCTTCATCATCACAGCCCTAGTGCCCAGTTTGGGAGAAACAGTAAATCATGCATTCTCTGTGGGACAGCACAGTTGTCCCATCAGTTCTCCTCTTCAATAGAAATTAGGGTCTTTTCAGGGTGTGTATATTTAACAGTACACAAATACCCACTTTGGACTAGATTTTAAAAAACATTCAGCACCCAGCAACTCCCATTTTCTTTTTAACAATTCACATTGAAAATCTGACCATGTATGTCTGTTAGCTTGGACATAAGTTTTGGCCACAGTCAGGTGAGCCGGATATGCTAGGTAGGGGAAGGTATTGCTTCCCAAACTGCCAGCCTGGCCACACTCATTCTCCACCCCCTAGAATTCCTACTGGGATGGAGTTTTGCTGGCCCCCCAGTGCCCACCCTCCCCATGATCCAGATCTGGGGAGGTTGGAATCACGTGTCCTCCTTTCTCCCTGTGCTTCAGAGCAAGGGAGGCTGGGACTGCATGCCCTCCTCCCTCCCGCCGTGCTGCGGGGAGTAGAGGGCAGCTGGGACTGCATGCTGCCCCACCTCCCTGAACTGCAGGGGGCAGGGGCAGCTCAGCTCCCATAGGGCAGAGCCTGGACAGAAGGGACAGGACTGGGGGGGGCACGAGGTCCTGTCCCCTCCCTCCCCCCGCAGCCCTACCTTCACCCACAGCTCTGTCAACTGCGTGCAGCTTCGTCAACTGAGTCTCCAGCCAGAGTGCCTCTGGAGTATTTTTGATGTCGATACAGGTTGTTAGCTGGAAGTCTGTTTCCTAGGGTTCTAGACACAGGCACAGTCTAATATATTGCATTATTAGATATCATAGATCTAGCTGCCAAATAGAGACAGCCTAGGGATGAATCAGACACTAAAATGTCTCAGGACAAGGAAGAGGAATATTTTCTGAAATGAGATTTTAGGCTTTTTATCTCTGAAGGAATAATTCTCCGGGGATATAATAGGCCATGTCTACCTCAGTACTCATATCGGCAAAACATCTTACACCCCAGGGGTAGGGAAACACACACACCCTGGAGTGACATAAGTTTTGCCAGCATAAGCATTCTTGTGCACAGCACTGTGTAGGTGGGAGGTGATCTTCTGCCAAAATATCTTCTGCCACTAATAAAGGTGGTTTTATTATGTCAGTAGGAGATCTTGCTCCCATGGCTCATAAGCGTTTTTACAGACAGACAGCTGTATTAGCACAGCTGTGGAGCTGTGAACTTGTAAGCATAGACATGGCCTTAAACTACAAAACTAGAGGCAGCCAAGGCTATCAATGCCTCTGAAGAAGTCTCCTTTCTTCTTAGGCAAGACAGCATTCTTTTCTCTTTTGGTGCTTTTTCAGCTGGATGACTATGCCCTAGACTAGTAAAAGCCACTGCTGTCTCCCCCTTCAAGACAAATACAAAACTTCTTTTTTTGTTTGTTTGTGTAGATGGGTTGGTTTACTGGGATTCCTTTATGACTTTTAGAATTAGAACTGCACAAATATCTGACTTTTCATTTTGCTCTTGGTTCCAGAACATTGAAAAATATTGTATTGGGCTAACCAAAAATAAATTGTTTTCTATTTCTTTGGAAAAAATGAGAAGATGAAAAACATTTAGTTCAGGTAGAACTAGATGTTTTGTTTATACTCATAGGGTTCATCTAGACTGGCATGATTTTGCACAAATACTTTTAATGGAAAAGTTTTTCCGTTAAAAGTATTTGCGCAAGAGAGCATCTATACTGTCATGTGCCTTTGCGCAAAAGCATCCGTGTCAGTGTAGACGCTCTCCTGCGCAAAAAAGCTCCAATGGCCATTTTAGCCATCGGGCTTTCTTGCACAAGAAATTAACGTGGCTGTCTACACTGGCCCTTTTGTGCAAGAATACTTATCCCTGAGCTTATCCCTGAGCGGGAGCATCTGAGTATTTGCGCAAGAACCACTGATTTTGTACAGTACAAAGTCAGTGTTCTTGCGCAAATACTTGCGGCCATTGTAGACAGGCGGCAAGATTTTGCGCAAAAGCAGATGCTTTTGCACAAAATCATGCCAGTCTAGACGCATCCATAGACTTTAAGATAAAAAGAAACCATCATAATCATCTTGGCTCACCTCCAGCGCATTGTAAGCCACACAATCTCACGCACCCAATCTTGTAATAGACCCCTGACCTCTGGCCGAGTTACTGAAACCCTCAAATCATTATTTAAAGACTTCAAGTTACAGACAATACACAATTTACACTAGTTTAATCCTGCAAGTGACCCATGCCCAATGCTGCAGAGGAAGGTGAAACTCTCTCAAGAGACCTAGGCGGAAATTTCTTCCAAACCCCAGGCAATCAGTTAGACATGATCATGTGAGTAAGATCCACCAGCTAGACACTTGGGGTACGTCTACACTACATGCCTCTGTCGGCAGAGGCATGTAGATTTGTTTATTCAGCAAAGGTAAATGAAGCCGCGATTTAAATGATCGCGGCTTCATTTACATTTACATGGCTGCCGCGCTGAGCCGACAAACAGCTGATCAGCTGTTTGTCGGCTCGCCGCTAGTCTGGACGTTCCCCCTGTTGACATCAAAGCCCTTTGTCGGCAGCCCCGTTATTCCTCGTAACTGTCAGGCAGTTACACACAATTCACTATTAAAAATTATCCTCATTAAAAGATCATTCTAGAATCCTTCTTGATGGCCATCTGGAAATGACTAACGGGTTCTTCAGCTCCAACCATATTAAAGAAACGACAACAAAACACACCATGTATCATCAGCAGATTAGACTGTAAGTAGATAAGGATGACTTTCTAATCCATATAGACAGATTTATGTCACTGATTTGATAGCATGAGATGTCATCCCGGCAAAAACTCCATTATTTATTGTTTCGTGATTTCACACTACAAAGATTAGTCCATAGAAGAAATGTTAAATTTATTTTAAAGCCCTTGATGCTTCTTAAGGTTCATTTAGTTTTGCATTTAAAAAAAATTAGATACATTGCAATATTTTACTCCCCACAAATGTCATTTGCCATGTTTCTTCTTTTTACTGTCATTGTGTTTCTCTGTATGTGCAATCTGATGGCATTTTACATGATTTACTAGTTGTAAATAGGTTTTCCCACTACTGCCAGTAAAACTGCCCTATTGGTAAGAAAGCTGGTCTAGCAAGGGCTTAAATTGCCATAGGATTTTTAAAATGATGTCATCTAATCTAGCTCAGAGCAAGTCTCACTGATATGCTGTTTAATAATACCGGTAGCTGCTCACACTTTGTCTACACTTATGCCTCCTCTATTTCTTCCCATAATAGTGAGGCATTGGTGATAGCCAAGGTTGGAAGTTGCAGGAAAGAATCCCTAGCACAAATAAGTGATAGAAATGTAGCCGTGTTGGTCTGGTATAGCTGAAACAAAAAACAGGACTATGTAGCACTTTAAAGACTAACAAGATGGTTTATTAGGTGATGAGCTTTCGTGGGCCAGACCCACTTTCTCAGATCAAATAGTGGAAGAAAATTGTCACAACCATATATACCAAAGGATACAATTTAAAAAAATGAACACATATGAAAAGGACAAATCAAATTTCAGAACAGAAGGGGGATGGGGATGGGGGAAGGTAAATGTCTGTGAGCTAATGATATTAGAGGTGATAATTGGGGAAGCTATCTTTGTAATGGGTAAGATAATTAGAGTATTTTTTCAAACTTAGGCGTAAAGTGTTGAATTTAAGCATGAATGACAGTTCAGAGGATTCTCTTTCAAGTGTAGTCTTAAAAGGCCTTCGAAGCAGGATAACACCACTTAAGTGTGAATGAACCATGCACTTTGAAAATGTTCAGAAACTAATTTTCCACACAGAAGAATGAATCGATGTGATCCTTAAAAACAAGCCTATTTGAAATATTCACAGTGACAATGCTCAAAATGGTAGAATTTCATGTTTTGATTTTAGTGCAACTTCCACTTTTGTGAAAATCTGTTCATGTTTTAAGAATTGTTCTATTTGGGAATGGGCCCATTATGTCAATGTAAATTTCCTTGTTTTCATTTAAATTGCCCTGTTTTTAAATAAATGCTGAAAAAATGTCCTTTTCACATAATGTCATAGGTCTCTGTTTCCACTCTTGTTACTTTGTCTCCTCCAGTTAGATTCCAAGTTCCTTTGGCCTGGAACTGTCTCTTATATTTCTCTAGAAGTTAAATACCTACTATGTTGCTATACAGTACTTAGAGCAAGGGCAACGATCTTTTGGGGAGCCTTTATCTTCGTTATTTATGTTAGGAACTCCTAACATAAATAATGTTTCTAAACCATTCTATCACTTTACAAAAATTTTACAAAAGCAAAATTTTGGTGTCAAAATTGGCACTGATGAAAATGTAAATTTCCCTGACTTCTTTTTTTTTAATAAATCACTATTTTTGAATAGCCTTGTTTCTAATGTCTAAAACCAATTTCCTTTTATTTTATGCCTTTAAAAATCAAACAAATTCAGAGAGCTACCTTCAAGAATGAGACACACACTGGTAACCAGACCACATCTTTCATTTCAGTCATTTGCTTTAAAACTGAGTAAGTATTTCCAAACTGCTCTTAAGGAGTTGTAACTCAGCAACTAAACCCCAAGGTCAGGTATGGGACCTGATTCATGGCTGTCCTGTGGCCCCTTGGTATGGCAATGATATACATGGGCCACAAGATGAGAAGACATGCTCCCTGGAAAATATCCCCAGGAAATTGCAGAGCTATCAGGATGCATTCTGAGGCAAAATGTTAGAAGAAGGGAGAGAAAATGAGTCTGCTGCCATGGGGGCCCAACTCAAAGCAGCTTTAGGGTTCCACTAACCTGATGGAGGCATGAAATGGTTTCCAATCATCACTGAATAGGGGAGGTGTTGTCCACCTCTCCTTTTGTACCTGGGCCAACCCTAACCCTAGCACAGGAAACAGCTGTTTCTGGGAATCAAACTTGCCAGTCTTAAAGGCACACAACTCACGATGGGGACAACAGGTATTAAAACCTGAGCCACAGAGAATTAACAGGAATTTCAGCCTCTTTTACTTTTGTTGATTTGTATTTTAGCAGTATTTTGAAGTAAGTTTCTGTTTGAAGTAAGTTAAAGTACAAATTGCCTTAATTTTCTCTTTCTCTGTGTGCTTCCTTCCTTACCATCAGAGATAGTATTTATTTCTTTTATATAAATGCTTACTTGAGTGTCACACGGAACAATTAAAATCCTTTCCCAAATCACTAATCAACCTTATTTTTGTTTTGTTTTGTGTAATCATCTACATACGAGAACCACAGTAGTCCCCTTCCATTTAACAAAGCTAAATTGTAAATAACAGGTTGGCATTCCAGATAATTTTAAATCTTTAAAAATGGTTTAGTATTAGTCATTACAATATACCCTGCAGATGGCTGTATAATCTGTGTTTCCCTTTTCCATTCCCTGTTGCATAATCTTTTCATTTGTTTATTTTCTTTTTCTTGCTGAATCCTGCTGCAATTCAAGAAGAAATTGGCTCCCTCCCCATATTCCTTTGAATGATTACACCCATACACCATTATTATTTCCTATCTTTTAGCAGACGGTTTCAATGATTGTTACTGTAGTTTAGGCCGAGCTAAATAAGGTAGATAACTCATACAATGTCCATTTTATAGATGTGAAAACTGAAGTATGCAGAAGCTGTGAAATATTTGCCCATAGCCAAAGGTGAGCCAGTGGTATAGCCAGTAATAAAACATAAGAATTCTCTGTGGCTTTAGTAGATATTTAACTATTAGACAAATATTCTCTCAACTACAAAAGATTAACACAGGAAATAATTTTGAGCCATTTGTGCACAGTATATACATTTTTACCTGAACAAAATTCTATCCAATTTTCCAGGTAACACCAATCCAAATGCAATCTTGAGAGGGCAGAACCAGATTTGAGAGTCACAGACTACCAAAGACAATTAACAAAGCTGTAATACATAGATACATTAGTACATACATTAAAAAAAAAACTTTAGATATTTTTCACCTGACACACAATCTTGATGCATTTTTTGCTATCTTCAAGCATGCATGCCATAAGAAATGGAGAGAACATGCTTTTGATTTTGTAAGCATCCTACAAATTCTCTCATCTCGTGATCACTCCTTGAAAAAACCTTCAAATCTGGGACAGCTCACTGCAAACATCTGCTTAATGCTATATCTATGAAATGATATGAGATAACTATCAACTCATTTTCCCTAGGTAGTTTTGGATTTTGAAGAGGGAATTCATCAACTTTTAGCAAATCAGTAAATAATCAAACTTATTTTCTCCCCATGTAAATGCAGAGAAGTCTTCATCATCACAGCCCTAGTGCCCAGTTTGGGAGAAACAGTAAATCATGCATTCTCTGTGGGACAGCACAGTTGTCCCATCAGTTCTCCTCTTCAATAGAAATTAGGGTCTTTTCAGGGTGTGTATATTTAACAGTACACAAATACCCACTTTGGACTAGATTTTAAAAAACATTCAGCACCCAGCAACTCCCATTTTCTTTTTAACAATTCACATTGAAAATCTGACCATGTATGTCTGTTAGCTTGGACATAAGTTTTGGCCACAGTCAGGTGAGCCGGATATGCTAGGTAGGGGAAGGTATTGCTTCCCAAACTGCCAGCCTGGCCACACTCATTCTCCACCCCCTAGAATTCCTACTGGGATGGAGTTTTGCTGGCCCCCCAGTGCCCACCCTCCCCATGATCCAGATCTGGGGAGGTTGGAATCACGTGTCCTCCTTTCTCCCTGTGCTTCAGAGCAAGGGAGGCTGGGACTGCATGCCCTCCTCCCTCCCGCCGTGCTGCGGGGAGTAGAGGGCAGCTGGGACTGCATGCTGCCCCACCTCCCTGAACTGCAGGGGGCAGGGGCAGCTCAGCTCCCATAGGGCAGAGCCTGGACAGAAGGGACAGGACTGGGGGGGGCACGAGGTCCTGTCCCCTCCCTCCCCCCGCAGCCCTACCTTCACCCACAGCTCTGTCAACTGCGTGCAGCTTCGTCAACTGAGTCTCCAGCCAGAGTGCCTCTGGAGTATTTTTGATGTCGATACAGGTTGTTAGCTGGAAGTCTGTTTCCTAGGGTTCTAGACACAGGCACAGTCTAATATATTGCATTATTAGATATCATAGATCTAGCTGCCAAATAGAGACAGCCTAGGGATGAATCAGACACTAAAATGTCTCAGGACAAGGAAGAGGAATATTTTCTGAAATGAGATTTTAGGCTTTTTATCTCTGAAGGAATAATTCTCCGGGGATATAATAGGCCATGTCTACCTCAGTACTCATATCGGCAAAACATCTTACACCCCAGGGGTAGGGAAACACACACACCCTGGAGTGACATAAGTTTTGCCAGCATAAGCATTCTTGTGCACAGCACTGTGTAGGTGGGAGGTGATCTTCTGCCAAAATATCTTCTGCCACTAATAAAGGTGGTTTTATTATGTCAGTAGGAGATCTTGCTCCCATGGCTCATAAGCGTTTTTACAGACAGACAGCTGTATTAGCACAGCTGTGGAGCTGTGAACTTGTAAGCATAGACATGGCCTTAAACTACAAAACTAGAGGCAGCCAAGGCTATCAATGCCTCTGAAGAAGTCTCCTTTCTTCTTAGGCAAGACAGCATTCTTTTCTCTTTTGGTGCTTTTTCAGCTGGATGACTATGCCCTAGACTAGTAAAAGCCACTGCTGTCTCCCCCTTCAAGACAAATACAAAACTTCTTTTTTTGTTTGTTTGTGTAGATGGGTTGGTTTACTGGGATTCCTTTATGACTTTTAGAATTAGAACTGCACAAATATCTGACTTTTCATTTTGCTCTTGGTTCCAGAACATTGAAAAATATTGTATTGGGCTAACCAAAAATAAATTGTTTTCTATTTCTTTGGAAAAAATGAGAAGATGAAAAACATTTAGTTCAGGTAGAACTAGATGTTTTGTTTATACTCATAGGGTTCATCTAGACTGGCATGATTTTGCACAAATACTTTTAATGGAAAAGTTTTTCCGTTAAAAGTATTTGCGCAAGAGAGCATCTATACTGTCATGTGCCTTTGCGCAAAAGCATCCGTGTCAGTGTAGACGCTCTCCTGCGCAAAAAAGCTCCAATGGCCATTTTAGCCATCGGGCTTTCTTGCACAAGAAATTAACGTGGCTGTCTACACTGGCCCTTTTGTGCAAGAATACTTATCCCTGAGCTTATCCCTGAGCGGGAGCATCTGAGTATTTGCGCAAGAACCACTGATTTTGTACAGTACAAAGTCAGTGTTCTTGCGCAAATACTTGCGGCCATTGTAGACAGGCGGCAAGATTTTGCGCAAAAGCAGATGCTTTTGCACAAAATCATGCCAGTCTAGACGCATCCATAGACTTTAAGATAAAAAGAAACCATCATAATCATCTTGGCTCACCTCCAGCGCATTGTAAGCCACACAATCTCACGCACCCAATCTTGTAATAGACCCCTGACCTCTGGCCGAGTTACTGAAACCCTCAAATCATTATTTAAAGACTTCAAGTTACAGACAATACACAATTTACACTAGTTTAATCCTGCAAGTGACCCATGCCCAATGCTGCAGAGGAAGGTGAAACTCTCTCAAGAGACCTAGGCGGAAATTTCTTCCAAACCCCAGGCAATCAGTTAGACATGATCATGTGAGTAAGATCCACCAGCTAGACACTTGGGGTACGTCTACACTACATGCCTCTGTCGGCAGAGGCATGTAGATTTGTTTATTCAGCAAAGGTAAATGAAGCCGCGATTTAAATGATCGCGGCTTCATTTACATTTACATGGCTGCCGCGCTGAGCCGACAAACAGCTGATCAGCTGTTTGTCGGCTCGCCGCTAGTCTGGACGTTCCCCCTGTTGACATCAAAGCCCTTTGTCGGCAGCCCCGTTATTCCTCGTAACTGTCAGGCAGTTACACACAATTCACTATTAAAAATTATCCTCATTAAAAGATCATTCTAGAATCCTTCTTGATGGCCATCTGGAAATGACTAACGGGTTCTTCAGCTCCAACCATATTAAAGAAACGACAACAAAACACACCATGTATCATCAGCAGATTAGACTGTAAGTAGATAAGGATGACTTTCTAATCCATATAGACAGATTTATGTCACTGATTTGATAGCATGAGATGTCATCCCGGCAAAAACTCCATTATTTATTGTTTCGTGATTTCACACTACAAAGATTAGTCCATAGAAGAAATGTTAAATTTATTTTAAAGCCCTTGATGCTTCTTAAGGTTCATTTAGTTTTGCATTTAAAAAAAATTAGATACATTGCAATATTTTACTCCCCACAAATGTCATTTGCCATGTTTCTTCTTTTTACTGTCATTGTGTTTCTCTGTATGTGCAATCTGATGGCATTTTACATGATTTACTAGTTGTAAATAGGTTTTCCCACTACTGCCAGTAAAACTGCCCTATTGGTAAGAAAGCTGGTCTAGCAAGGGCTTAAATTGCCATAGGATTTTTAAAATGATGTCATCTAATCTAGCTCAGAGCAAGTCTCACTGATATGCTGTTTAATAATACCGGTAGCTGCTCACACTTTGTCTACACTTATGCCTCCTCTATTTCTTCCCATAATAGTGAGGCATTGGTGATAGCCAAGGTTGGAAGTTGCAGGAAAGAATCCCTAGCACAAATAAGTGATAGAAATGTAGCCGTGTTGGTCTGGTATAGCTGAAACAAAAAACAGGACTATGTAGCACTTTAAAGACTAACAAGATGGTTTATTAGGTGATGAGCTTTCGTGGGCCAGACCCACTTTCTCAGATCAAATAGTGGAAGAAAATTGTCACAACCATATATACCAAAGGATACAATTTAAAAAAATGAACACATATGAAAAGGACAAATCAAATTTCAGAACAGAAGGGGGATGGGGATGGGGGAAGGTAAATGTCTGTGAGCTAATGATATTAGAGGTGATAATTGGGGAAGCTATCTTTGTAATGGGTAAGATAATTAGAGTATTTTTTCAAACTTAGGCGTAAAGTGTTGAATTTAAGCATGAATGACAGTTCAGAGGATTCTCTTTCAAGTGTAGTCTTAAAAGGCCTTCGAAGCAGGATAACACCACTTAAGTGTGAATGAACCATGCACTTTGAAAATGTTCAGAAACTAATTTTCCACACAGAAGAATGAATCGATGTGATCCTTAAAAACAAGCCTATTTGAAATATTCACAGTGACAATGCTCAAAATGGTAGAATTTCATGTTTTGATTTTAGTGCAACTTCCACTTTTGTGAAAATCTGTTCATGTTTTAAGAATTGTTCTATTTGGGAATGGGCCCATTATGTCAATGTAAATTTCCTTGTTTTCATTTAAATTGCCCTGTTTTTAAATAAATGCTGAAAAAATGTCCTTTTCACATAATGTCATAGGTCTCTGTTTCCACTCTTGTTACTTTGTCTCCTCCAGTTAGATTCCAAGTTCCTTTGGCCTGGAACTGTCTCTTATATTTCTCTAGAAGTTAAATACCTACTATGTTGCTATACAGTACTTAGAGCAAGGGCAACGATCTTTTGGGGAGCCTTTATCTTCGTTATTTATGTTAGGAACTCCTAACATAAATAATGTTTCTAAACCATTCTATCACTTTACAAAAATTTTACAAAAGCAAAATTTTGGTGTCAAAATTGGCACTGATGAAAATGTAAATTTCCCTGACTTCTTTTTTTTTAATAAATCACTATTTTTGAATAGCCTTGTTTCTAATGTCTAAAACCAATTTCCTTTTATTTTATGCCTTTAAAAATCAAACAAATTCAGAGAGCTACCTTCAAGAATGAGACACACACTGGTAACCAGACCACATCTTTCATTTCAGTCATTTGCTTTAAAACTGAGTAAGTATTTCCAAACTGCTCTTAAGGAGTTGTAACTCAGCAACTAAACCCCAAGGTCAGGTATGGGACCTGATTCATGGCTGTCCTGTGGCCCCTTGGTATGGCAATGATATACATGGGCCACAAGATGAGAAGACATGCTCCCTGGAAAATATCCCCAGGAAATTGCAGAGCTATCAGGATGCATTCTGAGGCAAAATGTTAGAAGAAGGGAGAGAAAATGAGTCTGCTGCCATGGGGGCCCAACTCAAAGCAGCTTTAGGGTTCCACTAACCTGATGGAGGCATGAAATGGTTTCCAATCATCACTGAATAGGGGAGGTGTTGTCCACCTCTCCTTTTGTACCTGGGCCAACCCTAACCCTAGCACAGGAAACAGCTGTTTCTGGGAATCAAACTTGCCAGTCTTAAAGGCACACAACTCACGATGGGGACAACAGGTATTAAAACCTGAGCCACAGAGAATTAACAGGAATTTCAGCCTCTTTTACTTTTGTTGATTTGTATTTTAGCAGTATTTTGAAGTAAGTTTCTGTTTGAAGTAAGTTAAAGTACAAATTGCCTTAATTTTCTCTTTCTCTGTGTGCTTCCTTCCTTACCATCAGAGATAGTATTTATTTCTTTTATATAAATGCTTACTTGAGTGTCACACGGAACAATTAAAATCCTTTCCCAAATCACTAATCAACCTTATTTTTGTTTTGTTTTGTGTAATCATCTACATACGAGAACCACAGTAGTCCCCTTCCATTTAACAAAGCTAAATTGTAAATAACAGGTTGGCATTCCAGATAATTTTAAATCTTTAAAAATGGTTTAGTATTAGTCATTACAATATACCCTGCAGATGGCTGTATAATCTGTGTTTCCCTTTTCCATTCCCTGTTGCATAATCTTTTCATTTGTTTATTTTCTTTTTCTTGCTGAATCCTGCTGCAATTCAAGAAGAAATTGGCTCCCTCCCCATATTCCTTTGAATGATTACACCCATACACCATTATTATTTCCTATCTTTTAGCAGACGGTTTCAATGATTGTTACTGTAGTTTAGGCCGAGCTAAATAAGGTAGATAACTCATACAATGTCCATTTTATAGATGTGAAAACTGAAGTATGCAGAAGCTGTGAAATATTTGCCCATAGCCAAAGGTGAGCCAGTGGTATAGCCAGTAATAAAACATAAGAATTCTCTGTGGCTTTAGTAGATATTTAACTATTAGACAAATATTCTCTCAACTACAAAAGATTAACACAGGAAATAATTTTGAGCCATTTGTGCACAGTATATACATTTTTACCTGAACAAAATTCTATCCAATTTTCCAGGTAACACCAATCCAAATGCAATCTTGAGAGGGCAGAACCAGATTTGAGAGTCACAGACTACCAAAGACAATTAACAAAGCTGTAATACATAGATACATTAGTACATACATTAAAAAAAAAACTTTAGATATTTTTCACCTGACACACAATCTTGATGCATTTTTTGCTATCTTCAAGCATGCATGCCATAAGAAATGGAGAGAACATGCTTTTGATTTTGTAAGCATCCTACAAATTCTCTCATCTCGTGATCACTCCTTGAAAAAACCTTCAAATCTGGGACAGCTCACTGCAAACATCTGCTTAATGCTATATCTATGAAATGATATGAGATAACTATCAACTCATTTTCCCTAGGTAGTTTTGGATTTTGAAGAGGGAATTCATCAACTTTTAGCAAATCAGTAAATAATCAAACTTATTTTCTCCCCATGTAAATGCAGAGAAGTCTTCATCATCACAGCCCTAGTGCCCAGTTTGGGAGAAACAGTAAATCATGCATTCTCTGTGGGACAGCACAGTTGTCCCATCAGTTCTCCTCTTCAATAGAAATTAGGGTCTTTTCAGGGTGTGTATATTTAACAGTACACAAATACCCACTTTGGACTAGATTTTAAAAAACATTCAGCACCCAGCAACTCCCATTTTCTTTTTAACAATTCACATTGAAAATCTGACCATGTATGTCTGTTAGCTTGGACATAAGTTTTGGCCACAGTCAGGTGAGCCGGATATGCTAGGTAGGGGAAGGTATTGCTTCCCAAACTGCCAGCCTGGCCACACTCATTCTCCACCCCCTAGAATTCCTACTGGGATGGAGTTTTGCTGGCCCCCCAGTGCCCACCCTCCCCATGATCCAGATCTGGGGAGGTTGGAATCACGTGTCCTCCTTTCTCCCTGTGCTTCAGAGCAAGGGAGGCTGGGACTGCATGCCCTCCTCCCTCCCGCCGTGCTGCGGGGAGTAGAGGGCAGCTGGGACTGCATGCTGCCCCACCTCCCTGAACTGCAGGGGGCAGGGGCAGCTCAGCTCCCATAGGGCAGAGCCTGGACAGAAGGGACAGGACTGGGGGGGGCACGAGGTCCTGTCCCCTCCCTCCCCCCGCAGCCCTACCTTCACCCACAGCTCTGTCAACTGCGTGCAGCTTCGTCAACTGAGTCTCCAGCCAGAGTGCCTCTGGAGTATTTTTGATGTCGATACAGGTTGTTAGCTGGAAGTCTGTTTCCTAGGGTTCTAGACACAGGCACAGTCTAATATATTGCATTATTAGATATCATAGATCTAGCTGCCAAATAGAGACAGCCTAGGGATGAATCAGACACTAAAATGTCTCAGGACAAGGAAGAGGAATATTTTCTGAAATGAGATTTTAGGCTTTTTATCTCTGAAGGAATAATTCTCCGGGGATATAATAGGCCATGTCTACCTCAGTACTCATATCGGCAAAACATCTTACACCCCAGGGGTAGGGAAACACACACACCCTGGAGTGACATAAGTTTTGCCAGCATAAGCATTCTTGTGCACAGCACTGTGTAGGTGGGAGGTGATCTTCTGCCAAAATATCTTCTGCCACTAATAAAGGTGGTTTTATTATGTCAGTAGGAGATCTTGCTCCCATGGCTCATAAGCGTTTTTACAGACAGACAGCTGTATTAGCACAGCTGTGGAGCTGTGAACTTGTAAGCATAGACATGGCCTTAAACTACAAAACTAGAGGCAGCCAAGGCTATCAATGCCTCTGAAGAAGTCTCCTTTCTTCTTAGGCAAGACAGCATTCTTTTCTCTTTTGGTGCTTTTTCAGCTGGATGACTATGCCCTAGACTAGTAAAAGCCACTGCTGTCTCCCCCTTCAAGACAAATACAAAACTTCTTTTTTTGTTTGTTTGTGTAGATGGGTTGGTTTACTGGGATTCCTTTATGACTTTTAGAATTAGAACTGCACAAATATCTGACTTTTCATTTTGCTCTTGGTTCCAGAACATTGAAAAATATTGTATTGGGCTAACCAAAAATAAATTGTTTTCTATTTCTTTGGAAAAAATGAGAAGATGAAAAACATTTAGTTCAGGTAGAACTAGATGTTTTGTTTATACTCATAGGGTTCATCTAGACTGGCATGATTTTGCACAAATACTTTTAATGGAAAAGTTTTTCCGTTAAAAGTATTTGCGCAAGAGAGCATCTATACTGTCATGTGCCTTTGCGCAAAAGCATCCGTGTCAGTGTAGACGCTCTCCTGCGCAAAAAAGCTCCAATGGCCATTTTAGCCATCGGGCTTTCTTGCACAAGAAATTAACGTGGCTGTCTACACTGGCCCTTTTGTGCAAGAATACTTATCCCTGAGCTTATCCCTGAGCGGGAGCATCTGAGTATTTGCGCAAGAACCACTGATTTTGTACAGTACAAAGTCAGTGTTCTTGCGCAAATACTTGCGGCCATTGTAGACAGGCGGCAAGATTTTGCGCAAAAGCAGATGCTTTTGCACAAAATCATGCCAGTCTAGACGCATCCATAGACTTTAAGATAAAAAGAAACCATCATAATCATCTTGGCTCACCTCCAGCGCATTGTAAGCCACACAATCTCACGCACCCAATCTTGTAATAGACCCCTGACCTCTGGCCGAGTTACTGAAACCCTCAAATCATTATTTAAAGACTTCAAGTTACAGACAATACACAATTTACACTAGTTTAATCCTGCAAGTGACCCATGCCCAATGCTGCAGAGGAAGGTGAAACTCTCTCAAGAGACCTAGGCGGAAATTTCTTCCAAACCCCAGGCAATCAGTTAGACATGATCATGTGAGTAAGATCCACCAGCTAGACACTTGGGGTACGTCTACACTACATGCCTCTGTCGGCAGAGGCATGTAGATTTGTTTATTCAGCAAAGGTAAATGAAGCCGCGATTTAAATGATCGCGGCTTCATTTACATTTACATGGCTGCCGCGCTGAGCCGACAAACAGCTGATCAGCTGTTTGTCGGCTCGCCGCTAGTCTGGACGTTCCCCCTGTTGACATAAAAGCCCTTTGTCGGCAGCCCCGGTAAACCTCATTCCACGAGGAATAACGGGGCTGCCGACAAAGGGCTTTGATGTCAACAGGGGGAACGTCCAGACTAGCGGCGAGCCGACAAACAGCTGATCAGCTGTTTGTCGGCTCAGCGCGGCAGCCATGTAAATGTAAATGAAGCCGCGATCATTTAAATCGCGGATTCATTTACCTTTGCCTACAACCCTAATCTACATGCCTCTGCCGACAGAGGCATGTAGTCTAGACACAGCCTTGGAAAGTAACTCAAGAGTTCTGCCTACCTACTTTCCCATCAACAGCCATTGGAAATACTTGCCCCTAGCTCTTGCATGCCATTGTAGATGGTCTTATAATAGCATTTTATATCCATAAACTTACCAGACTCAGTTATAAAACCAAGTAGATTTTTTTTGCCCCACCTCTCCCCTTGAAAGGCTGTCCAGAACTTTACTCCTGTGATGGTTAAAAACCTTTGTCTAATTTTAAGCCTAAGATTGTTAATAGCCAGTTTATATCCATTTGCTCTTGTGTTCACATTAGTACTTCACTTAAATAACTAACTCTTCTCCCTCCCTGGTATATATCATTTTAAATTAAATGTTATTTTACATTTCAGGCTTTTAGCTTTTTAAATAAAAATCGAGAAGAATTTAAAACAGCTCATTTTAATTTCAACAATGTCAGAATGAAACATTTTAGTGTTTTTAAAACACACAAACAATTCAAAACAAAACTGACATGTATTCACAAAATATTTTGCTATTGCTGTATCTGTGATGATAGTTCAGCTTTTGTGGTGGATGAGGAGTTAATCAAAGAGAAGTGTGTTTTCCTTTTGAATATCAAGGAAGTAAATGCTTAAAAATAGACAGATTTTTAGTGTACTGTGCTTTCATTTACATTCTTTTAATGAAAGTTTTTCTCCACTTGACTATCTACTGGTGTGTCCTAGGAAGTTGAGGACATTTGGGTACAATTTGCAATATTTTTATTTTAAATTTCTGAATATAAAGGCTTTAGAATTTGCAATCTTTTACAGAGGTATTAACCTAGCTCAGGTAAGAAAAGAATGCTAAAACTCCAGACTGGAGATAAGCTCTCTCTTTCTCCTTTATTATGTTGAATGGCATTTGTCTGCTCATTTAGAAGAGTTTTGATCTGTCCTTGATTTTACATGACCTTTCATAAGTAGAGAATAATGTTTGAGAGCTAATAAGGTAGCAGGAATCTAAGATGTAGGCTGGGTAGAATTTCAGAAACGGGATGATTTTCCTACTCACATTCAGAATGAAGGAACTGAGCCCCAGGGAGCAGTAAGACAAAAAGGGAGCTGGGAGAGTCAGGAGATGATGCTATGAGGCAGAGGCATTCTGGAAACTTACATTTTACTTGAAATTACCATTAGTTCTGGCTGGAAAGAGGAGTCTGAAAAGGAAAAAAGACTGTAGAAACAGGAAGCCAATTTACCCCCCTTATTCTTTGGTGAAGCACAGGAGACAGCAGCTTGTTTGTAATCTGCCTTTCTTTGATCAAGATAATGGTCCATAATTTCTGTGACTTAGTGGATAGAGTGCTGAAAAACCAGTTGCTTTTCATTTCAACCTACCTGGACATAATCTTAATGACCTTACTGCATGCATCTTACTTCAAAAAGACTTTAACACCAGATTGCAGAGGGAAACTTCAGAACTTTCTTTCGTGCTTAAATTTGACACTTTACAAATGGGCCTTAAGAAAGATGCTAATTACCTTAACCATTACAAAGATAGCTTCCCCACTTATCACCCCTGATTAGCCATTCATTGACTCATAAATAGCTATTCCCTCCCTCCTTCTCCCTCACCCCACCTTCTGTACTAAATCTGATTTGTCAGTTTAATAATGTGTTCACTTTTTTCATTGTATTTCTTTGGTATATATGGTGATGCCAATTCTCTTCCAGAATATAATCTGAGGAAGCGGGTCTGGCCCACGAAAGCTCATCACCTATTAAACCATCTTGTTAGTCTTTAAAGTGCTACATAGTTTTTCCTTTTGTTTTTGGATGGATACTCAGAGCAAGTTTTTGTTCATACCATCTCACTTTCTTCATCTGTAAAATGCTACTGAACTCCTTTGCATAGTGCATGAACAATGGTAATTATTCTATTATTAATTTTAACTTTGTGTTCCCTGGAGCCTCCCCACCCTTGGCTACAGCTAAAACAGAGGCCCCTTCTTCACTTCATCGGACTGCATGAAACGACATGATGGGCATTTCCTGGTCCCCCATTTGGTCTTCAAGATCTTGTCCATCAACTTGGGTTGAAGAACTTATGACAACCAATTCTGAAGCCAAATTATGAGTATTGAAGACTTTCACATTGTTGGCTGTGTCTAAGAAGTTGCATAACAATCTGCAGATGAATGTCTAGGCATCCCAATTGCCACTTTGATTTTTAGAGGTGCAAGTAACCTGTCCCTTTTACTTGTGATTTTTTTTTCCCAACAGGCAGGGATTATCTATATCCAGGGATCTGCAGATGTGGCCTGGGAGACAGACATTGGCATTGGCTTGCTAGCTGACCTTTGGGTAGTCACTCTCTGCCTCCGTGTTTCCCTGTTAGCTTAATGGAAATAATGAGACTGACTTGCTTTGTAAAACACTTTGAGATCCACAGATTGAAAATATACATATATAATATCTAAGCGTTATTGTCTCATCCCAAAGCTCAAAGAGACTGAAAAGCTTTTGTGAGGATCGATGAAACTTAATATGAGAACAGATGGAAGCCCACCTTTGAAAATGACACTTAATGTTGAAATATCATTCAGTATACTGTCGCATTTACAGTTTGCATACCTAAATCACATGTGTTTACCTGAAAAGCACTATATCTTTCCGGAACCCTTCAGTATGGATATTCTAGCTAATATGTATTTTTAAAAGGCACACGTTTAGATGTACTTATCATTCTTTGTTTTTTGCCTCTATTGTCTCCTGAAATCCCTAGTGTAAAATTCTGTATGGATCCCCTCAGAACATTACTGGAGAATTCTAAGAAGAGCTGAGTAAAAGATTTGCCTGAGGCTTCTCAGAAAAATGTTCTAAGAATAAAATCTCTAAGGATTTTAAAGTCTGGAATGATCATTTCTGAAATGCACTTTTATGCCTTTAATTCAGTACCGCTTTACAAGTCAGACATCCCTATTTATTTTCCAAATTAAATACTGTCCTCAAATACTATCTGCATTTTTATTTTAGTATACAAAACTATAGTTACTATAAATATAGAGTGTCTTGCAATGCACTTACGTGAAATCTAAAGAAAAGGTGTAAATTCCACTGTTAATGTGCAGGACATTTATACAAATAAAGAAATCCCTACTATTAAGGGGGTGGTTATGCACAGAGGTGAGAATAAACCCTGTAGTCTAAACTGATATGGAACATTACATTTCAATTATTAATGTGAGGAACTGCTAGAAAGTGATTAATGAGGGGAATAAAAATATGTGAGCTACAACTACACAGTGAATCTCCAAATCACACATTTCAAGTAGAAAGTAATTTTACTCTCTCTATGGAATGCTTGCTGAGAACAATGGGATAGTCTAAGATGTCCCAAAACCTCTAAAAGTAATCCTTAATTACAGCTTAATTATGGAAACTGTTTTAAAATATACACAACAATAAATTATAGCACATTGTTCTTCTGACCTAATCCAAACATCCAAAATCAAAGCGACCTGCCAAAGTGAATCAGCATCTCTTAAAGTGAGCATAGCTATGCTCCATAAAATAAATACCATTTCCCAATTCAAACTAGCTTCCCATGTCTCAGGAACTGTATGAAAAGCACAGATGCTGCTTCTGTATGACCATACATCTCCTTCTAATTTACATTAAAGGAAGAGATGTTTACATTTCTTCATCCACCAAAGTCTTTGTGATACAAGATCTCATTTCATCATGTTATCTGAATTATAGTATTATCTGTCCCCACTGGGGCCTCTTGTGTGGAATAACAATGTCAGCATGAACTCTGCACTGAATTTAGTTTTCTGGTCATGTTATCACAAATTGGTTTGAGTACACAGGCTGCAGAAATAGTGAATGACAAATCAAATAATCCACAAGGGAGAAAATAGCTTTGATACCTTCTTGCTTGTCAACTGGTTATTATAAGATGATGACAAACAGCATTGCACCAGTAACTTTTCTAGGCATCTGAATCTTGCTTTATAGCTGATTAACTTGGATCACATGAAAAAAGTCAGAGCACAGCTATAACAAAGAGCCACCGTAGCAACTAAAGCCAAATTAGAAAAAGAGCACTATCATTATTATCTAGGACAGACCAAACTTGATGGTGAATCTAGGATATTAAAAATACAAATACAGGATATTACCATGAATATACAAAGCATGGTCATGATATTCATTTTGGTTGTATCGATTTACTCAAATATTATATACTAAAAGCCATCTAAAACAGAGAAGGTTGGATCCCAAATGCAGACAACTCTGTGCTTTTCTGGCCTCCTCCTCATCTCTTACTTTTTCATATATTAAGAAGTAAAAATAATCTATACATTAAACATAACTTTTAGAAATTTTGCATACATGTAAATGCATTGTCATCTAAATCTACACAACATTATACATCCATTTTTTCTTAATAATTATTATCAGACAGCATTCATGGAATATGGGCTCCCTCCAGTGGTTAAATTAACATCTACAAATTTGAAGAGCTGTTTCTTTAAAACTCTGTATCCTAATCAACAGCAAGTCAAGTATATGCTCGGAAGGTTGCAAGTTCAAACCCTGTGGACCGACAATTGTTATTTAAAATTCCACACAGCTGGTTTTCATAGTGTGACCTGCATAGCTGATGCCTTTAACGCCTTAGTTACATTTGTCATACAGAAACTTCTTGTGTCTGAATGAAACATTTAAACCACTTGAAATTATTTAAAAAAAAAACAACTATTTGTTTCGAAGGGTAGCCGTGTTAGTCTGTACGGGCTCATCTAGACTACAGGGAAGATTCAAAAGAGGATATGCAAATTCCCGTGGGAAGCGGGACAAAAAGGCAAGTCCCCTCTCCTTTTTCAAAAAGCCACATAAACTTCATTTTTGAGGAAAAGCGGCTTTTCAAAAAAGGGAGCGGTGCCAAAAAAGGTGTCTAGATTACTTTCACTTTCAAAAGCTCTGCTTTGCATATCCTCTTTCAAATCTTCCCTGTAGTCTAGACATAGCCTAATTGAATAAACTTAAAATACAATAAATAGTCTAGCAGCACCTTAGAGACACAGAAAAATATAGATGGTATCATGAGATTTTGGGGGCACAACCCAGTTCTTCAGATAAATAGAGTTATTGTCCTCCGGATCCCTTAACTCCATTCATCTGAAGAAGTGGGTTGTATCCATAAAAGCTCATGATACCACCTAGTATTTGTGTTTGACTTGCAGCTAAAACAAGAAAGAAGCAGGGAATGTATTTTTCTTTAAATCTACATCAAATATTCCCCTTATTCCCAACCCACCTTGCTCTTTTTTGTCTGCCTTAAAAAATATCCAACTCCAAGCAGTGGAATGTCAGGACATACCAAGTATATTTGGCAGCACAGGCAGGTGTGCACTTGACAAATGTAGTAGTTTTATCTGACAGAAGAAAGGCAGGCTTTTATCTTTGTTTGGTTTGGTTTTGGCCAGTGTGACATTTTCTATTACACTTCTGTGACTGTTTCTGTTACACTAACAAGAAGTTATTGTTCCTTAACACTCAGATATGGAAGGTGACTCTTGGGTATGACCTCATGCTCTCTCAAATGATTGTGCTGATAGAAAAAAATATACAACGTGAAATATGGGAGGACTCGTAAAGGCAGCCTGACCAATATTCCAGAACCCCTGAAGTGATGTGAATGGCTTTGGAGTGTCATCAATCTGCTAACAGCCATTTAAAGCAGTTTGATTTTCAGGCACATAAGCAGCTGTGTTAATCTACTTATATATACTGCTAGTGTCCTGAATAGTCTGTAGAAATTCAGTCTGTCCTCTTGCATTTTACTGGACTACACACAGTAGAGGTTGTAATGTCTCTCCAAGAGCACAACCCAGTTCTCATTAAAATTAGGGCTACAACTCCTCAAGATTTTCAATGGTAGTTGGATTGGGCCCAAAGGAAGGAGCAAGGCATTACAGCTAGTGCACATTAGAGCAACCTAGAAATTGCTCAAACTTGTGCTGGGGGCTTTACTTGCCTACAGCCACCACAGTGGGAGGCATAAAGGTGATGTAAAACCATCTTTGCCTCCCACAATCCTGTAGCTGAGCCAAGGATTTCAGCCATGATGCGGTATGACCCACATTTCAGAATCTTAGAGCGGTATTTATGTGGCATTCCAAACTGCTTGCAGACTGCTTTAGGGATGGTTGGTGTAAGCTCTACCACTACAGGTCAGGAAGTTCAATTCAGAAGGATAATCAGAATGTTAGATACTTATTCAGCCTTCTGTAAATTAGGCTAGAAATCTTATAAGGACAGGCCTGCAATTACTTCTTATGGCAGGAATTACTTTAAAAAATAATAGAATCATAGAATACTAGGACTGGAAGGAATTTCGAGAGGTCATCGAGTCCAGTCCCCTGCCCTCATGGCAGAACCAGATACTCTCTAGACCATCCCTGATAGACATTTATCTAACTTACTCTTAAATATCTCCAGAGATGGGGATTCCACAACCTCCCTGGGCAATTTATTCCAGTGTTTGACTACCTGGACAGTTAGGAACTTTTTCCTAATGTCCAACCTAACCCTCCCTTGCTGCACTTTAAGCCCATTGTTTCTTGTTCTATCCTCAGAGGCCAAGATAAACAAGTTTTCTCCCTCCTCCTTATGACACCCTTTTAGATACTTGAAAACTGCTATCATGTCCCCCCTCAATCTCTTTTCTAAACTAAACAAACCCAATTCTTTCAGCCTTTCTTCATAGGTCATGTTCTCTAGACCTTTAATCATTCTTGTTGCTCTTCTCTGGACCCTCTCCAATTTCTCCACATCTTTCTTGAAATGCGGTGCCCAGAACTGGACACAATACTCCAACTGAGGCCTAACCAGCACAGAGTAGAACAGAAGAATGACTTCTCGTGTCTTGTTCACAACACACCTGTTAATGCATCCCAGAATGCTTTTTTTGCAACAGCATCACACTGCTGACTCATATTCAGCATGTTGTCCACTATAACTCCTAGATCCCTTTCTGCCATACTCCTTCCTTGACAGTCGCTTCCCATTCTGTATGTGTGAAACTGTTCCTTCCTAAGTGGAGCACTTTGCATTTGTCTTTATTAAACTTTATCCTGTTTACCTCAGACCGTTTCTCCAATTTGTCCAGATCATTTTGAATTATAATCCTATCCTCCAGAGCAGACTCAACTCCTCCCAGCTTCGTATCATCTGCAAACTTAATAAGCGTGCTTTCTATGCCAATATCTAAATCGTCAATGAAGATATTGAACAGAGCTGGGCTCAAAACAGACCCTTGCAGAACCCCATTTGTTATGCCTTTCCAGCAGGATTGCGAACCATTAGTAAATACTCTCTGAGTACGGTTATCCAGCCAGTAATGCACCAACCTTATAGTAGCCCCATCTAAGTTGTATTTGCCTAGTTTATTGATAAGAATATCATGCGAGACCGTATCAAATGCCTTACTAAAGTCTAGGCATACCACATTCACCACTTCTCCTTTATCCACAAGACTCATTATCCTATCAAAGAAAGATATCATATTGGTTTGACATGATTTGTTCTTTACAAATCCATGCTGGCTATTCCCTATCACCTTGCAACCTTCCAAGTGTTTACAGACGATTTCCTTAATTATTTGCTCCATTATCTTCCCTGGCACAGAAATTAAACTAACTGGTCTGTAATTTCCTGGGTTGTTTTTATTTCCCTTTTTATAGATGGGCACTATATTTGCCCTTTTCCAGTCTTCTGGAATCTCTCCTGTCTCCCATGATTTTCCAAAGCTAGTTTGAACTAATTTTGTGCCTTTGCCTTTCTAATCTTGCCCCTGCTTTCCTGTGTTGTTTGCCTATATTCATCCTTTGTAATTTGTCCTACTTTCCATTTTTTATAGGACTCCTTTTTTATTTTTAGATCATGCAAGATCTCTTGGTTAAGCCAAGTTGGTCTTTTGCCATATTTTCTATCTTTCCAACACAGCAGAATAGCTTGCTTTTGGGCCCTTAATAATGTCCCTTTGAAAAACTGCCAACTCTCCTCAGCTGTTTTTCCCCTCAGTCTTGATTCCCATGGGACTTACCTGTCAACTCTCTGAGCTTACCAAAATCTGCCTTCCTGAGATCCACTGTCTCTATTTTGCTGTTCTCCTTTCTACCCTTCCTTAGAATTGTGAACTCTATGATTTCATGATCACTTTCACCCAAGCTGCCTTCCACTTTCAAATTCTCAGCCAGTTCCTCCCTATTTGTTAGGATCAAATCTAGAACAGCTTCCCCCCGGTAGCTTTTTCAACCTTCTGAAATAAAAAGCTGTCTCCAGTGCAGTCCAAGAACTTATTGGATAGTCTGTGCCCTACTGTGTTATTTTCCCAACATATATCTGAATAGTTGAAGTCCCCCATCACCTCTAAATCTTGGGCTTTGGATGATAGTTAGTTGTTTAAAAAAATCACTTGAGTTGTTTCAGACCTTCTGCTTCAATTGCCATTGGAAGTGATGACGTGTATGATGATGAAAGAGTTTTAAAAAAACTAAATTACCTTCCTTCCCACTTTCAGCTTCATATGTAGTCCTGTACAATTAATTTGTTGCATTATACAGGGATTTCACTTCCTCTGAAGCAAGGTATTGAGGCTCTGCTTTTCTGGATTTATAAAAATTAACAAAGTTTTTACCCGTGAATCCTTAAATTCTGAATTTCCAGCCTCAAGAAAAGCTTTGAAATAGAGACCAATCACATAAGCCTTTGTGCACACTCATAGAATTTCATGTTCAGAGGTCCCTTGAGTGATAAGGCCAGTCCTGGAAAGCAGCACGTACTAATGAACTAAATTCAGGGAGACTCCTTACTGCCAAAGCTACTCATGTATTTGAAAATTAAGACTAAAGTTTGAAATTAAGACTAAAGTTTCAAAGAGATCTTCTGCAAAATCTTTTTGCACAAAAGCGCATCCACACATTAAAAGTGCATTGCAAAAGCAATGTGCTTTTGCACAAGAGAGCGTCCACACTGCAGGGACACTCTTGCACAAGAACATTCTGATTGCCATTCACAGAATGGCCATCAGAGCACCTGTGCTTTTTCTGATAGGCTCTTTTTGTGCAAGAAACCCCTGTTGAGGTTTTTTGTGCAAGAACTCTAGTGTCTCGTAGAAGGAGGAATACCTACATCACAAAAAGCCCTCTGTTCTGTCTATTGACTGTAGATTTCTTGTGCAAAAGCACACTTGAGGTGTGGATGCAAAAACCATGTAGTGTAGACATAGCCATTTTGTCAGAAGCCTTCACTGTCAATCAAAGTAAGCACATTGTCTAGTCAATGTCACAACACTGAGAAATGCACATGTTAAATTGATTAACAATTTATGCTCTTACAAAATTGATGTAACATGGCATGGCTAAGTGCAATGTGTACCACACAGAGTAACAATGCCCCTCCCTTCTTGGATCACCTGAGGGAGATCTGTTATGCTGTAAATTACCATTTTTTTGTGTCATGCAGCAGGAGTTTGCCCTATTAAGATAATATTACTCTGATAGATAAGAACTGGGAGAAGATATTCGGTTTTTACCTATGTTGCATAGGACAGGTTTATTTGTGTATTTGTTTTTTAGAAAATATTACTAACATTACAACAAACTTTCTGGTCTGTGTTCAGCAAGCTGCTGCACTGACTGTACTTCAGTTCTCTGTATACAGTGGTAGCCCATTTTAATGAAACACAGTCACATAAAATAACCTTAAGTACAGCTTTAAGGGTGATAAAATATGGGGGTGGAAATGGCAGGCAAATAGATTAAACACAAAGATATTAACTTAATGGAAATCAAATAGGAAACACCAAGAGTGAGCAACTGATTAGCTACTGCTTTAGGGAAAATGTATCGTATCCCAAAACTTAACATGGAGTACTCTTAACAAGAATGGCTTAAATTGACTTTAAGTACATGTCACCAAAGCTGATGATACATGTCAGACTTCTGTTTATCAACAATATGTATTCTGTTTTGATTGCACAAACTATGTTTATGTTCTCAATCTGGAAAGGAAATCAACTGTGTAGACCATCATCTTGTCATTGGACTGAGATTGAACATCCCTGACTTGTTCATATTGCAATTTTTTTTAAGGAAACAAGAATATCATTAACAAAAAGTCAAAGCACTAGAGGAATTATGGCTGGTGATTCATAATTAGGAGTCACTCTTTTGCTACAAGGCAAGAAACCTTACTATGATTATTAAGATTTTGTTAGTATTCCCATGATAAATCTTTTTATTTCATCCAGTAATTGAAAGCTTTGTCATAAAACATGCCTGATGCTAAAACTCACAATATTCATTAATGGACCAATGTCAATATTTCCCTTTAATTGGAGGTTTTTTTAAAAAAAAATAATAAAAGCTTAGCATTTTGTTCAGTTGCAGATATCTTGTTTGGTACTCTGTATTAAAAACAGGGGATTTTAACATCAGTTTTGCCTTTTGCATTTCACTAGAAAAAACATTGAACCATAATAGAGAAAGTTTCAAAATGAAATGGTTGTGATGTTAATGCTCCAGACGGGGTGATTATACAGGAGCAATAAGCACTTCTTCTATCTTTTCTTTATTATGTAATATAGAGGAACAGTCCATTAATATGATAATATGTAAAGTCCAAGAGATTCAATAAAACTTTGAGTATTTTCATTTTAATGGTTTATAATCATTAAACATTGCTTATGGTACAGCTCTGTAAAACCATTAACAGCACAACTATTTTTGTGAAACCATCCAAACGGCACAATTTCAGGTGGTCAGGATTGGCAGATTTTGCTGTAATTTCTAGACTTCATCATCATGGAATTTCATCAGCAATTGACCAGCCAAGGCTTAATACATGATTTTGTCCCCAAATGTAACACACACAGGATCAAATACATTCCCGGTATAAACATACTGACTTGCTTTGTCGGACCAAGTGAAATTGCGAGTTGTTGAGCCCCCTTAATTCCCAAGGAAGTCATCAGAGTCAAGGACACAGGACTTCCCAGCACCAGGCCTTTTTGATGGCACACGGAAGCAAGATAACTTGAAAGAGGAACAAAGCCCTTTGGTAGAAGCTTGGAGTACAAAGAAACAGGACAACGATCATCAACATTAGGCAGTGCAACACCACAAACGTCAATAAAATGGAGATGGCACAAGGGAATATAGCAACTTGTCTAATGTGTTTGTTATCTCATTGCTATTTAGCATGTAAAGTCTCATGGTCTACAAATTTACTGTAAACAAAGTACTCATACTCACTAAATGAAACTCATTTCTCTAAGGTGTGGTTCTGCTGACTAAATGACATGATTTTATGGAGACAAGCATCATTAGAGATATTTATGGAACTGAACTGGAATTAGATTGTGAGAGTATAAGTGACTCAATGAATTAAATTCCTGCTCTTATCCTTAATTTGAAATCATTTAACATCAAAATTGCAGAGAACTAATCCTTCCTAATAGATGTCAGAGGTTAAAGAGGCACAATTTGGTAGCCTACATTGTACTCAATGATATCGTAACTACATCATGAACCTTCCCTCTTATTTAAATGTAAATCACAAATTGTTTATATTTCTTCATAAAAAAAGACCAAAAAACCAAAAAAACAGAAAACCCATAAACCTGCCACAAAGGACATTTGTATTCCATGAAGTGCTCTTTTCAAGTCATGATAAAACCTCACATGTTTGGCTTTCTGCACAGAGATTAGAACTCTTACTTCACGGGGATTAGTAATTCTGAGTTTTTGCTTTGATCATAATGTTAATTCATTGTAGACGCATACCTCATAATGATCCATCTGTTAAGATTTTCTCTTCAGTAGTTGTTAAAATTAGGAGAGGATTTGTTGGTAGGTTATTTTTATTCACAGACACATTAATGCAAGACCTAAAGTAATCAGTTTGCATTATGTAGCCTTTCATGCAGTTTGCACAGATTTACAGCTTGGATGCTTTATCTAGTCTCATGCTTGTGAGACAGCTGTTAGGCATTTAGCTAATATAATTCTAATCCACAAGGGACTTCTGGTTTGTCCATTCAAAGTTAGATGCCTCCGCCACAGTTTACCGTAAGAAATAAATTGAGATACTTTTTTTTTAGATTTGGGTTCCAGAATTTCCTTGCAGAGGTTCATTAGAACTGTCTGACTAATCAGGGTTAATAGCTATTGGCTACAGTTTGGTTCTATTTTTAATTTTCTCTTGGTCATGTTTAACATGCCTTATATCTTTGAAACAGCAAGGTAAAAATATCTGTTTCTGTTGAAAGGTCATGCTGACTTCAAGGGTTAGTAAGCAAAGTTTTTTTTTTAATTTAGTCTACATAAAACTTCAACACACTTTCTGTGCATCACTTGTCTCCTTGGCCACTTAAACGTTTACTCTTATCTCTTTTACAATCCTTTAAAGAAACAGAAAAAAAATGAGATTAAACCTTTTCTCATTTGATTGTGTCCCTGCCAAGAGATCATATCTGCAAAGACCATTCAGCTTCCTCATTAAAATTCAGTCCCTAGATGACTAAACTTAATTGGCAAGAAGTCAAGGAACATAATTGTTTAAATTATGGAACATTTCTAAAAACCAGTGGATTATGATGAAAGTCATCTATTTATATTGTGCCATTTCATGACGATTAGTACTTTCAACAGAAATAGATATTTTATATTGCTGTTAAGGAGGTAGCAAAGAGAAAGCTTGACAAAATGAAACAGTTTAATCTACTGAACACAAACTATCTTCAAAGAAAATCAATTTTTTTTCCACATAGAAAATGTTACATTCGGATTTAGCTTTTTAATGCATTTTTTTCACAATTCAATTTATATTTATAAGTGGCATGATAGCTTGAAATACTAATACACAAGCTTCCATTAGTCTCTCCTTTTGACAAGAGCCCAGACAAAATTTGGAGAAATATTATACATGAAAGGGATTTTGCATCTTTGGTCCTCAACAAAAAGTGAATCTGGTAATTGAGGTATAAATAGCAGAAGATGAAGACTGCAGATCGGATTTTGCATCCTTTGAAATAAATGAGAAAATTCTCATTGTCCTGGATACTGCAGGAAGACAGACAAGACACCAAGAATGTGGTTTGACTAGGCCTCACCACCACGTAACACATCTGGGAACTATCTGATAATAACTCATCCAATGCAGGTCAACATTCCTCTGCAATTGTTCGCACCTGGTGGAGGACAGCCACTACTCCCCAACCCTGTTAATCTAGTCCCAATAATAGTGTAACAGGCTGACTTTTTCTCTGTGGGCTGGAGATACTGGCACAAAGTCAACTTGCTTAGAGAATGAGCTTGGCCTGAGGAAAATCAGGCCAATTCTCCACAAAGAGCAGAAAGGTGGTTGCAGTAATGGAATGAGAACCTGGCTTAAGGAGTGATAAAGTTTGGCTGGGTAGCAACACAGGCAGAAAATTCACAGGGATTGGGAAAACCCCTTTCAAGGCATGGATGCCTGAGAGAAAACCAGAAAATAAAAGCAAGGAAGAAAATAGGAAAAGCTCTTCAGGCAGGAAGGCCAGAGAAGAGATAGACACCTATAGGAGGGTGGGCAGAAAACTGAGGCACAGATCTAGCTGTTCAGTGCAGGGCTTGGAGCAGGAACATAGAGTTCAGGGTGGGATAGCATTTGTTTTCTGACCCCAAAGCAGGGTGTGTGCAAGCCTACTACAAAGGTTATGAGCCCAGGAATGGATCTGGAGACTGAGCTGAAGACAGGCTAAATAAGAAACCTAGAGATGCGGCCCGGGGTCGGGGGGGGGGGGGGGGGGGGGGGTTATTTGTGTCTATAGTGAGGACAGAATGAAATTTTCAGTTTGGACAACTGTAATCCCAGAAGGGGCAGACTTCAGAGGATGTCTGGGCCAGAGGGCTGCATCATTGGAAGAAGAGCACTGAAACGAATGTTGGCAGGTGCTAGCCCAACAAGAGAGTTTCTATGCCATGTGTAGCCTCCTGGGGGTGCATGGAAGTGAATGAACTTGCTTACATACCGCATCCCTTCTGTGATGATTAAGAAGCAGAGGAAGAAAAGCTAGTCTCCTTGCTGTACCACAATTAGAAGACCCTATTTCTCAGATTTTTAAGAGTTGCCTTTTCTTAGTCTACTTCTGAGTCCTGTATACCTTGCCTTCTATTGATCAGTTGCTTACACTGGGCATCTGCCAAGTTGTGGCAAAATGGTTTTATAGCCTGACCTACCCACCAGGTCCCTGGGATGCTAGGAGGAAAGTTAAAAACCCCTCTTTGTTCAGGTCAATCTGGCAGTAAGGATAAAATCCTCTCTCAACATCAAAAAGGCATCTGTCATCAAGGGCAACTGGTGGCTGCAAGGAGATGGGGGGTACAGGGAGGACCATTCAGAGTGGCAGGGAGCAGGCACGTGGGGGAACCACATTTAGCAATTAAAATGTTGGTAAGGGATGGGGGGAAGCACACCTTCCAAATGCAACCATGAATCACTATGACTGCCATGATGCCCATAGCAAGGCCAAAAAGCCATTCCTACTCTAATCCCAAGGGCAAGGAAGGAGGGAGTTTTTCTTCCCATAACAGATTTTGTCCTCAAACTAGAGGAAAGGGCTTACAAGCCCTCTCCCCTTGGTGTGCAGTGTCCAGTCGACTTATTCTATATCTCTTCTGTCCAACCAATCAGCCACAGATCCCTCCTCCTAATACCCCCGAGGAAAGGAAAGTTGTAAGTGCAATCTTTCAAGGACCTAAGGGGTTTTTTTTCCCTGCTGTCCCTAACCAAAACGTCCTCACCTCTACGGGTCCATGCATTTGAGAATAGGAAAGGGCACTGAGCTCAGCAAGAGCAGAACTGAACCCAACAGAACCCAGAGACAAATGAGTAAAGGTAACAGATTAAAATGTCTTTTTTATGTGTCTGCTTCAGAGAGTTATGGCTACATGGCCAAAAACCCAAAACACCACAAACCTGCAGCAGGGGTCATCACAGCATAAGTCTACTGGTTCATAGGGCTTAGGCTATGAGGCTAAAAGTAGTCATATCAACATTTGGGCTCAGGCTCTGAAACACATCCCTTTTAGCACCATAATGCAAGACCAAGTGCGTATACTAGGGCTCTGAGATGCTGCCAAAGATGTGGGGTGGGGGAATGTCTCCTTCCTCTTCCTATGCAGAGACACAATGTTTGACCTATAGCCTACTCACCTAAAATCAGAGGTAATATCTCCTCCGTGCCCTTTGCTTATTTCTAATATTAATAGCAGCTATCCACACATCTTAAGCCTTCACTGTCCTGAGAAGCAGCCTTCTAGACCATCATCCCATGCATGTTTGTAATGTGTTTCCTGGCAAGTTAACCAACACATGTTCATTCTATCCTGCAAGTATTTGTTAAACCATATGGTATTCAAAGAATGCAACTCAGTGGAGCTCTCTGTTCATCCATCTGTCCAGAAATCCTTTTATGGCTTGTATATGTTACAGTTTCATCTCTAAACACCACGATAATTCAATTAAATACAAAGTAACCCTGTTAAAGTAATGTTGAAGTAATGTTGAGGGTCGGGGCAAACTCTCAAAAGGAAGAAAACGGAAGAAAAAGTAAATAAGGGTTACCATGACATCCTTAATTCATTCCATTGTGAATAGGTATGTCAGTTTCACTAGTATGTAACATCATTCACTGTTCTGAGATAAGCTGAATAAGTTGGAAATGGTGTAACTATGCTGTATTTACCCAGGCACAAAAATGTGAGGAAAGGACATCATAACAACCCTTAAGCAAAGCCTGTGTAGGACTGCTGGATCCTTGGGTTTATGTCCCAATTTCTTATTTTTTTTAAATAAAATTTCATTAAGTTGTAACAAGGATATCAATGCAACATCTTGACAGTTCTTAATAAATATAACTGGACAGTAGTTCCGCGGCAAGTTTCAATATCTTTTATTTTTAATACCGTAGCCTTCAAAATGACTACACAGAAAATTCACATTGACTATCACTATTATCATCAATGAAGTAAGCTGGCTTTAGTTTGGAGTTTGAATTTAATGTAAATAGCTTTGATACCCAGAATGCTTTGTAGAATAAATACATTTATGCAACAATTTAAAAAAAAAACCTCTTTTCATCCATATCGTAACAGTATATTGAAGATCAATTTGCATTTGTCCAAATCTGAGAAGCTCAGATACTGATCTTCCCCTCCCCCCTCCCGCCTTCCCCCTCGGAATTTATAGTAGAAACAGACTTTTAACTGTAGTGGTACTGGTTTAATGTTGTAATAAGTTATAACTCCAAAAGTGCATATGTGGTACTTATAATACATTCTTTAATAGAGAAGTTACTGAACTTCAATTTCAGCATATGTCCCTCAGATTGTAACTTCCTGAAATTTTACACTTCTTTTCTTAGAGCAGAATTAAAAACAGAACATTTGGAGAAATTCCTCTTCATAATGGATATTTAAGACATGCATTTTGTGTGCATGATAAACTGCATACAGATAACAAAAAGAGATTGCAGATCTCTACTGAACATCTTATTAACTGCTTCCAATTTTCTAAATAGATGTCAGAATGCTTGTTTGATTTAAAGTCCCATTTTGTATTTTGTCTTTGCATATCTTAAGTTGTCAAATAATTTAACTGAAAATGTGTCCTTTTTCACCATTCTCTTTCAAAATTATTTGCACATACACTTTAGCACAAATCTGTTGAAACTTGCCAGTTATGCAAGAGGTGTAAGCACAATTGCAACAAATTAACCAAAAATCTCATGGTCAAAAAATAAATACAGTAAAACTCCATTAGTCCGGCATCCAATGCTCCGGGACTCCTGATGGTCCGGCACCATCAGGAACCCGGAAGTGCTGGGGCAGCCGGACAGGCTTCCCCCATTCAGCTGCTGCTGAAACTGACCAGCAGCTGAATCGGGGAAGCCGGGAGCAGAGCAGCTGGGGTGCTGCCGGGTTGGTCCGGTAGCGCTGCCCCTCGGGGCTCCGGGACCAACCCAGCAGCACCCCAGCTCCTCTTGGGGACGCCTGGGGCAGAGCACCTGGAGTGCTGCCGGGTTGGTCCCGCAGCACCAAAGGACGGCGCTGCGGGACCAACCCAGCAGGACCCCAGCTACTCTGCCCCAGGGGCCCCGATTCAGCCGCTGCTGAAACAGATCAATGGCTGATTCCAGGAAGCCCCAGGCAGAGCTGCTCTGCCCGGGGCTTCCTGGAATCAGCCGCTGATCTGTTTCAGCAGTGGCTGACTTGGGGACCCCTGGGGCAGAGCAGCTGGGGTCCTGCCGGGTTGGTCCCGTAGCGCCGAGGTGTGGCCCTACAAGACCAACCCGGCAGCACCCCAGCTGCTTTGCCCCAGGCGTCGGGATTCAGCCGCTGCTGAAACTGAACAGCAGTGTCAGTTTCACCAGCAGGCTAAATCCGGATGCCTGGGGCAGAGCAGCTGGGGCGCTGCCGGGTTGGTCTTGTAGGGCCACACCTCGGCGCTGCGGGACCAACCCGGCAGGACCCCAGCTGCTCTGCCCCAGGGGTCCCCAAGTCAGCCACTGCTGAAACAGATCAGCGGCTGATTCCAGGAAGCCCCGGGCAGAGCAGCTCTGCCCGGGGCTTCCTGGAATCAGCCACTGATCTGTTTCAGCAGCGGCTGAATCGGGGCCCCAGGGGCAGAGTAGCTGGGGTCCTGCTGGGTTGGTCCTGCAGCGCTGTCCTTTGGTGCTGCGGGACCAACCCGGCAGCACTCCAGCTGCTCTGCCCCAGGCGTCCCCAAGAGCAGCTGGGGCGCTGCCGGGTTGGTCCCACAGCCCCGAGGGGCAGCACTACGGGACCAACCGGGCAGTACCCCAGCTGCTCTGTCCCAGATGTCCCCAAGAGCAGCTGGAGTGCTGCTGGGTTGGTGCCGTAGCGCCGCCCCTCGGCGCTGCGGGACCAACCCGGCAGCACCCCAGCTGCTCTATTGCAGGCATCCCCGATTCAGCTGCTGCTGAAACTGACCAGCAGCGGCTGAATCAGGGACTCCTGGGGCAGAGCCTGACTATCGTAAGGGGGGGCTATGAGGGGTCTGGGGTGGCATCCCCTCCCACCCCACTCCAGACCCCTCATAGCCTCCCCTTCTGATAGTCCGGCATATCTGATAATCCGGCATCCCCTGGGTCCTAACGGTGCCGGATTATCGGAAGTTTACTGTAAAATCCCACTTAAGTGTGTCAGATTAATTTTGGGGGGAATAGGACTTTATTTTGAAGTAGGTCCTTATTTTGAAGGATTCTGCTTCAAGACTCCAGCACCACCAATAAACTATTAACCTTTAATTTTCAAATGCTATATGCTCTAATAGCTAGAAAGTCAATCTGAATGGTATAACTAAAATCCTGTGCACCATCTGAAATGGTTTTCATTGTACTCTTTTCCAAACCAGCATAGCATTCTGAAGAAGAGGAGTTGGATTTGTTGGCCTTATATGAAGTCTTAGCATATACCATATGCTCTGTCCCAAGATCATGCATGGTCATTTAAAACAGCGTATGGGGTCAGAGCTTGAGTACTGGCAGCATCAAAAGAATAAGTCTCATGTGATTGTTTTGGGAGGTCCTTCCAAATATTGCCTTGTGAATCCAAATGATTGCTTCACTTTATCTACTTAATGGATGATGAAAGACTAGCCTCTCTGAAATCTATGATAAAACTTAGAAGACTTAAAGTAAAATTCTCAAAATTACCTATAGTATTTAAAAGACTACAAAGCAGATTTCTTTTTTCAAAGGTGTTTAGGTATCTGCAGATGGGTACCTACTAAGATTGTCTCAAAATCACAAAAAGTTAAACACCTAACTCCCATTGGCTTTCAATGGGAGTTAGATGCCTAACTTTCGTATGTGCCTTTTGGAAATTTCAAAAGCATTATTCGCATCTGAGGGTGCCTAAATATTTTTGAAAATCTGGCCCCTCATGCCTAAGACCCATTTTCAAAAAGAGACTTATCTCTTGAAAACTGTTACTTTGTTGGGAGGCTACATCAGGGATGAGGAGCCAACCCTTGCTACTTCCCACAGCTCCCATTGGCCTGAAACAGCAAACTGAGGCCACTGGTTACTTCATGTGGCTGTGCCCACAGAGGCTCAGTTAAACCATCTAGTGGCCTGAAAGCAGCTAATCCTGATAAACTTCATGCAACTTGTGGCTTGGAGGTTTCCTCCTCTGGGATACAGCTATACATTCTATTATAGCAAGGAAAGACATGATTTTTTTTTTAAAGGACGAACACAAATTAGGATTATATAACGTGAAAAGGAGAAAGAGGTATTTCTAAGATTTCCAGATAGCACTTTTGTAGATAACTGTGTACTTCACAGTTATACATGCACAGAAAATAAAACAATGAATATTATTTTGATGTGTCACTTTTAGTAGAAATAGTGATATATGATGACATATCTGTCCTCGTAGTTGAAGGAGAGAGCAAAACCTTTCTGGGAAAAAAATTCTCCGTATGCAAGACCTTTGGCATTACATTATCAATCAAACATTTTAGCCCAAACTAAAAGAAGTGTATGGTCTATAGCTAGCATACAATATATGACAGCTTATTAAATCCATATTTTTGTCAACTAAGTGTTGATAACCAATTGAAATTTATTTGCAGTGTTGTTATAGCTGTGTTGGTGGCAGGATATAAGAGAGAAAAATAGGTGAGGTAATTATCTTTTTAGTGGACCAACTTCTGTTGATGGATAGTATGAGGTTTTGACTTACCCTGAGCAAAAGCTCAGGGTAAGTCAAATAAATAATATTTATCAAAAATAAAAAAATATTACCACACTTACTTGTCTGTCTCAACAGAAAATCTGTTACGCAGCAAGATCTGTTAAAAGATAATGTTCATTGTTGTTAATATAAGCACTAGTCAGTTGTTCTTAGAAGTCATCTTGATGTGCCTACAAATGTGCAAGGAACTCCACAGAAAACAAGTCCAGTGCAAAAAGTTCACCATCAAAAGCCCCAATTCCACCAAAGCTTAGGCATATGAATAACTTTGCACACGTGAATACCCCATTGTAATACACACAGAGATATGTTTGCAGGATTGGGACCTAAATGATGAACACTGAAGGGGGAAGTGAGACTGTAATACACATCAGACATATATTAAAGGACAGGTATAGGCATGTGTGTGGTATATGGTTCAGAAACCCATGTCTTTAATTTGAACACCCATATTTACTAGGATGGGTTGCAGAAACGTGTTTTAAGGAACGTCATTAAATAAATAGGTTTTGGAAGCATAAATAGTTTAATCTAAACTTTTTTTTATTTTGGGCTGTGATTCAGAGAAGTACTTAAGTTCAATGATTATTTAACACTTTCCCAAAACATGAAAACTCTTGGGGCTAAAAATAAATGGCTAGCAAATTAATACAACTACATCCTTGCTTACAATTTGGAGCCCAATGCTTCTCTAACAGAATTCAGACATGCCCAGCAAAAAATTAGAACTATTTCTCTGCGTGTGATTCTACATACTCAGTTACCATAGAATTGGAGCTCTTCTCCTAGTCAAGCTAAAAAACAATGGAATTTAAAGAGCTTTTGATGGAAGAAAAAATATACTTCCTAGAAGGATTTTTCTAAGCTTCCACAGTTCTAATTGTAACTAAGCCTTGATACTTTAAAATAGTTACAGTTTATCACCTTTGCCTTGAGTTGAATAGGATATTCTCTACCAGTCAAAAGGCACAATCTCAACACAAAGAACAATATACGCGGAGAGACTAAAATAGTTGTACAGTAAAACTCTAATAGTCCGGAATCCAATAGTCTGGCACTCCTGATAGTCCGGCATCAAAATGGCAAGAGCCTAGTGAGTGAGCTTCAGCAAAAAATGAGTCACAAGGTAACAGCGGCAGCAGCTGAACTGAGCAAAAAGGGTAAAAAAGGCTTAAAAAAACCTAAAACATTACAGTATACGGTATACAGTATGTACAATAAAAAGGGTTAAGAACACTTTATATACAGTATATAATGTATACAGTATATATATATATATATATATATATATATATATATATATATATATATATATATATATATATATATATATATATATGTAACCATCTTATAGTACCTCCTGATAGTCCGGCATATTTGATAATCCAGCACCACCTAGGTCCCATAGGTTCCAGATTATCGGAAGTCTACTGTGATAAGAAAATTACTCTTCCTTCAAATTGTGGTTTTCCTACGACACTTTTAACATGGGGATTTTTTCAACTGTAAAATATTTTATATGCCTTATGTATGATGCAGTGGGAGTTTCATTATTCAGAGCAGCCTCAGTGTTATACTAGGTTGATAATCAGTTAAAGTATTATGAAAGAGAACCTATCCAGGCTATTCTTGCTTCTTAATAGCATATATTATATTGTATCCTGAATGATTAAAATATATACCTGGGTTCCACAATTTAACACTGTTCTGCACAGAATGTAGTCCACAGCCTTATTATGTGGGTCTTCAGTTATAGCAAATTATTTAAACAATAGCATGCCACATGATCTAGCATTTATTAAAATTTAATTTGTCGGATTTTTATTTACATGTTGCTACTTTTTCCATTTTAATAGTAAATTATCAACTTTTTTGTAATAGCAAACCTAAGTACAAATATGTTTTTAATAAAAAACAGTTTTAATCTCTGATATTGCAAACACTTATGTACATGCTTAACTTAGAGCACATGGGAAGCCCCGTTAAAGTCAAAGGAACTATTCATGTGGGTAAAGTGAGGTACCTCCATAACTGCAGAACAAGAGATTTAATTTTAATAGTTTTGGGGATTTTCCTGCTGCAGCTTTGTAAAATGTCACTGCTTCCTATAATTTTACAAATTAGTTTGTTTTAAAGCTGCATTAGCACAAATCAGTCTTACAAGTTTCATCCTAATATAAAAAAATGACTATTTTAAAATGTGATTTAGGTAATTATTCCAAACAGTGATTGAAATTGCCTTAATTTAAATCACTACATTCTGTGTTAGGATTTTGGCTCATTATCATCATGAGGTTCAGTGCTAATTTAATCGTGTTCTAGAATTTTCAGAGTTAATTGGCATCTGTATATAACTGTGTATGTTACATTCTTGTGATCAGTGTCTACAAATATCTACGAATATTCAGTTGTTAAAATTATGCAATTAATTGAAATATTGATTATTACAAACATTAGCCCCAGACTGATAATGTCACAAAGCTCTCCTAATTACATACGTGTGAGAAGTAAGGGTGTTGAGGATAGTGCAGCACCCCGAACTTTTGGACCTCCCAACCCCAAATCCCTGCTGCCTGGAATCCTAGCCATCAGCCCCAAACCCCTTCCACTCCAGGTCCTGGCCACTAGGCCGGCTGCTGCCTGAGGGCTCCACTAGGTCCCACGCAGCCACCAGGGCCAGAGTCCTGGCTACCAGCCCTGCATGCAGGGTTCCAGCTGCTGGCCTCAGTTCTAGGCAGCAGTGAGGAGACGTGGACAGTGGTAAAGGGTGAGTGTAGTTCAGCACCCCCTGGCACTGTCCAGCACCACTGCCTAATTCTGTTAATAAGAATAAGGTGTAGTAGCCAGATTGCTCTGTTCACACTGTAATTAATTCATATTGGCACTGCTGAGTTCCACAGAAATATAATTTGTCCAAAACATCAACAAAACTATTACATGAATTACAAGTGTTTATGGAAATAAAATGCTTTCAATTTTTTTCCAAGATGTTTTTTCACTAAACTCTGCTATGAACTGAAAATTCTGTTACCGAATAAATGGGAGGAAAGAGCATGCATAACAAAAAGCAATATTGTCCTCTTACAATGAAGTTGAACTGAAGCTGCATACTTCATTTTCAGAATATTCTTTTGCTTATATGAAAAAGGGAAGAGGGAGGAGAAGGATTGTGCAATGAAGAGTTAGGATACAGTTATGACATGGGTGCGCTTTGTATATATCATGATCTTTCATGAGTTTCATTAAGGGCATCATTAAAACATTTCCATGATGTGAAGTTTGAGCATTATCTCTTGAGACACTTGTATTATTCACTTTAAGGAGAGGATACTGTGGGGCAGTTCCTTGTAAGAGTTCAGTCATAACATTAGTTAACATATATCTCATGTCAAAAAAAGAATTTTCTCCTTAATCCATTTTTGATTTCCAAACATTGGAATTATGTTTCTAATGAAAAATGGAACCTTGTGTTTTAACATAATTTTAGCAATTTGGTTAGTGACTTTTTACTGAATTTATCTATGCATTCATTGTATGTTTTAATTACAGTGCCACAGCCAGATTCCCCATTTAGAAGGATTTAGGGTGAAGGTTGAGTTTGCCCTGTGAGAAATGGTCATCTGAGTATTGCTGAGTTCTCTGTAATTATTATAAATAGGTAGAGCAAAAATGACACAAAGTAATCTATAATTCATCAGAAAGTAGGAGTTTAAATCCCAGCCTGTCATGAGTATTTGGAAAATTGTTGCAGGAAAATAAGTAAAGGTTGTTGTCCCTTCACAGACATCAGCACAAACAGGAGAAATCAATGGCTACGTCTAGACTGGCCACAAATTCTGGAAAAGGGATGCAAATCAGGTAAGTCAGCATAGGGAAATCCGCGGGGGATTTAAATATCCCCCGCGGATTTAAATAAACATGTCCGCCGCTTTTTTTCCGGCTTGGGGAAAAGCCGGAAAAAAAGCGTCTAGACTGGCGCGATCCTCCGGAATAAAGCCCTTTTCTGGAGGATCTCTTATTCCTACTTTCAAGTGGGCAAAACAGATATCAGACAAGATCACAAAGAAAAAACTATTTCTTGCCATTTCAACCAGAAAGGACACTGTCTCAACGACTTAACCACCTGCGTTCTTCTACAAAGACCTTTTACATCTGCGCTTGAAAGGGAATCCTCAGAACTGTCATTCATGTTAAAATTCGACACTCTCCGGGGGAGGGGGGGCGGATTGAACAAAGACCCCAACTATCTTACCCATTACCAGGATAGCTTCCCCAATTATCACCTCTAATACCATTAGCTCACAGACATCTAACTTTCCCCACCTCTAATATCATCAATTCACAGACACTTACCTTCCTTCCTTCCCCCCCTCCTGCATCCCCCTTCAGTTCTGAAATGTGATTTGTCCTTTTCATATGTGTTCATTTTTTTTAATTGTATCCTTTGGTATATATGGTTGTGACTATTTTCTTCCACTATTTGATCTGAGGAAGTGGGTCTGGCCCACGAAAGCTCATCATCTAATAAACCATCTTGTTAGTCTTTAAAGTGCTACATTGTCCTGCATTTTGCTTCAGCTACACCAGACTAACACGGCTATATTTCTATTACTATTCTACTTGTTCCTTCACATTCTGCCAGCTCTACAACATTTACCAACTTCAAAGGAATGTGAAGCTTCTGCTCTCCACAGGAGGATGAACCTTCCACTCCTTGCCTTCTAGAGCTGGGAAAAATTTCACAACTAACTAGGGTTACCTGTCAAAAACACAGTACTGGCTGTCCAAAAATTATTCAAGAATTTGACACAAGTCTGCAAAATAGACACAGTGCCAGCCCTCATCTTGCCCTCTCCACACCCCCAAATTAGGTTAGATTCACAAGGGAATTTTAGTGCTACTCAGAGACAGAGGAATAGGCATTTCCCACTATCCCCCACCCAACTTTCACTGGGGGAGATTGAGAGAATTGCCAGGTCCCTGGGCAAAAGGGGTGGCCCCATGCTCCCAGAAGGAGGAGGTATAGTTGGGGACTAGTCTCCTCCAGCCAGCTCTTCAGAGCTGCTGGGAGTGGGCCATGTGGGACTACAGTGGTGATTTAAAGGGCAGTCATATCAACCAGGAGCCTTGGGCCCTTTTGAATCATCAGGCCCTGGGACAACTGCCCCCTTTGCCTCCCACTCGGTGAACCTGCCATTTACCCAATATACAGAAAACCTGGATTCAATTTCTCCTCTCTCAGCTGTGGAACAGAGATTTTAACTTGGATCATAATCTCCCAGATCAGCACTCTTACCCCCCTGGGCTACACATCATCTATACAGCTCTTCAATTTTGCATAAAGATTGCAATCATCAGTGAGGGAAGGAGACTTGCTCTGCCTACTATCTGGGAGACCCACATTCAAGTCCCTGATCCATAAAGGGAGTAATTGAATGGGTGTCACCACATTTTGGAAGATTGCCATAACCAATGAGCTAATGGTTATAATTTACACTACACCATGGTGTAAAGGATGCTTGGAAAGAAAGATATACTAGTTTCCTTAATTAAGGTACATCTACACAGCAGCATTATTTTGGAATAACTGACATTCTCAAATAACAGTCTGGCTGTGTCTAGACTGGCAAGTTTTTCTGCTAAATCATCTGCTTTTGCGGAAAAGTTTGCCAGCTGTCTACACTGGCCACTTGAATTTCCGGAAAAGCACTGACGCTCTCATGTAAAATCATCAGTGCTTTTCCGGAAAACTATGCTGCTCCCGTTCGGGCAAAAGTCTTTTTCCGAAAGACTTTTGCACAAAAGGGGCAGTGTAGACAGCATAGTACTGTTTTCTGCAAAAAAGCCCCGATCGTGAAAAAGGCGATTGGGGCTTTTTTGCGGAAAACTGCGTCTAGATTGGCCACGGACGCTTTTCCGCAAAAAGTGCTTTTGCGGAAAAGCATCCTTCCAATCTAGACGCGCTTTTCCGAAAATGCTTTGAACGGAAAACTTTTCCGTTCAAAGCATTTTCGGAAATTCATACCAGTGTAGACATAGCCTCTGTGTCTACGCTACAAGCAGTTATTTCAACATAATGTCAAAATAATGTCAAGCTGGAGTACTTCTTACTTCTTTCTGACTTCTGTAACCCTCATTTTACCAGGAATAAGGGAAGTCGGAGGAAGAGTGCTCTGCCTTGGACTTCCTGCTTTGTAGACAGCTCCAAAAGCCAAAATAAGCTATTTCAACTTAAGCTACGCAATTGACAAAGCTGAAGTTGCATAGCTTATTTTGGCTTTAGTCTTGCTGTGTGTTCTTGTGCTTCGTTGTATAGGCATCCATATATGTGATGGTTACTACAATTTTCTAATAAGTGTGGCATAACTACATAACTAGAATCTTGTGAAAGAAGAACTTATTATACAAAACTACAAACTTTGGTCATAGTGTTTCTAAGACTGAACAGTGACTAAATTGATAGCCTATTTTACTGTTAACCCTGGATAATTTAGGAGTCCTTAAAATGAACATTCTAACATGATTTTTATTTATTCAGTAATTACTTTGATTACTTGAAAATTTTTTCCAGTCCCTCAATATATATTTTCATATTCATTTAGAAATTGCAAATTAAATAAAGCCTCTATGGCTGTGTCCAGACTCAGGGTTTTTTTTTTTTTCCGAAAAAAGTAGCCTTTTTTTGAAAAAACTTCACCTGCGTCTAAACTGCAGCCGCATTCTTTCGAAATTAAATTGAAAGAATGCGGCTTTTCTTTCGATGGCGGTAAACCTCATTTCACGAGCAAGAACGCCTTTTTTCGAAAGTGCTCTTTCGAAAAAAGGCGTTCTTGAATGCCAACAGGTCTTTTTAGAAAGAGAGCATCCAGACTCACTCGCTGCTTTCTTTCGAAAAAGCGGCTTGCTTTTTCGAAAGTACTGCTTGCAGTCTAGATGCTCTTTTTCGAAAGAGGCTTTTTCGACAGATATTTTCAAAAAAGCCTCTTTTGAAAGAGGCTTGCAGTCTAGACATAGCCTATAGGACAGAGTGTCAACAGGATCTGCTAAATTTCACAACTGTCAGGCATTCCACCTAAACAGATACTTCAGTCTAGATGCCATATAAGACTACCTCAACCCTGAATGTGTGCACACCCCAAATAAATAAATCAGCCCTTGAAGCTACACTACTGAAGGAGAACATTTTTATTGATATGACCATGTCCAAAACACAAATTAGTACTGGCCATAAAATAAAAGTAAATTAAAAAGAAACTGGGTAAGTGGAGAAAACAAAAAAGAAAATTGGCATTAATATTTTCTTGTCAAGTTTAGGAAATATTTTTGCGATCCTACATTTTGCTGTTATTTTCATACAGTTTATGGCCAGGAAGGACGATCTAGAATATCTAGTTTAACCTCTTGTCTGTCACAGGCCATTAAATAACATCCCTATAGTCCTATACTCAGTCCAATGATTTTAGTAAGACAAGTATTTCAGACCTCTGGAGACTGAATTATCATGTCCCACAGGCTGAGCGCAAGTGAACTGAAGTGCTGCCAGTTCCTGAGGTTTCTGAAGTGTCAGAGAGTTGATTAGATGAGATGTGCCCATATGATTTCTGCAGCACTGTGCTCCAGGCCCTCTTCTGGAGAAGATGAGGAAACCCCAAGGCCCCTACTAATATGATTGGGAGATAATTCCTTCTCAACCCTAAATCAGACAGTCTGTGACACCCTGTGTATGTGAGCAAGACTCGCCATTCTGGCATCTAAGAAAGAATTTTCTGTATCACTTCAGAGCACTTCTCTGGTTGTCCCCTCTTTGGATGCTTCTGAGGAAGGTGAGGAGAAGGGAAAGGGAGCAACCTACACAATACATTCAGCTAATTGGAAATAGGAGGGAGGCCTTTTCTGAACTTTACATGCAACCAGCTATTCATGAAATTTGCTCTCTGCATGGTCCATGGAGGAAGGGAATCAACACAAGGATTCAGGAACTCCAAGACTGGAAGGGACTACTATGACAACCTAGCTGACCCTCTAAACACATACAGGATGTAGAACAGAAGTTCTCAAACTTGGGGTTCTGAGGTTATTACATAGGGGGTCATGAGCTGTAAACTTCCATCCCTAAGCCCCACTTTAGCTCCAGTTTTTATAGTAGTGTTAACAATTTATAAAAAGAGGCTTGCTATGTGAAGGGAGTCATCAGTACAAATGTTTGAGAACTACCGATGCAGAATTTTTTCTCAGAAGATGGACTAAAGCAAAACTTTTAGAAAGAAACTTTTTTTCAGCATTGTAGGTAGAAATCCAAGGAGCTGTAGTCCTCAAACAAGCCCCTGTCCCTGTCCCTGTCCCTGTCCCAAAAAACTTACAGTCCAAGCTTACGGCTATTGTAAATTGACCTACTTAAACCAGTCTTTCCACATTTGAGTTATTCTGAACATTCTTCCCAATGATACAAACCTAAAGGATGAATGTTTAAGAAACATTTTTACCTTCAGCATAAATGGAAAGGGTCACATGTAGCAACCCATGCTAAAGTTCAATCACAATTGCAAAGAATCAGAAAAGTGGACAGATTTAAAATGATGGATTGACATTCTGTTTGTGCACTGAAATAGTAAAGTCATGGCACATGCAAGGAAAAGGGAAAGAAGAATTACAGACTCTCATTTTGAGGTGGATATTTGCCAAAATGCACAGACTACCATTTTCTTGCCCTCATGGAGAAAATTCCAATGCTAAGTAATTATGCTTTTGTTATTACAAACAAAATGAACTCAATTAGTTCCAACATCTGCTAGATGTATCAAACGGGACGCCATACATACTCTACTCCCACATACATAAAAACTAAAAACTGATTTTTTTGACAAAAAAAATCAACTAAGACCTACATAACAGTACAATACATTTATTCAAAATCATACAGCAGCTAAGAAATTCATGCTCAAACTGCTTCACAGCTAATTGACCCTATAGTTAAAATACATCTTAAAATAGATAAAACTGGTAAGGATAGATCACAGTTTGGATTAGGCAGCCCCATACTGGCTTGAGAAGCCCTGGGCTTCAGTCAATGAATGACATACTATGTGCAAGAAACAAGGACAAAAACCAATGGAACCGAAAACTATGTTGCAATATGGTTAGAAAGAGGTCAGTCACTTTTAAGGACAGCTGCATTTGAATTCCCCCTCTGTGATCCAGCAATGGACCCACTGTATGCTCCCAAATCCTCAGCTGTCACATAATTTGAGTGGAGATCTGAATCTCTCGCCCTCCTACCCAGAGCATTTCCAGACTGCACAGTCCCCAACTTGCACTATGATATGCCTCATAAAACAGACTGCTTAAATAGCTAGCATCTGCATTTTATTTTTTCTTCAGAGACTGACAACAGTATAATTGTCAAAAGCTATAAGTTACTACACAGTACTTGCTAAGCAAGCATTATTCTTAAGGTAAAAACATTATATAGAAAATAATAAAGGAACTTATAAACTTTCTATAAGTTTATCAGAGATCTCCCTTTAACTCCAACAAGGGCTCTGATGTGTGATATTTAAAGGACTAATCACCAAACGGCTTTTCTGTGGTCAGAATTTCATAAGGGGTTTGGCTCAAAACTACCATATAGACCAGTCCAAGTCAATACCACCACATCTCTAACCCCTCACCTTCTGCCACTTGGACAGAAGGTCTTGACCATTTTCTAGATCAGACAAAAGACCATGGGGCAGTTTTTACACTAGCTGTCTAAGAAAAAATCCTTTGTCTGATAGTCCTTGAAGAATCCGATTTGAACCAGTATCTGTAAGCTTCTCTCAAGGTTTTACAACCCAAGTAAATTTGCCTAACTCTCCAATTCTTAACTCCTGGAGGGGTGTGATCAGTTTCCCTCACAGAAATATATACAACCCCTCAATAGTATATAAGCATTTGCATTTGTAATTTGATTCATTCCTAAAATATTTCAACCTGACTTAACTCAGTAAGGTTTAACTTAATTCAATAGGTTTGTCCAGAATATTCTGATACCTTTCATAATGTCAATATCACATTTATATAGACCACCTACTTATCTGAATACCTATTCTGCACCTAACACCCAGGTAACCAACATACCTAAGAAAGCCTCAGACCCCAGTTTGTGGGCCTATGAGCCTCTCAGTATTAAAAATATTTACATATATGTATATAGAATGCTGAACCAGGTATTTGTGTTCTTACCTAATAAGTGTATGTATTTAATTGCTATTTACTGCTACTTAGCAGAGCATGCTCCCTCATATTGCACAAATAAGCCATTACATACAATAAGCACAGCACAGCTCATGGACTATATATCTATAACTCATCAAAGACACAGAACTACATAAGAAACATTAATTGTTAGAAACAAACCCTTCCTTCAGTACCAGCTTAGCTGGTGGTATTGATTGTGTTCACCTAGGGTGAAGTTCAGGAAACAACCCTCCACTCCACCCTAGATGCGTAAAATTCTTCATGAGAGTGCCCTGTTGCAAGGGACAAGGTAGGACAAAATCCCACTCTCTATTGAGGGACAAGTCTTGAAACTCACTCTCCATAATTGACATTCTAGTGTATAAGCTAGAATAGAAATAGTTGCTAATCCATGTTGTTCATACAGACTGTAACTTGCTCACAAACATGGACTCTGGCCCTCTACAGAACTCTCCATAGGCCCCACCTCATCAGTCTCCTGTTCAACAACAACATATTCCTGTGCATTCATTGTAAGGCAATGTTAGGCTATAGATATTCAGGCCTGCCTATAAAGGCCTATACTTTTAAAATGTAGGTGTATACTTACCAGTTAGATAATTAGAGGGTTATCAAAACAAAGAATCAAAATCACAGGCTATCTTGTGTAAAATCATGTCCGAGGCCTTGTCCTTAAACTAAGGCTTTTGGCTAGGCTGCAGGGGCATCCTTTCACTGGGGAATGTACAATCTTGTCCCCACACATCCGAAACCAGTCACATTGAAATAAGGCAATCCTATCTCCTCAAGAAAAAGCAAACGGACTAGAAGATTTAAAGAAAACTAAGGTTGGCAACTTTCTGTCAGGCAAAAACCGTCTTATCAATCATTGGAGTTGTAAAATCTTGTTTGTTTTGTTGTTATACTTCCTTGCTCTCTATTGTTTATCTGTATGGCCTCTGTCTGGTTCTTGGATTGTTTTTGTCTGCTGTCTAATTAATGGTGCTGTGTGCAAATCAATTAAGGTGGTGCCATATAATTGGTCAGAGAAGCGTGATAAAATATGGTAGCATTGTTAAGTTCAATTTCAGTAGAATGATTGTATAAGAAATCATTGGAATGAAAATATTAGTAGATACGTTGAAGGCAAGCAGGAAGTAAATGAAGAACAAGAGAACAAAAGGAAAAGCGAAAGGAAACTGGATTTATGCTTGCTGGAAGCTAACCCCAATAAATTGAATTGTTTGTCTCTCTGGACTTTGGGTATTGCTGTTCTCTGTTCATGTGAGCAGGACCAGGAAAGTGGGAAGGTGAAGAGCTAAACCCTCTATCAAGCTAAACTATTCATTCCATAAAGACCTAAAAGGTTCACATTTTGGACAATGAAGAAATAAATAGTTTTGTGATTAAATCAAACTTACAAAAAGGAGGACTGATTAAATTACAAAAGTTGTATGGAGAATTAAGGCTATTAAAAGTAATTTGGACACAGGTCCCTTGAAATTACAATAGTCAGTATAAAACACGGGTCTCAAATTCATGGCCAGCGAGCCATCTACAGCTGGAGCATTTTTGCAATCCAGCCTGGAAGGCCCGGTGGCCTGGGGGACAGGGTTTCTGTCCCTGTCCCCTGAGTTTCACCCCTTCCTGCCATCACCTCACCCTCTCCCCTGCCCATTGCACCCCATCCTTTGAGGGATGCAGTCTCAGGGCTTACCGAGGGGGGGAGGCTGTCATGGAGCAGCAGCAGGGGTCACACCCTCCCCCCTTTACTAAACATGATGGCAGGAGCCACAGGGAAGCGGATTGAGTGCACTTGCTGAGTATGCTCCACTTTCCTGTGGTTCCCACCAAGGTGGTGAATACAGGGAAGCTGCCCCCTGCTACTGCCCTTTGCCAGACCCCCCTGGTAATCTCCAAGACCACATCCCTCAGATGAAGAGGTGCAATGGAGAGGGGTAGAGGATGGAACGGTGATGGGAGGGGCGAGATAGACACATACACACTGGGCTGCTGGGACTCTGGCCATAAATGGCCCGCAGGCTGTGAGTTTGAGACCACTGGTTAAAGAGAAATGTTTGTTGCTAGCAGTCTATAATCAGATAGTCATGTAATAAAGGTAAACATGTACGGGTTGTTTAAAAAATAGTAAACGATTGAATGTTATTATACCCAACAGCTAATAAATATCTTCAAGTTATCTATGAAAGATTAGATTAAATATATTTTGTATGTTAGAAAAAGCCAATGAAAAGTGAAAGCCTTTAAGGTAAAATCTAACTTAAATGTCTTCTAAGAATCTTAACGGGCACAGACACTTGTTTTGTTCTAACTGAGAAATGCACACAAATTAAAAATAAATACAGATAGATTAAACACCTACAGTTACAGAGGGTAGAAAGTTATACTGCTGTTTCATCCTGTTGTGCTGAACCAAGCTTGAGCTTCTTAAGGACAGGTGACCTAAGTGAAAGGCTGACCAGAAAAAAAACAATCTGTTTTAGGATATATTATGTTATTCTGACATTTGTTTTCATTCTGCACTGGAACAAAAACAAGACACCCCCACTCAAATATTTTTGTGTGAAAAAGCATGAGAGAATACACAGTCCTAAAATATCCAATAGCCTAGTGGCTAGGGCACCCACTTGGGGTATGGGAGGAACAAGTTCAATCTAGCTGATTCAGAGAAGGATCTTGAACCTAGGTCTATCACATCCTAGAAGAGTGTGTTCATCACTTGCGCTGGTTAGGAATTTTTCAATTGTTTTTTATAAAAAGTGACAATTCATTGAAACTAAAACATGAAAGACATCACACACACACACACAAAAAGACGAGAAAAAATTAAATTAACACATTTCATTTTGATCATCTCTGAACCAAAAAAATGTAAGGTTTTGGTTCAAAACAACTTCTTTGTTTTGAAATTTAAGCTACTTAGAACAAAAAAAAATCTAAGTTGAACCTAGCATAGGATGGGGAAGGGTTTTCAGTTTGTGAGTTAGTCTCTCTCTCTGTGGATGTGGGAGTTAGGCTAGCCCTTTGCTCATCTCTCTGTGTTTCTTTGGGGTAATTTTTTTTTAAAGTTTCGTGTTTGCTATGAGTTTAGTTTCAGGATTTCTTTGGTTTTAGCAGGCATTTGGTCTGTACAGGTGGAGACTTTAGCTTGTTGTGAATTGTGAGAGCTTAACCTATAGCCAGGGATTGTGGATTTTGTCTACAGACTCTGTGTCTGCAGTGGAGTGTATTCTAGCTGTGGGGAAGGTGACTGAGTTTTAAAATGTGAGATATGCCTCCCCCATAAGCAATCCTGTTGTTGTGTTTGTTGCCATGCTTCGCCTTGTTGAGCAGGTGGTTGTGCAGGGGATTATTGTGTGGGATGTTTTTGTCCCTGTTGTGGTTCTCTCAGCACCTGCTAATGTCACTAGGGCTAATGTACCTCCCTTTTTAGGAAATGAGCAGTTGCCTAGAGACCAGGCGAGTTATGGCAAGAAGACTAGCCCGATTAGGAGGATTCCTTGGGGCTGTAAAGCCCCAGAGATATGGCATGTTTTGCCCTTTCATAGGCAAGTTTGTATGATATTAAACAATGCCTCCAACATTTTAAATCCTGAGATACAGGATTGGGGAGCATGAACTAAATTGTCTTTGTTGTCCCTGAGGTGTCCTCTGGGTGTCTGGCTGGTGAGTCTTGCCCATATGCTCAGGGTTTAGCTGATCGCCATATTTGGGGTCGGAAAGGAATTTTCCTTCAGGGTAGATTGGCAGAGGCCCTGGAGGTTTTTCGCCTTCCTGTGTAGCATGGGGTACAGATCACAGTTGGAGGATACTTTGCATCTTGGGGTCTTCAAAGTATTTGAAGGCTTCAATATCTGAGATATAGGTGAGAGGATTATTCTAGGAGGGGGTGGGTGAGATTCTGTGGCCTGCATTGTGCAGGGGGTCAGACTAGATGATCATAATGGTCCCTTCTGACCTTAAAGTCTATGAGTCTATGAGACATGGTCCATTTTTGCTGTGGGAGACTGACACACTCTGGTTGATTAGGGCACCAAGAGGAGGCAGGCTATCCCCGAGAGGAATGACCCTGAGAGTATGGGGGTTTCTGAGGAAAAAGCACAAGGTGGGCTGTGGCAGAGTCTGGCTCCCAATGATCCCTGCCTGTCAGCAGCAGTTCTGGGCCCCAGGCAGAGCAATCAATGGGCCCTGGAGCACACACGAGCTGTGGCTATGGTCGGTCCAACATTTGGGTGGTGCTGAGCCCCTGCCCAGCAAACTGCCAACTGGGCTGCTGGGCACACTCATCTGGCTCAGCTAGGACTTCTGCGTGCCCACTCAATAGGGTTGCCCACCTAACCCCGCAAACCTAAAGATCCTTGCCACCTATTCTGTCCCTTCCCAGAGGCCACACCCATGTCCTGTCCCTTCTCTAAGTCCCTGCCAATTCCCCTCCCCCCATTTCCTTTCCCATGCCCTCATTCACTTTCACCACACTGGGGATGGGGGATGGGATACAGGTGGGTGCAAGCTTTGGGAGGGAGTTTAGTGCAAAAGAGTGAGGGGGTGCAAGGTACGGGATCGAGGCTGGAGCAAGGGGTTGGGATACAGGAAGGATGAGGCATCAAGTGGTTGACTGGGGTAGGGTGCTGGGATGTGGGAGGGCGTGAGGGGTCAGCCTCTGGGTTAGAGCAAGGGGTTTGGGTGGCAGAGGGAGCCAGTGCTCAACTTGTGCAGCTGCCAAAAGCAACCAGCATGCCACTTTGGCAGTGGCTCCTAGGCAGGGGAGAAGAGGGGAGGTCTCTGCATGCTTCTGCCGGCAGGCACCAACCCTGCAGCTCCAAATGGTTTCAGATCCTGTCTAATGAAAGCTGTGGAGTTTGTGCTCTGTAAGTACCTAGAGAGCCCCTCCTTGGGGCCACAGTCACATTACAGCTGCTTCCAGGAGCAGCCTAGGGTGTGGGCAGGTGGGTAGCCTTTTAAATTGCCTTGGCCTCTGGGCAATTAGCCCCTCCCCTCCCCAACTCCAATTGATAGGCCTGAAACACTCTCTAGTTGCCTGTGGTGAAATTCCTGTGGGAGATGGTATCACTGGTGTAGCTCCTGACTCAGCCTGAGCCTGAGGGCAAGATGGAAGCTGAAGCAGTTGCTATGGAGCTTGTAGCCATGGCTGAGTCTTCTGGCTTACTGGCAAGGCCACGAAGCAAAAAATTGACAATGAAAGGTGGACGAGGCTCCAGTTTCTGACAGTGCTATGCAGTAGGCTAGTTAGTCAACACAGTTGGGAAGCATAAACTTGAGGGTGCTGCTAAGGCTGAATCTTTGTTGGAGACATGGAGAATTCTCAGATATTAGTTTTGCCCTTTAGTTCCACCAGCCCCCTCTTTCTGATTTCTCTGAGGTTCTCCCCTTTGAGTTTGGTAGTGATTGATGACTAAACTGCATGACCAATGGAAAAGTTGGGGACTCATGAATATAGGAGAATTTGCTGGTTTTATTTGAGGGGTTTTGGGAAAGATTGTGTCTGTGTCATGGTGTGGTAGTCCTCCCTCCCGCTCTGATGCCACACTACCTCACTATGCCATCATGATGGCCACCTCATAGCTAGGGAAACTATCAAAGAGGCATTAGTGTCCCAGTGAGCTAACCCACTCTCTCCCTCCACCCCCCACCAACAATCAATGGGCTCTGGCCCTTTCAGAAGAAATGGGACCTCCCAGGAAATAGTTGGCTGTGGCCCTGGGCTATGGGAAGAGCAGCCAATGGTCTAGGACCCTTGGGCCCCATTAGAAGGAGCACAGCCCACAGAGTACCTTTTAGGCTCTGTAGCCATTATGCTGGAGTACTGCAAGCACAGGACACAGAGAAGGTTGCAAAGGTGGAAGTGGTATGTTCCTCAGTTCATCTTTTGAAGGCAAGTATTAGTCATTGATAACTTAATTGCCTCTATGATGTGGCGTAAGTGTATTATTTTGCATCTTTCTCCACTCTTTTCTAAAAAAAAGTTCAAAAGATTCTTTGGATTTTTTTGTTGGATAGTTATTATTGGCTAAAGCAGAGGAGTGTAGAAAGGTATCAAGATCACATTGATCTTCTGAGCAGAGTTTCTATTTTTTTGTTGGAACTCCTTGTTTATAGCCCATGCCTCGTGTTTCTATTGCAACAATGTAACAAAACTGGTTAATGTAATCCATTTTACTAGTTTTCCCTAAATCTCAGTGGTTATCTTAGCTGTCAAGCATAGTTTTCATTTTTTCACTGTATTTCTCGATTTTTATCAGGAGGTGGTATCAGTCCTTCCTGGGGCAATATTGCCAGGCTAGGCAGTTGCCTCTTTTCAGTGAGCCATTCCTGATTATACTAATGTTTTTATTTTCTTGGAAATTGTTCCGGCTGTAGATTGGGATGTTGACAATCCAGGCAGCTTGCGTGTCTTCAATGGGTCTTCTGAATTAACCATTAATAGCCAAGGCCAGGAGGCATTGCATATGTTTGTGGGAAAAATCATTGTTTTTGAAGATTTGTTGATTATCCTGATATGATATGAAGTCAGCTTCTGGTGAGGGACTCCAGCCAATCAGCCGCGCAGACTGCATGTAAGCCTCTAATTTTATTTGAGGGTTTCTCCAATGGATGATCTCCAATGGAGAATTCTTCACAGGTCAATCACCATGAATGTGCTTGTGCATTGTTTGACTCCAGAGATGTCCATCATTTTTTAGACATGGAGGAGACTGTTCTTCTTCGTTGTTCCAGGTTATAGCCATTATTTGTTTTCCTTCTTGGTATTTCTCGGGTATTGTTCCTTCATTACTCTCCTATGGTATTTATTTTTGCTGTTAAGTACAAGTTCACAAATAGATCTGTAGTATGCCTTGCAATTTCTTTTTGGTGGGGGGGGGGGGGGAGATAAAGCGGAGATGACCATTTAAAAAAGGAAATGTAATTTATTTGATACAGGGATAGCCTGTTGTTTTGTTGTTGATTTTGTTGTTTTGTTGGCTTTTTAAAAAAAGATTTTAATGGTTTTAATCTTCATTTGGAATTTAGTTCTTACACTGCTATTTGGATCAATATTTGCAGAAATCACCCATTGGAAATGCATTTGCACTATTAGGGATGGGTGATTATTTTGGAATTTTTAATTTATTTTCTTGTTTCTACTGTGTTTATACACTGATTTTATTAAAAAGTATTTTAAAAGTCAAAGTCTCTCTGGGCAAAGATGGTTATTTACACAAAGTAGAACAGCTTCAACAGGAAACGCTGAGATAATGATTAATAACCTGATGGCTAGCACAATGTTCTGCTTCATTCAGCTTCAGGTGTTAAATCAGGCTCTTGGCTCTCCTATAGCCAACCAAGTGCTAGCATGCATATGTGAAATCTTTCCAATGAAAGTTTCATCCACACATACATTTCTTCAACATTTTGGTATTGATAAATTAATATTTTCCAATGAAAAATATTCCTTTGAAAAATTCACAACAGGTGCTACTTAGCGGACTAAGTTGCTACAAGAAGAATTGAATAAAAAACATTTATAAAAACAGAAAAGCGTGGTGGGATGCTTTACAGACTACAAACCTGCAAAAGCTGATTTATCAAAGTAGTGACGTAACCGTGTGTGAAAGGAACACTCAACATGCCAAGCTGTCTCAGCAATCTACACCACCAGGGAGGATAGCCCCAGGAAGCTTTGTGATTCACTCTAAGATGTATGACCTTTGCAAACAGTGAAAATTCTTCTATTTCATTGTATTCTTATGATGTCCTTGAGCCTTATGACAAGGAAACTGGTCAGTGAATCACCACCAAAACAGAGCCAAATAAAGCTACCCCCTTCATCAAATAACTTGTCACCACTCTGAACCCTTTGGCTGGCCAATAATGATTCCGCATTCTGTAGCAATAGAGACATATTGCAGGGACTTCACCTTGCTAGCCCTTTCTAGCAAGCCCCCAAGACAAGATATTGGAACAGGATTAGAGCTGGAATTATCACCTCGAGGTAATCTCACTTTGAACTGAACTGCCTATCTTTCTTGAGCAACCAGCCATTCAGAACCATCAACATTGGCTGTAGTGGTCATTTCCCAACCTGTTTGATGGAGTGAAAACTTTTGTATGCACCTTTTCTTTTACCCATGTGATGAACAAGTTATTCAAGTTTTCTTCTTGCATGGTAAGTACCCAAGTTATAAAACAGCATGCAAATAACAGAAGCAGGTAATGCATGTCTTACATGTTTCATTGTGGTTGTGTCTCAGCCTGTCCACCACCTCCTGGATGCCTCACAGATCCCCCTTTGCATCACCCCACTTCCCAGTGTGCAGCTTGCATACTCTTTCCTTTATCCTACTATGATGGAGAAAGGAAAGAAACAAGTCAGACAACTGATATGGGAGACATTTATTAACGATCTTGTCCATAGCACCCGAACAGTGCGGGCAGATAAAAACAGTAACAGCATCCCTATCTTTCCTGCATCCTGTATTAGCTCCTAGGGTGCAGGGAGACGGAGGATCTCTTATTCCTACTTCAAAAAGGGCTTTATTCCGGAGGATCATGCCAGTCTAGACGCTTTTTTCCGGCTTTTCCCCAAGCCGGAAAAAAAGCGGCGGCCATGTTTAGTTACATCCCACGGGGGATATTTAAATCCCCCGCGGATTTCCCTATTCTGAAGTTTGAAATTAGCATGCCCCTTCCGGAGAAGGGGCCAATGTAGATGTAGCCATGGGGTGTCTCTAGACTACAAGGTTTTTTTTGAAAAAGTGGCCATTTTTCGAAAAAACTTCCCCTGCATCTAGACTGCTGTCGCGTTCTTTCAAAAGTAAATTAAAAGAACGCGGCAGTTTTTTCAACAGTGGAAAACCTCATTTTACGAGGAATAACGCCTTTTTTCTAAAGTGCTCTTTCAAAAAAAGGCACTATGTAATGCAAACTGTGCTTTTTTGAAAGAGAGCATCCAGACTGCCTGGGTGCTCTCTTTCGAAAAAGCAGCTTGCTTTTTTGAAAGTACTGGTTGTAGTCTAGATGCTCTCTTTCAAAAGAGGTTTGCAGTCTAGATGTAGCCTCAGAGACTGAGGTGATGAGAAAAGAAAGGGCTCCAAAGAGGGGGAGGAACAGCAGAAACTGCATGAGAACAGCTGTTCCTCAGCTGGGTTTTAAAGAATAAAGGTCTGGAACCTGTCAGCAATTCTAGCAACCTCATCATGAACACCTTGTCCTATTGCTAAGACAAAAATCACTCAGAGCTCTCTCTAATCCCCTAAAACAGGTTTAAAACCTGAATGATCAGGATACAGGAAGTTGGAGGACTCTAAAATCAGCAGAGTTTGATCTGCCACTGCTTTCTCAGAAAGCTTTCCCCAAACAAGAGAGTCAATGCAGATCGGGAGTTAGCCCTGTCATTAATGGGTCTGTTGGATTTATCAAGTAGGAGCTGCACAATGAAGTCCTTACCTCCTAAAACAGAGGTACAGCCCCAAATTACTAATTTATAGAGACTCTACATGTCTCCTGTAGAGTTCTCATTCCCCAAAAATACGTGAATCTCTACTCCCTGTGCAACTCCTACTCCTCACCACCACGAGCACCACAGAAAAGCATCCCCAAGAGTGGATCTCTCACCTTTCTGATATAGTGAGAACTAATTTCACAGCTTATAAAACCTTGCTCCACAAACTGCATATACCAAATTTCCTCCATTGGTCTCACACACTTAAACAAAAAGAAAAAAAGGAGCAGTGCCCCTTTTATCTTCTCACTTCCATTTAACCCTTCTTCTCAAACTCTTATTTCAGCAATCTCAGCTCTCTGAATCAATAATCACATTTCACCCTTAATCAATATTGCCTCTGAATAGCCTATCCACCTTGTAGTAATCCACTTCAAAATCAATAGATTAATACTTTAAGCACCACTCAGATCTTCATTATCCTTTTGTCTACTTTTCAACAGTCAACAATTTCCTAATGGAGTTAAGAATGTCAAGAAGGGAAGCTTCTGCCTGCAGACAGATAAAAAGTATGTATGTTAAATAGATTCCCCAACTTTCCCTGCTTACAAAGAACACCACAGCATGCTCTGTGGCCCAGGCAGGTTTGATGAGCTGCAGAATGGGTTCTTTTTAAAGGTTGCCTTCATTCTAGTAGTCTCGATGTAGATGGGACTGAAACTCTGCTGAGTACATGATGGCCAAACTGTCATTCAGTTTTGAATCTATCCTTATATTGACATCAGTGATACCTTGAGAGAGATGAGGAAGGCCTTTACATTTTGGCCTACAGTAGGCAGCTTGAAAGGAACCCTGTTATCAAAGGCTGTGTCCAGACTCAGGGGTTTTTTCGGGAAAAGTAGCCTTTTTCCAAAAAAACTTCACCTGCGTCTAGACTGCAGCCGCGTTCTTTCAAAATTAAATCGAAAGAATGCGGCTTTTCTTTCGACGGTGGTAAACCTAATTCCACGAGGAAGAACGCCTTCTTTTGAAAGTGCTCTTTCGAAAGAAGGCGTTCTTAAAAGCAAACAGGCTTTTTAGAAAGAGAGCATCCAGACTCACTGGGTGCTTTCTTTCGAAAAAGCGGCTTGCTTTTTCGAAATTCCGCGTGCAGTCTAGACGCTCTCTTTCGAAAGAGGCTCTTTCGAAAGTATCTTTCAAAAGAGCCTCTTTCGAAAGAGGCTCGCAGTCTAGACATAGCCAAAGAAATCACACTTTGCCTGAAAGATTATTACCTACTACTATACACTAACACTAGAGATAACTAACAGACAAAGGTTAGAGAGAAAAACAGCATCTCTATTTTTTCAATTTACTTTCTTTGCTGATTTGACAGCACTTCGAAGATAGTCTGTCTCACTTTCCCCCCCTGCATAGTCAGTCCATAGTCTCTGTTATATCTGTGTGGGACAGCTGGAGAGTGAAGTCTCAGAACACACTCCCTTGTGGTATGACATAGTACTACAGACACTGAATTCCCTTCCGGTTCTCCCAGTAACTTTTTCACAGCCTACACTAGTGAAAATAACATCTCCCTTTTCTTAGGCTCTAATTTATCAAGATTGCTTGTTTGAAAATAAAGACTCTCTTGAGCCTTCAGGCCTAAGCCTTCCTTTTGAGAATCTAATATTCTCTTTTCCCCAGGGCTTCATGTCCTTGGTCTCCTCTCACCCCACCAATTTCTTCTGGGCTTTGGAATTCTGCCAGCCCCACTGTAGCTCCTAGCCTCCATGAAGAGTCTTTCACATAAGTACCTTCCCTGCTCTGATTCCTGGATCAACATACATTTCCCCTTTTGGGTTCAGAGAACTTATGGTCCTCCTTCTTGAGGCTGTGCTGTGATTCAAGCCGACTTCCCCTGCCCAGCACTTCAGGTTCCCTTCCAGGGAACTGTTCTCCTAGAGGCACATACGCCTCCATCTCCTCACCACCTCACAGTTTGGTTTTGTCCTGTCTTTCAGGAGGTATCCACAATTAACACCAGGTCCCCATTCCCAATTTGTCTACTGATCCCTAGAAAAAATTTCTTTAAGTGACCATGTCATGGAACAGCAGTTGGCTATGCCTCACTGGCCTTTAATGGGGAAAAAAGTCACCCTGGTACAGTAAGAAAAAACTAAAAAATAGTAAAATGTGATCAATGCCAAACTGACAGTGGACTCCACTGGCAGGGATAGTACCAGAAGATACTTTAATCTTAGTTCTTCATATTAAGTACAGTTCAAACGCATCCCCTTGCAACATAGTCATTTAAAGGGATATCAGGAAGTGGCAATATTTTATGGACTATTATGCAAAATAAGATGTTTATTGGAAGAAAAACAATCTATGCCCACACAGTCAAAATAATGAATAGCGTCTAAAATGGAAGGAGCTTCTTCTGCCAATTTTTTTTGGCCCCAAAACACTCTAATATGAGCACAAACTTCATTTGTATATAAGAATCAGATAATTTAGTAGGAAAATGTAGCCCTAAAGGCTTGTTCACATTTGAATAAACTCTTACCTTAGAGCACTATTTAGTATTCCTCACTCACTTGTTAATCCTGAAAATGCCCACTGAACTCAATGGGAGTTTGGGTGACTAAAGAATGCTGAACAGGACCCTTAGAGACTGTTAAAATACTCTGTACAAAAATGATTACAGGTTATGTTCTGCTGCAAGGCACTGTGTTTGTTTTTCTCTAATTATGAGGACAAATTAACAAGCAAAGCTTAAACCTTTCAAAAGAAGAAAGCCTTCAGTAAATGAATGTAGTAATAGAGGTCCTACTATTGTACCATGATTATTGGTTTACCAATAGTATTCTTGATGTACTGTTTTGTTCATGGATTTTTAAAAAGCAAAGCATGTCAAAAACATTTTAAAGGAAGAGAGAAATCAACTACTTGCTAAATTCCCTTTAAACACAAACTTGCACACAGCTTTGCATGGCAGTATAATATAGGGCTCCATGAACTATACACTTATTTTATTTTAGCAAGTCTTGATTATTGTCCCCTTCCACATTTTAGTTTAGATAGTAGATAATAATCCTGGTTCCACTTGAAGGGGGAGGAGCTTTCCACTGACTGAAATGGGACCCAGATTTCACTCCAGGTTTTTCCAGGATTGCAGCCTGGTTATTCAAATTGTTGCTGAGTTATTGTAGTTGGCAGAAATAGACCACTGTAGAAAAACAACTTTAGAAAGTGGCATGTTGTCTAAAAAGCCAATAAAATGTTATATCTTTACACAGAAATAATGCTACCCACTTAAGACATAAACAACTTTTCTAAGAAATGAATATTATTTCTATTTTACGAGGGGGGGGACAGGGAGTGGAATCTGAGGTGAGCGTGATACTTCCATTTGTTTCCTTTTCTATACAACTATGCATGAGTAACAGCCTCTTTTAGGCTCTGATCTACATTACAGTTTCCAATGAGTCAGCCTTCCGTCCAATAAAATGATACAAATAGAATTCAGGGAAATCATCTACAAGTCACTGTAGTTGTTTAAGGACTTAATAATGGTGAGTGATTATTTGTAACCATGTGGATGCAGGCACATTCAAGACAACATAAGCAAGAATATAATTTGTTTCTTGATTTATGATATCATTTGCTGGCAGTGCTTCAACATACAATGCATATATGGGCAACTGGGACATCAGGTATGCAGAGCGGCTGACAGCAGTATGGCCTGTGGTAACATAATTTCTTTAATAAAGGATTGTGGTAAGACACATCTATCAAAGGTTATCTCTGCTTTAATATTTCAAAATCTCAAAGACATGACCAAAACCACTCTGAATCATAAAACTTTGCTCTGTCTAAAAATTTCTGTTTACTGATATTTCTTTTACTAAGAAATCGCTTTATAAATCTTGAACTTCAAACAGTTCAGGTAACATTTATTTTGTTCACTATCCTAAAAGCATCATTCTTGCAAAAATGTTTCCTCAGAATCCTCAGTATTTTTCTAGGTCATTACTTTTGTCTCTATTTCCTGGTACAGTGGTTGAGTTATATTCTGGGAATAGCTGTGGAATGCAAACACAACAAGCATGCATAGCACAACAAGAGAAAAAATATCAAAGAGAAAGATTCAATTTGCTGCTGATGAGCGGTATGATTAATAAATTCAGCGATGTAGCACACAATCTTCTTTTAGTGACTATTACTATTTATCATTAGAGTCACTCTTCTGAATGTAGATGTACTGAATCGTGTCCTATGTTATTTTCTCCAATGTAGATTTTAAACTGTATCATTCACCTTCTCAAAGCATATTGCCATAAAACTAATTTATGTTCACTGATTATCAATAATGTTCCTGGGGAATTTTATGTGTTCTTAAATTTTGAAAAAGTGACTATGTTGGTGATAATACAGTATAAATCAAAGGCAATACCATCATATGTATATATAATATAAATCTTATGCATCAACTATACTAACATAAAACTCAGCACTGAAGTACCGGTTTTTCTCTGACAAATTTAACCTGTGAAATAATTATGATACAAATAGTGATTCTACTGTACCCAGTAAGAATTTGTATACTATAGATGTAGCTTTTACTAAGAAATCTGCCCAGTCTTCCTTACAAGATTCAAGTAAACAGTCAGGAAAAGAAAAAGTAAGCACATCTAACAATAATTTAAGCATGGCAGGTTAATGCAACTTGGTGGTCACAGTAAGCCCCTGAAAGAATGGTGTATTTTGTTGCATATAGAAATACAAAGAAATTATTAAACAGTGTTACATTCCATGACAGAGACTATGATTGTGTTGAAAATTCAATCAGGTTTCCTTGTCAGTCTAATAATGAGAATTTTAACATGCTCCTGCCAAAAATCAGTGAAGCATAGTATTGCATTCAACAAACAGACTAAAGCCAGATTCTAATTCTCTGGCTCAAAACAACAGAAAATAACTGTCACAGGTTGCTATATTTTTGCTTGCATCCTATGCTGAATAAGTTAAGAAAAATAACATTAACATGGATTAATGAGAAACTATGTATTTTTCAAATTCCTGTGCTTTTCTTTTTATAGTCTAACACATTAACTTACCCAACAGCATTGCACTCACTGATAATGAAAAGAAAGCAGGCAGTACAAATCTTCTTAAGCCTCCCGTGGCAAGAAAACTATTACAGAAATGAATAGAAGAAAGTCTCTTGAGCCTTTCCCTTGCCTGCTTGCTTTACAAAAGGCAGTTAGGATCACACTGAGAAGTGTCAAAGCTGAATAAACCACTGGCAATTGGGTATATACCCTTTGGGCAGTTAGTCCTTCATAGATGATGATTCGACTTTGTCCAAAAACCAATATGTGAGAAACAATGCAGAATCTACCAGAGACTGTAGCCAAGCTTAAAACTGTAGACAAAGAAGCAGTTTGCTTCTAAAGGTTTACAAGGGAGGGCTTGTCACAGAACATTAATTCAGGCAGCCTGAAATTACATCAAACCAATGCATCTAAATACTGTTAATCTGCAGCTTTTCTCCTTGCATTTAAGAGCAATTCAACTGCAGTGTGCTGGAGCCTCTGGGTTTATAGTGTAGCTTAAGAACATGGGAGCTCTCTGGTCTCCCATTTCACATTAAAATGCATGCTTAGCACTTATAAAAGCATATTGCAAAATATATTTTTCTCAAGCTTTGTTAGGAGCTGCACCTTAGCATCTACCAGAGGACTTTAAATAGTATGATTTAAAATTACTCTTTTTCTCTATACTGCACTTGAACTTTTATCTAAAGGAAATGAGCTTTAAAACAATAAAATGTGGAGAATTTTTTTCTGAAGATACGACATACAGAATGTTGGAGCCTGCCAATGAAATAGCTAAAGAACAACATTTATTGTAATGGATATTGTTAAGAAATAACATAGAATGGTTTTAAACCTGTATTTTCATTTAAACTTTTCTTATAATTTAAAAACACTCAAATTTATATATTACCTGACTGGAAAACAAAAATTTTGAATGAATAGCTTTCTTTAGTATGTTAGTCTACATGCACACTGAGCATTTCTGTTCTTAAGTGATTTGAAGTTTAATGCAAGCTTTAAAATAGATTCATTTGAAATATTGGCTATAGCACGAGAGTTTCCTTTAATAAAAATAGGAATGCCTATAGAACACATGGAAATTCAGGCTCTGAATAGTGATAAATATGCTAAGTACTAGCATCTATGAAAATGAAAGAAAATTCCACTTGATGGTAATGAATTCCCCATCCCCCAGTCTTTCCTTTTAAAGGAACCAATATTTTGGCCATTCTCCAGCTTCTGAGAGCATCCATTAGAGATGATAAATTTCCGGCTTTCAAGTTTTAAATTGTTCTGAGGCTGCAGAATATAGAGACAGCATGCATATATTTAGCATTTTGGTTAACATGAGATGGGTCTAAGCCAAATACAATGGGCACAATGATGGTCCAAGTCATTTTTCACTTTACCATGGAATATATTGAGAGATTACCCACGGCGTCCCTAGAGACTAGGCTACAGGCTAGTGTGTTAAGATAGCATGGGCTCCTTCAAGACTCAGGACTAATGCACTCTTGCCCTGCTGTGCAGGACTCTAAGCTATTCCTGTAACAATGGCACCCCTTGTGCACATCTGAGGAAGTGGGTTTTGCCCACGAAAGCTCATGATACTATATTAAGCTCATGAGACTATTTGTTAGTCTCTAAGGTGCCACAGAACTACTTGTTGTTTTTAAAGTTACAGACTAACACAGTGTTACCCTTCTGAAACTCTTTGTACCAGTATTGAATGCAATTGTCCGTAGGGATTTGCAGTCACAATTTCAATGTCTCTGCTTCTTTTTTAACTCTTCTCTGCATGCTACTGTAATTTGTGATTTAGAAAAGTGTTAAGTGCTTTTACAAAAGTCGCATGTTGAATCAGGACACCAGGTCATGGAGAGAGAAACTTCCATCTGTTGTGCCTCCTTAATTGTCTTTGTATTGCATTGAATGGATATATACAGATTAAAGGCCTGATGCAAAGCAGGAGTTACTAAGAGTCTTTCCATCAATTTCAGTGGATTTTGGATTAGAATCTAAAGTTGACCGTTGATGGGGAGTTAACTGGCAACGTACAGCCCAGTGAAAATATCAAGTAAATTATCTTTGCCACGCAGCCATCACTGGCTGCTTCCAAATACTTATGTAATTTATTAATCTGGGTTTCTATCCCAAGAAAAATGGCTTTTAAGCATCACCAACTAAAGTTATATAAACAAAAATTAATCCCATCTGGCAACAGAATTGAACCACCTATTCAACATGAACCTCATATACAGATCAAATTCCCATAACCACCTCCTCCACAAAACTCTGATCTTTAACAGGGCAATTTTAGACTGCAAACAAGATTGTGTTTGGTTGGTTGGTTTTGTTTTTGTTGTTTTTTCTTTTTTCAGCTTACTTTTTTATTCCAGAGCTGAATGTTCCAGCAGTGGACAGTTTGGCACCATAGGACCAGGAAACATCAAAACGACAATAATAAAATATGGTAAGAGTTGGTGTCATCACTGAATTTTGAATATTTAGCCTGTAATGTTCCATGGCATAATTCACAGAACACAGTTTATAAATCCCCTATATAAGTAGTCCCATTTACACAAGTAGTTTACACAAGTAGTCCCATTGATGTTAAGAGACTCAGATGAGTAACTGCTTACTAATGTAACACATTCATAATCTGGCCCAGAGAACATCTATTGCAAGAGATGAGAAGCAGCAACAATAGTCATCTGAATAATAGTGAATAATATTAGTACATTCAAAAAAGTCTCATGCTGGTATTCATAAAAGACCACAAATAGAAAGAACCTTCCAGTACAAATCCCAGTTATTTAAGCTCCAGTCAAAAAGTAATTAAGCCACAGTCATCATTTTCTATATCCGTAACAAGCCCTGAGTGATTAAGTGCAAACTGGAAAGGAAGTTGAACTGTGCCATAACTGCTATCTAATACATATAAGACCAAACATTTACACCTTTATTTCTGTTAAATAGTGACTTACTCTGAGCATTCCCCTGTTCATTTTAACTGCACCCAGCTAAGTCATCTGCCGCTGTGTTTCTGTGGAACAACAGTGACAATAATTAGCCACTTAGGTTATATGTCTAAATACCTTTTTCCTATGGCTGACCTACAGAACACAGCCACCAAAGGCATCTGCTAATAAAAGTTGCCAGCTGAACTAAGAATAGAGAGGTCAACTAAACTGGAATAAGAGTCTAAAGCCCCAAATAGCTACAATAGTTTGAGTCTTAACAGAGCTGGATTAAGACGGGCTCAGGCCCTGAGCTACGTCAAGTTTAAGAGGCCCCACAGCACTACCAAAAATGTGCATTATTCTAAAAGAAAGGACGATAAGTAGAAATGATAAAGTTTTATATTTGCATGTATACCAGTACATAGGGGAGGATGCAACTCAAAACTATATTTTTATGTATTTATTTAGAGGTCCCCCAATTTGAGGTCCTAAGATGTATCTTACTTAGCTTATGCATAAATCCAGCACTGGCCCTAAATGTTTCTAGGTTCTTTAAAATACACTCACAAAATAGAGGTAGCGATGGAAATTTTGGGAAAAGCAAGCCAATTTTGGCGATTCTTGTCACTGTTTAAAAGAAACACCATTGAAAATGACTTATCAGGAGGGTAGGATGGCCAACTACTGAAAATGAATTGTATTGACACCATAAAAAATATTACAGACAACACAACAAAAATGTTATGGACACATTATTACATAATATAAAGATGGCTCAAAAGGACAAAAGTGAACAATATTCAATGTTTTTTATTCATACACATCACAACAGCAATTTTACCGTGCTAGTTTAACCTACTTACTAGCCACATCAGCATCCCCCAAGTTCTCCACTTTACAGTCATTCGCTGTGGCAGCCACACAGTCAGCCATTGCGTTAGTAATTTTTCCAGGTTCATTTTTGACAGTCAATAATCCTACCACCATAGGACAGTTTCTTTCTTAAATTTAAGTGACAGATCTGCTGTGACTTACTGGCAGAGAGGCTGTGGGAGGCTACTACATCCAACCCATTCTACCCAGTCCTGTACTGCTCTCCCAGATACAGAGAGCCCAGCAGGGGTGTGTGCTGCACCCACGCACACACACACCAAAAGTAGCTGCTGTGCTGGTGCTAATAATGCCAAAGAAGAGTTCAAAGGCAGAAATAGAGAAGAGCAACCCCTGTCAGATAGCAGCAGATCAGAATAATCCCCACCAGGAAAATTCTCTTCTCAGACCCTCCCCTAGCGATTGTAGGCTCCCTATAGCTTCCCTGTGGTGTGGAGCTCACTCTGGCCTCAAAGGGTACGTCTACACTGCAACGCTATTTTGAAATAATGAGCGCTATTACGAAATAACTTAGTGTGCGTCTACACAGTAGGTAGTTATTTCAAAATAGTGTCAAAATACTGTCAAGCTGGAGCATTTCTTACTCTGACTCTTGTAACACTCATTGTACGAGGAACAAGGGAAGTTGGAGGAAAAGTGCTCTATTTCTAAATAAGTGCTGGGTAGACGCTCCATATTTCAAAATAAGCTACGCAATTGACATAGCTCAATTTGTGTTGCTTATTTTGAGTTAAGCCCTGCAGTGTAGATGCACACTCTCTCTCTCACACCCAGAGGCCAGGTTGGATGAGGACTCCTTAACTCCACTGCAAAGCCTGATGGTTTTTTACTGATATCTAACTCTTTTTATAAATTTTTATGGATTAGTCCAATTTGAGCTTTTACTTTTAAACACATTGTTGTCAACCATCGGTAAATTCATGAACACTGCTGAATGGGAGCTAAAATTGTCACATGGTCAGACTTTTAAGTAGGGCAGTTTGAGATAGCATGTCTCTCAACTGAGTTTTACAAATTTAAAGAGTGTACAGTGCCCATCCTCCACATCTGAAATTTTCACACTCTCCCTGTTGGTTTAAAAAGAGAGAGAGAGAGAGAGAGAGAGAGACTTATCTTATTTTACTTGAATTTGTATAACTGTACGGCAGCTATCAAACATTTGTAGTCAGGGCCTTAGTCTAAAACTTTCAATTTCTAAATGTCAGTTTAATTTTCCGATGGCTTGGAATGACTCTCTCCTTTATACTTATAGTCAATCCCACTCCAGGGTATTGCTGCAAGGTCCAGTGCCACCCGATGACAGCATACTATGAGCTTGGAAATGGATGCTGTAGGCACTCCTTGGGTTCTAGATCCTGGAATAGTTGCACAAGCACCCAAATGCTTCAACTAATAGAGGATTACCCTTCTAAGGCCACGTCTTCACTCTGCAAAAGATTGACATTGCCACAATCAATCTTCCAGAGTTTGATTTAGCGAGTCTAGTTAAGACTCACAAAATCAAACTCAGAGGGCTCCCACATAAATGTGTGGTACTCCTGCTCTTGTGAGGAGTAAGGGAAGCTGATGGTAGTGTTTGTTCCTGTCAGCCTCCCAGTGTGGGGACTCCACCTCAGCTGGCTTAAAGTAAGCCGACTCCAGCTACATATTCTACATAGCTGGAGTTGCGTACCTTAAGCTGAGTTGCTGGGTCTAGAGTAGACCTGGCCTAAGGCTGCCAAAATAAAAGGTGTAAGTTAAAGTTGGACAAATGTTTTTTCAAACAGTTCTGACATTTTCAAAAATCAATTCCAAGCTACTTTTCGGTTTGGGATTTTCTTCAATATTATTTAAAACTTTTAAAAAATCTCAATCAACATGAAACATTTGAGTTGAACAAAATGATTTGTTTGACTCAAAAGAAAGATTTTTCAATATGTGGTTCACCTATTTTCTCCCACACTCACTCTAGAACTTCCAGAAAAAAATACAGTTATTCGCATCCCTGTCCCACAAATACCTTAGTCTCTAGGCACAATTGCTTTGCCAAATACAAATAAAAGTTAAACCAGATTTCCTAAGTCAGCCCTAAGAGCTATCTAGTAGATTAATATACATGATAAACTGGTTTTGGTGTGATCCTGTAAAATATTTTCCTGACTACAGGCTGCAACCCTGGTTTTATCCCAGTACAGCTATGATTGGCTTCCTGCCCAAACCAGGATGAGTCTTGACCAAGCTCTCAGCCTCCTACACCCAATTCTGTCCAGCTTGGTCTCTCTGCAGGTTACTGACTACAGCATTTTACCCCTATGCAACCTTTGATCTATCCTAAGACTGGTCCACTTTGATTTCACGTTGTCGTTCCCCTTTCTTGTATGAAATACTTCAATTCAAAGCATTCAAAAAATCATTAGATTACTGTAAAGTAATAAAAAAAATTAAATAATACATTTGAAAAATTTAAAATACAGATTGAATCTCTGTAGTCCAGAACTCTCTGGTCCAGAAACATCCATCATCCGGCATGATATTATACAGATGTCCACTTTTTATGGGTGTAGCCAAGTGTCCCATTGTCCCATAAAGTTTGTTTACAGCCACTAGTCCTTGCTGTCAGCGTTCTATGCTGTTATTTAGCTCTAATTTAACCCCAAATGTCTTCTAAGAGCCCAGTGAGCAGCAGAAGTATTAGTAATGGGGCTAGACAATATTGACCTCTTGTGGTCTGGAAAATTCTCTGGTTCAGAACTTGTCAGGTCCCCAGGCTGCCAGACTAGAGAGGTTCAACCTGTAGTAATCTTCATCCGTCTTCTAGTGTTCAAGATTTTGGTTGTTATGTTTGCTAGCGTTTCTGTCCAAACATGAGTACTAAAATTTTACTTTTTAACAAAATAAAAGCTGGGATTCTCAGGTACTAACCTGATTTTAGCAGCTGCATTGGACAGGTTATGGAGCCTTCTGCTGGCTCATGGCTGAATTGCAGGGTAACAGTGGCCAGTAATGAGGCAATATGTTCACTGCAGTATTATGGATACCTTAAGAATCTCTATTCTGTAACATTTCCATGTATTTTTCTATCATATTTACAAATATTGTTTTATTATAAATATACAGACTTTTTTACTTGAAACTATGACACTTGAAACTGTATTTGAAATATACTCTGCTGGTATTGAATCATGATCCTGAGACAAAACATTGCTTATTAATTTAGTATAAACTGTATGAGATCTTCCAACATCAAGCTAAATACATAAATCTGATTCATGAGCATATACATACGTTCACAAAAGATAAGCACAGCTTCCTATATATTTGCCACCTAAATATAGAATCACATTTCTATAATCTAAATGATGAAACAGTATTTTCCCCTATGGGATTACTTGTTTTGCTGAAGAGTCTCTTTTCACTTGTTTTTTTCTGTTGTTTCTAGTCACAGATACAATTGTTAGGATCACATGCAAAACACTTTCAAGTTGTAGGATGAAATGAAGATTTTATTCTGGCAGTAGCATCTGCCACAGTACTTCAGACATCTGGGATAATACATTTAATTAGCATTCTGAGTTACCATGAAGAAAAAAAACCATGTAATAGGTCACAATTATACACTTATTTTATTATTACACATTTATTCATTTCAATTGAATTCCCATTAGATCTATTTACTCAGGCATATGTATAGTTAAAAAACCAAGAGTTGCCTAAGGTAAGTCAAGATAGACAGATTTAGCTGATGTAAACAGGTATAGTTTCACTGAATCTGTGAGATTTCAATTCCCTGAGCTCATTTACCCCAAAACAGAATCCACTACATCAAACAGTTCTCTTTAAAAGGAAGTTAACGTTATAGGCCCTCTGCTGTTTAAAAAACAAACAAAACTTCTCAGTATATTATAGTGGAAGTACATTATAGCTTTGGAATGTAATATGCTATGGACCCTTTAGTACCGCAGTATAAAATACTTTTGTGTATACATAATAATCAGTATTTTAGTTTTTAATATCCGTAGTACAGAAATAAAGAAAACATGTAAAAATAAGACATCAGAGATGTTTCAACTCTATACATATGCAGGGCTAACCATTTAAATATCAAGGAGTTATGAAGTTAGATGTAACAACAAAATTAATGCAGAAAGTACAATGGTATAAATAGAGCTTGACAAAATTTGACATCTAAACTTGTTTGCCTCCCTCATAAAATAAATATTGATTTCCTCCTAAATGTTCCATTTTTCAATGGAAAGCCAACCACCTCCCATCTAAAAAATAGGGTTGGAAAATCTAGAATTTCACTGTATATAAAACCCAAACTGGTGGTTTTTTTCAGATTGTAGTCCAGATTTATTTTATTTTTGTGTTTGTTTGTTTTTAATTCTTTTCCAAAATTGATGGCATCCATTTTTTGATGAGCTCTAAATATAGATAACAGCATATTTCAAAATGAAAAACAAAAACTCCTAAGATACTTTATTCAAATAAATAACTGACAATGGTATCTGCGATTCTAAATTGCCTACATCTAAAAATTCTTGCATGGCTGTATGAGCTACGAGTGAAAATTTGGTGGCAACATCTTTCCACACTTCTATATCCACATTAACCTGTCAAGCTACATATGTTTTTCCTCATGAACCCTGGAATCCATGTGCCACATAAACTCTCTTTTTATGAAATTCCTAATAATCATAGCCTGCTTTCTAAACAGTCTAGATAACTAGATCTTTCTGTTCTATGGCAACCTAGAACTATTTTCATCTTGAGTCACTGTGTAGGTACAAAAGTGCACAATTTCCTGGGTTCTATCAATAAAAAATGGTGAATGAAAACAGCTGTACCCAAGATGGTCTTAAACTACTTTCACATCTCTCCACTCCCAGTTATTAACTTTTACAGATCACTGGTAGAGTTGTCCCAGACCTAATACCAAAGCAAATTGTTTCAGGATTAGTCCAAGTAAGGAAATAGGAGACCAACAGGAAATGGTTTCCTCTAAGCAAGAATCCATCCTACACAGAAATTATTTCCAAATCTGTAGATGGGTATTTTGTGAATCTAATTAATGGCAAAGCCAAAAACTGTATGACAGTTTGAATAGTAACAGAGGTGAAACAGGATGTCATATTTATAGTTGAGGCTGCTTGCCACTTTCCATTATAAGTCCATGCTTTCTTCTTCTTATAATTTTACCAAAGATTTAGATTGAAATTCTCCATGCTTACTGTCAGCCTCAGGATGGCTTAACAGTCAGCAACCATGCTCCAGTTATTTCTTAGCACAGGGATATTTAAGTTATTGAAGCATTGCCATAAGATTTTTACCCCTGTTATCCAGTTCCTTGTAATCTGATTGATTGTAGGTGTCTGATTTGAACCATCAAGTTATTTTAAAAATAACTACATAATATACCAGTCACCGTACTCTGATTGCTAGAAAGCCATTATTAACCAATCAAAATGCAGGAATTTGCATAACCATTCTGAAGTTATCTTTCAATAACTGCTTTAGTGAAAATGTAATTTTCTTTTATGCAAATTTCACTAATATAGTCCCACTGTTCTGATTTCATCCTTTATTCAGAATTTTCAAGTTGTTTTCTAGCAAGGAAACTGCCACCTGACATTCACATTCCTCTAGCAGATGTAATATATATTTTTTCTAATCCAAAATTGACATGACAGCAACATTTCAAAAGCTTGTCAACCGAATGGGGCTTAGTTCTGTTGCTGATGTACAAGAAAAGATAGGATGGATTCTATTTGGCCACTAACATCAGAAGATGCAGCCCCAAATATTCCCGATACTGTTGAATAAAAAGCTGTCTTTTTTAAAATTGCTCCTCAGCGTAGAAATACACTTTAAGAACCATTTGTCTCTGCCTTCAAGCTTTGTCCCACAGCCACTAAAATTAATAGAAGTTTTCCTCAATAATTTTAATGGGAAGAAGATTATTTCTTTTCTTGGATTCCTAACTCTCCCTACAAATCAGCTATAAACTTGTCCATAAAATAATTGTCAAGTTGTGTTAATTTAGTATGTTTGTTTGTATACAATTCACAATTCAATTTATTCTGTGCAGCTAAGAAAAAGTATCACAAAATGTTTTCCAGCCAATTATCTTCCATGTGTGCAAATAAACAAACACAAGGTTATAAATGGAAAGCAACTCAATGGCCATATTGGATGAATTTTAAAAAATAGCAACTTGCAGTACTATTCCAAGTCTAAAATAATTTGCCAAGATAAAAACTTCATCACATTTGTATGTAGTGGTTTCTTTTTGTATTAACTAAAACATATGTGTTAATGAGCCTGAATAATATATTTAGGTATTTATCTTTTTTTAAGAGGGATAAGGGATCTTTCGGAAAAGGCTTTATTTTCCGAAAGATCCGCGTCTAGACTGGCGCTTTTTTCCAGCAAAGCTCGGTGCCAAAAAAATGCGGCAGCCATTTTTATACTAATGAAGTGGGGGAGATTTAAATCCCCGCTTCATTAGCAATTGCAATACGTCTAATTTGCATCCCTTTTACGAAAAAAGGATGCAATCTAGACGTAGCCTATGAGAGACAGCCCAGGCTGAAGAGTTAAGGGGACACAGTGGTCCCATAGTCCCAGACTGTACCCTGGAGATCCTGTCACAAATGGCTCATGCAAGGCTGACCTTACCATGAGGCGAACTGAGGCAGCCACCTCAGGTGTCACACTATGGGGGAGCACCACTTGGACCCAGAGTGCAGAAAATTGTGTCTGCTTCTGGTGCATATGTTTTCTCTCTGCTCTAGATACACAGAGATGGCGGAGTGCCATGAGAGAAATAAAACATGAAGAAGGCAGAATTGAGACCTTTTAAAGTTTTGGCCCAAGTGAGGGGGCATGAGGGCGTCATTTGAGCTCCCCACCTCAGGTGCCAAAATGTTGTGGCCCAGCCCTGGGCTCATGTTGTTCCCTAGAGGCAGATGCCACCGATCTCCCCGCCCTCCCGCCATCCTCCCTATGCCCCAAAGCCTGTACCTTATCTTCGCCAAGCTGCAAAACCTTTAGAGAGATCTGAGGCCACTGATTAAGTGTCTACTAGTGCACACTGATCCAATTTAATTATTATCTGGCAGATAAAACTGTGTATGTGGATGAGAAGAAACATATCATTGGAGAAGTTTCAGAAGGGTAGCCATGTTAGTCTGTATCTGCCAAAACAACAAGGAGACCTGTGGCACTTTAGAATCTAACAGATGTATTAGGAGATAAACATAAGTTAGGGTATATGCCCTAATAATTCTGTCCATCTTTTAGGGTATGTCTACACAGCAGCATTATTTCAGAATAACTGAAATAACATAGTGCGGGTCTACACTACAAGCTTTTATTTCAAAATAATGTCAAGCTAGAGGACTTCTTGCTTTGACTCCTGTAATCCTCATTTCAGGAGGCATAAGGGAAGTCAAAGGAAGAGTGTTCTTCTTTTCACTTCCTGCTGTGTACACAGCACCAAAAGCCAAATTATGCTATTTCAACTTAAACTAAACTATTAACGAAGTTGCGTAGCTTATTTCAACTTTAGCTGTGTAGACATACCCTAAGGTGCCACAGGAACCTGTGTAGACATACCTGTGGAAACCATTTTCATATTTAGCTAGAAGCCATCTTGTATAACAGAATCCATTTCAGCTTCTTGTTTCTGCACGTATACCAGAGTGAACTTTCTGTTACCCCAGGACAGAGGCCTGCAAGATGAGCTATTGGAATGTGTTAATTGAGCTGGTTGAGAGCTTCACTCCCTAGTACCTGCCCACCATCTTGCTGATAAGGCTTTGTTTTTCTGAGTTTAATTGATGATTTCTGTAATTGGATGCTCTGACATCAGACTTGTTTGGTTAAGGGTATAAAGATACTAGGATTGATTGTATTAGCCAGCCTTACTGGGCCTGGTTCTGCTGGGACCACGTTTGGCTCACTCTGTGCCTTATTGATCAATAAAGCTGTTTATTAGCCGCCAAACCAAAGAGAAGCGTTTGCTTCAACATACCCTAAGGTCTCCTTGTTGTATTGGAGATGTATGTTTCATGGAAGCAAGGCACACCAACACTCTCGCTTAAGTCCATGCCTCACAGAAAGGAAAAAGCAGGAAGCAGACTGCATGTAATAGTCACATCTCATACTAATTCATGCAGTGCCAGAGTCTATAGTACGTCTAGACTACAGGCTTTTGTCGACAGAGGCTTTGTCGACAAATACTGTCGACAAAGCCTCGGTCGACAAAGAGTGTCTAGACTACATCCAGTTCCGTCGACGAAGCAAGCCGCTTTGTCGACATGAGAGTGTAGACGCAAAGGACAGTGTAGATGTAATAACACCTTCTGTCAACAGAAATCTGTCGACAAAAGGCGTTATTCCTCATAGAATGAGGTTTACCAGCATCGACAAAACTGCCGAGTTCTGTCGATATTATGTCGACAGAACTCAGCAGTAGTGTAGACGCAGGTGTAGTTTTGTCAACAAAAGGCCACTTTTGTCAACAAAACCCTGTAGTTTAGACACACCCTGTGTGTGACCATGTTCCTCAATGGTAAAAGTAATTGGTGTCCTCTCCAAAGCCTAAAAGATCTGTGCCAATTTCAGCGGTCTTATATATGTCCTCTGAGAGCTGCAGTTAAAGCATAATCTTCTCTGCAACCAACTAAAGCAGGAGGTTATAGAAGTTGAACCTCTCTAGTCTGGCACCCCCAGGACCTGACCGGTGCAGAACCAGATAATTTGCAGAATCACAGGAGGTCAGTATTGTCTAGCAGCATTACCAACATTTCCACTGCTTACTGGGCTCTTAGAAGATATTTAGAAGTAAAATTAGAGCTAAATAACAGAACACTGAAAGCCAGAACTGGTGGCTATAAAAAAACTTTATGGGAATAGGAATATAAGTGACTAATCGACTATCCGATATGCAAAAACTTATCGGATAGTTGACTAGTTGCTTCCCTCCCCCCACTCGTGCTGCCTCTATCAGAGGCAGAAAAGGAGGGGAGCAGGAGCTGGTGCTGGGGGGAGCCGGCTTAAAGTCAGTTTCCCCCAGCACCATTTCTTCAGGAGGCCGGGGGGTAACAGGGCACTGAGAGTGAGCTGGGAATCAGCTGATTCCAGGCTCATGCCCAGTCCCAGATGCTGTGCCTCTGCTTTTTGAACATATTAAGAGCCTGCCAGCTCTTAATACATTTAAAAGGCAGCGTCACAGCCGGGTTAGCTCCCCTGTTTATGGACTAGTTTATTAAACTAAATTTAACATCCCTATATGGTACCATGAGAAATCTGGCCACACTCATGATAAGTGGACATCTGGCTAACTAATATCATTGTGGACCACTGATGCTGCTGGGCTAGAGAGGTTTAACCTGTAGTTTAGTAGAATCCCATACTCTTGTGCATTCTGACCATATGTAACTGGAGTGACTAATAGAAAAGGCTCACACAATACTATCAGTTTCATACCTATTGGTAAGTGCTAGAGTCCGTATAAAATTGAGTTAAATATAGTAATAAAATAACACCACATATAACAATTAGCCAGAGATTAAAGTTCTCAACTGTAAATTCAACCATCACTAAATGAAGCAAAACAGAGAGATTGTATCCATTAGCTCAAAGTTGGAATTTTCCTTTTCCTTCCACAATTATGAATCAGGCTTTTGGAGATGAACTGTTATTTCCTTTGACACTGTTGCTTAGTTATTTCTGTTTAGCTTGTTCAAATGATATTGCAGGTATTACAATCATTCAAGTGTGCAGAATTATGAGTCAGACCTCAAAACAAAATCATACACTAGACTTCAAAATCATGTATTATGATAAAATTTGGGGATCTTTTATTTGTCTTCTGGTTTGTGAGCCTATCGGGTAAAATCAGAAAAGTTACTAGAACTTCCATGGGTTGTTGTTGGATTTGTTTGTTTGTTTTTGGTAGTCACGCAAGCCAGGTTTCGCTGTATTTATTGCAAATACAATACAAACTCTTTTTTCCAACAATTTTGACTGTAAAAGTTAGTGCATTTTATTACTTATGAAAGACAAAGATTTATATGTTGGTTAGTGTAAACCAGAAGGCATATGGCATATGTGGTGAGATGCTGAGTAACACTGGAGTTAGAACATTTGGTCTTCCTATTAAATATCTTTTAAAAATTCCCTGAAGAAATTATACATATATGAGTACTGCAGAGGCCCAGGTGTGAGCAGTTAAAAATCCTCACATCAGACAAAAACATGATTTCTCTTTGGAAAGAAAAATGTTTATCTTTTTATTGTTATGGGAAACACATCAGACCAAAAATTGCATTAAAATATTTTGGGGCAGTAACTGAGAAGGTTAGATAGTTTGGTTATTAACCGTTAGGTGCATTTTCTACTTATCTTAAAAAATATTTTGGGACACTGGGTTACATATGATGATGCTGACACAACATGTACGCTAGCTGAATTACAGAACCACAGGGTTAAAATGGACTTCAAAGGTTATCTGAATCAGCTGGTAGTGACCATATCTCCTCTGGGATATGAAATGCCAACTAGCATGGTAGGTAGCCCCTATACTTCTGCTTCTGAGCAATAAAGGCAATATCTGCTCATGGGAGGAGGTGCTTCTCTTCTACAAGGGAGAATAAATAGAAGTTAATCAAATGAAATTAAAAGAAAAAATTAAGCCAAATGAAAAATTATTCCTGATGGAAGATTTACATTAGACTATGGCTGAAGGTCTAATCATTAAGAGCCTTTTAAAAGTGGCTGGAAAAAATGCAAGATTGTAAGAAAATATCCTATTCAGGCACTAGGAATTGACTGAACTAGAGTAGGAATTGACTGAACTAACATCTCTAAGGGTATGTCTAGACTGCATCCCTCTGTTGGCAGAGGGATGCAGATTAGGCAGGTCAACATTGCAAATGAGGCAGGGATTTAAATATCCCGTGCCTAATTTGCATAAAAATGGCCATCACGTTTTGCCAACTCACCACTTTGTCAGCAAAAAGCGGCAGTCTAGAGGGGGATCTGTCGAGAAAGAAAGCCTTTTTTGACAGATCCTGTAAACCTCCTTGCAGGAGGCATAAGAGATCTGTCGAAAAAGGCTTTGTGCAGCTTTTTGCTGACAAAGTGCTGAGTCGGCAAAACGTGGCAGCCATTTTTATGCTTTATTTTTATGCATTTTTATTTAAATCCCTGCCTCATTTGCAATGTTGACCTGCCTAATCTGCATCCCTCTGCTGAAAGAGGGATGCAGTCTACACATACCCTTAACGTGCATCTACACTGAAAGCCATTATTTCAAAATAATGGTGATCTGGAGGACTTCTTACTCTGACTTCTGTAGCCCTCATTTCACAAGGGGTAAAGGAAGTCGAAGGAAGAGTGTTCTTCCTTCAACTTCCTGCTATGTAGACAGTGCCAAAAGCCGTGTTAAGCTATTTTGGCTTCAGCTACGCAATTGATGTAGCTGAAGTTGTATAGCTTAATTTGTCTTTGCCCCACTATGTAAATGTGCCCTATACAAGTCCCATAAGAAACCCCAAATAACCTACAGAAGTTAAATCTGTAAGACCATCTATCTTTCATTTCTCCCTTTAGCTAGGTTTCACAGAACATCTATACTTGGGTTTGTAACATCAGTGAAGCAAAGCTTTTCTGCAGCAAATTTTGGCCACAGCGCACACAAAAAACTGGGAATTCTGTCAATAATACTGCCACCACTCCAATATGTACACAACAAGTGGAAAAAATAAACCATCTTGTGTTTTCATACTCCTTCTTTAGATATTTTTAAAATATGTGTAATTTTGTCTTCCATCCGTCAACCAAACTTCAAATTAAAATAAATATATATTTAAAATATATATTTAAAATAAAAATATATACTTAAAGGTATTCACCTTCAAGAACATTTGAGAGATAATAGCAATATAAAACAGTGTTACCTTCCCCCACCCCCTCAAAAAACCAACAGCTTATTTACTGCTAGGGTAGAAAAAAAACATAATGCAAAGTAAATGTTTAACTTACAGTAAAATGTTTTTCTTCTTTCATCCATGCCAGACTGCTTTGGCTACTCCTTGTACAATAAAATTAGTGCTTCTCCCTTTTCTGGCTTAACTCATGCCATTTCTTGTGATGAAATCTGTTAGACTATTAAAGAAGACTAGATTTTTACTTTTGCCACCACTGATTGATATACAGGCAGTGCCCGGGTTACGTACAAGATAGGGACTGTAGGTTTGTTCTTAAGTTGAATTTGTATGTAAGTCGGAACTGGTACATATTGTAGGGGAAACTCTAGCCAAACATTTCTCCAGAGCTCAGTTTTATTCTCCCACACCTCACTTCCCTCAGTCCTTTATTCTCAAGATGAGGTGTCTCCTGAGAAAAGCCACTCTGCGTCTCCCTGGTCTGCTGGCGGGGGCGCTAGCTTCGCGTCTCCCTGGTCTGCTGGGGGGAAGCAGCTAGTGCGGGGTTGCCTCACCCCGTTTGTAAGTAGGGATCCGATGTAATTCGGATCCATGTAACCCGGGGACTGCCTGTATATATGTGTGTGTGTGTGTGGGGGTGTGTGTGTGTGTGTGTGTGTGTGTGTGTGTGTGTGTGTGTGTGTGTGTGTGTGTGTGTGTGTGTGTTCTAGTGATTTAAGGCCACACACGATATATGACCTTTTCAGCAGCTGAGGACATTTTTCTTTTCTTTTCTTTTCTTTTCTTTTCTTTTCTTTTCTTTTCTTTTCTTTTCTTTTCTTTTCTTTTCTTTTCTTTTCTTTTCTTTTCTTTTCTTTTCTTTTCTTTTCAGTTTTAATTCAAAATGAATCCCAGAGAGTAAATATTGAAGAATCCACACAATGCACGATAATCCACTTCTCCATTCTGTGCTGTAATTTTTGTGTGTACATGCACCATGTAAAAAGTACTCTCCTGAAGTCTTCCATGGGATATTTTTCATTTGAAACATCACCATTGTTCCCTACTACTACAAGGATTCATACTGGTTCTTTTATGTAAAAATCATTCCATTCACAAGTTATTCCATTACTGAGATGATCTGCAGCACTTGCAAGTTTACAGGATGAAAGAGAAGAACAACAGACTCTGCTGTATCTCCTTCTGTTGTTGGATAGCAGCAGAGGGGCCCATGTAGACAGGCAGAATGATGAGTGCTTTGTCCTTACCCAAACATGTGCTTAGCTGTAAGCATGTGAGTGGTCCCCCTGATTTCAGAAACCTTTCCTCTTGCCAGAAGTGCTTGTGATGTGGCATGGGGGAAGGCACAAAAGGGATCCATCATCTCTGCCCTAAAGAGTTTACAGATTAATTTCAAATAAGACCACAACAAATTAAAAAAAAAAACCCTAACCAGTTAGGAGGGTGAGAAGGAAACAACAATAAACTTATATAATTACATTGCACAGAGCTATGTGAACAACTCATGACTCAAAACCATTTGAAAGCTTTGGGGATCAATTTTGTTACTTTAATAAATCAAATATCCTATCTCTGAGAGCTTCTCAGCCTAACCATCTTTTGCTGACTGATTTCTTGTGGGTTCTAAAAGAGAAGAGAGTCTTGAGAAAGGATGTGAAGGATGTTAGGGTAAAGTAGCCTTCTGGAGTACTGCATGGGTGGTGTTTCATGTTGAAGAAGCCACATAGAACATGTGGAGACATTTGCAGTAGAAGCAGACAAATGACTATTCAAGGCTGACCTAATTGAAAAGTGGAATGGAAGGGAAGCAACACAGTAAGAGAGAAGACCAGAAAAGCAGAGATCAAACAGTTATAGAAAAGCCTCAAGCCTGAGGAAAAGAAGTGTGAATCTGATATGGAGGAAATGAGGGAGCCAATTAAAAGATTTCAGTATGGTGGTGACTGTTAGTAACTGTGACTTGTGGGGATTATAGGAGGAGTTGGAAATTCAGCAACATCAGAGAGGATGCAATAACTAAGTCATAAGATGATACGAGTCTGCAGATGAATTTCAGCTGATTTTTGCAACTCTTCCTTTTCCAGCTTTTATAATAGAAAATGAACCTAGAATATATCATTCAGTCTATCCCCTTATCACCATTAGATTTGTCCTTATTACTGTAATACTTTCCAATGTTTTATCTTGTGTATTTGGTTACTTTCTCACAAAAAAAATCACTTTTATTTTAATCTTACTTTCATTGCATTCTCTTTTTAGCCTTGCAAATATTTGTCCCCAAAAGATAGGGAAACAAGTTGCCAATTAATGACCTCATTGGGGGAATTCTAAGCTGCTTAAAGAAATGAAAGATATGCCGCCTCAATTTCACTCCTAATGTAGCATTTTATATGTAAGAGCAGCAAATCATCCAGCAAATTGTTCCAGTTTAACAGACTGATGCTGCGAATTTGCAGTTCTACATACCCAGCTCAGGGTGAGTTAAGATGGTTACGTCTACATCCCACAGTACCCAAGACCTGCAATGCTAAGGGAAAATAGCTAATTTGCCTTTTTCATTTCAATTGTAAAATTCCATGTAAAAACAAATAATTATGAAAATTTATGGGAATCCGATTGTAAAAGTAAGTAAGGAGATACTTTGTTCTTTAGTGCTTTAGGCACGTGGGGTTTCTTTACCTGTCACAGAGATGGTCCTCTCTAAGTAAATGAAATAAAATGTTGCAAGATGGGGCACTTGTGCATTTCCAAGCAGAAGCGCTCATGTTGAGCCCAAAGTCAGCAGGACTTCCCACTGCGCCTGAGCTCTATGTGGTGTTCCAATGAGGAAATGCAGAAGAGCCCCTGCTGGAAACCTTGTACATTTCAAAGACAGAACGTGGAAGTGCTTATCGAGTAGTCGATGGAAATTCCATCAATTACTCGACTAGCAAATTAATCACTACTTAGCATCCCTAGTCAGGATCAGATGTTCAAGATTAGTGAAGGAGAAGAGGGTTTTTTCTTTTCTTTTCTTTTCTTTTCTTTTCTTTTCTTTTCTTTTCTTTTCTTTTCTTTTCTTTTCTTTTCTTTTCTTTTCTTTTCTTTTCTTTTCTTTTCTTTTCTTTTCTTTTCTTTTCTTTTCTTCCAGAATAATGAGAGAATATCATGATTAGAGCTGATCGGAAAATAGAATTTCTGTTCCACAGCAAATTCCCATCAGTTTTTGTTTTCAGTTAGAATGAAAAGCTTACATTTGGAAATGTTCCAGGGAATGAAAATTTTGAAAAAGTTTATTTTAATCTACCGCAATTTTGCATTTAGTTAATGTCAAATTGTTTCACTGTTAAAACCTTGCAATATGATTACTGCAATACAATCTAGACAAATTAAATTCATCCTTATCAAAACAAAACAAATGTTAATAATTCATTTCAACTTTTTCCCCCAGAGAAATGTCAAAAATCCTCACATTCCCACGAAACATTTTGATTTCAACAAAACTATTTTTTAACAGCGAAGTCCTTACTCATCCACCTCTTTTTATGATAAAGTCCACACTGAAAATAAAAAATTCTTCCTCTAGCAAAAGTCTATAAGCTAGCTAAGGACTTGACTGTGAGAATCATATTGTTTACTTGTCTTTTCAGTTTATTTTTATTATCGTCAAACAAGGAAAAATGCTGTGACAACAAAGGAGATGCAGGAGTTGCTTTCAGTGAGGTAACACCAGAGGCAGGAACAAAATTCTCAAATCCAGGAAGGAAATATCAATAGTGTCAAAGACAGCAGATAGAGCCAATAAGGGAAAAAACAGAGAAGTTTAGCTTTTCTAGAAGACTTGGTATTATATCATTATATTTCATTGTCCACATCAAAGCCTGCAATTTATTTGGAAAAAATTGTTCGTCTCCATTGCCTGTCTGAATAAAGGGTTCTAAGAAGTTCAGATCAGGCAGTTCTGTTTTTGAATTTTTTCTTTGGGACAAAGAGTACCGTGCAGATTTATTTTTATCATAATGGAAAGGGACTTTCCTTGTCTTCGATTACTCATTACCCTACATTTCGTAACTTGAAATTTCATGAAATTTCCATTTTATAACACAGCTGTCTGGAAATTAGAAAGTTTCAAAGAAACATCCAATATTAATCCTAACATTTTAAATGGATAATGCAATAACAGGGTGTTACCACTTCCTCTTAAGGGACAGATTTAAATAATCTAGAATGTCAAAAGTAAAATGTATTCAGTACCTTAGATATTCAAAAGCATTTGAAAGGAATCATTTTAACTTCTGAATACTCAAGCTACTGAATACATTTACTTCTGATTTTCTAGATAAGTAATCTGTCCCTTAAGAGGAAGTGGTATCATCCTCGTTATGATGTATATTTCTTTTCATCCATAATGAAATTAAATGTGCAATGCTACCCTAACTATGGTATTGACAATACAGTCTCCATAATACTGCAATGGCATAAGCTGGCATCTTGTCCAGTCTCATAAACAAAGCTAGGGTTGACCAAGTCTCTAAGACTACGTCTACATTGTAGCACTATTTCAGAGGTATCCTGAAATACCTATCCTGCACCTTAACAGCAAGCCAGGTATTTCCAAATATAATAGGCTCTCTAGTCCAATGTTCCCATAAACCTCATTCCACAAGGAGTAAGGAAAGTTTCATAATAGTGGATTATTTCAAAATTAAATTATGAAATAAGATGTTTTGAATTTGATTTGAAATAAGCAATGCAATTTGCATAGCTCAAATCGCGTAGCTTTTTTCAGCTATGGGTGCCGTGTAGATGCACACTTATTGATCCATAAAACTAAATGCTAAATGGAATCTTTCACATTCTTGAATCTTTGGTATATTATTTCATTTCTGACACTAACTGCTTGCAGTTCTGGTTGAAGAGTTCCTTCACCCCTAACTTATTTAATATTTTTATTTGCATTCCTCCCCTTTGATATTTTTAAAAGGAAACATGAATAATATGTTATTTTGATATGAAGGTTGAGATCATTATCAACAAGACTTATTTATTTACCTATATGGCATTAATAGGTTAACATCTTTTAAAAGCCAAACAAAATTGATTGTAGACATTTCTTTCTATGATCTGTAACCCACTTCCACAATTAAAAAACTTGTATGCTTTTGTGGATGATTTCAGCTCCCTTTTGTTTTTCATATTGCCCTATTTTCCTAGTGTACAGGGAATTCTCATACAATACCCTATTTACATTGGATGCTACTTACAATGCTTTTCAATTGACTCCCTTTTTCGCCATTGTGAAGCTTGTTTTGCCCTGAAAGCCAGCAGGGAGAATAGCGCGTATCACATACTGAGCCTCAGGCAATAACTGCTGTCACTGTTCAGGTTTTCTGATTGGTTCCTAGCCCTGGGTTCAGCTAATCAAAAAGAAGCAGCAAAGCTACCTGGCAACAAACTCCCGTGGCCATGGAAGTCAATCAGAAAAGCAACTGCATGGGGCTCTCTTTCAGCTCCATTCTACAAAGTCAAAGCAAAGGTAATTGCATATGTTTATTGGAATGCTGTTTACCAAACAAATATACTGATTTTCTTACATTAGCCATTTGCCATTAATTCAGTACAAAAATGTGGGTTATCATGGTGAAAATAGTGTAGCACGTCTTGGTTAAAGAATTAGTCCCCTCTCCCTTTATACCATTGATTCTTAGGGGAAAAGTGATTTCGACTTATAAAACTGTTCTGAGGATCGAATTCTGGCATAAGTCCGAGGACTCCCTGTACATAATTTTTGCATTTCTTAACCAAGTCATGCACATGTTATAGTCTGATTATACCACAACTTTTGGAATGAATGGATTGGAAAGAACAGAGTGGAACATTCTTCTGCCTGCCATGAACAGGCAAGCTAGTTTAAACACATCTGCTGTCTCTTCAATTATTGTTTGGATACCCCTGAAATGCCAGATTAGGAACTCATCTTTTAAAAATTTTTAAAACAAATAATTCATATGCATCACAATTCCCTACTGGATTCCCCCCTTTCTCTTCTGTTTGTCAAATATAGATATTTTGCCATGTATGGAGACGGGGAGAGGGACAAAAGGGAAAACTGCCTCAGGGTCCACTGATTTAAAAGAGTCCAGAGCTCCTGGCTGCTGCCACCACTATCACAAAGAGTGGCAGCGACCAGAATCCAGGGCACTTTAAATCACCACCAGAGCCCCAGACAGTGCGGGCTGGGTGGGAGAGGTCTGGTGGCAAGGAGCCCTGCTGAGGCATGGAACCCAGCCAAGCTGATTGGAGCAGGGCTAGTAGCCAGGAAGCCCTAACCCTAGACCAGCCGGTGATCAGGGAACCAGCAGCAGCAGGGTCAGCGGTGGGCAGTTCTGGTGGGGAGAGAAGCTTAACTGGGCTTGCAGCAGCAAAGCCAAGTGGGGGAGGGGGATGGTGGCAGGAGGCTGGAATTGACCTCCCCTGGTCTGGCAAATTCCCTTGTTTGGGATCAGTGAAGTTCCAAGGGTGTCAGACCAGGGAGATCCAATCTGTACTGTTAAGGGAGGATTAGGTGCTCTTAATCACTTGTAAATGCCATTAACCATAGGTTTTGTTTGCTAATTAAACAATAATAGCAGCTTTCACTGCACCACACTAGACAAGAGAAAGAAAGAAATCTGAAAATCTTGATAGGAGGGAAAACATCTAGAAAGAACCTTCAAAATTATCCACTGATGGATGTGTCAATGCAGAAGTACAGAAGCTATTAAAATGTAATGCAATATAAATTGAAAAAGATAATCATAACATTTACAACCAGTTAGCAAAAAATAGTATTGCTATAAAAATGTAGCAGCAGCCGAAACAATGTGTGATAAAGCACATCATCTGATCATCATTTATAGCGTGAAAATAAATATGCATACAAAAGTTTATATAACAACACTGCAGTAAATACACACATACAGTATATATTACAGCATTTCATATGCATGCCTCAGGATGACAGCTGCAGTGCAAATGCCTGGACCCCACAAATGTTCTGGTGATATCCGAGAGCCTAGTAATTCTGAGTAATGTAAGTGATCCTGAATCTTGACTGCTGCACTGTCCTTCACCACTGCTCTCACCAAAAGTACTTCTAACATTTCAAACTTCTGAACAGCTTAAAGCAGCCTCCAAATGTGTCAGCTGATCATCATTGGCATTGGTCTGAGGTGTAGGACTCAGGATATTTAGATCTTGCCCAGTACTGGTTTTCAGCATCCATTTTTACAACAGTTCAGAGCTGGTAGAGTCTAAATATTACTATAATGTTCTGCTCCCTCCAAGATCTGTACAGTTGGGCTCAAAGAAATTAGGGGTTAGAAGAATATCAAACACAGATGGAATGATATGACAGAGTATCAATGAAATTTTTTAAGAATCTAAAATAGTTTTTCATTTTCATATAGAACAGGCCACCTAAGTGTAATGACAATGATGATGTGTGGTATAAAGGTTTTCTTAAGCATTCATGCAAGATGCTCATATAGCTCACTCGTGCCTTTACTTTTCATGATTAATGTAGTATTCCCAACTTCTTGTCAGAAAGCCTTTCTACCACCCCACCACATATTCCCTTCTTCCTTTTCATATTAAATATAGATCATTTTGAAATGCAATTTTAATTCAAATAAGCATGTTGAATTTGATACATTTTCACTAAAATATATGTGGTATATATGATAATTTCATTTTGCTGGTAGAATGTTCTGCTCTTTTTGTAAGAGTGCAGGTATCTTTTTGGAGTTGTCATGATAGCCAGTGCATGTAAGTTTTTAAAGAACAGGAAAATATAAGGCTTAATAGTCTGTATTAAATGCCATATGAACATGACTTCAAATTTTACAACTTTTAGAGTTATATAAGGGGAAGTGCATGTGTTTTTATAAAACAGACAGAACTCATGGATGCAGAACTATTACTGTGTATTTAAAAGTGAATGGTTTCTAGATATTTATATAGCATATATTGTGGACCATTATATTTATATCTTAAGAAATCTACATACATTTACTAGAGTGACTGTATTTAAAGCTTACATAGCAATAAAACGCCAAAAAACCCACCCCAAAAATTAAAAAAAAAACACCATGGGGTGCCCAACAACAACAAAATCGTATACAAAGTGCATTTTGCATGTATATATCTAGCACACTTGTGCATATCTAAAATGGGCACACAAATATGTTGTGTATTCCTGTCTCCAAAAAGCTGGCCCATAAGATTTAAATAGCAATAGACAAGTAAACTTCTTCTAAAATAAACGGTAGCATTTGTAAACCTTAAAAATGTTTGTTCTTCTTAAAGAAAAGTAAATTTGCATATGTTAAATCTTAGTTGATTTTAATTGTTTATTTTAATGGTGAGCTATGTAGCATTCACTATGTTAATTATGGCCTTGATTCAGGAAGACATTGAAGTATGAATTATGACCCAAGGATGTTTCTATTATGCCTACTGCAAAGAGAGGCACATAGAAGGATCCCTATTCAGGACTTCACTTAAACTCAAGTTTCAATTTAAGGACAGGCTTAATTCACAATGAAAATAATGGGAGTTAAGCACACACATAAAATGTGTGCTTAATTAAAAGTACAGTCCTACATGAGGAAAGCTCAGTACTATGCTGTCTTATACCCTCTCTGTGCCAGCCACTGAAGGTTAGGAATTAGACATTCGAGCTTGTGATCCATCAGAGCAGTGATACAGAAACACGAGCCGTTCCATCATAGCAAGTCTGTCCTTCACTACAGAGAGGGTTCTTTCAGGTTAGGATTTAAATATTGATAATTGGTGTTTGTTGCTACATTTGCACACACATAAACAGAGACAACACACGATACACAGCATTTACAGCAGGATATACTTGCAGACAATGCCCAGTCAAGGTGAGGAAGCAATATTTCCTGACAAGAGTGAATTCAGACTGGAATTTTTGAAACCATTGTAGTGCTTTGGGACTCAGGACACTGATTTTCAGTGTGATTTATGATCCTAAGTGACTTAGCAGCTCTGGATTTCCCACCCATGGACGGCAGAGATGATATATCCCACTGGCTCTGAGATAGACCTAACTCTTGAGGTAAGCCTATATGTCCCAGTAAGGATTGCAAATTGCATTCACCCAGGGCTTCTGATGGGAGTGAGGGCAAAAGGAGCAGCTGCTTTTGGGTCCAGAGCCCCAGGCCTCCACTACAGCCCCAGCAGCCCTGGGTGATGAAGTTACAGACATCTTCTTATTTGTGCTTATTATAGATAGGGCTAGTAGTGCTCCCCATCCCTGAGTTTGCTCAACACCTCCAGTGCTCTTCAGTGACTTATAACCTCATGAAACATCAACTATTTGGGCTGATCTTTTTCATGCTGGATGTCTGCCTTAGACTGCATTGTTTTGGAAGATTACAGCTGAAATGGCATAGTCATTTCTGAGAACAAGATTGAGGGGGAAATACATTGTCTTCCACACAGTGAATTCTGGTGACCGTTTCCTTGGAAAGCTCTAATGATCTATGCTTCATCTCATGGAGTTGAAATTTTGCGAGGCCTTGGATGTGCCTTCTGGTGCCCCCATGAAAATTCATTCACATGATAAGCCTTTGAAAAATTGCAGCTTGCACATGGTGAGTAGAGACTTGAATTTTAGCAGCAAATTGGGGCTTGGCCATTGAGCATGCAGGGGGCATCTAAAACTGGTTGATCAAGGAGGCTGAAGACCTGAATGAGAAGACTGAGCACTGGAGAGTTGACTGGGGCAAGGAGGGGAGGAGCAGACAGGTCTGCAAAACAAAGAGAAGTTGGAGGGGTCGGGGCAGAAAGAGTCAAGCCTGGAGTGACTAGGCAGAGGAGCCTATAGGAGTACACTGCCCTCCAGAGCCTGCAATGGAAGCCATGATTCTTGAATCTCACCATGCCTCCCCTGTCTGCACCTATCTATAAAACCCATCTTATCCTCATTTTATACAGGCCTACACAGAAGATGGCAACCAGGGGGAACTGAACCACTTTTGGGGCTCCAGGGCAAGGTGTGTGTGTGAGGGGGTAACTCTGCACTCTTGGAGGGGGCAGGGCATCAGGAGTAGAGCTGGGGTGTCTGTCCTCCCCTCCACCCCCCCCTCCTCCCCCAGTGCCATCTGGATCATGATGTGCTCTCCCCCGGCAGTCTTCAGAGTCATCCAGAGCATGCCAGGAAGCGCTCCAGAGTCAATGTAAAGGGCCCGGACTCCAGCTGCTGCCACTCTGGCAGTAGCAGTGGTGGCTGGAAGCCCAAGGCCCTTTTGAATCACCAGGCACACAGGCAACTGTCCCTTTGCCTCCCATGCTGGCAGGCCTGATGGCAACTGACTATTGTCAGTTACTCTCTGACCTTAACAGCCAGGGGTCCTTGTGGACAAAACTGCATGTGATCACTTAGTTAAAAACCACGTTATAATGCATACATGCACACAAACAATAAGAACTTATGAGTCAGATTCTCAGCAGGTGTAGCATTACATACTTCCATTGATATATACTGAAAAAGGCAGATTTCCACCAGCTGAGACTCTAGCCTTTTGTCTCCGAAGGTAAAAGACTACATTAAACCACTGCATTTTCTCATCTCAATGAGTGTCACACCATACACAGAAATACACAATTAAGAGAAAAATGTTTTGCTTGGATACAATACAATCTTGAAAGACTGACTTGTGGAAAAGAATAAATGAGTAACTTGTCTCTGACCATACAACAGCGATTTCTAGTTAATCAGAGTTTAAAAAAAATCAATGAAACAGCTCTATAAAAGGTCAAAAAAATCATGGAAAAACATATGCAATTTTCTATTCTCAGCTTATAATCAAAAGACTTCACTCCTGCAACCGCCACAAAAATGATACACTGCTTTCCACAAGTTTTAGCAATGAATCACATCTAAATTGTTCCCAGAAGTATAATAAATTATTTTTCAAGACTTGATTTACTTTCACGTGTAACTGCAATAATTTATGATGGATTCCATTTTGTCTTTCCATGCTTACAAAACAAGCACACATAAGCAAAAAATATCCCAGAAGATGAAGTTTTTCAGTGTGAAAACAATTTGGAAAAGAGAGTTCTTTTATAGTTGGCTAAAAGTTTGAAACAGGAGATGCTTCTGAAACAATTGCTGGGCTCAAAACAGATAGTGTATTTCATGTGCCATCCGTTTTTTTAAATCTTTTTTCTAACATCAGCTGCACCAGTGTTTTCAGTTAACAATTTTGTTCTTAAATTCTGGCAAACAAGCACCAGAAGGCTTTCATAAAGAAGGTCTGGCTCACTTCTGCCATTTTCGTAGCAGGATTCTACCTACCTCATCTTGCATCTATGCCCAAGTGATCAGATTCAACCAATTTATCATGAGACAGGGAGAGGCACTACTAATGTTATAAAGTACTCTGCTTCAGTCCCATTTTGCTGCATCTGATAACGTAATAAATGGAAAGCAACTGGCAATAATAACGCATAGATTTATATAGGTGTGGTAGGAAAAATCAGCTGCTAAAAACAAAAGTTCAAGAGCAGAATGATGGTTCATCTATATGATACATTATACTGGGCCAAATGAATCTCCGGTACGATTTTAGTCAATTGGGGTTATACAAAGGATTTTACCTTAATAAATCTTGAGCTCCATGCATGTAATGTCCTATATAAGATGTAAAAAAAAAAAAAAAAAGAATCGTCCTGTAACACTTTAGTCCTGGTCTACACTCCGAAGTTATTTCAAAATAACTCCCCTTCTTTTGAAATAACAAATGGAGTTTCCACACTACCAGGCCCATTATTCCACAATGGTGCCTGCTTTCCATGGGAAATACCGCTAATTTCTAAATAGTTATTTCAAAATAGCAGCACTGTGGACACTCTGATGCTGCTATTTTGAAATAACTACTCCCCAGAGTCATTCAGACTAATTACTCCACATTGCTTCCTGGGCCTCTGAGTCAAAGTAGCATAGCAACATTAATGGAGCCTGCCTCGGACTAATTTTGAGGCTTCCCCATAGTGTGGACATGATATATCAAAATTATTATTTCAGGAATTATTATTTAGAAGAAAAGAATTCTGGAAGAATTCAGCTCACCATCAACCCTCCTCACCATCAACCTCAGCCTGGACCAGTCTACACAAGAGATCTACTTCCTGGACACCATGGTGCAAATAAATAATGGTCACATAAACATCACCCTATACAGAAAACCTACCGACCGCTATGCCTACCTTTATGCCTCCAGCTTCCTTCCCGGACACACCACACGATCCATTGTCTACAGCTAAGCACTAAGGTACAACTGCATCTGCTCCAACCTCTCAGACAGAGACCAACATCTACAAGATCTTCACCAAGCATTCTTGAAACTACGATACCCACACGAGGAAGTGAGGAAACAGATTAACAGAGCCAGACATGTATCCAGAAGCCTCCTACTACAAGACAAGCCCAAGAAAGAAACCAACAGAACACCACTGGCCATCACTTACAGTCTTCAGCTATGACCTCTCCAATGCATCATCAGTGATCTACAACCCATCCTGGGAAATGGTCCCTCACTTTTACAGGTCAGTCCTCGCGCACAGACAACCCACCAACCTGAAGCAAATTCTCACCAGCAACTATACACCGCCCCACAGTAACTCTAACTCAGGAACCAATCCCTGCAACAAACCTCAGTGCCAATTCTGCCCTCATATCTACACCAGTGACACCATCACAGGACCTAACCAGATCAGCCACACCATCACTGGTTTATTCACCTGCACATCTACCAATATAATATACGCCATCATGTGCCAGCAATGCCCCTCAGCTATATACATCGGCCAAACTGGACAGTCCCTACATAAAAGAATAAATGGACATAAATCAGATATTAGGAATGGCAATGTACAAAAACCTGTAGAAGAACACTTCAATCTCCTTGGACACACAGTAGCAGATTTAAAGGTAGCCATCCTGCAGCAAAAAATCTTCAAGACTAGACTTCAAAGAGAAACTGCTGAGTAACAGTTCATCTGCAAATCTGACACCATCCATTTAGGATTAAACAAAGACTGTGAATGACTAGCCAAGTACAAAAGCAGTTTCGCCTCTCCTGGTGTTCACACCTCCACATCAGCTGCTAAAAGTGGGCCTCACCCTCCCTGACTGAATTAACCTCGTTATCTCTAGCCTGCATATTTATACCTGCCTCTGGAAATTTCTACTATATGCATCTGACAAAGCGGGTCTTTGCCCGTGAAAGCTTATGCTCCAATACATCTGTTAGTCTATAAGGTGCCACAGGACTCCTTGTTGCTTATTTTGAAGTAAGTTATTTTGAAATAATTTCCTAGTGACAACATGTCCTTAGAGACTTACAAAATTAGTATCACAAGCTTTCATGGCAACACCCGCTTCCTCAGATGAGTGGAGTGGAGGAAGCGGGTGTTGCCCTCAAAAGCTCATGATGCCATATTTATGTTAGTCTCTAAGGGTATGTCTACACTACCCTCCTAATTCGAACTAAGAGGGTAATGTAGGCATACCGCACTTGCAAATGAAGTCCGGGATTTGAATTTCCCAGGCTTCATTTGCATGAAGCTGGCCAGCACCATTTTTAAATGCCGGCAGTTCGAACCCCGTGCCGCACGGCTACACGCGGCACGGAGTAGCTAGTTCGGATTAGGCTTCCTAATCCAAACTAGCTTTACTCCTCATTCCACGAGGAGTACAGCTAGTTTGGATTAGGAAGCCTAATCTGAACTAGCTACTCCGTGCTGCGTGTAGCCACGCGGCATGAGGTTCGAACTGCCGGCATTTAAAAATGGCGCCGGCCGGCTTCATGCAAATGAAGCCCAGGAAATTCAAATCCCGGGCTTCATTTGCAAGTGCAGTATGCCTACATTACCCTCCTAGTTCGAATTAGGAGGGTAGTGTAGACATACCCTAAGGTGCTACAGGGGTACTAGCTTTTTTTAAAGTTACAGACTAACATGGCTACCCCCTGAGGCTAAGATGTAGATACAGTATTAAATATTACATCATGGGTGAAGACGGTATACAGTGTTATTGTTAATGGAAATCTATAATTAACAGAACTAAATTATGAAAGGGACATACATTATGTTTCATCTTAAATACCATAAATGTGCTTATTGGATTTGAAAGGAAACATAAAAGTTGGGAACTGGCAATGGCACTGGGAGCAGGGGGACAATAGCGAGATTACAGAACTTTTAACGACCTGGCACTTTTAAACCTGTTTGCTTTCATGTTGACGGTGCACTGAAACTTTTGGAAATGCATTCATGACAGATCATATTTTAAAGGAAGAGCAAATTATTTCATTGACGGTCTCCCTAGCTTGTTAGACTCTGCTCTATACTATCCAAGTACCATTCACAAAACCATTCACAAGAAAAAAAATTGGTTTTGTTACAGCTGAGCTTTCTCAGCACTGATAAGACATTTATTGTTTGTTTTTCTCCAGGCTTCCAGTAGTTTTGTCATTTCAACTGGCCTAATTAAAACATTTTAGTGTAGATTTTAATTTGTCTATTTATCAGGCTGCCTGTTTGTAATATTTTAAAAAATCAAACAGACATGTTTCTCTGCTTCTGCCTACAAAGTTATCTACAGGACAGGCTAATGCTGAATCATTGTCCCACGAAGTACAAGCATAGTAATGTAAAACACAGACATCTGTTGCCAGCTTTAAAGAGGATATATCTGGTTCTTATAGTTGCTTTTTTGTTTGTTTTTGTTTACACACTAAATTACTATAAAAATATTGCAAGCCATTAAACAGATGGTCAATGATATTATCCATCCACTTTCCATGGAAAATTGTTCCCTAATGCAGTCTTGCACTTTTTCATCTGAATTGGCCTAGTCTTCTATACTATATTTCATCTACTATACCCTTGCACATGGGCAGCAGGTAATGAAGACAAGGGATGGCATTGCCTTCCCAAAATTGCAAACACTCCTCAGCCACCTGGGAAGCCTGGGGCTACAATATGGCAGCCTGATTTCCCATCTGCCAGGGAGGGCTGGGGCCACAGCACAGCAGCCCCAACCCTTCAGGTGGCCACGAAAGATCAGGCTGGGGTTGTGGAGGACTTGGCTCCAAGGGGCAGGAGGGATGATAGGTTTGCTGGAGGGGCAGGGCCTCTGGCAGAAGGGGCAGGGCTGGGACCTGCCATCCCCAGCTGGGCCTGCATCTGCTGCCCATGCTCCTGCATCACCTAATTCGATTTAGGGCTTTATTCTGGAATCCCTTCAGTTGGCCGCATGTAGACGTGGGCAGTTACTTCGGGCTAGTCAATTTCTAAAATGGCGGCCATCCGGAAACATTCAAATCAAGCACGGGATATTTAAATTCCAGGCTTGATTTGCAATTCCAGTCGCCCTCATTAGCCTCCCTAGATCGATCTGGCGGCTAGTGTAGACGTACCCTTAGTCCTGCTTCCCATGGGACTTTACCTACCAACTCCCTAAGTTTGTTAACATAGAATCATAGAATCATAGAATAATAGGACTGGAAGGGACCTCAAGAGGTCATCGAGTCCAGCCCCCCGCCCTCAAGGCAGGATCAAGCTCCACCTACACCATCCCTGACAGATGTCTATCTAACCTGTTCTTAAATATCTCCAGAGAGGGAGATTCCACCACCTCCCTTGGCAATTTATTCCAATATTTGACCACCCTGACAGTTAGGAATTTTTTCCTAATGTCCAATCTAAACCTCCCCTGCTGCACTTTAAGCCCATTACTCCTTGTCCTGTCCTCAGAAACCAAGAGGAACAAATTTTCTCCTTCCTCCTTGTGACACCCTTTTAGATATTTGAAAACCGCTATCATGTCCCCCCTTAATCTTCTTTTTTCCAAACTAAACAAGCCCAGTTCATGAAGCCTGGCTTCATAGGTCATGTTCTCTAGACCTTTAATCATTCTTGTCGCTCTTCTCTGTACCCTTTCCGATTTCTCCACATCTTTCTTGAAATGTGGCACCCAGAACTGGACACAGTACTCCAGCTGAGGCCTAACTAGTGCAGAGTAGAGCGGCAGAATGACTTCACGAGTTTTGCTTACAACACACCTGTTGATACAACCTAGTATCATATTTGCTTTTTTGGCAACAGCATCACACTGTTGACTCATATTCAACTTGTGGTCCACTATGACCCCTAGATCCCTTTCTGCCATGCTCCTTCCTAGACAGTCGCTTCCCATCTTGTATGTATGGAACTGATTGTTCCTTCCTAAGTGGAGCACTTTGCATTTCTCTTCAACATCTACCTTCTTGAAATCCACTGTCTTTATTTTGCTGTCCCCTCTCCCCCCCATCGTACCATCATTAGATCTAAAAGCACTTACTCAGAAATGGCATTTTGTAAACTGCCTTGGAAATGTAATGACAGTGGAACACATTGATTTGCACACATATGTTGAGCTCAGATGCTCACTGTTCAGACTTATGAAGATGGCACAAAACATGCATACTTTGAGCTCCTCAGCTAAAATCTGGTTTGACCATCTTGGCCTTTCATGGAGCAATTAAATGGAGAGAACTAAAGTGTTCTTAAAGGATCCAGCTCTTAAAGGGCTTTTGGGGGGGGAGGGGAAAAGAGAAGGAAAACAGGATGGAAGAAAGAAAGAATTAAAATAGATAACTTAGGCTACGTCTAGACTGCAAGCCTCTTTCGAAAGAGGCTTTTTCAAAAGATACTTTCGAAAAAGCTTCTTTTGAAAAAGAGCATCTAGACTACAATCAGTACTTTCGAAAAAGCAAGCTGCTTTTTCAAAAGAGAGCAGCCAGGCAGTCTGGATGCTCTCTTTCGAAAGAGTACTGTTTGCATTACATAGCGCCTTTTTTTGAAAGAACACTTTTGAAAAAAGGCATTATTCCTCATGAAATGAGGAGTACCGCCATCGAAAGAAAAGCCACATTCTTTCAAAAGAACGCGGCTGTAGTCTAGATGCAGGTGAAGTTTTTTCAAAAAAGGCTACTTTTTTCGAAAAAAACCCTGCAGTCTAGGCACAGCCTTATACAGAAAACAAGAGCAAAATTTCAACAGAGAAAAACATAAATATACTGCTACTATATGGATATTTTTTTTGTATTCCACTGTCTTAAATACAGAGCAGACCTCAATCTGTCTCCTTATACAAGAAATAATATTATTGAAAAAAACCCTCAGTGATTGGCCTTGTGAATTTGATCAGGGCCTTCCAGTCCATCTGCTGAAGAAGAGATCTGGGACATGAAGCAGTTCCCCTATGGGCCAGTTCTGGGCCCTCAGAGGTACTCAGCCTATTCACCTTTCCTGCATCAACTCAGTTTCAGAAATCTGGTTGGAAGCTTTTGTCAATTTCCCTTTCTACCTGCAAGTTGAGTGTGGAATTGACAAGAGTTTTTCAGTCCAGCTCCCAGAGAGGCAGATAGCCAGCCCACTCAGCTCCCTGTCTCCCCCATAGTCCTAAGCCTGGAGAGGCCATACGGCCTGGCTCTGTTACCCCATGGAGAAGTTCAAAAGATCTACTTTAACTGAGCCAACAGAGATTTTCTGCTACACCAGCTCTTTTATTTCTTCCAAATGGCCCAGAATATAATGCTTGCCAGTGACTACTAAGTATATAGCTATTATAACCCTTTGTGAGTCAGTATCTGGCTCTCAAGGACTGCTGTACCCGCACCTCAGCTCGTTAAATGGGGTCAAAGATCAGGCCCTTAGGGTGTGTCTAGACTACAGGGTTTTGTCGACAAAGGGCTACTTTTGTCGACAAAACTATACCTGCGTCTATACTACCGCCGAGTTCTGTCGACAGTAAGTCGACAGAATGTGGCAGATTTGTCGACAGTGGTAAATCTCATTCTACGAGGAATAACACCTTTTGTCAACAGAGTTCTGTTGACAAAAGGCACTATTGCAGCCACACTATGCTTTTTCAAAAGAGAGCATCTAGACGCTCTGTCAAAAAAGTGGCTTGCTTTGTCGACAGTATTTGTCGACAAAGCCTCTGTCAACAACAGCATGTAGTCTATACGTACCCTAAGAGTAGGATTTTTGGAGGGAGGATTTTGAAAGACCCTAGGTTAAAAAATGCTTTAAAAGACATCAGCAGCTATGTTTCAGAAACAAGATTTAATTTTACAACCAATTTGATTTGGGATTTTTTTAGCTTTTTGGCTTAGAAGAAATTATTTAAATTGCACTTTGTAGCCAGACACAAAACCCCATCTTGTTTTTCCACGAGCCCCATCTTGTTTTACCCCCCCCAGAGAGCAAGAGAAAGGCAGTCAGCCTTTGATGCCCTGGGAACACAGGTTTGCTACCTGTCCCTGACTCTACCATAAACAGAAACCAGACAGTAAATGGGCTAGCTGACGACCCGGGGCCTCCCGTCGCCCTGATGGCTAGTACCAGTAATTGACACGCCTGCACTGTCCCAGGAGAGGAATCTTCGCCCATCACATACCAGAGGTGCCCATTGTCTGCATTTTCCCAGGTGTAAATTATGCTTTGCACCCTTCGTGGGAAACTTGGCGTTCAAAGCCATTTTTCCTAATTGGCCACTTGAGCCCAGGAAGAAGCCTACATGACCCAAGGGGTATAAAAAGAGGTTCAGCAGCCCACCCTATTTGAGCTCCAATCATCTATACCTGCTGGCAGGTATTGATTGTCTCCCGAGGTCTGTGGGACGCCCAACCTCGCCCTACTTCTTCCCGAGGGATTGAGAGAAAGACGCTGGCCACGCCAAGTCTGGAACGCAGGGGTGAGAATATATACCTGCTATGTGTCTATTTTGCATGCATTTAATAAGAGCTCAGAGAACCAAAGGGTTTCATGGTACCTGTAAGTAACTTATTAGTGTAATTTCTGTCCTGTCCTTTGTAGTGTCTGTGTTATCTGTAACACAGAAGTAGCATTTAACAACTAAGCTTACCCTGTAACAATAAATAGTAACTGTTTAAGCTTTAACCTGACTCCTTCAGTTGCTGTAACAGAACCAAGCACAATTTAAAAGAACTTCAGCCGGTCATAAGGGACTCACTGCCCTGACCGTCGGCTGACACACTTAAACAATTGTTTAAAGTTATTTCATGTGTTATGACATTATAACTAAATCTCAGATTGTGAGACCCAGGGCTGGATAGGTTGGATGGATCTCTCTCAGTTTCTTTGTTTCTCCCTCCGAATTTAACTACAGAAAACTGAGGTGTCCCAAAAGATTAGATTAATCTGAAGACAAAAACAGGAGAGAAAAATTAAGAGACATAGGTTCAGATGGACAGAGTAGTTCGACAAGCTGAAAAAGGAAGAAAAAGAAAATAGAGTAGGAAGGGGGAGGGACTTAACTATACTTCTGGGGGTGTGGAGGGCTAAAAGGAAGTCCCAGGTGGAAATCAGTAATGGATATTGTTTTGTTATGAGGGAAGAGAGATTACTTCCTCAAGCACTAAACAGAATAACAGAAGGTCAAAGGTGTAAATACTACAGCTGTCATTGAACGATCATCATTTGGTCAGTGACACGGGTATATAGGGCAAACTGTAATATCTATTTGTACATGTTAATTATTTAATATTGACCACCCTGTGTGATGCCTCTGCTGAAATAAATCATTACTGCACTTCAGCATAGACCATGAACTTTACAATTATATTTTCTGAACAAATATGCAACGCCTTAGTTTCATGGAAGCACAGCTTTTAGCTTCTTAAAAGGCAACCAAGCGAAACAAACTCACGAGTTTCAGATTCTTTGAAGAACGCAGAACATATAACCTTTCCCAATGCTTGTATTGGCTGCTGGCTTTGGAAAGGAGTGGAAATTACCTTAGTAATTAGTTTTTCCACACCATGTTTATAATTTTCCGAAAAATAAAGCTCTATTTAAAAGATAACAAAACTTGGTAATTAAAATGTGTGTGACTTCAATTTTTAATCAGTTTTCTACAAAGCTGCTGATAAATTGCATGCCAAAGAAGACACAAGCTCTTACTAACAAAAGCAGAGCACAGAGCGCACTTTCAGCAGATTGCATTTAATACTCAATAACTGCAAAGCACGGATGTAAAATCAATGTGGTATAGCAGCCACATTTCCACATATTTCTGACAAAACAAAAATTAATGTATTCCTATTGCTGACATGATTCATCTTTTCAAATATATAAACATTTCAGGCCCTCGCTAAAACCAACCAACTGCACAACTGCAAAAAGCTCTGAACATGTTGTAAGAGACATGTATTTTAGAATACTTCACTTCCTGATCTAAAATTCTATCAGTGTATTTTCAATTCCTCCATTTAAATAAAGGTGATTACTTAATCTTACACAAAATTTACAATGAAACAGTATTTTAGGCACATGCATACAGATGGCGATGTATAGAAGTTGCATATACGGTATATTGATGTAACATTTTAGCTAAATAATGTATGCGTCGTCCAATTCCCACACTCCAACACAACCATTTCCAAAGTAAAATAAAGGTACTATGTGCGTTGTAAAATGGACTGGTGTGATCCCTATGGTACCGTATTACAAACAGTCAGATCAAAGTGCTTTAGGTCCATTTAATCCTTCTACAATCTGTTCGCTATTTTCTACAGCAGAAGGCTACTCAAGCCCAATCATTGACAATGCCATAAAAACCCAGCTGATTTATTCCCCTGCTGGGAAAGTCAATAAAACAACCTATGACTTGACATCTAGCACATCATTCAGCTCACAAATCAAAATCTTGACAACTATTCAATTCAATCTTGAATGTCTTTACTGCTACCAAAACCTGCTATAAGACATTGCAGCCTATGGGCTGCTTATTGAACTTAAGAAAAAAGAACCAGCAAGAAAATATAAAATAAATAATGCCATTTTCTGAGCAATATTTATATACTCTCTCTCAGATCCTCAGCCAGAGGGAAACAAGTTGTTTTCATTTTTGATTATTTCTCTTTGCTTTTGGCTACTGGAAGCTAGCAGCTAATGCACTTTTATTTCTGGAATCGCCCATCAAGCTCAAACTTAGGTCTATGTGAAATGAGTTTTCTCTAAGTTAGAGCACAGCTAACCGTATGCTCATATCACATAGAATTTGGGTAACTTGCACATTTCTAATGCATATGAGTTCAGCACCTAGCATAACAAAATCTGTTCTCACCCCTGAAAAGACAGGGATGGACATAAGCATTGTTCACTAGGGTTAGCCCCTGGCAGCCACATCTGCAGGTACAGCTGCTTCCAGCTCCCATTGGCCACGGTTTGCCATTTCCAGCCAATGGGAATTGCAGGAAGTAGTGATGTGCCCCACAGCACTTCCTGCAGCTTCCATTGGACAGGAATGGCAAATCACCTCCAATGGAAGTTGCAGGTGGCCGTACCTGTGGGCACGCAGATAAATGAAGCAACTGGCATCCCAATAGGGCTAACCCTGGCTAATCGTGCCTGATCCACAGACTGCTTATTGCCCACTCCTGCACTAACCTGTACAGGCAGGATTGTGGCTTCTGTTAGAGCCAATAACAGAGTTCATTCCTTTTACTCACTCAACAGATAATATCACATTTTCCCTCTGTTATAGCTTCATTTTTGACATGCGTAAACATCTATTGAATTTATACTGGGACTTCCACAGGTAAGTAAGAATTATCACTTAAATTTATTGCTGATCTATTTATGCTTAGCAAGAACATATGTTCTTCTATCGACAGGCAACAAAAATAGCCTTTATTAAAAGGAACAGTTTCATGGAGTAATAAGTGTTTATGAATGTGCCTGTACACAAAAAAGAGAGGGACAAAGTAGTATGTGAATATAATGTATGTATACATGGAAAACAATTGTAGATAATGTTTAAGAAAAAGTGATGCAGTACAGTTAGGCTGACTGGGGCATAGGGGTTATTTCACTTTCAGCATGTGTAAAATGAATTAAACTGCAACGCTGCCATATGGAAGTCAGAGCTTAAATTCCTGGTTAAGTCCTGAGCTCCTGTTTGGGAGTATAGGTAGTTCTTGAGAGGAAGGAATGTGTTGCGTTGTGATTCTCTGGCTAACATAAGAATGATCTTCCAGAGATTCTGAGAAGCTATGTCTAGCCTCCCTCCACAACAAGCCAGGTTAGCATGGCATGAGATTTTTGAGAAAAGAGAATTATTGTGTAAAAAAGAGGCAGGAGAGGAAGATTCTTGGAACCCTCTGACTCTTGGGAGCTGATCCATAATATATACAAAAAATAAACATTTCAAATAGCATGTTATTTAAAATGTTAGCAAGTGATGAATTTACAAATGCTATTTGAATGCTGACATTGAAGTTTGTCTGTAATTATAACCCTGGTATATTGATCTGCTTGCTCTCATGGTACCAAGATAAATTGGAATGAAGAACAGTCTAGCAGAGCAAATGGAATGGGCAAGCGATTTATGCCAGCTACTGCTGAGAACTTCGTTCAGTTCCCCGTATTAACATGGGTGAGGAATTGCAACTGTGATTTACATGAATTTTCATATATAAAAATCCCAGGTGAGGACAGAGGCACTTTCCAAAACTATTGTCCTCATGAAGAAAGTGTGGGAGGGGGCCTGAGTGACTGAACATTACTGAACTAGCACATGTTACTCATATATGATAAACCTTGGCAGAGTCAATAGAGAATGGTCTGCGGCTGTCCCAATGAATCACCGAGGCTACATCTACACCGCGAGTTTTCTCAGCAAAAACTATGCTAATGAGGGACTCATTTACATGAGTCATGATCTCATTTGCATATTTTCTGCCAATCCATTTTTATGCTAGGGGATTGCAAGAAAATATGCAAATTAGATTCAAACTCATGCAAATGAGTCCTTCATTAGCATATATTTTGCCAAGAAAACTCTTAGTGTAGACCAGGGGTTCCCAAACTTTTTGACACGTGGACCAGTAAATCCATTCACAAACTTTTGGAGGACCAGTAACAGTCATTTGCATATTTGCATATTCATTAAGCAAATGATGAATATTCAAATAAGTTGTTTCTGATCCTCCCAAAGCCCCCAGTGCCAGCGTTACCAAAGCTTTTGATACAGTCACCCACAATATTCTTGCCAGCAAGTTAAGGGAATATGGATTGGATAAATGGATGGTAAGTTGGATAGAAAGCTGGCTAGATCAGGGTTTCCCAAACTTTTTAATTTAGTTGGAACCTGGTTTTTTTCAGTGCTGTTTTTTGCAGCCCAAAAATATAAACGCATATAAAAAAAGAATAAAAAATGAATACGTTTTCAGTGGTTCACCTGGCTGCATCCTCCGCTCAGCCTCGGCCAGGGCTTAGGGGACCCAGCGCCGCATGGGCACTCCAGGAGGCAGGAGGAGGAGCAGATTGGGGGTAGGGTATCTGGCTAGGAGGGAGGGTGCAAGGAGGGGTAAGGTTGCCAGGTATCCAGTTTTGTACCAGCTAGTCTGGTATTTAAAGCTTCTGTCCGAGAAACAAATTGAGAAAATACCGGACATATAAAATGTCCAGTATTTTCTAATTAGGTAAGTTTTATTATTATTACGGTAGGTGCATCAGTTCTTAGCTGCAAACTGCCTGGCTGGTAGATGTGCTCAGGCTGCCTGTGTGTTTCTACCTGCCAGGCAGTTCACAACTGCTTGAGAGAGGGTATGTGGGGGGGGGGGGGGCAAAATGGAATCCCCGGGGCCATACTCATGTGCCAGGGTCTGCATGTGCCCAGGTCAGTCCCGCTCTCCCCCTCTTCTTCTCCTGATCTCCACAGTCCAACCCTGCTGCCCTGGTCCAGCCCTGCTTCCGGCAGCCAGTTCTCCCCTCATCCCCCACTGATCTTCCCCAGTCAGCTCTACTCCTCCGATGACGCCCCCCACCAGCCCCGCTGCCCCCGTCCAGCCCTGCTTCTGGCAGCTAGTTATCCCATCCTCCTCCCGATCTCCCCTGGCCAGCCCCCTTGCCCCGCAATCAGCCCTGGTTCCACCGCCCGCCTTCCCCGATCTCCGCCGGACAGCCTCATTGCCCCCAACCCTGCTTCTGCCACCAGCGGAGATGTGGGCGGGCGGCAGAAGGAGGGTTGGTGTAGCGGGGCTGTCCGGCAGAGATCCAGGTGGGCAGGACAGCCCCGCTACCCCTACCTGCTTCCGCCACCCACCTGCCCACCAGCCCCAATCTCCATGGCACAGCCCTGCTGCTCCCAACCCTTCTTCCCGGAGGCCAGTTTCTCCCCCTACACACACACCTCCTCGCATCCTGCCCCACTCTGCTCCCCTCCCGGCAGCCACGCTGAGGCCCAGTATTTTTTTCCCGCGGCCTGGTACCGGGCCGCAGCCCATAGTTTGGGAAACACTGGTGTAGATGTAGCCCAAGAGAAGAAGCACAGAGGCAGGGAGATAGAAGCCTGATCAAAGCTGATGAGCCAGTCTGATACCAGGAGGAGAATACCAAGAAGAAAATATCAACAACAACAATTCAATGTTTTGATTAAATTAGTCAGGAGACGTTTTTTCTGTGGATCCTTCTCTCACAGAGCCCGTTTTCTTCTATCAAAGAATTCTTTGACTTCCACAATCTCAGGATATGACTAGACTGCAAAGAAAAGTCAGAACCACAATTTGTGTATGTTTTTCCGCTTTTTTTTCTAAGAAGAGACTTTTCTGAAATTTGGCCTGTCTACACGGGGCCAAATTTTGGAAAAACCTCCTCTTTCAGAACATCCCTGCTTCCTCATACAAGGATGGCAAAAGATACCTCCACTATCCAGGAAAGCTCTGCAGTATAGACATAGCCCCAGTCTCCTCTCTGTTACATGTTTTCTTGCTGGGAGCCCCTTCAGCTCCCACTAAAAAGGCATCCACAAAAATCTATTTGCTGGATCTGGTCTTAAATTTGTTTATTACAGTAATTAAAAATAGTACTTTGGGGGAAAGTGAGTCAAATAGTTAGACCAATGTTCTGAGTTTGGTTTATTATGGTTATAGGAGTCATGTAACTTTATATCATGACTATTGGGAAAATCACTCAGTATTCCTAAAAGCTTTGATGAATCTCAAAGAATTCTAAAGCACAAATACTTGATAGCAGACACTGTTTATTCATTACTCTACTGTTCAAAATGTTTCAGTCACCCAAATAAGGAGATGAAACAATATCTTCTGGCCTAGTTGACCAGCAGTGCATCGCAAAAGCAAACAGTTCTCCGATACACCATAGTCCTGACATTCATTGAGATAATTTGATTAATTCCTTTGGATAATAAATACAAATTTTTAAAGTATCATGAATGGTTTGTGCAAGACTCACTATGGGCAAACACATTATACATATAGACTTAAATGGAGGTGCATAAAAGATGTAAGATTGCAAGGTTGGGCTGTCATGTATAATGAACAGTATTTTGGTTAGCTTTTCTCTTAAATAATTAACAACAATAGTTCTGTGATCTACAGAAAATGACAGCTATCAAATCAGTAACAATTAAGGAAAGCCTGAATACAGCTGGTAATTAACTAATTGACTTACATTAATAGTAAGTTGGGTCAGGGATCTGAGAGTAGGCCACTAGCAAAAAAACAAACAAAAAAAAAACCACAACAACAACCAAACTTCCTAGCTTTTACCACCACCAATGATCTTAAATTCAATAGCTTTATTATCCAATTACTATATTCTATGCCTTTCAAAGTAAGAAGCAGATGTTCCAGCAGCAGAAATTGTTTATACTGGTAATGAAACACAATTGATGACACATAGTACCCCAGGGCATAAAGTCGTTTGGTTAAGCAACTGTTTTCATAGCAGCTGTACAAATGACTGACTATAAGGGTATATGCTGAGTTACATAAAAGGGTTCTAATTCACCATTGTTGGAAGGAAATATTACCATAGTAGCAAATTAATTAGAAGGAAGCAAGTGTAATATAAGCTACTAAAAACCAAAACCAAAACCAAAATTGCACAAATAGCTAAATCTATCTTACAATACCAGATCTGATGTGTCAAAAATTATTCTGGTGAAACCCAACAAACAATATAGTTTATTGAGTGGGCCACATATTATGGAATCAACTTATTTATTAATTCCAGGTAATTATAGATGGGTTATTTTATGAGATGTGAGGGCCAAAGAAATCTTGAACCAAATTATTTTCATGCCCTCACTGCTCTGCTAGCCTAAGGTAATATCTTACTATTTATTATTACAATATAGTAAACAATGGTTTAAGAGTTAATAATCCTTTGTATAACCTGAAGCTAAACAGTGTTGAATTGGGGATCTTAAATTCATGCAGGTCATATGTGGACAGTCGATGGGATATTCACTGTCCTTGGTCCCATGGTGTGGTTATTACTGAGAATTTTTTAATTAAATGCCAATTAAAATAAAGACTGCTTGTTCTAAATATTATGCACATCACATACTCATGTATTCCTTTCAGTCTGCATTAATACTCAGGGAGAGTTAAGATTAAGCAGACATCAACTGCTACTGATCTCTCCTAGACACTGGAATTCCTTCTCTTATATATACTTTTTCAAATTTATAAATAAATGTGGAGGGGAAAAACAAAACAAAAAGTCCAGATACCACAAATATTAACTGCAGCATGCAGGTCAAACGAAGCACAGAGAAAACAAAGTAGCTATCAATCCGAGGAAAGCTAAAACAAGTTCTACATAAACATGAGCTGCATTGCTAAAAACAAGTTGCACCTCCACTGTTTCATCAAGATCAATGATGCCCATAATAAAAAGTGCTTCATCCCTGTTTAGCATCCTTACCACCTGAACATTCATCAAGTCACTAAATGGATTATGAAAGCAAAGATCATTCTCAGACACTGCACTTAATGTGACTCAATAGACACATTTTTGTATAGTGAAATTACTCTTTTAATGTTTCTGCTTTCTAATTTATTCTGGTAAGGAGCTGTAAAAATAATGGCAGAGGTGTTAAAATATAAAAAGTCTGTTAGCAAGGATGTTGCCAAGGATGAGTGCACAAGTTTGTTTTATATTTATCATACTTTCTGTTGCACTTAGATCATAATTTTAAAAACTATCCCATTTCTTTCTTTTATGTAAGTGGACATTAAGGCCATCCCATCTGTGCTGTAAAATAAAACGTACAGCATTCTATAACTTCCCTAAATAATCTTTAATAACTGCTTAGAATTCAAGTTGACAGTAAGCTAGTAATAAAATGCTTAATGCCACTTTATAGGTCACATAATATGACAATTTATTTTAGCTCAGCTGAGTAGCTGCATGGGGCAGTTAGTGCTGTTGACTACTTTCCGTTCATGGCTTCAGAATTGGTCACAGCTTCAGAGTTCCTTTTCATCTATCTTCCTCAGAGCACATAACTGTCTTTTCATTGTTTGCCCATTCTAATGGCTATAACTTTTATTTCTTTAAAAAAAAGTCATGTTTTTATGATTAACACCCAAAATATACAGAGAGTGATATTATCTTTCCTACAAGGCAGATATTGATGTAGAAATCCAACCATCATTTGAGCTGTGCCAGTGCAGCCTTTGCTCGTTTACAGCACAGGGTTTTTGAAGATCATGACATTTGAAAAGACATTAAACCTTTTGTCTATCAATCAGTCATTCTCCTAACACTATTGTATCGGTCTGAAACCTGGACAACCTACAGACATCACCTCTCAAGGACTTTCAAGTATCACCAACGCTGCCTCCACAAGATCTTGAAGATCAAATGGGAAGACAGGTTCATGTTTTGGAAGAGGTAAAGGCCACCAATATTGAGACAATGATGATCCATCAGCAACTTCACTGGACTGGTCATGTTGTTCAGATGTCAAACCATTGTCTCCCAAAACAGGTCCTGTTTTCTCAATTGAAAGAAGGATATCATAACATGGGAGGACAATAGAAGTGTTATAAGGACTTGCTAAAAGATAACTTAAAGAAGTGCAGCACTGACATTGACACTTGGGAGACACTTGCCCAGGATCATTCAAAATGGAGAGAAGTCTTATGCAATGGCTCCCGGTATTTTGAATTTGCCCACCGACAAGCTGAGGAGGGGAAGAGCCACAGGAGGAAAGGGAAGACCGGATTATAGTCATTCTCAACAGCCTTCTGCTCTACCTGGAAACATTTGTCCTCATTGTAATAGACTTTGTGGTTCAAGGATTGGTCTTATCAGCCACCTGAAGATCCACAACTCCTATGGAAGATGATCATACTCTGTCATGGTTTGTTTTTGGCATAAATATTTTGACCCTATAAACTATTTTGTCATAGTTTGTTTTTGGCATAGATATTTTGACCCTATACATTTCCTAATGTTAATTCCACTGGTTTTGGTGGAATTACACCATGGAAGAATTTAGCTCTTTGCCTCCTAAAACCTCTTAAAATCAGGCAATATCAAGGTAAAGAAATACACCTCTCTTATCAGTCACAGGATAAAATACCATAAATGAATAGCCACACACGTGGTTTGATTTCTTACCATTGCCAGTTTAAAGTTTAGGACAAACTCAACTGAATTATATAGCTCATTTCTTAGATTAAAACTAATGATTCCCACCCCCTTCCCCCAGCTGCAACTTCCTCACTACATTTGTATTTTGGTACCTCTTCTATCTAGAGACAAAAGGCCAATTTTATCCCTGCTGCAACGGCATTGTCCCAGTTGTTTCAGGAATTAATGTGTCTTCAAACAGATTTGTGCAGCTCTTACTGAAGTTCTGCTCACATGTATGAAAGGAAGACTGGTCTCATGGTTCGGGAACTCACCTGGGATTTAGGGGATTAGCTCTGCCTGGGATAAACTTTGGTGAAGTTATTTTGAAATAACAGTGCGAACATTTACACAGCAATTCCGTTATTTCAAAATAATGGATGGCTTATTTCAAAATCCGTAAACCTCATTCCACGAGGAATAATGCTTATTCCAAAACAGCTATTTCAGAATAGCAGTAGTGTGGACGCTCCACTACTGCTTTCACAATAGCTCCTCCCCAGATCCATTGAAAGTAATTACCCCTCAGTGCCTCCTGGGGCTCTAATTCGAGGTAGCACAGCCATATTAGGGAAGCCTGCCTCGGACTAATTTTGAGACATCCCTGTAGAGGGAACGTAACTATTTCAAAACAAGCTATTTAGGAAAAAAATTCCAAAATAGCTTATTTCAAAATAAGCATGCTAAGTAGACTACCCTGAGCGTTACATTTCTGAAGTTATTTAAATACCAAAAGATGAAGGTAGGCATTAGGTAGGATTTTCAAAAGCATCTACATATCTAACTCCCACTGATTTGAAGATCAATTTGGGAGTAGACGTGCCTCAAAATCCTGGGGATCCCCAGAGAGCACCACAGAAGAATCTGATGAAGTTTCATTCATTCATGAAAAAGAATGTGAGTCGTACCTAACAAGTTGTGTTAGCTACACATCAACATCTGCTAGGAACATTCTTCTTTACACTGCTAATGGAACTAGCATTGTAAAATTTAAATTTCCTATTACTATAATGGTAGTTCACAAATGTGTCAGGACTGTTCATTATTTTGATCAAATGGCTGTAGCATCTTCCATGTGTGTCTTGTGCTCAACCCACAAAATAATTTTATTGTAATTTATAAAAAAAACTCTTTTCAATGATAGCTGACTTATCTTACCTCAAAAATCATTAAAAAACAACAAATAGGCTAGTAGCACCTTAAAGACTAACGAAACATGTAGATGGCATCATGAGCTTTTGTGGGCGCAACCCATTTCTTAAGCTCATGAGACCATCAACATGTTTTGTTAGTCTTTAAGGAGCTACTAATCTATTTGTTGTTTTTTAAGTTTTTCCTGTTACATACTAACTCCTCTGAAGCTCAAAAATCATTGACAGCAATAGGCACAGAAGGAAATGCCAGTGTGAAAACACTACAATTGTATTTAAAAAAGTACAAACAGCTGTCCACACACAGGGGTACGTCTCTGGGTATGTCTACACTACCACCCTTGCTTGAACTAGGGTGGTAATGTAGGCAACTGGAGTTGCAAATGAAGCCCGGGATTTGAATTTTCCGGGCTTCATTTGCATTTCACCGGGCGCCGCCATTTTTAAATGTCCGCTAGTTCGAACTAGGGTGGTAGTATAGACATACCCTATCTTACAAAATAAAAATATATGCATGGTTAATGAATAAATAAAAAATTAGCAAACTATCTGGACGAAGGAGATGAGATGAAGATATAGTGGAATCTTCCTAACTCAAACTAGTGACCCATTGCAGATTACTGATTGTTTCAAAAAAGTAAGCTAACATGGTAGAACACCAAATCAAGGACAGAGTAGTGATATTATATTTTGATCATTTTTGACAACTGTAATTTGGTTTATTATATTTTAAACACTAATATGTAAGCAAATAACACATTTTGTAAAAGTTGTGAATTCTGAGGTTTTAAGGCCAGAACATGGCCTCTTGCATAACAGACCACAGAATTTCTCTGGTGTCTTAGCAATTCTGGGACCCCACTGCAGTAGTCTCTTCTTATACCTTTATTTTCTGGCAAGACTGTTGAGTTTTGTGAAAATCATCATGTTTGTAAAATAGCAAAGTGAGAATTAGTTAGGCTTTCCTGTAGTTAAAATATATGTAAAAGAAATTGAATGAGGAGAACGGGTTAGCAGAACAGATGGGCTTATAGTATATTTTCTACAGTGCTGAGTAAGGTGTAAAGTTATATTTGGAAGGTGGCATAAAATACAGAAAATATTAAGATGACAATATATACACTGTTTTTATAAGCTTTATACTCAAAAGCATTAGATGAAACTTATGTAGAACAAAACCTGAATGGTCAGATTTTCAAAAGTATTTAGGCACCTGAAGAGGCAAATAAGTGGGGCTTGTTTTTTGTTTGTTTGTTTGTTTTTTGTTTGTTATAAATCCTTCCAGGCACCAAAGTACCTAGGCTGCTTCATATATCTGTAAAACAATTAATTGGCAAATATTAAATTAACCAAAAATACATTTTAGGCACAAGCAAAACTATTTTAAAGTCAGGTCAAATCTGGCCAATAATTTTGGCCAAATAAAATGATAATGATACTTTTGACAGTTTCCAAAGGTTTTTGTTCTTTCAACATTTTCAAAAAGATAAGTTCTGAAATATAATTTCAAGTTGTCATTTTGTTTCGGTAATGTCGATTCAAATCAACCTGCACTTTTTCCCCCTATTTTCTTCTTTTTGGATGGAAAACAATAAAGAAGTTTCAGTTTGAATCAAACCATTTAATTTTTAAATTTTTATTTATTTATTTATTTATTTATTGCATTTTAGTTCAGCTATCTAATGGAAGAATCAATTATTTTTTTTACCTCTACTGCTTACATGCTTTTGAAAATCCCACCAGGTACATATCTGTATCTAAATAATCTTTGGAAATGTAGTCCCCAGGTCCTTATTCAGCTCATAGTCAAGTACATTATCATCTGAAGTCAATGAGAGCTTTGCCAGAGTAAAAACTGAATAGTGGTTTCAGCATTTGTCCCAAGAACAGAACCTGAAGTTAAAGAAATGAGAATGGTTACAGAGGTCAAACGCAGAATAGCATTGCATAGTACTGAAGAAATGGACAGATATATTATAGACATGATATTGTCTGAAACTCCTTTGAAACCTCCAATAGAGACCACTGGGCATTCAAATATGCTGTTAGTCAGTTTCTTTCAGTACTTCAATTTAATATTCATAATTGCTGAAATATGCTCCTCCAAACCAGCCCTCTTTCCTATGAGCCTCCCCTGAACTATCCAAAGAGCCATGGAAATAACTGAAAACACATATGGAAGGAAGTGCAGACTTTTTTTTAATATAGTTCATTCCCTAGTACTTCACTTTAAGTCTCAAAGTCTACTTTACAAAGTCTCAAACAATGAGTTTTTGTCCCTTTGTGACATTGCACCCCATGTTCTTTAGGGAAATATTCTTATGAATATGACATAAGTCAGAAATGTTATATGCAAAATACTTCATGTAAGATATTATTTTAAAAGTTATAATCTAGGGTGTGTCTAGACTACATGGCTCCGTCAATGGAGCCATGTAAATTAGTTTATTTGGCATAGTCAAATAAGCGGTGATTTAAATAATCCCCACTTCATTAAAATAAACATGGCCACCACGCTGTGCCGATGATCAGCTGATCCGACACAGCACGGCAGTCTAGATGCGGATCTGTCAGCTTGGGAAGCCTTTGTCGACCGATCCTGTAAACCTTGTTTCACGAGGCATAAGGGATCGGTCAGAAAAGCTTTCCCCAGCTGACAGATTCACGTCTAGACTGCCGCGCTGTGTCGGATCAGCTGATCATTGGCACAGCGCGGCAGCCATGTTTATTTTAATGAAGTGGGGATTATTTAAATATGTGTATTCTACTTGGGTGCATATGTCATTTCTGTGTTTGAAGATAGAAATATGAAGTTTAAACTGGTTTACTAATCTAAATATGCTATGTAAAAGCCATTAGTAATACTCAAGGAACTGAATGGCCCAGTACTCGAGACAATAATCTGTTAATAGTCTTGCTTTTCCTTTCATTCTGGCCTATGGTTGGTCCTGCCAAGACATGTGGCCAGGTCACCTGATGCTGGATCATATTTTGGTTGTTGAACCTTTCCACTGAAGGTGAGAAAAGTTTAAACTGAACGCAAAGGATTCCCACTTTTGGCAACAAGGATATGAAGGTAAAAAATCAAACAATAGGAGCTGCTGCCAGATTTCAGGACACCACAGTTTATCATCAAAGATGTCTGCTGCAACCACTCAAAGGACTGGGCCCAAGTTGAGAGGCCTCTTAGCTAGCGACAAAAAAAGATTATTAGAATTACTATTAGGGTAAAGAGTTGTATTTAACAAGTTTCTTATAGTGTTAAGCTTAGCTATAGTGTTCTGTTTTGTTTTGCTCAGAAATTTACTTTGATCCATCTGCTATTACTTGTAATAACTTAAATTATATTTTTATACTTAATAAAATCACTTTAATTAATAAACCCTGTGTAAATAATTGTTACCGGGGGGACATCAGCGGTGCATCTCTCTCTCTCATTAATAAAATGAGTTTACTATGTATAAAATTGTATACAGAGTAAGACAGATTTAGCTGGGGTTCTGGTTCCAGTCCAGCAGCACACATGGGTGCTATGTCAAGTCTCCATGACTAAGCCTTCTCAGAACTGAGCTGATGTTGGTGTCTGTGTTGCTCTGCTATGAGCTGTTATCCCCAACTCTGTGCCTTTGCTGTAGGAGATTGGAGGGTTGAGATCAACAGGACAGGATGATGGGGCACCCACAGGGCAGCTAGGCAGTCTCAGTGGAATTTCAGCACATGAAATGACAATCTCAAGGGGATCTGTGTGAATAAACCCATAATACCCGTTGCTTAGGAGAATATTCTGCACTCTGATAGATCTTAATATCATGCAGAGCAGCACCTCAAATTTATAAATAGTCCCGCTGCAATGAAGGAGACTTTTCATGTGGTAGTATGATCAGCATTGCTCATCCTTTAGAAATCCAGGGCTCTTATTGCACAGGGTTCTCTTTTTCTCTACATGCTCAGAACCTTTTTTCAAATAATATTTGTTCCATCCTGCTATATATAGTTTACATATTTTACTAAGAAAGTAATTTAGATTTATTGGATGCCAGTTGCCAAAGTCACACTTTTGACCACATGCCTGGGATGAACCATACTGAGAATTCCAGACACAGGGCAGATGGAAAGAATCAGAGCAGACAATCCTCAAAACAAGAGGTTTATTCTTTAATTAGATTAACTGAGCCAACAACAAAAAAGCATCTCCAGTAGCCATACATAGTCGCCTTTAGGCATTCCAGCCTTTCGCTCCCATTCAGTCAACCAAGTCTAATATAATGTAAGGTTACTGCAAACCCATTTCACCATATGTGAAGGATCAGACCCTTACTCCAGGTGAGTATGTTTATCTCAGATCTTACCCAAATACTATGCTGTCAGCCAATCCTTAGTGAAAAAAGAAAAGAAAAAAGAAAAGAGAAAAGAAAAGAGAAAAGAAAAGAAAAGAAAAGAAAAGAAAAGAAAAGAAAAGAAAAGAAAAGAAAAGAAAAGAAAAGAAAAGAAAAGAAAAGAAAAGAAAAGAAAAGAGTTATGAATGATTAATAGATCATATACACATAAATGATCACAAAGTCCTTTTATTAAGTTTGCAGCAGTGACTGCTGGCTTGCAAAAGTCTCTCTGGTCACGTCCAAAAAATTGCAAGCTCCTCAGTCCATTGTTTAAAATACTCCTTTTAGTTGTAAATCCACAGTTCAGAGAATTGGGGCAGGAATGTGGCAAAATGAGAATGTCTCGTGTGTCTTTTATAACCTCTCACATGTGCCTGGAAATTTACAGTTCTTCCAAACAAAGCCCACAGTCCAGGTTCATGAAGTTACTGACTCAACATGGAATCCAGGGTCATATTTACTTATCAAAAGTTTTTACATGCATTGCTGACTCACATTATTAAAAGATCCTATACATACAACTGATTGCAAAGTCCTTTCATCAAGTTTGTAGCAATGACTGCTGGCTTGCAAAGTCTCTTTGGTAACTTGCAAAAGATTGGAAGCTCCACAGCCAAAATATTGCCCATATTTTTTTCCTGAGGCATCCCTAGGAAAGATCCACTGGGCAGAATGAATTTCTGCAGTGGCCCATTGTCAGCTGAGTATCCTTACTGGAATATCAACCCATAGCTGTCTAGCTTTGAGGTATATCTATTTAGAGACAGTCACCCAGGAACACAACACATATTTAAAATACAAATGCATAGTCAATATTCATAATTTCAGACACAAGGATTATACTTGGACATAGATGGCATAACTTTTCCATTGATACCTTACGTGCAAGATACTTCGTTTGCATAACAGTGGTGGCAAAAATTATATAAATAGTCACACATAGTATGATGACCCATTCTGTTGGAGGTCATTATCAGCTTCCTCTCCCTCCCAGTTCCTTCATGGCTTAGAGTGACTTCAGAAATAATGGTCAAAGCATGATTAATTCCCTTTACTCCATAGAATGCACATCATTCAAATGCACCAATTAGCTCTGTATATATTCTCAGATCCCTTTAACTCTGGCTTTGCCTAGCAATACTGAGTTATTATTTCCAAATTGTCCAATTTTTTCCTTATTTTTCTTCTTCTTTAAAAGGTGTACAGTATCTCAAGTGATTTGAGTCTCAATTTCATCCCTCTACTAATGGGTCTATTCTGCTTCCAGTATTACGTTTTTGGCCAAGACCTTTAACAAAGACAGTCATCTTTTGAAGTCCATCCCCTCAGTGCCAAATGACTCCTGCCATGCCTGTAAGTGCATGAGGGACTAATTACAAATGTATTTCTTCTACGAGGATATAGCTATGGTGGAGAGGTATAGAGCGCAGGGCCTGCTTATTTTCTCTCCTGATATGAGCTAGTGAAATGGGAATAACAAATGGATTTGAGATTAAATATATTGCACACTGGTCTCCACTGTAAATAACATCAAAGGCTATCATAAAAGCAAGTGATAGGCACTCTCTGAAATACAGACCAGGAAACCCTCTGTACCTTTTTATTAGTCTAAAACAAGAGTGGGCAAATATCAGTCTGCAGGCTGGATCCAGTTCTCCAGGGTTAGCTTCTAGCAGGCTGCTGTTATATTCACCTGTGCTTCCACAGGCATGGGCAACTGCAGCACTTGTTGTCTGAGAATGATGATCCGTAGCCAATAGAACTACTATTGCCCATACCTGTGGAGGTGCAGATAAATATAGCACCAGTAATGTCTAACTGCCACCATTTTATTGCCTACCCCTGGTTTAATGGAAGATCATGAGCTTCAAGTCCAGCATGACTAATTACGGTAATGAGCAGGGTCCCAGAAATTATCCTTACCTTCCCTGAACCTGAATGCTAGGGCATTGTGGAATAGTCTTGAATCAAACCACTTTCAGGCAGACTAATTCTAACCTTTTGTTTCCATTAAGTACAAAAGAAACAGCAAGCCCCAAAGGAAAACTACCACTTCCATAAGTGTCAGTGGTAAGCAAAGGAAGAGCGCAGGTTGAGACTGATTGTACAAGTACTTATTTTCACATCTCTGCTCCATAAAATGCCAGAAGACGTTTGTGTGGTTTATCCAGTGATTTGTGTTTCATTTTTGTTTTTAGGGAAATAAGCAATTTAATACTATGAGAGGTGCACTCCACTAAGTCATGTCACCTACTGTGAAACCAATTTAGAGACTCAACTGTTTGGAGGGTGAGTTGAAAAGAAAATAAGTGTTCTGAAGCTGTGGGAGATACAGAATGCTGTCCTGACCATGCTGCTTTTCTGTTTGATGTTGATTTGAGGCTCAAGGGAGCACTTGGAGCCAGAGTTAAACAGTGTGTTGAATGAAGCAGTAACTGAAAAGTAGCACAGTCTGGATTTACCTCCTGAACAGTTTCAGAATGTTTTTGTTCCTTTCAACAACTCAGCCTTGCAGCACTTAAGCCTTGGAAATGCATTGAACTTGAAAGCTGCTCACTGGGAGAATGCTGCTCATTTCAGTTCAGGGCAGGCTAACCCTGGTACGTACAGTTGGACAATACACTTTTACAGGATTTGAAGAGCACTGAGTAAATCAAGAAACATTTAGACTCCTGCTAAATTTAAATCTTTCACTCAGTTGTTGGCTGCACTAAGATCTCCATCAAAGAATTAAAAATAAATGTTCGTAGCAGAAGGCCCATATGAGCTTCAAGCTACTTAATTTTCAGAATATTTAGAAAATCAGATTGAAGTCTGGCTTTGGTCCAATAAACATGCTCTATCTGAGACTAGGACTGAAGATAAATCATAATGACTGGTGTCTGTTTATAGCTATGTGAAAAACAAAATTACTCTGTGAGGAGCTGGAAGCGATGTTTGTGCGCCATCTTGTTAACATTCACCCACCAAATCAAAAGGAGGATTTGTTGATTTCTCTGCACACACAGTCACGGGTGAACAACTCTTCAATATTTTAAAAACTTTTTTTACAGTACTGAATAGAGATCCCAGTTGGGATTCAGGGTCCCATTGCGCTGTGTATATACATAACACATCTTATAACACACAACAGAAAAATGGTAGTTATCCCCAAGAGTCCTGCCACCCAGTGTAATCCTCAGCCCTGAATTAGACAAGCACAAGTTTCCTTGTACAATGCAAGGGAAAGTTAGTAGTCTAAGAAAGGGATCCTCAGAAGATAGCAAGCTAAACAAAAGCCACCTAAGCTAAGCAGGAGTGAAATGCTGAAGGAAGGTCCGGTGCGGTTAGAGCCCCAGTTCACAAATGAATTTAGGTCACATCTACACTATCATGGGGATTGATGCTCTGAGATCAATCTACTGGAAGTTGATTTAGTGGGTCTAGTGAAGACCAGCCAAATTGACTGCAGATTGACTGCAGATCATTCTTTGGTTGACCATGTTACTCTACGCAGATGAGAAGACTAAGGAAAGTCAATGGGAGAATTTCTCCCATGGACACCCGCCCTCCCTCCACTCCCCCCCCCCCTCCATTCCCTCCGGGGTGTAGACCCTGGAGTATCTCACCTTAAGATACACCAACTCCAGTTACATTGTTCACATAGATAGAGTTCTGTACCTTAACTCACCTTTCTGTGGTAGTATAGATGTCATCCAAAACATACAACTCCCACTGATCTATACTTGGGAGTTGAAGGAAGGAACCCATCTGTCTCCTTGGGATTCTCAGATGCAAACTCTCTCCTAGAGGTAGGTGGCTAAGCCAGGTCATCTCTTTCTGATGAAAAACTGGAGACACACGCACCCCATTGTAGTTAACCACCAGAATGCGAGATACTGAGATGTAAATTCCTGTTTCATCTGATTCAGAGATCTTGAACCAAGGTCTTCTACACCCCGGAAGAGTGCCTTAAACACCAGTCTATGTGGTTATTCTGGGGCAGGCCTCTCTCAAGCTCTCCTGCTATAGATGTTTCACCTTGTTTAAAGAATTAAATATTTTATATGCCAGAGGGGGAGAGAGACCTTACAGACAGTGACTAGGACGCTCACCTGAACCATGGGAGAGACAAGCTTGTTATCTTTTCCCAATCCAGAAAGTCCCAAACTGCTTTCCCAATGTCTTTTCTAAAAGGCCTATTCTGGTAGGCATAAACAGAGCATGTCTAAACTGTAAGCAGCTTGTTAGCATCAGAACTCAGGCAGATTGTTGCATTCATAGTGGTGGAAACTTAAGACATCTTTAGAAGTTAGGGAGCCTAAACGGTTAGGTGGCAGCTAAGTGTTTTTGTGGCTGTCAGAGGTGCTTATATTTTGGACTTAGGTGCCTGTGTTGTTGCAGTCCCCTCTTTAATGACACTTTTATCTTTGTACCGCTAGTCCTTACTGTTTTAATGATGGACTTGACAGATCGGTCAAGATGTAACATGCAGCAAGAAGAAGGTGAAAAGTATGTTGCAGGTTAATGATCCAGGATTGTATGGGTGCTCAGTTTAGGAGACATACATCCAAAATGGGTCAAACTGTTGCTTCTCATTTAATTAAAAAGCACAAAACATCATTCTGTGTTACCATGGGGAGCAAGGACGCATTAAGAGAAATTTGAGTGAGTTAAAGGAAGAGTCCTGACAAACAAACTTCGAAAGCATAAGCTTAAAGTATGGCATGGAAACAAGGAAGATATGTGTTTGTGAGAAGAAGAGTCAAAAGTGGCAACAGCATGTATAACTTTTACGTTGAGCTCAATTGCAGATCTCATAGACGTATGTAGTACTTTGGGGGCAAATCATAGTCCTCTGATGTCATGAAGAAATTCTCACCGACTTCCGTGGTACTTGGAGTTAGCCACTAGCACCCGGGAAAGGGTAAGGAGAGGGGTCAGTGCATATTACTAGCTGATTTGACTGCAAAAGCTTATTTATTGCAAGAATTGATACTATGTCTGGGGACATTTTAATTTTAATATTTTATTTTATTTTTGCCAGGGCTGTTCACCTTGTAAGCACTATTGGAGCACTTTTTAAAAACTGGATTATTCACATGTCTATTTCTAATGGCTCCTGAGAGCCATTCTACTTTATCATATAAATTTGTGCATTACTGATACAATAGACTATAAAATCTCTGAAGCCATTATGATGTGCAGTGTCAACAACTACTGCGGGACTCTTTACTCCATATATTATTGACAGACTCACCAAATGTAGTCACTGACATACTCTGGAAATGCATGACAGAAATACTGATGCCATTTTTAGTGTACTGAGGGAAATTTGCTTGACAAAGGGACTCTTTTGGTGTTTTTCAACCCCAAATACCCAAAGGCATTAGCAATACCTACTATGACCATCTATAACTCTAATGGAACTAGCTTTTTCCCCAGTAGGCATTTTGGTATCACAGATGAAGTATAAACTGATACAATGCAACTATTCATGTTCACAGGATGAGGTATTCTCTGTCACTGAAACAGAAAATGAAAAAAACTCCAAATGCAACACTAAAACATGGGAAGTCACCACAAAAGAGATCCCCAAAGATATTGCTTCATTTGGTACCAGAATACACAAATTTGAGAGACAATGTGTAGTGTGTGTTTCTGTTTTAGAGTATGTCTACACTACAGCGTTATTTTGAAATATCTTATTTCAAAATAGTAAATTCAAAATAACGCGTCTACACATAAAATGCATTTACAAATAGTGTTTTGCTATTTCAAAATAGCACATCCACACTGAGCGGACACTGAATCACATTGAAGGCCAGCCAGAACCAGGTCCAGCAGGGCATCAGGTCAGGAGTTACTTTGTGTGGCTGCTGCCTGAGGCTATCTGAGGCCTGTGCTTAAAGGCACTCCCCCTGGACAGCCGGTTCTCAGTTTTCCCTGATTGCTTGCTTACCTTGATGAGGGACAGCAAAGCATTTTGTCTCTGTGTGCTCTGATTGCCCTCACTCGGGACACCACAGCACTCTGCAACATGGAGCCGGAGCTGCCCCTGGGCACTCTGGTGCTTCTCTTGGATGTGTTGCTGTGAGGTTGCCTGCACTTTCTGCAGGCTGCCATCCAGGAGGTCCATCGGGGGGCTGTCAGTATCCAGGAGGCCCTGCAGAAGAGCTTCCACCCTGAGGAGCACTAAGATCCTCCGTGGTCTGTACCTCATTCCTCCCTCACATCCTTCCACTTATCCCTCCCTAACCCCCTTCCTGATGTCAAATAAAATACATGTATTTTCATGAACACAAACTCTCTTTAGTTAACAAAACTGGGGTGGGAGGGTGGAATGAAACCCTGGTGAGACTGGGAAAAGGAGGTGGGAGAGGGGAGAAGAGAGGGTGAGAGAGGGGAGGGGGAAACCTGGGAGGAGGGAGCTGGAAGGGGGAAGCAAGGTGAAGAAGAGGGAGGGGAAGTTCAGGGTTGGGGGTCTCGCTGGACCAACTTGATTTTCATGCAAACCTGCTCCTGAGTTCGCATGTGGCCTTTGGTGGCCAGGCTGGCAGCTATCCTGGCATAGATGGCCGCATTCCTCCTTCTAGTGCGGAGATCATGGACGTTGGGGGCATCCTCCCCAAACCTGAATAAGGTCCATGATCTTCACCCTGGACCACGAAGGTGCCTGCCTTCTCTGGGCTCTGGCAGGCTCCTGGGAGCTGGCAGGCTGCTTCTGGGGTGCAATGGACAACTAAATGCCAGTGGCTCGCTGGCTCATGTTTTGGGGCCACTGGGTCGGGGCAGTGACTGCTGGCTTTGGGCTGGCAGGCTTAGAGCTGGCACAGGCACTGTGGCCAGAGTCAACCCCTTTAAGGGCTCCTGGGAGGGAAAGGAGTGTTCTTGGTTGAGGCTGGAGTGGCCACCAGGGCACCCTGGGAAGGCTGGAGGCCCCCTATTTTGAAATAAGTTTCTACACAGCACTTACTTCGAAATAGCTATTTCGAATTTGGCATTATTCCTCATGGAATGAGGTTTGCCAAATTCGAAATAAGCGCTGTATAGAAGCTAGTAAAGTTATTTCAGAATAATGGCTGTTATTTCGAAATAACTACGCTGTGTTATAAACCTTAGAGATGAGTTCATGCATGTAGATCCATTATATTAACAATCTATGTCCCAAAAGTACAACTTTCCCACTACCTGCCCTCCCCCAGATTTTCATCAAGAGATAAAAAAAACACCACTTTAAAACATGCTTCAGGCTTGACCAGAAATTTACTGACACAGGTACTTGTAGGGAAGCATGGAATCAACGTGTGAACCCGTCAAGATTTTCCCAGAACAGCTGGACCCTACCAGACCATTCTGGTTTTTGCTGTTACTGCCTATAAAAATGAGTGAAGGAGGTGAGACAGTAAAGGCCTACCCCTGGGAGATTCCTGATGAGAGAGAGGGAGAAGACACTATAGTTTTCTTTGAACACTGGCCTGCCATCCTTAGTAGGGGCCTTTTCCCTTAAGTTGTTGTCACTTACCCAGTGAGAGGGTGAGCCATGATAAGAACAAATACATTGGGGTATGAAAGGGCAGTTTACACATAGGATGGGAAGGAGCCATGGTCTGTTGTAAGAAGTCAGTAGCTAAAGGGAAAAAAGCCAGTATCCTATTCAAAATCAGAAAGAGGGAGAGGGAAAAGGGTCTCAGGGGAACCTTTAACAGCTCAGAAACGCTTTCAATGAGCAACTGAACTCTCAGGTGATTATGCAAATTGCTTCTTTATTGATTCATTCTAGTCTTGAGGGATTTTTTGTTTTGGTTTTCTGATTTGTTCCCAGTTCCTAGCACTGTTAAGATGACACAGCAACCTTTATTATTTAGATATCTTTACATATCTTTACACAATTATAGAAATAAAAGGATGCCTCAAACTTACAACGTGGGACAATATTTTTAAAATATCACTTTCAATTATGGTGTTCTGGTAAATTTTTCTATTGTAATTCTGTGGTCAAAATCTCTCAGTCTCCAATTTTCTCTTTACTGGGATGCTAGCAGCCAAATTCTCTATTAACTTAATTCCACTTTTGACAGCTTGACTAACACCCGCAGAGAAATTGGCCCAAAATATGTACCATAAACCATCACTATCACTCCCCTGCTGCCAAGAGATAGCACAAGGTTGCTCTCCAATGCATTCTCCTCAACTAGATTTAAATTCAAATTTTTACACAAACACATTTTTTGTTTTAATCAGCTCATAACTGATTTGCCTTTTCAATCAACTAAGCAAATGAAATTTAAGATTAGTTTAAGAGTTATTATTGTTTTCTGCTTTCCCTTATTCCTGCACATGCAAGTACATTGCACAACCTTTGAACATTCTGTTTTCCAAAGGGAGCAATAATTAATATCATAAGTGTATTTCAATTAAACACAAGAAAGTCATTCTCCCATGGAGCACATGCTTGAAATAAAGGCACAGGAAAAGGAGACTTATTTGTTAAATATAAATATTAAACATACCAAGATTATTACTCCTAAGGACTGTCAGCTAAGAACATATTAAAAGTGCCCTCTTTTCTCAAAGCAACTGGCTATGGCTCGCAACACTCAGCTGGAGTGATTCAAAATACACAGTGGACTGACTGTGATGTTTGCTCTTAATTTACAAATAAAGCAATGTGCAAGACACCTGTTCCCTGAAATATGAGTAGTCTTTGGCAGAGCTGTGGGCTCTCTCATAAGTCATAAACAGCCTCTAAAAGCTGCTAGTTAAAAAAAAGTAGTAAAAGGACCCTTGCAAATAAATCTTTATAGACCCTCTCCTCCTGCAGGTAGTTAAGTGAAGCTGCGCTAGCACATCCATAGAGGGTTATTTCAGTCATTCAAATGCTAAATGTATTAATCATTGTGAATTACACTGCAGAATATGAAAGTCAAATGAATTCTCAGCAACATATCTTTTATATTTCACACTTACGGGATGCTCATCCGCTACTCTGGGTGCTGTGCCAACATTAAAAAAAATACCACACAAAAGAGGCAAAAGGATCATGAAAAATCCTCATTTTTCTTCACAAGAACCCATTTCACTAGAGGCACTCCTAGATCTCCAGAGATGAACCTTAGAAAGGCAGAATAGCTCAATGGTTAGGATGCTAGAATAGTAATTGAGAGGCTCAGCTTCTATCTGTCCTGCCACGGACTTCTTGTGTGAGTTTAGGCTAGTCACTAAATGTCTCTGTGCCTCAGTTCCCCACCTTTAAAAAATGGAAATAACTGAACTTCCCAACATCAAAAGGGATATTGTGAGGGAAAACACATTAAAATAATAAGAACTCAATAATAACAGGAATGGGAGATGTATATGTTCTTTATGATAGATAGGTAGTATAGTCTCTTCGGTCCTCTGCTGTTCACGCCAAAAGAATAAAATTACTCAGTGCTCACAGGGCCCAAAAATACAGAAATCATTTCCCATAGAAACATCCCACTGCTCAATGTCAACGGGAAAAGGATGGCAGCACTAGCTATAAATGAAATGAGATTTTTGCCTCAATTTAATCCTGAATGAAATTGACAGCTTTTCAAAGCAGTGCAACGATATAGTAAGACATCTTCCATTAATGGATGTAGCGTGGTTATATCCCTCTATAACCAATGTAGTCACACCCATGCACAATTCAGTGTAGGTGATATTCATTAAGGAGCATTAGCAGAGCTCAGTAACACAACATATAGCCACTTGTCTATGCTAGTCTCTCTCTCCAGGTCTGAAACAAAGCCCACTAAATAATCAAGGAGACTTCCATTGACTAAAATAGGCTTTAGTTCAGACTCTCAGACTTTGTTATCTGTCTCTTATTTGATGTGCACTACATTTATTGTCCCCCATTTCTAAAAGGTAAGGAGAATTATAGAGTTCTATTGCTAGTTTTCGGGAATCCAGTTTATCTGTTCTTATTATTGCTTTCTTTATAGAAAGTATTATGTAAAATATAACATTTGGACTACTCTAACATATATTTAACATGTCTGCTGTACAGAGATGCTTAATTTTATCAGAATTGCAAATTTCTCTTGGAATGCACTGAAAGAAGTAGATAAACACCTGCTGCAATGGCATAAAAGCTATGGCCCACACTGCAAAGTTGTTGGTATTTCTTTGCTTTCCAAAGCTTACATTTGATGTTTAAGGTGATCTTTCCTATTAATATGTGCAAAACAAAAATTGCCCCAATAGTTAATAAACCACCTATAATATGCAGTGAAAGCAAAGTTGTGCATATCTGGCTAAAACAGTGCCTCTCTAAGGCAGAACAGTGCTGGAGAAGGTATACCACTTTAATTCTGGGATGTAAAAAAAAAGTTCACTGGACCACTCTAAATCACTTATCCTCAATAGGGATCTTTCTCTGTCAAATTCCAACTTTTACCCCCATCTGCTTCCACAGTAGCAATATTAAAGTCTCGGTAAGTATTTTATCCACTCTCTCCTTGTACTCCCAAAGAGCCTCTTTCGAAAGAGAGCGTCTAGACTGCACGCGGAACTTTCGAAAGAGCAAGCCGCTTTTTCGAAAGAAAGCACCCAGTGAGAGTCTGGATGCTCTCTTTCGAAGAAGCCCTATTTACATTCAAAAACGCCTTCTTTCGAAAGAAGCACTTTCGAAAGAAGGCGTTCTTCCTCGTGAAATGAGGTTTACCGCTGTCAAAAGAAAAGCCGCGTTCTTTCGATTTAATTTCGAAAGAACGCGGCTGCAGTCTAGACGCAGGTGAAGTTTTTTCGGAAAAAGGCTACTTTTCCCGAAAAAACCCCTGAGTCTGGACACAGCCAAAGAGATAAACAACTTGCTGTTCAAACTTTCCTCCAAATTCTTTTTAAGCAGAAGCCAAGCATGAGAATTACCAAACTGAAGTTAAGAAAACATGATATTAGAAAGAAAATGTATTTCATACATAACAAAATGTTGTGTAACCACTGCCTCACAATAATAAAATATAGGAGAGCAGTCTGAAGCCCTTAAATACATTTTTTAAAACAATACAAACAGGCAACAGGATTGAATTCCAGATATGTGGTTATAATCTCTTAAACTGGAACTTAAACTAGTAATCACTACACTGGTATTCAATTAGGACTGACAATGATCTGAAATAATCTATTTGGGGAACACTATATTTAGAATATGTTTCACATTTTTCTGTTCATTTAATCATTCATTATATTTGCATATTAAACAGAAAAGGGCCCTTGTGGAATTAGAAAGCCTGTACAAATGTTCAACAAATTGTTGGCTGCTTCCACCCAAGCTGTGCTAATGCCAACAGACCCATTGAAGTTGTTTTAGCTCAGAGAAAAGCAGCACATGTTTACAGAAATACTAGTATTACAAAGCAGAGGAAAGGTCCCCTGCCCACTGCCCTTGGCTGAACCCAAGTTATGAAATTAATTTCTGTTTTTAAAACATGTACTCTTCTCTATTTCTCCAAATATCAAAGTTTTACTTAAAACAACCTTGTGTCCTTCTACCATCAAAGCCACAACTCAGTCAACACTGATAGAGATAAAATTATAAGTATGTTGCAAAGTGTCTTCTGCTCCTATGTCTCTAAAGTAAATGGCGACTAACGGTCACTGAAAATTACCTGAAAAAATTGGATGAATTACAATTTTTTTTTTACATATTATGTGTTTTTACCAATGTATTTAAAATAATCAATTATAAATCAAAAAGACTCTTTAGCCATCTAGTCCAGCTTCTTGCTGTTTTAGGATTGATTCCACAAAATATTTTTTTGAGTTTTGATTCAAGTAACATTGCTTCCATCACTTTCCTTGGGGATTATTACACGGTTTAACAGATTTAAAGGCACCTGTGCTTATGGCAGGTTTTGAGTCTCAATCAGGTTTTCCACACAATTAGCCTAATTACCCTTTGCTTGATTTTGCTCCATTATTCTTAGATTATCTCCTCATGTCAATCTCAACAAATCCATATTATCTGCACACTTCACTCATTCTCCCTAAAAAGTATAAGCTTTTGGGGACTCTGCCGCACACCTCACTGACCCTGAATGCCCACGTAGAAACAGTGGCAGAAACACAGTCTTCCACCTTTACCTTTCGCTTTCTACAAATTTGTCCCATTTCCTATTGATTAAGGATCTGGCCACAGCAATCCAAACCTTTGTCACTTCTTGTTTGCACAAAATGAACAGCATGCCTTTTCACAGAGACTAGCCACTGAGCCCTGGTTTACACTAGGGTGTTATTTTGAAATAACTCCCTTTATTTCAAAATAAGAAGCAGAATGTCCACACTACAAAGCCCCTTTTTTTGAAATAACAACTCCTGCTTTCCACAAGGAATAATTCTAATTTCAAAATAGTTATTGCAAAATAGTGGTAGTGTGGATGTTCCGGTGCTGCTATTTCAAACTAACTACTCCCCAGAGTAATTCAGACTAATTACTCACCACTGCTTCCTGAGGCTCAAAGTGGAGGTAGCACATGCACATTAAGGGTCCCTAGCCTGCCTTGGACTAATTTTGAGGCTTCCTCATAGTGTGGACGCGCTATTTCAAAATTATTTTCAGAGTTATTTCAAAATAAGTTATTTTGAAACAATTTCCTAGTGTACACATGCCCTGAGAGTACAACCTCATTAATCTCAAAGTTTATTTCCAGTTCCAATTCAATACTTTGTTCTTAACCTACAAAGCCATTAATGGACAAGGTAACCGGTTGTCAAAGACATCCATGACACCCAAAGATAGCTGTGGTTCTCTAAGACAATGCAGTTATCCTGACCTGGGACAAAGTTTTGAAAAGCCCGAGATAAAATATTTGACCTTGAAACAAGAAAACAGAAGTCCTAGCTAAAAACTTCTTTTTTAAAAAAATATGCCAGAAGACTGATCAATTAACTAATATTTTCCTACTATAGGTTGAACCTCTCGTCTGGGATTCTCTGGTCTGGCAACATCTGAGGTCTGGGCAGGATCATGGATGTTACTGGACCAGAGCGCCCCAGCCCCATACCAGTGCCACTGGTTTGGAAGTACATATTGTCACCAAATCTGAAATAGTTGTGTGTGAGGATAAAGTCACAGAGCTCAGCCACCAGTTGTGCTATGGCATCATCAGGGATACTGTTCCTGACAGCTTGTATTCCATCTATGTGTCATACACAACTATTTCAGATTCGGTGACAATATATACCTCCAAACCAGTGGAACCGCTATGGGCACCCACATGGCCCCACAATATGCTAACATTTTTATGGCTGACCTGGAACAATGCTTCCTCAGCTCTCGTCAACTAATGCCCCTCCTCTACCTATGCTATACTGATGACATCTTCATCATCTGAACCCATAGGAAAGTACTGTGGAAGAATTCCACAACGATTTCAACAGCTTCTACCCCACCATCAATCTCAGCCTGGACCAGTCTACACAAGAGATCCACTTCCTGGACACCATGGTGCAAATAAGTGGCGGTCACATAAACACCACCCTATGCCAGAAACCTACTGAATGTTATGCCTACCTTTATGCCTCCAGCTTCCATCCTGGACACACCACATGATCCATTGTCTACAGCCAAGCACTAAGGTACATTCACATCTGCTCCAACCCCTCAGACAGAGACTAACACCTACAAGATCTTCACGAAGCATTCCTGAAACTACGATACCCGCATGAGGAAGTGAGGAAACATTAACAGAGCCAGACATGTACCCAGAAGCCTCCTTCTACAAGACGAGCCCAAGAAAGAAACCAACAGAACACCATTCGCCATCACCTACAGTCTTCTGCTAAAACCTCTCCAACGCATCATCAGTCATCTACAACCTATCCTGGACACTGATCCCTCACTTTCACAGGCCTTGGGAGGCAGGCCAGTCCTCGCCAACCTGAAGCAAATTCTTACCAGCAACTATACACCGCCCCACAGTAACTCTAACTCAGGAACCAATCCCTGCAACAAACCTCAGTGCCAACTCTGCCCTCATATCTACATCAGCGACACCATCACAGGACCTAACCAGATCAACCACACTCACTGGTTCATTCACCTGCGCATCTATCAATGTAATATACGCCATCATGTGCCAGCAATGCTCCTCTGCTATATACATCGGCCAAACTGGACAGTTCCTACATAAAAGAATAAATGGACACAAATCAGATATTAGGAATGGCAATATACAAAAACCTGTAGAAGAACACTTCAATCTCCCTGGACACACAGTAGCAGATTTAAAGGTAGCCATCCTACAGCAAAAAATCTTCAAGACCAGACTTCAAAGAGAAACTGCTGAGCTACAGTTCATCTGCAAATTTGACACCATCCATTTAGGATTAAACAAAGACTGTGAATAGCTAGCCAAGTACAAAAGCAGTTTCTCCTCTCTTGGTGTTCACACCTCCACGTCAGCTGCTAAAAGTGGGCCTCACCCTCCCTGACTGAATTAACCTCGTTATCACTAGCCTTATTCTGGCCTGCATATTTATACCTGCCTCAGGAAATTTCTACTACATGCATTTGACGAAGTGGGTCTTTGCCCATGAAAACTTATGCTCCAATACGTCTGTTAGTCTATAAGGTGCCACAGGACTCCTTGTTGCTTTTGCAGTTCAAGTTATGTGGCTGTATTTACACTGATCCATTCTGCAACCTGTTTACCAGACACTACATAGAAAACAATGATTCAGTGGCTTGAAGAAAGTATTACCCTCTAACATTCTGGAGAAATGGTCTCTCTAAGAGAAGCTACAGGCACGGAGTTAAGAAGTAAAAGAAAGATGGAAATACTACTGTCAGATTTGTACCTGTTCATTAAATAAATAAGCCTTCGGTTTTCAGAGTTTCCCATTTGGCACCTTTCACCAGCATTAAATTAACTTTTGCAAATGGTAATAGTGTATGTAATATGATCATGCGCTACAGCCATTATCCAGATTTCTGTCCCTTTTTCTTACATGCTACGTAGTTATCAAATATCCAACCATTTCAACCCTTAACATACTCAGATAAGATCACATGGATATGTGCAAAATGGTATCTAAAGCACAGTATCTTCCCTATTGTCAAATAAATGATCCCACAAGTCTAGCAATAATGCTGATAACTGCACTATGGTTTGCCGAAACCACTTCAAATGAATGAACTTAATTTTTAAAATATCTAGTACCGAGAAAAAAATGTAGCATAGGACATTAAGAATATTAATCACTACAAAATCCTGCAATTTCAAAAAGTAACATTTTATTGTTTATTATTATTATTATTATTATTATTAGATATCATGTGTCAGTTACTTCTGAAGCACCAGAAGTCTGGTTAGTGTTTAAAAGAGAAGTCAAACACATAGTACCTGCCTAGACATAGAACACAGACAGGTGGGGAACAGGTTAAGAAATGATGAGGTTTGCAACAACAAAAATATGACAAGATGCCATTGTTTTTTTAACATTGTTGTTCTTTAATGCATTAATATATAATTATAGCTTGCAGGTCCAAGGTCATCAATAGGACAGGAGTGATGGCTGGTGATGTAGTAAAGGCCAGTAAGGTAATAATGAATGTAAAAAGAGTATGTTCTAAACTCCCCTTCTATCCAGGGAGGCTGCATCCCAAGAGCAATCTACTATGACTGCTTCCTAAAGAGACACTTCTCAGGTAGAAATCAAATCCCCAGTTTTTCTAGAATCACCTATTTGGACACACCTGACACAGCAGCTAGACATACCAACTGTTCTGCCCACTCTGGATCATGTAGCAGCTATCTGGAGACACAGGGTGCCTGGAATAATTCCCTTTCCTTTCATCTGCTTCCCAGTGAAACATACGTTTTTTTCTTCAAACAATGAAAACTAGCTAAGAACATTGTGGATCTGACTCAATTCCCACTGAAGTTGGTGGAAATATTCCTGCCGACTTCTTGGGAGCTGAATTAAGTCCATTATTCTTTCTACATTACAGTCTTTAAAATATTGAGTGTTATTATACTCATCTCAGTCCCAGGCTATTAGAGAAATAAAGCTGGTGAGGTAATAAGCTGGACCAACTTCTGTTAGGTCCTACAAATACCTATCACAACATATGGTTCATCTCATCCAGTGCACTCAATGCCTCAATAAGAACTATGGGTATGAAACCAGACACTCACTACACTCTCAAATGAACTCATCCAGGAATATGATAAAAGAAAAAAAAGATGAACACTTTTCACAAAGCAATCACACTATATCTGACCTTCCAGTCCTCATCCTTAAAGGAAACCTGCACAACACTTTCAAAAGATGAACCCAGAAGCTTAAATTCATAACTGTTAGACACTAAAAATTATAGTCTGAATACAGATGCTGGATTTATAGTTTATTACAACAATCTATTACCCGCTAACAACCCCGCCCAGCTGCCTATCCCTCCATTCACCTTGAATGGTCCCTTGAAATATATGCTAACTAGAGCTGTAAAACAATCTGTTCCATCTTGTAGTCAGTTGTGACACACCGTGTTTTCCAGACCCAAAGAAGAACTCTATGCAAGTTCTACAGCTTGTTTCTCTCACCATCAGAAGTTGGTCCAATAAAAGATATTACCTCACTTACCTTGTCTCTCTCATTCTTTAAAATGCAAATTCTGGCTCCTATTCACATTAACACCGAAACAGATCTGTTGACATAATACATCATAATCGCTGCAAAGTCACTGCATCAAAGATCCACTTAATATTTCTATGCTGCAAATTGATACAGTGTAATATAATAGCTCTTCAGAAGCTAATCCAATGAACTGTATCAATGATTCATACTCAAGTGTCTTTTGATTCCTTCTGATGGAACAAAACACCTTGAGATTTATGTTTGGGAGTTAAAGGTTAGAGGAGTAACTGTACATCTGTTCTCTTAATATTATGATCATACCTGGAACATTAAATCTCAGTTTATTTTTTAAATTTAATGTACGTGTGTTTCTTTGGAAGTCCTGTAATGAAAAAAGGCAAACAGATCATAACTAAGGCCCTACTTTATTTGTAACCTTGTGGCAATTGTGGATCCCACAATATTGGACTTCCATCACAGTTTCGACAGGGGAGACCCTCACACTCAGCTCTGGGTACCCAACAGCAGAAATATCACAAAACATCAATAATGGACCTTACTACCGCCAATAATAATAAGGTCTTTTATGACTGTTCCATGATTTCCATGGCTTGTTCATAAACTCGGCTGCAATTTTTGGAAATCATCCCATGATTCAAGTAGGCCTTAATCATAGCTTACTTAGAGCACAGTCCATTCTGTGCACTGAATGAGACAGGGGTCCTGTGGGAAAAAATAGAACATGATCATGTAGTTAAAGATTGCATCATAATGCAAATGTACAAGGGGAGCACAACCAAGACTGTAGGTTGCCAGCCATTTCCAAATTCTTTAGTGCAAGACTTTGGAACATATGTGTTTAATTAATTTTAGGCAAGTATTGTTTAAAATTTAAATAAGCCCTATTTAGGAAAACAATCTGATCCAGTTTTAAATCCAACCAGATTTTCCTTGTAGTACTGCTATTCGGGCCAAAAAAGGGAGCTGCTACCCTGGGATCACTGTACCTATCTTTTGTACCAGCTGCCTATTTTTGGACACCAACTCTGGAGATGTGGCAGCAGAGTGTCTGCCACTATTTATTGCTTCTATAAATCAACATGAATTAACAACAAATTTGTTTAAAAGTGTCTTCTTGCTGATTTATTATGTCACCGGATATCTATATTTCAAAATAGGAGAATGGCTAATCTCTTTGTGACTTTTTCCTGATTTTATGCAGTTTTTTTAATGCTAAGGCTCTCAACTACTCAGAAAAGTAAGCAATGATTGCTGAGTCACTTGGATTTCAACCCAGTTGCACTGCTCTATTACTATTCCAGAGCAGTTATACAAATTTAAATGACGTCAAAAATTTTAGACTTCGTTTCCCTGTATTTTTACATCATCAGTAAGCTTAGTGTTCATTGACAGGGACACCTTCAGTTATTAATGAAGTTCTAGAAATAAATGTAAAATATGTTTTTAAATAATTTATGAGTTCCAACTTAACCTCATTGGTGTTTCTTGTATTACAGCTAAATGCAGAGCTTGTTATGGCCTGATATTATTTTATAAAAAAATTAAACCAGGAATATCAAAAGACTCTAAGGATCTCACTTATGGCTATTTAATAAAAAAAGGTAGAAATCTTTTTCTTCCTAGAAATAATCTAACAGTCTACAAAAAAAGTCATAAAAGTTTTAAATACCAGATTGATACATTGAATGTAATGTTCTGAAAACTGAGAAAATAACGTAAGTTATGTCACCTGCAATAAACTGTTTTAATGCCCTACAGATGGTGATCATAAACAATTAGGTGGCAAAACCACAGTGACTATCATAAACATATAAAATCACAGAGCAATTTAAAAACAGATGGAACTATATCTTTCCTAAAAATAGATAATCCAGGACACAGATACATGTCTCCATAATTATTTTGTAAACAATAACACTGGAGTAGATGACCATCAATATTTTATTTCTATTTCATATTAAAGCTCTCAAATTCAGTGGCTTTTCATAAGGCATTAGCAGTAGGAAACAAAGAGTTTGCTTTTCGTTGACTAGAAAAATCTTCCCATCCAAGACTTCATTCTGTTATGACTATGAAAAAGGTATTGTCTATCTCCATGTGATTGTTGACACTGACAATGAGGTATTGCTATGTCAGCCTTTTCTGGTTACATTCCATGAGGTAAATTTAATGTAATGACCATGCCACAAGAATAAAAATAATATATACACCAATAGTTGTAGCCTTGAAATTTGATCATGGGACATTTGCTATGGTTCTTCCTTAAATTCCAGTTAATTGAAACAAGGGTTTTGTTCTCTTCCAAGCTTGTTTTCACCATAAACGTTTGGTCTCTATGCTGTTTCTTAATAATTCATTACATGTGAATATGCCTAAGCCAATTTAACTGTCCCCTCTTAACTAGAAGAGGACTCTCAATCTCTATATTGCTTTGGCAATTGGAATCATCATCAGATGATATCATGTATTCAGAACTCAGATAAGATCTCTGTTTCACTTGAATTGTTGTTATTTAATCTTTGCAAGCATTGCCAACTAGATATGGCTAGCCCCCAGGGCACTGTGTGTATTGTCAACTGCAAAGAGCTTATGATGACTCTTCTGATAAAAGTTGCCCCTAGAAGACTATGGATAGCTATATGAGTTTTCAATAAAACGAACAAAATTGTTCCCGTGGTTCTGGATTTTATTTTTAATGGGAGATTGCAAGAGCTGTTAGATACTTCAATAATGAATGTGTATCCTGAACTCAACACTTTGTCCTTTGCAGATGCATGTTACAGAACCAAGTACTGCATCTTACTTAGTGTGGCAGCGGAAAAGACTGGAATGAAAAGAGGTTGCATAACAAAAAAAAATAGAGCTGAAGTTTGGATAACAGGATATTAGAGCAAAAGGTTTTGATGTCATCAGAAAATAGATCAAACAGGAGGTGACAGAAACGTTGGCACTACAGTTGTGCAAATTACCAATTTTTTAGTTCAGTGGCCAAACTGAAAGTCAAAAAATTGTTTCAGGTAAACAAAACACATTATCTGATTAAATATTTGAGGATTTTTCTCTTTAAAAAATTAAAGTGAAATGTGAAGGAAAAGTCATTTTGAATCAAAAGTCTCAACATTTTGAGTATGTGCATAGAGGGAAAGCCTAAATCATAAGAAATTGGGTCAGATTCTCTAATGTGTTTATGACCTTTATGCCATTGGCTGCACTTACATGACAGAGTACACCCCTAGCACAGTGAGACTTGCCTGGGCATTGATGTACTAGATCAGAATTCAGCTGTGTTTCCATAGATTCTCTTTGCTTGTCTCTAGTACAAAGCATGTCAAGGCTGAAGAGCATGAGGAATGTGTGTGACAGAACTCTACTATGTTATAATTATCACTCACTGATATAGGGCCCATTAAAGACTATATATCACTGGTATTATTTTGAGCTGGCAGCAGTTTTAACTTGTGTCATGCTTGGAACTAACCCTCCATAACAAGGAGCTGGAACTTCAATTGTCTCTCCCTACTTCTCCTCTCCCTCCCCCCGCCTTTCCAACTCTCTTCTGACAAGAACGGCACTGTGGTACAAGAGGAAGAAATCTTATCATTGGTTCAGAGCTTGGCTGTCTGGAGTAGCCACCCTAAACAAACAGATCAGATCATTTCTCTCATTACAAGATTCTCCAATGTTTCCCTATGCGCAAGAGAAAATGTGGGCTACATGGCTATGGCTATATTACATCCCTCTATCAACAGAGGGATGTAAATGAGACACTTCAAAAGTGCAAATTAAGGGGGGATTTAAATATCCTGTGCTTCATTTGCATAATTGCTTCATGGTGCTCTTTCGAAGAAGCGCCATTTCGAAAGTAAAACCAAGGTCTAGACGTGGTTCTTTCAAAAACAGCAGGCTTTTTCGAAAGATCCCGTAAAATGAGGTTTACGTACTCTTTCAAAAAAGCCTGCCATTTTCGAAAGAACCACTTCTAGACTGCGGTTCTACTTTCAAAATGGCACTTGTTTGAAAGAACACCATGATGCAATTATGCAAATGAAGTGAAGGATATTTAAATCCCCGCTTCATTTGCACTTTCAAAGTGCCTTATTTACATCCCTCTGTCGACAGAGGGATGTGATCTAGACGTAGCCTAAGAGAAGTTTCTTAGTTCACTGTGTTTAGCCACAAATAATACTCTGCTTTTAAAAATAGGGGCAGCTGTGTCTTCATTGTTTCTGGTAAAGAATGGTAGGAAGTGTGAGCTTATCCACTGAGCAGAGTTTTTTTGTTCAGGTGTCCACATATAAGAATAAAAGCTTCTAAAAATAAATCAAACAAATGTAGTGCTGGATGGGAACTCAGAAGGTAATGTAGTCGATTCTACCGGCTCAGGCAGGACCAAGAGAATTTAATATATCTCTCACAAATGTTTGTTTAGCCTGTATTTAACCTCCAATGAGGAGGATTCCACAACATCCTTTGGTAACCAATTCCAGTATCCAACCATCCTTGTAATTATACCTTTTTTCCCAAATGTCCAATCTAAATCTGCCTTGTTGCAGATTAAATCCATTACACCTTGTCCTACCTTTAGCAGAAATGGAAAACAGATGATCACCATCCTCTAATAGTCCTTAACATATCTGAAGACTGTTGCCAGATTCCTCTCAGTCTTCTTTTCTCAAGACTAAAGATGCCTTAGATGTTACACCCTTTCCTTATAGGTCAGATTGTCTAACCCTTTTATCATTTTTGTTGTTATCCTTTGCAGCTCTGTCCAATTTATCTGTTTTAAAGTGTGGTATCCAAAACTGAACACAACACTTCAACTGAAGTCTCACCAATGCTGCGTGTAACAGTTACCACTCAGTGCTTATATGCAGCTCTCCTTTAAAACACCACCGAGTGATAATACCCTTTTTTGCCATTGCACCCTTTTGTTGGCTCATGTTCAATTTCTGATTGACTATAACCCCCAGATCTGTTTGCACAGTATTACTGCCAAGTCATTTATTACAGTACATTTGATTTTTCCTTTCGAAGTGTAGCTATCCAAGACAGCCACCAGAGTAGCTGAGTTGGCACAGTCAATAGTTAGCTATACTAAATATAAGGACTGAAGCAACTGATCTGCTGTGCAAAAATCTTGATTGAAGGCAAAGACACGGCCTGCTGCACGATGACCTTTAGGAAAACCTAACTGCTTCTCCAGAATGGTGCAAAGTGCTATAGTCAAGCTCTTGGTTTCAACACCATGCCATAGATGCCTATTAAGAATACTCACTCCAATTGCTTTTAGCGAGGATAAGGTGGTTATTACATTGACTCCTCGATGTTTAAAAAATAATACAGACACCTTTCATCTGTCAGGGAAATCTGACAAAGCCACTTGGCTCCGCACATTAGCTTTTATGAACAGGGTGTATTTTTTTTCCTTCGGGATGACAACCCAGACAAAAGTGATCAATCAAGAGCATTACAAAAATATTAAGCAATTCATCCATACTTCCCTCTGTCAAATTATTCTAATTGCAAGCATCCTGAGATCCGTATCCTTGTAACCATAAAAGACTATTATCTTATTGTAGGAGTTAATTGCGGAAGAACTCTGTACGTGTGAAGTATAGGGGTGGTAAGGCCTGCATTCCCTCACTTCCCCATTCCCTCTCACCCCCGTTCCCTATTACTGATGAGCTTACATATACACTGTAAGGGACACAAATGTAGAAGCTGCAAATTGTGGGACTGCAGTCACACCGTCTTTTCTTTCAAAGATTTCCTTTGTGTGCCCAAAAACTCAATTAGAATAAGACATCAAATTAAAAACCACAGTTCTGAAATATCCTATCAGTCTGATCTGCAGAAGCTGTCACTGAAACTCATCAGCAATATACAGAACAGTCAGCTATAATTTAAAAATCCTCCAGTTACATTAATGAAATGCCTTATAGGCACCCCTTTAATGAAGATATACGGCAGACCACAGAAATATATGATCCTTACAGATACTCACGGTAACTGTTTCTCTATATTCCCTAAGTAACCATTAAAATTAGGAAAAAAAGGAAAAACCAACTGGAAGACTGTTTTGAATACTCTCACTGATACCTAACACCAAGTAAGATGAAACAAAGATCAGAATTAACAATTTAGAGCAAGATGCTGTCCTGATTAAGTTAATTAGGCATTGTGAAAAAGTAATTAACACCACAAAGAAACTCAATACTTCCCTCATTGGTGGATGTTAGACACAGGGAAATTTAGAAATGTAGCTATTACAAACCTAAACAAGAGTTAGTCACAAGGCCATATCATTATAAGCACTGTACCTCACATAAAGGGACAGCAGGAGCTCTGAAGCGTTTGTAAGCTAAACAGAGGAGAGAAACATGAGGTGGGAAAATAAACAGAGACTCAGAGATATAAACATCTTGCCAGAGATCCCACAGCAGGTCAGTTGCAGACATAGGAAAAGGAGCCAGACAAGGTGACTGCCTATCTATTTGCTCATACTGTCTCTTGGCACTGTTTGTAACGTGGTTGTGTTACTGTTAAAACAGCTACTCTGTTTCATCTCTAAGGTCAGCGTCTTACATAGCAGGTGAATCAATTCTTGTGTTTCAATACCATTTATAAAATTTGTGAAGTGTTTTGTGAACATTGGTTCTGAGAGGCACTGTATAGAAAGGTATTATACCTTTAGTAGATTTACCTTTAGTAGATTTACTGACCTTTGCCCAGGTCCTTAACTCAGAAAAGTTTTGTTTTTCTTCATTTAAATCATTGTTCTGGGGTGGGGCTGAGGATGAGGGGTTCAGTCTACAGGCTGCCCCAGGTACAGAGGACAACCCCAGCCCTCTGTCACAACAGCAGCTTGGGGCCAGATGAGAAGCACCTGTCCATGGCCACTGCAGGTGCAGTGGCCAGAGCCAAGACAGAGGTGCATGTCCCCTCAATGAGGGACAGATAGACACAAAGACAGACAGACACACAAGCAGACAAATTCTCTGAAATATATAGTAGGCAGCTGTCCCTTTCGCCACCACTGCTCCCTCTTGTCCCAATGGGATTATAGCTGTCACAGTCCCCGTCTCTGGCCTCTAACTGCCCCCTGTGGTCATTGTTCAGTATTACTCTGTCTTGCCACACCTCTCCTTTTCCACTTTATGAGAAACAATCAAATTCTAAGCACATCCTAGTATCCTGGCACAACCAAACCTAGATGTTGCGTTAAGTTATGATAAGAGAAAGCTACATACCACATTTGGTGGTCCTAGCACTTACCATTTAGGAACAGTTTTAGAAGAAATGGACTTAGTCAGACAGTCGTGCATTTCTAAAATACATAGCAAAGAAAATTATCAATGGGGAGGGAGGGAATTAGAAATCTGTACTTTTGAATAATTTTAAATCAATATCAATGTAACAATAAAAATAATAAAAGTTCCAAGTGCAGTTCTACAGTGTGGTAAATACTTGGGCTGACAATCACTTTTAACTCATGTAATTAACTCAAAAATTGAATTGCAATTAAAAATTAATAAGACTGCCCATTGAAATGTATTAAGTATGTTGAAATGTATTAAGTATCCTAAATATGTATTAAGGATATTTTTCTACATTTTCAAATATATTAATTTATATTACAGTGCTCACTTTAGATTACATTGATTACAAATACTTGTATTGTAAAAATGGTATACAAAAGAATATTGTTTTGCAATTCACCTCATTCAAGTACTGTAGTGCAATCTGTTTATTGTGAAAACGTAACTTACAAATCTAAGGGCTTCTATGTTACATAATTGTATTCCAAAACAAAATAATGTAAAACTTAAGAGCTTACCATTCCACTCAGACCTACTTCTTGTTCAACCAATCTCCAAAACATGTTTGGTTACAATTTACAAGTGGTAACACTACCTGCTTCTTGTTTACAATGTCACTTGAGAGTGAGTGTCACATGAAAGTCACATGTGGGTCCTGCAGCTTAGGAGGCCTGGGATGGAAGTTTCCATCCCAGCTGTACCCAGCTTAGCATAGTGTGGGATGCTGCAAGCCCAAACAGCAGCTGGGCTTTATCAGCTCTAACCCATGCCTTGAGTTGGGAAACTAGTGAGCAGTAAATAAGTTTGACCTTGGTCTCAGCTCATAAGAGTGATAAGAATGGCATTGAGCCAGGTACGTGCACACCCAGTAAACTACTGCAGTATAACTAGTGTAGAAAGTCCTGTGCTTATTGAGTCTCAACAGGGACCTAGACCTCGAAGGGTATCCTGAATCCCCTTACCTGGAGCCACGTTCACTTTGGCCAGGTGCGAGGTAACCGGAACGGGACTCCCCGCAGACCTGAAAGGGCGTAAGCATTTCCAAGTGCCTGTTACTCTTTTATGCACTGCTTTGCCTATGCTCATTGTTGTATTACTTTGCAGTAGCAGTATTAAGCCTGTAATAGTAGGGATGTAGTGAGATTAATAAAAGCAACTATCTATCCCTAATCGACTCTGTCTTGAAATGAATCCATAAGCCTGTTGGGCCCTGCTCCTGTAACTTGACAGTGAGAATAGACATTCACACATCACTTTTTGCAAGGTATTTACATGCCAAATATGCTAATCATTCATATGCCCTTTCATGCTTAGACCACCATTCCAGAGGACGTTTCCATGCCGATGATAATCATTAAAAAATACATTAATTAAATCTGTGATTGCACTTCTTGAGGGAGAACTGTATGTCTTCTGTTGTTTTACCCAAATTCTGACATATATTTCATAATGCAGCAATCTTCAGAGGATGACCCTGCAGCTGTTGTTTGCTTTAAGAACACTTTTACTGCAGATTTGATAGAACACAAAGAAAGTATCAATGTATGATTTCTTAAAAAAAAAATAGCTACAGCACTTGACCCAAGGTTTAAGAATCTGAAGTGCCATACAATATTTGAGAGGGACGAGGTGTAGATCATGCTTTCAGAAGTCGTAAAAGAGCAACACTCCAATGTGAAAACTATGGAACCCAAGCCATCAAAAAAGGATATCAACCTTCTGCCGGTGGTATGTGACTCAGATGATGAAAATGCACACACATCCACTGTGCTTTGGATTGTCAGTGAGCTGAACTCATCATCAGTATGGACGCCTATTTTCTGGAATGGTGGTTGATTCACAAAGGGATATATGACTATTTAGCACATTGGGTGCATAAATATTATTCCACAATGGGACAACAGTACCAGGTGAATGCCTGATCTCACTTTCAAGTGACATTGTAAACAAGAAGTAAGCAGTACTGTCTCCTGAAATTTGTAACCAAACATGTTACTGGCTGAACCAGAAGTAGGAGTGAGTGATCTTGTGGCGTCTAAAGTTTTACATTGTTTTATTTTTTACTGGAGTTATCTTTTGTACAAAATTCTACATTTGTAAGTTCAATTTTCATGATAAAGAGCACTGTGGTACTGTATTAGGTGAACTGAAACATAGTATTATTTAGTTTTTAAAGTGCAAATATTTGTAATCTAAGTGGGCATTATACACTTTGTATTCTGTGTAGTAGAAATCAATATATTTGAAAGTGTAAAAAATATTGATATAAATTATGTTCTATTGTTGTTTAACAGCATGATTAATCATAATCTTAATCACAAATTTTTAATCATGCAACTAATCATGATTAATTTTTTAATTGCTTGATAGCTCTAGTAAAAACATATTAATAACTATTGTCAAAAGCAATAGCTTTAAACCTTTAGAATTTCAGCAGCCTCTCAGATGAATTGTGAATTCTCTGTGAGACAATAATAGCTCAAATCCATCTCAAAAGTACTCAATCTATTTTGAAGCTCTTCAATGATAAATTGGTAACCCAAGAGTTTTCAGCACCTAGGTTAGTTCACAAGTACAGGCAGTCCCCGCGTTACATACAAGATAGGGACTGTAGGTTTGTTCTTAAGTTGAATCTGTATGTAAGTCGGAACTGGCGTCCAGATTCAGCTGCTGCTGAAACTGACCGTCAGTTCTGACTTACATACAGATTCAACTTAAGAACCCCAAGTCCCCAAGTCAGCTGCTGCTGAAACTGATCAGCGGCTGATTCCAGGAGGCCCGGGGCAGAGCAGCTGTGCCTCGGGCTTCCTGTAGTCAGCGCTGGTCAGTTTCAGCAGCAGCTGACTTGGGGACGCCTGGGGCAGAGCAGCTGGGGTGCTGCTGGGTTGCTCCAGTAGCGCCGCTCCTCGGCGCTACTGGAGCAACCCAGCAGCACCCCAGCTGCTCTGCCCCAGGCGTCCTGATTCAGCCGCTGCTGAAACTGACCAGCAGCAGCTGAATCAGGACGCCTGAGGCAGAGCAGCTGGGGTGCTGCCATGTTGGTCCAGTAGTGCCCAGAGGGGCGCTGCGGGACCAACCGGCAGTGCCCCAGCTGCTTTGCCCCAGGGTCCACAACAAAAGCCTGGTCTGCTGGGGGGGGGCACACTAGCTGCGCCGCCCCCCTCCCCAGCAGACCAGGGACACGGGGAGCAAAGCCGCAGCGGTGGGGTGCCGCGCCTCTGAGTCTTTGCTCTGGCGTGGGACCCGCCGCCGCTGCGGATTTGCTCCCGGTGTCCCTGGTCTGCTGGCAAGGCTGCCCAGTGGGGCTGAGAGCCCAGAGCACTCCAACAGGGCTGTGTGGCATGCCCTAGCTAGGCTGCCCAGGAGCTGAGAGCCTGGCATGCCATAGAAGGGCTGCTCAGTGGGGTTGCCACGTGTAGCCAGGAACCTCAGCAGGGCCCAGAGCACGGAGCGCCCCAGCAGGGCTGTCCAGCATGGCAAGCAAAAGGGGATGGAACCCAGAAGGGCAAAGAGGCCTGCAACAGGTCCAGAGCTAGGGAGCAGGTAGGGGAGGGGGCAGATATGACCTCCCCTGATCCGGAAAACTTCCTCATCTAGGACCGGTGAACTCCCAAGGGTGCCAGACCAGGGAGATCCACATCTGCTGTGTTGTAATTGAAATCAATACATTTGGAAAAGTTGAAAACATCCAAAAATATTTAAATAAATGGTATTCCATTGTTTGGCAGCACAATTAATCACACAATTATTTTTTAATTGCTTGACAACCCTAAAGATATCTGACAAATGTGAATTTCCCCCAACACTTTACAGTTTACGGAGTCTGAAGTTTTGAATTCTCACCAAAGTTGTCCAATTTAGGTGCCTGTAGTGAGAAGCATGAGTGTGCTCGGCACTTCTGATGAGTCAGGCCACTTTTATCTAACTATGGAGTTCAATACCCAGCACTTAAACTTCCACATTTTTTTATTTTTTGGATATTAGAATTACATTCCTGTGAGCACTTTCCATATTTAGATTAGGGATGTGAATGAGTAATTGGCTATATGATTAACCAATACATTTAGGCTTATTGGTTGATCAATTAATCTGTATTAGAGGCAGCACGGGGAAGGGGGGAGCAGGAACCCATGCTGGAGGGGGAGCCAGCTTAAAAGCTGGTTTCTCCCAGCACCAGCTCCACAGAGCCTGCCCTCCCCCACCATGCTGCTGCCTCTATCAGAAGCAGCAGTGTGGGATGGGAGCAGGGGATGCTGCCACAAAGCAGCCTGTGCCCGTGGCAAGCCCTGGTTCACCGTAGAGAGAGACTGCCTCATGGCAACTTCCCCCATGCCCTCTCCCCCCAGACCCACAGCAGCCTCTTGTCCTTGGCGGGCTTGGATCCCCATGGACAGGGGCTGCTGCCACTCTGCGGTGTTGCCTCTGTATCGGAGGCAGCAAACCAGGGCAGCAGGCAGCCAGTCCACAAGGGGAGTTGTTTTTTAAACCAGCTCCCCTCATGGACTGGCTCCCCCTGCCACTCTACCCTGCTGCCTCTGATTCAGGAGTGACTAAGGGCTCCCCAGGAGTGAGGCCAGAGCACACTGGCTGCTGGTCCCACCACTGAGGTCTATAGAATAGTCAACTAACTTCTAAGAATTCATGCGGTTAGTCGACTAATCTATTACCTGCTATCTCACATCCCAAAATTAGATTTTTCAGGAGGTAGCAGAGTTAGTCTGTACAGGATAAACTTAAACAACAAATAGTCTAGTAGCACTTTAAAGACTACATCTACATGTTTTGTTAGTCTTTAAAGTGCTACCAGACTATTTGTTGTTGTTAAATTTAGATTTCTTCACCATTGCTAAGAATGAAATAATACTGTGGGATCTGAATGAAATAGTACTGTGTAATGCCACCACAGTAAGTGTTTTTAAAGAATATTATAAACAAAAAAACTAATGTTTTCTCTTCATTTGGCTGAATTCTTTACTGTAGATTCTCATGTACAGTTGCTCAACATCCTAATCATGTACTACAGTGCCCTCTCATGGATACCGTACATTTAAAAGGAGAAGTAGCATATCTGACAACTTGAGTAAGAGGGACACACTCTGAGCTTGTCAAACCACAATTTTATAATCCATCATCTAATGGATTAATTAGGAATCTATTGTGCCTAGATTAATTCTAACTATTAGTGATTACTAAGTATAAATAGTGTTGCAACAAATGTTCAAGACTGCATCTATATTTACTAACAATGCCACAGGGTTTCAGTGTTTTCAAAGTGCCCTGCTATAGGATGTCAGACCCTTCTCTGTACAGGGAGATCTCCAAATTAAAAATCTTTCAATAACCCTTTCATTGCCACAAATTTCTTAATCCATGCTGCACCATGAGTACCCTCAAATCAATCAATGCCTACTCCTTGATTTACTCTTTCCTGCATATCTTATCCAGTAGCCACACAGCACTCCCAAGTATACTTTCAGATGGAAGCCACTCGAGTGTCTTGTCCAGAAGCAAATCCAGGATCCAGTTGGAGTCCGTTTAGAAAAAAATATCACAACTGGCTTCTTAGCATATCATTAGGGATAAAATCCATAAGTGGGAACTCAGGATAACTATAAATCAAAAGCTGTATTACAGACTGTTACAAGCTACATTTGTGTAAGCAACTAGAAGAGGATACATTTTCCCAAATATTTGGCAATTCTAGAGGAAGTAGCAGAAAAAAAATCAATTTGGGCCATTTTTAGATGAAGCCGTTTATGAAAGGTATATGAAATGCAAAACACTGTACCATTGCAAATATAGATTAAACTTCTCTAGTTCAGCACCCTCAGGACCTAACTGGGGCTGAACCAGAGAATTTGAATTAGAGCACAGAACACTGAGAGCCAGGACTAGTGGCTATAAGGCTGTAAACAAATGTTTATGGGACTGCCGGAAAGCTGACTACATTCGTAATAAGTGGACATCTGGCTAACTAAAATCATGCCATACCACAGATGTTGCCAGACCAGAGAATGCCAGATTAGAGAGGTTCAGCCTGTAATGCAAACAGATGACATTAGCTTTGGCTGACTGTGCATATACAGGGCATAACAGTTTAGAAGTAGGTGATATTAAAACTATATTCAGTTAAAAATAAATTTAAGAAAACAAGGAAGATATTGTTCAGAATATGACTTTATAACCAACACAGCGCTCTCAAAACCATTGCCAAGGAAAACTATGCATAATAGATCGCTGTTACAGATGTTGATCAGAGTAATATGCTATGTTGGTGATCTATTCTCTACAAGTGCAAATGATGCTGGATTTTTTCAGAAATGCACCGTATGTGCTAAAATAGTTGAATAAAACGTTGGGGCTGCAAGTGGGTAAAAAAAAAAAGAGGTGCTCTTTTCCTTACAGGCTTTTTCTTTTAAACAGACTTAATTGCCACACACAATCAATGTGGAAGACTTAAAGCCTCACCCAACTGAAGTAGCAGAACTGAGAATTTTTAAAAGCCCTGTTAATCATAATGGAAAGTTTCTAGCTAAATTTCAGTACAGAGATAGGCCCAGTTACTCCACTGTTTTTTAAAAAGATCCCATTTTGGCTTGAACTGACAATTTTTATGGCATTTGAGTCAGTAGACTAAAGAAATGTCTGACATCTGCAAAGTATATTTTGATCCCAGTTTGGAACTAATGTTCACATATAACAGCTATAGCTATAAGTGCTGTAATTCAATTGGAAACCTTATTTTCCATTTTGATAGATTACGTAGTTTAAGTAGTACATATAACAAGGGATGGTCGAGGAACTACTAAGAATTGTCACAATGGAGAATGAAAACAGTTTAAGTTAGCCCACTCTAGCACTTAAAATGACTGGTGAAATGGAAAGTTCAATTGTTTCCACTTCCAGAAAGAGCTAAAGCAGAAAAAAAATGAACCCTATATTCTGACAGGAAAAAAAAATGGGTATTATATTTGCATTCAAGAAATTCCATTAATTTCTGTATGGGAGACAACTGCACTGATTTTTAGAGAACAAACATCCTGTTAAAAGAGGAGCAGAAAAATACAATATACAGAGGTTAGCTGTTTCTACATTACAGAGCTGGGTCTTATTACCATGACATTATGTAAAAGCAATATAAAAATAAAGAAAATTTCATACATTATCTTAGATAATGTCACTGAATACAAAATATCCACGTGACTCCCATTTGCTAGAATAAATTGCAGCTGACAGAATGAAAATGACACAACTATCTATATTAGGCATTTGTGCATGTCCTTCTATGAATGGTCCTGCAGTACCTTTATATCAAGAGCTTTCATGGGCACAACCCACTTACAAAATGAAGACTTTCAGATGAAGCTGTGTTTGGTAGCCAAATACCTTAGATTAGGAGAGAAAGAGTTGTTAAATCCTATGAGTATCGCTTGTTGCTTTGATCTGACATTCTTCAAAAGGGGTTTACAAGTCACAGAAGAAATTTGGATAAGACAAAAGAACACTTTAGGATAGTCACTGCATGCTTCAGGTGGCCAGAGTTAATAAAATAAAATATTACAGTCTCCAAAAAAGTAGTAGTTTAGAAACATTTATTTGCTGTGAACAGAGTTCCAAAACAAATCACATTAGTTAAATAATGAATAATATTAGGAATTGTACATGGTTGTTAAAGAATAATGGTGTAAACATAATACTTATTTAAGCTACTCAGATTCAATTTTTTAGATGCAGCCTTTATTAAAACATTACAGAGTGATAGAGAAAGCTAACATTAAGCTGTATTAGGGTATGTCTACACTACAAAGTTAGTTCAAACTAACGGACATTAGTTCGAACTAACTTTCATAGGCGCTACACTAGCGCTCCGTTAGTTCGAATTTAATTCGAACTAACGGAGCGCTTAGTTCGAACTAGGTAATCCTCATTCCACGAGGATTAAGCCTAGTTCGAACTAGCTAGTTCGAATTAAGGGGTGTGTAGCCCCTTAATTCGAACTACAGGCAGTCCCCGGGTTACGTACAAGATAGGGACTTTAGGTTTGTTCTTAAGTTGAATCTGTATGTAAGTCGGAACTGGCGTCCAGATTCAGCCGCTGCTGAAACTGATCAGCGGCTGATTCCAGGAAGCCCGGGGCAGGGGCTTCCTGTAGTCAGCCACTGGTCAGTTTCAGCAGCGGCTGACTTGGGGACACCTGGGGCAGAGCAGCTGGGGTGCTGCTGGGTTGGTCCAGTAGCGCCGCTGCTCCTCGGCGCTACTGGACCAACCCAGCAGCACCCCAGCTGCTCTGCCCCAGGCGTCCTGATTCAGCCGCTGCTGAAACTGACCAGCAGTGGCTGAATCAGGACACCTGGGGCAGAGCAGCTGGGGTGCTGCCGGGTTGGTCCAGTAGCGCCCAGAGCGGCGCTACGGGACCAACCGGCAGCGCCCCAGCTGCTGTACCACAGGCGTCCGGAGCAAAGCCGCGGAGCACGGGGGCAGCAGGACAGCCCAGACGCGCCGTGGCTGTCCTGCTGTCCTCGGGCTCCGTGGCTTTGCTCTGCTTTGCTCCCCGTCCTCTGATGCCCTGCCGGCACTGCTTCCGGCCATCCTTAAGCCTGGTTCAGGGTCCACTTAATGTGGACGTGCTAGTTCGAATTAGCAAAACGCTAATTCGAATTAGTTTTTAGTTCTAGATGCGTTAGTTCGAATTAGCTTAGTTCGAATTAACTAATTCAAACTAAGTTAGTTCGCATTAACGTTGTAGTGTAGACGTACCCTTAGTGAGCCATGTGTGGCTGTATAGGTTTTATTTTATTTGTTTTATTAATCTTCCCAGCGTTAGAGACTCCAGTGCTTCTCAAACAACTCAGGGCAGTCCCATTGAATTGTCTGGAAAATTATATCTAGAGAACTAGATTATTCTTGTACATAGAGTACAAATGACAAGACAATTGCAGGGGAAAAAACAATAGACACAGTGAAAAAAGAGAAGGAGTAAATAACAAGCATGTGTTCCCATCTGAATGAGAGATGTTTGATATTACATACGAGAGAGAAAAAAAGATTACAAAAATGTCATTTCATACGTGACACATTCTGTGATTATAGATGCTTCCCACTTCTGACTTCCCACTTCTGACTAGTAGTGTCAGACTAGCAAACTGCTTATTACACTCATTATGGCCCCTGCACAGGGCAGAAGGGATAGAGGCAGTGAATAGAAAGGTTTCTTGTATCTTCTTAATTTTACCTACACCCCCGCTGAAGGATCATATGCAATCTGGCGTAATTTGACCCACAGCAAGTGATGCCCCTAATTATCACATTCACAATAGACTTTGTGGATTATAGCAGTATTTCCTGGGAACACAAACTGCTTTCTCCCCAGAGACTCTTATTGGCATTTCCTAACATCTTCTTAGCCCTTTTCCCTCCTAAGATGAACAGGACACCTCCTATCTCAAATTTGCTTGGTCTGAGGAAACCCCAGGCTGGCCAAACAACAATGAATGACTCTAGAGGTGGCCGCTCCCAGTGTTGGATGCTTGGGCTTGTGTGACTTAATGACCATCAGGTCCAAGAAAAGTGTTCCCGTGAGGCCTGAGAGACCCTTTCTTTTCTTTCAATACAGAATCTGCCCTTAAAAACTTTGCAAGCGTTGTCTGTGAGTGAAACTTATAAAAAAAATCCATTTTCCCTGCCAAAATTTGAGCATAGCCTTTTAATGATGAGCAATACCCTGTGACCTACTGCAAGAGACCATACATTTCTATGCATAAAAGAGAGAGTACAATGGTCATTACTTTCTTTAAAAAAGCTCCACACAAAGAGATAGGAAACTATCTAAGAGGTCAAATGTGTTTTGTAAACAAACATTGTTACAGTGTGATATCTGTTGCTAAGTCTTGCACTTACATTTCATTAATTCCAGAAGATTAAGTGAAAAATAGAAGCTGGTGATATTTATTTCAAGCCTGAGTGAATCTATATTTAGTAAGAGCGAACAGTAGTTAGGAACATCCAAATGGAGATTTGTGACTCTCCAGTGTGCAAACAGCATTATATTAAGTAGAACCAACAGAAGATTGCAAACATCTTGTACAACTAGTAGGATTTCATGTTGATTTCTTTAATGATTTCTTAGTGCTTTTCATCCCAACAATGAATTTCATACAAAAACTACTATGAGTATTCATGCAATGTAAGAATTTATCATCTTTTTGGCATCTTTCAAGACATCTATGACTATCTATATCTATGTCTTATTCTGTATGATTCAGCACTTAAAAGAACAATATAGACAACTTCAGATACACAGAGCAGTGATTTCATGGCAAACCTGTATAACATTCCATGCTGAAAAAATATTGAATGATTTCTTGTATGCCACGTTTTGTCAGGCGTTGGCCCTCATGTGAAATTCATCGCTGAAAGTTATTATAAAAAGCAAACCAGGCAAAACAGTTCATCAGGGAGCATCCTCTTACCAACCAGAAATCAGATGCTGAAGCTCAATTATGTATTCTACTTTTTGCTCTGTATTGTAGCATATATAAATTCCTATAAACTGTTGCTCTTAATAGGGTTAAGCAATAATCTGGAAATATCTGAAGAGAACTCTTTTAACATTAAGTATTAACTAAAAAAAAATGTCGCATGTGTTTATTCAAGCAAGTGTTGCTCTGTGATCAGTGATGTTTACACTTTTTTGTTAGATACACAGAAATACAGCTCTCAAATACATATTTTTGAGATCATAAAACCTGAGTGTATTAATACATATATGGCAGCATAGCAAAGTCAACATTGTGGCATAGAACAATCATATACTTGGTACTAGTCAGGTCTAGTTAACTACTGCTAGGGTTTCTTGTTTGGATTCTTTTTATGCACCACTGAACATCTAGGACTAAATATGCAGGACAATGTAGCACTTTAAAGACTAACAAGATGGTTTATTAGATGATGAGCTTTCGTGGGCCAGACCCACTTCCTCAGATCAAATAGTGGAAGAAAGTAGTCACAACCATATATACCAAAGGATACAATTTAAAAAAATGAACAAATATGAAAAGGACAAATCACATTGCAGAACAGAAGGGGGATGCGGGGGGGGGGGGGGGGGGGTGGGAAGGGGGAGGAAGGAAGGTAAGTGTCTGTGAATTGCTGATATTAAAGGTAGGGAGAGTGGGATGTTTGTGAGTTAATGGTATTACAGGTGATAATTGGGGAAACTGTCTTGGTAATGGGTGAGAAAGTTCAAAGTCTTGTTAAGTCCTTGGTGATAAGTGTCGAATTTTAACATGAATGACAGTTCAGAGGATTCCCTTTCAAGTGCAGATGTAAAAGGTCTTTGTAGCAGAATGCAGGTGGCTAAGTCATTTAGAGAGTGTCCTTTCTGGTTAAAGTGGCAAGAAACTGTTTTCTCTTTGTGATCTTGTCTGATATCTGTTTTGTGGGCATTATTGGACCTAACCAAGTAAGTTATAAGATCAAGAACACATATTCCTGCGCATCCAGAAATATAATCTATGCTATCATGTGTCGAAAGTGTCCGTCTGCTATGTACATTGGACAAACATCTCAGACACTTCGCCAAAGGATTAATGCCCACAAAACAGATATCAGACAAGATCACAAAGAGAAAACAGTTTCTTGCCACTTTAACCAGAAAGGACACTCTCTAAATGACTTAGCCACCTGCATTCTGCTACAAAGACCTTTTACATCTGCACTTGAAAGGGAATCCTCTGAACTGTCATTCATGTTAAAATTCGACACTTATCACCAAGGACTTAACAAGACTTTGAACTTTCTCACCCATTACCAAGACAGTTTCCCCAATTATCACCTGTAATACCATTAACTCACAAACATCCCACTCTCCCTACCTTTAATATCAGCAATTCACAGACACTTACCTTCCTTCCTCCCCCTTCCCACCCCCCCGCATCCCCCTTCTGTTCTGCAATGTGATTTGTCCTTTTCATATTTGTTCATTTTTTTTAATTGTATCCTTTGGTATATATGGTTGTGACTACTTTCTTCCACTATTTGATCTGAGGAAGTGGGTCTGGCCCACGAAAGCTCATCATCTAATAAACCATCTTGTTAGTCTTTAAAGTGCTACATTGTCCTGCATTTTGCTTCAACTACCCCAGACTAACACGGCTACATTTCTATCACTAGGACTAAATATGTGGTAGTATTACAAAGGGAGTGAGATAATTTAGTAAAAAGAAACCATCTTGAAATACAGTGTGCAGTATAAGCCTTAAAAGGGGGCATGGTATGTGAAAAACAAACTAAGCTCCTTACAAGCCTCATTCCTACTTAAAACATGACTACAGAAAAAAGAGATTATCCTACTTGATCAAACACCATTAACCTTTCAGCAGCTGTTCTGTGATCTATCATTTCCATTGTTGACATAAGATATGGCACTTTATATTATTGTAATCCAAATATTCATTCCTAGGTCACCTTCTTCAGTTTTGGGGAGACAGGCAACATCATCACACTCTCAAAATAGTGTTGCCCACTATTCATATGATAACCCAGATCAGACCTTTATGGAAGGGTATGTGGACCTACTTGGCCCAGTCAAGATACAGCATGGCTGATGAGAGATCTTTGGTGAAACAAAAAAAAACTCCTCTGGCAAAAACTGTAGTCATCAGAAACCTTTGTAGCTGACAGCAATGCTACCCAGAAAGCACTGATAGCATCCAGAACTCTTTTTCGGGGAGGCGGCTTACAGTTTCAGGTCTGTAAAGCTAAAATGGAGACTAGAGAGCCCTGTCATACAGTTAAACCTTTACTATTAAGTATGTATCTGCCCTGCTCTACTAAGACTGCTATACGCATCAGAACAAATTCAGTCTCATTTTGATCTTTATTTACATTGTGACATACTAGTCAAATACTTAAGCACATTTAAGTTTGATTATATAGTTTCTGTTTTATTCACTTCTGCCCTCTGTACTTAACATCTTTTCATTTAGTCATGGATTAGTTGGCTTTATGAGAACTGAAAATAGATTATTTGATGCTCAAGACACGGTACCAAATTTCAGACTATCAAACTTGTTTTGACCCTACCAAATGATAGGACTATAATAGAGAAATGCTAAGGACTCCACCTGTCAACTAGAAGCTAGACTTGTCTCTCATTTCAAGCTAGCATGACTAGTAACTTAATACAATGCATCTGTGAATCCCCTAGAAATTCAACACAGGCTAGGAATGCGTTACTGCAAGTTAATGTTTAATATAAAACTCTCAATAGTCATCTTTAAAATATGTGTCTTTGGGTTGCTGTTTGCTAACTTTAAAGTGTGGCTATGGCCAAAGAAGTCACTACATTTGTTAGTTCTTTCTTGGTCATCCTATCTGTTCCCCATTTGTCCTGGTGTAGTATCAGCTTTGTTTACTGAGAAAACAACTTCTCCTGCAGTTTTAATAACTAATATAGCTATAGAAGAGTGAGCTGCATTCTATTCTGCCTTTTCGTTGTTAATTAACAATATAGTTAAAGTTCTAGGTGTAGAATTTTATTATTGGTGGAGAGGTAAAAGGCAACAGAGATCGTCTCTTCATCTGTGCTTGTACAACATGTGGCACAATAGGATGCCAATCCTGATGTAGACCTTTGGACCATCAGCATGTACAGGATTCACAATAATTATTATAAACATGGTTTTATTTTCAAGTCCCTAATTCATTCTGCAGTGCTGTTATTAAAACAAATAATCTTTCATGTTCTAAAATGGTGTTTTCATTGTCCGGTTATAATGAAAAAATAGGAAACACTCCATATGGATTTAATCAGGCTGTAATTTTTATTATTAGATGTCTGGCACTACCCAGCAGGTAAAAGTATTTAGTGAAGGCAATCTGCATGTTTATTCTGTAAGTATCCAGAGATCTTCTAACAGCTCTCCCCTCTTTTTCTCTCCAGGTCCCTCTAGCAAATCCATTGCTGGAAACTTACTATCCACCAACTAATAGGAGGGGTAAAGTGGGCTACAGAAAAGGAGGTTTGGCTCCCTGCTGTTACAAACATAGGACACCAAAGCCCACACCATTCTATTCCTTTAACCAGCACCTCCTTTTAATCCTTTTCCAAGCCATTTATCTGGTCACTGATGATTTCCCTATGGAGTGACTGCACTGGATATCTCTGCCCCACACTTACTAAATAAGTTGTGACATTTGGGCCCACCACACTTTTTGTGCTCACCATCCCACCAAAGCTAATATGCTGGCGAGGGAAAAATTCCTTTCCAGCCCCCCTAAAAAGGAGTCAGTAGCACAATGCCCATAATAGGTTCTAACCCCACCTGATAATCACACCTTGGTGGGTGGGAGGGAGGGTGGGTGCTGCCTTGCCTGCTGTGTGGAGAATGCCAGGGCTTGAACCTTTAAACCCTTCCCTGCCCTTACATGCCTGGGCTGTAAGCTGACCACCAGCCACCTTTTTGCAGCACTTTCTGACCTTGATCCCCTCCCTCTGTGCACACACCACCACAAAGCACCACTGGCCTTCCTCTGACAAGTCTGGACAATGCCCCCCCACACACGCACGCACACACACCTGTTTTCAATGCAGGGTGGTCAATTTGTAAGTCTCTGAAAAAGAACAAAATTCCCTGCCGATACATTTGTTTTCTCTGGGTTTTTACATCCAGATTTGCAATGGCTGTTCCATGGCTGGCCCTATCCAATTAAAATGGTAAAGGCAACTGAAAATTATGGAGTGAAAATCCAGCTGTCAGGGTAGTACAGAACCCCCTAATGGAAAATAGAAACTGGCAATGCTATTATACATACTCTTCTGAGAGTATAAACACACTTTAAGTGTTATGTTTTACTCCTAAAATAAAGCTTCCATTAAGGTAATGCACACTGAGAGGAGATTATACCTTTAAGTGTTTAGCGGACTTGCTTTAGCTCAACATGCAAAAAGTCTGTGCGCATATGTGTGTGCTCAAGATAACCTTTCAAAGCTCCCATTTAGAAAAGTGGACTTGTTACATCCCTTTACATTTTCATTGCATGATTTTTCAAAGCAGTGAACTACTTATAAGTTCCTTAATAGTAATGCCCAAAGCAAAATACTATGTACATTAGATTCACTTTTCCCTATTCCACTGATCAAGGAGGTTCAATGTCTCAGTGATCTGTAAATAATTGACTAGCCAAGCCAAGAGACACAAAGGAAAATAGATCAATACTTAACTTGCAAACCTGCTTACAGAGCTGAGAGAAGACTTGATTCACTTCATTTCCTATCACTTTGTGCCTCAGTCATGAATCAATTCACACTTTGGTGCACCAAGATCTAATTCATCATGTATAATCATTAACAATTGCTGCAGACTCTAATTAAACTTTTAAACTACCTCTTAATATAATTTAAATGGAAAAGATATTGATTAAAGTATCGTAAAATGTAACCTGGTAAAAGAGAATGGAAAACATTATGTAACATCTTGCAATGGCAACAGACAGCTTTTCAGGTTTGCTAAAAAAGCAGTATGTGAATTTTGTCTAAATAAAACAAACAATGAAAGCCTATTTCTACGGTTACGGACTCAGAAAGACTCTTGAAAGGGTTCTCCTTAGAGAAGGAAACATATACACAAAGGGAGCTCTTGCATTTTGAAATGATCAGCCAGTTCCTACAATCTCTTTCCTTTTGCTCGTCTTTTGTCCCTTTGCCCTGATCTACACTAGGGAGTTATTTCAAAATAACTCCCCTTATTTCAAAACAAGCAGAGCATCCATACTACCAAGCCCGTTATTTCAAAATAACAGACTGGTTATTTTGAAATAATAACTCCTGCTTTCCTTGAGGAATAAAGTTTATTTTGAAATAGAGGTAGTGTTAATGCTCCACTGCTGCTATTTTGAAATAACTACTCCCCAGAGTCATTCATAATAATTATGCCCTAGTGCTTCCTGGAGCTCTAAGTTGAGGAAGGGTATGTCTACACAGCAACATTATTTTGAAATAACTAGTGTTATTTTGAAATAACGTAGTCCTCGTCTACACATTGTGCAGTTATTTTGAAATAATGTTGAAATACTGTCAAGCTGGAGGACTTCTTACTCCGACTCCTGTAACCCTCATTATACAAGGAATAAGGGAAATCAGAGAAAGCGTGCTCTATTTTGAAATAAGTGCCGTGTAGATGCTCCTTATTTATTTCTAAATAAGCTACACAATTGACGTAGCTCAATTTGCATAGCTTATTTTGAGTTAAGCCCTACTGTATAGATGCACCTGAACTATGTCCACTTTAAGAGAGCCTGCCTCAGACTAATTTTGAGGCTTCCCTGTAGTGTGGACATGCTATTTTGAACGTTATTTGGTTTTTATTTGGAAATTTTGAAATAATTTCCTAGTGTAGACATGCCGTTTGAGTATTTATTGGTGGTGTAAAATTCTAGTTGACAAATTTCTTTTTGTGGAAAGCTTCTTCAGAAAAATTTTCTGGCACCACTGTAAGCTATATGCCTGGCCATCCTATAACATAAAAAAGCAACATCAGTGTCAGTCTTACTCTGCTATTTAAAAAGGTCTGGTGTCCTGACTCCTAACACTGTTGTTCCAAACACAATAATTCAGGAACCAAAGCATCACAAATATTCAATAAATCCCCGCTTCATTAAAATAAAGATGGCCACCATGCTGTGCTGACAATCAGCTGATTCGGCACAGTGCGGCAATCTAGACACAGAGTGGTCGACAAGGGAAGCCTTGTCGACTGCTCCAGTAAACCTCGTTTCACAAGGCATAATGGAGCGGTTGACTAAGGCTTCCCTTGTCGACTGCTCCGCATCTAGACTACCACGCTGTGCCGGATCAGCTGATTGTCAGCACAGCACAGTGGCCATTTTTATGTTAATGAAGCGGGAATTATTTAAATCCCCGCTTAATTGACTATGTCGGGTAAACTACTGTACATGGCTCTGTCGATGGAGTCGTGTAGTCTAGACACACCCATATATAGAAGAATTACCTTCAGGATAGTAAAGATTTAAGATTTGATTTCTTTGTATGTGCTAACACCACATTACATCTGGAGACAAACATTTTTGAAAGTTTTATATTTATTACACACTAGAAGATTTAGCCAGTGTTGCTCAGGTCCTTAATTCATTTAAGTTTTGTTTTTATTCATTTAAATCATTGTTTTAGGGTGGGCAGGGGAGAGGGGTTCAGAATTACCCCAGGAGAAAGGACAATCCCAGCCCCCTCTCACTGCAGCAGCTTGGAGTCAGGTGAGAAGTGCTTGCCCATGCCTGCTGCAGCTGCAGTAGACAAAGCTGGAAGAGGGCTACATGTCCCTTGGCTGGATAGACACACAAACTCTCTGTCCCCAAAAGCGACGAGGAGTCCTGTGGCACCTTATAGACTAACTGAAGTGTAGGAGCATAAGCTTTCGTGGGCAAAGACCCACTTCGTCAGATGCATGTAGTGGAAATTTCCAGAGGCAGGAATAAATATGCAGGCCAGGATCAAAATATGCAGGAATAAATATGATCCTGGCCTGCATATTTATTCCTGCCTCTGGAAATTTCCACTACATGCATCTGACGAAGTGGGTCTTTGCCCACGAAAGCTTATGCTCCTACACTTCAGTTAGTCTATAAGGTGCCACAGGACTCCTCGTCGCTTTTGCAGATTCAGACTAACACGGCTACCCCTCTGATACTATCTCTGTCCCCAGTTATCATTCTACAGTGTAGCTGTTCTTCTTGCCACATCCCTCCCTTTCCATTTTATGAGAAACAATCAAAATCCAGGCCCATCCCATTGTCCTGGCACAACCAAACCCTTGCCTTGCTTTAAGTTTCGATAAGAGGAAGCGGCTTATCAAATTTGGTGATCCTAGCTCTTAACATTTAGGACGAGTTATTGAACCAATAGGCTCACTGATGGACAGATATGTGCACATTTCTAAAATAAATAGTAAGAAGACAATAAAGAAAATTGTTGCTGTGAAATTAGACATAAAAGGAAGCAAACAAGAAATCTTTGTTCCAAACCGTGTGCAAAAATAGAAATGAGTACACCAAAGAAGTGATATTAATTGTAACTACAGATGTTTTCATAAATCCATCATGATTGTAGGATGAGGCAATAAGAAAGATGTAAACAAATATAAAAACACCATATTATTTACATTTCACATGTAATTCTATTTACAGGAGCAGATCCTTGGCTAGTATAGCTTCATTACAAATAGTCAGTGGAGTTTCATGACAGCTGAATACTTGATTATATTTCTTTTTTAAAGTTTGTGTATACATATGTGAATATACTACAAATAAGTATAGCATTTGTTCATAAATACTTAACACCTGTTTCAAATAACAGCTCCATTTTCACTGCTAGTAATTTAAAAAAAATATGTTCACTGTTGTAGCTGAAGTTTCCATTCCAGTTCCATGGAATGGAAATACAAAAACAAATTAGAGAGGAATCCCTGCAGGTTATTTTGGGGACTTTTTTTGATGTTCTCTGAGTATGACAATGATACATTTTCCCATTTGAAATCCCACTATCTTTTCTTTGAAACTTAAAATATAAATAAATCTCACAGAAAATGATGGCAATGGTGAAATTTGGTCATAAAATTGTTTAAAAAATAAAGTTATAAAAAACCCAGAAGGGGAAAAACAGATAAAATATCCTAAAGCTGCTTGCACAGACTTGTAAGACTCTATTCCCCATATTTTAAGTTTAATCTTATTCAACTCTAAAAATAAATTTAAAAAGAAAAGGAAAAAAAATTATGGAAAATCTGGGCCTGTCATGGCAATAGAGTATATACAAAGTATACTCTTCTGAATTAATATACATTTTCAGCTATCACCAGTATGACTATAATGTTCCATTACTCCTCCTCTGAAGTTTTAGGATGAGAGCAATCTTCAGTAACTGATTCACAAGCTTAAAGTTAAGCATGCACATAAATGATCACAGAGACTGTAAATTCTTCAGACCGGGGACTGTATCTTACTCTATTTAGACACTGCAGAGAACTTTTTTGTTTCTAGCACACTAGAAGTAATAACTATATTTAGTATGTTATTAATACATCACTATAAATATAGCTCTCTTTGGGACAGGTCAGGAAGCCCAGTTGGCTGACAGTAGATATAGTAAGAGGTCACAAGGTTTAAAGCAATATACTATCAGCCAGCACCTCCTGCTCTTGATAAAGGACATTTTTATAATAAGTGAAAAGCCTCCCGCCAGAATGGTTGAGATCTGATTTCTTTTTTCACAAGATGAATGTATGTTTGACCCAGGTCAAGAATCTATGGATAGAATGAAGATTCATCATGGTCATCCAACAGGATTGCAATTGCTAACTGTGGTGGTGTTGAATAAAGCTCCAAAGTATATCTGTACACCTGACCCTGCAAAGTATTCAGCATCCTTTTCTCTCAACAACCTGCAGTCTGTCCCTAAAATTGTCCACTGCACCAATGTGCAACACCCAACCTTGCCAGTTCCTCCTTGACAAACAGACAGACTCAAATATGTTAAGAGATGGAGAAAATAGTCCTTCAAGTTGACTGTCTCTGTAATTTTTGCACCACTCTTTTGAAGTATTGTAGCCAGACAGGAACCCCCCTTGTAACATCCATTTTTGCTTGCCTGGAGCATCCAGGGCACACAGAGCAGAAGGCCCAGGCTGTGTGACCGTGAATGGCTGTAAACAGAGATACGCCAATTGCTGACCAAGAGGCTGCCAAGGAGTGCCCTTGACTCAAACCCATATTGATACGAACACACATCCGTCCGCGGGGGGAGGAATCTCTCGCCCAGTAAAAAAATGTCTAGTATTCACAATTTAGTTATCTCTCTTGCAAGTGTAAATTAATTTGAAACTTGCTTGTAAGAATTGGCGCCACAAAACAGACCAGTAGAATTTGGCCTCTTAGATAAGAAAGAGGATACGGGCCCCCAGGGGTATAAAGATGGGTCCAGCAGCACATTTTCTCTGAGTGTCAATCTACCATCTATCTGCTGGTCGGGTTAGGTGTTTGATCTCCCAAGGTTTTAGAGTATTCGTCTTTCCTAGGAATTGAGAGACTGGCCCTGGCCTGACACGCTGGAGTCGAGAGGCACAGAAAGGGGTAAAAATTGTACCTGGATGTGGTCCTTTGCTTAAGTATATATATACATAGTGTTAGAGCTCTTTAAAGATTAAGCTGTCACTTGGTACCATTATTTCTATTTTCTATCTTTACCTTTTTCCTGTGATCATTTTTAAGACCTATATATATATATATATATATATATATATATATTTGCTAGCATTTAAGAAATAGAGCAATAGCCATTGTAACCATATGCTTTTATAAGTCTTTTAATAAACCTGTAACTGTTTAAGCTTTAACCTGACTCCTCCAGTTGCTGTAACAGAACCAAGCACAATTTAGAAGAACTTCAGCGGTCATAAAGGGACAGACATAGGGAGAGCTTGGGCGTTTGGATCTGTGTCACTCCCAGGTGACAAGATCCGTTGGGGCACCTTTTCAGCCTTTCCTAGGCTGCCCGCTGCGAAGGAACCCCTGTGTTCTAGCAGCTGAAATCTAAGGTGTAATAAGCTCTTCCTATATAACGGGGCGTCTGTTGGCCTGCTGGCCACCCTCTGCGATGGGACCTCGGTCCTAGCAGTAAAGACATGGACGTTAAACCTTTTCTCGGAAACACACACACACACACACTGCCCTGACCGTCGGCTGACAAGTATTCAGATACAGCTAAATATATGTACCGTATATGGAACTGAAACAAGGAATGTATATGTCTTTGGATAGTCACCAAGTTAGTTAACTTAGCGAGCAGAGTACAAATAGCATTGGTTAGATTCATTTTGGTAGTATTAATGATGAAATGAAAATACTGGTACATTCAAATCATGCTCGCTGCATTGGTGATACAAATAAAATAAATAATAAATATTAAAAACCTCTAGTAACAGTTATTATATTTCTAATATAATAAAGCTGTGAAGAGATAGCTAAGGAGATGTGTGGCAGGGTGAGGCAAACCCGCCACCATCCCCAACTGGGGGATCGGAATGCAGCTGGCGGAGACACGGACCCGCCGCAAGCGGCGGCAGGCCGAACAGCACCAGATGCTCCCAGGGCGGACCTGCGCAGCACTGGAGCATGGCAACCGGGAAGCGGGGAAGCGTGCATGCAGCCACCCCGAACACTGATGTCACCAGACGTCATCAGCGCAACGGGAGGGGGCGGGGCACGGGAAGCAGCGGGCCAGCCAGAGCGGGGAACGTCACAGGCGGAAGACAGGATGTCGGTGAGTATAAAAGCGGGCTGGGGAGCACAGACGGGGAAAAAAAGGGAAGAGAGACGGCAGGTAAGGGGGGCTTGTCCGGGGGTGTTCTGGGAGGAGTTTCCCCAAGGGAAGGCCAGAAGGGGCTCCAGTGGCAAAGTTGACTGTGGCTCAGGGTGGGGTCCTGGAGCCCGTGAACAGGCGTGTTTAGGGGTAAGCCCCCACCTGTTACCACTGGGAGCGTTGCTCCTGGTGTTAGGGCCCTGGGCCAGGGTCTGGGAGCAAGGGTGGGCCCGGACCCCCCTCTCTGCCACCGGTCCACGTGTGCAGTACCGCAAATGGAGGCGTCGGCCTTGCCTCATGGAGGCCACTTTACGGATAGGTCCATGTGGGGAGGGTAGCCCTTGGTAATCAAGGGGTGATATGCGTGTAAACAATCTGGTGTAGCAACCAAATAAAACAATGGACTCATAACAAGATGGATATGGGGAAACCTGTTGGATTTAATCTGTGTATGTCAAAAAGGGGAGGCAAGCAATGGTAGTGCACAGCAGTGGGGATCATTCAAGTCCTAGCTGCCACTGACTCATTGTGTGACCTTGGTCGAGTCATTTAATTTCTATATGCTTCATTTGCTGGCCCCAATCTGTCAAACAAGGGTATTAATAGTTGCCTACTTATGGATGAAATGCATCATATTAGCACTACTGTCATTGCTATTAGAAGTCAGACAAAGCTGCCAGAAAACTGTCCAGCTGTAGAGGGACAACTGCCCTACACTGGTGAGAGGAGGTTTAAAAGCAGGCTGGAGGGAGCCTGTGAAGACCCAGCCAGGAAGAGAGGCTTACAGGGAGCTAATCAAAGGGCTGTTTGTTGCATCAGCTCTGATATAATCAGCAGAATAGGGAGTGCTTGGACCCTGAGCAGTGAGGGTGCAGGACAGGTTCCCAGAGGAGACACAGCATCTTGGGCAGAGTAGTACCGGGCAGGCTCAGGGCAACTGCAGAGGAGCCTCAGCCTGATACTTGCCAGGCTATGGCTTTGATGCAAGAGCCAGGAAGGTGCAAGGGTCACAGGGAAGTGGCCCAGGGAACAGCCTGAGTAGTTGAGGAGTGAAGGCGAGCAGGACATGGCTACCACCAGACGGTCCCTGAGTTGGGACCAATAGAAGTGATCAGGAATGAGTCCCCACCTTCCTCCTTGCCTTGTGCCTGACCACACTGGAGTGTGGCCTATACCCCTTCCACTGAGGCAGGCGGATAGACTTTGGGGCTGCAAATGGCCACTCAGGCAGGTGTAAGGAGTGAGGGCTGCTCATACCCCTCCATGGAAGGGGGCAGAACAGAGTGGTGGGCACTGCCAGAGGGCAGTGTCCTGAAGAGGATGCCACAGTCCATGGAGCGATGTGGGTTCTGAGCCAGAGGGTAGAGACAGCGGAGTGACAATGGGTGAGATACCATCCAGAAGGTGGTGCACTCCAGCCAGCTGATCTAATTCCCAGTGTGACCAGCAGGAGGCACAAAGCAGTGAGTCGACACTGCTACATCAGCTTAGAAAACTGAAGGAAAGTAGTCTACACAACAGTGTACTGACAATATCTGTTGTAGCTACCAGTGTGCAGCTTTCCATCAATAGGCTATTATGTTTCTAATATTCATAATCAAATGTCTTCATGATATTGTAAATTTATAGGTGCAGAAATTCTACTGATGACATAAATACACCAATAAAAGCCAGATGAGCCTTATAGAACTGAGCTGTGTGAAATAATGACATTTCCCTTCCCTGGCAGTTCCAAAAAAATAGGGAAAATGTTCAGTTGGGTTTGTACTGAACCTGAAAATTTTGGGTCAATACAAATATCCATTTCATTGAACAAAATATTTCATTCAACCTGACACTTCTTTTCACAAGACACTTTTGAAGAGCTGGTCACACAAAAAAAGCAGGGGAAGAGGTTGTGGTTCCTCCTTTATACATTTAAGCACAGTGATCAGGGTACTCATCCAGCAAGAGAATGACCTTTGTTCAGTTCTCTCTGCTGCCTGATATGATGCAGGGGTTTGTAACTTGGGTCTTCCACCTCCCAAGCCAATGCCCTCACAAATGGGGTACGGAATATTCTGAGACTCAATCTCTCTTGCTGAAGCTGTTCCATTGGGTATAAGTTATATTAGTGGAGAAGGGAATTGATGACTCCCACCAGGCCATTTTCATTCCCTCTTACTGGTCCTATATTACATTACAGGCAGTCCCCGGGTTACATGGATCCGACTTACATCGGATCCCTACTTACAAACGGGGTGAGGCAACCCCGCACTAGCTGCTTCCCCCCAGCAGACCAGGGAGATGCGAAGCTAACGCTCTCCTCCCCCCCCCCCCCCCAGCAGACCAGGGAGACGCAGAGCGGCTTTTCTCAGCAGATGCCTCAGCTTGAGAATAAAGGACTGAGAGAAGTGAGGTGTGGGAGAATAAAACTGAGCTCTGGAGAAATGTTTGGCTAGAGTTTCCCCTACAATATGTACCAGTTCCGACTTACATACAAATTCAACTTAAGAACAAACCTACAGTCCCTATCTTGTACGTAATCCAGGGACTGCCTGTATTTATATAGTGCAGAACAGCTTCAACAGGAGAGGTTGAGAAAGACCTGCCTGAAAATGCCCTATAGCCCAGTGGATAGGAAGGAGTGGGAACCCACGTTCAAATTTCTGTTACACATCAGCCAGAGGGGAGAACTGAATGCAGGTCTCCCACACCATAGGAGATTATTCTAACTACAGGAGGGAAAGTGAGCACTGGCACAGCCATCATCACCAGGCATTTTGTCAATGTACCAAAGTCCCCTTGTGAATCCTGCTGCTACCACCACCACCCCAAAAAAATCACTGGACATATTCAATGAATTCATGTCAACTTCACAAATAGTTTGTAGTTAGCTGAAAAAGAGTGTATTTAATATATGAAAATAATCTATTCAAGAAAATAATCAAAGTTCACCCAGGTGGACTACTGAAATGTGAGTGGCCAATAGTTATAAGCAGGATAGATCCTCACTTACATATATTAGATGGTGAAATTACAAAAGAAGCTAGTACACCAAATAATGACAACTTATAGCCCAAATGACATGCAGAAACTGGAGTTCTTTTTGCCAATAACTTTCCTTAAGAGTCAGAAGTGAGTTTCCCAAATTGTTTCCACTCCTTAAGTGGATGAGTCTATAACATTTTTTTCCCATTAGTCTGAGGCTTGCAAAGAAGAGAGACTACGATGACAGTAGTTCACACAGGAAGAAGGGAAAACTGGACTGCAGCTCCCGCAGACATCATGAGAGTAACAACTGCCAACAGGCCATCAATCATGAACAAAATCTAAGTGCCATCACAAAGAATGTTAACACTGTTCCTTCAGATAAACCATTCTGAATTACAAATTAAAATGTTCTTTCAAGCAGATGTACATGAATGATATATTTTGGTATGTTTATGGCTAATAAGTGGAAAGTAACTGCTGAGAAATACTTTTAGTCTTCAGGATAAATTGTAGTAAGTATAAAACAAGAACTGTGTGTGACCAAAAATAAATTTCATTGCTTTTCTATAAAAAAACCATAGAAATTTAATGTACTAAAGAAAATATTTAGATTGCAAGGTGTGGAAGAATCCCGACTCAGATGAACTTATTGTATGAATAGTTTTCCAGAGCAATTTCTTCACGGTATCTTTGAACATTATAAAATGCACTTAAAAAGCTGTTATACAGGTATATAATGATGCACACAAAGCAACAGAAAAATCTCATAAAAGCTGTGATCTTAAGCAATATTTTCCAGGCTACATAAACACAGTTCACTCCTATAGAAATGCTTACATTGGAGACAGCATAAACCATGCACTTCCACATTTACAGTTCAGAATCACAATTAACTGTTTGCTAGAGATTTGCATCCCAAAATACCTCAACAAATTTGCAATCTTATTCCTGTTCACCAATTAGTGCTCGCTTTAAGAAAGTTTCACAATATTAGCCACTTGAGAGTTTATTATGGCAGTAGGAAATACTAGTGTACTGGCCTGCTCTCCTCTCCATCATCTGGCCAGACTCCAATTAATGCTAATGAAAGCTAAGCAGCACCTTTGAAAAACTGGGCCTTTAGTCAATTTTCTTCATAATGCCCTTTGGTATATACTCCCTAAAAGAGAAGTCATACTATTATGATCTTTTCAGACATTTTCAGCATTGAAGAGGAAGATTCAGGTAAGACATGTCATTTAAAAAGCATAATATTTTATTAATTTTATTTCTACTAAACATTGTGCATGAGACAAAACTGTAATTTTTTTTAAATACCCATTGCTAAAGTCTGTGTTGCACATCTCATCAATATCCTTTATACTCTAGTAGAAATATTTTCAAATGCAGTATTTCGGATTCAAAACATTTACAAAAGAAACCCCTAAAAATCTTATCAATTACCATAGGTGGCCATATAGATATTTGAAGTTAGATAACATGCGTATGCTGTAAGCTCACTAATGTACCTAACGTACCCACTCCATGCCAATGGGAGAAAGTTCTCCCATCAGCTTAATTACTCTAGCCCCCGTGAGTGGCAGTCAGCAGGAAAAGCACCACCCCAGCACTTAGAAGATCATTGTAACTTACATCGCTCAAGAGGCAATTTATCACCTCCTCGCCTCCCCCCCCCCCCCACAAGAGACATAAATTAAGCTGTAAGGTAGACATATCAATTATCATAAGCTGCTTTAATTGCATCATTTTGCACATTCATACAACTCACTCCTTGTGTCAGCGGAGTGCATCTGCAGTCTGATTTTGCATTGACAGAGAAAGCATTGCATTGTGAGAGTGTTCTTTCCCACTGTGCAACTTGTCACCATCTGCCACTGGGAGATCTGGAAATCGGTCACAGTGTATCACAGAGATGTGTTCCCCAGTCCATGAGACAGTTCCTTCCTGTCCCAACATTCCCTGGGCTTCTCGTTTGATTTTGTGCCATTTTTGAACAGCCTCCATAAACTGTGTGCCCGCCCTTTCTGCCTGAAAGCATAGATCCTGAACTGCAGACCAGCCTGGTGACGAGTGTTATGACCACAACATGACTAGTCATGCAATAGATCAGAAAGTGAATCTGTGTTGTCTCCCCTGCTGCATGTAATGGAAAGAAACAATTCGGGATTGCTGCTGGCATTCATGGAGCAGCTGCACATGGTGTTTCAGACTCTGGAAACAAGCACTAAGTGGTGGGATCACACTGTGATGCATATATGGGATGATACGCATTAGCCACAGAACTTTCAGGTGCACAAAGCCACTTTCCTGGTACTGTGTGTTGTGCTCACCCCTGCTCTGGAATGCAAATATACCAGATGAGAGCTTCCCTCACAGTAGAAAAGTGAATGCAGATTGCTGTGTGGAACCTGACTGCTATTGGTCAATAATGAATCACTTTGGAGTTGGAAAGTCCACCATAGGGTTGTGATGATGCAAGCATGCAGGGCCATTAATTACCTACTGCTCCAAAAGGACTGTGGGGTCTGGGTAATCTGCAGGAAAAGTTTTGATGGCTTTGTGGCAATGGGATTCCCTAACTGTGATGGGATGGTAAATGGAACACATCCCAATTTTCCTCCTAGACCATCTTCTTATGGAATACATCAAATTAAAGGGCTACTTCTCCATGGTCTTGAATATGATGGTGGATCACCCAGGCCATTCCTCTGACTAATGTGAATTAGTCAGGGAAAGTTCATGATGAACACATATTTCATAACACTGACTTGTACAGAAAGCTGCATGCTGGGACTTTCTTTTCATACTGGCAGATTCCAATGAAAGACTGCCCCTCGTGATACTGAAAGACACCACTTACCCCTTTGACCTGGGGCTCATGCTATCTTTCAGGGCCAGACAAGTCTCTAGATTCCAGAAATGTCTGGCAAATAGTTTGCTTTAGGAAGAAACCTTAAGAATCATTAAAAATTAAAGGTGTGCTAGTATCTGCACCTTATCCCCTAAGCCACACCATAAACTTAGACAGCAGCAAGACAGCAGCAAGGAGCGCTTCAACAGCAGGCGCTGAATGTCCATTGAGTGTCCTTTGGCAGATTAAAAGTTTGCCAGTGATGGCTTGTCAGATTAGACCTCAATGATGAAAATATTCTGATGGTCATAGCAACCTGCTGTTCTCTGCGTAACATTTGCAAAGTGAAGAAGGAAATTTTCCCCAGCGGTATAGCACTGAGGAGGATCAACTGGCTGTTTCCAGTCCCTTCGAAATATCGATGGGGCTCATAGTTCTGGGTTTGTCATCGAGGGTAGTTTGCAGCCACTCATAAAAGCAGCACGTCTTTGATGCCACACGTCTTTGGTCCCTTCTGCACACCATGAGCAACCTAACCATAGATATAAAAGTTCCTATGGCTTCAGCAAAGCTGTGATTGCATGGCCTCCTCTCCACACACACACACCAGTTCTGGTGTACTCCAGGCAGAAATGCATCTGTTGTGGAAAGCTGGCGTGGCCCCCTGGGAAGATGGTGTGTGTGAATGCTCCATGCTGAGCAAACAGGAAGAGGAATTTCAAAAAGTTGCAAGCCTATGTATCTGTAGGGCTGCAATGTTCAAACTGCTGAGCAGTGCAGTCATGACAGGCATTGCGGAACACTTCCTGGAGGCCAGGTGAAATGCTCAAGTGCAGTGTGTTCACTGATAGTGCATCACAATAACTATGTCACAAAAAACTCTGTGTGTCTTTTTGAGGTGGTTTTATTTTATTGATATAGCAGGGGAGTTGCCTTGGGTGGAAGAACATTTCAGTGTGTACACCACTGTTTTGTTGACCAAAGCAGACATTTATTGACAAAACTATGAAGTGTAGACAAGACCCAAGTGCAAGGAAGAAAGAGAGAATACTGCAGATACTGAGAGCTGTTTGTTTATTTTAAATAAACTGGCGTGGATTTTGACAGGCACCATTCCATTTGAAGTTAGCTACGTGGAGTAATTTAAATTAATAAAGGTACATCTGAGTTGACAGAGAAATTCCTGCAGTTGTAGTGAAGGTGTGGAGAAATTGTAACTTGGGACTAGCAGGTGGGGAGAGGAGGAGAATAAAGAGAAAATATTTGGGCTAGAGACTGAGGTCAAGAGTGCAGCTAAGAGGATTTGACTGAATGTCAACATAACTAATCAATTATTTAGAAGCAAATCAGTTCATTAATAGTGTCAGTTACACAAGTTTATATATAGAGGGACAATTTATAGTCAAAGAACATCAGATCGGTATGGTAAACACATAGCAGAGAGTTCTTCTTACTACTGTTAAATACACATTCCTTAATTTGTTTTATGGCAATGGTGTTACCCAAATATAGGTATTTTCTTAGAACAGAACAGAAAACATTGGATGCTGCAAAGATAGTTACTTCTAAACTGTGATGCAGTCCTGTGGGTTTCTTTTATAGTTTTAAAGAATACAGGCTTAAAATTGTATTGCAAAAAATAGGTTAAACAACATGCCATTCTAGCATGCAGGTGAACATACACTCTTCGGTGAGTCACTCTTTCCATAAAAGCACAGACTGAGTTGTGCCCATTTACAGCAACTGAGAATATGTACCTATTTCAGTACAAAATATAATAAAGTGCTGATGTCATTAGACAGTTTCAGATGGCCATCAGGCCCAAATCAGACCCATCATGCTGCGTAACTCACATTAAATTCAAAATTCCAAGGCTTGATGTATGTCCATCTGTTCGACGTAAAGCCTAGAGAAAACTTTTTATGGATCCTGCCTGTTTTTCTTCCACATAATTGCTTTCTTTAATGCCATAATCACCAAGGGTAAGCAGAGGTTGAACTGTACTCTTAGAATGTTGAAATGGAAGCCAAATGTGGCAGGGCATGAATCTTTTTTGTTTTCATCCAGAGTAGTTATGATGGAACCCACTAGGCGTGCCTGGAAACAGATAGCTCAAATCTCAGACATTCATTCCTGGATTTAAATACAGATTGGACATGAATGCCATGTGGATAAATGCCTGTGAACAATCTAGAAGAGAATAAGTACTCAGGGAGATTAAGAGATTTATTTTAACCCCTCTGAAAGCTGTACCTTTACATGGAAGGAGTCCTCATTTTTCAAATCACTGAATTTAAAGGGGCAGAGATTTATATGTTATTCTAATAACTAACCAACTTCCTCCCCCACCCCCACTAAGCAGCATATGTACATTATTAAATAGCTAATGCGGCCATTCTTCTTCCGGGGGCGGGGAGGGGGCTGACAAACTTGACAGGCAAGGTGAGGATGGCATGATTCCCAGAAGATGCGAGGCCTTAAGTAGAAAGGGCAAGGCTGGGGAGCGCTCCCTCCTTCAGGCAGCCCTCAGAGCCGCCCAGGATTCTCCACATGGTGCCATGGTGGTGATTTAAAGACCTTGGGGCTGTGGCCGACACTGCTGCTTCCCAGGAACCCCAAACACCTTTGAATCCCTGGGTCCCAGAGCAAATGCGTCCTTTACTCCCCCCCAATCAGCTGGCCTACAGCTTTCCATTCAGCAAAATGAATAAAACCATGAATGTCTGATCCTCTTCTCATATATCCACATTCAGTACTTTCATCAGAAGTCAAAACTGTTCAGAAGCAGTTAGTAACCCACATTTATTGTTCAAGCTGAGCACTCCCTCACTTAGGGGAAGTCAGTGCCTATGATTCCACAGATAAAATGATCTAGTGAGCGTATGATAATATTAGGCCTGACATGTGAATAATCTGTAAATAACTTGCTATCTTGATCTCCACATAAGGTAGAAAGACTAATAACTTCTCAGTAATACTACAAATACCATGGAAATTTGGCTGCTAAGCCATTCAGTATTAAGATGCAAGTATCAGAGGAGTAGATATGTTAGGCTCATTCACCTTCATATCTATTGCAGCTGCACATCTAGGCTACATCTACACTGCCAGTTTTGCTGGCAGCTAGTATGCAAATGAGGCAAGGATTAGCATATCACTATGCCTCATTTGCATAATTTATGCACACCATTTTTGTTATGCAAAGGGTTTTTGCAGGAAAAAAAGTAGTTTTTTATGTAAGCAGGGGTTTTTCATAAGTATCTTGCAGAAAAAGGGGTTTTGTGCAAAAAAAATGTCCACACTACTTTTTTTCCACACAAAAACCCTTTACGCAAAAACGGCATGCATAAATTATACAAATGAGGCTCAGCAATATGCTAAACCACACTCATTTGCATACTCACTGTCAGCAAAACTGGCAGTGTAGACAAAGCCCTAATGTGCTATCAAGTGCCAGCAACTCCCTTCTGCTATGTACATTGGTGAAACTGGACAGTCTCTATGCAAAGAATAAATGGACATAAATCGGACATTAAGAATGGTAACTTACAAGAACTACTAGGAGAGCACTTCAGTCTCTCTGGACACTCAAAGATTTATAAGAGGTTGTCCTTAACAACAACAAAATTTCAGAAACAGACTTCAAAGACAAACTGCAGAACTGCAATTCATTGGCAAACTTGACACTATTAAACTGGGTTTGAACGGGGACTGGGAATGGTTGGCTCACTATAAAAGCCACTTTCCCTGTTTTGGCAATCACACCTCCTATCAATTGTTGGGAGTGGGGCCACATCCACACTGAGTGAACTGGCCCAGTTAGTACTGGTCCTCCGCTTGATAAGATAAGTCCCTTGTTTTCATGTGCTAGTATATTTATGGCCTGCCTTTAGAATTTCCACTCCATGCATCTGGTGAAGTGGGTCTTCACCCATGAAAACTTATGCCCAAATAAATCCATTCATCTTTAAGGTGCCACAGGACTCATTGTTTTGGCAGAGGGAAATTCAGAAATAAGGCTGACGGCTTCTAAGGGGTTTGTTAGAAATAATGTCTCTACAGATGACATAACTAATAATTGAATTTATTCAGTGGAAAGGGAGCAGAAAAGTGTCAACCCATTTACACAGTAAGCATTTCATATTTCTTGATAATTCTATAATGGTCCATATAAAGTTACTAGCAGTGCTATTCATTTATAGAAGGACATGGTTGGAATACAAAGAACTGATCTTCTTTTGCTTGCTGGGTGTGTTCAGTGCAAGCAAAAAAGGGGTAAGAGCACGAGACAAGCTCTCTCTCAGATTCATTCCAGAGCACTGGCTTAATGCTTGGATTGCAATGAGTAGACTCCTTAGAATCCTGAGTTCAAATGCCACAAAAGCGAAAACATTTCATCTTCACAAGGCTAACCACAGTATGTTACCATTAACTTGGTGGTTTTGGAAGAGACTCATATAAGCAAAGAGCCTGTCCAATCTTTCTGGATATTAACATTCAAGAGTTTTGCCTAAATAAGGAATTAATAGGACCTGTGTAAGTGGAGTTGACTAGGCAAGTTAATCACTAAGGCTGTGTCTAGACTACACCTCTCTGTCAACAGAGAGATGTAGTTTAGGCACATCGAAAATGCTAACGAAGCAGGGATTTAAATATCCCACACTTCATTAGCATAAACATGGCCACCGCTTTTTCCCATTTTTTTCAAAACTGAGTTTTTTGAAAAAACAAAACAAAATGGCAATCTAGATGTGGATCTGTCAAAAATAAACCCTTTTTCGACAGATCCTGAAAACCTCATTTTTTGAGGAATATAGGATGTGTGGAAAAAGTTTATTGTCAACAGATCTGCATCTAGACTGCTGGTTTTTTTTTTCAAAAAAGCTCAGTTTTGAAAAAAATGGTGGCCATGTTGATGCTAATGTAGCACAGAATATTTAAATCCTTGCTTTATTAGCAATTTCGACGTGCCTAATATACATCTCTCTGTCGACAGAGGTGTAGTCTAGAGACAGCCTAAAATACAGACACAACGGAGAACGGGGTACCAAATTGCAAGAGCTGGGGGAAATGTCAAACAACCATTAAACCAATTTTTCTGAAATGACTCTGAGGAAAAAATAAAGTCTTTTCTTCATATGTTTCCAAACCCCTTAGAAGGCCCTTTTGGTTTCATTTTTTAAATTCCCAGTTAAAGCCAAAATCTCAACCTATGTATAGAACCACACAGAAATGTTTAGACACTTTCAGTCCTAAATGGAGATCAAGATAAGTCACACAGATTGTCAACATATCAGCTCTAATATTGTCTTGACATCAATATATCTGTGGGATTATATATTAGAAAACCCGATGGAAATATAATTGATGCTAGCAATTTTCTGTAGATACTATGACATTTTTTCAGATTTCAATGTTTTTGGTTTTTCCCCCATCAAAGTATGAGTATCTAATGTCATATTTCCCTGAGAAACTTCTTTCGAATATCACCAAACTTTTAACAAGAGGAATTATATGTTGCACTACTCAGTAATGTAATGATCAAACCATCTAATCCCCAAAAGGAGACAGATCCCTCTTCTGCCAAAAGATTGTTTTTTTTTTTTTAAATATTTACATTTGTTTCACAAAGAACAAGAAATAGAAGGAAAGGGGACTTCTTCAGTTTTGATTACCCTGAGGCTTGGATCAGAGTGATTTTGGGTTTTCTAACTTTAGTGCTGTGAGAAGTTGCTGACTAGAGTTCTGAATTTAAAAAACACATATAAAAACTGTGGCATCTACACCACAGGAGACAGGGGGAGGTAATCCTGAAATCCTTATTCAAATCTGAATCAATCAATCCCAACTGTCAGACAATATTTTCACTGATGTCAACAGATCCTTTACCCTAGGCTGGTCTGCATGGAACAGTTCTCGTACAGTTCTCTTGCCCCTCAACAGTTTACTCAGGTAAAACTGTCATTGAAGATAATGAGACACAAATCCTATCTTGAAATTATGAGGAGTAATTCCTCCTGTCACTGATCCTATTAAAGCCCCTTTAATGAGACAGAAGGTATGCAGCAGGAGCCCAAATGGGAGAACTAGCTTTTCTGCCTGATTGCAATACAATACCCCAAGCTCCTGGGGGGCGGAGGTATGAGTATTAGTTACTGCACGCAGAATCTTCAGGGGGTAGCTGAGTTAGTCTGTACTGGATAAACTTAAAAAATAACAAATAGCCTGGTAGCACTTTAAAGACTAACAAAACATGTAGGTTGTGCCCACGAAAGCTCATGATACCATCTACATGTTTTGTTAGTCTTTAAAGTGCTACCAGACCATTTGTTGTTTTTTTTAGTTTATCCTGCACACAGAATGTCAGATACACTATACATGAACTATACCTTGAAACCTATCTCATGAAAAATTCTTATATATAGCACCCCTAACTATTTTCATACAATATACAGGTGCCTGCCTGTAAGAATCCACAATCTAAGCAGGTAATTCATGTGACAAACCATGGGACAAGAAGTGAACATAAAGAGTGAAATCTCTATCCCTACTGCAGTCAATGGGAGTTCTCATTATATGCTATTCTCTCAGATTTTCAATTCATTTTACATCTCTTTTTTTTGTAAAGTCTCAAATCGCCCTAACTTACTTATTATCAACCCTTTCCTACATTTAAGTTTATCTTTTCAGTTTAACTTATTTTTTTACTTTCCTTGAAAAAAAAACCCCACACCTCTGTCAAACCAAGTTTTCCCTCCCTGCCATTTCAAATATCATCTTTGAATTTGTCCATGCTTTCTTCACCCCCCCCCCCCCCCCAAGTTCTCCCATCATCAGTTCCACAATCTCTTCTCTCTTTTCTCCTGGGGGGAGAGAGGGAGAACACAACAAAAAGCACTGTGAAGGCATGTTACTGATGTTCTCTGATCTCTTTTTTCCTCCTGGGGGTTCTCAGAAAAGGGCCAGCAGGGTTCTAGCACTTCATCTTGCCATATTGGAAGGATAGGGTAAGAAAATTCTCTCTCTCTTTCTAGCCCTAATTTCTAGCATCAGAGTCTCTCACAATCAAAGAGCTTGTAGAGACCTCAGGAAGTCATTGAGTCCAGCCCTCTGCCCAAAGCAGGACCAATCCCAATTAAATCATCCCAGCAAAGGCTTTGTCAAGCTGGTACTTAAAAATCTCTAGGGATGGAGACTCCAGCACCCCCTAGGTAACCCATTCCAGTGCTTCACCACCCTCCTAGTAAAATAGTTTTTCCTAATATCCAACCTAAACCGCCCCCACTGTAACTTAGGACCACTGCTCCTTGTTCTGAACAGCCTCTCTCCTTCCTCTTTGGAACCTCCCTTCAGGAAGTTGAAGGCTGCTATCAAATCCCCCCTCACTCTTCTCTTCTGCAGACTAAACAAACCCAAATCCCTCAGCCTCTCCTCATAGGTCATGTGCTCCAGTCTCCTAATCATTTTGGTTATGCTCTGATGGACCCTCTCCAATGTGTCCACATCCTTTCTGTAGTGGGGGGCCCAGAACTGGACACAGTACTCCAGATGTGGCCTCACCAGTGCCAAATAAAGAGGAATAATCACTTCTCTAGATCTTCTGGCAATGCTCCTCCTAATGCAACCTAATATGCCATTAGCCTTCTCAGCTACAAGGGCACACTGTTCATTCATATCCAGCATCTCATCCACTGTAATCCCCAGGTCCTTTTCTGCTGAATTGGTGCCTAGCAAGTCAGTCCCAGCCTGTTACAGTGCTTGGGGTTCTTCCATCCCACGAGCAGGACTCTGCACTTATCCTTGTTGAACCTCATCAGATTTCTTTTGACTCAATCCTCCAATCTATCCAGGTCACTCTGGACTCTGTCCCTGCCCTCTAACATATCTACCTCTCCCCCTAGCTTGGTGTCATCTGCAAATTTGCTGAGGGTGCAATCCATCCCTTCATCCAGGTCATTAATAAAGATGTAGAACAAAACCGGCCCTAGAACCAATTCTTGGTGCACTCAAATTGAAACTGACCGCCAACCTGACATCCATCACTACCCATTAGGCCTGATAACCTAGCCAGGTTTCTATTCACCCGACAGTCCATTTATCCAATCTATATTTCCTTAATTTGCTGGCAAGAATATTGTGGGAGACCATATCAAAAGCTTTGCTATACTCAAGGTATATCATATTCACTGACCTCCTCATGTCCACAGAGCCAGTTACCTCATCATTGAAGCTAATCAGATTGGTCAGGCAGAGCTTGTCCTTGGTGAATCCATGTTGACTATTTTATGATCCCTTTCTCCTCTTCCAAGTGCTTCAAAATGGATTCCTCTTCTCCAAGGCCTTTTATAGGCATCTTTGGGGTATAGGGATCACCACCCCTACTCAGGAACAGTCTGGAAGGCCAGTGGAAGCCTTTGGCAACTGATTTGCACAGGAAACCCATGAAATGAGCATATTTCACAACCCCTCATTGTGCCTTCCATATTTACTACTATCATGCCTAAGTTTGTCTACTGTAGCCGATGCTCAAAAATGTGGAGATGCTACCTTCACAATGAAGCGTATTTCAAAGGTTACCAATATATGGAAGGGTTGTCAAAGGTGAAGCAGACATGTTATTTGATTGGATGATTTTGTTCTTTGGAAAATGCATTATAAATGCATCACTTCTGCCATTGTGCATTGCACCTAGTGCCTCAACCACAATACTTTAATGCCATCTTAACTATAGCAGAGTGACTGTAGAGCATGAACAATCCTGTCAAAACAGATTAAATGGAAACAGTTATTGTATCCAGAAACAATAAAGTACGGTGATAGATTTACACATGAGTAACAGGGGATCAGTTTTGACAGATTTCTTGAGCTTTCTCCATGATTATCTGTAGTACAGTAAGCATTGTTATTATTGGCAAGGCCTAAAACAATTGCATGAAATTTACTCTTCAATCCAAGCCAAAATTTAATGATAATAGGCTGTACATTTGTTCTCACTAAAATCCCAGATATATTTTAACGACATTGAATTGCAATTATACCTTTTGATATTCCTATTGACAAAAACCATTGTTGCATAAAAGTATGACTAGAATTAGTGATACTATAAGCAGCTAACTTACTCAGGGTGTCACACATATCTGTCAAAAGATGTCAGACAAAAAAGAACACACTAATGACACATGAATAAAAATATTAACATTTTAGCAATGTTAAGACCCTGGTACAGTCAGACACTTTAGTCTCAATTATTTTGCATTCCTGGGCTTAAGTCAGACCCATTTTATTACTGGAAAACATAGTGGATGATATTTTATTATTAATTTTTGAAAATTATATTGGAGAAAAAATAAAAACTATAGAAAAAATTAAAAACGAAAGAAAAATATTCTGATACACAATCATATCTGATTTGATTAATTGGGCTCAAGGTTGTTTTAGCCCAATTCCTATTGATGAAAAATTGAAAATCTTGTCCATATTGCTTGCCTAGCAAATTAAAGCACAATTAGATACTGTTAATTGATGAGCCAAAATAATTAATTTATTCCAGATTTTTGACAAAAATCAATTCAACCGAATTCTTCTGAGCACCTGCAAATAGGCATGATGAATATCTGATCCAGTAACCACACAAAAAGTACAACACTACTATTTTGTCTCAAGCTAGCCCCACACTCTAAGTATTTCTATTAAGAATAAACATAACCTAATAGGGAGCATGGCTGGAAACCTCTGTAATGTTAAGAAATGTATGTGCATAAACTTAGATGTGGTGCACGCTCTATAATGCCTTTTTTTGTCATTTCTTTCAGAGAGGTCCATGGAACAGACTGTACATTATAATTCAGAGAAGTCAAAACAGGGGGCAAACAATTTCTGCCTATGTCCTGAACATAAGAGAGCATAAGTTCCTGGACTGAATCTTTGCAGCCTAGGTGTATTTTCAGCTTGCACTGCAAAATGTTATGGCTAATTTATAACTACATACAAACAAGTGTTTTTCATAGAAACAAAGGAGACAGAAAGAATGATTACTGGGGCAAAAACCTTCCCTGTTTTATTATCCCAAGTTTGATAGTACAGTTGAAATATTTTGTTTCTGACTAGCATTCAGGTCCTGTATGCTGGGTCAGCCTCTCTTATTTAAGTGCTCATACTTTTATCTCCAGAAATACTGCTTGCTTTCTTCTGAACTTACACAGTTTTAATTTGTGATGTTCACAGCACTATGGATGTTCACAGCTGTTCTCCAGAAACAACATTTCTGAAAAGTAATAAGTCTTTAAATGTTAGTTATCCAAGTCAGGATAATACATTATTTTCCAAATGTGGCACTTCCAGGATTTTTCCTTCAGATTTTTAATGTCTGTATGTAACAAGATCCATTGACATCAAAAAAGTCAGAGATAAAGTAAAAAAGGAAGTACAGTAAAGAATTATCATCACCACTTTTATTCTGTAGAAGTGAGATATTTTAAGTTCAAATACAGGGCACACTAGTGCTAATATACTGAACTTCTGTTTCCGTGTTTCAAATGCCACATTTTTAACTGTATATTCCATATGTTTTATTCAACATAAAACAGATTTTAACCAATCATCATGTATTTTCATGCCAAAAACACTCAAACTTACTTTTAATGAATGTGCCAATGGTTAAACTGAGCTATTTGGTCTATAAATAAATATGTCAATGGTTCTATTCTTAATAGATTAAATAATTTACTTTATAAGTTAAACATTTTATTTGAATTATATTGAAATGCACTTAATATTTGTACTCTTGTGCATCATCAGGAACAGAGAAATTTATTTTAATATATGTTTGATTAATAGAGAGCCTGCAGAGAGGACTGCAATATTTGTTTTTTCCTCTGTCATTGCTAATAGTGTGAGGAGACGAAATTTGGAAAAGACTGAGTTCTGAACTGTAATAGTTTATATTCCTTAATTGTAATGACATTTGTAAAAAAAAAAAAAAAAAAAAAAAAAGAAGAAGAAGAAGAAGACAGTAGACCAAATTCATCCTTGCCGTAAACCCATTGTATGTACATGACCTAGCACAAAGGGCTTCTTCTGACCTGGTTTGCCTCTAGGCATTACCACAATAAAAATAAAATTATACTAACACAGCAGAGATTAATGTGGTTCTGTGAGTTTGAGAACTAAGAGCATAAAAGGCACCTCAACTACCTATTAGCAACTTTACACTTTGTGCTCCCTGGCTGAAGTGACCTGGAGCACTGAGAGTGCATGCAGTGCCAGCTTTACACTCCTCAACAAAAAGACATCTAGGACAAAATCCTCACTCTGATTAAGTAAGTGACAATTTTGACATTGAGTTCAAAACCAGGATTCTACCTTTAGCAACAAATTTGCTTTAGTTAATGAATGAAACATTAGCTGATGATAAATTTAGAAAGGCAACTTCCAAGAACAGGGTAGCTTTTGAGTGAAAAGAACAGAGGAAAGTGCTACCTGGATTATTGTGGGCAGAAGAGAAAGGAAATCGTAATGACCCATGCAAGATATATTACCAAACAGAACCTTCAATTCTGTACTTCCTTTGTATTACAATACACCCACAAGAGGTGGAACAAGCAAATGTAGCTTTAAGATGTAAATGGTGTACATATACCTCTCCTCAGGGTGGAAGAAAATCTGGACAGTTGTGGAGAAATTAATATCTTGAAATGTTAATAAGTATGGTATGTGGTCATGACTCATGATCTGTCGCCTGCCAGATGCCAAGGCAGAAAAAGACATCATATTGAAAAGGAAGACATGTAATGACTGACGGGGTTTGGAAAGAATTCACAGTCATCACATTCTGTTTATATCATTGGCTTCAATATCGACCGAGACTGGATGCCTCACAAATCAGGATTCAACAGGCAAGAGCTTTAAACTACAAGTACTGCTTAAAGGTTAGTTCTCTCCGAAATGATACTGATGCCACACTCAGGAAGAAGTGGAGAATGACAGACTAAGAATCTCCATACTGCCAGAATAATGCAAATGAGACATGAGATAATTCTTAGAGTAGCTGAAAGGAATACAACTATGTTAATATTTGGGTTTCAAGTATCCTTGATGTGCCCCAAACACATTAAAACAATCCCTACCTAAAATTTTCATTTAAAATTGGACAGACATTTCAGTTACGCTAAATAATACACCAAATGGCTATGGCCATGGATGGAGGAGGAAGGGGTACAAAAAGGGCAGCTGCCCCATGGCCCGCTGATTTAAAAAGGTCTAAGGATCCTGGCTGCTACTGCTATTTCAACACCAGCAGCATCCAGCGTCCTGGACCCTTTACATTGCTGCTGGAGCCCAGACCTCACAGGCCAGGCAGTGCTGAAGGGCTGGCTACAAGAGGCTAGCCTCCAGTCCTTTCTCTTCTGTCTGAGGCCCCGCCCTTTCCAGGTTCCTAGAGTCAGTCCCCCACCTTACCTAGGAGCCCAGTAGGGTTTTTGGCAGTAGGGACAGGATTGTTGACAGCTTTACAGAAGGAGCAGGTTTTAAGCACAGATTCAGGTGGAGAGAATGTAGTGGTTTGTCAGAAAAGAAGAGGACACCACAAGGATCAAAAAACAAGGGAATATTGGGAGAAGAAAGTTTGGGAATAGCAATAGAATGAGAAATAGGGGTTGAAAAAGATTAAAAGCCAAGAGGCAGGGTTCAATAGAAGGTGAGAGTTCATAAGGAAGAGAGAAAAAACTTCAGGCCTGGTAATCCCCTAGGCATAATGATAATCTTTGGTTCAACTGAAGGCATGTATTAGCATTCCAACCTCTCTAAGGCTTAGCAGGGTAGCTGAATGCTCACTTGAGTTCCCCAGCAGGTATCATGAGTTTGCCAGAGAACTCCAATGAGGTTCCTTATAAACTATAAAAACGAGTAGGCCTGTGGCCCCATAGAGACTAGCAAAAATATATAGAATCATGAGCTTTTGTGGGTAAAACCCTCTTCATCAGATGATGCTACAGGATTACTCATTTTTAGAGTTATAGACACACATGGCTACCCCTCTGAGACATGTTAACTATGTTTGCTCTTGAGAAAAGACAGCTGAGGAAGGATCTGATAATCTTCAAGTATGTTAATGGAGGTTATAAAGAGGGTGGCAATCAACTAGCTCTCCATGTTGAGTGAAGATAGGAAAACAAGTTATTGGCTTCATCTCTAGCAAGAGAGAGTTAGGTTGGAAAATAGGAAAATCTTTCCAACTCTATGGGGTGTTAAGCTTTTGAATAGGCTTCCAGTAATGGTGTCAATTAATTGCAATTAACTCACATGATACATTTCAAAAATTCATTATAATTTTACAGTTTTAATCACACTGTTAAACAATAGGATAAATGAAATTTATTTTTTATTTTGATTGTTTTTCTACATTTTCAAATACATTGATTTATATTATAACACAGAATACAAAGTGTACAGTGTTTACTTTATTTTCATTACAAATAATTGCACTGTAATAATTATAAACACAGGAAATGGTATGTTTCCAATTCATCTCATGCAAGTATACTGGGGCTCTCTCTTTATTGTGAAAACACAACATACAATGTAGATTTTTTTTTTTTTTTTTTTGTTACATAACTACACTAAAAAATGAAACAATGTAGAACTTTGGAGCCTACAAGACCACTCAGTCTCCTGATCTGTGTTTTGCCCACATTCTGCCATTTATTTCATGTTATAGCACTGACTGTGGTTTAAAACTGTGAAGTGCCTTCCAAAATCTGAGGGGGACAAGGATGTGGAGCATGCTTTCAGACATCTTAAAAGAGCAACACTCCAATGTGGAAACTGCGGAATGCAAAACACTCAAAAAGAAAATCAACCTTTTGCTGGTAACATCTGACTCTGATGATGAAAATGAACATGCATGGGTCTGCATCATTTTAGATCGTTAAACAAATAATAATCATGGATACATGTCCTCTGGAATGGAGATTAAAGCATGAAGGGGCATATGAATCTTTAGCACATCTGTCATGTAAATATATTGCAATGCCAGCTACAACAATGCCATATGAAGGCCTTTTCTCACTTTTACGTGACGTAAGCAACACATGGGCAGAATTATTACCTGTAAATGTAAACCAACTTGTTTGTGTGAGAGACTGGCTGAACAAGAAGTAGTCTCAGTAACTGGTAGAGTCTAAAGTTTTACATTGTTTTATTTTTGTTGGAGTACATATATTTGTAAGTTCAACTTTCTCGATAAAGAGATTGCACAATAGTACTTGTATTTAGTGAATTGAAAAACACTTTTTATTTTATTTTCCAATACAAAAATTCTTCATAAAAATAAAGTGAGCATTGTACATTTTGTTGTTTTGTGTTGTAATTGAAATCAGTGGAATTAACTTCCAAAAATATTTCTCTCAATGGTATTCTATTATTAAGAGTGTGATAAGACAAGTACAAGACACACATTCTGGGAAAAGTCTGAGATGGGGAATTTGCTGGGATAGCTCTGCAGTATAATTCAAGAGCAGCTGACTATAACATTTGTACAATACTGAGAGTAACTTACATGCTAAATAGTAATAGAAATGTAGCCATGTTAGTCTGGTGTAGCTGAAGTAAAATGCAGGACTAACAAGATGGTTTATTAGATGATGAGCTTTCGTGGGCCAGACCCACTTCCTCAGATCAAATAGTGGAAGAAAATAGTCACAACCATATATACCAAAGGATACAATTAAAAAAAATGAACACATATGAAAAGGACAAATCACATTTCAGAACAGAAGGAGGATGCGGGGGGTGGGGGGAAGGAAGGAAGGTAAGTATCTGTGAGTTAATGATATTAGAGGTGGGGAAAGTTAGATGTCTGTGAGCTAATGGTATTAGAGGTGATAATTGGGGAAGCTATCCTGGTAATGGGTAAGATAGTTGGGGTCTTTGTTCAATCCGCGCCTCCCCCCCCCCCCGGAGAGTGTCGAATTTTAACATAAATGACAGTTCTGAGGATTCCCTTTCAAGTGCAATTTTTACTTATATTCAAAGGCATATATAAGCAAAAATGGCATATATGACTGCCAATGTGTCATTATAGATGACCAAAAAGATCCTGGAGACGGTCAATACTTTTCTCTCACAGTTGCTAAAAAGCTTGAACTTAGCCTCTGGATCTCCAAATCATGTCATATCTCTCTACTAAAACCTGGACAAATACATCTGTTTAACTACATTTGCTTTGTAGGTGTGACATAAAGGAAGCTTATATATCTGGATTAGCTTAACATCAGAATCAATACATCAATATGTAAGTAATTCTTAATATACTACTAACACACTGTTCTTTCTCTACCACTAAAAGTGACTTTCCACACTCAAAACTCTTTCAAGAACTACTTATAAAAGCTGGACATTGGAACTGAACAATAAAATCAATACAATAGATACATCATGGAATTCATCAAATCCTAATTAAAAAGTAAATGTTGTAAGCACAGTAAATGCTATCAAAAGAGAGTATTTTGTAAGGTATTTTCATAAGCAGAAGGAAATTTTAATATTTCAGTAACAGGCATAATAGTATGATGAAAAAGGAAGCAGAAAAGTGTATTGCCACAAGAGCAAAAATTAGCATTTGGTCGCAGTGGCAGACAGTGTCCTTGTGATGGTGCATAGCACTTAGATAATATAACATGTCCAGAGATAGCTACGACGTTTGAAAGTCATTACAGAAAATGTACAAAGAGCCTGTTGTAGTGCTCAGCTGAGGCCATCAGCTTTAGGATTCACGATATAGAGGTTTAAACCAGAGGGCAAATCATCCTGAATTGACTGCTTACTGATTGGAAGAAACCAGCTGAGAATGTGAGATTAAAAAAGGAAGCTTGGACCACAAGTGACTTGAATTCAGAGCTTTAAGAACGCCCCTCTCACTTACTGTTCTGTTTGATGGCAATTCAGATACATTTTAAAGAGAGTGTTTGGATCAATCAACACCCAAACATTTCCAGCATTGTTTTTAAGTTGTAATAAGCATTTCCAGCATTGTTTTTAAGTTGTAATAAGCATTGTTTGGGCCCAGTAAAAAGGTTTTGTTTAAATGAACAAAATATTGTGTTTTGATTTTGCAACATTTTAAGCTTTATTTAAAAAAATAGTTATTGATTCAAGCAGGTCTTGTGGATTCTCAAGGCACAAGCTTCACTTGTTTTTCAGCTTGGAATACCTTGTGCTACCTCCTTTTCTTTCGTAGCCTCTCCTAGGTGTTCAGTTTTAGGGGCGTGAAGAACAACAGATTAGATGAGATCACTCCCTGCCTTATGTAGCTTTAATATACGGCAGGAATCCTTTGTTTCAGAAACAGGTCCCAGCCTAGTTTGGGGGAGGAGAAATTCCCTAAAACTGAATCCGGAGTCATGTTGGCCGGTCACATGCCCTTGCAGACTCATAGCATCCATTCCTTACCGGCTGGATAAAACATCCAGTGGAAGGCTTACCAGGTGTGGAATAAGCTTCATCTAGAGCCTATTGTTTCCCCAATGGCCCATTACCCTGAATGTGCTCTTCACAACCAGCTATTTAGATGGGAAGCATCTCACCTAGTGGACACCATCCTGGTATGGCTACTTGTGAGATACAGCTACATAGCTCTCTCTAGATATCCATATCTATGGGTATGTCTACACTACCACCCTAGTTCGAACTAGGGTGGTAATGTAGGCAACCGGAGTTGCAAATGAAGCCCGGGATTTGAATTTCCCGGGCTTCATTTGCATCTTGCCAGGTGCCGCCATTTTTAAATGTCCGCTAGTGCGGACTCCGTGCCGCGCGGCTACACGGGGCACGGACTAGGTAGTTCAGACTAGGTTTCCTTTTCCGAACTACCGTTACTCCTCGTTCCTGAAAGACTTAGATTTCAGTTTATAATACAGTAAATAGGACTCACTATATTTAATAATTCTTGGTCTGTGTTGTGAATTCAGGAATTGAATAATCAGAGCTTGGTTAAAGATCTCAGGCCAACTGCCTATCTGAAATAAATAGCTCCTACATTTCAAAGGAACAAATAATGCCTTAGGATGCAATTTTTAAGTCATGGGAAGTAGTCTTATATGCATTTTTATACATTCTCCATCTTCTATATGCCAGTATTTTCTCCCTTATTTAAAATATTGACAAAAACTATTGCAGAGGGAAGCAGTTTTAGTTATAGCAGCACCTCACGAGTTCACATTGCATTAAGCAATTACTTTAATGAAAGCACTAAAATATTTTTCTTAGTTTCAAAAATTCAATACCTGCACAGAGCTGCAGTTTTTACCATGGTAGTGTTGCTGTTTATACACTATTTTTCCTGATAAGCAGGCTTTATATTTGAGACCAAGTAATTTATAATTAAATAATGTATAGATACTAAAGTATAGTGACTTTTTACCATTAGGTTTATATCTAGTCAGATATTTAGTATATTGGGTTTCTATTTTGAAGATAAAGACTGTAGTGAGAAGTTATAATTATACAGTCAAAGATAATACAGCTAAATCCTAATCTTCTGTTCAGCAGTCTACTGCAAATGTGTTTGGAAGTAAGACATGGGTTGTTACTGAACATAAATCTATTCCCCATTTCTATTACTCCTCTCACAATCTTAAACATTCAAACTTTTCTTGTTTTGTGGGAATAATTCACAGACAACAAAACAAGGAACAATAGCTCTCCGATATTTTCACTAATCTTGTGATTGTGCACTAGCATCACAAAAGCATACTCCTCTACATTGATTGCAAAGGCACTGGGAAAATGTGTGAATCATGGTGAAGGAGAGCGAGAAACCTTGGGGGGTACGGAGTAAGTGAGAGCAGGGCTTTGGAAAATGTGAAGGGCAGGAACAAGACCCCAGGGCAGTGGGGTGGGAACAAAGGTGTTTGCTTTTCTATTATTAGAAAGTTAGCACAGGTTCAGTTTCACCAAGAAATGGATTTTAGTACTGTAAAATGTAAGATATGCACTTACTTAGTTTGAAGAAAACACACACACACACAGAAATGAGGGGTACATCACGTAAGGCTTCTGTTCTGTAAATTGTAGCATGCAGACAGACTGGATGCAGCCACAGAAAGCCCTACTGACTTCAATGGAGAGGGTCCAGAGAAAAGCAACAAGAATGATTAGAGGTCTAGAGAACATGACCTATGAAGAACGGCTGAAAGAATTGGGTTTGTTTAGTTTAGAAAAGAGAAGACTGAGGGGGGACATAATAGCCGTTTCCAGGTATCTAAAAGGGTGTCATAAGGAGGAGGGAGAAAACTTGTTCATCTTGGCCTCTGAGGATAGAACAAGAAGCAATGGGCTTAAACTGCAGCAAGGGAGGTTTAGGTTGGACATTAGGAAAAAGTTCCTAACTGTCAGGGTGGTTAAACACTGAAATAAATTTCCCAGGGAGGTTGTGGAATCCCCATCTCTGGAGATATTTAAGAGTAGGTTAGATAAATGTCTATCAGGGATGGTCTAGACCAGTGGTCCCCAACCTTTTCAGGTTGTCGGGCGCCAGGGGGCGTGGCCATTCGCCCGCCGGGCGCCAGGGGACGGGGACACTTGCCCGCCCGGGGGCGGCCCCCCCAGCCGCATGCCCGGGGGCGGCCCCCCCCATAGCCACGCGCCCAGGGGCGGCCCCCCCCCATAGCCACGCACCTGGGGCCGGCGCCCCCCCCATAAGCGCTGCGTGCCCGGCGCCCTCCCTCGTACGCGCCGCGCACCAGAGGGCGGGGCCAAGGGTGGGGCCGGGGCCGGGGCCGGGGCCAGGGCCAGGGCCAGGGCCAGGGCCAGGGCCAGGGCCAGGGCCAGGGCCAGGGCCAGGGCCAGGGCCAGGGCCAGGGCCAGGGCCAGGGCCAGGGCCAGGGCCAGGGCCAGGGCCAGGGCACGCGCGGCGCACCCGGGGGCGGGACCGGCCATGCGAACGGGGCTGGCACCTGCCCAGGTGTAGGGCCAGCCCAGATTGCTCCGCGGGCGCATGTGAAGAGCCCGGCGGGCGCCATGGCGCCCGCGGGCACCAGGTTGGGGACCACAGGTCTAGACAGTATTTGGTCCTGCCATGGGATCAGGGGACTGGATTCCATGACCTCTCGAGGTCCCTTCCTGTCCTAATATCCTATGATTCTATGAATGTAGAGCTGCATGTGCATAAAAGTTCAGCAGAGCACTACATGTTGCAGGATCAGGGCCTAAGAATTTAAGGCATTGTATACAAAATAGTACACTAAGTTCTTTGGGGCAGATATTTTTTTTTGCTCAGTGTTTGTACAATGCCCATAACAACAGTCCTAAAACTATGTGCTGTTACAATACAAATAATAAATAATTACACTAATCCTAGAAAAAGCCTATAGTTTTTCCTCCTTGTTTCAGGTTGGTTCCTCCTGCTTCTTTACCTAATCTAATTGTTTTTATATTACAAGCATCTTATTCACCTCGTTTACATATAGGAAAACACTGTACCTTGTGACCAAAACTACTCATGCACAACTCCCACAGATGTCAGTTGGTCTCATTAAAATCTTTGATCATTTCCAATTGAAGTCAATTAGAGTCTTTAAATCAACCTCAGTGGGATATAGATTAAGTCCTGGATGAGAAAATCAAACAGGATCAGGCTTGGAATGATTTTCTTACCACCTATTGTAAAATACATGAGCAACAAAGATATCTTTACACGCAGCATGAGTGTATTATCCCTATATGCAAAACAACAATCAGCGTAAATTATGCAAATAGCCAATTAATTTCAGCAAGTTTTGCTACTGCCTTAAAAATATAAAAAGTAAACACTTTAGTAAACAGGCTTTACAGCTCAATAAAATTCTGAAAACAGCAAAAGCCACTAAACAGGTTTAAACCATGTAAGATGCAAGCTGAGTATAGGAAGACCCTGGGGCAACAACATTGTGTTCACCGAAGTTTAAACCAATCTTTGAAACAACTCAGGAAAAAAAACATTAGCAACAGGCTTAAATACTCGAGTCTGGTCTCATCCAAAATCCACTGAAGCAAATAGGGTTCTTTCCATTAACTTCAATGTGCTTTGGATCAGGCCTATATAATATTTTAATCATATTTACCATATATCATTAGATTTTTCAGATCCATATCAATAATACTGTTTACCCATCATACAGCACATAATGAGATCAACTGTGGTACAAGTTCACCTGGCTTGCACAGAGAAAATTTTGACAATTTAATTCCACTGTTTTGAAGGAGGCATATTTAAGTCATTTAAAAGCCTTAAAACTAATACTACCCCGCAGTGCTACAGGCATAGGATATCAACTTTGCTGCTTCTATTTCTTACTGACAAAGAAACTGAAGTAGGAGCGTATATAAACCAAGAATATTGCAAAAAGAATTGCTGAAAAATACTGCCAATAAGGAACATTTTTCATATCTTTTTTGTCAAAAGTCAGTTATGTTAATATTGCGAAGAACCAACAGTTAAAATTGTTTCAATAGGGCTGCATGAACTAAGCAGACAAGTGCAGACACCTCACACAAGAGAGAAGATATATATTTTAAAGCTTACCATTGTCATTTTTAAAATTCCCATTGCAGAGCTGTTTTAGTCTCTTCTGATGTGATTTGCCATTATAATGGATTTGTGCTTGAGCAGCAGAGTTCAACTGAATGTTACAAACATTGCACAAAGTGAAATTGGTGTGTTTTTTCTCCTCTTTCTTTTCCTCACTGTCATCAGGTGTTAATTCTGTCTCACTTTCCCTGTCTGGTACACTTGTGAAATCTGGGGTGTAAGAATGATTACCATGGGGTACATCAGGGCTCCAGGGCTTCTTCATATTTTCTAAAAATAAATAAATAAATACATAAATCAACCAACATCATGAACAATGCACAGTATTTTAACACCTGGAAAGTAGAGAGAAATACTATTAGTTAGATTTCATTTTTTATTTTATTTCTTAAAGTATACAGTTCCATTAGACACCCTTTGCTTCCTTTTCATGAGTCTTAGTTAAACCCCAAAGCTGAACAAAAAAGGACGGAATGAACCCTTATAGGAAAGAAACAGTGTTCTAGTGGTTAGGATCACAGAACTACAAACCAGGAAACCTTTGTTCTGTTCTCAGCTCTTCTATTAACTCACTGTGTTTTGGGCAAGTACTCCTCTCTCTCTCTCTCTTCCAGCACAAAATGGGAAGGGAGGAGAAGAGAGAGAGGCAGAGAATGGTGCCTATCAGACCTTATGGAGCACTTTGATAGTTCCAATATGAGGATTAAATAATGCCAAATAGAACAACTGGAGTTTAAAACACCAGGGCTGTGTCTAGACTGGTATGATTTTTCGCACATACTTTTAACAGAAAAGTTTTTCTGTTAAAAGTATTTGCGCAAGAGAGCGTCTATACCGGCATGTGCCTTTGCGCAAAAGATTTGCTTTTGCGCAAAAGCATCCATGCCAGTGTAGATGCTCTCTTGTGCAAGAAAGCTCCGATGGCCATTTTAGCCATCGGGCTTTCTTGCGCAAGAAATTAACTTGGCTGTCTACACTGGCCCTCTTGCACAAGAATACTTGCGCAAGAGGGCTTATCCCTTAGCGGGAGCGTCGGAGTATTTGCGCAAGAACCACTGATTTTGTACAGTACAAAGTCAGTGTTCTTGCGCAAATACTCGCGGCCAGTGTAGACAGGCGGCAAGATTTTGCGCAAAATCTTGCCAGTCTAGACGTACCCCAGAGGTATGTCTGTGAGCTACAATAGTGTTTCTCTCAGACAAAGCAAAGATACAGGACATGGCTTGCCTCAGCCAAGCCCAAACCAAAGTTGTGAAACTTGACTCATTTCATCAAAGTTCCTCCAGCAAGGGGGAGGAGGGAAGAGGGGAGGGAAGGAAGGGTAAGAGAATCTGCTCAGCCCCTGTTCCTACTAGATTGAGAGCCCAGCCCTCCGACTCATTTCCTTCTTATACTGTGCTATGAGGATTCAATTCTCCACAGCTGGTCAAGCTTTGGGATTCTACATGAAGGACAAGTAATTATATTCTTTCTTCTAGTCATAAGGGAAGTTAACCTTTTCTTTAGCAAGCTCTGGATGGGATCTATAACAACTTAACAGTAACATTCCCTAGAAAGCACAATTGTTTAGTATAACAGAAATACATTTACATGTAAGATGTAATGTATAACCCCACTTTACCACAGCTATGAATGAGTTAAGGGTCAGAGACAATAGCTCCTTCGATGTAGCTAATAAGTTAATCAACACAGGCAAATCCGGATGGTTATCAGAGAAGGTGATGGCAATCCTTCAAAACCAGCAAACTGGCAGAAAGCTGCCCAAAAAACAGGACTTAAAGTTTCCTGAGTATTGGGGTGGGACTACCAGGTGGGGGGATTCTGCCATCTAAACAGACTTCCGGCCTCTCACTCTCCACAAACTAGAAAAAGAATGGACTCCCCATGGTCCTGCTAACAAGCATGAGTAGAATACCATATTTCAGGGTAGTGGGAGCTAGTGGAAAAACCAATAAAGTTCTTAAAGAGTAAATATGGTTTTCTTTTTGTGCTTAAGTAACATGTCAGTTTTACATATCATCTAGTATAATAAATATGTCAATGTTAAACTCTGCATGGAGGAGAAGATAAACGTACATTCCAGTATTTTATACAAATGTTGTGACTGGCTAAAGGGGACAGGCAATACATTTCTATACCAGTGAGAGTGTTGGATGTGGAGACCATGTTGCAATATTTCCATCAAAACCCCCGAAAAAGCTGAAAATATGAGAAGCATCAAAAATCCTGACCCTGCAACTTGCAGACAGACCTCTCTTGTATTAATCACTTTAAATACTGTAGCAAATCCTGCTCACTGTTTCTGCATTTGTCAGGACTGCTTTTAAGTAAAAAAAAATCTAAATTTATCATAAAACCAAGAGTAAAATATCAAACATGATTGTGTTTCTGTTTAAATGTTGCCCATTTTTCATTGCTTTGCTCCAAAATTCTCTAAAGAGAAACAATAAACAAGCACTCAAGGGCTACGTCTACACTGGCGCGTTCTCACGCAAAAACTCTTTTGCGTAAGAGTTCTTCTGCAAAAACTCTTCCAGAAGAGAGCGTCTACACTGGCATATGCTTTTGCGCAAGATATGTGCTTTTGCGCAAGAGCATCCATGCCAGTGTAGACGCTCTGTTGCGCAAGAAAGCTCTGATGGCCATTTTAACCATAGGGCTTTCTTGCACAAGAAATTCATGTTGCCTGTCTACACTGGCCTATTGTGCAAGAACAGTTGCACAAAACAGCTTATTCCTAAGTGGGAGTGTCAGAGTTCTGGCACAAGAAGCCCTGATTTCATACATTAGAATATCAGATTACTTGCTCAAGAACACGCGGCCAGTGTAGACAGGCAGCAAGTTTTTGTGCAAGAGTGGCTACTTTTATACAAGATCGCGACAGTGTAGACACAGCCCTGGTTTCTTAGTTTAGTCTTTAAGAATTATCACTTAATGTAGGGTTAGTCTGCAAATCGAGCCATAATGCTATGCTAGGCATGTGATTCTCCTCACACATCTGGGTGAACGAAAAGTAATTCCTGTGAACTCAGTGGAGAAGGGAGAAGAAAGTCAGCCTCCTAGAAGCTAAAGTGAAATAAACGCAAATATTAACTTTTAAAATTGAAGCTTCAAAAATTGGGTTTGCAGGAGTCATCTAAGTCAGACAACCCTGTGAGTCATGCTCCATACACACACAAGATGGATTCATTACTGAAGGAATACATTGTGGTATATGAGTGCAGTCCCCTGTGAAGTACAATTTATTTGGCAAAATACTAGTTCTGCAAACTTAATGGATACTTGCAGACTTAATCAAGGCATTTTGTGCTTCACATGGAAAAACTCAATGCAAATTCAAATATTGTGCTCCTTTAGATTCCTCTGAATGACTGACTTGACTGCATTATGGGGGGGAAGGGAAAGACAGCTGCTTCAATAAATGAGGGTTGGCCTACGCCAGGCCCTATGGGGGCAGGGAGGGACATGAGGGCCATTTGGCCCAGGCCTCAGGAGACATAGGGGACTCAAATGTTGACATTTTTCTACCAAGTCATTTCCATTTTTATACACTTTGCAATTATAACAGAGACAACAAAAGAAGCTATATATACCTGAAAAATTGATTTAAATCATTGTGAGACCTCAGAACTTCACCAATTTTTCAGCCACATCTGAGTTTTCATCTACGTGACTGGAGACTGGAGAAGCTCCTGTGATTAGGGATTCTACATTATGAAACCCTGTTTACAGTCTTTACATAGTTTAGAGGTTTTGAAAGTAATAATTAATTTGTTACTGGAAGGTGATTTTGGTTAGTCTGAAGGTGAGTTTAACCTTTCAATTAGATGTTTATCTCAGCATAGGGATTTTTGTGTTCCTGTTTTTTCGTATGTGTCTGTATATACAATAACCATATCAGGCTCAGCTGTAAGCTACCTCTTTGTCCAGTTTTAGATTCACTTTTAAAGGCTTTTTTTGTGATGATAAACTTTTTATTCTAGTTGTTTAATAAACTTCATATCTAATCTGGAAATCACCCCATGTTCATATTCAAAACAATTCACCAGTTATTACAGGAATGTAAAAACAGGAAAATGTTAGCAGATGAACAGATGAAATTTAAGACTTTGAAATAAGGCTATAAGGCTGTAGTAAACAACACCCCCAACCATTATTATATAATGTGAAGTATATATAGAATTAAAATTTTATATAACCAATAGCCTTTAGTGAATTAATGTATTGTGTTTTAAATGTACTCCTTTATAAAAATGAGGCAAAGATTTGAAAGTGGTGCAAGTAAGAGATGGTGAAAGCAACAGAATGAAGCAGCAGTTAAGAGTTGAAAGCCAATAACATAATTTGTTGTAAAAAAGATGCCTCAGCCATTAGACAGTGACACTTCCAGTTCTGGTGATGAAACCTTTGTGCCCACAAGTGACATTTCATGCCACTGTCTCAAAATGAAGGGATCATTAATCAAGAAACAGAAATGCCAACAGCAGCGATAGCTGCAGAATCTACGCTTGATTTAGAGACTGTGCAGGCAGAAAATGAGGACCTCAGAGATGCTGCACAGCAAGAACAAGAAATTATGATTAGCACAGGACACCATCTAACAACAGAACCTGATATTAGACTTCTTGATAAGAACAATGTTTCTCCAATGAAGTTGTTTCTCAAATTAGTTGTTTTCAGATTCCAAGTAATATACTAAAAGATGCTGAAAATCGTGCTTTTTCCACTCATCTTCTGACAAAAACTCTCCCAAATGGAGAGATCTGCACAAGAGACTAGCTTCTGTGCTGGAGCATGCAAAATGTACCCTGTTTCATTTTTAACAATATTACTTCAAATGCATCAGTACTATCTGATCCAATCTCTGCTGATGCTCCAATCAGACGGAGGAAGTTGAAAGACCAAATACCTGCACATAAAACTTCAGTATTGCATAAAGATAACACTATTTCATGGAAATCAGCTGGTAGAGCATCACTAGCTAACAGTTCAACTGAAAACTTACTCCTGAGTGAAATAACCATAGAAACTGATAACTGGAAAAAACTCTTTGAGTGCATATTGAATGTCATTCTTTATTTTTTTTTCTTTTTCTTTTTTTTCTGAATGGGGATTGGCTTTCCTTGATATGTTGATTAGAATCAGTGACTCTACAAATGGAAACTTTCTTGGTATACTTGAATTTCTTAGCAAGGATGACCCACTTTTATTAGGCCATGTTAAGCGTGTTCATGAATCTCAAGAGAGTGGAAAATGCATGCAAGTCCATTATCTGTCTACCAGAATACAAAACACGTTTATTGAGCTGTGTTTATTTGAGCAAACAACAATTCTTGAAGAGATACAACATGTGAAGTACTCTTCCATTATTATTGATGAAACTCAGATTATTCTCACAAAGAACAAACAACCTTGGTTGTTCGATATGTTAAAATTGTAAGTTCAAAGGTTGCAGGACGTTCAAATGAAGAACAATTCATTTTGTTCAATAATTTCACTCCCCAAAAAAACTAGAAAAGAAATGGCCACTCGTGTATTAAAAATTCTGGGAGGCTTCAAATTAAATTTTCAAGTCTGTATTGGCCAAGCCCATGACAATGGATCCAATATGGCTATGAATTTCAACGGAGTACAAGCAGTCCTTCTTGAACAAAATCTAAACTGTATTTTCTTCAATTGTGCCAACCACACAATAAATCTTGTCATGGATGATTGCGCTGAATTGTGCAAGGAAGCAATCACATACTTTGGAGCAATCCAGCAAATTGTACAACCTTTTCAGTAGCAGTCCTCAAAAGTGGGAAAGTCTCAAGCAGCATCTGCCAGATTCTCTTCACGGCATGTCAACAACGAGATGGTCAGTGCGAATTGATGGTCTTAAACCAGTTTTACAGCATTTAGACTCTGTGAGAAAGGCTTTAAGTGAGCTTGAATCTCTTATTCTCATAGCACAGGTTTGCACTGAGCTTAAGTCAATTCAGAAGTATATATCCAAATTTGAATGCATTTTAATGTCATCCATTTGGATGAATCTGCTAAAAATGAACTTAATCTTATAATTGAAGCACACAATGCTACATTAGATGTCTAGAGGGATAACCTTGAATGACTTAAAGTTATTCAAAAGATTTGTGATGAATCAGACACAATCCTTTCTGAGTCCAAATCATTACCGCAGGGCATCAACATTTCATCTGAGTTTTCTACCATTTGCAACCTAACATCTCAATCTGATGCAGAAAGGCATTATCGAGTCAATTTTTTTTTGTTATTATTGACTCCATCAAATCTAGTCACTGCAACAATTTTGTACCCTTTTTCGATTCCTTTGGAAGTTCAGAGAACTAAGTGAAGATCTATATTCAACAGCTAAACAGTTTCAACAAAGGTGCAACAATGAAATTTCAAGAAATGTCTGTGATAAGATCTTCTTCCTGAAACATATACATTCCACCAACATTAAATTAGACTGCAAGCCAAAAGAACTGCTTCAAGAAATATTCAATTTTGGCTTGTTGACTGTATTTCCCAATATCACAATTGCATTACATATTTGTGTCAGTCTCCCTGCATCAGTGGCTTAAGGTTAATGCACATTCAATGTGTTAAAACAAGTAAAGAACTGTCATCGTTCTACAATGGGACAAGAGTATTTGAATGGGGTCACAATGCTTAACATTAACAGTGATGTTGCATGTAAATTAGATTTTTCTTCAATTATAAATGAGTATGCACACAACAAAGTGAGAAAAGCATTCCTAAAATGAAGAGTTTTGCTTGTTTGATTGTTCAAGTGGAAACTTACAATAAAGTTACATTTTTAATATACATGTTAGTGGTATAATGACTTAGTAGTTAATAAATAAATGTCTCAAGTGTTCATTTTCATATTTTCTTTTGGTTTTAGTATGACCCTGTAGATGAGAAGTTAGATACAGGGGCCTGGGCCTGAGACCTCTAAACTCAAAGTGGTCCACACCTCTGACTTTCTCTGATGAAATGTGCACATTTAATCGTAAGCATTGGCCACAATCTCAGTTTTGCTTTTGCTCTTATTATAATGGGTCATTGGTCCTGTTTGAATCAATATCTGACAGTTTTTATGGTTTAGTGACAGTTGCATATTCTTTACTGGTATATGTATTTTTGTAGTAGGGTGATGGGGGTGTAAAGTACTATAGATGCAAAGACTGTGGGGGCACAATCATATACATTTCAGAACCATAGGGCTACATCAAAATATTTAAAACTACTTGAATAGTAGACATTTCATTGCTCATCTACCATCTCAAGGCTGTGGCTATATCAGAACCAGAAAGCGAATTGGAATTAAAACATAAGGAGCAAACTGAAAGTTAAGAGTCCAGTCCTGACATCTGAGAGAGTTTCAATCTCCGTTTACAGATTTGGTTCATCTGCAGTTAATGTTGAGTTCATTCATGCAAACAGAAGAATACTTACTGAGAACAGTTTGCTACAATTATGCAAGGAACAAGCACCTAAACCTGAGAGGCGGCTCAGCATTTGCTACTCTCAGTAAAGTCAACATCTTGCAGGATCTGTTGTGTCAGTTTTATTGGCTTATTCTCTGCTAACAAATACAGTCAACTCTCTAAATTGGATAGAATTTCAGAAATCTAAACAAAGATTAAACCATTGGACCCAAGACAAATACCAAATGGAAAAAAATAACATAGAATTGAATAATTAATTATCATTAAATAAATGTATTATGCCAACCGCAACAATGGTGTCTCTTTTATACGCTGCATCATATCTTCTTATAGGAAAACCTGAGAGAGGTAGTAACATTCTTGTGACATTGCCTCCAAATACTTCTTTGTGAAAGTAAGGATTTCCCACAGGGAAGAAAAAGGGGATCCCTGAAATTTAATTCTCTGGAATCTGCTGGAGCTACCAATCCAACATCAGTGAGTTATATTTTATCCATCGAGCACAATTTTTAAATAAGAAAGTCATCATTGAATCAAATGTCAAACAGAAGCAAACATAATGTTAATTTTCCTATTATTAGAATTTAGACGATAGTCAGAAACTCCAGTTTGTATACATTGTGCAATAACTAACATCTTTTGCATTGAAAGCATTCCCCACTAGAGTGCAGTATGATTTTAAGATTACAAACACAGTATCTCTCTAATCTTGTAGTGTTATGAGAGTGGAGTTACTGTAATATTGATGTCTTCTGGCCAATACATTCAGCTTTAAAATTAAATATTATATAGTACATTATAAATATCCCACCTCAGTGTGTGTACTCACACACTCATAATACTTTTTCTTAGTTTTCACAGAAATAAGTAGACAAAATAAGTTATAATAGTATAATAGGACATCACCAATACTAGGTTAAATATAGCAACTTTATATGAGTTATTCTGGAGTGTGGAATAAAGTAAGAAACTCTAAATAGAATTTATATGAAATATTCTAGTCTAATTTTACAAAAAGTAATACAATTTTCAAGAATGTAATGCAACAAAATGACATCATAAATAAATAAAATTTGAATAATTTGATTATTACTTGCATTACACACCTGTGATGGACATAAAAGACATAAAATATTGGTGGTTGCTATCTCTTTCTGAAACCTGGAGCAGCAAAGCTAGCATTTTCAGCAGCAGAGCTGTATGACAGACTTAGGCAGAGGAAGCATGTCACATCATGCCTTGCTTGCACTTTCTTTACACATGAACAGTAAACTCAGAGTATGTAACAGCATTACTGCGGAGGGAGGGGTCAAGAGATATTGACTAATGGCCAGGTCTGTACTACACATGGAAGGTCTGCTTGAGATCCACAATTCCATCTATGTAATTAATGTAGCTAGAATAGAGCTTGGTGCCATTTCCACAGCGGGAGGTCAATGGGAGCAAACACTCTCATTGGCTTCTCTTACTCCTTGCGAATCAAGGAGTACCAGCCTCAACCACGGGCACCCTCAGTATTCGATTTGGCAGGCCCTTTCTAGACCTGCAAAATCAAATGCCAGAAGATCGATCTCCAGCACAGTAAATATAGACATGGCCAAGTCTCAGGGTGTACAAGCCACTTCTGTTCCCACTCTAGACTGTACACCTACATGGGAGTGTTTGAGGATTTTATTTTGTATATAGTTAGGGACAGAAATGGTCTGAGCAAAAATGCTAAACCCTGAAAACTGACAATTGTTTTTGAGAAGTTCAGATGCTGCTCTGGATCCAAACTTTATGGTTCCAGACCCTTCTCTGTTCTTTTTGAAGTGGGAATGGGTTAGAGCTATGAAGGAGATAACACGTTGTACATCATTTGTTGATAAGTCTCAGAGGGATAGCCATGTTAGTCTATAACTTTAAAAGCAACAGGACTACTCACCATCTGTTGATGTTTTTTTCAAAATTGTGTTTACTAGTCCATCCAATATTTTAGAGGCACATAAACAAAACCCATTAAGTCAAACCTACAGCAGTACAACTGTAGTAGGTTGACTCTCATGAGGACTTCAGGTGCATAGACATCCTAATACTCATATTATATAGCATAGTGGGGAAAAATAAGAAGCCAGGAAGTCTCAGAGGTCTTCAAGAATGATCTCTAAAAGTGTATACCCACAGTTACATCTCTATGTTTTTGGGAGTCACAAACAAATATTTAAGTACAATTCTGGTTATCTGCACAAACAAATTCAGCTTGCAGCTGCAGGAAACGTCTCATTAATACTAGCTGGTAACTGTTCAAAATGTTTAAAAGCAAGCAATTAAAAGTTAAACACTTTCAATTGATATGAATTATGTTATCTATCCTAAAAAGTATTAAAGTTGTTTCCTTTCCACTGTAGTACAGAATTTAACTTCATTGTATTAAATTAAGTGACATATGTGGATAGTTATTCTTTTTGTGAACAGTTTTGTTTGGATTAGTGACTATGAAGCACAAGCTAGGTTCTCTGCCACTAAGAGCACTAGTGTACTACAACTGAATTAGCAAACTGAGAATTCAAAAATTTGAGCCAGCTTAAATGGCATTGTGAATAAATGCTCAGGCCTATTTTCCCTGGAACTCTGAACCCAATTCTGGTTCAATAATGCTTACCAGTAAAATGAACTTTGCATGACAGGATAGCTCTATGCAAAGTAGAAAACCGTCCCGGGTGGAAAACCAACACAGCTACAATATGTGTTGTATACTGACTCAACTAATACATCTCACTAAACTCTGGGGATTTTGTTTCTGAGATGGGATTGAAAGTGAGGAGGTAGAAATTATATCCCTGTCATGAATCAACAATTCCCTCCCCTGTTTTGAGGCAAAAGTGCACATTCCATTCAGACAAGAGGAGAGACAACTTTGTTAACTTAAAGTACAGCTAATTATGTTGTTAGCTGAGTGTCTTCTGAGAATAAAATTATCTAAATCAGGACTAACTATTATTCTGTTTTGCATAGCCACACACATTAAGTCCATTACAGAGGCTGCTGGAGTGCAATGAGCTTCACAGGAAGAATAAATTGTTGCCAATTTACCACTGTACTGGTGGGTTGGTGATTTAACAACCAAACAATCAAATACCAGTGTCTCTCATAAACCTCCCTTCTTTGGATTTGTCCTTCTCGGTTACCATGACAAACAAATATCCTGCAAGAGATGAGACAGAGAATAAAGCTAGATAATCAGTAGCAAAGGCCATTAATTCCAGCAGAAAGAAATGTTGAGGGCCTTATGCAATGGCTGTACAGGAGTCAAAGAAAAAAAATTCACTTCCACTGTAGCATTCTAGAGACCAGAGTGGCAGAACTCCCCTGGGCAATTAATACTCTTGCTAATCCAGCTGGTTTACATCTGGTGACAGAATCAAGTGTTCGCCGTCATGAAAATTTTTCAAACTAGCAATCGGATAAGATTGCTTGGATCAGAAGTAAGTTGCCTGCATTTGCAGTTACAGCATTAGTTCTTAGTAGCCTAGCCTAGCCCACAAAGCTGCCTGCCTCTGCTTGAATTTCAGTTAGTGATGCTTATTGAAATTCTTTAGGCACTGGAATTTGCCTAGATCAAGACCTGCAAATTAATCCTGGGTCCTCATGGCTGGTGAAAGCCTTTGGAGAGATACTGGGACCTTTGTTGGAGAGGAATGTCAAAAGGGAGCAAAAGGAGTTCGCTTCTCTCAAATAAGCAGTTGTTAGAACCATGTTTCAAACCCCCTCTCTTGACATAGACTATCTATCCAATTATCACTCTGTCTCAAATTTTCAACTTACAGAGGAAGGTTATCAAGGAAGTGGTAGCAAACCCCTCCCCCCCATAATAGTTTAGAAATTTCAAGTCTCTTCAAAATCGGTCAATTTGATTTTAGGCTTGGCAGCTGCATTGGTAGTGTTGATTGATGTTCTCCCTTTGACAGCTAATGAATAATATGTTGTCATGGTTACAGGGCAACCTACACTTTAGACCTCTTTAGTCCCTCTTGAGTTCACCCCTATAATTACAAATTTCTCTGCTTTCACTCCCATCATCTCCCCATAGCTGGAACTACCTGCTATCTCTAGACTTGACCTCTGGGCTGCCCCTTTTACCACCTGTGTCAGCCCGATAAGCACAACTGCACTGGCAACTGTAAACCATTTATTCTGAGGATCTCTGACAGTAGTTGATTAAAGTAACTCAAAACCAGACTGACTGTCAACCAGTGGTACAAATACCCTAAGGGGTATTTGAAAGAAGTCTGGGGGGTACATCAACGCAACTGAAATTTGGAGGAAACTGAATTTTTGTTTTAAGTTTTACGGTGCTTTATTATTTTTGTACTTTTTACACCCAAAAATTTCATTGCCTGCCCTGCTACGATTAAGTTGTTTAAACAAATGTGTTGCAATGGTAGAAAAAATGTGTGTCTGAAAACTGTAGGTACTGTGTACTTTTTTTTGAAAAGGGGGGTACTTATAATTTTTTAAAGGGGCACTTTATAAAAAGAAAGGTTGAGAAACACTGCTATACAGCATTATTGATATGTTCACCCAAAGGTGCATAACAATTAATGACATGTTATAAAAATAAACACCTATATGCATACTTTTAAATTAACTTTAATCTTGTACATTTTAATAAATTCCATTCAACCCCATTACAGTGCTTTCATCTCTGGGCTGAAAGAAACAGATACCCTGATGTATTCTCACCCACTTTCTCAGTGTCTCTCTTAGCATCAGCCTCTCCCCACAGGCAACTGATGACAGCTCTCTCAATCCTAGTGGTACCCTCGAACTCTAGAGCAACACTTCTAAAATACTATTATCCTCTTTGATCCTAGGCTCAGACCTGGGATGGGTAAATTATGCCTGACTGGCTGGAACCAGGCAGAGACAATCCCTAATTAACATCTCCCTACATTGTTTCCTGAAATGGCCTTATCTCTGATATTGTTTCATTTGCTGTTTTCTTCTCCTTACCAGCCTCCTTTGATTTAATCGTATGTAGTCAGGTAGGATATCAAACAAGTACACTGAAGTGCATATGATATTTATTAAAAAAATACTCATAGCTCCCTTTTGCCACGTGCCTACATCGATTTTTTAGATTGTTGCTAACCCAGTTATTGACCCTCCAGGATAGCTGGAGTAGCATGAGTGGTTCTATTTTGTGCTTTCTGGGAGGTTACAGAGGTTAGTGTTGGTCAATTTTTCATCTATCCGAGGAACCTGGAGACTGTTACAGGGTTTGTTCTGTCACACTCATTCATCATATAATGGGTATATTTGGTTCCAGAGAAGTAGATGTGTTTGTCTATTTCAGCAAAAACAATGAGGAGTTCTGTGACTAACAAATTTCATGGGCCTACAGCTCCCTTTGTCAGATGCATGATATAGAATTTTCAGTTTGGATGGGATTTATACAGAGATGGGAGTGTTACTTCCGTGCTATTGAGGCTAATTTAGTCAGGTGGATGTGGCCCACTTCCAATAGTTGGTAATAAGGTGAGAATACCTAAAGGGAAAAATTACTTTTCCCCTTTTGTTAAGCCATTCCCAGTCCCTATTTAGACCCATTCTCATGCTGCCAAGTTGACACATAAATTCCAGCTCAGCAGTTCCAGATGCTTTTGCTATTTCTAAGAGAACAAGAATCTCTTAGTTACTAGGAATTGACACAGTTTTTGCCCAAGGTGCAGTTTTCCTTGAAAGTTTTATTTTTTACCCATCATTTTAAAGTCAGCATCTTGAGAATTCACCCCAGAATGGCCTCACTATAAACTTACTATCTAGAAGAACAGATTTCTACCAACTCCCAAGAGCTGGTATAGGTTCACTGGATATGGGTACACTTCCTGCAATGCTGCAGAAAAACCTGAGGCTTTTTTGGGATGGAGGGGCCTGGAAAGCACTTAAATCTTTCAAAACTATGTTTTAATATTGCAGCATATGAACAGACTCTATTCTATTTCCCAGTCACAACACTGCACACCATGAATTCTGTAAGGATCTTATAGCTAAACTAAAAGAAAAAGTTAATCATTCTTCGGTTCAGTAGTTCCTACATGCCAGAAGCAACCTCAACCCAGCCATCTCATAGTCTTAAAATACACTGCAGTCATGTCTTTAATTGAGTTCTATAAAAAGAAGTAGGCACTAATCAACACCATATGTTATTCAATTAGATAGTAATACATATCTGTTTCTCTAGCCTGTGTTAACATAATGAAACACTTTGGGTGGTTTGGAACTATTTAAGACCAAGTAATTAATTTGCAAGCATCAACTTTTAAAATCTGAGAAGCACTGCTGTGGTGACTAAGCTCTCTACAGTCAGAAATCCAAACTTCAAAGTCCTGACTGGGTTTAAATTCTGTCCTATTCCAACATAACCCCTACGGAAGATAAAAAGACTAAACAGCTGGACCCAACCACCCTCTGCCTCTGTGATCCATACACAAAGAGGATCCCTAGCACAACATCTTGCCATTCCCATGCAGAGAAGGTCAGATGTGTCTGTAGTATCATTTTCATCCCTAGGATAGTGACTTTTAATTTGGGGGAGCGGGAAAGTCTCTGTTAACTCAATGGTTAGGGCACTCTCCTGAGATGTGAGAGGCTTAGGTTCAAGTCACTACTTTAAAATCAGGCAAAACAAGAACTTAAGCCTGATTCCCATATCTGCTGCATGGCAGCTGAGTATCATAATCACTGAACCTATTGACTATTCTGAGGTCTAGCTTTCAGTCAGGTTTTTGTTGGAAATAGTTTAAAGGCCTTAGTTTTGTCTGAAAGTAGAGGGAGATTTTTCTCAAAATAATGAAAAATTTTACAGGACAGGAACCTGTCCCAAAGCTGTCCCTGCCTTGCCCTTCCCACCACCCACACACCCATTTCCAGTCAGGCTACAAAGGGCACACATCAGTCCAATAGGCAATTTTTACACGTCAATGAAGTTACAGACAGGCAGGGGTTTTTCAGGGGGAGGGGAGAGGGAAGCTCTGACCTCCCATGCCTGGAAATGGTGAAAACAGCTGCTGGCTTGGGAGTTCCTGGAGGCACTGCTTTGAGTTGGCAATGGCTTGGGAGCAAGAGATCCAACAATGCAGACCATTCTGACTTCCTGTATATCTTTATTGATAGTATATTCTCGATCTCCTCCTTTATGGAGCAAATCCAGCTGCTACCACTCTTGTCCACACCCAGGCTACATCTACACTGTAGAGTTTTTGCACATGGAGCATCCACACAAGTAGGGTTGCCAGATGATTGAAACAAAAATACTGAACACCTTCCCCCCCTCCCCCCGCCCCAAAAAAAGAAAAAAACACCGGGAAAAAATTCTGTTCAAGAAAAAAAGGGGGGGAAGATCAAAGTTGTTGAGCAAAAAAAAATTAAAATAAAACAGCATTACAACGTGTTCCCTTTAAGAGTGAGTGCAGGGATAGGAACAGAGGAGTGGTTGAGCACTAAGACCCAGGGGAGTCATTGCTTCCCCTTGGTCTTTTTGCCATCAGCCATTTAGTGCTAGCAGCCTTGAGGAACCAGATTAGCAAGGGGTCTGGGGTCAGGAGTTGGGAGTGTTGGGGGCCACGAGGGACTCGGTGGGGGGGAGGCCGGACACTGAGTGTTTGTAGGGTTGCCAGGTGCCCAGAATTTTCACCTCTTGGGGAAAAAAAATCAGAAAATACCAGACATCCTAGGTGACCGGTATTTTCTGAATTTTTTTACTGGATAGGAGGTGGAAATACCAGACTGTCCGGGTGAACACCAGACACGTGGCAACCCTAACTACAAGTGCATTTTTGCACAAGAAAAAGTACAGTAGATCGTCAGAGGATAGGGCTTTTTGCACAAGAATTTTTCCTCTTTCTACAAGGAATAAGCCTTTTTATGCAAGAGCTCTTGCGCAAAAAGACATTGTAGCCAGACAGCCCTCCCCCCATCTCAAACAATCTTGCTTGCCCTCTGAGATGTCTGTATACAGGGCAGAGAAGGAACAATAAGAAAATCAGCATAGCCATTAAGCTTTGATCTGCTTTGATGCGAGATCAGGATATGCGAGTGTTCCCTGACTCTGAGTAACGATTAAGGCAATTGACTGAGGTCGAGGCTGCAAGAAGTGCCCAGCTGGCACCCATGTTGATTCGAACACACACAGTCCCTGGGAGAGGAATTTCCCACTGAGAAAAAGAATGCCCAGTACTTCCAATTTAATCCTCTCAACTCTCTCTTACAAGTGTAAATTAAGTTCACAACTCCCTTGTAAGAACTGGTCTCACAAAAGACAGACCAGCACCATTTGGCATCACAGATAAGAAAGAGAAATACGTGACCCAATGGGTATAAAAGTGGGTACAGCAGCGCACTCACTTTTGAGTGTCAAACTACCCTCTACCTGCTGGTCGGGTAGGCCCACCTTGTATTTTCGTCTTTCTGAGGAATTGAGGGACCGATCCCGGCCTGACACGCTGGGACCGAGCGACGCAGAAAGGGGTAAAAATTGTACCCGTATGTGTCCTTTTGTTTTAGTGCATGTATAGAATAGAGCTCTTTAAAGATTAAGCTGTCATTTGGTACCATTATTTTCTATTTCCTATCTTTATTTTCCTTTGTAACCATTTTTTTAAAGATCTATCTATCTATATATATACTTGCCAGCAGTTAAGAAATAGAACAATAGCCATTGCAACCATATGATTTATAAGCTTCCTCAATAAACCTGTAACTGTTTAAGCTTTAACCTGACTCCTTCAGTTGCTGTAACAGAACCAGGCACAATTTAAAAGAACTTCAGCCGGTCTTAAGGGACAGATATAGGGAGAATTTGGGCGTTTGGATTAGTGTCACACCCAGGTGGCAGAATCCACTGGGGCACTTCTCAGCCTCCCCCAGGCTGCCCGCTGCGAAGGAATCACAGATTCTAGCAGCTAAAATCTGAAGTGTAATAAGCTTTACCTGTACACTTATTGGGCACCCGTCAACCTCCTCCAGGTTGCCTGCTGCAAGGGACCCCGGTCTCAGCAGTTAAAGTCTCGGGTGTATAGTACACACACAGTATAGGAAGAGCTTGGGCATTTGGATTTGTGTCACACGCAGGTGGCAGAATCCACTGGGGCATCTTTCAGTCTTTCCCCAAGGCTGCCCGCTGTGAAGGAATTACGAATTCTAGCAGCTGAAATCTTAGGTGTTATAAGCTCTCCCTGAACACTTATTGGGCACCCGTCAACCTCCTCCTGGTTGCCTGCTGCAAGGGACCCCAGTCTCAGCAGTTAAAGTCTCGGGTGTATAGCACATACACACTGCCCTGACCGTCGGCTGACAAACATGTGTGGTTGGCAACAAGGGATTCTGGTGCAAGAAATCCCTATTGGAAAAAGCACAGGTGCTCTGATGGCCTTTCTATGAATGGCTATCAAAGATTTCTTGCACAAGAGCATCTATGGCAGTGTGGACACTCTCTTGAGCAAAAGCATGTGGCAGTGTGGAGGCGCTCTTGTGCAAGAACTTTTTACGAAAGATCTCTTCTGCAAAAAGTTCTTGCTCAAGAAGCCTGCAGTGTAGACGTAGCCCCCAAGACCTTGTAATATTTCTGCAGGGTGTAGTGAGCAATGTCTGAGTAGCAGATCCTACAAACATGAAGAGGGAGATAAGAGAGCACAGATTTTTCAGCTACTAAGAGGAGATTTGATTTAATCACTTTGGGGGAAGAGAACCAAGAATATTAAGTAAATGGGCATTGGAAGGAATTTTCAGATGAAACCAAAAAGAAAGTAGATTAGGAGCCTGCGGAAGGTTCATTGCTACCAAATATTTTAATATAATGTGTGAATACTATAATAATGAACAGGTTGCACCTTATTTTAACATTGATATTGTCAGAATCTCTTCTCTCCCAGTTAGATATTAATTTCTAAATACTCTGATTAAAATATGGCAAAATGCATCTGTTGATTCACACAATGGTTTTGGAAGGCTCTGGACTACAGTTGGGTGAACTCTTGGGGAAAAACTTTTGTTCATCTCAAAATGCAGATTTTGGCTGACCAAAATACTTCACAAACCCATGGTAAACTCACCTATTTGTTTCAACAGTTGAAAACCAAATTTCCAGAAAAATCAAAATGAAAAAAAAATCTTTTCAGTTTGAAACAACTTTTCGTTTCTAAGTTTATTTCAATTTAATTTTAAAAATGTTAAAAAGAAACTCAAAAGCATAATGAAATGTATTGTTTCAGGTCAAACAAAAAAGGTTTCATTCAACCCAAAACAAAGGATTTGTTTATAATTTTGGCATGCTGAAATTATTATAGCTTAATTATTGTAAATGTTCTATTGTATTTTTTCTTCAGCCAGAGAACTTAACACATCACTTAGTTTCACAGCTCTACTCTGGAGGCTCCTTTTGATTTTTTAGGAAAGATCTCCTGTTTTCCACCAAAATCATCACAAAATCTATATTCAGGAAAAAACAGCAAGCAAATGGTCTGGTAGCACTTTATAGACTAACAAAACATGTAGATGGTATCATGAGTTTTCGTGGGCACAGCCCACTTCTTCAGATGACCAGAGTTATGAGTAGGGGATATGAAAACTCAAAATAAATAGGAAAGGGGAAGGAGAGGGAGGAGAAAAAGAAAAAAAGGAAAAAAAGGAAAAAGGAAGGGGGGGTGAGACAGGGCAGCATTAAGTATCTGGAGAATGGATACTTGAACCAAAGCAGATCAAAGTAAATAGATTGATGCTAAGACAGGAAGGATACCACTCACAGAACTGTTAGTACCTTCAGTGGTTATGAAGTAGGGCTGGCTAGGACACTACCTACTTCTTAACCACTGAAGGTGCTAACAGCTCTGTGAGTGGTTTCCTTCCTGTCTTAGCAATCTATCTATTGACTTTGATCTGCTTAGGTTCAAGTACTCATTCTCTGGATACTTAATGATGCCCTGTCTCATACCTCCCTTCCTTTTTTTCTTTTTTTTTCTTTTTCTTCCCCCTCTCCTATTTATTTTGAGTTTTCATATCCCCTACTCATAACTGGTCATCTGAAGAAGTGGGTGGGGCCCACAAAAGCTCATGATACCATCTACATGCTTTGTTAGTCTATAAAGTGCTACCACACCAGGCAAATCATTTTTTCCCTAAAACGAGGGAGGGAAATGTTCTCTGCATCATTGTTGCATCCTAATGATCCCGTCATTCACTGCCAACTTTCATGTTATTGAACTCTGACCCCTGAATTGCTGCATTACAATCACTGTCATTCTGCTGAGGAGGAAAGAATGAAACTACTTGGAACTTGTCAATGCTGATATTTACTTGGCTGATGGGAGGCACTATTTTAATTTTAGAACATATCACTTTTTCCCTCCTTTGTGGCTTAGCATGCTGTCATTTTAACAACATGTTCATAAAACAAAACCTACGCAAAGAAACTCCTTAAGGGAATTCAGGTTAAGAAGAAAAGTTCACTTATATGCATGTTTAAAAAATATCAAAATAAAGAAATCTGGGTTTGAGACAGAAATTTCATCTCTAGTAAGCGTTCTTATGCCTAGGAATTATAATAATTAGAAACTGCATCTGGTTAAATTAACTGACAATATGTTGAACATAGACTCAGTTAGGGAAACAGGACTATGTAGCACTTTAAAGACTAACAAGATGGTTTATTAGGTGATGAGCTTTCATGGGCCAGACCCACTTCCTCAGATCAAATAGTGGAAGAAAATTGTCACAACCATATATACCAAAGGATACAATTAAAAAGAAAAAAAAAGTGAACACATATGAAAAGGACCAATCAAATTTCAGAACAGAAGGGGGATGGAGAGGAGGGAAGGTAAATGTCTGTGAGCTAATGATATTAGAGGTGATAATTGGGGAAGCTATCTTTGTAATGGGTAAGATAATTAATGTCTTTGTTTAAACTTAGGTGTAAAGTGTCGAATTTAAGCATGAATGTCAGTTCAGAGGATTCTCTTTCAAGTGTAGTCTTAAAAGGCCTTTGAAGCAGGATTCAGGTAATCAAGTCATTGAGACAATGTCCTTTCTGGTTGAAATGGCAAGAAACTGTTTTTTCTTTGTGATCCTGTCTAATATCTGTTTTGTGGGCATTGATTCTTTGGCGAAGTGTCTGAGACGTTTGTCCAATGTACATAGCAGACGGACACTTTTGGCACATGATAGCATAAATTATATTTCTGGCTGAGCAGGAATATGTGTTCTTGATCTTATAACTCACTTGGTTAGGTCCAATAATGGTATCAGCAGAGTGAATATGTGGACAAAGCTGGCAACGGGGTTTGTTGCAAGGGAAGATTCCAGGGTTGGTTTTAGTGTGGTATGTCCTGTGGTTGTTGGTAAGAATTATCTTGAGGTTAGGTGGTTGTCTATAGGAGACATTTACCTTCCCTCCTCCCCATCCCCCTTCTGTTCTGAAATTTGATTTGTCCTTTTCATATGTGTTCACTTTTTTTTTCTTCTTTTTAATTGTATCCTTTGGTATATATGGTTGTGACAATTTTCTTCCACTATTTGATCTGAGGAAGTGGGTCTGGCCCACAAAAGCTCATCACCTAATAAACCATCTTGTTAGTCTTTAAAGTGCTACATAGTCCTATTTTTTGTTTCGGCTACACCAGACTAACACAGCTACATTTCTATCAGTTGGGGAAGTGGTAGAAAGGTGATATGGAAAAGATTTTTAAAGATTTGAACTTGGGAACTTATTTTTTATTTATAAAGTAAGCCTGAAATGTGGCTTTATTGTTAATTGCTGTTCTTTACACATTAGCTATAACAGAAGTGGTTATTTTCTCAGTGCTAAAGGATTTCTGGGGCTCCCAGAGTTGGTTTTTGTTATGAGCTCTCACATTTTAAATGAAGGATTGGGAATTTTGAAACCACTTCAGCTGTAAAAAACATAACCTACAAGGATCTTCCACTTCCTTAATTTTTTGTTATTTACAAAAACTTTTTTGATCTTCTTCATAAAGCACAAGGCTAATTTTTCTCCTTTATAACTCTCACTTTAAAATCAGTTCTGCAACTCTCAATATTACTAAAAAGCTACAGAATTTAGGCACATATTTATTCTAATTATTTTTTAAACACAAGCATTTGTTTTCATGAGTTATAAATTGCTCAGATAAAGCTGATTTAACAAGGGTATTGTTTTTATTACTTCACTATTCTCACTGGATCATTTGCAGTTCAATTTATTGGTGAGCAGGTCACATTCAGAACAATATAATGTATAAAGGTAAAAGTTTATTATGTTAATAAAGATTAACAGATGATTTTGTTAGTATGTACCAGATATTTAATGATGTAATTTTTTTAAAATTAGGGATTTGGGCCATAATCCTGTTCAACGTCCTCCTAATGTTAACCCTTAATCCATGCTAATCTAGGAAGAGTTCACTACAGAGGCAACTTCATGTATTTCACTGCAATCACATGTAGGGTTGCTAACTTTCTAAAACACACAAAAAAAGGGAATACTCCCACCTCACCCTTCTCTGAGGCCCTTCCCTCCCTCACTCCATTCCTCATTGCTTGCTCTTGCCCACCCAGATGCACAGAGTCAGGATTCAGGAGAGGGGTGAGTGCTCCAGAGTGGACCAGAAATGAGGGATTCAGAGTCCAAAAGAGGGCTCCAGGTTGGGGTAGTGGATTGGGTGAGAAGGTGGCGGTGATGAGGGCTCCACTGAGGTGTGAGCTCTGGAATGGGGCATTTGGAATGAAGGAGGGGATTCTAGATGGGGGTAATGGGTTGAGGCATGGTCCCTGTGGTACTTACTGTGGCTCTCATGATGCAGCCTCCAGGTCCCTGCAGCCCCAAAGCACAGGCAGGATCCACATGCTGCCCTTGTGCTTGCTGGTGCCATTCCCACAGCTGCCATTGGTGGCAGTCCCAGCCAATAGAAGCTATGGAGGAGGCATTCAGGGGGCAGAGTGCTCAGCCACTGCTTCCAGGAGCTACACGGAGCCAGGGCAGGTAGGGAGCCTGGCTTAGTCTTGGACCCTCGCTGTGCTGCTTACTGGACTTTTAACAGTCTGCTCAGTGGTGCTGAGCAGAGCCATCAGAACTAGTTGTTCTGGTTGAAAACCAGATGCCTGGCAACCCTAATCACAATAGACCGTGAAATCAATAGGGTTGCACGTGAGTAACAGAGGGAAGAATTTGACAATATCTTTCTATTGGTATGGCATTTCTAATATGCATATCACCACAGTAGCTTGATGTCATGCATTTATAAAAAGCATATTCAACAGAAATACGTCAGACAAATCTAATTACTGAGAAAGCATATTGCATCTGATGGATCATAGATGAATAGGCAGAATTCAATATAGCTCTACAGGCAAACCTGAATTGACCAGTATAGTTGTAGCACAAGTTACCACAGCTACATATATTTGACTCGGACACTGAAAACTCACTTGTATATATCCATAATGGTAAGAAGTGAATCCAATAAAACTGCATGTAATAGGAAGAAAGACCGAGGGTATGTCTACACTGCAGAGGTTTTTTCGGCAAAACGGCCATTTTTCCAAAAAAAACCCTTCACTGCAATTGCATTCTTTTGAAAAAAAATTGAAAGAACGGAGGGGTTTTTCTGACATTGGTAAACTTCTTTCTATGAGGAAGAAGCCTTTTGTGAAAGAGCTCTTTCGGAAAAAAGGTGTGTGCGGATGGGGAAAAGGGAGTTCTTTTGAAAGAAGAGGGAAGAGGAAAAAGCACAGGTGCCCTGGTGGCCACTCTGTTCATAGTAATCACAGCTTAAATTCGAGATAGCGATCTGCTTTTTCAAAAGATAGCATCCATTCAGTGTGGCTATTTCGATGCGCTTTTGCTGTGTAGACGCTTTCTTTTGGAAGAAGTTTTTTTGAAAGATCTCTTCCAGAAAAGCTTCTTCCGAAAGAAGCCTGCAGTCTAGACATAGCCTGAGTCATAAAAATTCTTGTATCAGAGGCCTGAGGCCTGGACTATAAGTGGTCAATGTTTTGCTAATAAAAAGTAAAGTTAGCAAGGATCAGGCTATAAGCAGGAGTCAGGCTCTGCCTGCATATTCACTCACAGAGCCAGGCAAGAACATGGACAGTATTGCAAAAATACATATTCCTAAGACGTGCTAGGCACAGGACACTGACACAAACAAATTCCAGAAGGACGGTACCAAACTAGCCCAATACCAAATATAGTGCAAACCACACAACATACACATACCCTTGTTTTTACAAACCCCGCACCTCCCCCCGCCCCCCGTGGGGTATACTCGGGTGTGGGGTATACACATTTTTACTCACCAGGTGGTGAGCCTGTCATCGCCTCTTCTTGTGGCTGCACAGCCACTAGCCACCAGCTGCCAGCCTCTGGGCGGGGGATCGCTCATCTCACTGCCCCTTCCTGCGGCTGCACAGGAACCAGGCAGTGAGCACTCCCCCGCCCAGACGCTGGTGGGTCCTGTTCCCCTTCCCCTTCCTGCAGCTGGGCAGGAACCTGTGGGATGAGCGCTTCCCCACCTGGAGTCTGGCGGCAGCGCTGGAACCTGGGGTGGTGAGTGGCTAATCCCTCCCTACCCCCTCGCACTGTAAATATACCCCCAGCAAATATACCTCCAGCACAGAAAAGTCTTGTATACCCCATGGGTTATATTTTTGTGCAGGGTATACAAGATTATTTTTTACTCAAATAGAAAAAACCGTGGGTTATATTTGGATTCAGGGTATATTCGGGTGCAGGGTATATTTGCTAAATTACGGTATATAATGGGAACATGCTGACCTCTCAAAGGTAAGATCAGCATGACAGTATACTGGATAGAAAGGATTTGATCAAACCAACAAGTACATGGTAATTGGTGTGGGGGGGGGGGCAGTAACAATCACTGTCAGAGGGACTATACATAATGGCTACGTTTACACTGGCATGATTTTCCGAAAATGCTTTTAATGGAAAAGTTTTCCGTTAAAAGCATTTTCAGAAAAGCACGTCTAGATTGGCAGGATGCTTTTCCGCAAAAGCACTTTTTGCGGAAAAGCATCCATGGTCAATCTAGACGCGCTTTTCCGCAAAAAAAGCCCCGATCGCCATTTTCGCGATCAGGGCTTTTTTGCGGAAAACAGTACTGTGCTGTCTACACTGGCCCTTTTGCGCAAAAGTCTTTCGGAAAAAGACTTTTGCCCAAACGGGAGCAACATAGTATTTCTGGAAAAGCACTGACGATCTTACATGAGATCGTCAGTGTTTTTCCGGAAATTCAAGTGGACAGTGTTGACAGCTGGCAAGTTTTTCTGGAAAAGCGGCTGATTTTCCAGAAAAACTTGCCAGTCTAGACACAGCCAACCTGTTTCTGTCAACATTTAAAATGGAGTCTCCCAGGGAATGTATCTGGTCAGCTTAGGGGTGAATGGAAACTCCCACTATTCACTGAGCTGTGTCTATATTGTCACAGGCATGCATGTGCTAACGTAGCTGTAGACACTGATCCAGGGAGCTGGGATGCTGCTTCATCGACAATAAACCTAGCTGGGTACCATCAGAACTTAACAGGTCTTGTGGTCACTGGGTGGCTCGCTCAAGGTCTACTATGCCCACTACCTGTGCAGAGCTGGGACAGCATACAGAAGAAAAGCACCGAGCCAAACATCTGATGACACTGTGTATGAAACCTGGAGTCCTTAATATTTCTCTGTTAATTCCAATGCCTTTCTCCAAGGATTTTCACTTCGGTTTGACTATTGAATGTGTGTGCTAGCATATCATATTCTAATATAACACTATGAAGAACCTAATGCACTCATTTCCTCAGATAAAGTTTCAGATTTTGATCATAGTTAAACAGCAGTAATGCATCAGAATGACTTTGCAGAAGCCAGATCGTATCAGTATTTCTACAAGAGAAAATGTAAATTGGTTACACTAAAATTTGCTGAGTTCTACTGCAATGAGGAGATCTACTCCCTACTAATATTGTCCACCATAGCATGATAAAGAATCCTAACCAAACTAGGCTTCCTAACTAGATCTAGTGTAGTTGAGCTCCAGATCTACCAAAACATGATGGAAAAATTATCAGGTCAAATCTGGCTGACCTTAGAAAACAATTCTTCATCAACCTACAAGTTTTGCCTTCTTAGAGGGCAACAGGATTGGGTCTTTTCTATGTGCACTCAGAAATTGAACACATGTTGGTTTGCATGCATAAAAATCAATAACAAAAAAAAGAGGAAAATGCATTGATAGACATCAGACACCTAAAGCCAATGCTGCCCTCTAATACATGGGTTTGCATTTCTGTTTGCTTTGTTAAAAACAAACGAACAAAAAAGCCAGTCACTGCATAAAACTCCAAGTACAATGAATGATTTTACAAGAGATTCAGCAATGTCTGCCCACACCTGGGAAATTAATGGAGCTTGCTGACAGTCTGCTAAAATTCATGCTAAAAATACTGCCATATTGTTGCTAGAAAATAGAATATATGTTTTAGAAATTAGGAGGAATATTTTGGCTTGTATTTAAGATATTAAAAAAATTGGTTCCAATTTTTACCATGTTGAGCTACCGCAGGCCATTATCTTTCTTCATGATTCCATCTGTTGTTACTACTTTTTTCTCTTTAAAATCCCTTCTCTGTCATGGTTGCCATTTTCCAATTGATAAATTCTACTTTAGAATTTATGATAAAGCCATGCAGAACACATTGTCCTACTTCCTTCCCATCTGTCTCTATCAGGCCCTGAACCCCACTGTCTTTACAAAAGAAAATTCAAAGTGTTATTTCTAATTTAACCTAACACTAATTTCAAATCACAGGAAAGAATATTACTTTTATAGACACATTGAAACAGAATTTGTGTTTTCCTCCACTTCCTGAGAGGTCCTTACAGCAGCAGGCTAAATGTTCAGACTAAATCCATGAAGTTAGAGCTGAAATGAAGTATATGGAGTATACTCATCCTCTAGAGCTGTGCTAGTACTCTATTGAGAACCTCTGAGAAGAACTTATGCATGACAGACCTATGGAGAATTCTTAAATTACTTCATCAAAGCTGATTCAGCTGGACAAGCTTATATACACTGTTAGACAGAGAAAGTTTATAAGATCCCCTGAGACTTCTTGGAGGATTGGATTGTTTCAAATCCATAGCAAATTACCGCCCAAATTAGCAGCAAAAGTATTCTTCTGCAGCAAAGGGCATTTAAGACTATTGAATAAAATGAAATTGAAATTCGAAGAGCAAACAGATTTTGAAACATGGTTTTACAAATAAAGGTTAGAAGAGTTTACAGAAAATGTAATCTCTCTCATCTTTTAAAGACCCATAATTCAGAAATACTTTGATTAAACTAAGCATAAAAAGGGCTTTAGTTGGAAAATAAAACAGTACAATAACTTCAATATGAAATACTTTTTTTTGGAAGAAGTTAGGTGTAAGAATTGGGTTTGTAACAGAAAAGGTTTTACAACCTTCAGTAATAACTGTTGTTTTCCACATTGTGGAGTTAATCACAGTACACAATGGAGGTCTAAATACACTTTATCCCTTCAGACTGCAAACCAGTATCTACGGTCATTTATGCCAGTGAGAAACAGGAGTAGGTTCACTGAAGTCAATAGAGTTTCATTGGCATTAAAAATGATATAAATCAGAGCAAAAATCAGGCCCTGCGTTTTCAAGTCTAATCTAAAAATCCTACAGTAGTTCTACTCCCAAATAGTCACTATAATCTCTGCAATTCTTTGCTATGGCTTATGAAAACTGTCAATTTTAAAATCTATTTTATCTCATATTGCTTGGCTTAAATGAAATGTACTGCATTTCCCATGTGTGAAATACTGGGATTATTTTCATGAGTAAGGACTTCTGAAAACCTTTTCACATGAGGATAGCATTTTAAATAGATTTGATAAAACAATTTAAATGTTCTGATAGATGAGTAGTAAGAGCTAATTACTCTGCAAAACAAGTCTGTAACAGTTTGCCATTGACTTGATCAATCCTGAGAAAATGAGCTATTTTTAGTTCTCTGGGAAGATGTATAAACTATACTTGAATTAATGTTTCCAAGCTCAACATTTGTATTGTGAGTGGGTTTGTTTCTTTTTAAAGAATGATGTTTCCTTGTAAAAAAATGTCATTAGGATAAAGTGCAGGCACCAGAAAAACAAGCAAACAAATAAAACTGCAGTATCCTAAATTTTAGACAACTTCATACAAAGTCTGTCTTATTTTAATAGGCATTCCTTTGTTATTTCTGTTACACTTTCCCAGTGTGTTCATTACCGAGACATACAGAGAGTAAATACTGCAGGCAGGCAAAGCCATCAAAAATACATTCAGCCTAAGAGTAAACAATTGAACAAAAATGACCTTCCCCCAAGCCTTACAGATGAGAGACTGTTCCATCCCTAAATGCCACTTCCTAATTTAGATGAAATCCTCATTCTCGCAGTCAAAATTACTGAAAACAGTCCTAATAATGCAATTTTCAATTGATACTTGGTAAGGCAACTTGAATGACTTACCTTGCAGCATAGCAATGCTATCTACCACAATGAGTACCACTCCTACAGAACACATCTGGAACCAGCATATACTCACTGCCATCAGCTGCTTTGCACAAATCACTTGATTATTGATCACTACACTTATCATTCTTCATTGACTGAACCTCATTTCACATTACTGCTCTCCTGCTGCTTCAGCAAGTTCCTGATATTTCTCCTGTGGTAAGATTTCACAAACAGGCCAGGGCAATGATCCCTTTTACCATTTCAAGATTTTTACGCTGATCTGCAATTTTCTTCCAAGAAGAAAAAAAATGCATTTGATGCAAACATTTATACCTATAAGTAAACTGTGGAGGAAAACACAGACCCAAAATATCTCACCTCATCCACCCAACAATGTACATTCATTGATATGAGAAACTTGTTTAGCTGTACAAGTTTATTCCTAGATGCAAAAGAAAGTCTAATATATATAAAAGTATATTTAGATACTTTTTAAAAATAAATTCATTGCTTGTTAATTACATCCAAAAATTCAATCTGAATCCCTCCAGGTCGGCCTCTATCAGCAGCCAGAGCAGCAATGAAAACTCCTTCACTTTGTCCCATTTAGTATGCCTGTACCCTGACCTGGAGGAAATATCTTCAGGGATGATAGGAGTGACTCCATTTTCTACACCATTCAGTCCTTGGCCTTGCAACTATGATGGATAGTAATGATGCCAATTCATGACTAATGCAGGGATAGTTTAGTACAGTGTTTCTCAAACTTTTTTTTTTAATAAAGTACCCCCTTAAAAAAATTGTAAGTACCTCCAGTACCTACAGTTTTCAGACACACACATTTTTTTTTCTATCGTTGCAACATATTTGTTTAAACAACCAAATCATAGCCAGGCTGGCAAAGACATTTTTGGGTGTAAAAAGTACAAAAATAATAAAATGCTGCAAAACTTAAAACAAAAATACAGTTTTCTCCAAATTTCAGTTGTGTTGACATACCCCACAGACTTCTCTCAAGTACCCCTAAGGGTACTTATACCACTGATTGAGAAACACTGGTTTAGTGTGAGAACACTGAGTAGTTGCCTACATAGATCTAGACTGAAAAGACCAACTTTTTCACATAACACAATCTGGGCTGAGTTTGCATGGCAAAGGAGAAGTGAATGTTTTCATGTCCCATTACCATTCACTGTACATTGAACTGTTAATGTGTATTACAACGAATTGGTTTTGTTAGAATGTGAGCACATAATTAGTAAAGGCACTATGGCTTTCTAGTTGTTTAATTTAGACATGTAAGAAAAGCCAGTAAATCACAGTTATGTCCTATAGTTACTTGTATTGGCTAAGTTACAAACTTTGGAGACAACAGCTCTCACTAAATTTCAGTCTTTCACACAATGACTTGTTTAGCTCATTTATAATTCTTACAAAGGATATTTTAAGGATTAGCTCCACTGTGAGCACAGCCTTCTTCACCAGCAAGACCTTAACTGAAGAATGCAAAATGAGGGAAAAGCAAACAAATCATGGAGTCTGAGTGGCAGAAGTCACTCTCCTGTGAGGAAATGAAATGTGTGTCCTGGAATATTAGAGCAAAAACTTTATTGTGCCGTATCAGTTATCATATTATACAGGCAGTCCTCGGGTTACGTACAAGATAGGGACTGTAGGTTTGTTCTTAAGTTGAATCTGTATGTAAGTCGGAACTGGTGTCCAGATTCAGCCGCTGCTGAAACTGACCAGCGGCTGACTACAGGAAGCCCGAGGCAGAGTTGCTTTGCCCCGGGCTTCCTGGAATCAGCCTCTGATCAGTTTCAACAGGCTGAATCTGGACGCCAGTTCCGACTTACATACAGATTCAACTTAAGAACCCCAGGCGTCCCCAAGTCAGCTGCTGCTGAAACTGATCAGCGGCTGATTCCAGGACACCTGGGACAGAGCAGCTGGGGTGCTGCCGGGTTGGTCCAGTAGTGCCCAGAGCGGCGCTGCGGGACCAACCAGCAGCGCCCCAGCTGCTCTACCACAGGCATCCGGAGAAAAGCCTGGACTGCTGGGGGGGGGCGTACTAGCTGCCACCCCGCCCCAGCAGACCAGGGAGCCGTGGGCGGGGGACCGAGACGCACCGCGGTCCCTCCGCACGGGTCCTCCACGGCTTTGCTCCCCGTCTCCCTGGTCTGCTGGAGACCAGCAGACCAGGGAGACGGGGAGCAAAGGCGCGGAGCACGCTGGCAGCGGGACAGCCGCGGCGTGTATGGGCTGTCCACTGCCCGCATGCTCCGCGGCTTTGCTCTGCTCTGCTCCCCGTCTCCCTGGTCTGTTGGTCTCCAGCAGACCAGGGAGATGGGGAGCAAAGCCGCGGAGCACGCGGGCAGCGGACAGCCCAGACGCGCCGCGGCTGTCCCGCTGCTGGTGTCCTCAGAGGCTTTGTTTCCCGTCTCCCTGGTCTGCTGGTCTCCAGCAGACCAGGGAGACGGGCAGCAAACTCCGTTCGTAACTGAGGATCCGCGTAACTCGGGGACTGCCTGGAGTTTACTGTCTCACACATCACAGAATTTGGTCAAGAAAGAAAAGGGGATTAACAACGTTAAATTATGATTCAGATCCTTTTCTCTCTTCCCACAAACATTACCTCCAAAGGGGACTCTGATGGAATACATAATTATTAAATATTTTCTATTTGTCAGTGGGGAGGATGTTGTGCCAAAACATCATCATCTTCACCACTCACACGCCTGAGGTTTGAAGAAGTCACTGTCTGATCTTGTCTGGGGCTCCACTACTTTAGAGGAGCATTGGAATTGGTGGAGGATCTAGGAGAGAAAACCACTCTGCAGTGGTAACCACTTCCAAGAGCAGTGGTATTTCCTGGCTTAACTATGATGAGTTTATTGTTATATTATATTGAATCCAACCTTCTGCTGTCAAACCTGGGGAGGGTATTTGGAAACATAAAGGGAAAGAACCAATATCAGCCCAGCTCTATTCAAGGGATCCACATCATTATGGCAAAAATTAGCCTAGGAAAGTATGTGACGGCATTCAACTTCTGCTCTAGTATCCTAGGTTCTATGGGATCTCACCATAGATATGGAGACATCCATGTGTTAAGAAGGCTGTTCACTATGTTCACTACATAGGTGAGTAAGGGAAAACTCAGCTCCAAAGTGGGAATTTCTGGGAAACTCCTTAACGTGAAACCCAAACATTTTCACACTCTCCCAGAATTTTTCCCCAAGGAGCATGGGTTAGCTCCATGATCACATTCTTATGAGAAATTTTCACATTATACTTGCCCAAAATGTACCTTCCTTGTATTTAGCAAATATAGATTGTTTGGCTAAGCTATATAAATTGTTTGGCTAAGAAATAAAGTGTAGCTCAAGGGTGTTTTCTCCTGTCAGTTTTCATATTCACTTTGACAGTTTTATTAACTCTACCTGTATACTAACTTTAGCTAAACTTCTTTGTTTATTTACCCCAATTCAAAAGCTTTTCCAAATCCCCAGGCTAGTCAATCACTTATATAAAGCTTCTGTACAATATCTTCACTCTTGATGATCAAGAAAATATTAGAAAACACAGTAATCCTTTTAGTGAAAGACTGCATCTGGCTGCTTCACTTTTTACACAGCAGCTTCAAAGCAAACTAGCACCCCACACAAATGTACATACACATATGCCTGCAGCAAACACAGGTCCTGTAAGTGAACATTATGTGGAGTGCATGGGGAGGAGATGGAAGCATTTTCTTTGCTTACACCTACAAATATTATGTTATTACTTTCATTATTCATCTTGCAGCAGCACACAGAGGCTATGTCTACACTCGCGGTTTCTTGCGTGAGACATATGCAAATGAGGCTAAGCGTGGAGCCATTATGCCGATTACTTTTCAGGAAGAACGGCATTGTGCAAGAGGGTTTTTGTTGAGCAAGAAGGGGCAGTGTAGACAGCTCTTTCTGGCACAAGAGCCTCTTCTGCAAAAATGGCGGCTCATTAGGTATGCAAATGAGGCTCAGCGATATTCCACACTTAGCCTCATTTGCATATTTCTGGCACAAGAAGCCCTGAGTGTAGACAAAGCCAGAAGGTTTGGTGCTATTTAGACATGTAGGAAGACCTTTCAATCTAAATTACTTTGACATCATGACTGGTGACCTTTTCTTCCAGTTGTAAATTGTATGGTATACTATACCATACAATTTATATTGTGGAATACGTACATTAGGTTAGAAAGAAAGCAGGCATGATGGAGAAATCCTCCAAAGAAATCTGGAAGGAAAATAAAATCTGAATTCACAAATAGAGAAGAAGGAACTCTTAAATTAAATACACTAATAAACCAAAATAAGCCAGAGATGCTGGAAAAATAATATGATAGTGGGGTAATATAGTGAAGTATTAGAGTTGTAAGAAGGTCTAGGGGAGACACATCCAAACAGTACTGATTTTTTTATTAGAAGTGATACTTGCGGAAAATACAATCATACTTCTAGCTTTCCAAGTGGTGGCCTTGTGCAATTTCTGTAATGTCTCCATTTAAGGACAAGATTTTCAAAAGTAACTAATGTTTTGGGCTATGTCTACACTGCAACACTATTTCAGAATACCAGAGTATCCCAAAATAACTATCCCACGTCTTCACAGCAAGCCTGTTATTTCAGGCTAGCTCTTCAGATGTCCCTGTAAACCTCATTCTACAAGGAGTAAGAGACATTTCGGAATACTACTATATTTCAAAATTTGGCACTGCGTAGATAGCACCAAATGACAAAATAAACTATTTCAAAATAGCATCAAAATAAGATACACAATTTGTGTAGCTTAAATTGCGTATCTTATTTTCAGTTACCGTGCAGTATAGATGCGTTGGTGTCCACAACTGTAGACACCTGAAGTTTAAACACCTGCACTTTTGAAAACATAAGCCAAGGGCTACGTCTACACTGGCCCCTCTTCCGGAAGGGGCATGTAAATTTCACGAGTCGTCGTAGGGAAATCCGCGGGGGATTTAAATATCCCCCGCGGCATTTAAATAAAAATGTCCGCCGCTTTTTTCCGGCTTTTAAAAAAGCCGGAAAAGAGCGTCTAGACTGGCCCCGATCCTCCGGAAAAAGTGCCCTTTTCCGGAGGGTCTTATTCAAAGTAGGAATAAGACCCTCCGGAAAAGGGCACTTTTTCCGGAGGATCGGGGCCAGTCTAGACGCTCTTTTCCGGCTTTTTTAAAAGCCGGAAAAAAGCGGCGGACATTTTTATTTAAATGCCGCGGGGGATATTTAAATCCCCCGCGGATTTCCCTACGATGACTCGTGAAATTTACATGCCCCTTCTGGAAGAGGGGCCAGTGTAGACGTAGCCAAGGTGTTTAGAAGGCAAAGATGATAAGTTGAGCCTTTGTTGTATAATTCTCTTCAGCATTTCCCCTAATTCTCTACTTGAAAATTAATGAATTTATGTTTACAGGTTATAATCTTTTTAAAATAAAAACAACTTGCCTAGGGATGTTGTGGGATCTCCATCAATGGAGATATTTATGAGCAGGTTAGACAGACATCTATCAGGGATGGTTTAGATGGTGCTTGGTCCTACTTTGAGGGCAGGGGACTGGACTTGATGACCTGTCAAGATTCCTTCCAGTTCTAGTGTTCTAGCGTTGCTAGGCCAGTTACAGAGGAGAGGCATGCAAATATGCATCACACTATTTTGTTTCTAGTAACTAGTTTGTTGCTTATTTAGTTACATTTGACCATTTTCAGATGATACTGGAATCAGATACTCTTCCAAATGTATTCACCAGAAACAACATTAAACTGTGTCTTCGGAATCTGCTAAATGAGATTTACAATCCATTCATTTTTGCCATAATGTGTTCTAAGCACATTTTACTTCAAAAGTGGGAAGATATTTTTGTTTACTTTTTTAAGTTAATTGATTGCTTTGTTGATGTTTGTGCAGTGCTTTGAAAATAGAAGTTTTTACCAATGCTAGCTAGTGTTATAATCAACATTCAAGGACAGGTTTTCAGTAATGCTTTTCTAAAAGAAATTGTAAGAAAATATTACATGAATTCACACATTTGAGAAAATGGTAACAGCTGAATAGCATATAAAGTATATAGCATATATATACACAACAGACAATATTTTCCTAGTAGTATTAGGGAGCAGAATTATCTTTTTAGATAATTTTCCTTCATTTATTCATACATCTCAAATTTCCTATTCCATACCATTCTTCTCTCTATTTTTTCCTGATTAAAGAGGTTAATTTATTAGAACAGTGATACTCATATCTCAGAGCTTCAGGAGGCAAATTAGCAATCAATATTAGCCAAAAGAGCCACAGAAATGTGAATTCATTGATTGATTTATTATAAAAATATATATTATTCACACAACAAAATGACTGACTGACCAAGTATTCTACAACTGGCTAACAACATAGTAAAAGCATCTTGATTGGTTAATAATTAAATCACAGTATTTTAACATCATGTGCTGCAAAAAGAGCTGCAAGAGACATTAAGGAGCCATTTGTAGCTCTCAAGTTTTAGTGTGGGTATCACTGAATTAGAATGTTATAGCTTCTGTTATGAATGACTCTCCTCAGCCTCCTAGTGTTATGGTTATTAGAATGATATATCACATTAACTGTATGTGAAGGAAGTTTTCCCATCCTTTCATAAACTTGATACTTTTGGAGCTTCCCTTAAGGGCAGTTCCAGATCAATTCATTGTAGGATAGGGCTTGACTCCTTCCAACTTCACTGTGAGGTAGCTGAGAAAACATTAGAGTCCCTCTCCTGCAGATTTATATGTTACGGCAGAACTCCCAAGTGGCTTTTTGCAAGGTCACAAAGTAAATCAATGCTAGGGACAAGATTAGAATTTAGGACCTCCTGGGTAAACCCCAGCAAGGCAAAAAAAGCCTATCACACTGAAAATCAAACTAACACTTTCCAATAACTGGAACTGAACTGGAACTGAAATTGCCTTTGGATCAAAGTAGGCGACCAGCTCAACAAAAAAAATCAGCAATCTCCTTTGTGCGCACACACTCTTCTCCACCATCCATCCAATTGCCTAAGGGCAGGCAACTAAGAACTGATGGGTATGTGACAGATGAAACATTCTCTGACCTAGTCTCAGTCATTTCCATTGTAAACTAAACTCTGTTTACAATGTCATCAATATCATCTGTCAAAAGAGCAATATGAGAGCAGCAGCATTCCCAAAATAACTTAGCATTTCCCTGTTAATATTTTAGCACTGACTTTCTAGAGCTGGTTTTAAGTACCCAAAGGCAAGGAGATTAGTGCTTCAAACTAGTCATGTTTGTTTATTTATTGTTTCTCCTGCACTTCAGAATATGAATCAGGCTTATCTTAATTGAACTGGTGTTCAGTATTTCCAGAAAGCTTTGTTTGAACTCTGCATAACCAACAACAACAGTGTCATAACCACAACTTTCTGCAGAAAAACAGCACTGTCTGCTTCTACAGGGGTGGCTCCAAATGTCTGTTTTTGTTTGAGAGAAGATAAAATCAGCTGATTTTCCAACACTATCTTCTTATGGGTGGTTTCATCACTGTGGATACACACATTTCTGTAAATCCATATAGGAGGAAGGAAGATGACTGTGAAGCTTCACAGATTCACTCCCTACCCTGCCCCATGCTCTTCCATAGCGGAAACATAAATCAGATAGACCTGATTTATTATGCAATTCTCCTTAGTCTTTCACCTTAATTTTAGAATTCAAATTCTGTGGCTGTGCAAAAGGCTCCATGTTAATGGAAAATACACAGACAGGTTGACTACAGCAGTCCATGGAAATAATGAAGAACAGAATGGAGCCATGTGAAACTCAACAGTTTTGGTTCACAAGACTCCAGCAAACCTTTAGTTTTAAAGTATGTGGGTTCACAGTTCCTGAGCTTTGGATTGCACTTCACATTCTAACAAAGACAATTGTGTCTGTGTCTGTGAGTATACACATGAATTCAGGCTCTTGTCCTTCCTCTCAGTATTTGAATGGGAGTGGCAATATCTCCACAGGCTGAAAAGAATGGGGGAGGGGGTCAAAACTTTTGACAAAAGTTAAGCATTTGGATTCACTTATGGTTAAAACCATAGTACCCTGGCTCACACAAATGGGAATTACAGGAAGTATGCATGAAAACCAGTTCAGATTCACAAATCCTGGTGAATGTGGGCTGTGTCTGTTTGATAATGAAATTCAGCTCACTTGGCTTCAAGTTTAATTACAAAAAGCTTTCACACATCTCATTCTAAAGCCAGGAGTATTGTGTTAAAATAAATTAAATCTACTTCAGAGGCCCACAAAGAAGGAAGGGGGAAGATAAATAAACCAAACCAATATTTAATCTGAATTTTAGAGGAGCCCAAAATATCCCCATAAAGTCATTTTCTTATTCCTGACACTCTAAGGCTATGTCTACACAGCAGTATTTCGGAATAACTGATGTTATTACAAAATAACATAATCCACAGCTACACTACAGGTAGTTATGTTGACATAATGTTGAAATACAGGCAGTCCCCGGGTTACGTACAAGATAGGGACTGTAGGTTTGTTCTTAAGTTGAATTTGCATGTAAGTCGGAACTGGTACATATTGTAGGGGAAACTCTAGCGAAACATTTCTCCAGAGCTCAGTTTTATTCTCCCACAACTCACTTCCCTCAGTCCTTTATTCTCAAGCTGAGGTGTCTGCTGAGAAAAGCCACTCCGCGTCTCCCTGGTCTGCTGGGGGGGTGCTAGCTTCGCGTCTCCCTGGTCTGCTGGGGGGAAGCAGCTAGTGCGGGGTTGCCTCACCCCGTTTGTAAGTAGGGATTCGATGTAAGTCGGATCCATGTAACCCGGGGACTGCCTGTAATGTCAAGCTGGAGGACTTCTTACTCTGTCTCCTGTAGCCCTCATTGTGTGAGTAAGAGAAATTGAAGGAAGAGTGCTCTTTCTCAGACTTCCCACTGTGTAAACTGTGCCAAATGCTGAAATAAACTATTTCAACTTAAGCTACACAATTGACGTAGCTGAAGTTGCATAGCTTATTTCAGCTTTAGCCCTGCTGTGTAGATGGGCCTATAGTGATCACAAGGCTTTCTCTGTGCATCTTGTTGACCAGAGGAGCATCCTAGTAGCTACTCTTGGGGAACTGATAGTATTTTCCCTTAAGCTTGAATCGAGTATTGCTCATTATGTACCCCTTAACAAGGAACACGAGTTCTTCTCCTTGTTCCGGAGATTACAAACAATGACTTTTCCCCAAACCGTCCCATACCAACAAGGTCTCCGAAAAAAAATGCTGATTTGTAAATCTAGAGCAAGTAATATTAAATCAAAAGGAAACTATAAAACCAGAAAGCAAGTGATCTACCTCTGTATCAGGTAGCCACACAATATAGTTTTACAGTTATAGATTTAAGATAGTCATGTGTATCTTAGAGTTGTTTGTTTCATTCTAAAGTATCAGGTTCTTTCTTGCTCTCCTACTGATAACACTGTAATACCTAAAAAAACACTGTAAATCATTTCTTTTTCTTCCTCCTTGTGAGAGCTCCTGTGGTCATTCTGAAGTGTGAGTTGTGACCACACAATACCACATTAGCTATGCTGTCATAGGTCATAGCCACAAAGAGCGCATAATGCACATAGTGTGCTAACCTCTGTCCATTTCTGGAAATAACCACATTATATATTACATTTAATGAATGGCCCACTCTACTGTCAAGCAGTAATTTCTCTTAATTTATCCTGTCATTAATTTAAAAGCTCTTCTGAGTCTCTATGGCTGTCAACCTTTTCCTGGCTATACCTTTAGCAGAAAAAAAGAAGTGGTATGATAATAGCTCCATCTCTCTATGGGGTAGTTCATCCTACATGTGCATAAAAGGTACCATTTTCTTCATCATTCTTTATTGTTGAAAAAGTTATAATTTTACATAATTCTCTATGTTTCATTATTCCAAATGTATAGAAATTATTTCTCAGAGGACAGTATGAAGTTCTATCTTAGTTCTAAGAAGAGAATTTTACCAATATATTGCCATTTCAATTTAAATAATGAGAGGAAAGACAAGAACATGAATGTGTGCGTGCGCACACACACACACACACACACACACAGAGGAGAGTTTCAATCTTTAACTGCAAAGAGAATTTAAATAGGTAAAATGAAATTATCCCTACTTGTAATTTAAGCAGGACTCTAGGAATAGCTTTTCTACTATTTATACAAACGGACACTTTAAATTTCAAAAATTGTAAATAATAGTAAAAATAAAGAGTGAAAAAATAATCCACATTTTTGTGAATTTGCTCACCCACCCCCATTTTGTGATCTGTTATAGAGGTGGTTGAAATTTTGCTGAATTTCAAAATTTTCAAAATCGCAAAAATGGAAAAAATTGCAAAAGAATTACAAAGTTTTCCTTTTTTTGCCTCCTGCCCCATAGTTGCAGTTTTACATCTCACTCAAAAAGTAATTAACTCCTCCAACAAAACAGTACCTACAACATTGTTATAATCTTCTGAAGATAAATGGTTTGAAACATAAACAGCTAACTGCAAAGACCCATCTCTTCCCTTAAACTTTATCAAATAATACCCCTTTCTCTGTTTTATTTACACACTCAAAACCATGAATGTACCTTGTACTAACAAAGAACACAGAGAGATAGTAACTGATTTATTGTTGCAACTAGATTTGCTATATTTTACTCTTGAATGTTGTTCAGACGTTACACAAAGGAAGGTAAATAGAAGAAACTGTTGAGATAAATCTTACCACACTAATTATTTGCTGAGAAAAAGTAAGACATATTTAAACCAATTTTCATGGAAGAACTGAAGATATTTTTAACAAACTAGATTTGAATTCATTCTGTTTATTTCCTTCATTAGAATGACTCTTTAAAGTCTACTGCATTTACACCAGTAAGGGATAATACTGTAATTTCACTTCATTGTTACAACAGTGTGATTCACATGAGTCCATTTTAATGGCGAAGACAGCGTGCAACCTTAAAAACTTTAATCTTGGTTTGGGGAGCACTATATGTTGATTTGGCCTGTTTCACCAAAGTAATGAACATTGTCAAATTCAGTTAATAGTATTTCAGCTAAAGATTGCTCAATACATTGCAGTTTTGGCCTATATTTGACATCCTTTCTAGCTGCATTATACTAGAGTCATTCTAATTGGTTTGTTTAGATTATTAAATAAATAGTGCCCATCGCCAGACTTTTTGATTTATCTCAGTCTCCTACTGCTCTGCCTGCCACAAATGTATACAGGAAATTGGCACACGTTTGCCTAGCCTTTTATGGAAAGGAATGGAAAAACTTCAAGAAAACAATACAAAGCCATTAGGGATGGGAGGGGACAGAGACTTTGAATGTCAGAAATCTAAACACACAGTCATCCACACACAGTTAAACAGCTATCCAGTTCACTTACTTTAATTATGAATTTTATCCACATACAAAAGAATAGCAACTGAGATTGTTTTCCTCAGTCATTCAAAGTAATCGGATACCCAAGCATTAGAAGATGAGTACCAATCTTAATTCTCATTCAGAAAGTGTAGTGTTTTGGAACATGCCTTTCAGATTCTTACCAGTACCTTTGGAACAATCAGCAAATATCACCTAACTCATCCTTTCCAGATTTTAGAGTGCATTCTGTTACAAGACTTGAGGGGGCAGATTGTCTTCTGAGTCTAGCTCTGTTCTGAGGGAAGTGTATATGCCAAGGAGTCAGTTCCACTTTCAGTTCCCCAATTCTGAGGGCCAGTGGCCTTGCCCTGCCTCCCAGGACACTTAAAACTGATGCCTAGAAGCTCTAACTTCCACCATTGACTTAGAGCAGGGCTACTCAACTTTGAAAGCCCTGGGGGCCACAATGATACTCATAGCACATGCTAAGGGCCGCAACTTAAGTGTAGTTGTATATACATGCAAATATATATGCAAATATATATGCAAATATATGCAAATACGTTCTTTCAGCCTGATGAGCATGAATACAAAAATTAAGGCAAAACTACACAACATGCAGACCCCATTTAAGTCAATTCTGCAGATATTAATAAAACGCAATATTTACCCAATTTCCACCCAAATGACAACACTTTTAATGAGCAATGACAGTCCAGGAATTTAACTTCTAAAACACATATCAACAGAAGGCCATTTTATTGACACACCGTTATGGAGCGTGTTCCCAGGGGAGGCCATGATCAAAGGATCCCACCAGCAGGCCGCGTGTTGAGCCCTGCGTAAACCCAAACCGCACTGTGGGCCACAAACAAACAGACCGAGGGCCATGTGATGAGCAGCCCTGGCTTAGAGTTTTAATGGATCTAATGCCAGAGAAGGATTGACAGAGAGGACTGAAGCTGCTCCAGGCCTTTCCCTTGCAATGGCACCTCCTCAGCACAGTCCCTTCAGGGAGGTGCAATCGAGGTGCCATGACTTGCAGTGGAACAGATGGTCCAGTAGAAAATGCCTCTAAATAAGAAGATTTCTCAGATGACTATACCAATCTGTATTACAGACCATTTATGCCACTTGAGAGTTACAGAGGGGCTGTGACTAGCCCTGAGGATTTGGCCTATAGTCTGAGCAGTAATCTTAGGTTACCTCAACACTGCATCTGGGAGCTTGCTTCCCAGTTCTGCTACACAGACACATGTTAGTTGGGCTTGAGTTATTGTGCTAAAAACAACAGTGAAACCAGAGGTAACACAGGTGGCTGCCTGAGTACACACCTGTCTAGATCCAGAGTACATACTCAAGTTACTACTCCCATGCTACCCCATATACACTAATATATTGAACATGCTAGCTTGAGTACAGCTAGTACATGCCTCTTTACTTGAGCTGGGAAGCATGCTGCCACCTGTAGCAGAGGAAGTATGAATATGATCAGTTACTCTCAATTATATAACTCACTATCTCAGCATTTTCCAGACAGTGAGGTTGTGTCCAGACTCAGGGGGTTTTTCGAAAAAAGTAGTCTTTTTTCGAAAAAACTTCACCTGCATCTAGACTGCAGCCGCGTTCTTTCGAAATTAAATCGAAAGAACGCGGCTTTTCTTTCGACGGTGGTAAACTTCATTTCACAAGGAAGAACGCCTTTTTTCGAAAGTGCTCTTTTGAAAAAAGGCGTTCTTGAAAGCAAACAGGGCATTTTAGAAAGAGAGCATCCAGACTCACTTGCTGCTTTCTTTCAAAAAAGCGACTTGCTTTTTCGAAAGTTCCGCGTGCAGTCTAGACACTCTCTTTCGAAAGAGGCTTTTTCGAAAGATACTTTCGAAAAAGCCTCTTTCAAAAGAAGCTTGCAGTCTAGACATAGCCTGAGTCAGGCTGCAGGGAGATTCTAAATGAGTAGCAGACTCAGGGCTCGAGGAAGACCTGGGGGAGGGAGTTGGAGAATGAATCAGGCTGAATTCACCCCACAGAGGCAGTTCCTATCTAGGCGTTGCCACTTGGCACACAGATAAATCAGGTTTTTCCCAGCCATTCCTCCTTCATGTCAGAGGGGCAGCCAGGCCAAATATGAGAGGCACTGCAACCCCACGTGTCAGATCAGCTGGGCAGAGCGTACTGCTGTGGGTAGTTGGTATCTTCTCAAGTTAAGTGAAGATTGAGGGTGCGTCTACACTGCACCACAGGTTGAAGTAAAATACGCAATTTGATCTATGCAAATTGTGTATCTTATTTCAATATTATTTTGAAATAGCGTATTTTGAAATTTGGCTCTGTCTACACAGCACTTATTTTGAAATAAGTCACTATTCCGAAACATCCCTTACTCCTCATGGAATGAGGTTTACAGGGACATCGGAATAGCAAGCCCAGATGGGGAACAGCTATTCCGGGATACCACTGGTATATCTCTGGTATCCCAAAATAGTGCTGCAGTGTAGACATAGCCTAAGAGTTATCAGAGGAGGAGAACAATACTGGTGTATGATTTTGATTTTTCCCCACTCCCAGACAAATTTGGACCACAAATGCAGTTGGTGGGTCTCCTTAGTACAAAGTTGGGGAACCAATGCACTACCTAAAATCTGTATTTTGATTAAAATTTCCTAGTAACTAGAAGTGCAACAAAAAGTGTTCATCCTGCCAAAAGTAATGCCAAGAGATTAGAGAAGAAATTAGAAGAGGACAACTTGTACAAATATATTGAAAATTATCCACACCCTTTCAAATAACTGTTCTTCATAGTGCAAGAGAAAATAATATCAACATTTAAATGGTATGCTATTGTTCACTCTTCATGGTGGATGTAAAAGCCTAACTCATTCTAGATACAATTAATGTCTTCTATCACCAAGGAGCAAATGTCAGGAAAGTTCCATCTGTATGTGAGTGAGAGGGCAATGAAGCTTGGAATGGAGTAGATAAGTTTTTTTGCTCTGTTTATCATTGGTCTCCTCAGAGAAATTCTTCCTGCTGAGTATATAGTGTTCAAAATTCAATTCCTCTTCCTGGGTCTGTTTACTCGGTTTGCTGGTGTGATCATGATCTGGGTAAGATGTAATATTTGACATCACTGGAGCCAACTTTCCAAAAAACCCTATAACTTTTTCAATGGGTTTTCAATTTACACATTTATTTAGGGTGAAATCCTGACTTCCACTGAAGTCAATGTCAAAATTCTCACTGAGGTCATGTGATGGGGTGTCTGCCCCACACTGGCCCTTTAAGGCTAAAACCCAGACCTGGGAGAGGGCTGAGAGTAAAGCCCACAGCTGAGGCTGATATTGCCAATTAGGACCAAGCTGTGGGAGGAAGAGATAGACTTTTGCTCTAGTTGGGGAGTAGGAGGGACCTGGCTGTCAGGGATGCTGGGAGCTTCCTGAGACAGAGCAGAGCTGGTGAAAGGCAGGCAGAGCTGGGGAGCCATGGCCTGACCTCACTCCCAGGCTGCAGGGCCTGAGGCAAGGCCTGTGGGTACTAGGGCTGCAGGGAAACAGCTAGGATAGGAAGAGGCAGCAGGTCCACACCTCTTGTCAATTATGAGTGGCCATTTCAAACTGCAGTTTGCCCCTGAGACAGGGGCTAGATGATGACTGGCAGTGGGTCACTGAGGCAAAGTGGATACAGGGAATTGGGGGTTCCCTGGGAGGGGAGGACCCAAGAGTACAGAGACAGGACTACCGATAAAACACACAAACACACACACCAGAATGGGGCCGAGAGACACTGGAGTGGGCACTGCTGGAGGGCAGTGTCCTGAAAGGCCCGGAACAGAGAGCATAGAGTGAGGACATGGGGAGACACTAGTCAGAGAGGGGTGCCCTACAGGCTAACAATCTAATTCCCAGGACTACTGGCTAGAGGCGCTGTGGCAGTGACTCCGCCCCATGACAAATCAGTTCAGGATTTCACTTTTTTGTGTTTAAGGGCTTTCAGCCCCCTCTCTCCTACTACTTGATCCTAGAGTGATTTTAGATGGAAAGATCCTTTTCTCACTCACACTGCTTTTGCACAAGTGTAACTCTACCAACTTCAACTGGAAGTAAATCCAGGAATGGCAGGAATCCCACTCCTCCTCACTCTGTCTGCAGTTTGTCCTTCTGCCTTCACCAAACCAAAACTGCCCTACAGATTCCTCCCAGACCTATTCCTTTCTAATGCTTTTGCAGTTATCCTGGCAGCTGGAGGTAGAGACAGAATCAGTAGGATGTCAGTCTCAGTCTTTTGTGTGCATTTAAGACTGAAGGGAAGGAAAAGAAAGGGAGGGAAGATGGAAGAAAGTGACACCACTTACCTTATTTATAGCTCCCTCAAAATCGCTTGATGTCAGAATCAAGAATAGTGGCATTGTGAACACAGATGTGTAAATAATCAATATTTTGATTAGCTAGCCTTGAGGCTAAAGCAGTCACTTGGGATGTGAGTCTTTTCATTGGGGAGGAAAAGAGAGCAATTGACTCTATAGCCTTGCATTTAGGGCTCTACCTAGAAATAGTCTCTGCTTCAGTGACTACTTAAGTATTTTATACACAGTGGAACAGCACTGAGATGTCAACACCAGAATATCAATGTTTGAGGCATTGACTTGCAATGTAGAAGAACCTCATTCAAATCAGGCAGAGTGGGAACATGAACCTAGTGGCCCAAACATCCTTGTAACTATTATAGCCACAGAACTAGAGCATATAAGGGATTCACCCATGCTACCACCATCCCCTCTTGCTTTGTGAATGACACCTAATTTTCCTTTTGAATCTAGCTCTCCCCTCCCCCAAAAAATGAGGTGAGGGCAAAACAATTCCTGCAGCTCTATTTTGAAGATTCAAAGAGCATAGTAGATTCTACTCAATTTTTAGCCTTGAAGCATCGTTTTGTGATAAGTATATGAAAATACAAATATAAATGTATTTCAAAACTAACAATCAAATCTCCTGCATCCATGTGCCTGGCAGGTACAGATGCAAAGTTGTTGAATTGGTGGCTCTATGTGCCATTTCCCTTGGGATTTATGAAGGATGTCCCTAATCATGCAAACAGCTGACACACAAATCTTTTTAGTGAATGGTATTGAAAAAAATCTGTTTTGTTATCTATTATGTGCCCCTAATAGAAAAGTACTGAATTCATCACACAATAGACAAGTATTTGCCATCTCTAGGTTTACCCATTATGCCTAGAAATTGTGCGCACACATGTTTGAGAAGACTTGTGGCAAATGGCAAAACTTAAAACACGAGGCAGAAGGGAAAACATGAAGGATAGTAACCCATATGCCGAGAATGCCAAAGTTACAATGCTTTAGGGACATCTGTGATAAGTACCAGATTATGACAAGTACTGTGTGAATAATGGATTGTTCCGTTCCTGGCATTTCTGAAAAACTACGGGAGGGAAATGTTTTGAGTTGACCAAAACAATTTTTTATAGTTTAAAAATACATTTGAAGGAAAATTCTGAAAAAAAAGTCATTTCAAACAAAAAAAATCAAGAGACTTTGTTTCAAAAATGTCAAGTTTCAACCTTTCAGAATTTTTTCCAACACTGACCATTTGGAGAAACAGACATTAATTTTCAAACCTTTCATAGTGTCATCAAATCTGTATTTTTCACGGATAAAAAATGTTGGCAGGAAATATTCAGTGTTCCAACTGTGACTTTACTGCAGGATCAAACAGGAAAAAAACTAAACTGTGAAAGAGAAAGTACCTATTAAGCACATTTTTTTGTCTATAGTGCTCTGTGTTTGTTTTTTTCAAGTAGTTTGACCCAGCAAGGAAGCTTCACCTTCCACAGCCTCTTAATAGCATATGCTTTCACCACAGCTGGGTACATAAATTATAAACAGGCATTTAGCAGTGATAAAGATATTGAAAAGCATGAAGCCTCAGCATGACACAAGTCCAACAAGAGCTTGGAATGAAAAACAGAATAGGGAAAAGAATTATTTAAAAAATCATCATTGAATTGGAGAGAGGCACTTGAACCAATATCTTTTTTGGGGGGGGCCATTGAAGAGCATTTCTCCACAAGTTCTTAAGGAGGTTTCACTATGGAACCCAAAGGTTCTAATACTTTATATAGGTGAGAGATAGCTCTTTTGAACTGTGAGAAAGGATATGAACATATGAATATTCATAAATACTATAACTCACTTTACATTGCATTGATTTATTGTGTGTAAAAGGTTATAATTCTTGTTCATATTTTCTGTTAGGTTTTCTTAGACAGCCCTTTGTTTTAGTTATTGTGTTTATCAGCAAAATGTACCTTTAAACTCTGTGTTGCAATGGATGGCTATTCATAAAAACAAAAGATTACACTGTTTTTTTAGCTTTCTTTGGAGATAAAGACACTTGTTTTAAGGGGAGACTCCTTAAAGGTGAAGCCATAGCCCGGCTATTGACTGGCTGTAACCAGACCATTGATGTGCAGTGTCTGTGACAGAGATGCTACAACACATCTCTGCAGTAGTGGGTAAGGATGAAAACAAGTTTACCAAAGGAGGTAACCAGACCTCTGGACAGTGTTGTGGGTTTTTTATTTTGTACTTGTTGAAGCAGTAAGCAGCACCCTGCTAATATTAAAAGATCACAGTTGGTTACTAGCAATCCTGCATCTCCTAATAGCAAAGAGAGGCAAACATGAAGATAAGAATGTTGGCTACCATTTATTCCATCTCACTCAAGTGTGTTTACTGGTCCCACCATGGGCACCTATAATTAATGTTACTGTAACTGAAAGTTTCACTAACACAGAAAATGTATATACTGTGGGATTAATTAATGCCCACAAAGCCTGTGGAAAGTGTGAGAGTGTGTAATATCCAAGCAACAGTGGCTGGACGCATTGGGTAAAAATCATCCTTGATATAACTCCACCGAATTAAATAATTATATTAGGGTTGAATTTGAGCCATTGTACTTGAGCAAAACAGATGTAGAAATGGTATCTCTGGGGCACTAAGGGAAGCATGCTCTTCAGTGGATCTTGCTATACCTTTCTAAAGGACATAACTTGCTGTCCACCAATCTCTTATCTTTCAACACTAGTCATTATGCTTACAGATGGGGGCACAGACTTGTCATCTCTGGTGTTTAAGGTATTGCTGACAGAGCTACAAATTGAGAAATATGCACCCATTGTAGTCAAGAATCCCAAGAAGACACATTATGGTTGTCTTCTCCATGACTGGGGAGATTAGGCCGGTGGCAGTCAAACGTATGCCCTATTCTTGGTTTAATGCTAAAATCACTGGAATAAGAAGATGTATGTATACCTATCTCTTAGGCATGGATTTTTGTCTGCACACATTTTTAGTAGCTAATTTAGGGCCTGGCATAATGCTCTGAAGACAGTGGGTGGACTCCCACTGATTTCAGTGGGCTGTGGATTGGGTTTGCACTGAACTGGAGATTTGAAGACAGCCCTTTGCAAGAACATCTAGCTTCAATAATACAGATCTGAAAGAAACTTTAGGCATATTATTAAAATGTTTGAATTCCCTGCCCAGAATAAACCAGTCTTGGACAGATTATCATTCCTTTAAATTTAGCCTGACATCTGGCACACTCACAACTAATGGCAATATTAGTGTCTGTGAGAAGAACAATTTCAGAATTTTGAGATGGACCCATATACTGTCACTGTTCCTGCAGCTACTGATAAAGGAGTCTGATCTCGGGTCAATCGTGTGCAATTCTGATTTGACAACCATGTTGGAGTTACATGATGCACTCTACAGAAAAACTTCCTAAATGTTCCTTGGCACTTGTAATTGCTTTGACATTGACAGTGACTATGCATAAGGATGACTATCAATATCATCCTATTTCTTGACTGCAAAGGTATTTGTCATTTAGCTTCTTATATTGATTGCAATGCACAGATATCTATCATATCAGAAGAGGATTCTGTAACAATGTTGATGGCTTATTAGTAAGATGAGGAATGCTGTTTGCTAATATAGGGAACATAGGAAACAAAATCATTTTTAAAACCAATGAAATGTATTTGTGGTAAAATTATACAAGAATTTAATATTGTAAGTTGAATAAGAGTTATAAGAAATTCTGGGAACCCAGATCAAAAGAACCAGGTTAAATAATACATTACATTCATAGGGCACCACAGGTATATGCCAATTTACAGGTATATGGGGACTGGAATAGCTATTTACACCAGGGCAAACCAGGAATAACTCTCCTGATGGCAAGCCAGTGTAATTGAAATCAGAATCCTGTCTGAGCTCATAGAGATTCTGATCTGACACCATGTTTTTACACTGCAGAACTATTGGAATACCAATATATGTGAAAAAGAACAGTAAACTCTATAGAGATGGAAGGAAAATAAGAACTTTCAATCTTATTTGTAAAAACTGGTGACAAATCAACAAGCACAGATAGGGAAAATATAAAGCTTCTACACTGATATTTGGTATTGGGGTTGCAAATTTGCAAGCCTTAATCAGAATTACAATGTAATAACATTTCTTCTGGGAGAATTCAGTAAGTTTAAGAGAGCTTTTTACAGTGAGTGGTTGTCCTGGTGCCTAGATTATTCCTTCCTTGGGAAAGCTCATAGAAAGGATCTTGAGAAGAGGAGACAAATCAATGAAGTTCCTCATGCTTAATTTCCTTCACCTTCTTCGGGGGCTCAGCACCATAATTCCATGGATTCCCTGAAGATCTAAGGTATCTACTAGAAGACTATTTATGTAGCTGCAGTGTTGTGTATCTTCCCTTTCCGTTCAAGGGATGATGCTGCTGCTGAACCATCTCTTCTTTCCCTGTTCTCTTTCCTGGCCCCTACACATGCTTGTCCATATGCACTCCATCTGATGTATAATTTATCTATTATTTTTCTTCTGTTTCCCTTTCCCTGTTCTCTGTCTGCTTGTCTGTCCTTAGACTGTCCATTGCAAGATAGTTCTTTGTGGAGTCTGGAAAACACCTAAGCCCAGGTCCTCAAAGGTATTTAGACACCTAACTCCCACTGCGTTCTATGGGCATTAGGTGTCTAAATAGCTTTGAGTATCAAACCCTAGCACATAGTAGGCTATACTATAACTAAAAACGATGTCTACCCCCATGCTATTGTTCTATGTGAATTGAACTTAGGACCTTCAGCCTTAACAAAACCTGCCTCTACCAGTTGTGCTAAGACGTAACTTTGACAGTAGCACATTCACATCCAGAATTGATCCAGTCAGTCTGGAGTTTAGGCCTGCTCATGGGCCTTGGAGCCATTTATTCTATTTATTGTTAATCATACTTCCCTGAGTTCCACTGGCAGCTACAGATCCAAGTTTAACAGTCTCTGTTAGTTCTAAATCTAAAGCCCAAGACATTGTAGGCAAATAAAACACACAATTACAAAAGTATCTGTCTTTTAGTTGTTTTATTAAAACTACCAATAAAATCATAAAAACAGTAGTATATATGGGTATGTCTACACTACAAAGTTAATTCAAACTAACGGACGTTAGTTCGAATTAACTTTGATAGGCGCTACACTAGCGCTCCTCTAGTTCGAACTTAATTTGAACTAGCGGAGCGCTTAGTTCAAACTAGGTAAACCTCATTGTACAAGGACTAAGCCTAGTTCGAACTTACTAGTTCGAATTAAGGGGTGTGTAGCCCCTTAATTCGAACTAGTGGGAGTCTAGCCCTCCCCAGCTTTCCCTGGTGGCCACTCTGGCCAACACCAGGGAAACTCTATTGCCCCCCTCCCGGCCCCGGACCCCTTAAAGGGGCACGGGCTGGCTACGATGCCCGTGCCAGGTGCAAGCCTGCCAGCACCCAGCCAGCAGACCCTGCACCTGGCATGGCTCGAGCCAGCCACCCGATGCCCCCCAGCCCTCCCCCTCTTCCCGGGACCAGGCTGGTGGCTCCTGGGAGCTTGCCCAGGACCGCAAGGGGCGGGCACTCGCCTGGTCCAGTGCAGAAATCGTGGACTTTGTCCACGACCTCCGCACTAGGCACAGGAAAGCAGCCATCTAGGGCAGGAGAGCTGCCAGCCTGGCCACCCAGGAGCAGGTTGGCATGAAAATCAAGGTGGTCCACTGAGACCCCCGACCCTGAGCTTAGAATGGCCGTACTGGGTCAGACCAAAGGTCCATCTAGCCCAGTAGCCTGTCTGCCGACAGCAGCCAACCCTAGGGACCCTGGAGGGGATGGACTGAAGACAGTGACCAAGCCATTTGTCTCGTGCCATCCCTCTCCAGCCTTCCACAAACTTCCGGCAGGGACACCACTCCTACCCCCTGGCTAATACCACTCCATGGACCCAACCTCCATGAATTGATCTCACTTCTCTTTAAACTCTGTTCTAGTTCTAGCCTTCACAGCCTCCTGCAGCAAGGAGTTCCATAGGTTGACTCTTTGCTTTATGAAGAAGAACTTTCTGTTATTAGTTTGAAGCCTGCTACCCATTCCTTTCCTTTGGTGTCCTCTAGTCCTTCTATTATGGGAACTAATGAAGAACTTTTCTGTATGCACCCTCTCCACCCCACTCATGCTTTTATAGACCTCTATCATATCCCCCCGCCATCTCCTCTTTTCTAAGCTGAAAAGTCCCAGTCTCTTTAGCCTCTCTTCATATGGGACCTGTTCCAAACCCCTCATCATTGTAGTTGCCCTCCCCTCTCCCACCCTCTCTCTTCCCCTCTCCCACCTCCTTTTCCCAGTCTCCCCCAGTTTTGTTCAATAAAGAGAGATTCTATTTTTGAACACAATTGTCCTTTATTTTGTACATCAGGAAGGGGGGCTAGGGAGGGGTAAGTGGAAGGAGGTGAGAGAGGAATGGGCTACGAGCCCCCGATGGGGAGGATTGGGCTGGCTCTGTGGGCTTCTGGGGATGAAACCTCTCCTGCAGCCCCCCAATTGCCCCCTCTCCCCAGATGGCAGCCTGCAGCAAGTGCAGCTGGTCTGATGGCCGAGTGCTGTGATGTGCCCAGTTTGGGTACTCCGGGCAATCCAAGCCAGGACTGCTTTGCAAGCGGGGCACCCCTGAGAACTGTCTGTCCGGGGTGGGGGTCGGGTCCCTTTAAGCACAGCCCTCGGCTAGCCTGAGACAGCATCTCCATGCTCTAAGTCCTCCTCTGATGCCCTGCCCGCACTGCTTCCGGCCATCCTTAACTCCGGTTCAGGGTCCACTCTGTGTGGACATGCTAGTTCGAATTAGCAAAACACTAATTCGAACTAGTTTTTTAGTCTGGATGCGTTAGTTCGAATTAGCTTAGTTCGAATTAGCGCTGTAGTGTAGACATACCCTATGATTCTAAAAAAAAAGTCTGTATTATACTATAACATACATCCTTCTAGGAAGTGTTAAAGTCTGTCAGCCCTCTCAAAGTCTGTTGACCCTCACATGGATTGATTGTCAATACAAGAGAGGTTCCTGCTGGAGACTCCCATGGGAAACTCAATTTGCCTCTCCTAGGTATCCCTTTTTTATACAGTGATTCTTACTATAGCTACATTCTGCACATGTATATGCTGTTACTGTCCCTCTCTTTCTTATTGGTCTATGTCCCCTGGAGATACAAGGAACCCTGAATTCTATAGGCTGTGCAGGCTGATGTTCCACTTCCTCCTTCTGGCCAATGTAAATGTTATAAGCACATTTTTGTTACTACAGCACTGCTAATATTAAATTTAACTTTCATAAATCTGCTTCCCCAATATTACCAGTTCCTGCCTCTTTTCTCAGAATTTTAGGACATTAAGTCATTTTAGGCCACCCTTTTATTATATCCCAGGCTTAAAATAGCTAAGCTAGATCTTGCAGGCATCAGCCTACAGTTTCTTTGAGTTTCAGCTTGTCTGACCTACCTCCTAATTCCTCTAAATGCTGTTCACTCTTATGCTTTGCTCAGACTTATACTTTTATAACTCATGTATTAATTTTGATTAACATATAGTGGGTATACAGAATGACATATTGATTAACCTTACAAAATAAATGAACACTAAAATGAAAATTATTGGCTACAGCCTATTACCGATTCCTTGATCTCCCAAAATAGAGTCCTTAAATAACTCATTCTACTATGTGGAGACAGCAACGGGACACCATGCTATGCTGGTGGACAATGGCAATGATATAAGTAATTCAAGCCTCCTTCACTCTGGGCTGACCTACAGGAATTAAGTCTATCTGGATACAGAGCCATCGGTCCTCAGAAAACTGCAGATAGTACAGAATGCAACAACCCCTTGCCCCCAGGCCATATTGCCAATTGCAAGCACATCATATTGCTTGCCTGGGCTTACAATGCCTAAAAGGTGTTCTATAGCCTTTGGGTAATGAACATAGTTGACAACACCACTCATCCAGCACAATGGAACTATCTACAGCTACAATAAAGCTCTTTTGTGCAGGAAACAAATTTCTCACAGGCTAGACTGGACATGTAGACTCAACCTCCACAGGAACTAAGCACCAAAAACTTTTCATTCCAAGTCTTTATACTACTATATATATTCCAAGTGCTTATGCTACTATATACTGTAAACACAATTTATTTAAAAAACATACACTGCTCACAACTTTCCCACTGAGAAGAGAAAAAAATAGAACAGACTACATGTGACAGACAAAAGTTGCATTGCTTAATGAACTACTAGAAGGTGTTCAGCTATTACAATGCAGTATAAAAGTCTAAATAAATAAATTAAATAAATAAATGCCCAATTATCTGTGATTCACAAGATCCCCAATTTTAGAAATTTCTATTGACGTGAATTATTACTATACAAGGAAGAAAAGAGGATTCCTTGCTATTTTTTTCTCTGTAATACTTTGAGTTGTCCTTACCATGATTGTTTTCACATTTCTTCAAACCAAATTCCCTACCCCCTTTTATTTTTGAATATGGTGATATTTTGCCAGTCTCCTGTGTGGGAACTTTTGTGTGACTTGCTATGGCAGAATAATAAGTAGGACGTTTAGATGTGTGTAGAATTTGGAGGCGGTTTTTGTAACAAATTGCTACAATTTCAGTGTACAGTCCGTGGGAACATACAAACATTATTGTAAACAAATCAGCACCCCCTTTGCATGCCATGAAATACTGGAGAAAAATCATGACATCCAGACTTCTCTATAGAATAGAAAGGTTAAAAAATATTGAAAGCACTTCTTTGGTGCATCCTAAGGAGGCATCATAGAACTGAGTATCTCCATAGAAGATACATTGTGGCAAAAATCTGTAGCCCCAGAATTAGAAAATGAATACAACTGCATTAAAGACACTAAAAAGAACTACACAATATGAGGTAAAATTAATTCCTTTCCCAGCAGTTTTTTATTTTCGTGTGACAAAATTCTAATTGCATTCACATGAAATCCATTCAACTATAACGAGACACTACACGCCACTCAAAACAGGACTGATGTGATTCTTGAGAGGGACTGAACTGATGTATAGGTTTTGTGCTGGCTCAGAGATAAATCTCACAGAAGCCAATAACTAGATTGTCTCATAATTATAACTGCTTCAAGTCTGACTTGGAGCTAATTTTTTTAAACAGAAATTGACTCGATCTTTGAGTCATCTCACTCCATGAATACCTGGCTTATGTACAGGTACTAAAAATAATTCAAGTTAAAAATAAAAACTATTGTAAAAAAAAGGACAAAACAAGGAATTAAAAACAAAAAAGTATTCAGTTCCCTTGTTGGAGGCTTTGCTTTTTTCTGTCTAAAGATGATAATCACTCATTCAGCTGACAGAATTTTCAATGCATTTTTAAAATAATCTTTCCATCTAGAATTCTAGAGCATAAAAAATCATACATTTTCTTGTCTTTTGCGTGTAACTGACAAGTCTGGTCACTCAATGTCAACTAAATCATGATTCTGATAAGTCAGAATAATGGAGATACTAAGGTAGAAAAAAAGGGAAAAAAACTAAATATACAAAATGGATATATTCTAACACAGAAAAAGCTCTTATTGATGCTATTTCAGCAACACTGCCTTAGACTAAAACTGAATTACAGGAATTCAGCCATTTTTCCATACAACTTCCAACTCTTTTCAATCTCACTGGCCCTATCCCAATATCTCAGGAGTCATCCTGAATTCCGGTCAGCAGAATTGTTCCATTTTTGTTGTTGTTGTTACTTTTTTCTTCTTTTTGGTCACTGACCAAAAAATTGGGCAAAACTAAGTAGATCAGCTATTTTGCTTCAGCCCAGAGTATGAAGCAAAGCCACCTCCTCTCAAGAGAAATCAAAAGCTATTTCATAAAATGAATATCTCATGGGATACATTCATGTAATTTCTACCTTCTTATGCCAATATAATGTCCTAATATTTGCAAGAGAGAGTGATATGTAATTAAAGCCCACTTTATATATCAATGAGTTTATAGAAAAGATAATGCTATTCCAGAGTAGATTTAGATGGGAAAAAATTCCCATCCTGAAAAAGTTTTCAAGATTTCAAAAACTTCCCAGTTCCCCATAAGGACAAAACCAGGACCCTTTACAAAAAAAGAATAAGCTCCTGTCACAGAACATACAAGTGGGCAGGGCCTTTGTCAAAACCTACCCTTTTGCACGGAACTTTTCATTTTGATTAATTGGCATTCTCCAACAAAAACGTTTCTTGAAAAATCCCAGCCAACTTTACTGCAGAGTCATGTCTTTTGAGAAGACTCTCCTGAAGATTTGTATCTTCTATTAGAGGAAAGGATGAGAGGAGGGGAGATCTTTGCTGTGGGGAGGACAGTACGAGAGGAAAAAAGGGGGGTGGGTGGAAGCAGCCTGCTGTGAGAACATTGAATTTCAAGAGTGGGATGGGACTGAGGACAGAATTAGATATAAGAAGTTTCCACAGCAAAATAAACCATGTCCATGTTTTCTTTATTTTTCTGAATCATAATAGCCCCAATTACACATAAAGGAAAAAACAAGAAAGCTTATGCCCTAAAAATATGTTAGTCATTAAGGCACCTACAGGACTCTTTGTTGTTTTTGCACAAACAGACTAACACAGCTACCTCTCTGACAAAGGTTACAATTTTTTAAAAGACATTTTTGTGTGTCCTTTTTGAGACACCTCATTTTCAGAAAATACTGAAAACACCAACTCTGAAAATCAGCACTATTTAAAGTGCCTCAGGCTGGGAACCCAAAATTTGTTGCACCCAAAATCACTAGTCATTTTTGTAAAAAAAAAATATTATCAGTTTAGATAGCATGACACCAAATGCAGAGTTCCAAATTTAATATATGAAAAGGGAGAGAAATTTCAATTAACAGATTTTTCCAGGTCAGGATCTTACTGTTCCACAAAACATGCCATATATATTACAAAATTATATTTTCAGGTGTATCGTGACATAGCTAAAATTATCATGCCTCTCTCTGTATCAAAAATGTGTTAAAATGATCAGAAAATGTCTGTATGCTTCCAGATTAATAAACTTTCTTTTCTTCAACTTCATAAGAGCCAATCCCAATGCATTCTTTGTTAATGATAGCTCATATAGTTGTAAAGAGATCAAATCTATAAACAATGCTGGACTTTAAAGAATCATTTCCCAGAAGAAATTTCCTTCCTCTCCCTTCATCCAAATTGTCAATGATTACTCACGTGTGAATATAAAAAAATAGAAAATATGGAAATGGAGGGAATTATTGAATATATAATATTCACCTGACACTGGTGCAAAAACCCAGATCATCTACCTGCCATTCATTTTTCAAAGAAACTTCAAGATAAATAATTCATCAATTACAAACCCAGAAAACTGTGCAAAAAACTAACATGTACTTTGAAATATGATGGAAGAAAATAAAATAGTAAAAATTACCTCAGAAAACTAGTGAGGTTATTAGCAGGGCATAAAAATAAAGAACCTCACCATAACATAAATAAGAAATTGTTGAAGAACTAAATGTTTTATTTGCATCTGTATTTGATAAAGAGAACATTAATAAGGCATCTGTGTAGAATATGTTTGTGGGCATCAGTGAGGACATATTGAAGAAGACTGAGCTTTCATGAATAATCTTCTTTCATAATAGAGTGACTTTAAGACATGTGCAGCAATACCCCATTGCTATTCATTTCTGATTTCTGTACAGGATTTGATCCTCCACTGAGCCCAAACTGGTCATGTATCTGTGTACAATGTCCTGTCATCTAATCAATGGTCAGCATCTAGGTCACACTGACCTTGGTAGTATTTTGATTATTTTCTTTGACATTGCCTCATTTGTTTGCCTTCTACAGTGTCCCCAATACAGTCGTCTTTTTTATTCTACTCTATTTGTATTGTCTTAATTTGTCTTAAAATCATTCCCCTTTACACCTGCCATCTTTTGAATAATTTTCATCTCTACTGCCTCCAGTCTTCTGATGTCATTTGAATTAATTATGATTCTTTTAACTACCTATACAATTGTTGTAGTCTATTTAGAGTCTTAGACTCACAATAAATGGCAAGAAGATGAAGTGGTTGCATTTTGGAAAAGGAGCACTACATAAAGTGTAGAAATGAAGGTGTGAAGTCATAGAACAAGCATTGCTTAGAAAATCTTAAGTGTTCCTAGGAAGTTTTATCAGTGCCAACAATTCTGTCAAAGATGAGGTTAAAAAGAGCAGTACTTTAGCGATACGTATTCCACAGAGATTGATGAAATTATTGATAAAAATATTATGTTAGGTACCAAAGTACAAATATATCAAACCAGTGTACTAACAATATTACTCTATGATCTGGAAGCAGCTGCAAGAAAAGAAACAGGAACATCAATCAACAAGTATTAGGAGAAAATAAAATCAAACAAAGGATTAGACATAGAAAGGCTACATACCTTACTGATAGAAGAATAGAGGAATCAACAATGAGGGTTCATTTATGGAGTAAGAATTAAACATTTTTTACTTTTGTCATAGTCAGAAACTAATCAAACAAATGCATTATCATTTTTGTCACACCAAAAGATTATGTTGTTATTTTGACAAGTTGGCAAGTAGTGAGGTGACAACATTTTCAGGTTATCAAAGACCAGATTTACCCTGTGAGGAACTTCAGAAGAATCTAATCAAGCTATGTAAATGAGCCACATATTGGCAGATAACATTCCAAGATGATAAAGTTAATGCACATAGAAATAATTTCATTATTTAGACATCTTTCTGGATTCTAAATTAACTGAAATCACCTAGGAAAGAGAATGTGGTAGAGCTGACCAGAAACTGGAATTCCTGAAAGGATGGAAGGGAAAAAGAACATTCCAATTTGAACTGGAATGAAAAATGAAATTGCCCATGGAATAAGAATTTAGAAAAAGTTTTTAAAAAGTTTGTAAAAGAACAAACTGTATTTCTTTTTTCAATATTTCTAAGGCCATGTCTACACTAGACTATTCTTTTGAATTTACAAATTTGAAGTTTCATGTCTTCACTATGGAGAAGAATCAAATGTAGTCCAAGGTAGCATTAACAGAGCCTGCCTCAGACTCAGGCTTGTTAAACCTACTGTTACATATTTCTCAGAGTACCCATTAACTGTACCCATTTGGCCCTAACTCAGGAAAAGGTGCCTATTAAGGAAAGCACTTAAGATATGCTTCGCTTTAAACATATACTAAATATAGAAGACCTGAATCATATTCTTAATTTGAAGATCTTCAATATTCAGGCCAAAGCATATAGAGAAGTTTTCAGTGACAACAAAAAAACTAGTGAAAAGCTATATTCAGGCCTGCCTTTTTTGCTACAGATCCAAACTCAATGTTATTTATTTACTTCATGGCCCAGAAGTTTCTGTGCTGTTCATTACTGCTGTGATTATAGTCTTCAAAAGTAAAACACATTGCTGGTTCAGTACAGCAAAATCCAAATTACCCAGTGAGCTCTACAATCAACTCTACTTTTTACAGTCAATATGATGCTATCCAACTCAGTTGTATTACTGGAAATTTAGATTTGTCAAAATATATTGGAGAATGCCTATTTATATTTCATGATATTACTCAGCACACTGCCAATTTTCTGCACACAGAATTCCAGTTTATTTCTGAAGATGAGGGGGCACTATTTAAAAATGATCATTTAGCTACTCTGTGTAGTAGATAAACACACACAGCTCCGGTGTAGGATTTTGTTAAAAATTGTGAGGAGAGGTTTCCAAGGTACTTTTTCCAATTTATGTGTGAAATATTAAGTTGAATACCAATAACAATCAGAATGATTCATTCCAGCTCTGGTACACATAAGACCAATTCATGATAGAAGTTGACACAAAGAACAACTTTAATCAACTAATAAATACTCTAAATTATCTCCAAGAAAATCTCTGTAGCTACAGTATTTAGATTGTCAAGTCTCCATCTGAACTTCTTATGAAGCAGGCAGCTTCTCTTTCAACAAATTTCTGTTAAATTGACAAAGCTAATGCACCTGGCAGTTATTCAACACATAATAGTTGTTAGACACAGAATGCAGACTATATGATTACATTGTGCTAGCAAAACTAGTAATGGCTGGTGAGAAGGCACTTCCAGTGAATCACTTTTGTAACTTTCTAAAAGGTATTTCCTGAAATCTCTCCCGCAGGTGTTTTTTAACATCTGTGAGATTTTCATCGAAGATGCTTGTTAAAACTATATTTTACATGAGCCTTGATTAAAGGATATTTTTCATCACTTTTTTTCCAGACTCTTTTACATGTTGATAACTCAAATATATTTTGTAAAAGTTGAAGCTTGATATGGATGTTGTCTCAGTGAGACCAAATGCTACAAAAGTTTTTCTAAACGACATTTGAGGGAACAATGCTCAACCTTCAGCATTACAAAAGCATAGACCTGCAGAATCCATGCAGACAAGTATCCATGCTGTAAACAATAGAATAATTAAGAATTCCTGGTATAAAAATAAGAAGAAAAATCACTCTCTGCAAGATATCTTGATCATATAATGGAGAAGTAGAACTAGGATGCAAAATGCCAGAATTCACGTAATGTCTGTATAGCTATGTAGATTAAATATGTGTACATCTGTGCATTTCTCTACTGAATGCGTACATTTTTTTCTCAGGCAGTTGCTAGAGGACTTGGAGATATGAGTCTTATGAAGTTTCTGTTGTTGTTGTTGTTGTTTTTGGCCTTCTCTGCTGTAAATTACAAATGTGCACGTTTTAGTTACAATATGTATGCCTTTGTTAGGTGGGGAATGTGCATTTAATAAAGCAAGATATATATTAATACAACAAAACATCTGATGCCTCCACAACTTTCTTATTCTCTTTTAAAATAAAAACCAGGTATAACAATTTAAAAAAAATGTGTACATTAGTGTATATTATATTATTGTATATGTAAAAGTGTGGAGATTTTACATATACAATAATCAAGAAATTTCAAGTTACCTTTCCCACAGCTGAAATAACTCACTTTCAATACATTGAATACATTGTATTTTCCACAGACTCTATACAGTGCTGTGAAAAATCTCTGCAAATACTTTTAAGTGGTATCATAGAATCATAGAATCATAGAATATTAGGACTGGAAGGGTCCTCGAGAGGTCATCGAGTCCAGCCCCCTGCCCTCATGGCAGAACCAAATACTGTCTAGACCATCCCTGTTAGACATTTATCTAACCTACTCTTAAATATTTCCAGAGATGGAGATTCCACAACCTCCCTGGGCAATTTATTCCAGGGTTTGACTACCCTGACAGTTAGGAACTTTTTCCTAATGTCCAACCTAAACCTCCCTTGCTGCAGTTTAAGCCCATTGCTTCTTGTTCTATCCTCAGAGGCTAAGATGAACAAGTTTTCTCCCTCCTCCTTATGACACCCTTTTAGATACCTGAAAACTGCTATCATGTCCCCCCTCAATCTTCTCTTTTCTAAACTAAACAAACCCAATTCTTTCAGCCTTTCTTCATAGGTCATGTTCTCTAGACCTTTAATCATTCTTGTTGCTCTTCTCTGAACCCTCTCCAATTTCTCCACATCCTTCTTGAAATGTGGTGCCCAGAACTGGACACAATACTCCAACTGAGGCCTAACTAGTGCAGAGTAGAGCGGAAGAATGACTTCTTGTGTCTTGCTCACAACACGCCTGTTAATGCATCCCAGAATCATGTTTGCTTTTTTTGCAACAGCATCACACTGCTGACTCATATTCAGCTTGTGGTCCACTATAACCCCTAGATCCCTTTCTGCTGTACTCCTTCCTAGACAGTCGCTTCCCATAAGAGGAAATAATTTCCTATCCCATGCTGTAAGGCCTTCATGAGAATGATGTTAATCGGAATGGTTCAGTAGTTCTGCCTGGACTCCTGAACAACATCATAAACAGCAGCATTCCCCTAGCAGGATGAGATGATCTATGTAGAAGAAGAGGGACAGTATTTTCTTATATTTATTTCACTGATGTTATTGACTGGCTTTGCAATCTTATACTGCCATGCAAATTAAAACTCCATTAAAATTTCAGCAGATTTTGATGCTGCATGTAACACAGCAAACAGATTATCCTACCAGAGAATTTCAGAGTGCTTAATAACCCACAAATCCCTATGCATGGAGAAACACAGTATGAGCAACAGGACATGTTATGATTAATATCGGAACCATTCTTCTGAAGTTTCCTCACTTTTATGTGCATAAATGTCAACCATAATGACCTACGGATGTAGTTCTTTCCATTTAATATACTCATGTTTATAAACAAAAGCCACTACACTGACAAGCCAATATCCAAGGTGCACTCTGGAGAACAGCCTGGCTGAAATGTCAAGTAGCAGGACAGATTTAAGTAATACAGTATCATAGATGTGCAACATGAGCAAAAGCACTTTTTGCTTTGTATTTTGGACCACTCTTTGGAGTAAACCTCTCTTTCACTTGGCCTGATTTATAGCAAAGGCAATTTTTCTGCATAGACTGATACACTGCAGTTGAATCTATAGATAACTCAAAGGTAAGATCAGGAACCATTTATTGTTTCTTTTATAAAAAAGTATGTGTAAACATGTTTCATTAAATACCCTTTACTGCATGATGCTGAGTTCCTCATGCAAAGTCCTTAGCATGTTCATCTCCCTTAGTTGTCACCTAAAGTTGAATCTGTTTGGTATTATAGAAGATTTGGCAGATGCCATTTAAGGTGAGCGGGGGGCCTTGCATTGACCCCCTGCATAGAACTGAATTTCAGCCAGAGTGTTTACAGTGTTGAAACTGTGTATTTTTACTACTCCATCTTTTGCATCTGAGCAGAACAATGTTGCAATAACCATAAAATACAAAGTGTATAAAACATTCCCCTTACAAAAACATCAGTAAGGATCTTTAGGACTGCCTTTGCATATATTTGAACTACTTCTTTTATTGGAAGAATATGGCAAGAAATAAATCAAAAGTAATGATGTTATTTTGCCAAGAAATAATATAGCACTACATCCTCATCGACCATACTGCTTAAGAACAGCTAATAAGATTCCAGGTTCCACTGGGTTAGGCATTGTACCTAACCGAAAAACAGTCTCTGCCCCTCTCCCTCATCACCCCATCCCCCCCCAAAAAACCTAATTGCTTAAAACTTCCAGTTTGAAATGAATTGTACTTTAAACTGATTCAGCATAACAACGCTGTTTTGTAGCACTGGGGTATCTAACTCATACTAATTTTCCCTTTATCTCATTTTGTTGATGCTCATGTTTTACAACTCTTTGTTCAGTGCAGAAACAGAAAAAAAAGATCACATGTATCTTATGAGAGTGACAGAAAACAAGAAATGTCTGTGACTGGCATGTTGAAGCTCAGACAGTATAATTGTTAATTTATTTCCTTTCAGCTATGCACATACTTTAAATCAATGAATTTCTGAAGTATCATATCAAGTGAAATAAAAAATCTTTTAAAAACAATCCAGTTGAGTCACATAAACAATACAAAACACTTACATTAGTGCCATGAAAATTAAAAACAAAATAAAACTAAGGAGAATAATTTTCAGTGGTAGTTACAGACACACATGCAGTCAACTAGCAAAAAAATAACTGCAGAAGACCTGAGCCATAAAGCTCAGTTAAAATTTTAGAAAACCAGAACATTTGTGAAAAACCAAAGTAACTTTCTTATTTTCCAAATACCAAGAAAATTCAACTCATTTAATAAAGTCAATAAAAAATGAAATGTGGGGATTACTAAGAGGCTCAATTTAATTAAACTACCACTGTGTCTCAGCAAGAAGCCCAAAAGAGTCAAAGGCATTGTGACAAAATATGTTAAAAAATGACAGAAATCTCAACAGTCCAGAGCTGATGTTAGCACAAGAAATTGTTCTGTTAGGACACTATTGTTTCAAGTGACAGGGCCAAATTGTACATACAACATTCCGATTGGAAGGATCCCTTCCACAAATGTATCTCTGTATCTCACTACCCTGCAACAGCATTTCCCCTGGCTCCAGACACAGATAGGAGAAGGCATGTAACGGTCAAGCTAGGAAGAACATGGGGGAGGAATTGTGCCTGATCTTCCCATGTGCTCATCCTCTAGCTGTTTACGTTTCCAGGGTCCACCTCACACTCAGAGATCCCACTCAAGGGATCCTGGAGAGTAGCCACATACTGTGGGAGTCCTGCCCGCATTATTCAATATGAGCTATGCTGTTGGAAACCCAGCGTCAACTGAAAAGGGTCTCTCTCCTCAGACCCTAGGCTACCAGCACTCCTAGCTACCTCTGCGACACCACTGACTTCCTGAGGAAACTTCAATACATCAGTAATCTACCTGAAAATACCATCCTAGCCCATATGGATGTAGAAGCCCTTTACACCAACATTTCACGTGAAGATGGATTACAGGTCATTCTGAACACCATCCCCGATGGCAGCACTGCACACATAGTTACGGAGCTCTGTGACTTTGTCTTCACCCACAACTACTTCCGATTCAGAGACAATTTGTATCTTCAAATCAGCGGCACTCGCATAGCACCACAATATGCCAACATCTTTATGGCTGACCTTGAACAATGTTTCCTCAGCTCCCGCCCACTAATACCATTAGTTTACTTACACTACATTGATGACATATTCATCATATGGACTCATGGAAAAGAGACTCTTGAAGAATTTCACAAGGATTTCAACAACTTCCACCCCACCATCAACCTCAGTCTGGACCAGTCCACACAGGAAATCCACTTCCTGGACACTACAGTACAATTAAATAATGGACAAATTTTCACCACCCTATTCCACCACTGACCACTACACTTACCTTCACACTTCTAGCTTCCATCCCAGACACATTTCTCAATCTAGTGTATACAGCTAAACTCTAAAATACAACCGGATTTGCTCCGATCCCACAGACACAGACAAACACCTACAGGAACTTTATAGAGCATTCCTAAAACTGAAATACCCACCTGGAGAAGTAAAAAAACAGATTGACAGAGCCAAAATAAGTACCCAGACATGAACTACTTCAAGACAGGCCAAAAAGAGAAAATAACAGAATTCCACTTGTCATTATCTACAGTCCACAACTTAAAGCCCTCCCATGCATTATCCATAATTTACAACCTATCTTAGAAAATGATCCGTCACTTTCAGTGGCCTTGGGGGAAAGGCCTATTCTCGCTTATAGACAACCCCCTAGCCTGAAACAAATTCTCTCCAGTAACCATGCTACACAGCTACATCATAAACATCCAGGAACCCAGCACTGCAATCAGCCCTAATGCCAACTCTGCCCACATATCTATGCAAGTTAATTCATTACTGGAGCCAACCACATAAGCCACCAAGTCAGAGGTTCATTTAACTGCACATCAAGGAATGTAATTTATGCCATCAAATGCCAGCAATGCCCCCATTGCAATATATATTGGACAAACTGGACAGTCCCTACAGGGAAAGCATTAATGGACACAAATCAGATATCCATAAAGGGAACATACAAAAACCCTTTGGGGAACACTTCAATCTGCTTGGTGCATTCATTAACAGATCTTCAAGTGGCTGTTTTGTTACAGACCAATTCCACAAGTCAAATACACAGGGAAGGACTGGAACTACAGTTCATTCACAAGCTTGATACCCATGCTAATGGTTTGAATAAAGATACTGGATGGCTGGGACAACCTATCAAACAATAGAGGTGCCAATGGTTCTTTGTCTGTTTAGTATCTGGTGTTAGTACTCTTCCTCTCTACTTGCCTACTAATGGTTCTTATCTGCCTCTTGACTATCCAGTCTTTAGATGCTTATAGACTATTTGTTTTTCCTGTTGCATTCCAGCTCGGCTTTCCCCTTGATATTTTTATACCCACTGCCTCTTCTTGTCCTCCCCTCCCCCGCTCCCATTTTTTCCTTCTCCCCTCACCCCCTTCTATCCTATTTATTTTAGTTCTGGACATCCAACACTCTGGTCATCTGAGGAAGTGGGCTGTGACCACGAAAGCTCATAATACCATCTACATGTTTTGTTAGTCTTTAAAGTCCTACCAGATTATTTGTTGTTTTTTAAGTTGATCTTGAAAAGGGAAGGACTTTCTCCTGATGTTCTTTGGCTCCTTGGGGATGGAATAGCTTTACAAATGGCATCGAAAGGTTTCTAAATCTCAATGGGATGCGACAACAAAGCTTTCACATTTTTAAGGAACAGTGAAACAAACAGTACCGATGGACAATCTAAACCTGACCACATTTTGATATTGTTATAAGCAAGAGAATGATTAGGGCAGTGATAGCATCTATAGTTCCCTGCATGAGCATATGGAAATTCAGTACAAACGTAGAGAGCTAAATTCTGAGATAAGTTACCTATTAATGTAAATCCAAAATAAATTCATGGATTTCAGTGCAGCTACTTGGGATTAACACTAGCATAAATGGATCAAAATCTGGTCAACAGTTTATACTTTTCTTAGCTTTTTAAATCTTCTTTTTCTGTTCACTGTTCATCAATAGTGGGCTGAATAGTGGGTCACCACCCGTGTCCTCCGGGGCGAGACAAGCTTCTCCCGGTCTCCCTGGTCTGCTGGGGGGGAGAGGGTCCAGCAAAGCCGCTGGACCCCCCCCAGCACACCGGGGACACCCGAGCAAAGCCGCCCAGGCGGCAGGAGTCCCGCTGCCTGGGCAGCTTTGCTCGTTTGCCCCGGAGCAAAGCCGCCCAGGCAGCGGGACTCCCGCCACCTGGGCGGCTTTGCTCCTGTCCCCCTGGTCTGCTGGGGGGGTCCAGCAAAGCCACTCGACCCCCCCCCCCAGCAGACCAGGGACACCCAAGCAAAGCTGCCGCCTGGGTGGCTTTGCTCCCGGGCAAACGAGCAAAGCTGCCCAGGCGGCGGCTTTGCTCTGGTGTCCCTGGTCTACTGGGGGGTCCAGTGGCTTTTCTAGACCCCCCCCCAGAAGACCAGGGGGACAGGAGCAAAGCCTTGGAGCACGCCCGCAGCGGGACAGCCCGGGCGCGCTTGGGCTGTCCCGCTGCGGGCGTGCTCCAAGGCTTTGCTCTCCGTCTCCCTGGTCTGCAGGCAGACGGGGAGCAAAGCCTTGGAGCACGCCCGCAGCGGGACAGCCCGGGCGCGCTTGGGCTGTCCCGCTGCGGGCGTGCTCCAAGGCTTTGCTCTCCGTCTCCCTGGTCTTCAGGGAGACGGGGAGCAAAGCCTTGGAGCACGCCCGCAGCGGAACAGCCCGGGCGCGCGTGGGCTGTCCCGCTGCGGGCGTGCTCCAAGGCTTTGCTCCTGTCCCCCTGGTCTGCTGGGGGGGGGGGGGAGCATCTAGTGCCCCCCCAGCAAACCAGGCTTTTCTTGCCTACCCCTGGGGTAGAGCAGCTGGGGGCTGCCGGGTTGGTCCCTCAGCGCCGCTCCGGACCAACCCGGCCAGCACCCCAGCTGCTCTGCCCCAGGCGTCCTGATTCAGCCGCTGCTGGTCAGTTTCAGCAGCGGCTGAATCAGGACGCCTGGGGCAGAGCAGCTGGGGTGCTGCTGGGTTGCTCCAGTAGCACTGAGGAGCTGCTACTGGAGCAACCCAGCAGCACCCCAGCTGCTCTGCCCCAGGTGTCCCCAAGTCAGCCGCTACTGAAACTGACCAGAGGCTGACTACAGGAAGCCCGAGGCAGAGTTGCTCTGCCCCAGGCTTCCTGGAATCAGCCGCTGATCAGTTTCAGCACCAGGTGACTTGGGGATGCCTGGGTTTCTTAAGTTGAATCTGTATGTACGTCAGAACTGGCATCCAGATTCAGCCGCGGTTGAAACTGATCAGTTTCAGCAGCGGCTGATGCCAGTTCCGACGTACATACAGATTCAACTTAAGAACAAACCTACAGTCCCTATCTTGTACGTAACCCAGGGACTGCCTGTACTTAAAATACAGTGAGACAGTGCAGCTAGAACATCAGCAACAGCTATAACTTTGTGGAGATTTTGGACAAAGCACCAATTCAAGAAACTAATAGAAGAAACAACCCTTTTTTTTCTTCTTCAACTAGTCCTCACAAACTGACAGCAGGAAGATACTGAATAGCAGGAGATGCTCACGATTCATTTTTCAGCGTAGAGCATTAAATCTGGATGTGATGTGTGAAAGCATAAGTTCTCAAATAAAATAACAAGTGTTGTCAGGACAGAATGATTGAAGTGAGCTTGTTTTTTTATTGGACAGTCTGAGGGTAATAACGAAGAAATAATTCCTACAAAATCGCATACCAGATCCCATGCTTTTAATGAGGATTTGAAAAACATTTCTATAGGAAAATTTAATGGAAAATCAGCACTTCTTGTTAAAGATACAAATGAGAAAGCTACCTCTGGCATACTAGATTTCTTAGTAAATGCTATAAAAGGAAAAAAGTGTTTTTACCCACTAAGGGATATTTTCCAGCTGCAATGCATGAAGGTTTGTTTTTCCCAGTTTCCACCATTTGCCCTAAACTGATAATGTGGTATAAGGAAATGACAGAAAGCATTAAGAAAATATTAGAAACAAGACAAAAGCAGGTGGTACAGCACATTTCTCTTTTTCTAATTCATCTTAACTACAGTTTGCTGATGCCTTTGGAAAATTTGGTCTAATTGAAAGTCTTCTGGGTTCTTTGCAGGTAGAAAGTGTGGAGTACAGAGAAGCTGAAGTGGTTTATAGATGCCAAGGCCAGAAGAGATCATCTAGTCTGACTTTCAGTGTGACACAAGCCATAGAACTTCCCCAAAAAATTCCTACTACAAGACCTTTTAGAAAAAAAATCAAATCTTGATTTAAAAATTGGTGGTGATGTAGAAGATACCACAATGTTTGACAAACTGGTCCAATAGATAATTATTCTCAATGTAAAAATGCATGCTGTATTTCTAGTCTGAATGTGTCTAGCATTAACTTCCAGTCATGGGATCATGTTACAGCTTTTTCTGTAGACTGAAAACCGCATTATCAAATATTTGTTCCCCATGTGGGTACTTATAGACTGTGACCAAGTTAACCTTCAACTTACTCTTTATTGAGCTATATATATCGATCGCCTTGATTCTGTTCCTATAAGGTTATGTTACTATGTTTTCTAATCCTTTGATGATCCTTCTGAAAGAGGAGAATTTTCTGAAATTTGGCCTAGTGTAGTCAGGCCAAATTTTGGAAAAGCGTTTTCCAAAAAAAAAAATCAGAAAGAGCTGTAGTGTAGACCTAGCCTCACATGCATTGTGCCCCTGCAACTGTTGTTCCAGGTGATGGGCTGGTATAGAAGTTGTAGTCCTTCCAGGCCAGTTGTGTAGGACTAAGGTCACTCAATTCATATAAATATGAATCAGAGGGCCCTTTTTCAGCTTGTTCCCATGGTTGCTCCCCTCCCCTTTACTGCCTATGCAGGGTCAGTGCAGAACCTCTGCTCATGGTGTGCTGGAGTTAACTGCTCAAGTTCTAGCATCATAATAAGCCTCACCTAGGAGCTCAAGGATTGTAAAGGGCCTCAGCTAACTCTCTGCCCTATGCGTATGTTTCACTTTCAGATTATTTGTAAAACTCTTTCGCCAATTACTTATGTCTTACTCAAGATTTCAATAACTCAGTTCTCCATTCCATTTCTGTTTAGAGTTTCACAGCATATTTTGTAATAATTCATGGCTAACACTACAACAGTAAGTTATGCCACATGTTGACATCAAATGCACTTCACTTATTCTAATTATGAAATCATTACCAGCATGCAATAAAGGTGTAATTGATTGCAAACAACATGTCTTTCCCCAAGTATGTCTAAAATGGTAACATATTTTAATCATATTAAACATATTTTAGTAAGCCATAAATTAAAGTTATGATAGAAGAGAAAGAAGCTTTCATAATGTTGATTTAAGTGATCATAGATCACTTATGATCACAACATTAGTGAAAGCATTCCAGGTACTTTCATCCCCAAGTGCAAGGGAGTTTTAAACCTCATATAAATTCAGCCATGATTATGTTCAGACGCTTCAGACTTGCTGGCCTTGATCAGCTAGGCCAAAATATTTTATTTTTTATGTTGAAGACAGCTATGAGCTACATATGACAGACTAAAGTTTCAAAGTAAAGGATAGCATGAGAGGATGCATAATCAAAGGAGCAAATCAGAGAATGAGTCATGATAGTCACAATTCTTTCCCTGCTCCTCCATTGTTCTGTAGGAACAAGTCATTCAAGCCCTTTTCATGAAGCACTTTACACCATACTATGCAGCTAGACCAGTAGTCTAGCCAATGAGTAGGCAAGGGGATAGAAATAGGGCTCCTCCCATTCCACAACTATATCCCTAGGCTGGCTGTTCTTTTGCTCACAGAGTATATCAGGAGAACATCCCGACACCTGAGTTATCTGCAAAGACAAATAAGATCGGTGATAGTTTAGCCCAGTCGCGGTCAACTTGCAGCCTGTAGGCTGCACACAACTCATCAGAGTAAGCTCCTGGCAGGCTGCCAAACAGGTTGTTTACCTTGTATCCTCAGGCATGGCTGGCCTTCAGCTCCCGTTGGCAATGGTTTGCCATTCCTGGCTAATGGGAGCTGTGGGAAGCAGTGGCCAGCAAGTTCCTGCAGCCTGCACCTCTTCCCATAGCTTCCATTATCTGAGAATGGAGAACCACAGCCAATGGGAGCTCCAGGCAGCTATACTAGTAGATGCAAACTAAACAACCGATCTGGTGGCCTGCCAGCAGCCCACCCTGATGATTTATATATGACCTGTACTCGACAGGTTGCCACCACTGGTATAGTCAATTGTGACTCAAGTGTTCTTTCATTAGATAACTTCAGTACTTGGAACCCTTTACCATGTGCTGTGTGAGTTCAATGTCCTCTGTGATACTGTAATATATCAACTTTATTAAAATATTAAGCTTTATAGAAGGCCCACCAGCTGAAGCTTGCATGATTGTCAATGGGTCATTTTGATGTGAATGGAGCAGGATGCAAGTGTGAATATTTAATTTTAATACTTTAATTACTATGATTTAAATTCAGAACTAGTTTCATGCAGCTGGAGCATGAAGCTTCACATTAGGTCCCCTCCTCCTCCCTCCCACTCCCTCCTGGGCATGCACAAACATGCACTTTCTGAGGTAGGGTAGTTAATCTATTTCCTAAAAATAAGCCACTTCGGATTAATATTTAATACACCCCTTTAATATGGCAGTTTTAAAAACATGAATTCAGTTTCATTGGAAACAGAATTTTTTAATGGTATTGATTGTTTGAATGTTATTTATCATATTAAGAGATATTGGACATTAAACAAAATCACTGAAAATTAACATTAAAAGATATTTCTATTGACAAGCATCAATTCCAAAAGCTTTAAAATGAGACCAAATTAATTACTCCAGAAATAGTTTTAAAATAATGAAATAAGTCATGACCAAAGATCACTTATTTTCAGCTATATTTTCTAAGATTATATAATGCTAAGATAAGAAAATTAACTTCTTAGTTTCTTTCTTTAAACATCACCCCAAGATTATGTAGATTATTGATCTAGAAGAATACATGTCAATCCCCACATTCTAGGAAAACGGGAGCACATTATCTGGAAATATTATGGAGGTACAGAAGCTATTCTATTCTTAAGATTACAAGGTAATTTCCATATGTACAAAGGTAACCTACTATTTCCCTTTTCTTATATAAAGGTTCTTTTCAGCCTGCAATTTTACATCATCTGTTTTAGGTAAGATATTTAACAGAGTTTGAAACAAATTGAGCAAAATTTCAGTTAAAAGTCTTAGAAGAATATCTGGGTTTTCATTTTTTTGAAATTGTTATAAATATTTTTGCACACTAGTCGCTCAAACATTAGTTGGACTAAAATATTTAGATATGTTCATATATTTTTCTTCAGTGAAAATTAGTGCAGAGGTCCATCTTTGCCTTTTGCTGTCCTTAATAGATAGATTTTTAAAGGATCAGTACTGAAAAAGATGAACATAGGGGCTACGTCTACACTGGCCCCTTTTCCGGAAGGGGCATGTTAATTTCAACTATCGTAGTAGGGAAATCCGCGGGGGATCTAAATATCCCCCGCGGCATTTAAATAAAAATGTCCGCCGCTTTTTTCCGGCTTTTAGAAAAGCCGGAAAAAAGCGTCTACACTGGCCCCGATCCTCCGGAAAAAGCGCCCTTTTCCGGAGGCTCTTATTCCTACTTCGAAGTAGGAATAAGAGCCTCCGGAAAAGGGCGCTTTTTCCGGAGGATCGGGGCCAGTGTAGACGCTTTTTTCCGGCTTTTCTAAAAGCCGGAAAAAAGCGGCGGACATTTTTATTTAAATGCCGCGGGGGATATTTAGATCCCCCGCGGATTTCCCTACTACGATAGTTGAAATTAACATGCCCCTTCCGGAAAAGGGGCCAGTGTAGATGAGCCCAGGGGTTTTAGTTGGATCTCAATAGGCATTAAAAGTTCTTTGACATTTTCAGAAATTAGACATTTTACAGGATAGTCCCCGTTCTAACAATTAGGGTAAAAACAAGATAAAAAACAAGAAGCTGGTGAACCTTAGCGAGTTTTAGGTTTGTAATAGAATTCAACAGACAACAATCACCTGGGTTTGACCCTTCTCATGAATTTTTGGAAACCTAAAAATCCATGTGTGTGCACCCTTTGAAGATCTTAGTCAGTACAGCAGGAGGCCTTATGAAAGTTACTACAGGCCGTCCTTGCTATAAGTCCAAGATACGTTCCAAAAAACTTGGACTTATAGCAAAACAACTTAAAGGTGGGATTTTTTTTCCCCGCAGCTGACTTCCATTTGTGCAAATTGGGCGGGGGCGGGGAGGAGGCAGTTGTGTGACTTACAAGCACAGAATGGGAGGACTTTTATAATGCATTAGTTCCTACAAGTGTCAACGACTTTAGTGCAGAATGCAGGGGCAGATGACCGTTTTGCGGGCCCCGGGCAGCATAATTCCACGGGGCCCCCCCTTTGCCACGGCACATGCGCGGGGCTTTCTGAATGCCGGGGCCCGGGGCGGCCGCCCCGTTCGCCCTGCCCTATATCCGCCCCTGGCAGAATGGATGCATACCTGGGCAACTTATAGTGGGCATGCCCTGTACATGGTGGCAGAAGCACCAGTGCAACATTTAAAGGAGACCCTCAAACATTTTGTAATCAGTAATGTTTGAAAATATTGAGGGAACAGAACCACTGACAACTGCAGCAAATAATTAAGCTTTCAAGAAGCCTCTATGAAAGTATCCATGGAAATTCCCAGGTAAAATATGATATTAAATAGGAATAAGTTTGACAATACAAGATGAACCTCTCTGATCCAGGACTCTCTTGTCCAGCAATATCCACGGTCCAGAAGGAACACAGATGTTACCAAATGAGATAGCCTTGGACCAGAAAGCCCTGGCTTGGGGCAGCGGAGTCCTGGTGCCCTTGGCCAGCCACAGAGCAGTGGAGCCATGGCAGCCCCAGGACAATAGAGCCCCGGAGCAGTGAAACCCCAGTGACTATTGGGCAGCAAAGCTCCAGAGACTCCAGGGCAGTAGAGCCCTACTGGCCCAGAGCAGTGGCGCCCGGCAGCCTGAAGCAGCAGAGCTCCAGCAGCCCCAGGGCCGCAGGATCTTGCAGCCTTGGGGCAGTAGAGCCCCAGCAATCCTGAGACTGGCCAAGGAACTGGGAGGCTGGTGACCTAGGGGCAGGGGAGCCTCACAGAGGGGCCGACTTCCCCTGGTCCAGCAAACTCTCTCCTTTGGGAACAGTCATGTCCCCAGGGGCTGGACCAGGGAGGTCCAACCTGTATTAACATTAATGGACTACTATGATTTTTTTTTAAAGTAAACCTCATTAAAGCTCTGTTCCAACTAACCTCCTTCGTATATGAAGGCCTCCAATACCCTTCGCTCAAAATGTAGTACAGATCACAGATGACTGCATGACACCCTGCATGACACCCAGCTGCTGCTCCATGGTGGGCAAGGCCCAAGCGCACGGTCCCTGGGCTCCCTTTTCCCCCCATCCCCCTGTACACATAAGGGGAGCATGATGGTACTCACAGGTGGAGGCCTCCCCAGCCTCAGACGACACAGGAGATGTTGTCTGTGGGGTTCCTCGGGGGTCCTGGGTCCTGGGCAGGCTCCTGGCAGGCTCCTGGCTCGCGGCGTCCTCCAGCTCCTCCTCCTCGGTGTCCAGGACAGGTCCCTCTGCCCCAGGGTCAATGACCACACGGGGGGCATGGACGGCGTGAGCCCCCAGGATGCGGTCCAGGGCCTGAAAGTGGGGGCAGGCCTCCGGGTCGGCCCCTGGCAGGCAGGCCTGGGAGTAGGACTGCCGCAGGTCCTTTATTTTGCAGTGGACCTGCTCCCGGGTCCGCTGGTGGCCTCTGGCGGCCAGGCTGTCAGCCATGCGGCTGTAGACAGCCGCGTTCCTGTGGCTAGTGCGGAGATCGTGGACATTGGAGGCTTCCCCCCAAACCTTGATGAGGTCCACAATCTCCGCACTAGACCAAGCGGGCGCCCGCCTTTTGCGGCCCCGGGCAGGCTCCTGGGAGCCGCCAGGCTCGTCCCAGGAAGAGGGGGAGGGCTGGGTGGCATCGAGTGGCTGGCTCATGGCGTGGCAGGTGCAGGGTCTGCTGGCTGGATGCTGGCAGCCTTGCAACTGGCACAAACTGTGTAGCCAGCCCGTGGCCCTTTAAGGGTTCCGGGGCCAAGAGGGGGGCAGACAAGTTTCCCTGGTGTTGACCAGAGTGGCCACCAGGGCAAGCTGGGAAGGGTTAGCCTCCCACTAGTTTGAATTAAGTGGCTACACAGCCCTTAATTCGAACTAGCTAATTCGAACTAGGCGTTAGTCCTCGTAGAATGAGGTTTACCTAGTTCGAATTAAGCGCTCCGCTAGTTCGAATTAAGTTCGAACTAACGGAGCGCTAGTGTAGCGCCTATCAAAGTTAATTCGAACTAACGTCTGTTAGTTCAAATTAACTTTGTAGTGTAGACATACCCTGGGTGAGCTGAGCACCTCAGTTTCCAGTACTTTCTGTCTGGTTTATTTAATGGATCCTAAATTCACTTTGACTTTGCTACATGGGCAATAAGTAGTATTTCTGGATTATGTACTCAGATGTTCAAAAACCATGACATTAGTGTAAAAATCATGAGATTTAAAAGCACCGGGTTTTTTGTTTGTTTGTTTGCCTTTCTGTTTCTGAGCCTTTAAGGTGCACCTCTATTGAACGTCTACAAACTTTTCTCCTATCAAGAAGGCTATAAACTTTCTATTTTGTTAAATGAAAACTGTACTGTGACAAGTGCTGAGGGGCCAAATCACAATGCAATAGGAAATGAGACAGGACAAAATAAGACACAATAAGTCAAGGCAGGAACAACAAACTTTTATTTAAGAATTCAGCTAAAGATAGCTATACTGGTGAAGTGTATAATTGTTTGCCCTGTATGTGCCCTATAGATACATGACATGCAATACATCCTATTTTGACTGAAGCTACAGAGCTTCCACAGTTTGTACAAATGTTATTCTTGTCTTGTGAGAACATAGTCATTTTCTGGATTTGTTGCAGCCTGTGCGGCATTCTGCTTTTTCCATTATTTTGCAAAGTGGCTAGAGTACTACCACTGGGCAAGCAAATGAGTGCAGGATAAGGCGCAGGTCACCCAATGAAACCCAATTTCTCCTCTTCCTTGGGAACATTAATTGGTCATTTTCATTTCATTCAAGAACTCACAGTTTAAAGAGCACACCTCAGTATACAAGCAGTCCCCGGGTTACGTACAAGATAGGGACTGTAGGTTTGTTCTTAAGTTGAATTTGTATGTAAGTCGGAACTGGTACATATTGTAGGGGAAACTCTAGCCAAACATTTCTCCAGAGCTCAGTTTTATTCTCCCACGCCTCACTTCCCTCAGTCTTTTATTCTCAAGCTGAGGTGTCTGCTGAGAAAAGCCACTCCGCGTCTCCCTAGTCTGCTGCGGGGGGGGGGGGGGCAGTTGCTTCGCGTCTCCCTGGTCTGCTGGGGGGAAGCAGCTAGTGCGGGGTTGCCTCACCCCGTTTGTAAATAGGGATCCGATGTAAGTCAGATCCATGTAACCCGGGGACTGCCTGTATATACCTTCTGTTTTACTTCCAGTTCAACTGACGATGGTATGTTTTTAAGTTATGGAGCAATGATTTACAAGGGTTTTATTTTTTTAAGCATCAGGGGGTAGCCGAGTTAGTCTGTACAGGATAAACTTAAAAAACAAAAAATGGTCTGGTAGTACTTTATAGACTAACAAAAGATGTAGATGGTATCATGAGCTTTCGTGGGCACAGTCCACTTCTTCAAATGAACTCTGGTCATCTGAAGAAGTGGGTTGTGCCCACAAAAGCTCATGATACCATCTACATCTTTTGTTAGTCTATAAAGTGCTACCAGACCATTTGTTGTTTTTTAAGTTTATTTTGTAAGTAATTAATCGATGTGCTGAATTTTTTTTTCTGATGGAGACACGGCTATATTCCTCCCTGGTGCATCTCCAGCATGTACATGCACAGTGAAAAACAAGCTACCTCCACCTAAAGAGTGTAGCTACATAGCCAAAGGAGGCTATACTCACTACATCCCCTTGCTATAGCATTTTCCTACTCTAAAAGACTCTCTGGGAGGCGGGTAAGCTTGTAGTAACAGTAAGCTGCTAAAGCCCTTGCCCACTGCCAGGAGTCCTTATCTGAAGCAAGAAAATGCTCCAACAGCAGAGTGTTCTCTCTTTCACTGTTCTCTTACTGCTTTGCCCCTTCCCTCCTCAGCCTCACTCCTCTATATCCCTCCTCCCCCTGATGGGATGCGTCCCACTCACAGCACTGTGCAGAGAATGAGCCCCCAGTCTGAGTGCTCAGCTGACCAAAGAGCCTAGCCGGCAGGCTCCTTCCTTCCCCCTCTGCCTCTGGTTGGCCTGGCATCCCAGAAATTCCTAAGCCCCTCCAGTCCAATTTCCAGCCTCTTTGTGCGCCAAATGTGTAAGCTCTACAGCAGCCGCCAGGACAGAGGCTTAGCACCTCGTTGCCTGCCACCCCACCATTAATCCTGCCCCCTGGGAGCATGAGGCTGTTCCATCCCCTACGCACCCTCCCATCTGAGCCACCTCTCTGGCCAGGTTCTCCAAAGCCCCTGAAATCAGGTTCCCAAGGCTCTGGGACACAATGTATCCTTAGCATTTAACCCCTTACTGCCTGTGCCATAGCTGGGGGACAAAAGGCATCTGGGTTATGTCAGTGGCTGGAGGTGTTAGTACCTTTGGAAACTGTGCGAGCAGGAAGCCACAGAGGAGCAGGAAGGTGGGAAAGAGAAGAGCTCTTCAAAGACATGAGGCAGCTTATCCCTTGCCCCTCTTCTCCCTTCCATGTGGCTGGAAGCATCTCCCGTCACCTTTAATCCTGCACAGAGCTGGCTGCATTCTGGTATGACCCCTGGCAGAAATCTGGCATGGGGAAGATGCTATGTGCATCCCCTTCATGTTGCCTCGGGAAGTTGCAGTGCCAGGTACCAGTAGAGGTAAGTCGATCTCAGGGGCCTAGCCAGGCATGGAGGGTGGAGAGCACTAGGAAGGAAGAGTTGAGTCAGTCAGTCACACACACCCCAACCTCGTATGAGAGAGGAGTACAGAAGTGCATGCATGTCACCTCTCCTCAAGTTTGGTGGAGGTAGGAGTGTGTGTCACCCTTCCCCATGTGAACCCAAAAGCCTTAAAGATAAGAAGGTAAATAAAAAGAACCCAATGGTGCATTTTTTCCTTTTTAACAGGATCTCAGTCAACTTGTTGTTAATTTGAATGTACGTATGGTTAATTGCCAATGAACTCACCTGAATAAGAGTAATTTTACTGTGTCCTGTATTCAGCATAGGGAAATATGGTCTCCCTAAGCATGGAAAGTATGGTCTCTACTCTCTACAGTGTAGATGTATCCTCTGTTGAATCAAAGACTCTGTTCAAATTGACGTCAATGAGGTTTTACCAGAGACGGCTTGGCCTAATGTGTACATGTTCAAAATTTTCCACATAGACTTCAATTATTTAAAATAAATCAAGCCTTCCAGGCTGAAGGATTGAGGAAAATGTGTTCCTATACATACATTTCCTATTACATAAGAAGGTAATAACTTTGATGGAATATTGTTAAATATTGTATGCATGCCTACTCAATGTTTAAAAACTGCAACTTGTTTATATTTTATTTTTATTTAAAGGCTTTTGGTATATTAATGGTCAACACAATACAAACATTCCTTCCTTTTGGAGCCATTTTCTCTCCTCTATGACCTGTTACAATCCCTGTAAGTATACTCTGGAAGAGACAAATTGTTATGTAAATATATTTTGCAGTTTGAGATTGTGCTAAATAATTGCTAACAAAAATGTATTATTTAGCCCCAGGTTATCTAACTGCATTAGAATTAAATAGTAACTGTTGCTATTTCAGTGATGGCAAGAACCACCAGGCTGATGTCAACATCACTCTGCATACCATTATCATAGTCTCTGCAGTAAGTTTACAATTCCCCCTTGTTTTTTAGAAGGAAGATGCAGAATTATTTATAATGTGATGAAATTTCAGGCTATTTTGAGCATGACACCATTACAAAAAAATTGACTTTTTCTATGTCTTTCTACCTCATCATTGATTATCCAGAGTATGTTAGGTATATAAGAAAATAACTGCTTATTAAGATGGTTGATAAGACTCTCCCTTATATGCATGAATACTCATTACTGAAGCTTACTTTGGTTATGCATCATTTTGACTGCATTTAGCAAATATATTTGTTTCCCCTGAAAAAAGTGCCTGTTGCAGACAATGAAAAAAGTAACAATAATAAATCTACATGACGGAATTCCGTCACATTAAAAACCTGATTCAGATGGTTCTTGTGCAGGTGCCCAAAGACAGGCAGATGGGAAGCCCTTCCTGTCTTCTGCTCACACAAGCAGGAGGCAGTCAGAATCTTAGTGTTTGTGCTCCTTGATCACATGTATTAGAGGAGTTGTAGTTCCAGAAACTTTGCTAGCCCTCCAAACAGGATGCAATCACAGGAAGATAGAAACAAATCCCATATCCCAGACAAGCACTTGTAATCCCTGTGCTAAAGTTTCAAGGTGGCTCTCACCTCCTCCTCCAACCATTCTCTGTGGAACAAGACAGGTATCTAGCTCCGCAAGAAACATCTTCTGTGCCTAAGCCACCTGACTCTTGATGCTGCCTTCCCCTTTATTGTGAGCCAAGAGAGCTGAGAGGAAAAATTTAATTTAAAAATGTGAATGATAATTGGGAATTGTTTGAATACACTTTGCTAGATACCCCACAAAATACACAGAAGAAGGTCATATTTGCTTTAAAACCCCAATGTGGTTTAGAGGGAAGTTCCTGTATGGCTAAACAGACACAGATCTTTAGTTTCAATTTCCAAATGCATGTTAGCTGTAGCCCCACATGAAGAACATTATATATAACCCAAATTGGGGGGTTACAATGAATTGAATAATTGTGGCAAAGCCCACCTCTGTCCGCTTCCAGCCTACTGCAGCTGGAAAAAAATTCATTCTTTGATTACTTCTGACATTATGCCTCCTAGAAGTATTTTAAGGAATCAAACCCCTGAATCATGAAAAGTAGTAAAGGCAGACTCTCTCATGTACAGTGTCAGTTATTAGCATTGTTATTCTTTCTGATTGCTTACCTCATCTCACAACTAACAATATTTGGGTATGTCTACACTACCCCCCTAGTTCGAACTAGGGGGGTAATGTATGCATACCGAACTTGCTAATGAAGCCCGGGATTTGAATTTCCCGGGCTTCATTAGCATAAAGCCGGCGCCGCCATTTTTAAAAGCCGGCTAGTGCGAACCCCGTGCCGCGTGGCTACACGCGGCACGGACTAGATAGTTCGGATTAGGCTTCCTAATCCGAACTATCTGTACACCTCGTGTCGCTCTGCGTCGCCGGCCAGCAGCGCCCTTCCCCCCATGGCTGTAGGGCCCTGCATGGCCTGGCGTGCACGCCAGCAGTGGGTGACCAGGCCAGGCTGGGCAGCGCATGCGCCGAGTGCCCCAGGGTGGGTCCCTGGGGGGCGGACCCGCGCATGCGCCCTTTGCCTGGAGGCGGCACCGCATGCCCAGGCCCAGGATGCCAAAAGGGCTAGGGCTGGCCCTGCATACAGTTTCATATCACTAATTGACAGGATTTAGGTAGAGCTACCTCACAAACACTACTTTCCCCTCTGCTGTGAGCCAAATCAGCTGGGAGGAAAACATTTAATCAAAAAAATGTGAATGTTTATTGGGAATTGTTTAGGAATACTTTTCTAGAAGCTCCTTCCCTTCCCCTCCCCCCCCCCCCAAAAAAAAGCCACGATCAAGGAAGGAGGATGTATTGGTTTAGAGGGAAAGTGAAAGTAGCTAAACTATATTTAGGGAACAAAGGGGAAGTTGATAGTAAGGTGTTTAAATTAGAAGTTAAGAACTGTAGAAAAATGAAAAGAGACACAAAGGGACAAAGGGAGAAATCGATGGTTAACAGAGTTAAGGACAATAAGAAATGACAGATGTATCAATAAGAATGCAAAAAAGGGAGAAATGTTCAATAAATGATTCTGCTCTATATATGGGGAACACAGAAATCTTACAACAAAAACACTACTGCAGTTCTACTAGTATCTCAGGAAGATATTAAACAGCATCTATTAAAGTTATATATTTTTAAATCAGCAGATCCAGATCCAGATTTTTGTACCCAAGTATTTAAAAGAACTGGCTGAATTATTAATATTGATGTTAATACATCTTGGAACAGTGGAGAAGTTCAAGGATACTGGAGGAAAGATGCTATCATGCCAATATTTTAAAAGATGACCCAATTAATTATAAGCCCAGAGCAGATGCTAAAGATCTCAATTATTAAAGAATTAAAAGAGATAATATAATTAATACCAACATAAGTTTATGGAAAACAGATTTCATCGAACTAACATATCATTTTTGTGCTGAAATTATAAGTTTGGTTGGTAAAGATAATGGTGTTGATGTAATATACTTTGACTTTGTAAGGCATTTAACTTGGTACTACATGACATCTTGATTGAAAAACTAGAACAATATAATAACATGGATCACATTAAATAGATTAAAAGCTGCATAATAAATAAGTCATGAATGTAATTTTAAAAGGGGAATCATCATAAAAAAATTATGTTTCTATTGGGATCCCACAGAAATTGATTCTTGGCCCTATGTTATTTAATATTTTATCAGTGACCTGGAAGAAAACATAAAATCATCACTGCTAAAGTTGGAAGATGACATAAAAATTGGAGCAGAGGTAAATAGCAAAAATGCAGGGTAGAGAGAACCACTGGATGAAGGTTATACTCCTGTAGGTGTCCCCCTAGGGACAGGGGAAGAAAGAAAATCCTGTAACACTGAGTCTCAGAATGTTGGTCCTGATACAGTGTTAAAATTAGGTGTGTAGATCTTCTGACCCAGACTGGCCCTTGGGTTCCTAAGCCCGAGGAAGGGGATGAATTTCAGCACCTCCCCACGTGAGCCTGAATATGCAATACTCCATCAAAGGATCCAGGTAGGAACTCTGCAGTCCCCTGGAGTAGAGATGAAGATCAGGAAAATACAAGTCAGCCCAAGAAGAACTTAGCATGACTTTTACCCTGGAAATTAAGAGAATTGAAAGATGAGCTTGTGGGAGGGCTGGGCTACAGAATAAAGAGAGAAATAGGACTTCCTAAGGCCAAATAAATGCTCAACAGTGAAATTGTCAGCAGAGGACATCAGAGTGGCAGACCCCAGCAATCCCAAGCTCTGATGACAGGGATCCTATGGCAGTGAGGGCAACCACTTACAAGGATACAAATAGGAAACTCCTAGGCTACGTCTACACTGGCCCCTTTTCCGGAAGGGGCATGTAAATTTCACCAGTCGTCGTAGGGAAATCCGCGGGGGATTTAAATATCCCCCGCGGCATTTAAATAAAAATGTCCGCCGCTTTTTTCCGGCTTTTAAAAAAGCCGGAAAAGAGCGTCTACACTGGTCCCGATCCTCCGGAAAAAGCGCCCTTTTCCGGAGGCTCTTATTCCTACTTCAAAGGAATAAGAGCCTCCGGAAAAGGGCGCTTTTTCCGGAGGATCGGGACCAGTGTAGACGCTCTTTTCCGGCTTTTTTAAAAGCCGGAAAAAAGCGGCGGACATTTTTATTTAAATGCCGCGGGGGATATTTAAATCCCCCGCGGATTTCCCTACGACGACTGGTGAAATTTACATGCCCCTTCCGGAAAAGGGGCCAGTGTAGACGTAGCCCTACAGTCTCACGATTTACTGATGCATAATACATAACTAGCAGTCATGAAGAAAAAAAATCTGCATTGTAGATAGAACTTCCTTTCAGTAGGGATCAAACCATTCCTAGCGCTGGGTACACCAGGGGTCGGGAGCCTCTCTTCTCCTCGTGATGCTTCATAAGAACCTGACACAATAGTCTGAGAGCTTGAGCTCTCACAAAATGAACAAATTACAGTAAAACTCCATTAATCCGGCATCCAATGCTCTGGGACTCCTGATGGTCCGGCACCATCAGGAACCCGGAAGTGCTGGGGCAACCGAACAGGCTTCCCCCATTCAGCTGCTGCTGAAACTGACCAGCAGCTGAATCGGGGAAGCCGGGAGCAGAGCAGCTGGGGTGCTGCCGGGTTGGTCCCGCAGCGCCAAAGGACGGCGCTGCGGGACCAACCCGGCAGGACCCCAGCTGCTCTGCCCCAGGGGTCCCCGATTCAGCCGCTGCTGAAACAGATCAGCAGCTGATTCCAGGAAGCCCGGGGCAGAGCTGCTCTGCCCCGGGCTTCCTGGAATCAGCCGCTGATCTGTTTCAGCAGTGGCTGACTTGGGGACCCATGGGGCAGAGCAGCTGGAGTGCTGCTGGGTTGGTCCCGCAGCGCCGAGGGGCGGCGCTACAGGACCAACCCGGCAGCACCCCAGCTGTTTTGCCCCATGCGTCGGGATTCAGCCACTGCTGAAACTGACCAGCAGCATCAGTTTCACCAGCAGGCTGAATCCGGACGCCTGGGGCAGAGCAGCTGGGGTGCCGGGGTTGGTCCCGTAGCGCCGCCCCTCAGCGCTGCGGGACCAACCCGGCAGCACCCCAGCTGCTCTGCCCCATGGGTCTCCAAGTCAGCCACTGCTGAAACAGATCAGCGGCTGATTCCAGGAAGCCCGGGGCAGAGCAGCTCTGCCCCGGGCTTCCTGGAATCAGCCGCTGATCTGTTTCAGCAGCGGCTGAATCGGGGACCCCGGGGCAGAGCAGCTGGGCTCCTGCCGGGTTGGTCCCGCAGCCCCTAGGGGCAGCGTTACGGGACCAACCGGGCAGTACCCCAGCTGCTCTGTCCCAGGCATCCCCAAGAGCAGCTGGAGTGCTGCTGGGTTGGTGCCGTAGCGCCGCCCCTTGCCGCTGCGGGACCAACCCGGCAGCACCCCAGCTGCTCTATTGCAGGCATCCCCAACTGAGCTGCTGCTGAAACTGACCAGCAGCGGCTGAATCAGGGACGCCTGGGGCAGTGCCAGACTATCGTAAGGGGGGGCTATGAGGAGTCTGGGGTGGCATCCCCTCCCACCCCACTCCAGACCCCTCATAGCCCCCCCTTCTGATAGTCCGGCATATCTGATAGTCTGGCACCCCCTGGGTCCTAAAGGTGCCGGATTATCGGAAGTTTACTGTATATATATTTGTATATATACAAATGCACACAGTCCTTTTACATAAAGTAGTGATGTTGTGGTATTCAGTGAAATTTCAGGAAAAGAGATTGACCATGAGGAAACTAGAAGGATCAGGAAATAAGGTTTCATTAGATGAGTAGTAATAGTAGACCACAGAGAAGCTATGGCAAAGAGAGTCAAAGAGAAAACTAAGACTCTTGCATAGGACAGTATGAGAGAAGGTACTACTGATCATTGTAGCCATTTACATGGCTCTACCCCTATTGACACCAACAGGACTTTTGCCATGAACTTCAATGGGGCACACACTGTCACAATCAGATATACAGCAAAAACTTGGAGTTATGAACACCACAGTTATGAAGTGACCAGTCAACCACACAGCTCATTTGGAACTGTACACTATCAGGCAGTAGCACAAACTACTTAAGAGAATAAAAGTAAGAAAATATAGTACAGTACTATCCTTATTTCATTTAAATTAAGATGGGTAAAGCAATATTTTTTCTTCATAGTAAAGTTTCAAAAATATATTAAGTCAATGTTTAGTTGTAGAATTTTGAAAGAATAACTTTAGCACTTTGTTTAGAGTTAAGAACAACCTCCATTTCCAAGGTGTTCATAACTCTGAGTTTCTAGTGTACACTAAAAAAATACGTTCAGAAATAGCAAGACTGAAGCAAATTATTTACTATGAGCCTCATTGCTAGAGCTGCCAATCACCTAAAACTCCCATCGATTTCATGGGGGAGGGGGATCGTATGTACCCCACATGTAACCCACACACCTACTGGATCTGGTGTATTTCCCATCTAATGGACCAAGATCACTTAGGCCATGTCTACACTGGCAAAGTATTTTGAAATCACTAAATTCGACTTAACTCCTGGTTTAACAAAATCGAACTAGCATGTCCACACTACAGGGAAGCCTCGAAATTAATCTGAGGCAGGCTCTGTTAGGGTACATATACACAGCAGTGTTATTTTGAAATAACTAATGTTATTCCGAAATAACATAGTGTGCGTCTACACTACAAGCGTTTATTTTGAAATAATGTCAAGCTGCAGGACTTCTTACCCTGCCTCATGGTAATCCTCATTTTATGAGGAATAAGGGAAGCCGATGGAAGAGTGTTCTTCCTTTAACTTCCTGCTGTAGACAGCACCAAAAGCGGGATTACGATATTTCAACTTAAGCTATGCAATTGATAGCTTATTCCAACTTTACTGCTGCCATGTAGATGTATCTTAATGTGGATGTGCTACCTTGGACTTAGAACCCCAGGAAGCACTGGGGAGTGATGAATTATTCTAAGGAGTAGATATTTTGAAATAGCGACACCAGAGCATCCATACTACCATTATTCCAAAATAGCTATTTTTGGAATTAGCATTACTCCTGATGAAAAGCAGGAGTACAGATTTCTAATTCCATGGCCCATTAATTTGAAATAACGGGCTTGGTAGTGTTGACACTCCACTTATAAATTCAACCTTGGGGGCATTATTTCAAAATAAAGTCCTAGTGTAGAGCAGGGCTTCCAGAGAAAATAATGAGTAATAATGAGTCTGCTCTGCAGCTGGGTTTTAGCTCATGGGTAGAGGCTCATGCACTGAGCTGCAGAGGTCCTAGGTTTAATTCCGCCCACAGCTGACTGGGGTCTGCTGGCATTCCCCTCCCCCTCTTTCCCCCCCAGAAATAGGGCTGTATGGGTATGTCTACAGAGCAGGCTAATTCAAAATAAGCTATACAACTTGAGCTACGCAAATTGCATAGCTTAAGTTGAAATAGACTATTTCAAATTTGGGCACATCTACACAGCAGTTATTTCAAAACAGCACTTTTCCTCTGACTTTCTCTTCATACAATGAGGTTTACAGAAGTCAGAGTAAGAAGCTTGTTATTTTGACTTTATTTCAAAATAATGGGCTTGCTATGTAGACGTGCAACATGTTATTTCAGAATAACTTATGTTATTCCGAAATAACGCTGCTGTGTAGACATACCCAAGGAGAGCTTGTGTAGGCAAAACACCTATTGAAGGGGAGTCCCATTGAACTTCCCAAGAAGGAAGCAGGAAGTGGAGGAAAGCCAGGGGTAAGGACATAGCCTCAAGCTAGACAAGCCAGTGGAGTTAAGGAGACATGGGAACACATGCTCATCTTCAACTTGTAAAACAGTATGAGGCAGGCACTCCTGCTATACATACTTTACCAGGTATTCTTGTAGGCATTTTACCTACCCTAGGCACAAGGCCTCCATGAGCTGCTATCAGGCAGCATACTCTCCTCCTATACATCTTCCACCGCCAAAGTAGGATGTGGCTCAAAGTCTCAAGCTTAAATATATGTAATGTTTGATTTTCTCAAGTGATTATGTGTCACTAATCAAAATGAGAAACTGATTAGAAAATTTAATATATGATTAGCCCTTTTCCATGATGCAAAAGAATGAGATATTAATCAAAACTTTAAGATAAACAGCTATTCTCAGATTCAAACCAAGCACCTGCATTTTGTAAAGGGGAAATAATAATGATTAACACCAACAAGTTAGAGTGCTTTGATTAGTTCCAGGTACTGTTTTTCTTCTCTAATCAAGGTAATTATTACATACAATAGCTCTCATAAGGCCTATAATGTATTTAAAAAGCAAGTCTGATATATTTCTACTTAATAGAGACTGAACCCTGACTAGTCCTATAACTGATTAATATCTAACTCAGTAAGATTTATGGTGATAGAACTTGGATCCATTCAACACTCACCAGTTGGGTTGATGTGATCTTGGCATCAAACAAGTTACATGCCCTTTCTTAGCAATGTTTGAGTTTGCTCTTGAGATGGAGAAGAAAATGGTCTTGCTGACTTGCAAAATATAGGAAATTAAAAAAAGACAAAAAATTCTGCCGGTATCAAGGCAATTTCTTGGAGGAACTCAGCAAGAGGACAGCTTTCAGTTGATTAGCTCTGCCCTCATAATTAAAGAGTCATCACAGTCAATGGGAATTACTTTAAACTGCTTCAGGAGTTAGATTCATCCATAAAAAATTAAAAATACATTTCAGCCAGAATGGTCCCTGTACAGTTCTATGTTGCTCATATCTAATTTCTTTGAATTTAAAGTTGACAAGTCATATTCACGCTGCTATAAATCTTTATCTTTCTGCAATTCTTTTATTCTATTACCATTCTGGAAACTATAATTTAGTAATTTCCGCTTTCATTTTTTAGTACTCCCAGGGAAACATGCTCTAACAGTTCCCTGTTTATAATATTAGTTTCCAAAGAAAATTACAGCCAAGTTTAACCACATTATAATTTTACTGAAGAGTGAACTGAAGCCTTAATTAATCTGTCTATATTTATGACTGGCAGTTGTGCTCAGCCAATTATATCACTATGTTCATTGGCTATTGTGTTGGATAGATCTGGTCATCAACCCTCCATTCTATCATCTGTCCTATTGATAGGGACCACATTGTTCTGTTTCAATTCCCTCCTCAAAAGAGTGGATCTGCCTGGCAAGAATATCTGGTGCCAGAATATCTTTCTCTACTCCCTCAATCATTCTCAGTACTAGAGAATGTCCCATGTTCTCCTCCACCTCCCAACAGCTCAGGGAAAATTGTCCCCCTAGCAAACCTTGATACTTTGGATGTAGCTTCCAAGCCCACTATGTTCATTAATGGTCTTTTCCTGTCTTTGTATGGAGGATTTATTTTTTAATATCTCAGGGTATGTCTACACTACAAGGGCATTTCAAAATAAATTATTTGGAAATAACAACTCCCGAAATAAATATTTCAAAATACAGCCGGTCCCCGAGGTGTGAACGGTTGACTTACGACCGTTTGCATTTACGATCAAAGCTGTCGTAAATAGCGGACCCCGAGTTATGTGATTCGCGTTTACAAACAGTGCAGTCGCATGTAACTCTATGGGGTCCGACTTATGAACAAACCAAGTTATGGACTAATTGCTTGGTCCGTAACCGGTTCGTAAGTTGGGGAGAGGCTGTAGCACATCTATGCTACAGAGAAGCCTCAAAATTAGTCCCAGGCAGGCTCCTTAATGTGGATGTGCTACATCTATTTGCAGCCTCAGGAAGCATTAGGAAGGGAAGTAATTCCTTTGAATGGTCTTGGGGGGAGCTATTTTGAAATAGCAGCAGTGGAGTGTCCACACTAACGCTATTTAAAAATAGCAATTTTGAAATAAGCATTATTCCTCATGAAATGAGGGTTTATTATTTTGAAATAAGCCCGCTATTTATTTCAAAATAATGGGTTTGCTGTATGGACGATCACCTTGTTATTTCGAAATAACATGAGTTACTTGGAAATAATGCTGTAGTGAGGACATGCCCTCAGAGAGATTTTATGGGAATATTTGTAATATTTGTTCACTACGGCTTTTAAAATGGATAACAGACCTTTTTCCATTGGATAATACAGAAAATGGCTTAACTTTATCTTAAGTGTGATGAACCAATCACCAAAATAAGACATGTTCATTTAGAACATTTCCATTTTCTCACTGAATTCTAGTAGGCTTTTGGACTTATGAGGAATATAAACATAATCCCCAACAATGCAAATATGCAGTTTTATGTATTAAAATATAAAAAAATAATATTCTTCCGTCAAGAAAATCATGTTAAATTTTCAGTATATAAACCTTTATACAGTATTTGGATTCTTCTCACAGCATCTCATATATATATAACTAGTCATTACATTTTGATTGTGAGGGAGAAATAAAAGAAGGCCACTTGAATTGCTTACCAACAGAAAGACATTGCATTGAATCATCCTAAGGTCTTTTTTTTTAATAATGTAATATAGGACATACACATATCATAAAGCTATATCTATCTACATACAACCACCACAGTTTATCAAAGGAGTAGTCACTAAGCCCTACAGTATGAAAAGCACAAGCTATCACCATGTGAACTGAACAAGTAACTTACCCATCCCAAGTGTCAACCCATTGACGGAAAGATAGGATCCCAAGAGTGCAGCCAGTTTATTACATATAGAAAGGGGATGATTCTACCTAAATACATACATATTTATAGAAGTCAGCACATCTAATGACAAAGCAATGGATATGTTTAAAAATTGTCTCTCTCTCTTCATGAATATGTTCATAAATTGTATTTATATTACCTTGTTGTTATACTATGCTGATAAGCCCTAATGGAGATCACACTTGCATTCTAAATTTTTTTATAGTTTAGGCTTACTCTGAAAACAAAGCGTGGTAGAAGCACAGGACATGAAATTCTGAAGCACTTTAGAATGCTTGCTGCACTCACTCAGCTCAAATTTGACTAGTCTTGTGCAGTAGTGTGCGGGGAAGTAGAGCTACCAAGGATTCCCACCTGAAAAAAAACCACTGGTTTGTATTCACATTGTTTTCCACGCATGTCAGTGTGTTTACATATGCAGCATTTGCATTGCCAATGAGAGGAGAGCACTGAGGTAGCTATCCCACTGTGCACTGCTTCAGGATGCAAAGCAAATCATTATTGTGACAGGGGTGGATATGTGTGTGTGACTGCTGATGGAAGCAATCAGTCCTGAGGTGGTGGAAGACCCTGACCTCAGCCCCTGCCTTCCTCCCTAACTCTGCACAGCACATTCTGTCTGCCTGCCTCCATTGACATTGTGGGAGATAGCAGAAGCATTCCACTATAATGATTTGTTTTGTGTCCCAGAGCAGTGACATCACTAGCTGTCAGAACAGAGTTATAGGGGAAGAGTGCATACCTGCAGGGCCAACTATTGAGATTCAGAGAGCAGCCACTCCCGCAGGGAATCATGGGACAGCTCTGGAGGGCAATTAAACCAGTAAAAGCAATCAAGAGTCTTCACTGGTGCATTAGCACAAAAGCATCAGGGCAAAAACAGTGAAAAGACTCTGAGAGTGGTTTTATTTTTGCACTGAAACTCAGCAGTTTCAGCAGAAAATGTGGATTTCCAGTAAAAACATGACTGTGGTTATTTTACAAAAAAACTGACTTTTTGCCCTAAAACTGGCAAGAGTAGACATAGCCACAGTCCTTGCAAAAAGTGTTCCATCTAGTGCTGGCCTCAGCATACCTAGATACAACAGAATTAGGATGCAGTCATGGCACTGCCCTACATGTGAGCCAATAGATGTAGCCTTGCACAGGACAGAGTACATGTAATACACAGTAAAAGGATGCACAGCAGGGTCCACTCTGGGTTAGGCTGCCCCAGAGTCAGGGCTGCCGACAGACTTCACGGAGCCCTGGGCAATGTGTGGTTGCTTGGTACTGGGTTCCCCAGAAGGAATGGTGCCTAATGAAGAAGGGGCATGGCTAAGGACAGCCAGCCCTCAGCACCACCTGGAATTAGCCATGCTTTACCCGGTCAGCCCTCAGTGCTGCCTGGACTATGCTTGATGGGGCTCCTGTGACAATTTAAAGGGTCAGGGGCCTTGGGCCCTTTCAAATCACTGGACTTGGAGCAACTACCCCCGCTTCTCCTATCTCTGCCCAGAGCCCCTCTGGATCTATGCCTACAAGTGTCCCTCCTAGGTCAGTGAACCACCTCACCTCCAACACTGAGTAAGCTTTAAAGGTCAATCTAGCATTACCATGCCAAATAATCAAAATGTACTTCCAGCTCAATTGTGCTTCTATGCTATTTAAAACTGAATGCTCTGCATCCCATTGTTTGCACTATACTACATTACATTGCTTGCATTGTTTGCATTATACTGAGCTTGAACTATGCTCAAATAACACTGCATGGCAGCTATCCCCTTAGGACACAAAAATGAATTTTCCATCTCTGGAGGCTATCCCAGTGAGAAAAGCTTAAATAAACAATCCTCGGAGCTATTTTACAAGCCAGTGCTGATGTCTGAACTTTGGGAATAAACTGAAAGGTCTAGGTACACTTGTGATGCATTGTGCTACTATGAAGGCTTTGCAAATAAGAGCTGTAGAAAGCTTTTCACTTATGAAACCTACCGTTATGTTAAAAAATTACTTATTTTAATAATCTTTCCCTATATCTACATCTCTAATTTTAAATTGCTCCATGAGCAGGACTTAAAAGAATGAGAAAAGCAAGTGGATGCTCACACCTTTGGATAGGACACTGAATGACAGCAGCTGTGGAATTGCCACTTATTTATTGTTACTGGATGCCATATGTTTTCAAAGTTAAGGGCCCAATTGGTCTCCCTGGTGAAAAGTCACTGAGAAAAGAAAAAGACCCATGTCATGGAAATTCCTCAGTAGGGAGAGTTGCTAAACTTCCAATGACTAGAAGAGCTTAACAGGAGACCTCATGGTGACATATCTAGAGAGACCCATGGGGAGTCAAAATCCTCTATTGTATGCCTACACAGCATGGCTATGTCTGGACTACATCCCTTTTTCGTAAAAGGGATGTAAATTAGACGTATCACAATTGCTAATGAAGCGGGGATTTAAATCTCCCCCACTTCATTAGCATAAAAATGGCTGCCGCTTTTTTTCCGCACGGAGCTTTGTCAGAAAAAAGTACTAGTCTAGACGCTGATCTTGCGGAAAATAAAGCCTTTTCCGAAAGATCCCTTATCCCTTATTTCATAGAGGGATAGAGGGATAAGGGATCTTTCAGAAAAGGCTTTATTTTCCGCAAGATCAGCATCTAGACTGGCGCTTTTTTCCGACAAAACTCCATGCAGAAAAAAAGCGGCAGCCATTTTTATGCTAATGAAGCAGGGGAGATTTAAATCCCCACTTCATTAGCAATTGCGATACATCTAATTTACATCCCTTTTACGGAAAAGGGTTGTAGTCTAGACGTAGCCCATAAGTATTCCAAGTGGAGGAGGTGACATGGATGGAAAGTTAAAAGCTCCTTAGAGCACCATTAACCGCTTGTGTCTTCTCCACTTGTAAATCCAGTTGGTTCAGAGAGGAGCAGTTGTGTGCACCACTGATATCTACATCCCTTCTCAATGGCTTTTCATTTCTGAGAAAGGGAGTCAGTGTTACCTGCCTCTATGACACCCTTCTGGGGACTTCTGACCTTCACCAGTGCAAGTGGAGCATGGCATCTAGCTCACCAGACAAAGAGGCCAATTATTTCTTTTGAAGCTGCAATACTATTTTGTATTCAGCCGCTCATGGGCACATGATGAATTCTCTCTATCCCTTTCTTCCTAGAGAATGACAGATGCAGTGGCATAATTCTGTACATCATGTCCAGCATTTATATGATGTGAGGTTATCCTTAAATGCTGATCTCACACAACATGAGACATTTTTCACCAAACCAATGGCCCTGCCTTCAGATATTTTATATGTTTGTATACACTGTGCTAGGCTGCAGCATCTCCCAATAAAACTGTGTAGTCTATGTGCATCTCGAACTAAGTCAAAGTTGTGAACCTTAAAACAAGATGTGCAGGAACCATTTAAAAACCACTGGCAACATTTACAGGCAGAAGCACCCAATTCCCCCATACACACACACACACACACATATATACACACACCCCATCAGACTAGGTGCTGGGCTGAGTGTATGCAGCATAAATGGAATTTGCTGCAGATTGACTGCAACCTTTGCTTTGGATTGTACCAGAATTCTGTAGAATCAGGTCAGCAAACACCTAAAGATGAGAATTTAAATGCCAACATGGTTAACTTGCACTGCTGATCATTTCATATAGAAACATCCTACTAATGGGCTTATTCCACAATCCTAAACTGCCTCGATGCCTCCACTGCAGTGCCAAAAACCCCAACTGTTTCTATCCTAGTGGCCAATCCATCAGCTTCTTTCCTGCTGTTTGATATTGTCCATTCAAAAATCAAGAACTGTAAATGACAGGGGAACGTAAAATAAATAGAGTTCATTATGAACATAAATCAGAGGCTAGACTATTGCTTATATTCTTCATCTGCATATTTAATTAGTTTAAAAACTTCATTTTAAAATTTTAAATGAAGCTGCAGATGAATTTCCAGTCTGTTGCAACAGAGTGCTGTAGTATCTAGGAATCTTGCCATAGAAGTTAGATCCAGCTTGCTACAGAGTACAAGGGGTTTTGGCTAAGATACATGAACTAGTGACTGCAACAAGAGAAATAAGCCAACAAATATTACACCAAAAAGGAATACATTTCTTTGATAATGTATTTAACTTCTCCCACAGACAGCACACAGTGATGCAATGTTTTTTTCTTCCATCTGCTGGGTGAACTATTGCCCAGCCATAGCCTTTAGGTTGAGAGTTGGTTGGCAAACTAGCACAGTTGCATAGAGCAGTTGGAAAAGAAAAGGTTTGTTGCTGCCACCTGCAGAAATCTGGGAGGAGGATCAGTGTAAGGGCATGTCTACAGAGCCGCATTATTTTGAAATAATTACGTGAACCTCTACACATCAAGCCCGGGTTTTTTTTAAATATTTTTTTTAAATAACAGGCAGCTCATTTCTGAGTCTTTAATCCTCATTCTACGAGGAATAATGCCTATTCTGAAGCAGTTATTTTGTAATAGGGCATATATAGACAGCGCAGCTGGAGTTATTTTGAAATAAGGGGCCTCCAGTTCTTCCCACAGGTACCTTGCTGGCCCCTCTGTCCATACTCAGCAAAACTCTATTGTACCCCATCCCTGCAGGCCTTAAAGGTGCAGCCTCAGGGAAAAGGGCTTGTGGCACACAGCTGTCCCTGCAGCCATGAGCCATCCCTGAGCTCCGTCCCGAGGCCTCTATGCTGCAGCTGAGTAGGCAGCCAGCTCCCAGGACCCTGCCAGGGGACAAAAGAGGCGTGCGCCTTCCTGGGCTGGTGTGGAGATCCTGGACCTCACTGAGGTCTGGGGCGAGGAGGCAAATCTCCAGGATCTCCGCACCAGGTGCAGGAATGTAGATGTCTATGGCTGCATGGCCAAGAGCCTGGGCACAAAGGGCCACATCCACACCCAGGAGCAGGCATGCATGAAGATTAAGGAGCTCAGGCGGGCCTATGCCAAGAACAGGGAACACAGCTCCCACTCCAGGGCAGCACTCCAGACCTGCCCCTACTATAAGGAGCTCCACCACATCCTGGGGGGCAGGTCAATCCCTTTCCCCCACCCCGCTAATGGACTCAGGCCTGGAGATGCCCATCGTTGCCCTCCTGGGGGCAGAGACAGTGAAAAGGAGAAGGATCCAGACAAGGCCAGCACCAACTCCGTGCCTGCCAGCCAGGACCTCGTGCTCATCCTGGAGCCAGTACTCCCCTCCCAGGATGCTTCCCGGACATCATCCAAAGCTGGCGATGGCCCCTCAGGTGAGTGCCGTTAGTTTCCATAGACACACACAAGGGTGAAGGTGGCAGGCAGCAAGGGGCAGCTGTGCACTCCTTGCTCAGCCTTCTCGGGCTAGGGATCTGTGCACATGGGAGTATGTGGAGCGCCAGTCTGGGTCACACATCCCCAAGAGGCTACAACAGAGGGCCCTTATGCTCTTGCTCACAGAGTGTCTGGAGAAGCCTCCCTTTCACCCCTCTCACCCTGGTGTCGGGAATGATGCCCTCCCACCACAAGCCATCACTGACAGGAGGCTAGGGACATGGAGACACACACACTCAGCAGTGACACACATAGCACATGGCATGCCTTCACTCTCCGTTTACACACACCTCCCCCAATACCCTGTCCCTGCATCCTACAGTATCCAGTGATACAAATCCTGTCCCTGTGGGATGTTGCCACTGCTGGACCCAGCTGCATCCCCCACAATACAGATTAGTATGTCCACGTCCCCAGCCCTGATGGTGCCATCGGGGAAAAAGGTTCTGGAGTGCAGCTTCTGGAAGAGGCTGGATTTTCGGAAGACAGGTGCATTATCCACCTTCCCTGACCACTTGATCTATATGTCCGGGAACTGCCCGTGATAGTCCATGACGGCCTGCAGGACCATTGAAAAATACCCCTTGCAGTTGATGTATTCAGATGCCCAATTATTGGGGGCCTGGATGGGGATATGGGTGCCATCAGTAGTTCCCCTGCAGTTGGGGAAGTCCGTAGCAGCAAAGCCAGCGATGATAGGGTTCACGTTGGCCAGGCTGATGACCCTGTGCAGCAAGAAGGTGTTGATGGCCTGTAACACCTGTAGAAAGATACAAACAGACAGAAAATCATAGGTTTGCCCAACCCCTGCCCTCCTCTCCACACACCAGGACCAACCCCCTACTTGCCCCATCCCGTAACAGAGCTTTGTGAAGGTGGAACTGAAAAATCTCATAGGGAGGTGTCTTCCACCACCAACCCCTCTTTCCTGGGGAACCCCATTCCAGAACTTCACCACCTTCCTGCGAAAATAGCACAAGAACTCCATACCTGAATGCCATGGCCCCGACAGTTCATCTCCCCACACCGAACTGGTTGCCCACGGATCGGTAGCTGTCCAGCGTGGTGAGCTTCCAGATGCCAATGGCTACCCACTTCTGGAGGGGGAAGACGGGTCTCATGTGGGTGTCCCATTGACTAAGGACAGGGGTGAGCCACTCACACAGCTCCAGAAAGTTGTCCTTCCACACTCAGAAATTCTGGAGTCACTGCTGGTTGTCTCACCGCTCCATAACAATCCAGTCTCACCAGTCAGAACTGGTGTCCAGATGCCAGAAGTGGCAGTGCATGGGGTTGTACTGCATGATCAGTGCCCACAGAGGGATGAGGAAGTTCCCTGCAATGATCTGGGGATTGTGTTCCTGCAGGACCAAGAAGGAAGCCTGCAGAAAGTGCTGCAGGAGTTACAGCACAACCTGTAAGAGCTGTCGACTGCTCAGAGGCAGCTCTGGCTCCATGGCAGAAGTGCTCAGGTGTCTGCAAGGGCAACCACAGCAGGCAAAGAAAAGGCTTTGCTGTCCCTTGAGGAGGTAGGCAAAGGAGAAGAGCCTGAGACAGGACTGAACAGGAGGGTCCCTTTAAGCTTGAGCCTCAGAAGAGAGTGTTGTCCTGATGCCCTGCCTGAAGTGCTTCCAAGTGGCCTTCAATGCGATTCAGTGTCCAATGAGTGTTGACGCTCTATTTCGGAATAGCTCAGCGCTATTTCAGTGGGCATTTGGAGTATTCTTCCAGAATAGCTTATTCTGAAATAAGCATGCAGTTTAGACATACCCCCAAGTGAGCTGCAAATCTCACAGGTGCAGAATGGACATTTAGTCACAGTTTCAGGATGAAGATAACTCTAGTAGAGATGCAACCAGAAACAGTAGGAAGAAAGTTAAAAGCTAATTATATAAAAGACAATTTTCAGGAATAAATATAAATTCTTCAACAGTTTCCATGGCCATGAAATCAAAGAGAATGATTGCCATTGATTTGAACTAAAATATATGGAAACTAGTTACTGTCTTTGCAAGTAAAAGCCTCTGAGGGACAAGATTTCTGCTGTAACAACTATGTAGGTAATTTAACTCGTGCATGTATTTATATTTTGCCTACTTGAACCTACAATGCAGTTTTCCATTCTCTGCGTACTGATTCATATGTGTATGTGCAAAGCAATTTTAGTATCTGAGTTTTGAAAATGTGAACTCTAACGCCTCCTTGGTATCAATAGTACAAACAGACAAATCAAGAGCTATTTGTTGGTAAATGTACAGATGATTTACTGAGGTACTTGCTAATATGAATGATAGTGGTCCACATACATTTTCTGCACATTCCAAATGAAATTCTTTGATTGCAAGATGACTTTTTGTAACAGGAAAAATATATAGCAGGGTGAAAGCACAATATTTAAAATGAATCTTCTAAATAGACTTGAAATGCTTTTCATGTCATTTTGGTTGACAATAAAGTCTACATGCTGAGACGGGGGCAAAGGCAATGGTTCAGGGAATGCTCCAAAACACTCTTTTATTCACTACCAGAAGGGCTTAGTGTTAATGATGCATAAATATTTTCAGAAAGAATTCTAAAAGCTTATGGGCCATATGTTATTAGACTTGAACTACCGAATGCAGAAATGTAGCTTTATTTATATGTTTATGGGGCTGACAGCTGCCTCTACACATAATTAAGTATTTACTAGTGTGCTTCTACTCTAAAAAATCTGGATCTCAAGATACACATGCATACCTCTCAGGCCCAGCTGAAGTGGTAACGTCAAGCAATGGGAACATTTCTCCCATCATCTCTGCACACTATATTCTTCCTTTTATTCCTGCATAGAAAACTTTCTAACTGTCCTTACCACTTTATGCTGTCTCCAAATATCTTCAGTTTGAAATATACTAGGTTTTAAGATCAATGATTCATGGGTTATAAAGCCAAAAGGGACTGCTGTGATTGTTTAGCCTGACCTCCTTTCTAACAAAAGCCATACAATATCCCTAAATTAATTCTTGTTTGAGCAACACTATATCTTTTAGAAAAACTTTCAATCTTGATTTAAAGGTTTCCAGAAATGGAGAATCCATCATGAACCTTAGTCAATTGTTCCAAATGTTAATTACCCTCACTGTTAATAATGTGAATCTCATTTCCTGCCTGATTTTAACTTCACCTGTCAGCTATTGGATCTTGTCATACCTTTGTCTATTAAAATGAAAGATACCATTATCAAATTTTTGTTTCCCATGCAGGAATTTACAGATAATGTTCAAGACACCCCATGACCTTCTCTTTGATAAATTCACTTTGCCTTGTAGCCAACAGTGATCATGATATGGGAAAAAGGAGTAAAGTCTAGACGAGCAACTGACTTTTTCCACCCAGTCAAATAATATTTATAATTGTCCCACTCCACAGAGAACACAGTGTCTGGGAGCAGTTAGAGGGGAGGCAAAGAAGTAGAAAATGGGGGAATGTGGGTAGCAAATAAAGCTTTCATGTACCTAAAAGATTGTTAGAAAGAGGAGGGAGAAAAATATGCTTCTTAACCTCTGCCGATAGAAAAAGAAGCAATGGGCTTAAATTGCAGAAAGGGAGGTTTAGGTTGAACATTAGGAAATACTTCCTGGCGGGGTGGTTAAGCATTGAAATAAATTACCTATGGAGGTTGTAGAATCCCCATCATTAGAGATTTTTAAGAGCAGGTCAGACATACACCTGTCAGGGATGGTCTAGATGGTGCTTGGTCCTGCCATGAGCAGAGAGGAATAGACTTGATGACCGCCTGAGATTCCTTTCAGCTTAGTATTCCGTGAAACATTTTATAAATTTGTGTTAATTTGAAATAATTGTTTTATATCAAAAGAAAATTGTTTTCATTTTATATTCACCACTGAAAGATTTACCCAGCATTGCTCAAGTCCTTAACTCAATTAATTTTTGTTTTTTGGAAAATAAAATGAAAATGTACATTCTTTATTTAAATCATTATGCTGGGGTAGGACTGTGGATGAGGACTTCAGTATGCAGGCTGCCGCAGGGATAGAAGACTACTCCAGCCCTCTCTTACCACAGCAACTTGGGACCAAGAAAGAAGCACCTCTCCATAGCTGCTGTAGCTCTAGTGCTGCTCTGATGCTTTAAAGGGGCAGTGCTGCATGGATCCCGGGGTCAGCGGGCGACTCCAGCTGATCCCGGGCCCATGCAGTGCTGCCCCACTGAAACACAGCTGTGGCGTTTCAAAGGGGAGTTGCGCGTGATTAATCGCGCGATTACATTTTTTAATCATGCAATTAAAATTTTTAATCGCTTGACAGCCCTACTTCTGGTATTTATTTTTTCTTATCTCTCAGCCCCTGGATTCATGTGTTTGCATGGAATCTCAGTTTTACATTTTTTTAAATTAAGCTTCAGGTCTAAAAACCTAAAAGCTCAAACTGCAGAAGTCAAATGAGAAAAATTCAAAATGCATTAGGGTTTAAAAATCTCATTGGATGAAATCATGACCTTACTGAAGTCAATGAGACTTCCACCATTGAATTTAATAGGGCCATAATTTCAATTATTTTAAGCCAATCATGATTTTGGCAGCTGTGGGGGAGCTGACTCATGATTTTTTAATATTGAGGGTTGGTAATACTATGTATTTTCCACATGTGAATCCATCATTCTCAATTGCTCCAAAATTTCTAAAAGAAATACTTCTGAACAAGAAAAAACTAAAAACTGTTTGTGACTATGTGAATTGGGGTGGGAGAAAAGGATTTTCTGCTTTTTTTCCCCCCAAAGCTGTCTGGTACTAATACAAATATCATTAGAAATTTGCTTTCTGTGAATATTCTCCAATGCATTTGCATAAAATACATGGTTTCAGTAAACATTACTGTTAATAAATCCACTTAGGCACATAACAGGAGCTAACCAATTCAAAATTCACAGCCAAATATGCACAGAATGTTTTTCCAGAATTCACCCATTTTTTCTAGTATGTATTAACCAAAAATAAGCTTTAAAATAATGAGACCGTTAGTTTTATATCATGATAAGTGAAATCACACTTACATGTGTTATATAATAAAATTGCTGCTCTTAACCACTGGGGTGGTAGTACAACAGCAGGCTTTTTTGTATTATTCCTTGTGGGTTTTGTTTATCATTGCTTTTGTTAATAATAATACATGTTTTTGCATGTATTCTGAGGCACTGATTTCTGATATAAACAAACATAAGAAAAGTGTGAACTAGTCTCACAGAAAACTTTCCCTACTGATTAGGAATTCAGGATTAACAATGTCCAGAGGCTGGAGGTTCTGCATTTAATTCTCTGACACCTATTTCCTGTCCAGCCTTGGACAAGCCATTTGGTCGCTGTTTCCCCTCTGTAAAACAGGGAAGATAGTACTTCTTACCTCACAGGGGTGTTATCAGGATTAATTCATTAGAGAACTACATGATGAGGTGCTCTTATACAACGGTAATGGGGCCATAGAAATCCATAAAATGGTTTAGTGGAATCTCATCTCTCTTTTTCTAAATTCTGGTTGTTATTGTTTTAAAATTGTTTTGAAGCAAGTTAAATGGGCAGAGCTAAAGATGGATGTGTCAGATGAACGGAGAGTAGCAAAGTCCACTGTTGCCTGCGTCAATTGTCCAGGTGACAACAAAGGATGATGGAGCAGGAAGGTTTTAGCTGTGAGAGAATCAAGCCTAGCACTCTTATCTTGGTCACAGATGATCATTTCCCCGTCTCTCTCCCTCGTTAATTAGGTAGTAATAGCAGCTGGTCAATCTGCAATAACCAAAGGCTGGCAAGCCTGAAAACAGATTGCAGGACACAATATCTCTGCGGTACTATGGAGGACACATACATACTTTCACTCAGCATCAGGATTTTCAGATGCTGAGTATAATCTTAATTTTAAAACTTTCCATGTTGTCTGGATGTGGTCTTTGAGAGGTTTTTACAATTCTTGCAAAGCTACCACTCTGAGATAATGAGAGATGTTACCAGGATACAACTTATCCTATCTTATTCAAGAACATGTGTTAATCATTTTTATTAGTTGATAAGTAATGCTGTGCATTTTCAGTTTTTACTGATAAATTACAATGGTTATTTTTAATAAAGAAGTCTGTGTATCTTGCATCAATTTTCTCTCTCAGTGTAGGCCTGGTCCAAGTTTGCAGAGTACACTCAATCAGAAACTGGAGCAGCAATATATCACCTTACCTAGTCACTTAATTAACAGTGCAAAGTCAGCAGCTACTTCTTTTAAAGAAATGAACTCTATGAAATCTTGCATCATTGGATTGGGTTCTACTTTCAAGCATACAAAGTTGAAGGACCTGTTACCTACCCTGCTATGCCACATTGGTGGAGAAGCTGGTAATTTGCTGTCTATTATGTAAGTAATGCATGGACTGTGCTAAAGTCCTAGATCATCCTGAGTCTGTTGATTCTAAATCAGAAACTCTGAAGAGACTAAAAAATAAACTAAAATGACCTCCAGATTCTGCACTCTGAGGGAATGTTCTATGTTGAAAACTCAGAATCATCATGTGATACATAGAAAACATTCGAGTTTTCTCTGACTCCTGCCAAGATGTTTGCCAGTACAGATAATTACTGCATTCTGACAACCAAAATCTCAGCTGAAAAGAGAACGTATGAGAAATCTGGTTGCCTGGAAATCCTTCCAACCCTGGAAAAAGAGACAATGTAAAAAAAATGATTCAAACCCTTCAATCCAATGCTCAGCAAGATATGGAAGATGATTGTGGTCCATGATCTGAACCCCAAAATGTTTGGTACCAAACACTGGAATGTCATCCAGGTATTGTGCCCCTTCCTCATGGCAAATTTTGCAATCAATGACAACTGTTATTTCAGAGTGTTTCAACCATTTGCTATTAAAGAGTAAAATTTCAAATCTGAATGAGGAATTTACTGCTTACGTGGACATGCCTAACCCTGACTCTGTGAAACTAGATGCACTGGTTTTTTGTAACAGTCATCAAAGCACACTCCCCAACCTCAGCAAAGTGTCATAGCAAGCCTTCAGTGCACCCCCAGGGTCTATTCATGCAGAGTACTTATTGTCAAAATTGAACTGCTTCCAAGACAGCAAGAAGCTCAACATGAGTAAGGGTAAATTGAGGGAAATTATGCAAACATACACAAGTCAGGAGAGACAAAAATACCTTTGTTCATTCAAAAATCGTTTTTCCCCTCAATTTTTTTTCCTTATTAAAATTATTTTAACATGGTTTCATCCTGGTTTCAATGTTTGGAAAATACAAAAACATTCCTAGAATTTAAAAAACAAACAAACTGAAAACACAAAACACTATATATTACTGTTTATCTGCTTTGTTATATATTCAGCAGATGTTGTTGTTATGGTTCCCTTAAGTCTAATGACTACAAGGAAGCTTAATCAAAGGCTATTAATAAAAATAATTCATTTGAGCAAGAGACCTTGTTTGCTCCACATTTCCAGAGATGATATATCTCAGTGACACTGCTAAGTTCATGGAGTCAGATTACCAACCCGCTCTCATGGGAGCAGCTCTAGTAACCCTGAGAGACCTACTAGTAGGAGACAACAGTGTGCTCGTTTCAGCTCTGCAGGCAGGGATTGCAGCCAGGAAACCAGATCCAGAAGCGAAATCCTAAAGGGTGAAATTGTGGACTGGCAAATCACTATGAGCCACCACTTGCCAAGTGAAACTAACCAATGATTTCTTAGCTGGAAGCCCATCATGCTGACAGACCATAATGGAACAGAATGACCTGAACAGACAATACAGCAGGTCTGAAAAGAAAACAGGGAAGAGAGGCTGTTCCAAACCCTCTCTTTAAAACAGCTTCATACAAATACATTTGGAAGTTTTCACAGTTCCAAAAGATAAAACAAAACATAGGAAGAACCTATATAAAAACATGAGACCAATCCTACCCACTCAACCCCCATGGTCATACAATGTCCTAATGCAGGGGAAAGAAAGTAGCATATGAAAAGCCAGTGATGGAGATCTGTATACAACCATTGTATGCCAGGGAGTGGTGCTCCACTGGAGAAACTCAGTGGTGCCTAAATTTTGTATTAAGGCACCTAAAATGGAAGTTAGGTGCTTGAATCCTTTTATACAGCAGTGCCCTAGTTCCTTTGAATGGGCTCTTTGATCATGAACGGCCATCTATAGAGCATAGTCACAGAAAGATGCACAATATCTATGTATCATAGCCAGAGAAAACAAGAATACATATACCTGATGACGGCCCACTGAACTGGGCTAATTTCACCTTATGTTCTTATGATACAGATGAAAGGTTCAGATTTGAAATGTTTAATAATTCACACACTCAAAATCTACGTGTACGATTCCCCAGTACTAATGGCCTAGTGAAATCAGATGAATTGTGGATTCAGCTGTCCAGAGAGAAGGAAAATATTTATTCACCATTACAGCTTTTTATTTCAGGAGTTGGTTTTTCAGATTTTTAAACTGAATTGTGTTTCCCAGGAGGAAACTTACATGGAACTAGAAGTTTCCCATATATGTAGCGGGCATAAGGCTAGTTTGTCCCCCATAGCCTTTTCACCCCCATCCTTATGGAAATCTGAATGAAAATCAAACATGCAGAAATGGAACAGTAAAAGTAAAATATGCCTTTGTTAATAACCTATTAGCAGACATACTGTGTTTCAGCATTATTATTTTGTAATGTCAATACAAATATTCAAGTTTAAAGTTAATTCTGATTGGAAATACACTATCAGCAGAAGACTTTCAGTTGAAGGGGATAGTGAATTTTGGAGCATAAGACTTAACATCACTACTACCACAAGGAGGAGTCTGTGTACAATAGCTGTAAGCTCAAACTACTGCACATACTATTCTAGAAAATAAATAAAAGTGAGACAAACAAGGAAATTTTATGCCCACAAGATTTTAATTTCTCCCCAGCCAGCTATGAACAAAAAATATACATATATTACGCAGAGCGTGCATGTATACAAAGTTACATAAAACACCGTAAATAGGGAGATATCGCTTTGCAGTATTGTTATGCTGGGTTGGTCCTAGGAAATGATAGAAATAAGATGGGCAAAGCAATACCTTTTATTGGAGCAACTTCTGTTGTAAAAATTTCACAGACTTGAAGAAGATCTTGTCTAAGACATATATTGCTAAATATACAGATAAGTGACATTGAAGACCTGAAGAATTGAACTTCTGCCCTCATCTGTACTCTGCCCACTAATCCATCTTCACTTATAATTATTCAAGCATTCCAGAAAAAAGGTACCAATTAGGGAACTGAGGGGTGGGGGGGGGGGGGGGAACAGGCAAATGCCCTCCTTAAGGTTTATGCACTTGCTGAAAAGAGGGGCATAGCAATGGATGGACCTTGATAGGGCACAGCCCATCCAATTAACATCTATGTCCACCCAAAACTACACTTGTGTAAATGCTCTTCAATAGCAGGGGCTTGGCAGTCAGCCCAGGTCACATATATCAGTAATCCAGACAGCCGAAGTGAGAGACTGAGCTGCATAATCCAATACCAGAGCTGTCTCCCTTACAGCTCTCCCCACCCCAGAAATATGTGGTTTGCTGTCACTGTCCAAAACCTTTTAATAGAGTCTAAGCAGCTACAATTTAAAAATGTATAAAACTACCTGTGATGCCGGGAAACCAGGTTCAAGCCTGTACCAAGATCCCTAGGCCTCACTGAACACTTACAAATATATAGTTGGAAACCAGTCTGGATTACTTCAATGTTGGCATTATCAGAATAAATATCAGCTTTCTAGCAATGTACCTAGTATTTACAATTTCTGGGATACTTGTAGGATGCTGCATTTATTAATGCTACTTATAATGTCAGTCTCGCATGTCATAAGTAGAGTCATACAAAATTCACAGTCCGTTTTGGTCAATTTCACAGCCAGAGGTTTTTTAAATTAGTAAATTTCATGACTTCAGCTATTAAAATATGAAATGTCAAAGTTGCAATTGTAGGGTGCTAACACAAAAGAAAGTTACAGGGTGGCAAGGTTATTGTATGGTTATTGTATTTCTTACTTCTGTACTGCTGCTACTGGTGGTGGTGCTGCCTTTAGAGATGAGCAGCTGGAGTGCAGCAGCTGCTGGATGGGAAGAAACATCTCCAGCAGCAGCAGCAGCAGTACAGAAGCGAGGATGACACAGTCTGCTATTGCTACCATTATTACTTTGCTACTTCCTGCAGAGCTGGGCTTTCAGTCAGAAGCCATCACCCTCTAGACACCCAGCCTTGAAGGTAGCAAAGGGTGCCATAACATTGTATTGCCACTGTTTATGTCTGTCCTGCTGCTGGCAGTGCACTGCCTTTAGACCTGGGTGCCCATACAAAAAGCTACCACTTTCTAGCTGCCCAGCTCTGAAAACAGTGCAGAAATAAGGGAGGCAATACTGTGACTTCCTCCTAAAATAACCTTTTGACCTCTTGAAGATCCCTTTTGGGTCAAAATCCCCCATCCCCATTTGAGAAACATTGGTCTCTCCTGTGAAATCAGTTTAGTATAAGTCAAAAGTTCACAAAAGTTGATTTTGGGTCGGGGAGGACCAGATTTCTCAGACTGTGATGCATTTTTTATGGCCGCGAATTTGGTGGAGCCCTAGTCATAAGGAAATGTTTAATGTGTGCTCTATAAAATAAAAATGCTTGCTAAGAATGTACATTCCACACAGTCAAGTGGAAAGCATTACCAAATGTGAAATATTAGATCATCCAAAAGCTGTTATCGCCTGTCCATCAGGAAGGACTATTGAATCCAAATGAACCAATTTTTAGCAAAGATTTTGTCCATTGTTTGCCACAAACAGAAGCACTTGTCCCATCAGCTTGGACTCTAGAAAGAGGGAGGGGATAAAAATCCCTAGAAGAAGGACTTGGGGACTGTTCATGCTGTCTAGACTATAAGCCTCTTTCGAAAAAGCCTCTTTTGAAAGATCATCTAGACAGCCACATGACGATCAAAAAAGCTATCCACTTTTTTGAAAATGACCATCCAGTCAATCTGGACACTCTCTTTTGAAAAACCCTGTTTGTGTTCAAGAATGCCTTTTTTTTTTTTTTTGAAAGAGCTCTTTTGAAAAAAGGCCTTCTTCCTCATAAAATGAGGTTTACCACTGTAAAAAAAAAGCCACATTTTTTCAATTTAATTAAAAAAAAATGCGATGGCAGTCTAGATGCAAGTGAAGATTTAAAAAAAAAATGCCACTTTTTTCAAAAAACCCTAAAGTCTAGACATACCCTAAGGTGCAAAGATTTCTAGATATAAGCAAGAAATCTCAAGCTGCTTGGCTTGAGTTAGCCCCTGGGGACATAAAAGCTTGCTTATTAGGAAAGTTTCCATTACCTTTCCAAATGAAGACTGTACGTAGTTTGTGTGTATGTGCTCACCTCCTTTAATCATATAAATGTGCTCTTTTTTTGTAGTTAATACACTTTTAGTTAGATGACTTCAGGATTTGTGACAAGCCTATCTTTGGTTTGAGATCTGAGAACACGTGACCTAGAGTAACAGACTGGACTCTTGGGACTGGGAGTAACCTGAATATTACCGGGGTTTTTTTTAATGTAACATAACCATCTACCACATATTTCAACTTGCTTGGGTAGCAAGATACTGGAATGCCTAACTAAACTATCTGTGGCTCTAGGAAAGACTGTTGTAGTAATTTAGGAATTCACACTTGTTACTAGGTTGGTAAAATCTAAATAAATTATAGAACATATATCCAGTTAAGGGTTTCTGCCCTGCCTCCTGCCAGAAAAAGATGGCACTCATGCATTAAAGATGGCACTCATGCATGTGAACTACACCAGACAGTGCTGACATCCTCTAAAAGAGAAAATTTTCTCTTCCCTGGTCACACACAAAACAAACTTTTTCCTCCAAATTACACAGGTCTCAGATACAAGATGAAGCTTACCACTAATCTCTCTCAATCCATCAAATCTATACACCTGGAAAGAAGAGATTCATATTTTCCAATATTATGCACAGAATTTGCATCTAGCCTCTTTAGATCCTGAAATATAGTTCTTGAAATTAATACAGAATTATATTCTAGGTGTAAAAAGTAGGAAAAACTATAACAGTTTTAGGTCATTTTTGGAAACTTCTAAGAAATATTAGCTGTAATTTCTCTCTCCATTGATTACTATAGGATTAATTTATGCTCTGCAGGCAGGAAGCTTGGCTTTTGCAGGCAATGGAATAGAAAATAAAACTAGCAAAATGTTTTGAGCCCCTAAAAGGAGCATTTCTAAAAGGAGTTTTTCTACCACTCCCAATGCATATACTGAATACATAACTCTGTGACATAAAAGGTTTTACTGACAGTAATTTGGAATACTAGTAAACGTAGTCTCACTATTTGAAAGTAAAGCAAGTTTCCCAAATTCAGACTGATAAAACTTGTATTGCATACCCTTACATTATGTACTCCCAATCACACAGATAGAGGAGTCATAAGAGAGTGTGTAAATTGTTGTTAGATAATTCTACAATGATATGGGTTCAACAAGGAGTTTTTGGTTTCTTAGAAATAAAAAGTTAAACTAGGGTTCACACCAAATATCTTTAAAGGTGAAGTTAATTTTTACTTGTCTTTCAACTGAAAAAAAAATCGCTTTCCTACAAGACTCTTTGTATTGTTAAGTCCTCAATATTTTTTTAAAAAAATTTATAAGCTAGCTTTTTTTTCTGCTCCCTTTCAGCTGTTTAAGAAGGTCTTTAGGTAGATTGTGGATCAACAATACTAAATGCATTTGTTACCATCATACTCCCCTCTACTTTCTGCGAAGATACTGGACAACTTGATGACTTTCGCTTTCAATTTAATACAGTTGTGATGTTATCATGCTAGAAAATGACACAGAAAGTACAATTAATCAACAGCTGAAGTATGACTATACACAAAACACTCTTAAGTGTACAAAATAAAGGTATGTCTAGACTGCAACCTTCTTTTGGAAGAAGCTTTTCCAGAAGAGATCTTCCAAAAAAACTTTTCAAAAGAGAGCATCCACACACAAAAGCACATCAAAAAAGCTATCTGCTTTTTCGAAAGATGGCATCCACACTGAATGGGCACGATCTCGCATTTAAGCTGTGATTACTATGGATGGAGTGGCCACCCGGACACTTGTGCTTTTTCCTCTTCTTTCAAAAGATCTCCCTCTTCCCCATCCACACACGCCTTTTTCCAAAAGAGCTCTTTCAGAAAAAGGCTTCTTCCTCATAGAAAGAGAATTACCAACACCACAAAAAAAAAACCTCTGTTCTGTCAATTTACTTTTGGAAGAGTGCAATTGCAGTGTGGCCGTAACTCAGGTTGTCAGAAAAAACGGCCGTTTTTCCAACAAAACTCTGTAGTGTAGACATACCTTCAGTGACAGAAATTTCTGGAAGTAATTAAGTAGCATAGTAATGGCACACTAACCCTGCAATGGTTGGCTGCATTCACTAACGCCTTTTCCTTTATGATGGTTTCATGATAAGGTGGAACAAGTAGTGGGGAAAGCGGAGGCAGTGCACTAAAATTAGTTAACTTTTAAATTAGTATTGTTGCCTACAATTTGTCCTAGTACAAAATCCAAGAATTAGCTATAAGAATGACTTGCCAAAAGTTAGATAAAATAAGTACTGAAAATACTTAGCAGTTTAGCTATTCAAAGCATTTTTGGTGAACTCGAAATAAAAAAGAAAAAGAAAGAAAAAAAGACAGTAAAATCCTAGGATGTTTTTGTTTTAAGTTTTTTGTAAGTAATTTCTTAAAAATGGAACCCCACTCCATTACTGATACTTTAGAACTGAAGCATTGTAACCTCAATAAAACTGTGTGTTGCTGTACTGTATCCAAGATTGGGGGGGGGGGTGGAAATAGAGTTGTTATCATTTTAAAAATTAGCTTAGCTGATTTAAACTTTTTGGAGGAAAAGAGGGAGGGGATTTTTTTTTTTTTACATAAAAAGATGCTCAGAGGATTAGTCCAACAAGATTTTTTGACATCATTAAGTCAGTAATTACATATGTTTCATACCAAAACCCCATAATATAAAATCAAAACAATTCACTGAATTATGTATAGGTTATTCATGTGTAAAATGACATGTTACAGTGCATATGTGATAGCAATTTTCACATCAATAAAAGTAGAAGATGAATATATAATACTGACAGCAGTAAGACAAACACTTTTAGACAGCATTTTTACTTTGATAATATAGGGATCAATTTCCACACCAGGTCACAGAGCAATGTGATTTAACAAACTCTGGAATTTGGTGACTGAGAAGGGAAAATATTAATAGAATCCCAACCATGACCCCAAGCTTGTGTTAATAAATACCACTAAGTGATTTAAAGAGAGTAGAAGACCATCTAAAAAATTGCTTTTAAAAAAGCTTGCTATGCATAGCAGTCAGCTTTGTTTCATTATTAATGATAAAGTTCCTTGTATGCATTTGAAAGTAGAAATTGTGCTAGATTTAAAGGCTGATGGGTTTGAAATCTATCTTAGATTCTTCATAATTAACTATCATAAAAACATAGTAGGAATTTATTATTGAGAAACTATACTTATGAGGTTGAAATTAAAAATTAACTTCAGAGGCTGCCCATGATGAATTTTAGTTGATTTGTAGGGTTTTTTTTTTTTTCAAAGCATAACCTGAGCATCCAGGATTTCAAAATAAAGTAGTGAAAGAAATTTTCCAAACCACCACATTCACAGGTAGGCAAAAATGTCAAATACAAAAACTTTCCATAGAATGAATGTTCAGAAAAATAACATTTAATTGCAGCATTTTCAATCCAAATGATACATTTTAAGGAGGGTTGATTCAATATTAATTGCTGCATCTGTCTGAACAATTATGGTTCTTCATGGGAATGGTAGTTCTGAGTGCTGCATTTCCCAGATTCTCCTAGATGGGCCCTCATGCATGGTGCTCACTTCCTGTGATTAAGCATATGCAGGGTCTCCCATAAAGACTCCAATTTTGTTTAAATTCATTTCCAAGCAGGAATGTTTCTTTAGAATTTTGTAGACTGAATTGTTTTTAAAACAATTTTTCAATTAAATACAAAATGCCCTTTGCAGTAATTGGTCAGCTGATCTTTAATAAGCAATAAGCCATTTTCTCCAGTATATGTAGAGAGAGAAAAACACTCTGGTACTCTCACATTTGCTGAAAAATAGGCTTTGGTCAGGGTATTTTTATGTAACAATTCTTTGTTCATACTAGTAAGATGGTGTTAATTCCATCCCTACAGTTTGGATCCAGCCCATCTGACATATTGAGGTCACAGGGAACATTTATATTCTTACGAATCAGAATCTTTATCTTTTTAATTAAAATAATTTTCTAGTGTATCTGAATGCAAAAAAGTGACCTTTAAAGTGTGAAGCAATTGTAAACCACTAGAGTGTTCTGTTCTTTAATTTGCAAAGAGCCATTGAAGCCTCCTGTCATTAGACTATAGTGTTATTAGCCTAATGATAATACTATAAATATCAACATCAACTATTGAATTGCTAAACTTTTTAGCAGATGTTGTCCCTGGGATAGAGTGATTATAAATCATCATAAAGAATAAATATGAGATGTGTCTGGTTGTTTATGCAGATATCAATGCTAAAACTCCAGATTAAAGATGCTGCTGTATTAATGTCAACTACCAGAAATTTAAGCAGAAGTGCAACACACATATTCCAGTCACTTAGGCTTTACATTGCCTTTGTTCCCGAAAAACTGATTTTATGTTACATCTAGTTCCAGAATGGGAATTTTTTTCTAAATGATTATTTCATCATTAGAGCAAATATGATCTTAAAAACTACCACGTGAAGAATAAAAACATTAAATGTGCTCTAGTTAAAGTCAAATTAATATTGACTTACCCACAGAAATTGAGCCTTGAAACAGTCCACCTGGAAATACACATCTTTGCTGATCTCAAGACAAACATTCTGCCTCCAACCAAACACAGTGACAAGATCAGTGAATACTCCCACAGGGTAGGAATTCTTTTGAGATTACCAAAATTTATGACTAAAAGATGTGAAACCAAATTCCTTATTGTCTGTCACAATTTTCATTGTCTTCTAAATGGGATCATGCTTCTCTAGATACTATAGAACAAATGACAGTTTTTTGAAAGTTTCTTCCACAAATCACTATTTACAAAACAAAACAATATGGTTTTAGTTTCAAGCTTGCCTCTGTTGTATTGACTTTGCAGAGTCAAATTTTATAATGACAATGCAATTCTGAATTACAAACACAATACCAAGGTGACCTATATATTTCTTTTTCCATATTTAAGTAGTTATTTTCACTAAGAGACAGAATAATTTAAATAATGTTTTAACTATTGGTTTTACAAAGAACATCACTGGCATAATTATGCTAGCAGGATATTTGATTGCTCCAAGAAATATGAACAGATTGCAATAATATCTACTTAGATTCATCCTTTAACATATGTTTCAGTTAGGTGCAATTGAAAGTGCATTTCCACAGACTGACCAGAGTCTGATCCTTATGGTGCCCTAAATAGAAAGCACCAACATTCTAATTATTTCTGGCATCCATCTGGCACCATTGACATTAGTCATGGATTTCTTATCATCTGGTCTCAGATATTTACTTTGCTTATTCTCTGTGCAGAATTGAAGACATGCATCTTACAAGGATAAATGTTTTTTAAAAATCCTCATGAGACTGGTTGGCTCGTATGATTAGGAATGGAAACGTACACTGTTAAATTCAAATCAGCCTTGGATTGGTAATGAATGGCATCTTTTACTTTCTGTTGCCTGCGGAGCAGCAAAGTCTAGTTCATAACAGATAAGTGTCCACACCAATTAATAGTGACTGGTGTCCTTATTGGGGTCTACTATTGAAGGAATTAGCCCATTTTCCATTCCCTAAAACAGAGTTAAAAAACTATAGCAATGTATTAAATGAATGTTCTTTTTTCTGTTTATAAATTGTTCTCAATCAGATCACTATGTTCTTCAAACTTGTTACAACTATTTTCCAAATAATTTCTGCAAATAATTATTGCTCTGCAGACTTTTGTGAGCAGGTCATTGATTTTTTTAACATTATAAATTCAACTGAATTGATCAATTTCAACTAGATACATTCAGAGCAGTTCCCTGATTTGGTTGATTGCAGACTAGTACACACTAGGAAATTAGGTCAGTATAAATACATCACAAAGGGGTCTGAAAAAGGCACACCTGAGTACCACTGTATCAGGGTCCAACCTTTGTGCGTGTGCCCCCTGGTGGCTGAGTGGAGTCGTAGAATCTCTACTTGCCTGACTATGGGCAAAGCAGCGTCCAGCAAGTGGCTGGAGATCAGGCCTCTTCTTTACATACACACACCCCGGGTGCAGCTTGCATCGGGTTTGGGGGGGGACCCAGGCCCATCCACTCCTCTTGGTCCCGGCTTAGAGACCCTATAAGTAGCAATTACCTGCTGAGTTTCAAAGTACTTAGTTGCTGTCACATCCCTGAGCCACTTCCCCAGGATGCCATCCCATCCAGCCCTTTCTCTAGAGCCTTGTGGTTGAGTTCCCCTTGTCTGGGGTTGTGCAGGGTTGTCTTTGGCTTCTTGGCTAGCATTCAGCCACAGGACCTGGCTCCGACCAAATATGATTCCCAGCTCCCACTCACAGCTGTCCAGAGTTCTATTGTTTCCTAGTCAGCCATGAGATCTGCCTGGGTCAAGCTCCAGGAGGAACTGACAGGCCTTGGCTTAGAAGCTCCTTTTATATCAGCCTGCTGCAGTCTGATTGGCTGCAGCAGGGGCTGCCAGTCTGTTCTACTCAGAGGACCTCTCTACTGCTCCTGTTGCTGGCCAGGGTGCTGAAAGGCCTCCAGCAGGAATTTCACACTTTGTCCACCCCATCACAGCCACACTTTAACCTCTGATCAGACAGTGTTAGGTCAATGGGAGAATTCTTCCATCAACTTAGCTATTATCTCTCAGGGTACATCTACACTACCCCGCTAGCGGGGTAATGTAGGCATACCGCACTTGCAAATGAACTAGCGGGGTAATGTAGGCATACCGCACTTGCAAATGAAGCCCGGGATTTGAATTTCCCGGGCTTCATTTGCATAAGCGGGGCTCCGCCATTTTTAAATCCCCGCTCGTTCGAACCCTGTGCCGCGCGGCTACACGCGGCATGAACTAGGTAGTTCGAACTAGGCTTCCTGGTGCCCGCATAGAATGAGGAGTAACGGTAGTTCGAACTAGGAAGCCTAGTTCGAACTACCTAGTTTGTGCCGCGTGTAGCCGCGCGGCACAGGGTTCGAACGAGCGGGGATTTAAAAATGGCGGAGCCCTGCTTATGCAAATGAAGCCTGGGAAATTCAAATCCCGGGCTTCATTTGCAAGTACAGTATGCCTACATTACCCTCCTAGTTTGAACTAGGAGGGTAGTGTAGACATACCCTCAGGTAGGTGTATTACCCTTTGGAGAACCACTCCTGTTGGCATAAGCAGTGGAGTCATGCACTGATGTGCTACTGCAGCATTTTAAGTGTAAGCAAGGCCTTAGAAATATAACTAAATGGTTAAGATACTGATCAAACCAGCAGCCAAAGCACTTTTTTCCTCTTTTTGTATCTGTATCTTCCATTATCATAAACATGCCTGCATTGTACTGTTTAGTTTTTAAGCTGTGTGGCAAGGCCAGTTTGAGTAGAAGGAAGAAGTGTAGCAGCAGTTGACTAAAAGAATCCAGCTGCACAAGAAGTAGGTAGAAGAGTGGCAACCTGTTTAGGGTTCGCAGGTTTTGATACTTCAAGGAAATATACCCTTTAGAGTTTAACTATTCAAGCAAATGCCATTTTGAGCCTGCTAAATGGTGGAGAAGAAAGCTGATATTGCAAACAGGCTCATAACTCATTCCTGCCTAACTCTGTGCCACTCAGTCAAAACCTAGAATAAAGTTATTGACATCCCTCTGTACAAATATATTGGAATGCAACACACAATACTGATTCGTAGAGCTGCCCCCTGCAACAGTTACAGGCTGGCTCTCTGCCTAGGTTTCAGAGGTCATCCCCAACACCTGGGACTCTGGCCTGAGATTCATAAATAGCTCTTGGGGGTATTACCGCCTCATGAGGATTGTTTTGGGCACCTTCTCTGGTTGCTTGGGAATGTTCCAAAGGCTTCCCACCCACCCCCAGTTCCCACTGTCCAGACCACGTGCTAGGGTTTAGTGGTATCCTCTCTAACAAAACTGTTGTACAGCTCCTCATTGTATGGGCAGGTACTGGAAGCATCATGAGAGAACCTATTCTTCTCCCTTGCATTCTTGTAGCTCTTTCAGAACTTCTTTGCTTTGAAATTGTGCTGATCCTTGTTCCAGAAATACTCCTTCCTTTTCATTTGGCCAGTCATTCTTTTGTGGCCCTTAGAGAGAACATGGGTGAAGTAATATCAGTTAGTACAATGATTTCCATTGATAAAAGAGATAAAAACTTTTGAGCTATACAGAGCTCTTATTCAGATCTGGGACAGGAATTCAGAATGCCACAGCTAAACCCTAGGTGGAACAAACTGGTTCGCAGAAGTAGTTAACACAGGTTGGAAGAGACCCTTCAAGGTGAAGTATCCAGTTTATTTCTCTGTAGTTTTATTACAAAATCCAAGTTAGTGGGTTACAGATTGTTGTAATAAGCCATAAATCCTGTGTCTTTACTAAAATTGTGGTTTTAGCATCTAGAAAATGTATGAATTTTAAATCTCAGGCTACGTCTACACTAGCATTATTTTCCAGAAATGCTTTTAACGGAAAAGTTTTCCGTTAAAAGCATTTTCAGAAAAGCACGTCTAGATTGGCAGGACGCTTTTCTGCAAAAGCACTTTTTGCAGAAAAGCGTCCGTGGCCAATCTAGACGCGCTTTTCCACAAAAAAGCCCCGATCGCCATTTTCGCCATCGGGGCTTTTTTGTGGAAAACAAATCTCTGCTGTCTACACTGGCCCTTTTGCACAAAAGTTTTTTGGGAAAAGACTTTTGCCCGAACGGGAGCAGCATAGTATTTCCTCAAAAGCACTGACAATCTTACATCAAATCGTCAGTGCTTTTATGGAAATTCAAGTGGCCAGTGTAGACAGCTGGCAAGTTTTTCCGCAAAAGCAGATGATTTTGAGGAAAAACTTGCCAGTCTAGACACAGCCAGAGAAAGAGAGTTTTGTAGCAAAGAGCATGTAGAAATTTTGGACCAAATCCTCTTTGCAGTGAACAGCCAAATAAGATGGCTTTTGGATAAATGTGTAGGGAAACAGAATGGGATAAATCTTTTCCCACATGGCTGAAGCAGCTCTTCATGCACTCCTGCCAAATGCAAGAGGACTGGAGAATTCATGTCAACATGTTCTCTGGCCACTTGTCTAACCTTACATACACACTTAGCTCTGTGCTGCAGAGAGTACACAAGCCCTCTTTTATGCAACTCCTCCCCTCTAATTCTGCTCCACAGTCACTGCCAGTTTTGCCTTTTTGTATGAAGTTTGGACACTTCTTTGTACAATGGGCTGAAAACCCATCAACTCTGACAGACTTTGGCACTTCTTATTTTTATTTTAATATTACTATTTTAATAATGACTCTCAAAGAGCATGTGTAGTACCATTTCAGTTAATTGATCTTCCCAGTCTTTCACCTCAAATTATACCTTCTACAGTCACAGGTCTAATTACAGAGCCTGCGCACACACATCACAAAGTGGTGGTTTGCCCTCTTGCCTTATTTTCAAACTACTAGACTTACAATCTGTTTCCTTTTGTAAAATCCATTTAACTTGTGTTTCTCAGCCAGAGTGCAATTTTCATCTACCAGAATGTTCTGTTCCAGTTCATGGTCAGTCAGACACAGTAATAAGCTAGCAGGATTCCTCACAATCTAAATGTTCACCTATGGGTGAGTACCGTCTGTATCCTTTTAATCCTGCCTCACACAACATAGCCACCAACACATATAAAATTCATCTTTTTTTTAAAGAACAAAGGAAGAAATACACTGACTCAGTTAAAAAGCTTTCCAAGGGGGAAAGTAACATTAATAAGAAAATTTCAATGCTGATTTACTGCATGAAAATTTTTATTACCCTTTTCAAAGTTCTGCTATAAAATATCCACCTCACTAAGGATCCTATCTAGCTCCCAGTCAAGTCAATGAAAGCACTCATGTGATTTCATTGGAATTTGAATCAGGCCAAAAAAGAAGCACCAACCCAATGCATAATCAAAAGCACACATAGGACTTGGTCTTGTAAAGCTCTCTAGCATACAACTTTAAGCACCTATTATGCACTAAATTCAATGGGACAATTCGTGCTTAATTTGAAAATTTGCATAGCATTTTCTAAGACAGAATCTGATCATTTTTGGCAGGGCTGTTAAAGGTTCTAGCTAAAATAATTCTAAGAAGCATGGTCCCTGTTCCCAATTATAGTCTCCACAGGTTCAACAAACTCAACAATGGGTAGCATTAAGACTGGACCATTGGCTAAGGTGATCAGCCAAACTAGTCTGGCAGAATAATGTGAATACTCCAGGGATATAAGAGTTGCTACTCTGGTAGCTCCCAAGAGTTCCAGATGACATATCTAGTTTGCAAAGTCTCCAGCGGCAAAGCCGACGCTTGGCACTGTCCTCCAGCATGTTTAAACCATGCACAAAAGTCTCTTGCCAGCTATAGTTTTCACATGTTATTGATGGTTAGATTTATTTGCAAACATTACTAATACAGTAGATCTTATTTTCAAAATTGTTAGTGACAACAGCATCCTCAAAAGAGAATATGCATCCACACTATTGGCTTTCAGATCACACTTTTCAGGTTATTTTCAGGAAGAGCATTTTCCTTATATAAAATTATAACATCAAGATACAAATTGTTGATTTTTCTTGAGTCATAACCACAAGGCCAACAAAAATAAGAATGCTCCTGGATAAAATTTCATAACAAGGGCTGTGAGCCCGCATAATGACACCAGCCTCAAAGACTAACAAAACTCAGGTCACAGTGGAGCTCTTCCAGATTGACAATTTTGCTTTTATAAGGCTTTAGCTTCCAAACAAACAAAAACATCACAGAAACAATGGTTATTTCATTAGATATTTTTCAACCAATTGTATTTTAATATGACTTAATGTTTCTTCATCCCAGGGGAAAAGGGACAAGTTCTAGTACTCCTTGAGCCAGGATGGGGGAATTAAATGGGAAAGCAAGATGAGTTCCATGTCTTTGAGGAAAGTGGATAGAGAAGTCAGGAGCTGAATGGCCACCCCCATCTCTGCTCTTCCACAAAGAGAAGCAAAAGAGGCTCTTCTCTTTTTGTGAAAGTGAGAGCATGGGTAAGAAGCCTGAGTGTGGGAGTGGGGTTTTTTTTTCTTTAAACAAGACAGAAGCGGGCAGAGATTTTATGGAAAGACTATATAAGACGGAATTAGAGGACACACTATGTGGACTTAAATAAGGAATGATATATAATGTGAAAAAAAGAACATAATAAACACTGAATATAAAACCAGAAAAAATGTATTACGATCTATAATAGAAAGAGTAATGGCAGGAAAAGAAATGGTGGAACAAATCTAGGAAGAGAAAAAAGCAAGATAAACACAGTAAATAAGAAATAAGTATTACATAAGGTTTATATAATCTTATAATTAAATACAACACACAACTGTTGTAGTTCTAAATTTTTTCCCAGAACCTGCAATGACCCACGCATGTTTTAATATTATAGGACTATTCACAGCTGATAAAGTTAAACACTTAAAATGTGGGCCTTCAATTTCAGAAGGCATGTCTTGAACAGATGAGGGGATGGAACAGGGATTTTTCCACAGTGGCTATTATGGTTATTCCTTGAATTCAGTTGGGCTATGAAGATGCAAAGCCTAAGAATACTGAAATGGTGTACTAAGCACCCACGGACACAAACCACATTGAAAATGTTTGAAAAGGCTCTTGCACGCCATATAAAAATGAAGGAAAAACTTTGAAAATGTACATAGATCTGACCCAAAGTCATACATATTGATGATTATTAACAAATGTCAAACAATAAGATTGTATGGTTATTATTAAAGTAAGTGTTCAAGAATAAAAATAATTAAGCACAATTGTCTGTTTCTTAACTGAAATCAACAAACCACCAAGTGCTGCAAAAGCAGAACTAATTTATTCAGAGTAAACAATACAACATAGTTTTCCAGGACATGAAGAGCACCTTGTTACACAAAAAACCAGATATTGGGCTTGTCTTTTTTGACCAAAGTAAACAACTAACTTTGTAAACTGATGCACTTGAGAACAGCCTGGAGAATTACTGATACTAGACATAAATAAGCTCATGCTATCTAAAGGAAATAATATCAAAAGAAAAAAATGCAATTCTATCTGGGTTGTAATCACTAATATCAATACATTTGTGGTCATCCTGTCACTGTCAAATCTGATCATAAGCCAATGATAAAAAATAAGCAATTAGAGAGGCAACTGAAAAGATGAAACAAATGAAACTGATGAAAACTGGCCGTACAGGATGTGGAAATGATCATCTAGCTTTACTGCATATTGGAATCAGAGATATGAGCTTGCTCACTCTCTTTGAAATATAAATGAAAAATGTTGGCTTTGTTGAAAAGCAAATATTACCCTTTTTACATATTGTGGGGTATCCTTGTGTTAAGTTATGTGGAGCATAGGATCAGTATTTTATTAAACAGAGATCCCTACTGATCCTGTTTTTCTTATTAGGAGATTTGGCTCATAATATACGCATTAAATTTCTATTCAGTAAGAATAGAGTAAGAGTTAATGTTATGTTTGAAATATGCTATGTAATATATTTTACATGTACAGGCAGTCCCCGGGTTACGTACAAGATAGGGACTATAGGTTTGTTCTTAAGTTGAATCTGTATGTAAGTCGGAACTGGCGTCCAGATTCAGCCGCTGCTGAAACTGACCAGCGGCTGACTACAGGAAGCCCGAGGAAAAGTTGCTCTGCCCCAGGCTTCCTGGAATCAGCCGCTGATCAGTTTCAACAGCGGCTGAATCTGGACGCCAGTTCCAACTTACATACAGATTCAACTTAAGAACCCCAGGCGTCCCCAAGTCAGCTGCTGCTGAAATTGATCAGCGGCTGATTCCAGGAAGCCCGGGGCAGAGCAACTCTGCCTTGGGCTTCCTGTAGTCAGCGCTGGTCAGTTTCAGCAGCGGCTAACTTGGGGATACCTGGGGCAAAGCAGCTGGGGTGCTGCTGGGTTGCTCCAGTAGCGCCGCTCCTCGGCGGGACCAACCAGCAGCACCCCAGCTGCTCTACCACAGGCGCCCCGAGAAAAGCCTGGTCTGCTGGGGGTGGGGGGGGCCGCACTAGTTGCAGCTCCCCCCAGCAGACCAGGGAGACGTGGGCAGCAGGACCGCGACGCGCCGCAGTCCCACCGCCCGGGTCCTCCGTGTCTCCCTGGACTAACCCGGCAGCACCCCACCTCAGACCAGGGATATGCAGAGCAAAGCTGCGGAGGACCCGGGCGGCGGGACCAGGGAGATGCGGAGGACCCGGGTGGCAGACCGCGGCATGTCTGGGCGGTCCCGCCGCCCGGGTTCTCTGCGGCTTTTCTCCGCATCTCCCTGGTCTGACGCGGAGACGCAGAGCAAAGACGCGGAGGACCCGGGCGGCGGGACCGCCCAGACGCACCACGGTCCCGCCGCCTGGGTCCTCCCTGTCTCATTGGTCTGCTGGGGGGACCCCAGCAGACCAGGGAGACGTGGAGCAGCTTTTCTCGCCCCGGAGGATGCGGGCGGCGGGACCGCGGCGCGTCTGGGCAGTCCCGCCGCCCGCGTCCTCCGGGGCGAGAAAAGCCCCATTCATAAGTACGGATCCGACATAAGTCGGATCCGCGTAACACGGGGACTGCCTGTATATTTATTTAAGACGTTGCGTGAAGAGCGAGGGCATGTAAATATTTATCTTTGCCACAGGGAAGGTGAGCCTTTGTGAATAGGAGACGAGGTGCTCACCTACTGAAACAGTGTTAGAAACCCGTAGGGAAAAGAATTTGCTGCACAAGGACTAGTGCAGAGATATTTTTTCCATCAGATGTGTGGCCTAACGAGGTAGCAGATACAGGTCCTGACTGCACAAAGTAACTAGACAGCTTACCGTTACAGTTTTGCATGTTTACATAGTCCTTCTCTTCAGTTCCATGGAGAAAATACTAAGTAAGTAAAGTCCATTTATTGATAACTGAATACTGGTGACATTATAGCAGAATTTTCTGAAGCCTTGTCAATCTACCATTAGCTTTGAACACTCACCAGCTGACCTTGCAGTTATCTATTATTTATCCATCACCATCCTGTCGCTCCCTATTATGATGACTCACCAACATTCCTTCTAAGTTACATTTCTTAAGGTTATTTCCAAAGTATATATATTAGTACTTTTATATAAACAACATACATACATTTGCACTTGTTGATTTCCAAGACTATGTCCGATTCTCTCCAATAATATTTCTAAAATAAGTTTTTTGTCTTCTTTTCCAACCAGGAGATACACAAAAGTCTTCAACATCACATTTCTAAGGCTTCAGTTTCCCTCTTCTTGGTATTAGTTTCCAACAATTGATATTCATTAGTTGCTATGGAGAAAAATAAGCTTTTCCAACGAAATCTTTGAACATTTCAAGATTCTATGGTTTTCCTACACTTTCATAAGGAGCCGAGGCCTGACTGAGCCACCTTTAGTCCTCTGATTTCTTTATCTACTTGATTCAATATGTATGATCCTAGATAATTATTTAATGTACTACTTTTACAAGTTTGACCATTAATTGTTATAGACACCTGCATCCTATTGTTATTGACTAAATCAATATGAATGCATTTAGTTTTTGTTATGTTCAGGGATATATTCACAGACTTGAACATTTATCAAATTCCACTGATATTGTGGCACGCTGTGTTTTATCATCACTATATCTGAAGTTGGTTAAGAGGTGTTTATCAATGGACATTCCAGCTCCTTAAACTTTCTCAAATCTTTCAGGGCTTGTCTCATAATAAACTGTGGATACACGTTAAAAAGACTAGGGGATCAAATGCACTTTTGTCTCCCCTGCCCATTGGAAATCCACTGTCACCTGCTGCTGTTCGCATTGTGGCCTGTGTTGACAGTAGACACCTGCAATAAGTTCCATGAGATGCTTTATAATCTCTGTGTCTGCCAATATTCTCCCAAGACAGTCATGTTGGATGGATCTAATGCTATTATGTGTTTCATTGTCTAGTCCTATTCCAAAGCATTTCACTATTGTAATCACTGCATTTTTCAATAACATGATATTCACAATTTGATCACATGTGCCTTGTCTCTCTCTGAAACTGGTAACTCTGTTTCCATCACTTGCTTCATGCAATCTTATGTTACATAATGGCACTTTACACACAGATAATATCAGACACATGACTTGATATCCACTGTACTCTGTTATACTCCTTTCCTTGTTAAGGCAGAATGTTTCACTTTATCCAGTTGGCCAGCCAATTTCTAGTCATCCAATAATCATTGCAATTTTTCTACAAGACCAGTAATAGTCACCAACCAGGTTAAGCAATTTTACTGATATATTTTCTACCACGGGTGTTTTCCAAGGCTTCATTTTCATAACACAGTAAAACCTGTGTTATCTGGCATGTTTGGGGATTAGGGAGTTCTGGTTATCTAAAAATTCCGGTTATCTGAGGGTCCCATCAACCTAGCAAAAAACAATGGACAATAATAGAAAAATTCAAGTTTTTAATATTGGTAGTTTTATAGCGTGAGGCAGTTGGTCTCACATTTATCTTTTGAGTTAAAGATTATTAGTACTTCTTAAATAAAAAATTGTTAAGCCAATCATGGTAAACCAAGCCAGGCCTGTGCACCTGAAGATGTGACATATTTTGGCTGGGAGCAATGCCGGTTAACAGAGTGCTGGATAACAAAGGTTTCACTGTAGCATGAATTGATGGCACTGTCACCATACTCTCTTTTCTGCCATGTAGAATTGTAAGTATGTCTGATGAGGTAAACAAATTGGCACAGTGATATCTTGAATTGCTACCACATCCTTCAGTAAGAACACCGGTAACATGAATTTGTATTATTATGCTTGGTGGCAGTGAAAACTTTTTAGTTTTAATAAAAAGTCTACCGCTAAGACATTTTATATTATTATTATTACATTTCTTTTGTAGTTCTTGGCACTTTGCCAGGATGTATTTGCTCTTGTCTAGTCTGCCTGTAAATCTGTGTATCAATTTCTTTGTAGTCCACCGTGTATTTTTTAGTCTTTTGGGCACTCTCTTTCACTCTGCAACATTTATTCACCAGCTCAGACACCTTTTCCATTAAACATGGTGCAGTCCAATGCTGACTTTTCAGAATGTACACATTGGTGGGGTTCAGCATAATAATTTTCATTTTATTCCAAAGGTTTCTTGTGTTTTATTCCTCTTTCACCTGTGACAAAGCCTAAAACGCATTCTGGAGAGAAATCCAATACTTTTTGCTGATTTTGGATAAGCGTAAATACAGTGGACATGCCAAATATCTTATATTTTAAAGTTTTGATTTTATGGTTTAGGCCAATATTTGATATCTAACATTTTGTCTGCACTTTAAAAAGTCCTTGCCTATTTAATGCTGTATCTCCAGCATCCCTCTGTCATTACACCGTCAATTTGATTCTTTGTCCTGTCCTCAGGTGATTTCCAAATATGTTTTGTAAACCCATACCATTGTTACCCACTACTTCTTTATGAGAAATTACAGTTCCAACTTTTATGTTATGTGGGTGAGGTTTTTGCTTGATTTTTAGTGAGTGTCTCATCAAATGGTTCATAGAACTTTAACATGTTGTCATCAGTTACCGTCAAACCCTGCACCACTGACATGTTAACTCACTATGCTTAAAGATAAATTGTCATGTTTCTGTTGGTGATTGGATGATAATCAAGAACACATTTTGAGAAAAGCAAACCTAATCACATTTTGTGGATCCTGAGTACAACACCATATTCCCATCAACCATGAAATGAGCCTTTACCATTCCATCACCACTCTGAGATTCCACATACATTTTTTTACATCTTTCCAATTATTTAGTCACAGTGACAGGCTTTCCTTCATAAATTCTCCTTACATTCCATTCTTCTCCTCTGGTAATTTGCTTGCAAAGTTTCAGGTCATTCTTCTCCTTCATACAAACATCAGGAACTGTACTACCCAAATGACTTGGTACAGCATCATTGTAACTGCAAATGGTACTGCTAATGGCCTGAACCTTCACGATATGATTTCTCATACTTTCTGGACTGCATCAGGTGCTAGGGAGAATTTCCCCATCCTGCATCACAAAAGGATCACAATGCTTTTCTCCTGTCATGACAGAATTTTCCTGGGAGAAAATACAGAGGTATTTTCCCATTACATTCCCTTTGTTTTGTGGCTGCCTTTAGTTAAATTGTCGCTTAACCCTTTTATTGTATTTCCTTCATTTAAGGGGGCCACTACCTTCCACAGTACTTATCAGTCCAAAGCCATTGGTACTACCTGAGGCATTGACAAGTTACATATGATACAATCTATTGCCATTATGGTAGCAGGCTACAATACAGCCTGACTTGAGAAAAATAAAACATTATAAATATTTATTGAATTCTCTTTCTATAATATAACTGAACAAATATATTCAAGATTAAGTTCTTCTCTAACATTGCCAACACGTTCTTAACAAGTCTGTTGACAAATCCTATTGCCCCCAGTTATAGATTTACAAAATAATGTGTATTATGATTTAATAAATGAAACAATGAAACCTTAGAATAATTACTTTTGAATTAACACACTTGCCTAATATTCAGCCTGAACAGTAAGATCTCAGAGCAAAACAGCCTGTATCTCATATAACCAGCTTTAATAGATGAACAAAACTGAATAGGAATTTAAAATATTCAATCTCCAATAGGGAAATGGCCTATTTTTAAAAAATTGCCTGCAGTTCCCTAGTTAAATTCTAATTTGTATAGTGAGGTGGCCCAAGATCTGTATATAGAGTGACTCTCCATGTTCAAAAGAAGACTGAGCCATTGTTGGGGCACTGCACTTTTCACAGGTCCAGCAGAGAGTGTTACTCAGATATATGCAGGAAACAGTGGGGATTCTCAGAACACTAGAGTGGGTCCAACTTAGTTTCATACTCTGTGAACAACAAGGACAGTCACTTGCTGCCTCCTGGGAAAAGGGAACAGCAGCAACAGAGGAACTGTATCTCCAGGGAAGATTGTACCCATGATGTCAAGCACCCCTGTGTTCACACCCTACACACTACTGTAATAAGCAGTGTGCAAAATATGCCTTGTGAAGTATTTAAATATTAGTATCTCACTGGTCAATAATTTGGTGAAAGGTATGTAGCAATATTATATACAGAGTTATGAATTCCCTTTGTATGATGTTATTAGTCCATGTTCAAAATCAGACAGTTCTACTTAGACAAAAATTAAATTAAACTTGCTTACCTCAGTTTACATGTAAATAGTATAGAAAATCCTTGAGATAGCAGGGAGAAGAAATAGCAGGAGATAAAGAGAATTTGATTATAAAGGAAAGGGGCAGAAAACCCCCAGCTTTCTCTTTATCTCAGCTCAGAAGACAAAGATGATCGTGACCTGATAATGTGGTCAGCCCTGTTGCTGGGAACAGATGGTAAGATTGAGTTTTAGCTACTAGAAAGTGTTTTATCTTTATTTCTCTTATAGTCATTTCTGAGGGTATGTCTACATTACAGCGTTAATTCGAGTTAACTTAATTCAAAATAGTTAATTCAAATTAAGATAATTCGAATTAATGCATCTACACACAAAACCTATTTCGAAATAGCGTGTCCACACTGAGTGGACCCTGACCGAAGTTAAGACTGGCTGGAACCAGTGCCTGCAGGGCATCAGGTTAGGACTTAGTGTGTGGGGCTGCTGCCTGAGGCTAACTGAGCTCTGTGCTTAAAGGGACCCTACCCCCACCCCAGACAGACAGTTCTCAGGGTTTCCCGCTTGCTTGTCTACCTCGATGACGGATAGCAAAGCAGTCCTGTCTTGAAGTGCCCTGAATGCCCACACTCGGGACTTGATTTTCATGCAAACCTGCTCCTTGGTTCACATATGGCCTTTGGTGGCCAGGCTGGCCGCTATCCTGCCATAGACAGCTGCATTCCTCTGTCTAGTGTGGAGATCATGGGCAATGGGGGCATCCCCCCAAACCTTAATAAGATCCATAATCTCCACCCTGGACCAGGAAGGCGCCCGCCTTCTCCAGCCCGTCAGGCTCCTGGGAGCTGGCAGACTGCTCCTGGGGAGCAGTGGAAGGCTGGCTGCCAGTGGCTTGCTGGCTCATGTTTTGGGGCCACTGGGTCAGGGGCCCTGGTGGCCATTGCTGGCTCTGGTCTGGCAGGCTTGGAGCTGGCACAGGCACTGTGGCCAGGGTTTACCCCTTTAATTGTCCCGGGGCTGGGAGAGAGGAGAGTAAGTTTTCCTGGTTGTGCCCAGAGTGGCCACCAAGGCTCCCTGGGAAGGGCTGGAGGCCCCTTATTTTGAATTAAGTGTCTACACAGCACTTAATTAGAAATAGCTATTTTGAATTTGGCATTACTCCTCATAGAATGAGGTTTACCAAATTTGAATTAAGCGCTCCGCTATTTCGAATTAATTTTGAAATAGTGGTTTCCATGTATAGACGCTATTAAAGTTAATTTGAAATAATGGCTGTTATTTCGAATTAACTTTGCAGTGTAGACATACCCTGACTTAATAACACCTTATACACAAAACCTCTCTCTTTGTAGTAAAATAAACTTGTTTTATTTTTATTTTTAACCCAAACGAATCCACTATTGTGTTTAAAATGAATTGTTTGGAAAGCAGCAAACTATTGAATATTGACACTTTTCAGGGGCAAAATATTGACCCTTTTTAGGGGCAATGGACTTTTAATAACCAAACTGGCCAGAAAAGGGTCAGATAGTGCAGCACATGGTTTGGGAAAATTTTGGATCAGATGTGTGGTGGGGTCACCCTGCAGTCTGTAACCAATGCTGGTAGAAGACAGAGTGTGTGACTAGTAAGTTGCTGACAGCTTGCTGGGGTCAGACCTACTGGATCAGCACTATATCTATACTAAGACCACTCAGAGGGAGACCTGTATACTGTTAGACTCTTTGTGAGAAGCCTCATCTGGTAACTACAACAACAAAGCATTGGAAGGCATCCAAGGCTGCAGCGCAGCTGGCTACACAACTCTTCACTAGTCTGGAATACATCCCAGAATATCACAGTGATGTAGTCAAAACAGGGTTTATACACAGCTTGTTGTTTAAACTGAGAGTTACACTTTCAGCACTGATGTAACAATTTTAAGTGAGACTCAACTTGGCTGGGAACAGTCTCAAGAAAGGTTACAACTTAATTATTTTCTGTTTGTTTATTTTGGGCAAGGAAAATAAAACAACTTGAGTGTCAGCAAAGCAACTGTAAAGCCAGAGCTGACTAGGTTGGAGAAAGAACAGAAACACAAGTGAACACCACAAGTGGTAAGCAGAGATGAGAGCCAAAGAGAAAAAGGTAAAAAGGCAGCATCAGGGAGAATTACACTGGTGAGCCATGGAGATGAAAGACAAAGAATAGGATCGGAGAGACATAATATAATCTGGACATGATGGCAAATCATCAACAGATTCCACAGTCCCCAGTCACTGCCTCCATCCAAGAAACATTCAGTCGGAACAAGTTGTACCCTCCATACAAAGAAGACGACCCTGGCTAAGTCTAGACTACAGGCTACTTTTGAAGGAAGCTTTTCTAGAAGAGATCTTCCAAAAAAACTTTTTCCGAAAGAGAGCGTCTACACAGCAAAAGCACATCGAAAAAGTGATCTGCTTTTTCAAAAGATAGTGTCCACACTGAATGGACATTATCTCGCATTTAAGCTGTGATTACTATGGACGGAGTAGCCACTAGGGCACTTGTGTTTTTTCCTCTTCTCTCTTCCTTCGAAAGAACTCCCTTTTCCCCATCCACACACCCCTTTTTCAGAAAGCTCTTTGGGAAAAAGGCTTCTTCCTAGTAGAAAGAGGTTTACCAATTTTAGAAGAAGCCTCTGTTCTTTCAAATTTTTTTCAAACAAATGCATTTACAGTGTTGAAGTAAGTGATTTTTTTTCGGAAAAACAAGTGTTTTTCCAAAAAAAACTCTGCAGTGTAGACATACCCTCAATTGCAGAATTCCTTGCTACTTTTGAAAACCTGTGTGCTATATATAAAGCTCCAGAGGACAAGAAACTCCCCACATTAATTTCACAACACTCCGGTAAAAATTTAAAAGTATGGATTGAAAATCCAATTGGTGAGGCTTTGAAATATCCTGAATTTTAAAAAGCTTTCTTGTAATGGGTTCAAATTATTCCTGAGATGTATAGGTTGAAAGTGAAAAATCTCAGGAAAAGTGCTGGCACGAGTTATAGTGAATATGCTTATAAGATGTGTGACCTATTGAGAAAATGGGAACAAGAAAAGGGATGAGAACTATGGCCAATTGTTTCATCTCTTTACTCAAGAACATTTTCTGGAATATTTTCTGAGGCGATCAGAGATGCAATATGGAACTATGTTTAATTTCTGCTCAGGATATTGCCATCCTGGCTGATTCCTTTGTGCAAGCCCAAATGTTTAATAAGTGCAAAACACAGAAGGAGAGGAAGAAGCCTGGTGTAAAGAGGGGGCAGTTTTACACCTAAGAAAAAGAAGACAAATGGTAAAAACCCACAAATTACTAGGACGGGAGGGGAAGACCCTAGAAACTCCTACAAAAAGCTGGTTATACCTGCCCAGCTCCAGGGGAAATTAATGTTGCTAAGACAATATTTTTCTTTTGTTGGTCATTTGAGGGCACAGAGATGCTATCAGAGGTTAGAGGAAAATTTCTGCTGGCCAGGGATACAGAACATAAGGACTTTTTTAAATGTGTAGAAAGCAGGGAAAGAAGAAATCCCATGAAATATTAAAAACTCCATTACCCATGGAAAACTTTGAAAAATATGCTTCTATAAAATAGTTACATTTCTTTTGTAAGAAGAAAAGAGTGGGGTTTTTTTGTTTTGTTTTCAAACAAAATATCACAAGAAAAGAACAGCAAAAAAACAGGTTGCATGCTGGAGGCAAGCAAAGCTATTTTTAAAATGAATGGTTTTTACACTGTATACCATTTTCAGACATGGTAGGATAATGATAGCAGGGACTATATGCTTGACTATACATATGAAAACTGACATACGTTAACAGAGAACATGAGCGTAGAGGGCAGTAGAGTCCTGAGTTATTCTCATAATGCTTGCTGAGATCATTATCTGCACCAATGGCATATTACGTATCTGTAGCAAAAAGCACACACGTACCTTAACAGGGTAAAACAGAAATGTGGTATACAGTGCTGTTTGCATTTGGAAGTACAGTTTATCATCCTATCTGAGACACATTTTTCCCACAGCAGATTTGAAGACTTATAAGTTATGAGCAGCGAACACAGTACAGGTAAAGGGCAATATTAGTTCATTTTAAGTCCAGATACCACAATTGATTTATCCACACATTCTTATGTGGGAAACTGTGTCTTTAAGATGCTCTGGCAAAAACAAGTTGGAGCTGCTTGTTAGGCAGGCTCCTGTTACATAATCCTTGCTAATCAGTTAGAACTCAGAGACTGATCTCTGCCAGGCTTCTAGGCTGAGAGTGATTCTGGAATACCCTCATCAATCTTTCCTTTATTTTATAAATTATCAAATGCAAGAGTTAAGTTTCCACAGACCTTTTAAGTAAGTGGCAATAAAGGAATTTTGACTTACTACAGGTTGAAACTCTCTGGCCTGGGATTCTCTGGTCTGGTAATATCCGATGTTGCTGGACCAGACAGCTCCTGGACCAGAGAACCCTGGCTCAGGGCAGCAGAGTCCCCATGTCCCAGGGCAGCCTCCGGGCTGTGGAGTGCCTGTAGCCTGCATCTGGCCATGGAACCCCTGCAGCCCAGGGACAGCAGAGCCCCAGAGCAGTGGAGCAGTGGAACCCCTGTGACTCCGGAGCAGAGGAATCTGGCTGCCTTGGGGTAGTGGAAACCCAGCAGCCCCAGAGTTGGGCAAAGAACTGGGAGCCCAGTGGACTAGGGGCAGGGTAACCTGGTGATTTGCTAACAGATCCCAGGAGATCCTGGAGTCTGTCAGCAAAGGTCCGACCCCCTTGGTCTGGCAAACTCCCTCCTTCAGACCAGTCAGGTCCCAAGGGTGCCGGACTAGGGAGGTCCAACCTGTATTGAATTTCAAGGATCAGCTTCTAGACTACATTCTGCTATTGTGTGCCTGCCACTTTTTAGTACAAGACACCCACAAAGCCAGAAGATTCAGTCTTCTGAGGAGTTCTCTTGCATTGGGAAACATCTGACTCTTACACTACTCTCCTTTCTAACCCATTAAACATGAAATATTACTGGGGAAAGGTACTTGGCCTGTGTCTACAACCCAAACATGATCTGTGGGGATCTTGGTAGCTAAGCAAAAGTTAGAGCATTCCTAAAGATTGAAGCCACACTGGTCCTTACTCCATTCTTAAATTTTATTTTATTTTATTTAGCCGAACACAGTAATTTGGTCCCAAAATGTTTCAAAGTTCAAGAGAAGGTCTGAAAAGAATGATGTACAAACTGACATGGACAAAGATTTTGGAATTAAGTGACATAACAGAGGCCTTTTAATCACTGAAACACTGAGGTTCCTAATATTTTGCTATATATTCCCCTCTTGGATACAGGATGGAGCTGAATGAAGAAAAAAAACCTACCATTTGCGAGAGGAAGGAGATCCTCTGTGCTGTGTACCCTTGCTGACACTAAGCGCAGCAGAAGTTCTTCTGAATTTCTACAGGTTAGAAAGGGGAAAGGTTTTCCAGGTACCAGGAAGAGAACAGCTGCTCTATTTGGCATCTTCTCCTCAGTGTCTGGGCAATAATATACAGTCATACCTGAATGGAATTATGCTGGTTGAACCAACAGGCACTGACTTCCATCCCTTCTCACTGCTAACAAGAGGTTACGGCATGAATGCCAAGGGCATAACCCATTTCAACATGGAGTCCCCAATGAAACCTGAGGATATCCTGTTTTTCTTGGGCTGTGCTGCATTCTTTCCCTTGGAAGACAATTTTAATAATAATTCCATGAGGAGTTGGTGGTGTATGATTTAGCCTCCCAGGCTTTACCTCTAGGGTTATAGAAGGGTAACAAATAGTCCTTTTAAATGAAAAATGTTATTTAAATCTGCAGGGCCAAATAACTTGCACCCAAAGTATTAAAAGAATTGGCTGAAAAGGTCTCTAAATTGCTAATATTATTATTTTTTTAAATATTAGAACAGTAAAGAAATTACAGAGGACTGGAAAAAAGCTAATATCATGCTAGTGTTTTAGAAGAGTAAATAGGATGACCTGGAAAACTACAGGTCTCTTAACCTAATATCACTTTCAGACTAAATAATGAGAAGTTTTTAATGAAAGGCATTTGGTAAATAATTAAAGGACAGTAGCATAATTAATACCAGTCCACATGATTTTATGGAAAATAGGTCTTGTCAAACAAATTGGCTGGTTTTGCTGTGATCATAAGTATTCTCCACTCTGAGAGTGCAGAAGATGGGGGCCCGCAAAGAGCTCAAAAGAAAAGAAAAAATACCCTTTGCCTCTACAGGCACTGCTTACCAAAACTTCCCCCAGAATCATGATACACAGATTTTGGGGAATTGCTGCCACCATCAAGAGCTTTTTCCCTAAAACCGGGGATGAACTCTTGAAACCACCCTTATGGGTGCCCCCGAGCTCTTTTGCCCCAAATGAATTTGAAAAGAGAACAGAGAAAAACAAGCTGCAGCCTGAGGTAGCTGACCCCTCAGTCAGAGGCATGCAGATACACACAGACAGACATTCCAGAACACAAGAATCAAATCATCATCTTAAAAAAAACCTGATTTTTACTACAAAACAAAAGATAAACTTGATTAAACATACTTGGTTGCTAAATGTTACAGAGCACTAAGGAAATTTAAAAAAACCACAGAAAATCTCTAGGGACAATGCTTAGATGGTAATGGGGTGGGGGAGGGGGACAAAGAATTACACAGAGCAGTTCAAACCAAGCTACAAAATAAAGAAAAATACTCTGAACACAACTGGATTCACTTTTCCCTTTACTTACTTCTAATTTTCTCTTTGTTCAGTCCCATCCCATGCCCTGAATTCCAAGGAGGCATGGTAGTCCTGCCTGGGTTTAAATCATTCCGTGTCTCTCAATTCCTGGTCTTTCTCTCCCCCACAAAGAAAACGGGCAAAGAATCTATATCCAATTCAAATTTCAACCCTACATTTGATTGGTTCTCCCCGCCCCCAGCCAACACCTTGCTGGCCACCTGAGCTTAACCCCTTAGTCACCGGGTACTGGTCAGCACTCCTCCTGTCCATTACAATAAGTTTGGTTGATAAAGGTAACTGTACTGATATAATAGACTTCTGTAGGGCATTTGTCTTAGTTCTATATGCCATTGATAAAAAGGTAGTACTATAAAATAAATGTAGACCATATTAAATGGAATTATAAATTATGAACTGTTAGATCTAAAAAGTATTTGTACATTTAGAATCATCATCAAGTGAGGCTCTGCAGGGATCTTTTCATGGATAAATGCTGTTCAGTATTTTTATAGCTGATCTGAAAAAATTAAAATCATCACTGGTAAATTTTTAAGATGTCACAAATATTGGAAGAGTGGAAATTATGAGGGCAGTTTAGTTGTGCCATTTAATCTGGATCGGTTGGAAAGGTGGTATTCATCTGAACAACATGCAATTCGATTCAGCAACATGTAAGGTAGTATATCTAGGAACAAAAAACTTACAAAATGAGGGATTGTTTTCTGAAATGCAGTGTTACTGAAAAAGATTTAGGACCATTGTTGATAACCAGTTGAACATGAATTCTCAGTGCAGTTCTATAGCTAAGAGGATTTGGATGCAAAAGCAGAGGCACATCAAGCTAGAGTAGGGAAAGGTTACTAGCTCCGTGTATGGCATGTACAGCATCAGTGAGAACATATCAGTGGTGTTTAGACTTCATAAAAGGATGATAATACATTTAAAAGGGTTAATAAAAACTACAGGAATGAAGTCTATAAAAGTGAGACATGTAAGAAGTTTATCTATTTTGTTTATCCAAGAGAAAATTAAGAGGTGATTTGATCACAGTCTGCAAGTAACTATATGGGGAAATTATATCGGATAGTAAATGGCACTTTAATCTAAGAAAAAGGCATAAGAAGATCCAACTGTTAGAAACTGAATTTTGACTCAATCAAAAAAGTACACATTTTAAATAAATTTACGTAGCTCAAATTGCATATCTTATTTTGAGTTACAGTGCAATGTAGGCACACCCTCTGAGGGCGTGTATACCCTAGGAAATTATTTTGAAATAACTAAATTCAAAATAACTCCTGAAATGAAATCAAAATAGCATGCCCCTCCTCCAGGAGAGCTTTGAAATTAGTTTGAGGCTGGCTCCATTATTAGGGGTCTGCTACCTGGAAGCACAGGGGAGAAATTACTTCAAATTACTCTGAGGAGTAGTTATTTTGAAATAGTAGCAATGGAGCATCCACACTAATGCTATTTCGAAATAAGTATTATTCCCCTAGGAAAGCACAAAGTACAGATTTCAAAATAACCAGCCTGTTATTTCAGAATAACAGGTTTGGTAATGTGAACGTACCACTTATTATTTTGAATTATAAAGGGGGTTATTTCAAAATAGCTCCCTAGAGTATACCAGGGCTGAGTGGGGAGCTACTGAAACTAACCAATAGGAAATGCCAAAGAAAGGCCTAAGCCCTACTCCTCAAAAGAGACCTTAGAGATCCAAGACCAGGCCACAGGGAGGTGCCTACATCTGTTTAGGAGTCACAGCCATGAACTGTGTCATGATGTTAAAAACATAAGCTCTCTCTTGTGAAAACCCAGAGAGCTACATGGTAGTCTCCTAGAATGTGGGAGACCTATGTTTGAATCTCTCTTGTCTGATGTTGGGCAGTGATTTGAACCCAGATCTGCCAATTTTCACTTTAGTATCCTATGATAGGTCATTCTCAATTGTGCCTGCTGAAACTATGCCTCTTTAAATAAATAAATATTAATTAGGCCAGAAAAAGAGAGAGATTTAGTGGATAGTGGATTAGGGCACTCCCTGGGATGGGAGAATCAGATTCAAGTCTCAATTCCTCTTAGCATTTGATTATTTATACAAAATGAAACAGCTTTAACAGGAATATGGAAAGAGACTCACCATCGGACACCAAATGATCTGGTGGTTAGGGCACCCACCAAGGAAGGGGAAGGAGGCTTAGATCCTTGATCCAAAAATGAGGCAGCGTAGGCAATCAAACCTTGCTCCCTCACACCCCTGGTGTGTGCTCTAACCATTGGTCTATTGAATATAATGGAATGGAATCCCTCTCTTCCTGCTGTGTTTTGTGCACTGCCCAATCTGCTAATTCCACTCAGAGCATGCCTATCAGTCCTAAATCATTAAATCAAGATTGGATAGCCTTCTAAATGGTGTGCTTTAACTCAAACAGAAGTTATGGGGGTAATGCAGAGATTTCTGGTGAGGTTCTTTGGCTTGTCTTATGCAGGATGTCACACTAGATTATCGCTGTCAGAGTTCAGGGCAACTATACCTTTATTCTCCCTAGACAGTTCTGCAACCCACTTTAGCATTTCAGCTCCTAAACCATCATGTTGCCTTGGGTGTATACACACATATCACACTCCCTCTTCACTGACATATCTCCAGACTGCAGAGCTCCCTGCCCATACAGTGAATTGTGCAACAAAGACTGACTTCCTATGCAGGGCTGCTCAGCTTTTTCTCCACAGTTATGGCACAGCTCTTTCTAAGCAAGCATATTTATTCTTAAGGTAAAAGTGATACAGAGAAAACATATTTAAAATCAATAAAAGAACCTATGTACATGCTAATAAATTTACCAATGATTAACTACTCACTCACACAACTTACTAGTCTGCACTAGGGAGTTATTTCGAAATAACTCTCCTTATTTCAAAATAACGAGCAGAGCATCCACACTACCAAGCCCGTTATTTTGAAATAGCAATAGTGTGGGCTCTCAGCTGCTGCTATTTCGAAATAACTACTTCCCTGAATAAATTGAACTAATTACTTCCCAGTACTTCTTGGGGTTGTAAGGGTATGTCTACACTGCAGAGGTATCCTGGAAAAACTCCATTGTGTCCAAGGAATGTGTTTGCTCTTCCTCTTTTTTTTTTTTTTTTTTTTTTGTGGAAGAGAAAATGTGCTCTTCTGGGGAGCCCTGTATCCCTCATTCTACGAAGGATAACGGCCCCGCCAAAAGAGGAGGCTTTTCCACCATTTGGCCCAGATTGATGGGCCCAGATTGGGCCAAATGATGGAAAAGTCTCGTTCAGAAAAGCAATCAGAAAAATCAATTTGCGTAGCTTTTTCTGAAAAAAACATACAGTGTAGACCTATCCTAAGTCAAGGTAGGGCGTCCACATTAGCGGAGCCTGACTCAGACTAATTTCAAGGCTTACCCATAGTGTGGACATGCTATTTCAAAGTTATTATTTCTAAATAAGTTATTTCAAAATAATTTCCTCATGTAGACATGCCTAAGAGTTCTGGCTGGTGTTATTCCTTCAAACACTCCACAGAGGAGTTGTTTTATGTGATGTCACAAGTTCATCACAGTTTCAGCACAGAACAAGAACTCTCATAAATCTGAGAGTCATTCCTTTTACTAGTTTGGGTCCTCAAGAAGACCTATGCATTTTGGGGTAAATTATAGCTAAATAACAGCAGAGAATACTGAGAGCCAGGACTGGTAACTGTAAATAAACTTTATGGGACTGCAGGAAACTTGGCCACATCCATGATAAGTGGACATCCAGCTAACTAAAATCATGCCGGACCATGGATGTTGCCTGACTTGAGAATGCTGGACTGGAGAGGTTCAACCTGTATAAAGTTGAACTATCTCTGAATATTTACAATGTTTGGAAAGTCTGGACCTGAACTCTTATACTATAAGCTATTTTAAAATCTATATCTAAGAAGACAGTTTATGTTTTGTCCACTAATTTATAAAATAATAAAACAAAAAATCCTGTTGGAATGATATACATGAATGTATAGAGTTTCTGTAGAGTTGGCTAATTATTACACTGATAAAAAAAACTAGGGTACTTATTTACACAATTTCAAGTAAGTATTTAATCAAAGTGCAAAGACTTGTATTACGACTGAATTTGCAATAAAGAGACAAACAAATTTTCTAGAATTTGGCTATAAACAATGTGATACAATGGAAATAAAACAAACTGTATTCTTTTGAAGCTTACATACAAAAAGGTTCTCCTCTGTCTCTTTTTCAGTTTCATTTCCCCCCCGATGAGTTGTCTGGGCTATACAGAATTCTTTACAAAGATGGTGTAGAGATTTTTAATCATGCAGTGACCACAAATGGCTCTGCTGGGACATGAGAGGTGCTTTTAAAATGTAGTGAAAATTGTCTTCATTGATCATGTGGCTGTTAACAGTTTTATATTTTTGTGAAATTATTACTCTGACAGAGCTATAGAACCTAGCTTATTTTACTACATTGTGATGAAGTATTTTATGTTTTGAGTAACACTGGCTCCTTGGCATTTTATGCTCACATCTGACATGCTTTCCAGCCTTAGTATTCAGTTAGTTTTCTTTTTTTTTTTTTTCCATTTAGCCTTGCCATGTTTTAACAATGAATCATCTTCTCCACTAAATAAACCTGGAATGTCTGCTTATACATTGAATTTGTTTCATCACATTGTCATAATAATTTATTGGAACGCTGGCAATTCCAACTGCTTTCCCATATGTATTTGGGCTGGCCTGAACCCAGTGTTGTTCTGCACAGTGGAAGAATTAACCACCACAAAAATTGAAATACCTTTTATTCTACTAGGATTTGGCTTTGTTCCACAAAACTATAGTCACATAAGCTAAGACACCTAGCATGAACTGAACACACTAGAGGAAAATATGTGCCAGGAAATACCAGTTAACATTTGTTAACCTGTGGATGGGGAAGCTGGAATAATTTGTATAGCGGGGGTGTTGAGAGCCATTGAACCAAACGATAAATCCTATATATGAGGGAAAACACTTCAAGCAAAGGAGTGCAATGGTAGCTCTAGTTCCAGCAATTATGCCTGTGAATAGCTTTACAGACAGCACTACCACTGCCATTTAAACTGACTTTTTGCAACGAGGGGTCCTATTGTTAAGTTATGGAAACTACACTGGCTGCACCTTCGCATTTTACAGTATTGCCAACTCCAAATATTCAAAAATCATGAGTCAGATGACCAAAAATAATAAAATTGGCTTTAAAACCATGAGATTATGTAAAAATACTAGATTCTGTGTTCTTATTATTCCCCATCTGCTTGTTGAACCTGGAGGATGAACTGGGCATATTTTATAGCCATGTTAGCTAGAAATTAGAGAATTAAGGCTGGACTCATCACATATCCACTTGACACCAGGAGCGTTAAGGAAAACAACAATCTTAGGAGAAAATCATGAGAGTTGGCAACTACTGTTTATCAAGACGCTGATTATATGGATTCAACTGCAATGTCAAGTACTGCCCATTGCTGTGATATAAACGATTTCCTTTATTTCTGTAGTGCTTTTTGTTTTAAGAAGTCTATGGTTCTTCATAACATCAAAACACTGGAGGAGCTGCTCTCAATAAGTGAAACTAAAGGAGTGTCTCAGCAAATAGCACAGAGACATTGTCTCAGAATGTATCAGAGTGTTCTGTATAAATGTTGTCAAGAGTAGAATTGAATTGATTGAGAAGTTTGAGAGGTTTTGATAATTTTTTCTGGAAAGTGTTGAAAAACTAAATGGTAGTGTAGGGAGTAGGAGACAGAAACTGCTACTTCAGACAAATTTAAATATAGGCTTTGCTAGTTACTTTGTCATAAGGAGTCCAAGAATCTGTAGAAAAACGGCAATAACCAAGTCTTCTTACTCCTTGGGGCTACGTCTACACTGGCCCCTTTTCCGAAAGGGGCATGCTAATTTTCAACTTCAGAATAGGGAAATCCGCAGGGGATTTCTATTCCGGAGGATCTCTTATTCCTACTTTGAATAGGGCTTTATTCCGGAGGATCGGGCCAGTCTAGACGCTTTTTTCCGGCTTTTCCCCAAGCCGGAAAAAAGCGGCGGACAGCTTTATTTAAATCCCGGGGGGGAAATTTAAATCCCCCGCGGATTTCCCTATTCTGAAGTTGAAAATTAGCATGCCCCTTTCGGAAAAAAACCTGTTCTTTTGATTTTTTTTTTTTTTTTTTTTTTGAAAGAACACGATTGCAGTGTGGAAGTAAGTGAAGTTTTTTTGGAAAAACGGTCATTTTTCCAAAAAAAACCTATGTAGTGTAGACCCTGCCTGAATTATAATGTTGCTATATCAGACACTTTGGTATGTAGCTTGATGTTTACAGCTTTTATATTTTAAATCTTTCTAAAATGCTGGAGATTGTGGAAGAAGGCGAATGAGGAGAATGGAACTTTTCTATCATCTGAAGTTTAGAAATAAAGGGTGTAAACAGGTGCATTCACAGGCCTCCTCTTATTAGTTGATAGTTTCATTATCTCAGTGAACTGCAGCTCATGATGGAAGTCAAGGCTACTGTAGAAGATGTGATCTATCAGGCAGTTGAGGTCAATATAAGGACCTGGAACCTGTAATCAGTGGGGAGACATTATAGAGATCAAAACACCAAAGTAACATGTTCATGGTGACCTGTGGTATGAAGCGATAAATATTCCTTCCACTACTAGACTGAGTGCTGTATTTTGTATCTGAAGGAATAGTTTTTAGTAGTGTGGATTCATTCCTGGATGTAAGAAATCCCTGTAATCAAACCTGCAGGTTATACAAGCATGGCTCAGCACAGCCTACTCTGTGTCTGATATGGTGAGACTCCAATCTTCTGGCCAGTTGCAAATGGAAATATTTTTTGTTTTGTTTTGCTGCTGTGAGCATCTAAAAACACTGTGGAGTTCAACAGGATCTCAGTATTAAAAATTCATTTAATTATTAGAGGACAAAACCCTCTTAAATTGTTGGGTATGTTAGAGAAAGCATAGTTTACATAGTGTTCTCTTCTTATCAGATACTCCTTGGGCTTCCTGGTTCCATATTTAGCTAGCCATTCCTCTCCTAGGAGTTAATGTCCAGTAAGAATTGGTAAAACTGGGGCAGAGTACTGTTTACTGACAGAAGTTATATCTCAGTTGTACTAGACCTAGGTGTCATTTGCACTGCTGCTGGCATGTCACTTACGTTTGTCTCACTAGCTCTCCCAATGACTTCAAATATAGTTTGAACTATATGAGAGAGAGGAGTGAGCCATGGCTTCACAGTGACTAGAATGTTTCTTTTCATCTGTTGCCTGACCAAAACGGAGATCAGTGGTACTTTAATTTTTATGCCAACATCCAGCCCTGGGAACAGTTACCTGTAGCAGAACCTCAAATGGAGAGTGTTGTAGCTGGTGGAGTCCCTCCAGATAAGTCTTGTAAGCTTCATCACTATGATAAACAGTCTCTGTCAGCTCCTCATGGAAGCATTGGCGTGTGGGAGTTTATACCTGAGAGTGATCTTGTTTATTCTTGTCTGTGGTCTTGCAAAGTAACTGGATACCCTTGCAGGGCTTTGATATGAGCATGGAAGGGAAGGGAATTACCAGTCAGACTTTTCCTTCCTTAGCTGGATGAATTCTTGGGAACTAGATGAGTTAACTCTGTTCTTGCTGCATCACATGGGTTTCTAGGAGCAGATTGCATGGACTGACACTGGCAACAAGATTGAACCTTTTCGTATCCTTAGACTAGAGATCTTGCATTGATCAGTGTGAAACTGAGAGTCTGGTGTTTGACTGATTAGTTTGAACCATTATGAGGTAGCAGTTTGCTGATTGCAGCATATTGAGACTCGCTCTAACTTTTTTTCTAGGTACTAGCCTGTTTTTTTCTTGTATTTCTTGCTAATATGATGTATTTTAAGGAGGGATACAGGGGAGCGATCTGCCTAAGTGGCAGTGGTGGTGATCTACTGGTGTGCCAACTATATAGATTAACTAGAGCAATTTAGTCATTAGATAGTGTGTGCTTTTGCAGAAAAGCGTCCGTGCCAATCTAGACGCTCTTTTCCGCAAATGCTTTTAATGGAAAACTATTCCGTTAAAAGCATTTGTGGAAAATCATGACAGTCTAGACGCAGCCAGTGTGTTACCCTATCCTTAGTGGGCTGTCCCCTCCCTTGATAGGTACATGAGGAGTATGAACTTTTCTGTGACTTTGGCAACACCCATCAAACTTGTCATACTCATGAAATCCTCACTGAATTGAGCTGAGCTCCAGTGTTCAATTGGAGCCTGATTTATGCTGTGCAATTTTAGGCCTTCTCTCTTCCTCAGCCTCTTTTGGATGAGGATCACTAGTCACCTACAAGCAAGTAAAATTGTGCTCCTGATGCCCCTCTGTGGTGACATATCTCTTGACATGTCTAAGTGGTGGGCAAGTCAAGAGACTGATGGTTGTTCCACAAAGGCCCATATATTAGTCCTAATCTTTGTGATAAGACTATAGTAAATGGGCCATCTATTATCTGCTCTTTGTGATTATTTCATAACTGTGTAACTAGTAATTTATTTTTCTTCTATGTAAAAACTTCGTTACGTCAATTTCTAAGCAGACACTATGTAATTTTGAGTATGAACACCCATTCTTTTTCATTCTTTGATTGTTTTTTGCTATTAGTGAATATAATTAATGTTAAAAGTAATTATATAGAATCATGGAGAGAATAATTACATAGAATGTACCCATCAACTTATATTTTGTTTTCTCGAGTCATTCAGATGAAATGTTGTCTGGAGGAAAATTCAGTGTCTGCTTTTATTATTTGAAGTCTGTGGACTTGCAAACATTTCTGTACATTGTGTCCAAAAATTAATACAGGTTGAATCTCTCTAGCATGTCGCTCTCTGATCCAGCAACATCTGTGGTCCAGCATGGTTTTAGTTAGCTGCATGTCCACCTATCATGGGTGTGGTCAAGTTTCCCGTGGTCCCATAAAGTTTGTTTACAGCCACCGGTTCTGGTTCTCAGTGTTCTGTAATGTTTATTTCGTTTCTCTCTATGTCTTCTAAGAGCCCAGTAAGCAGTGAAAGTATTGGTAATGCCGCTAGATCATGTTGACCTCCCATAGTTCAGCAAATTCTAAGGTTTGGCACTGGTCAGATCCTGACAGTGCCAGACTTGAGAGGTTCAACCTATATTGGGTAAAATGTTTAAAAGTGTTAGAGTTATTTAGAAGCTTACATTCCACTTAAGGTCATTGGGACCTAAGCGCCTAAACCACTCAAGTGACTTCGAAAATGCCATCCATTATGTACCTTGACCAGCTAAATCCTGGTTTAAAAAAAAGTATCAAATCTTAGTCTACACTTTGGAAAAGGTCATGGTTAGACAAAACATATTAAATAATCTGGTCAATTTTCTTTGTCTTGTTAGGCCCTTTGTCTATCTTGTTTGTTTAGATCTTAAACTTTTCATGTTTCTTATCTTTGTACCCCCAATCTCTGTTTTGACCTGTTGGCAACACAAAAGAGTGTAAAAGCACCTTCAGATGATTCAGATTCTAAAGAAACATAAAAACAAGTCTATACATTTTATGAAGACTTATTGATCTTCATGAACAAAGCATATAAAGAATAGAAACAGTACTTAAGGTGCTTGTTTATTTTTTTAAACTGGCTAGTTTCACAAAATATTCTATGCACAATTAATTGTCTGTGGAGCATTGACTGGTGGTATGAAGTGAATTGAATGGTCACATGATACTGAGATTAGTTTGTTTACATGTGATTAGGCAAGGAAATGGCACCTTTCATGAACAGTAAATTCAGTCCATTAATAGATATATTTCCATATGTTAAAACATGATGTGCATGCAGGATATACCAGACTATTCATTTCTGTATGCTAAGATTTCAAACATCAGTACACATTTTATATAATAAAGGCAGAAGTAGTTGACTTTTAAGAGTATAATTTGAATGTAACACAATGTTTTGGTGTAGACAAATAATTTAAATACTCCTCCTTTGTATTTCTTCTAGCCATAAACTTTCCACAACTGTTCTTCAAAACAGGTAAGATATAATAATCCTTTTTTTGCCAATTTATACAGATATTTCAAACTTTTCTTAAATAGCAATCTAAAACTATTTGCTTGATTTACATATGAGTACTTCATTAGAGTACTTAACACCTTCTTTGAGAGTACTTGTAATAGAACTCTACCTGTACCATTCATATAGAGTGATTTTGAATTTAAATTGTCAATGCTCATCCAATCCTAAATCCCTTAAAACCAGGCTTTTTACAAGTTCGTTGATGCTTATAATCTTAGCAAGATCTGACACTTTTTAAGGAACACTTTGTCCTAACTTTCTGTCTAGACCACATCAAGTGGAAATGTTAATCCTATTTTACATTGCTCTAAATCTGAGTTTCCCTAGTGATTATTTAAAGTATTTTTTCAAGACTTTATGTGTGCGACACCAGCGGACAGATTTCAAATCCTCACACTCATCTTTTAAAATATTTTAACTAGTGTAGAAAACATCGTCTTCACAAATCCATTAGTATTCTATCAATTTGATGTTGGTAAAGTGTTGGTTTTATTAATAATTATGTTTATTAAAAAGCCATTTTGTCAGTAAAATGGTAAAAATTAACTCATGTCAGTACTGTATATAGTATCTTAGAAACATTAGGGTCTTTGGATATGGACAGAAGATACACATTATGCTTGGGTACAGACTGGCTAACCTAATGTGGTGTGCTTTAAACTAGTCTTGTTGGGTACAGAAGACAAAAGCCCACAATAAGTCCAGAATACGGAAATCTGGGAGAAGGGTCAGAATCTGGGGGGAACATCGCAATCGTAGCAGAAATAAAGGAGACGAAAATAGGGAGTATAGTGAGGAAATCTAATGATCTTAGATGTCTTTACGATAATGAAAAAATTTTGAGGAATAAGACAGGAAGAACTAGAAAGACTAATGAATAATCACAATTATGACAAATTGGCATCACAAAGACTTGGTGGCGTAATTCACATAACTAAAAAACAAACTAGGTCAAAATACAAAGGATGAATATATTAAAACAAAAGACAATACAAGCATGTAGGGACAAAATTAAAAGGCCAAAGCACAAAATTATATGATCTGTGGCAATAAGAAAATACTTTACAAACACCTGGCCTCCCCAGATGTAAGGTGGCTTATGTTGATGTAACTTTGTATATAAACCATACCGAACTTTGCAATATAGACCATGATTAACATTACAAGCTAGAAGAAAATCAAAAACAAGTAGACCTATTTCTCAATGAAGAATGAAAAACAATAATGAAAATGCAGCAATGGTTGAAATGTTAAATGCCTTTTTTGTTTCAGTTTTCACCAAAAAAGGTTAGGACTGATTGAATGACTAACATAGTGAACATCAGTGTAAATGAGGTAGACTCGGAGACTACAATAGGAAAAGAGCAAATAAACACTTGATTAGGCATGGTCTATACTACAAAGTTAAATCAACATAACCCACCTTACATCCAGGGAGGCCAAAATACTTGTCAGGCCCCTGGAAAGGAGTGGGAGCCTCAGGTACAAAGGGCAGGGCTGGGGGGCAGGGCTGGGTGTACCTAAACTACATCACTCCCCCTTTCTCCCCCCCCCCCCCCCCCCCCCCCCCGCACACACCAGCTAGCCCTCAAAGCAAGGAGCATGCCGTATTGGGCTCCAGAAGCAATTTAAAGGGCCTGTGGTTCTAGGTGCCAAGGCTTCTGCCGTATCAGTAGCAGCAGCAGTTAGGAGCTCCAGGACCCTTTGAATCACCAGGACAGTTGCCCCCATTATTCCCCCTCAATGAGCAGACCTGCTTACATCAGGCTAGTTCTGTACGTCTACTCTTAAATTTGCCTCCCACTGATGTAAATCCACCATTACACCAATACAGTAACACCGGTGTCGGGGGACGATGACCAAAACTCTGAGGGGAGTGGGAAAGTCGGATACCGGGAAGAAATGCAGAGAGGAACGAGCAAGAAAGGAGGACCCCTGATTCAAATGGAGAAGATAGGGCAATCAACTGGTTACCTAAGGTGTTTGTACACTAATGCAAGAAGCCTGGGAAACAAACAGGAAGAACTGAAGGCCCTGGCCCAGTCCAAGAAATATGATTTAATTGGGATAACAGAGACTTGGTGGGATGACTCGCATGACTGGAGCACTGTCATGGAAGGGTATAGACTGTTCAGGAAGAACAGGCAGGGGAGAAAAGGAGGAGAGGTTGCACTATATGTAAGAGAGCACTATGATTGCTCTGAACTCCAGTATAAAGAGGGAGAAAAACCTGTTGAGAGTCTATGGGTTAAGTTTAAAGGAGCAAACAACAGCAGTGATGTTGTGGTTGGTGTCTGCTACAGGCCACCAAATCAGGTGGATGAGGTAGATGAGGCTTTCTTCGGACAACTGAGAGAAGCTTCCGGATCGCAGGCCCTGGTTCTCGTGGGGGACTTTAATCACCCTGACATCTGTTGGGAAACCTATAGGCAGTACACAGGCAATCCAGGAAGTTTTTGGAGAATGTTGGGGATAACTTCTTGGCACAAGTGCTGAAGGATCTGACCAGGGGCTGTGAGCAGCTTGACCTTCTGCTCACAAACAAGGAGGAACTAATAAGGGAAGTAGAAGTGGGTGACAACCTGGGAAGCAGTGATCATGAGATGGTAGATTTCAGGATCCTGACCAAAGGAAAAAAAGAGAGTAGTAAAATACACACCTTGGGACTTCAAAAAAGCAGATTTTGATCCCCTGGGATGCTAACATGAAGGGGAAAGGAATCCAGGACAGCTGGCAGTATTTTAAAGAAGCCTTATTGAAGGCACAGACAGAAACCATCCCGACGCGTAGCAAGAGAGGCAAACATAGTAGGAGACCAGATTGGCTTACAGGGGAAATCCTTGGTGAATTTAAGCACAAAGAGGAAGCTTACAAAAAGTGGAAACTTGGACAAATGACCAGGGAGGGGTTTAAATGTATAGCTCGAGAATGCCGGGGGCTTATCAGGAAGGCGAAAGCGCAAATGGAATTGTGACTGGCTAAGGATGTGAAGGATAACAAGAAAGGTTTCTACAGGCATGTTAACAAGAAGAAGGTGATCAGAGAGGGTGTGTGGACCCTGCTGGATGAAGGAGGTAACCTAGTGACAGATGTTGTGGGGAAAGATGAAGTACTCAATGCTTTCTTTGCCTCTGTATTCACGGACAAGGTGGGCTCCCGGACTAATGCGCTAAGTGACACAAGATAGGATGAAGATGGACAGCCCTTGGTGGGTAAAGAACAGGTTAGGAACTATTTAGAAAAGCTAAACGTACACAAATCCATGGGTCTAGACTTAATGCATCCGAGGGTACTGAGAGAGTTGGCAAATGTCATTGAGGAGCCTTTGGCCATTATCTTTGAAAAGTTATGGAGATTGGGAGAAATCCCGGATGATTGGAAAAAGGCAAATGTAGTGCCCATCTTCAAAAAAGGGAAGAAGGACGATCCAGGGAACTATAGGCCGGTCAGTCTTACCTCAGTTCCTGGACAAATCATGGAAGGGATCCTTAAGGAATCCATTTTGAGGCACTTGGAAGAGAGGAAAGTGATTAGGAATAGTCAGCATGGATTCACAAAGGGAAAGTCGTGCCTGACCAATCTGATTAGCTTCTATGATGAGGAAACTGGCTCTGTGGACATGGGAAAGTCAGTAGATGTGATATACCTTGACTTTAGCAAGGCTTTTGATACGGTCTCCCACAATATTCTAGCAAGTTAAGGGAATGTGGATTGGATAAATGGACCGTAAGATGGATAGAAAGGTGGCTAGAAGGCCGGGCCCAGCGGGTAGTGATCAACGACTCGATGTCAGGATGGCGGTCGGTTTCTAGCGGAGTGCCTCAAGGTTTAGTTCTAGGGCCGGTTTTGTTCAAAATCTTTAGTAATGACCTAGATGAGGGGATGGATTGCACCTTCAGCAAGTTTGCGGATGACACTAAGCTAGGGGGAGAGGTAGATACGCTTGAGGGCAGAGATAGGGTCCAGAGTGACTTAGACAAATTGGAGGATTGGGCCACAAGAAATCTGATGAGGTTCAACAAGGACAAGTGCAGAGTCCTGCACTTGGGACGGAAGAATCTCAAGCATTGTTACAAGCTGGGGACCAACCACTTAAGTAGTAGTTCTGCAGAAAAGGACCTGGGGGTTACAGTGGATGAGAAGATGGATATGAGTCAACAGTGTGCCCTTGTAGCCAAGAAGGCTAATGGCATATTAGCTTGCATTAAGAGGAGCATTGTCAGCAGATCCAGAGATGTTATTATTCCCCTTTATTCGGCTCTGGTGAGGCCACATCTGGAGTATTGTGTCCAGTTCTGTGCCCCCCACTACAAAGAGGATGTGGACGTATTGGAGGGGGTCCAGCGGAGGGCAACCAAAATGATTAGGGGGCTGGAGGATATGACTTATGAGGAAAGGGTAAGGGAGTTGGGTCTGTTTAGTCTGAAAAGCGAAGAGTGAAGGGGGATTTGATAGCAGCCTTCAACTTCCTGAAGGGAGCTTCCCAAGAGGATGGAGAGAGGCTCTTCTCAGTAGTGACAGATGTTTGAACAAGGAGCAATCGTCTCAAGTTGTGGTGGGAGAGGTCCAGGTTGGATATTAGGAAAAACTATTTCACTAGGAGGGTGGTGAAGCACTGGAATGGGTTACCTGGGGAAGTAGTGGAGTCTCCATCCCTAGAGGTGTTTAAGTCTCGGCTAGACAAAGCCCTGGCTGGGTTGATTTAGTTGGGATTGGTCCTGCCTAGAGCAGGAGTCTGGACTTGATGACCTTCTGAGGTCTCTTCCAGCTCTATGGTTTTATGATTCTATGATTCAGTTCTCTGAGCAATGTTGAGCCACTCACTTCACAACTGTTGACTTTCCGAAGGTCATGCATTTGAGAAGCTGCCTTCTCCCTGCTTTCAAACCTTTGTACATTTTTTAAATTATCTTTCCTGGGTTTCCAGGTTGGTGAGCAAACTTCTATGACCAAATTGCTTGGGGGATGAAGCAGGAAGAGCCTACAAGGGACCAGCAACATTGAAAGCCAAGGAAATGTGGCAAGCATGCCAGAAGGCCAAGGAGGCCAGAAATTGATCTGGTGCCAAACAGAAGACCCATCACTTTTAGAAAGAGCTACATGCCAGCCTTAACAGAAATCCTACCATCACCCTGTACACCATCATGAATAATTCAAGGAACCTAAGGTTAAGTCTACCCTAGAGAGTTTACTAATGGAGCTGTGCCACTGTAATATCTCTTGTGTAGCTATTCAACACAGATTGGAGAAAGCTCTGTCATTAACATAATTAAACCACCCCCAACGAGTAGTGATAATTATGTTGGCAGGAGAAGCTCTCTTCCTGACATAGCGCTGTGCAGACTAGCACTTACATCAGTAAAACTTACATTGCTTAGGGTGCACACCCCAAGCTATTAAAATTTAGCCAACATAAGTGCTAGTGTAGACATGGTGTGAGTCAGAGCTGTCTTCTATGAACAATGAGGAGGAGGAGTATGGGAGATTGGTGACCACTGGCTCCAGCTGTGCCATGGTCCAGGATCTGTTTTTGACTCCACTGCAATCTAGCCAGTCTCTACAGCTGAGCATGGACAAGGCCCATGCAGAGGAATGAACCTCAGATAAGTATGTAAATAAATTTCCCCATACAAAGGTGGACACCCAACTTAGCAAGGAGACACCTATTGATTTTTTATTATTTGAGTCATACTAAAGATGTAGTGGTATAATGGAGAGATGTAGAGTTGCTCTCTGTTTTACATCGCCCTCTTGAATAAGGCAGGAGTGGGTGATGTAGGGACATGAAGACTTGTTTATGTATAAAGAAATGTTTCTTGAGTCCTCTTGACAGATCTTGATGAAACTTCAATCTTCTCCCAAAGGTTTCTAGGGGTGGCAATCTTAATTATTCCTCCAGATCTTCTAGTGGTGTACATTGGAAAAGATCCACTGTGGTCAAGACAACAAAGACAATTTCCACCAGCTGACTTTGAGGCCCACTGTTTTTGCTTCAAAGCAAAGCAAAAGAACAAAAGGATAAAGCATAATGTTCCAATTTCCTAAGAGGTCTCTTTCCTAATCTGGGATGTGGCTGGTACTTATTTACCATAGGACCTCTAAAAATACCATTTTGATAATTCCATGCATGTACCTACGAGCTAAAAGTCCAAATCTGTTTGCTGCCAAACAAACAAACATACAAACAAACAAACACATTTGCTGGAACAAGCACAGGTTGCAATTTTATTTTAACACATATACACCCATACATATATATACACACATACACATAGATGATATATTTTAAACTAACATTTAAATATATATATTTATAACAATTTACAACATTGCATACTTTATATATGTGTGTGTGTGCACACAGCCTGCTTGTCTTGTCATCCCTGTATACTTTTCACCTACACATATTAAGTAGTCTCATTGTACTAGCAGAGAAATAATCAGTATTCTTAAGAGATGCTAACACTTATCTGAGGATGTCTTACTTAGAAAGTAAAGTGTCTTTTTGAATTTGAAGATTTAAAATTGAAAGAAATGTATTGGAACAACATTCTAAGGTTTTTGTATACACATTTTCTAGTACTCAATGCACCAAATAATTAGCATTAAAGCATACAAATTATCCTAACATTTGTCTTTGCCATTATTTGGGACAGTTAGTAATTTATGCAATGCTTTAAATAAATACAATTGATGCATCTTTCCAATCAAATACAGCAGAAAGAATGACCGCCTTTAAAATAGCACTGAAAATGAAATAAGAAACAAAACAGATGTACTCTACTAAACTGTTTTTTAATATTAAACATTATTTATTGCTATTATTATTTATACAATGCCTTAAGGGAACCCAGTATTTTAAACAACACATTTGTATTAAGAAACTTGAATGATGGACAAATAAACATTACACCTTTTTGTATTTTAGAATACAGAGCAGAAGTTATAAAATACTTATTTAAAATATCTGGTTTATTGTATGATAATTTTAAAGCTGTTTTAATCACGCTAACATACTCTAGTTAAAAAAAACCACTTTGCCATAATGGCACAAGATCAACCACGGGTTCTTAGCCTGTCTAATGACTCACATCACGAAGTTTGTGGGTGCAATTCTGGCTCTACTGAAGTCACTGGCAAAACTCCTATGAATTATTTCAGATTTATATCTATGACTGGATTTAACTCTTAGTGATTGGTGTGGTTCAGATTCCATTCAGGTTCAGGGAAAGCACTCCTTGACTTCAACAGGACCAAGATTTTACTCAGTATGGTTGGCTAGTACATAATATCCATGCTTACTGGCCTTAAAGGGACACTATCAATTTTAAAAAATCACTCCTTTGTCTGAATTTTCCACTACGGCTGTAACAACTAACATTTTAAATTACTGGAACTGAAAGAGATTAACAGTGTTTGATGTATTTATATGGTTACTTTGTGAACTTGATAGCACTTCAGGCACATTTTCCAGAGTTTCTCAAATGTAGTCTTATATACCCTGGCTCCTCTTTCAGTCTGAGAAAAACAGGGCAGAGAGAAAAAATACGAGACTGTAAAACCACTATTATTGGCAGAAGGATTCCAGGGTAGGTATAATACAAGAAACAATTTTTAATTTTCATTTTTAAATGACTAGTAGGTCTCAAATTGGCAGCATCTGTTTAAGTTTCCTAGCAAGCACTGTCTTCTGCAAAACACACTTAATACTGCTAGGTTCTCATTCATTATGACTGTCATTACAAGCTTAGCGATTCTTGCACTGTACTACACAACTCTGAGAGAATATTTAAGGCTGCTTAATGATCTGGTTTGGAATACCACCAAAGTTACTTTTTGGCAAATACATCTGGCAACAAACAGCACAACTTATTATAAAATTTGACATGTTAAGCTGCATCTGCATAATTTAAGAGGTACATTTTTGGCTTTTATAGTTAGATAATGGGGATTTATGTAAACACACTTATCTAATTTAGTCCAAACAGTGGCTTTAAAACCCCACTGACAACAAACCATTACAAGGAATTCTAGGCAGAATTCAAAACTATCAGTTTTGGTCATCAAAGCAGACCACAACAGCCAGGTGTTACAGTAAGGGAATGGTACTTTACAGATTTTTTGTTGGGTAAAGGAATTCACCATTCAATAAATATCAGTTATGAACCTGAACACTTATTTTTGATAGCTCATGTAAAACTGCTCACTGACTGTATTTCCCAAGGCAAGAGTAGCTTTCTGGAGTACTGTTAGCCCTTGAAATATATGGTTCTGCTCTCTTCAGAAAGTAACAACACAAGAAGAATTGTTTAAAAAAATACTTTTCGAGCGTTAAGATCGCGAGCCAATAAGAGTTTGAAGGACTCCTTCAAGATTTCCTGAAGTTTGCTTGTTCTTAAATACCTTTAACGTCCTTTAGAATCTAGTAAAAAAACCGCTATCAAAACAAGATGTCAAAAGACTTGTGAACACTGGGGGTTTTTCCCATCCAGCCTTGGCAAGGAGTAAATAAAACGCACAAGGAGCCGCCTAAAGGAGTTTGATCACGGACCGATCCCCGGACAGCTTGTCCGACAAGGCAAAGATGCTTATACAGACATTACCCCGGATTCTCTGAGCGAGAAAATAAGCAATCAACAACTACAAGTGAATGTGCATGTGCACAGATCACAGCACGGTGACCCTTCCTCCCCCGCGCCCCCGCGCACCAGGCACTTGGCACTTTATTACTACTCACCTAACAGAAGCGGGGCTGCAAATATCTTGGCACCTTTCACCACAGGAAAAAAATAAACAGCACCCGCCGCCGCTGCTGCTGCACTAAGAGGAGACCTGGCACCTCCACCCGCCTCCTCCTCTCGCCACCCTCAGGAAATGCAGAGGATGGGGAGGGTCTCCCCGCCCCCCTCCCCCCAGTCAGGCACACGGACGAGAGCAGGCTGGGGTAGGGCAGGGGCGCCGGGCCCCCCACTTACCGTGCCTGGGCTGCTGGCATTGAGCGGCTGGCAGCTTTGCCCTTCTGCCCCCAGCTGAGCGCTTCATCCTCCGAAGCGGCCGCGCGGGGAGCAGGCGGGACCGGGGCGCGCGGGGCGCAGAGGGACCCGCTTCGGGAGCAGAGATGCGCGGCGAGGGGGAGCTTCAGCGCCGCTGGTGCGGGGCGGTCCCGCCTCCTCTCCGGCCGGGCTGTCAATCAGCGGGGCTGCCGGGCGCGGATTAGCAGCCTCGCCACTTGCCCCCCGCGCGCCGCAGAGACCGGGCTGCACCCCCCGCCCCGCCCGCCACCGTTGTAGCGACCCGCTAGGGTGCCTCCGCTGAGCGAGCCATGGAGCCAGCTAGGCAGCCATGGAGCTGGGGAGGGAGGCGGGAGTCCTGACAGCCAGTGCCAAAGCTCAGCGCCTGCAGCCCTCCTGCCCCCTCTCCGCCAGTGTTGGAGGAGCGGAGTTGAAGCCACAACCAGCCTCCTCTCTCTGTGTTACAGCGCCTGGCAGCAAGTGGGGGGGGGGGTCTCCTACCTGAGTGTAGCCCATGGGTCACTGCCCTCCCCCCGAAATTTCCCCCTTTGGGCATCTGTCCCCACTGTCAGCGCTCACCGTGCCCTGCAGAATGGAGATCCCCTCCCCCATTCTGTATCACCCCTGCTCCCAGGGGTGTGTTCCCACAGACACTGTGCCATCGGCCAGCATCAGCAGAGCAAAACTGAAGCTTATCATCACCCTAAAGGAGGCTCAAGTCACAACTCACCCCCAGGGAAATTTGGGAAGCCTATGGGTGTAAAGGGATGACTGAGGGGCAGTCCCTCTACCTCAAAAGCTTAATTTGTGCCTCAGTTGCCCCTCTACCTCTATTGCTTAGCTAGTGCTTCCTAGGAGCCCAAAACTGGGGCTTTAGCATCCCATGCTTTAGAGCCGTCATAGCACACTAACGTGTAATAGGGATGTTCCACAATATTTTTTAGCAGATTTCAGCTAAGTTCAGCTTTAACAAGAGGAAGTAGTGTATGAGCAGAACAGAAGGATGCAATCAACTGCAGCAGATTTCTGGGCTAAGGACCTTCCACAATTACAGATAACTCTCAACCTAAACCTCCTTCAGATCTATGAAACTCTCCTACATTCCCCCTTGAAGAAAAATACCTTTTACCAACCCCTTTCCATCATCAATACTTGTTCTACATAATTTTCCCCCAGCCACTGTGGCAAGCAACCAAATATGACCACCTCAATATGACAACCATCCCAATAAGATCATTCACTGCTTTGGAATGTTCCCCTAAGAGCCTCCACTTACTTTGACAGTGGCTTTAAACATTTTAAACAGAACAATCATTTTTTCCAAGAGCTGCACGCTGTTAATTCCTGCTTTGATTTCTGAAAGTGTAAAGTTCTCTGGAAATGTTGTTTGTTTAAAGTCTAAAGTGCTGTTTAGTACATCACACACACACACACACGCGTGCGCGCAAGCAATCACATTAGTATATAAGAAAAATACAATTTAAAAATGTGATAAAGTAGTCCTGAACATATTTCGGAATTTTGTATGTCTTTTGCTAGTAACCTGAGTGGTAATGTAACTGTATAGTGTGTAAGTTTTTATGTGTTTACACCTGTGTGCCAAATTTAAGTAGTTACCGAAGCAGCACTAAAAGGGGAGGACGGTCCACAACTGGTATTAAAAATTGCTATGCTTGGAGCAACTACCAGATATTTCTTTCAGCAAGCATTTGGGAAAACTTTTTTACTAATCATGGTGAGTTGTAGGCAGAAGGCACACAGATGTTCCAATTACTTTCATATTTAAAGAAAATTAAATCTGCTTTAAGGATCCAATATAGGTTTATTTTGTTTGGTTTTGGTGACACTTTATTTAAGCTGTTTGTCCCTTACTGCTGTGACTTCATAGAGAAAGATATTAGGGAAACAAAGTTAAAGATAAGGTACATCACTAGCATAACATTTTCATTCTTATAAGATTGTGCTTTTTTAAAAGTACACATTTTGATATTCAATTCAATAACCAAACTGGAAAGGAGAGCATCCCTTTACTATGACTCAGCAGCAATTCTCCAATCTTCTAAAGCTAGTCTTACATGTGATGGTAGAATAGGAAATGAAGGGTATCTCTACAGGAATGTAAGTTGACTTCATCTTCCTGTGCTCACACAGGTGAAAGTCAGATGTTCTAGTCTGTATAAGCTACTGCACAAATCAGACTGTTTTCATTAGCACACAAAATTATTCATGTAAGCACAGAAGAGTGACCTTGACTGAAAGTGTCCATATTTACCTAGTGTGTCCCCTGTGATAATAAAAATAAGAAGTTTGTGCTATCTATTACTGTTATTTGACTTGATGTTGACTACAGCACTATAACGTAAATAATCACTTTCCTGCCTTAATAAATTAATATATAGAAAAATAAAATTCCCCAAAGAGTGACAAATCCAATATTCTTCTATTTCTTCTTATTTCCAATGTTATTAGAAGTGGTAACCCCAGTGGATGAACAGTGTATTATGCTATTATGGGTATACAGTAGGATTTTTATAGTGAATATTAGTTTGTTAAATGTATATTTATTTTTACTATAAACACTTTTCATTATTAAAGGAAGAGAAATAATCCCAAAGAAAATACAACTTTAACAATGGCCTGTTCTTTACTTCAAATGTAAAATTTCACATATGTGAAATTTCAATAGCAATTCTGATGTATGTTAAAAATATATATATGGTATAGTGATCCTTACATCTAAAACAGTGGCTTTATGTGGAGTAAAAATACATATATACTGTAAGTAGCTTAGAAAGGAGTGGAAAGGAAAAACACTGTAGCAGGTTAGGTAGAATTAATATACTGAAATACTTGGAAAGAAAACAAGAAAAGGATAAAGAAAATGGAACAAAAAAGAGATGCATGATGCCAACTGAGATTTCATGTATTTAAATTTGTCTTTCATATTGAGATAAGATATTGTGGATATTTCCATTGTTGAGGGGAAAAGTTTATCGCCCTTTTAAAAAAATGCTTTTGAGTGAATGAAAAGGGCAAGAGCCCTCATTTACCCTAGAATATTTTTGAATTGTGTGGTATATATGAGTTGGAGGGAAATATGATTATCAAAAATGCAGTTTAACAGAAAGTGTGATGGAGAAAAGAAAAACCACTGTGATTATCTGTGACTATACAAATGAGTATTTCATTGATCACACTTTCATTTTTTTGGTGTAGAACTGCATGTGTCTTATCATTTGCTGGTGTATGTGTTTTCCATTTGTTAAATGTTTTTAATTCGATATGTGGATACCCAGATTTCATGAATTCACTTGATTTGTTTTCCCTGCAAAGTGGTATTTAGAAGTAATGTATTTCTACCTGTTTAATATATTCCTGAACATACTAGTGATTAAAACAATAAAAAGTATGTTTTCACATTGCTTATGCTAATTTACATTATTAGGACACCAAATCTATGCTGAATGTTGGATACATTTGCTTTGGGGGGGAGGGTAGTGGGGAGGTTAGTCATGGATTACTATATGAATCTGTGATATCGCTATTTCTTTGTGCTTGGTACAGAGGGTATTTTTTCCTTTGGCAAGGGGAATATGTATTGCCAAGGACTCACAATTCTGCAAATGTGTTTTTCTACTGCTCACAGTTGGGGACATTCTTAAAAGATTAGAAAGATGCCCGGCTAAAATGAACATGCATGGTGGAGTCAGGACATTGCAAGTGGAAGCTTGACTAAACAAACAACCACTGTAATTTAGTAATGAGATGAATAAATTCAAAGAAACAGTGTCATGACTGCAAACCCAGAAAGTTTCATTCCTAAATCACTTACTCCTACATTTTGCTGACTTCCCATAAGTCTTAAAATTTCAACATGTCACTGCTGCCACCAGAAACTAAGGAGGAATAACACCAGCTAATGATATGTTAGATGCTGGAGTAGCAGCACCCTTTGTACAAACTATATCCTTGACTGTCCATACCCCTACCAATCTGTGTACTTTGTTCAGCCCAAATCTGCTTACTACAACATGCATAGCTGAAAAGCTAATGAAGCAATACAATGTCATCACACAGGACAGAATGCAGAGGATTCCTGTATGGGATCTGCAAACCGCAGTTGAGTTCCATGTCAATCTACTATACCATAAAGGGGATATGAGATGTAGGGGGTGAACAAGATGACATGCAGGGATTGACAGTGAATCTGCAATTACAGATTGTGGCCAAATTCCCACATTTTGTTAAAAAGTAAAGTGGATGTAGAGGGTCAGAAAGCCTGTATGCTGCAGTATCAACTATTCAGCATCTTAACTGTCACTCTGCAGGCCAGAATGGGAAAATTTTGTCACCTATAGAACTTGCTTGAAAGCCCATTTATTCAGGCTTTGTGAAAAGGAGAGGATTTCAGTCTTAGCAAGATAATGCTCAGAGCGCTATATTGGCAAATCATAATGGGAGCACTGATAGGAGTCATTGCTGTTTGCGCACAGACACAATCTGAGCATAAGAGACCTATCTAAATCACAATCCCCTCAATCCATTGTCTGATATTAACATGTAACAAAGATATCAGCACATTTTCATCTTTCCTTCCAATACAATGACTACCTAGGAAATTTCTAATCCAAAGTTCCTTTTAACTAGCATTGTTGTTTGACTCAAGATATTTCAGCATATGGCAATTTTCAGCACATTCCCAGGTATTTGAAACGTTTCATGCAAGTACATTTCTAAACTGCTTCACAAAACATTCACAGAGAAGGTGCATGCGTTCATATATGTGCACAACATTTCAGCATTTCTCAAAAAAAAAAAAAAAGAGTACAGAGTGACTAGAACTAAGACTATGTCTAGACTGCAGGCTTCTTTCGGAAGAAGTTTTTCCGGAAGAGATCTTCCGGAAAAACTTCTTCCAAAAGAGAGTGTCCACACTGTCAAAGCTCATCAAAAAAGTGATCTGCTTTTTCGAAAGATGGTGTCCACACTGACTGAACACTATCTCGTACAGGCAGTCCCCAGGTTACATGGATGCGACTTACATCGGATTCCTACTTACAAACGAGGTGAGGCAACCCCACACTAGCTGCTTCCCCCCAGAAGACCAGGGAGACGTGAAGCGAGACCCCCCCACCCCCAGCAGACCAGGGAGACGCGGAGCGGCTTTTCTCAGCAGACACCTCAGCTTGAGAATAAAGGACTGAGGGAAGTGAGGTGTGGGAGAATAAAACTGAGCTCTGGAGAAATGTTTGGCTAGAGTTTCCCCTACAATATGTACCAGTTCCGACTTACATACAAATTCAACTTAAGAACAAACCTACAGTCCCTATCTTGTACGTAACCCGGGGACTGCCTGTATTTAAGATGGGATTACTATGGACGGAGTGGTCACCAGGGCACCTGTGCTTCTTCCTCTTCTTTAGAACAAACTCCCTTTTCCTTGTCCACACATGCCTTTTCCGAAGGAGCTGTTTCAGAAAAAGGCTTCTTCCTCATAGAAAGAGGTTTACCACTGTCAGAAAAAACCCTTTGTTCTTTTGATTCTTTTTCGAAAGAATGAGATTGCAGCGTGGACGTAAGTGAAGTTTTTTCGGAAAAATGGACATTTAAAAAAAACCCTCTGCAGTGTAGGCATATCCCACGGGTGTACAGGAAGTGCATAAAATGTACAAACCAAAATTTGTATGTAGCTTCCATTCATGTCAGGTAAATTTAGATGCCTGAAACTCACAACTACTTTACAACACACACATTTCCATGATGGTGTGCATTATTGCTTAAGTGGTCACATTAGCTGATAAAATACCTCATGTCAGAAGGATGATCTTTACAATGTTCGGCTCTCATGTGGGAAAATGACCCATCGATAGTATGTGTTCCACTTTTGATGTCCTTGTACATATTAAAAATATGTTCCACAACATAAATTGAAAGGTAAAGTACAAGAATTGAAAGGTAAAGTATGAAGGGCTAAATTCAACCTATAATATTCTAGTCAAGGGGTTTTTAAAAAATGCAGGGAAAAAGAAAGAGAAGGCATTCTCTCTTTTTCTCTATTTCTCTTCCCCTAATTAAATATATTTTTCTTTGACACTCTTAATTCCCAAGCAAGCCAATATATCTGTTTAATCCCACTCCTTCATTATTCCTTCTGTTTATTTTAGACATATTTTTATATGATTTGTAATTCTAAGGCCATGTGTATACTATAGAGAAGATCAAAGCTGTCTCAATTTTCCAGGGTTCAAATTAGTGGGTCTAGGGAAGACATGCTAATTTGAACTGAGAGGGCACTCTTGTCAATGCTGGTAGTCCTGCTCCTATGAAGAGTAAGGGAAATTGAAGGGAGAGTATGCTCCCTTTGACTTCCTGCAGTGTGGACAGTGCCAAAATTCTATTTAAGATACTTAGACTCAAGCTACACAATTAACATAGCTGGAGTTGTGTATCTTTATTTGAACTTATCCCCCTAACAGACCTTACCTAGCCTAACAGACTAAATTATTGTGTTGCTTGTCAGTTTGCTTTAGCAGTTGTCTTGATCTCTATAATAAAGATGATTCCTTGTTACTGTTTGGAAATGAATTTATCACCAACAATAAGCTTTCCGTAAGTCATGACAATTTTAGTTCTCAATAAAATTATTTAATCAATGGGATTACATTGGCTCAAACTCAGTCATCATTTCACCCAATGAGTTAGTTATTGCAGGAGGGGAATGAATACCTGAAACGGGATAATTGCACTCCAGAGATGAGTCATGTACCTGAGAAGTGCTAATTATTTTATACCTGTCATCTTTTTTGGGGCTTTGTGAGTCAGGTGCAACTTTAGTTTCTATTCATGTCCCTATAGGAGCCATACTTCCAGATGTTGCAAAGGGTACAAAACATTGACTCTTTTGGCCAGGCATCCTCCAAGTAATGACTTCAACTTTAGTATGTCTTGCCCCTCTAGCATATAGCAGGTGACAATATATTGTATATCACTGCAGCAGCCTTAATGCTACAAGGGGCTCAGAACTCTGATTTATGTCAGCAGAAGCCAAAGTTAAACAAGTGTCCAGTCCTACCTACCACAGGAGTTTTGCTTGAATAAGGACTCCAGGATTGGGCCATGTTGGTCCTGGTTAAAATGCACATTGAAAGTGACTGAAAGCAACAGGCTTACTCAACTGTACATGAGCATGAAAAATTTAATAAAGATATTCAGGTCTGGGTATTATCCGCAACTCCCAGTAGAGCCACATTGCTCAGAATATTTCTGGCCCTTACGCAACGGCAGTCACTTTAGGGTTTTTTTCAGAGAGTGCTTCAGTGTCAACCCATATGTGAGGAGATATTGCAATACAATTTCATGTATGACTCTGAAAGATAGATTGATTACATTTCCTTTGAAGACATCCTCACTGTTTACAAACAAGCATATGGACATGAATTGTCTAGTTTAATCTGTTTGAATCTCTATTCTTCTGATAATTCACCTTACTCTTTAGTAAATGAGCTTACGGAAATATTATTCATATTAGTTTTAAGTACGTTGCCTTAGTGTTAACCAATGCAGGGCAATTTTTTGTAAAATTATCTCTGTTCAGAAATGCTGAAGACTATGGAACCACAAAGTGCCAGATACACCATTTTGAACACCCCTGTTAAAATTAACTGTGCACAAAATCCCTAATTGTTTCTATGTATGCAAATGTTTCCTGTCCAGAAAGTCTGGTAGCCCAGCTCATTCCATGACTATCAAATCCTTTGAAAAAGCATCACATTTTCAGCTGTTCACAGTTCTGCATTCAATACGTATACATAGGAAAATGACTTCTCACAATTAATTGAACATACACTGTTAGTAGGCATTTTAAAACTTCAGAGGGAGTTGACACCCAAAGCAGATGCTCATCAAGGGACTTGGACCCATCCCATGCCTCTTAGGGTAAATCTACACAGCAGTGTTATTTCAGAATAATTCCGAATAATTGACGTTATTCCAAAATAAAAAAGTGCATCTACACAGCAAGCTTTTATTTTGAAATAATGTCGAGCTGGAGGACTTCTTACTCTGATTCATGGTAACCCGCACATCATGAGGAGTAAGGAAAGTTGAAGGAAGAATATTCTTCCTTCAACTACCTGCTGTGTAGACAGCGCCAAAACCCGAATTAAGCTATTTCAACTTCAGCTACATAATTGACGAAGCAGAAGTTGCATAGCTTATTCCAACTTCAGCTCTTCTGTGTAGACATACCCTTAATGTGCTGGATTGACTGAGGAAAAAGTATTTCTTCATGCCATAGGTACTGCAAAAGACATAGGCCTTGAGATTAAAATGGAGACCACACACTCAGAAATGTGGCCCTGGATCTGTTAGCAAAAATAGATGACTTTAAAGAAGAAATATCAATTTAGTAGCCCACTCATCATGGGTATGGCATAATCCAGAGGGCCTAAGCAAAAGTGAAATAAATGTATAAGAGATCTCCACATAGACTGGGGGGAGAGAGGGAATCATCCCCATGATGAGTATATAGCACCAATTTTGACAGTATAAATATCATCCATTGTTCATACACACACACACACACACACACACACACACACACACTTCTTCCTCACCTTCCTTTCACCATGAAACATTCATGAGTTTTGGCTAATGGGTCTGAATTTTTTTAATAAACTAGCCACAGTCCTGATTCTGAGTAGATACACATTGGAGCTGAAGATGGAATTGTCAGCTCAAATATCTACAATAGTGCTGATTGAGCTAAGGCACCCAACATGAAAATGTAGTCATTGCAGCACAATTGGTGGGATAGCCACCCCAAGAACATATCTAGGTCTGAAGACCTTTAGAAGAGATCTTTGAAATCTAAAAAGCTTGTCTCTTTTACCAACAGAAATTGGTCCAATAAAAATATTGTGTCACCCTTTTCGTTCTCAAATAGCCTGGAGCCAACACAGCTACAACACTGCATCCCAAAAATATTAATTTTGGCAGTTCTGCTGCTTTTATGGCCTTTCATGTACCCGGAGGATGGGGGGTGTGGCAAACAGGAGAGAATGAAATATGAACCTTAAGCAATACAGTAGGCAATGTGTATGAATGCTGTGCAAACTCTTCTGTTATACATGCGCACATGCACTGATTATATAGTAGAAGATAGATACTGGCAATGTTCAGAATTATGATACATGTCAGGTCATGTCCTAATTGACTATCACATCTCACAGCTGGCAGAGTCTTAGAATTGTTTGCATGGTAGTGTCTGGAATATTAGAATGCAGTTTATGTCAGCATTTTTGACTGATGTAACTGGGGCAATATTGTGGCTTAATTTATATGATCACATAGGTCCATACTTTCCATACCCTGAATGGTTTAAAGACTCTGAAATATATCAAATGTCTAGACCTAGGTCATTTAGGAACCAGATGGTTTTCTAAGACAGACACGACTCAAATACAGACATGCTCAATGAATAATCACATAGTGTAATTTTAATATCAAAACGTTATAAAAAACTCAGATGCCATACGCATAACATGGAGCTTCCACTAAATTATTTTTATTTGCATATTTTGTTTCTGAAGATTAACATGTTTTCATATTCTGACATATATGAAAGGTACTGTGTACACAAATACACCCTGGCTGTGTCTACACTGGCAAGTTTTTCCGGAAAATCAGCTGCATTTCCGGAAAAACTTGCCAGCTGTCTACACTGGCCACTTGAATTTCCGGAAAAGCACTGACGATCTAATATAAAATCATCAGTGCTTTTCCGGAAAAACTATGCTGCTCCCGTTCGGGCAAAAGTCTTTTTCCAAAAAACTGTTCTGGAAAAGGGCCAGTGTAGACAGCACAGTAGTGTTTTCCGCAAAAAAGTCCCGATCACGAAAATGACGATCGGGGCTTTTTTGCGGAAAAGCACGTCTAGATTGGCCACGGACGCTTTTCCGGAAAAAGTGCTTTTCCGGAAAAGCATCCTGCCAATCTAGACGCGCTTTTCCGGAAATACTTTTAACGGAAAACCTTTTCCGTTAAAAGCATTTCTGGAAAATCATGCCAGTGTAGACGTATCCCCATGTAGATTTTTAGTTTTCACATCTGAAGTAGCTCTGGTATTTCAGCATCCCTTGTGGAACTCATAGTCCCACGATAATACAAAAATAATAGTAATGGCTTCTGCTCTACAACCTAGGAGTTGCAACTTCTTGTAACGAGGCAACCACTCAGCCTTGTGAACAAAACCATGAGACTACCAGTGATTTGTTCAATTTAATGATGAACTTTGTTTTTGCCCCAATCTTCAAAAAGCAGAAATACCAAAGTGAGGCAATGGTTTCACTAGGAAACCATAAAACCAAATCTTTAACATACCCACAGAGACTTTACTTCTGAATACAAGTCTAAGTATGCTCCTAGAACTCAAACTCAAAACAAATTTTAATGCAGCAGTGTAAGCAAAATAAAAGCATACATTTTTATATATAATACCACAAACTTATTGTCCATGTTCACTTCCAGAAGTGCCATATATAGCACTACTGTACAAGAGCAAAAATGAAAGGCCTGCAATGTTAAAAGATACTAGGTTTCATCAGCACAATGTAACAAACTTGTTAGACTTTGGTACAACAGCAAGCACAGAAATTCCTTCAGTGGCAAAATAAGAGCAATCATTTACTCAAAAAGAGACATTGTCAAAAATTGTTGGTGTTTTTTTGCACCTGCAATAACTTTATTTACATAGACAAGCAGACAAAATGAGTGAAATCCTGCCCTTACAAAATTTGGAAATTTTCCCAGGGACTTCAGTAGGAACAGGATTTCACCCAACACACAATGAAACAGTTGCATGAGCAATTTTGTGCGTGTTAACATTGAGGCTCAAGGACAACGTTAACTAAAAATTTGGCTCACAAAGTATGATTTCGAGCCTGAAAACTTTTATTCATGCAAGTAGTTCTATCTAGTTTCAAAAAGAGACTGCTCATAAGTGAAACTACCTATCGGTTAGAAAGTTACAAAACTGAGTACTTTCTCGGTGTTAAACGAAGTACACTTCAAAAATTTTATATACCCTGATGAGATAAAAATTGAGTGAACCTACCTACATAATTTGAAATTAAATTTAATGTTTGACAATATAAAAGTCTTCTGCTACAGATATTATTATTGATTATATTTGCTATATGACAATTAGTAGAACTTTTAGGCACTATAACATAAAAATATATTTCAAGAATATGACAAACAGATGGCACATGAAACTTGGGTAGTATTCTCATTCTTCCTGTAAGATACATATTTCTAAAATCTAAATATGAAAAAAAAGTACAGAAAAATTCAATGTGGGCCAAATCTTGAAGACATTACTTAGTTCTTAGTTTTACTGAAGTCTAGTGGGAATTATGCTTGAGTAAAGACTTAGTAAGAAGTTCAGGATTTGGGGCTCAGTTCTGTAAGAATTATTTATTCAACTAAGGTTTTGTAGACAGGCTCTTGGTTTTTTATGTTCCAAGCTTAACATGCCAGAAAGATTTTAATAGACCTTTCTGTGGTTTTGATATTATGCTGAATACAGACACCATGCCAATATCACTTTTAAATATTTTTCCTCACTGTTACACATATAACACCCTATTGGAAGTTTGAATTGAAACTTGCATCCTTATTTAAATGTAGGCCTTAGAACAATTAGATTTTGATCAGCAAAGGTTGGTAATTGTTTATTTCACTATATACGCAAACTGAAGAAAAATATATTGTTAATCAAAATTTAAAGATTCTCAAGCAGCATAATTTCTTACTTTGTGTAATTAATCTGATTTGAACACACAGTATATTTTGACACTAAATGTTAATTAGTATCATAATAGTTCTAACTCTTTAACTTTTTAAATCTCATTGTTTTCTGTCATTAAGAAATTTTCTGACCACTACTATTACCTAACCTCCATAACTTCCCACACAACTGGAAAACATTAAAAATGTAAATATTAATATAATTAGTCAAAATTATGTTTCAAATACACATAAGTAGTCATGGCAAAGTTAGATATGCTCCCTCTTATTACGACCCCAATCCAGCAAAGAAAGCTCTTAAATACATTCGAAAGCATGTGTATAATCCTATTAATTTACCCAAGACTTAATGTGTTGAAAGTTAAGCACATGCTTGAGTGCTTTGATGAATGGAACCCTATGCTTGTATTGGGTGTTATTCCAGCATTAGTCACATGGCATAAACTTATTAGAAAAATGAAATATTTACTTAGATAAATTAATACAATATGTTGGGCCTTATTATCCATTCCTGAACTATACAAGGCTCCTTTTAACTGCAGATTTAATCTCAAAATATGTATTAATTTTACAGGAAGCTACTATGTGTTTGGAAAATAAAATCTTCAGTAGAGCTGTCTAAAAAATGTAAAAAAACAGAATTACTAGAAAAGGTCAAATTTGATTTGCAGGACTATTTGTTATTGCATGTGTAAGCATGAAAATGTTTGTAAATTGTCAGAATATCAAATACTTTTACTGGAAGCACATTATCCATTATTCAACATGTGTCTTGTTTTACTCTCCTTAAAAAGAAATTCATTCATCCAGTCAGAGAGCAGAAAGAGAATCATGCAACCAGTCACACGCCATAAATAACAAGCACTCAAGATGACAAATTCACAGTATGAAAGTGCTTCAGTCTAGCTACTTGGTGAATATTTAGGAGTACCAGATAAATTTGTAACAGATAATGGGATTTGTCTCTGAATGATTCACAAAAATAAAAAATGTTCTGAATTTTTGTATTGACAAATATTGGACCATTTCTAGTCTTTATTATAAAGAGGTAAGTTGTCATTTTTGCTATTCTGGACCATTTCAGTTGTTATTTTTCATTTATAGTTTGAATCACAAACTACATTTCCACTGTAAGTGTTAAAATACAGCATTTCATTATTGTTATATTTGAACCCAATTGAGAAGGAGATCAAAACATAGCTGTCTGCTGAGCTTGCTTTATTGTTTTGGCTGCAAAACTGAAAAAACAAAAGTAAGGGAGAGCACACACATTTAAAAGGACAGGGCATCACATTCTTCTACTCTACATTAAGAAACTTCCCAAATATAGATACACATTTACATGACTAACATAAGACACTATATAACTTAATTGAGAGTTGCATGTGGGCTACCACAAACTCTTAAATTACAAGGGTTTGTTTTGCTCTGAAATTCATTAGCTAACTAACTTATAAATTCAGGCAACCAACAGGTTTTTGCATTGTCTTGAGATGATCGTTCTGTTATCACCATGTTGTGACCTGAACAACAAAAGTCAATGGTACGGATTCAAATGGTACTGGTACCAAAGTTTCCCCCACAAGTTATCAAAATCAGGAGTTGTAACAGGAGGTGGTTAGAGGAACAAATTCTGTTTAGAACATTCCCAGATTCTAGTACTTGTCAAGACTGCAACTGGTCAATGTTTCATTTCCATTTAGCTAGCTGTCAGACTTAATAACGTGTTTCACTGTCACTTTGTTCATCTGTCCAAATTCTTACGCAAAATATCTGGAGTGCCTGACCAGTATTTCTTGAAGATTGAGGTACTTTTATAATCATTTTCACCTCAGTCCAATTCTCCTTTTCAAGCCAAGATCTTCCAGATAATGGTGGATACATCCCTTCATTTGCAAACAAGGATAAAGTTGATTGTCCATCTACTTGAACCATCACCTGGCATATTCTTTTTAGAATTAACTTTTTCACAACATAAGTCTTCAAAACTGAAGGTTTCATCCAGAAGCACTTGTGATGGCGTCTGATGATATGATATATAATATGATAGGATAGGATATATGATGGCATGCTCTATTGTTGTAGAAACTCCTTCAATTCAGGATCTAACCTGAAGCCATCTCTGACTTCAGCTTCTTGTTACATGTATAGGGCTGGGCCTTGGTCAGTTGTCACCGGAGCTCTTGTCTTTTTCCACATTATGAATTTACAACTCAAGTCCTCCTTTTTTAAGTTTTAAGTTCAGTCTTCATAGGTGTCTTCTTGGGTGTTTGGTTACTTTGTGTTGCTGTGTCATTGAATTGTGCAACAGTTCATGGCAATGTATCCTTTTTTCTAACACTTTTTGAAAATAACCTGATGTTTTCTGTCATCCTTTCGAGCCTGTGTGTTGTACACAGTGATTTTTGTGTTTAAAAAAAAAAAGTGGCCGGTACGCGTGGCGCAAGTGCTCCCAAAAAATGATGCCAGTATACCGTATCAGTTAGTACCATCACAAAAAAAGCTCTGGTTGTACGCACAATAGTTGGACATAAGGAATTTCTGTCTCTGTGGCTCCCGTTTGCCAATTAAGGAGATTAACATCCCACTTCACACTAAGTTTCAGAAAATCCTTGTCTGTAGTTTCCATTTCAACTGACACTTCAGTAGTCTTTTTAGATGTATGCATGGATTCAGTCACAAACTTTTTCTGGACCTGGTCATTGCAAAAATCTAGAGATTTAACTGATTACCCAGGGTATCACTTCATGTTTGTTCAAATGGACAATATTCTGACACTTTCATTAGAGTAGCAAAAAAAATTCTGTGCTACTTAACTCACCACTTCTTTGATGTTGTCGATAGAACCAATAATCATTTTATCACAGATGTGTGTTATCAATGGCCATCACATCTTTCTTGAATCCCATTCACTCAAAGCCTGCTATTATTTCATGGACATTAGTAATTGTCACCATACACAGGTCAACCTCAGCAATAATTTCCTCACTAACCTCCAGCATGACAGCACTGACAGTCAATTTACAAATGATAAACTGATTTGCCAGTAACCTCTTGTCGCCTGGGGCAACACCCTTCAGATGGCAATAGCAACCTGCTTCTGGACTGCTGTTGCTTTCCTCATTTGCATGTCTCAGAGCTGAAGGATTCTGGGAGGCTTCACATAGACCTTTAAGAAGTTTCACTTCCCTATAGAGACACTCTGTGTCCAATGCTGTTCTTCCCAAGTCTGCATGACAATGTAGTCCCAACAGTCAGTTCTTATAGTTCTTCTCCAGGACCATTGGTCAGCATACTGGGAAAGCCATCACTATGACAACCTACCTCCATGACCTCCTCCCCAAGATATATAACCTCCTCCTTAGAGTGACAAGCCACTACCAAAATTCCTTTCACCATGTCTCATGTCCTATATTTGCTTGCCATTCCCAAAGTGAGCTGCTTTAATTCCAACAGCTCATCATCCTGAGCTGAATCAATGATTTGGCACCACCTGGAATGGAAGCCAGGGAAACCGGCAGAAAGTTTCTTTGTTTACTGAAAGAATGGGCTAAAAATAGTTCTGAATGGGTGTTGGACATGGCTGGACAAGTTCTTCCACAGTACACATAGACACATAGGGGTTGTACCATTTGACTGGAGAATTGCTAATATAGTTCCGATTTTTAAGAAGGGGAAGAAAAATGACCCAGGTAACTATAGGCCTGTTAGTTTGACATCTGTAGTATGTAAGATCCTGGAAAAATTTTTGAAGGAGAAAGTAGTTAGAGACATTGAGGCTAATGGCAATTGGGACAAATTACAACATGGTTTTACAAAAGGTAAATCGTGCCAAACCAACCTGATCTCCTTTTTTGAGAAAGTAACAGATTTTTTAGATAAAGGAAATGCAGTAGATCTAATCTACCTCAACTTTAGTAAGGCATTTGATACAGTACCACATGGGGAATTATTGGTTAAATTGGAAAAGATAGGGATTAATATGAAAGTTGAGAGGTGGATAAGCAACTGGTTTAAGGGGAGACTACAGCGGGTCATATTGAAAGGTGAACTGTCAAGTTGGAGGAAGGTTACTAGCGGAGTTCCTCAGGGATCAGTTTTGGGGCCAATTTTATTTAATCTTTTTATTGCTGATCTTGGCACCAAAAGTGGAAGTGTCCTAATAAAATTTGCGGATGACACAAAGTTGGGAGCTATTGCCAATTCAGAAAAGGATTGGGATAACATACAGGAAGATCTGGATGATCTTGTAAATTGGAGTGATAGCAATAGGATGAAATTTAATAGTGAGAAGTGTAAGGTTATGCATTTAGGGATTAATAACAAGAATTTTAGTTATAAGCTGGGGGGCACATCAGCTGGAAGTAATGGAGGAGGAGAAGGACCTCGGAGTCCTGGTTGATTATAGAATGACTATGAGCCGCCATTGTGACATGGCCGTGAAAAAGGCTAATACGATCTTGGGATGTATTAGGCGAGGTATTTCCAGTAGGGATAAGGAGGTGTTAGTGCCATTATACAAGGCATTGGTGAGACCCCATTTGGAATACTGTGTGCAGTTCTGGTCTCCCATGTTTAAGAAGGATGAATTCAAACTGGAACAGGTACAAAGAAGGGCCACTAGGATGATCCGAGGAATGGAAAACCTGTCTTATGAAAGGAGACTCAGGGAGCTTGGCTTGTTTACCTTAACCAAAAGAAGGCTGAGGGGGGACATGATTGCACTTTTTAAATATATTAGAGGGATAAATACCAGGGAGGGAGAGGAATTATTTAAGCTTAATACCAATGAGCACACAAGAACAAATGGATATAAGCTGGCTAGTAGGAAGTTTAGACTTGAGATTAGACAAAGGTTTCTAACCATTAGAGGAGTGAGGTTCTGGAACGGCCTTCCAAGGGAAGTAGTGGGGGCAAAAGATCTAACTGGTTTCAAGATTAAACTAGATGGGTTTATGAAGGGGATGGTTTGATGAGATAACATGATCTTGGTAACTAATTGACCATTCATTATCAGTGGGAAATAGGTCAATGGATGGATGATAGGAATTACTAGAGAACTTTCTGGGTGTCTGGCTGATGAGTCTTGCCCACATGCTCAGGGTTTAGCTGATCGCCATATTTGGGGTCGGGAAGGAATTTTCCTTCAGGATAGATTGGCAGAGGCCCTGGAGGTTTTTCACCTTCCTCTGTAGCATGGGGTACAGATCACAGCTAGAGGATTCTCTGCATCTTGGGGTCTTCAAAGTATTTGAAGGCTTCAATATCTGAGATATAGGTGAGAGGATTATTCTGGGAGGGGTGGGTGAGATTCTGTGGCCTGCACTGTGCAGGGGGTCAGACTAGATGATCATAATGGTCCCTTCTGACCTTAAAGTCTATGAGTCTATAATTCAAAGAGCAGCAGTTTGCTGTGGCAGTAGTTATCATGAGATAGGCTCACCGATATCCCAGTGCCTAATGAAGGCTATTGCAGTGCCAGCTTGCATGTAGCTTTATGAGTATGATCCCAATGTGTCTTACCAGCAAAGATAGTCACACTCAAGCTTGGCTAAACAGATTCCCAGAGCTAGGAAAACTCAGCAGTGAAGACAAACTCTAAATTATTCTCATTTATAATGACCAGTTAGTCTTGGATCACATAATTTGGACTTCATAATATTTCGTAGATTAAATATATTTCTAGTGAAGATAAGCCCATAGGTGGAGGAGGAGAACATGATTATGAATATAAATTAGGATGATTTCACCAAATAAATCAATGCACTTAGGTTTATGCAAGATCAACATCCAGTTACAAGTTCATATTTTAAAAAATACTAGCTGTACTATGCAGCAACTAGCAAGTCATTTTCCTTCAGTGAATACATTTGATTGCTACTGTATACAGGACATGGATCTTGAACAGAAAATGAGATATTATATTTTCCTGAAAGTTTGTTGATTTCCAATTAAAACAACTCCTATTACAATATACAGAAATCTGAAATAATTTACCCTGGGCTTACACTGTTAATTATATATATTGTTTTAAAGGCAATCTACATATAAAACAAAACATAGGGCAAAGTGAAAGTTGGGTGGGAAGGTAGTGAGAAATGAAGTTTACATCTTCCAGTGGGAACCTGACTAGATCTATTTGCTGTTACTGCAACCTATTTATTTGTCTGTGTATACATTCTTTAGATGTTTATTGGACTTTATTGAGATTCAATGTTTACCTTAGCACTTCTTATAGGTTTTTCATCAGGAAATGTTAGGTGCATCTTTGACTACAATATTATTATTTTTTAAAGTACAGGAATATATTAAAGCATGTATCAGTAGAATACAGTAGAATATTATTGTATCCCAAAATGCAAGTAGAAAAACAAAAAAGCCAGGGATGTAAGGAATGCTTATCCTGCCAAGCTCTACAAATGGATGCATATGCAATAAATGAACAGTACCGTAAATTAAATGCGTATTGTTGGATAGCACACACTGTATATGGAAACATCTCCGTATGAACTATTTCTTCATTCAAAATTACAGTAACGTAATTTGAGAATATGGCAATTCTCTCACATTCCAATCTTATAGTACTCATTTCTTGAAGACAAATTAGCAAAAGAAACCCAGTTATTTCTAAGAATCGCAATGAGACATTCTCTCCACATTTGAAATGAAGTTTGTGTATGCTCTTGGCCTTTAAGCTATATTTTCCTTTGAAAAAGAGGTTCTGTTACAAGAAAGTTTTCACAAAATTTGATTGATGTGCTCAGAGGGATTACATAAATATTAAAAGACAGTCACAAACTTCTTGTTGTTTTTGTTTCAGCATCTTAGACAAGATATTCATCCCTCTTCAGACATATTTTGGCTACACATTTTGACTACAATCCATTTAAGATAAACTTGATAAATGTGATCATGCAAATGTTTTTTTGATTTACAAAACCCTCTTTCTGTTCTGGTTTAGAATCAGTGGGGGAAATTCAATTCTGCTGTAGCTCCTCTGAAATCAATGAGAATCACAGCAGGGATGAGTTTACTTAGTGTGGTTGAGCACATTGTATAGAGCTTCGCTTTATGCATTTTCTTAATTTGCAAATTGAAAGAGACTGATTTCACTTTTAAACAAACTATGGATCTGATTCTGCTGTAATCATAAAGCAAGAAAGTTATTAAACATAAAATGAACTATATCAATGAGAATGGGACTATATGACTTAATTTAAGACAACATTAATTTCAGGACCCAAATCAACAGACCCCATATTATCACCATTGAAATCAGTAGTAACACTCCAATGTTACAATGCAAGATTCATCCAATTTGAAATGGAGTTGCATGAGAAATCTTTGATTGAAATTCTGGCCCTAATGAACTAAATGGGAGTTTTTCCTTTGATTTTAATGGAACCAGGATTTCAAGATTTAAGTTTGCAAAGATAAAGACAAAAGAAATTACTGTTTCTTTTTTCTTGCCTTTTTTAGAAATGGACCAATAAGCTTTATTATTACTGTGGTGGTAATGATGACTGTGTCACTACAGTCAGTTCATGATGATTTCTTCCTTTGTTATCTGCCCCCCTACCGCACCTCTAAATTGTAAGCTTCTTTTCTTTGGTTGACTCTATCCTAGGTTAACTGATGTTATTTCTTCCTCAGTCATAAAGTCAATGTTCCAATCATATTGGGAAGAAAAATGGTCTTAGGGCTGAGGTACTCATCTTGGACCTAACCTTGTGGTACAGGTTGAACCTCTCTAGTCCAGCACTCTCAGAACCTGACCGGTGCTAAACCAGAGAACTTGCTGGACCACAGGAGGTCAATATTGTCTAGCAGCATTACCAACACTTCCACTGCTGACTGGGCTCTTAGAAGACCCTTAGGAGTAAATTAGAGCTAAATAAGAGCACAAAAGACCAGTACTGGTGGCTGTAAACAAATCTTATGGGACTTTGGGAAACTTAGTCACACCCATAATAAGTGGACATCTAACTAACTAAAATCATGCTGGACTACAGATATTACCAGAATAGAGAGATTCAACCTGTACCTCATTTTTCCCATCTGCTAAAGAAAAATAGGGATAATGCTTTCGTACTCACAAAAGCATTCAGAGGATAAATTTGTTAATGTTTGTGAAGTGCTCATACAGTGCAGTAATGTGGGCCATACAAGTAAGTGGCTAGTTGCCACTTTCAAAAATAGTACTTAGCTTTTGTATAGCACTTCCCATCCACAGATATTAAGGATAAATCTACACAGCAGCGTTATTTTGGAATAACTGACATTATTTCAAAATAACATAGGGTGTATCTATACAGCAAGCAAGGTCCCTCACTAAAGGCTTAAGTAAAGTAAGTTGTCATGGGATAAGGGGGAAGGTTCTTTCGTGGATTGATAACCAGTTAAAAGACAGGAAACAAAGGGTAGGAATAAATGGTAAGCTTTCCGAATGGAGAGAGGTGACTATTGGGATCCTCCAAGGGTCTGTCCTGGGACCCATCCTATTCAACTTATTTATAAATGATCTAGAGAAAGGGGTAAACAGGGAGGTGGCAAAAATTGCAGATGATACTAAACTGCTCAAGATAGTTAAGACGAAAGCTGACTGTGAAGAGTTTCAGAAAGATCTCACCAAACTAAGTGATTGGTCAACAAAATGGCAAATTAAATTCAATGTTGATAAATGTACAGTAATGCACATTGGAAAACATAATCCCAACTATATATACACACACAATATGATGGGGACCAATTTGGCTACAAATACACAAGAGAGAGCTCTTGGAGTCATTGTGGCTAGTTCTCTTAAAACATCTACTCAGTGTGCAGCGGCAGTGAAAAAAGCAAATAGAATGTTAGGAGTCATTTAAAAAGGGATAGAGAATAAGACAGAAAATATCTTATTGCCTCTATATAAAACCATGGTACGCCTACATCTTGAATGCTGTGTACAGATGTGGTTGCCTCATCTCAAAAAAGATATATTGCCATTGGAAAAGGTTCGGAAAAGGGCAACAAAAATGCTTAGGGGTTTGGAATGGGTCCCATATGAAGAGAAAGTAAAAAGACTTGGACTTCTCAGCTTAGAAAAGAGGAGACTAAGGGGGGATATGAGAGAGGTCTATAAAATCCTGACTGGTATGGCAAAAGTGAATAAGGAAAAGTTATTTACTTATTCCCACAATATAAGAACTAGAGGTCGCCAAATGAAATTAATAGGCAGGAGGTTTAAAACAAACAAAAGGAAGTTTTTCTTCACTCAGCGCATAGTCAATCTGTGGAACTCCTTGTCAGAGGATGCGGTGAAGGCTAGAACTTTAACAGGGTTCAAAAAAGAGCTAGATAGATTCATGGAGGTTAGGTCCATCAATGGCTATTAGACAGCTTGAGTAGGAATGGTATCCCTAGCTTCTGTTTCTCTGGAAGTGGTAGACAGGGGAGGGATCACATAAGGATTACTTGTTGTGTTCCCTCCCTCTGGGGCATCTGGCATTGGCCACTGTTGGCTGACAGGATACTGGGCTAGATGTACCTTTGGTCTGACCCAATATGTTCTTAAGCAGTTAAATTGAAATAATGTCAAGACTGAGGACTTCTTACTCTGACTCCTGGTAACCCTCATTTCACAAGGAGTAACGGAAGTCGAAGGGAGAGTGTTTTCCCTTCAACTTCCTATGGTGTGGACATCACCAAAAATCGAGTTAAGCTACTTAGACTTCAGCTACACAGTTAACGTAGCTGAAGTTGCATATCTTAGTTCAACCTGGCTCCATAGTGTACACATTCCCTAAGATAATTTTTATTTTTATGGAATGTTTGTTTGCACACAAACTGGTGAAAATTAGCATAAATGTTTGAAATATTTCCTTATAAGATATCAGCAAAAAAGACAGCAATGATTCTCATTCTGCTTGCATGGAAGCCAGTTCTACTTTTGCCATTAACATCATGGGAAAAGAATCAGACCTAGCATAGGTAAATGCATGGAAATATGTAATAAAGTACAACAGTATAAATCTGAGAAACACGAGTATATCTCTGCAAAGTTATGTAAGCAAGCTTGTTCTTGAGGTTTTTTTTCTTTGCTTTTTTAAAGAAATCAGGTTAAAAAGGTATGAAAAACAAGCAACATGCATGAACTTAGATCGAAAGTTCTTTAGGACAAGGAGTGGTTTTTTTGTTCCTTCTGGCTTTGTCTACACTGCCAGTTTTGCCAGCAGTGAGTATGCAAATGAGGCAAGGGTTAGCGTATTGCCACACCTCATTTGCATAATTTATGCACACCTTCTTTGCAAGAAAAAAAGTAGCGTGGACTTTTTTTTGCGCAAAAACCCTGTTTTCTGCATGATCCTTATGCCTCTCCCGGGTCCCTACTACTTTTTTTTTCTGCAAAAATGGTGCACATAAGTCAGGCAAATGAGACGTGGCAATATGCTAATCCAGGCCTCATTTTCCTACTCACTGCCAGCAAATCTGGCAGTATAGACGTAGCCTCTTTGTATACAGCCTAATTAAAGTGATTCTGCTACATGGATGGGGCGAAGTAGTAGTAACAAAGTATGGCTATGTCTACATTGCGCTGTCTTGCACAAGAACATATGCAAATGAGGTACCATTTTTGCGTAAGGGGCAAAGAGCAGTCTACACTGTTCCTTCTTGCGCAAAAGCCTCTTGCACAAAAATGGCAGCTCATTAAGTATGCAAATGAGGCAAAGCGATATTCATTGCCATGCCTCATTTGCATATGTTCTTGCACAAGACACTGCAATGTAGACATAGCCCATGTGTTTTTCCCACTGGATTATTAACATCCCAAGCAAGTGGTGGCGGTTGAGATCTGGAATTGGTGTGATCACAATGATATATAAAGAAATGCACAGTGCCAGGATTACAGGAACATATCCCCTTTCCCTCCCTGACTTCAGTTAGGGTTTGTCCTCTACTTCATGTAGTAGGTCAAAAGATGCCGAAAGTCTCTGCAAGGATTGTGCAAATGTTTAAAATACTGTTGCCGTCTATTACTTCCTGATGGAAGAAGATCCAGCCATGAGTAAGAAATTGGCTTAACAGCTCTGGCTGCCAGTGAGTGGGGAGATACTGGGTAAGAGCGGAGGCAACTTGAGTCTGACTAGCCACAAAGGTACAAGATGCCATGCACCAATATGCTGATAACAGCCACCTTACATCTTTTTCAGCAGACATCAGTGAGACCACCCAGTTTTTTGGTACCTGGAAAGGGTATGTGTGACGGACCCGGCAAGGTCCACACTAGCCTCGGGGGAGGAGTTACCCCCCCGTGCCGGGAAACGGCCGCCGTGGCCGGCAACAGCAGGGCTGGCTCTGTCCAGCTGGAGCTAAGGCGCAGGGAAGCGAGGACGAGCCCGCACCGGGGGAGGCAGGGGCTGGCCCGAGCTGCAGGGAAGCGTCCCGCCAGGGCGCCATGACCCGACCAGGAGGGGCGGAGCCCCGGACGCACGCCAGGGAGAGCCCAGAGAGAGAGAGAGACGCGGTGGGGGGGGGGGGCTAACCTCCCTGACATCACTCCCTGGGCGCTTTAAAAGTGGCAGCCGGACGCCGAGGCAAGGGGGAGCGAGGAAGCGGCCACCCTGGCTTCCAGGGGTACCAAGCTTCCTGCCCTCCAGGCAACAAAGAAGGACAGCTCCAGCAGCTTGCGGACCACAGTGGGACGGACTCGGTGGCACCGGCGGGGTGAGCAAACCAGCGGGCGTCCTGCCGAGGGAGGCCGGCAGGCGGGGAGTGGAAGGAGTCCAGGGCGGGGCCTTTCTGGCACCCGTGGGCAGACGAGTTTAGGGCGGCAGTCCCATCTGCTGTGGAGAGAGGCTTGCAGGTGCCAAACTCCACTTAGGGCCTCGGGCTGGGACCCAGAGGAGAGGGTGGGCCCGGGTCCCCCACTCTCCACAACCCAAAAGCACTCCCAAGCAACTGAAACCCAGCGCGACGAGGGCCGGGTGAGGACAGGGGTCGCACCCACTCCCTCGGACGCTGAAAAACCTGTCCAAAGGACGGGATGGGGCGCAAAGACCCCACGGCTCGTTGTTGAGCCCAAAAGGGCCCCCCCGGTCCAGCGGAGGGGGGGGTGACACAGTGGAGGGTCTGCTGAGCCCCCCCCCCCCCGGCCGACGAGAACAGGGGGGTGATCGCACCCATCGATCCCACCAACCATAGACCCCGAACAGGGATTTCCCCAATCAAACTCAAAGTGGTGGGTCTGCAGGGCCCCGCCCCCCCCTCCCCGGCCCTGCGGGGGCGTGGGGTGAGGGACTCGCACCCGTAAACCCGCTACAGTATGTATGTTGATGGTTTTGATCAATGAGTTCCAATTTTGTTATAAAATTCTAATATTGGAAATATTTGAAGTCGATGCAGCCATTCTGATTTTACATCAGTATATATGAGAACAGACATTTGACCTTTAGACTAACATTTATTCATTTCTTTCTTTGGGTCAATGGTCTCACAATTACCTGTTGGCAACTTCTTAGGTTAGGTTATTGATATTGGTGATATTCTGTAAATTTTTTTGGCTTCTCTTATCAGTGAGTCAGGTTTGTTTGCTATGATAGTCTAATAAAATTAGCAAATATTTTGTGATTGCAGTCTTCCATTAAATGATTTCTCTAGTTAGTAAAAGGCACAAATGTCTTATATCTTTCATGGTTACAGATAAAATTATTTATTTAGAAGGAAAATAAATAATGTTCTGATGGTTCTATACGTATTTTAAGGGTTTTCAAAAATGTATGTCAGAAATTATAGTAGTAATTATGTTTAATTACAATTAGGAAAAGGCAAGTCTTACAGTCTCTACTAAACTATCAGATTTTACAGTCCTGGATACGATGAAGAAACTACAGTTTCTCTTTATATAAGGTTACAAGCAGCTTACTTTTTTTAGTCCAATTTTTATTCCCTCTAACTTTACATTAGGCAACAGAGCAGAACCTGGCAGCAGTCAACTCACGTGAAAATCATATCTTAATTGTAGGGGGTTCCATAACAATGTCATTTTTTATCTCTGATACTAATTTAAAAGATGATGGGACAATGCACAGTCTGAGTAGTACAGCATGAAATATGGACTCAAGACTGAGGAGTCTGAACAATGCAAGTGTTGAACGATAGTTGTGGTGCTGCCAGTAATAAAGCCATGCTTGCTTCACAGCTAAGCAGAAAGCAATGGCTGCTAATGATCCTTCCCAGATAATGTGTGTCTGACAGACAGTATAATATGCCAGAATTTCTGCTCCCTTCCTTCCAATTCTTGATTCAACAATTATCTAGTGAATTTCTTCAGGTTTAATAGGAATGTCACATCATTGCTTCAACTATCTGAGTAAATCTGCAGGATTGTTTTGTTATCCCGGTCCTGTTAATTGGGCATGATTAATAACCACACTTACCAATGTACTAACTTTGACATTAATTTGATGCACTCTTGGACAGACATCTACTTTTGGTGTGGCATTTTAGTTTTATTGTGTATGGGTATGTCTACACTACCCCGCTAGTTCGAACTAGCGGGGTAATGTAGGCATACCGCACTTGCAAATGAAGCCCGGGATTTGAATTTCCCGGGCTTCATTTGCATAAGCGGGGCGCCGCCATTTTTAAAACCCCGCTAGTTCGTGCCCCGTGTAGCCGCGCTGCACGGGGTTCGAACTAGCGGGGTTTTAAAAATGGCGGCGCCCCGCTTATGCAAATGAAGCCCGGGAAATTCAAATCCCGGGCTTCATTTGCAAGTGCGGTATGCCTACATTACCCTCTTCGAACTAGGAGGGTAGTGTAGACATACCCTTTATGATTTAGCTATTGAATGTTTCCATTAATTCAATAGGACTTATATGGGAAAGTAAGTAATAGGACTTTTATATAAGTGTTAGCTACAATAAGAGAGGATTCCAGTATATTAAAATTATCATATGCCCAGCATTGTGATATGTACTTTTTGAAACATTTTACATTTACAAATTATATGAATGTTTCAAAATCTGTATATAGTTTAGACATGACAACTGGAGAAGTCTTGAACGTAAAGTAGAATAGAACAAAGCAGGTTTCTGAGTAAATCTGAGTAAAGCTTAAGGTGCGTAACACAAAATGCGTAGCTGAAGTCAGTTTATCTTAAGCCGAGCCATGGCATCATCCACACAGCAGGAGGCCAATGGGAACACACGCTCCGGTCAGCTTCCCTTACTCCTTGCAGAAGGAACAGTACCAGATACTGGTAGGAGCTGCCTTCAGCATTTGATTTATGGGGGTCTATATTAGACTCCTAAATTGAATGCTATGATATCAGCCTCTGGAGTATCATTTTTTGTATCTTAAAAAGCTAAAATATTTACCCATTTGCTTAGTTCAGACAGAAAACTTATATAGCCAAATTCAATACTGGAATAACGATTGAAATCAATGGAGCTTTAAACCAAATCAGGGTTGTTCCATACTGTGCTTTAGTATATTTATTACAAGTAACATAAAATATATTGCAATTGAGAAACCACGCAACAAAGAGAAATTTTACTATGTTTTTGGACTTGTGGAATAAGTATTGCTTCACAGTTGGAAAAAAGGCAAGGGCAGTTAGATCTGGAAATATTCCTACAAAGGAATTATTTATAAGAGCAACTGAATAACTGAAAAAAATTGGCAACAGAAACAAAATTAGGTATTTGATAACTTCTAGAGATTCTACCCCCAGAGGCATACAAAGTCACTAATATTTCACAGTTTCTTACGCAGTTACTGAACTTTTTGATGGCCTAGGCAACTACTTTTCCTGTCTTCATGGTAAACCTAGTGTTGGTTGAGCATATGTCCCTGCCTTGCTTCTGCTTCATGCTTTGCAGAATAGCTGCTCAGATAAAAGTATGTCTGGATAGTGGAAATAGTCTTATGAGCTGTACAATTTTAAAAAGATAGGTAATAGACATAAAAATTGACTCTTAAATCAGCTATTTGATAAGCTTGAAATAAGATTCAGAAGGATGCAAGGAAGGACACAGTCACTGGAAGAATATAATTTTGTGCTTAAAACCGATCGCAGTTATAATTCAGGATAATGTTCCATTTCATTTCAAAGCTGGGTCATTAGAACATACTCTGAAGCATAAAAATATATACCTATTAAGCCATCCCGCTGGTTTGGAAAGAGACTCTAAACAGAAAGTTAAGTGAAGATACCAACTCAATGATACAAATAGCTACCACACTATACAGAAAATTATCCTGACTCCTGGTACCACTTGCCTACATCTTTTGCAAATTCTTACTCAGATGAATACAGTACAGGCAGTCCCCGGGTTACGTACAAGATAGGGACTGTAGGTTTGTTCTTAAGTTGAATCTGTATGTAAGTTGGAACTGGCGTCCAGATTCAGCCGCTGCTGAAACTGACAAACGGCTGACTACAGGAAGCCCGAGGCAGAGTTGCTCTGCCCCGGGCTTCCTGGAATCAGCCGTTGATCAGTTTCAACAGGCTGAATCTGGCCGCCAGTTCCAACTTACATACAGATTCAACTTAAGAACCCCAGGCATCCCCAAGTCAGCTGCTGCTGAAACTGATCAACTCTGCCTCGGGCTTCCTGTAGTCAGCGCTGGTCAGTTTCAGCAGCGGCTGACTTGGGGACGCCTGGGGAAGAGCAGCTGGGGTGCTGCTGGGTTGGTCCAGTAGCGCCCAGAGCGGCGCTGTGGGACTAACCGGCAGCGCTCCAGCTGCTCTACCACAGGCGTCCGGAGAAAAGCCTGGTCTTCTGGGGGTGGGGGGGGCACACTAGCTGCGCCCCCCCCCCCCCCCCAAGCAGACCAGGGAGACGCGGGCAGCGGACCAAGACGCACCGGGGTCCTGCCGCCCGGATCCTTCGCGTCTCCCTGGTCTGCTGGGGGGGGCTCCCCCCAGCAGACCAGGGAGACACGGAGCAAAGCCGCGGACCACACGAGCAGCGGGACACCCCAGACGCGACGCAGCTGTCACACTGCTGGCATCCTCCGAGGCTTTGCTGGCATCCTCCCCCAGCAGACCAGGGAGACGCTGAGCAAAGCCACGGAGCACGCGGGCGGCGGGACAGCCCAGACGCGCCGCGGCTGTCCCGCTGCCGGCATCCTCCGAGGCTTTGCTCCCAGTCTCCCTGGCGCAGGCTTCTCCCCCCTCCCCCCCGCAGTAGACCAGGGAGACGCGGAGCAGCTTTTCTCGCACCGGAGGATGCGGGCGGCAGGACCGCAGCGCATCTGGGCGTCCCGCCGCTCCCGTCCTCCGGGGCGAGAAAAACCCCATTTGTAACTGCGGATCCGACATAAGTCGGATCCGCATAACTCGGGGACTGCCTATAGTCCTAATTACTACTAACCCCATTTAATTACACTATGTATATAGGTAAAGCATTCTCACATGAAGAGGTGCTTGCAAGATAAAGGTCCCTTGCTAGCAGTCTCAGCTAGCAAGCTAGCTAGCAAGCTAATAAATAAGGCTATGTCTACACAGTAGCGTTATTTTAGAATAACTCATGTTAGTCCGAAATAACAAAGAGCGTGCCTACATAACAAGCTATTATTTAGAAATAACAGTGAGATGTAGAACTTCTTGCCCTGACTCCTGTAACCCTCATTTTACAAGGAGTAAGAATACTCAAAGGAAGAGTATTCTATGTAGACAGCGCCAAAAGCCGAATTAAGTTATTTCGACTTCAGCTACACAATTGACATGGCTCAAGTTGTGTAAGCCTAATTTGACTTTAGTCCTTCTGTGTAAATGTTCCCTACATGAACAGGAAAGCAGAATTATCCATTTACTCCTATTAAGGCGTCAGCTATGAATGAGGCATGCACAATCACCAGCGTAGGGAATTATATTATTGTGAGTAGTACATGGGACACCTAGGAGTATGAGTCTAGGACCATTTATCTAGGACCTTTCACTTCCCCAAAATGTACTTGAAAATTAACATAAGACAATATAACTAAACAACAAAAAAGGACTTGCAGTTTGGCAGTGAGTTATTTGCATGAGGTAGATGGGGTCAGAAAGTCAGAAGCTAATTAGACACAGTTCTATCAGTATTATATTTCTTAGCCACACTGTACAAACTGGTTTTAGAAAAGCAGAAAAATAAAATGCTCTTTCCCAATACTGTTACTTTCACTGTTTTGGTCTTTTCAGTACTTGATTTTGCAATCTTAATGCTGCATAAACAGTCATACTTCTTTGCTTCTTTTTTGGAAAAGGTAGGCAGTGTTTGGGAGTAAAATTTAATTTCTCTGGTTTTAAGAAGGTGGGGGATGGAAAATGTGGAGCTACTTGCTTACAAGTTCTAAGGGTTTGTCAATGGTGCTTGTAAGATCCTTGTTTCACAGCAAGACAAATTTCAGTTCGGAGCTCGATCTAATCAAAACTGTCTGCAGTCTAAAGATTGAAAGGACAGCACTCATTGGATTAGGGTAGTAGAGAGCTTATTGGATTAGGGTATCCATGTCAGAAACTCTGCTCGGTAATTACCTTCTGAAGTTTCCAGGTCACATAGGAGCTCTTTAGTCTGCCACTTGAAAGAACAAAATATTGAACACTTCATTGAGCATGGTGCCTGGAGTCCAAATGTGAATGGAAAAGGTATATTTAAGAGATGTGTAAAACCTGGGCCAGGTTCAGTGAAGGGTCACATGCTCCTTTTATAGGAGGTCTGTGTTTACTGCAAACTTGGTCCCAGTTATAATACGGGATAAAAATTCAAAACCCTTTGGCATCACATGATTTCAATCCAACACCAGGAAAGCTTGGCAGCTTCAGCAGAGTTTTATTTTTCACCTTATGTTCAAAACAACACATGGGAAACAAACAAAAATATCTGCATATGCTTCATGAAAACTGAAACCAGAGAATTTCACACCATTCTAGAATATTCAGGCTGTATTTACATAATTCCCAGATATTTTCTGAATAACTCCAACTGACTTTTGAGATATGTCATAGGAAGGTACCAAAGCATTATCTGACCCAAATAATTTCTCTGGCCTTAAATCAGCCTGCTGGAATGACTGCATTTCAAGGCAGAGGTTCATTATGCAGCAATAGTTTAAAAATGTCAGACAAGGTGAGGGGAGGGTAGATTGTTCTCTCCCTTAACCAATTCGACACCACGATCGAAAGGTTTCCAGCACTGCACATCAATGAATGGGGCGGTGTGGGGGAGGGAGGGAAGAAGAGAAAGAGTCTGTCAATGCAAAAGGGTTGACAGGCAAGAAAAAGGAAGAAGAGTAAAGAAAAAAGAAAGTTGACCAGTGTTGATCATTGACACACAATGCAAATTCAAAGGCACATCTTCTACAAGAGGCTTCTCATGGATACTTCAAATAGTCAGCATCAAACAAAGTCAGCAAAGCTTAGAGATAAAAGTGAATACTCATGTGCAGACCAACCAACAGAAGTGGCAGAACTGTAGAAAGATGTGCCCAAAACAAATGTGACAATTGTGACTGAAAGCACCCTCCACCATTCTGAACCTACATTATATTGTAATAATCTTTGTACAAAATATACTTTGTGGCTGTTATTTGAAAACTAATAACCAACTGTCAATATTATAATGGTGAAATGTATCCTCCTGAATGATACCATCCCATGTTCAAAACCATACAGCCCTGATTAGGCAAAAGTTATTACTTTTGGGATAAACCTGTTTAAACAAGGTCCTCAAGACAGTAGGGGGTGGAGATGGCAGGCAACAGCATAATTTTTATTGACAGAATACCGGACCTGGTAAAACCTACTTTTACCAAGAAGAACACCTTTGGTCTGACCCAACATGACCATTTTTATGTTCTTAGATTAGCAACCAGTAACGGGAGAAAAAAAGAGCACGGATCCTCCTTCACCGGATTTCATATTGCCTGCCTTGTTCTTTGGATAAACTGTACTTAGAAGAGTGACCTTCAAAGGAATGCAAGTCAAAGATTCCCTGCATTATTTAAAACGGGGGCAGAAATCTGCAAGTTCTCTCTTTTTCACCCATGAAGACAAGGACACTTTGGGACTCTGGAAGAAATCCTGACTGAAAAAAGTGTCAGTCACCATCTTGCTGGAAGACTATGGGTGTGTCTAGACTACTGCGTTTTTTCGAAAAAACTTCACCTGCATCACCAGACTGCAGTTGCATTCTTTCAAAATTAAATCGTAAGAACACGGCAGTTTTTTCAAAATTGGTAAACCTACTTTTACAAGGAAGAACACCTTTTTTCGAAAGATCTCTTTTGAAAAAAGGCATTCTTCGAAAAAAGGCTTACCAGTCCAGATTGCCTGGGTGCTCTCTTTTGAAAAAGCGGATCGCTTTTTCAAAACCCTTTTGGCTGTTTAGACGATCTCTTTCAAAAGAGGCTTGTGATCTAGACATACCCTATGAGTGAGTTTATGAATTCAGGCATATAACAAGCATTTAGATAATGACATATTCAAAGACTCATTATTCCTATGTGTGGTACTGTGTTCAGGCCTTTGTCCTACTTCCAATTACAAGATGTCACATCCACACCTTACCTAAGATAGCTACAGATGCTGCACCAAACCACTCCTGTGGCACTTGATCCATTCTCAAAACCTTTTGGGTTGAAAAGAAAAGTCCCTCAACCAGGAAAAGTGAAGAGTGACAGAGCCTGGAGGACCCAGGCCTGTATAGTTCTTATTATAGGTGCTTTTCTATTTACCATTTCACATGTTGCAATAGAGGAATGTGCATCATTTAAGGGGTAGTTTCTATAAGCTTTGATCCCAAGCAGACACATTTTTAATAACAGCTGCTGTTATTAATCAATCTTCATTCACCTGATAAATCTCAGGGAGTTTGAGATTAGGGTTGTTCCAGAAATGGGTTTCCACATTTTACAAAAAATATTCAAGTTTAAAAAAAAATACTAATTTAGGGATAAATAAAAAGATGGAAATTTTTCATGGACCAGCATATGAAAATGTCATTTTAGGTCAATCAAAATATTTCATTTCAATAATTTTAAAGTGTTCTGTTTAGATTTTGACCATTTTATTTAAAAAAATAGTATCATTGGTTCACTTTTTGAAACCAAAAGTTAATTGAACTAGGAAACCAGAACTTTTAGTTTAAAATAAGCTTGAAACGGGATATTTCAATAATTTCAAAGCAGTTCACCAAAAAAATTCCCAATCAACTCTGATCAATGGTATGGTCTTTTTGGAGAGTCACAGTCTAAATCAAGTTGTTCAGATGACATCATATATAGTTAAGGCTGCAAGTCTTTTAGAGAGGTCACAGAAGTCATGGATTCCGTGATTTTTCGGGACTTCCATAATTTCTGCAGTGGCCGGTGTGGCTGGCTCTGAGCATCACCTGGGGCAGCTGCACTGGCTGCTCCTGGGGAAGTCTCATGCCACCCAAACCTCTTTTCCCCAGCTTCCACAAGAGTCCCAGGCCTCACACCAGGGATTCCAAGTGTCCAGTTTTGAACTGGAACATCCAGTTCAAAAGGGATCCTGGCAGTTTCAGTCAGCACTGCAAACTGTTAAAGTCTGTTAAAAGTCTGGTTGGCAGTTCTGGCAAGTTTCCCTCCTGCCTCCACTGGCTCCCGGAAGTAGTAACATGTCCCTACAGCTCCAAGGTGGTACCCATGAGGCTCTGCACATTGTCCCTATCCCATGCACCTGCTCTGCATCACCCATTGGCCAGGAATCAAAGCCAATGGGAGCTGTGGAGATAGTGTGCACACAGCAAAGCTACCTAGCCACCTCTGTGCCTAGGAGCTGAGAGAAATGCTACCACTTCAGTAGCGTCTGCCAAGGTAACTGCCACCCAAAACTTGTGCCCCAGGCACCTCTTGCACCCAAACCACTTGCCCCAGCCTTGAGCCCGCTTCCATACCCAAACTCACAGAGCCCAGACATCTGCCCTGAGCCCCCCTCCCTCACTCTGAACACCTCATTTCTGGCCCCAACCTACAACCTGCATCCCCAGCCTGGAGTCTTTACCTCCTCCCACAACCCAACCCCCTGCCTTAGCACAGGGGCCACTCCCAGACTCCAAATCCCTCAGCCCTCAACCCCTCCTGTACTCCGTGCTACACCCCAACCACCTGCCCTAGCCTGGTAAAAATGAAGGAGGGTGGGAGAGTAGAGAAAAGCAGGTGACAGAGGAACGGGGAGATGAGGCTTCATAAAAGGGGTGGAACAAGGACACTGTGTCAGTGAAGGCACTGGGGCAAGGATTCTCTGTTTTGTGTGATTAGAAAGTTGGTAAGCCTACCACATATGCCACTGCCCAGCACCCCCTCTCCAGAACCAGCGCGGTCCCAGGCCACAGCCCCACACCTCCTTCCCCACACCCATGGGGATCTTGAGTCATGTGCCACTCACCACCCTCCCTCCTCAGCACCCCTGGCAGCCCTGGATCACCCTCTGTCCCCGAACACCCACAGCACCTCTTGGCTACACCTGTCCTACAGCACCCAAGATTAAGTCGGGGCTATATAGTACAAGTCATGGACAGGTTGCTGGACATGGATTTTTGTTTACTGCCTGTGATCAGTCCATGAATTATTAGAAATACCTGTGAGTAAACATGTAGGTTTAGGGCATGTCTTTACTCGCCATGTCAAAGATCAACCTTCTGGCATTCAATTGCGTGGGTCTAATATAGACCTATAAAATCAAACTCTGAGGGCAGCTCTGGCCAGCGCCTGTACTCCTTGCAGTCACAATGAGTAAGGAAAGCCAAAGGGAGCATTTGCTCCCGTTGGCCTCCCACTGTGGGGATGGCCCAAAACTCAGCTTCAGATAAGCCAACTGCAGCTACGAATTTTATGAGCTGGAATTCCATACCTTAAGCTGACCTTCCAGATCTAGTGTCGACCTGGACTCAGATATAGTTTTAAATTCCAAGGGACTAATTCCTTATTGTTTAAGTAAAAATAAAAAAATAAAGTAGAAAATATTTAAAGATACAGTTGTAACATTTTCCAGGTCTGTTTTTTTTAAAGCTGATATTCCTTACTGTTATATAACCAGCCTACTTTGTATGGCTACATCACCACAGTTAGCCTGCTGCTCAACTGAAACAGACATAAGGGAACCAAATCTCTATAAATATAGGAAGCCTCTATCGCTTCTGCAAAGAAAACTCTGATCCATTAAAAAGGCTTTTTCAGATGACTTTCAACAGGCCTTGGGGGCTGCTAAGTCTGGCAAAAATGAACATGTCAGGTTTCATTGAAAATCACTGGCTGGCTAAAATGGGATTTTGAAAGATGTGCCACCTGCTTTATTAATAGCATCTGAAGATTTTTTTTATAGACCTAAAATACTGCATTTCACACATCATTTTAAATTTGAACATTGCTTGTTTTTAAACCTGGGTTATTTTCCTAAGGATTTTGTCCCCCTCTCTGGTACAATGGGCCTTATAATTATATACTTTTACAGCAAAGATTTTCTCCCTCCTTCTCCTTTGGCTTCAGGGAATGTCTACCAGACAATAAAGCTATCCTTACAATAAGAAGAAATCACAGCCATGAAATATAAGCAGTATTACTGATAGAAATGCCTAAAGATAATTCACAAATCTCACAGGAGTCAAAAAGACAGGTACATTAACCTATTTACAGACCATTTTAAACGCAAAAAGTGCACAATCCATTGTAGAGGGAATTGACATACTATGAACTAAAAGGTCATTGTTTTACAGTACGGCACAACTGATAACCAATAGGATCTCATTACTACAGCTCACTGGAGATGAGGAGAAATGACAGGACTCAATCAATCATACCAGGTCTTCAGTATATATACTGCACTGTCCACTTTTCATCCCAAGGAACTTTGCAAATTGTTATTCTAATCTCGCAAGTTTTACACCTTGTCTGAGAGCCTAGCATATTACTAAAGGCTCTGCTGACTTCGTTAAATTTACAACAGGACATTATCATGTGATAGAACACTAGTCATATGAGAACTTGTTTGGTAGACCATGCTCCACTTGGGCCTTTTTCAGGTGAAGATGGTTCACATAAGTGAGTTCTTGTCAGCTCATGACATTTATAAAGCTTTTGCTCTACTCTTACTTAAAATGTAGCAACTCCTAAAATATGATTATTTCCAAGGCTGTATCCTGACTAGAGGGATAATGGACTCGCACAATGCAACATTAGGCCTGATTTTCTTAATCTTTTCTCCCCTTTCAGGATCTAAATCATCATGCTGACAGATCACCTTATAAAAGCCAGTCTCTCTAAGAAGAAAAACAAAAAGGCTGATCCTGTGAATATAAAACCTTTCATTTATCACTGAATGGAAATGAATGCTCAGGAGAAAATCCAACTGACAGCAAAGGAGAGGCAGATATTCTTTATCCACCGAAGAAGCACAGCAATGGCAGGCCCATGAATGTGCCTCACTGAGATGGAAGAGATTTATTCCTAGAAATAACAAACTGTAAAGCCATCATCTCCTCTGGACCTTCTGTGTCTTGACTTACCTGCATCTATCCTTCAGAATGGGAGCGGATAGGTATTTTTGTGCATGGACCTAGCATGTGGTTTTTCTATCCATTTAATGTTAGCAGAAGGTGCGTCTACACAGAAAAAAATTAAAATAAAAAAGCCACAGCAGTGAGTCTCAGAGTCCAGGTCAAGTGATTTGGTCTCATGTTGCAAGGCTAAAAATAGTAAGGTTGACACTGAGGATCAAACTGAAACCCAGGCTCAGTGGCCCTTCCTCCTCACCATGGTTTCAGAATCAAGGCCCCAATCCAAGCCCATACTACTTCTGTTATCTCCCCAGCATGAGCCCTGTAAGTCTAAGGGTACATCTACACTGAAGCGTTTTTCTGGAATAACAGCCGTTATTCTGGAAAAAAGATACTAGCGTCCACACTGCAATTGCGTTATTTCAACAAAAAGTCAGAATAATGGAGGACTTTTTCCAACAGCAGTAAACCTCATTCTATGAGGAATAAGGGTTTTTCTGACAAAGCTTTTTCGGAAAAAGGCGTATGGATGTGGAAGAGGGAGTTCTGTCGAAAGAAGAGGCCTCCAGGAAATAACACAAGTGCCCTGCTGGCCACTCCATCCATGCTTATCACAACTCTATAGTTCCTGTCTCCCAGCATCTCTTAAAGTTGCTGTCACTGGGGACAGGTCTTGTGGCAGGAAGCAGGAACTGGGAGCTGCAACACACATTGGGGGTGGGGCAGTACAGCACTTCCCCAACCCTCGTGGTGGACTCAGGGCTGGAAACGCCCATAATCACCCGCCCGGGGATCCTAGCCCAGAAGAAGGAGGAGAAGGATCTGGAGGAGGAGGAAGAGACAGCAAGCACGTTGACCATGTTCACATTGGAGCTGGTACCCAACTGGACCTGGATGTCTCCCAGGCATCCTTAGAGGCTGGGGAGGGATCATCAGGTGAGTGCTCTTAGTTTTTCGCACACACAGGGTGGGGGTGGCAGGTGCTGAGGGGATGCGGTGCAATCATTGCTCGGCCTGGCCCTCGCACTACAGTCTGTGCACATGGATGCATGTGCAGTGCCAGTCTGAACCATGCAGCCCCTGGAGGCAGCCCCGGAGCACCCCTGGACTCCTGCTCACAGGCTCTGGGGAGGCCAGACACACTTCTGACCCCCGGGGGGGGGGATGTCCTCCCACCACCAGCCACTGCTGGAAGGAGGCTGGGGATGAGGGTACATGCATGCCCACACAAAGAATCCAGAGTGATGCACATGGCACATGGGCATGCCTGCACGGGCGAGGCACCACCTACTCTAGGAAACAGCATTGCAAGATGCAGGTGTGTGTGGGGGCTGATGGAAGCCCAGGCATCTCGAGGCCCCTCTCTCACCCATGGGATCCAAGTGTGGCCAGACACTTCGCCTGCCTGCTTGTCCACAGAACGGGGTGGGGGGGGTGGGGAAAGAGGGAAGTATGGTCCCATGGGAACTTCTGGGCCCCTGTGAGGCAGGGCCCACTGTCCAGGCCACACATGGCCTTGCTCCTGGGACATCACTGTCCTCTGCCGCAAAGACTGTTGCTCTCAGCTCACTGATGAGGGCAAGGCCTAAAGGACAGTGTCTCAAGGGGATGACTGATCACATCTCTTTATTCCTCCCAGCTGGACCAGCATTTTTGTGTGTGGACACTCTTTCGAAATAAGCTTTTCCGGAAGATCTCTTCAGGAAAAGCTTATTCCAAAAGAAGCTTGTAGTGTAGACATACCCTAAGTCGGTTGACCCTGGCTCGGAGATGCACTGGTGTTGGCTTTTCTTCCTGCATAGACATACCCTGAGGCTGCCAACAAATATACTTGTTAATATAAGCAGAAAAGTATTTTTCTGGTGTCAACATTGATTAAAAATTGGACTGGGACAGATTTAAAAAGATGTTTTGCCAGAATTTTTTCCAGTCTGAATTTGCTGAGTTGTCAAAATAAAAAGTTAGCTTTTGTCAAAGTTCCTCCAAAATTCAGGCAGGATTCCAATAGAAACCTAGCTGGTTTCCTGCCAGCTTATCTGCGCAGCTCCTTAATAGTCCACCTGCCAAATTTCCTCACAGCTGGTCATCCCAAGGGCTTCAGGGTCCATGACAGTCCAGCAGGGAGACTGCTCTGTAGTCAGGGACTTCAAGGCTTTCAGGGTGAATGGCTCCATTTCCTTCATGGAGATCTTTGACATTATGGGGGTTTGTGCTAAATCAGAACATAATAAAAGTCTGAAATCCCCTGAAATGGAAACATGTCTTCTTATAGCTCTAGACTGATGCCATAGAAAATTTAATATCCACACAACTTTTCTTTTCTGTCCTGTATTGGATTGGAAGTGAGAGAGGTGAAAGAGTTTAAGGCCTTTTACCAATCCTCTGAACCATCCAGCCCCTTCAAAATTATTTGTCTCTAAAATATTTTTTGTATCTTATCTATAAAGTACTGTTTGAACCTGACTCTTCCATAGCTCATCATTCTACTAACAGTGCTACTATATAGTAAAATAATGATGCTATTCGTATTTCCTACTACCTCATTTACTCTTAGGTCTTCTCTCACACATAATATGTGACCCACATCTCCTTCCATTTGTTGGATCATACCTTTTCTTCTCAGAATTTTACTTATAGCCATAAAAGAGCCAGACACCAACTTTGCTTGTTAGTGAATGCTTTCTGTTTAGTTTTCTCTAAGGAAATATTATGTTCATAAAAATATTTCCCCTAACATTTCTCCTGTTTTGGTGACAGAGGACATTTCTAGTAGGAGAACATATTTTCCCTCCCTCAGTTGTGCAGTTTCCTTGATACTGACAGGATGAAAATAATCTTATCTGGACTTCAAACGCTAGTTGTACTATTATTGCTATTTATTACTGGTTCACAGTAGCTTGTAAGACTATATAAAAAGTGCCAGATATTTTAGAGAGAGTTAATAATCTGACACAGTTGAGTCACAGCTGTATAACACAATATAATGGAGTGAAGTTGGAAGATAAGTCTATTCATCATTGTAATTGAAGAGAAGCAACATGGATTTAGAAAAAAAAAGTATCTTGGATATGCAGGGAATATGATAAGAAAATATGAAATAAAATGCTAAAATTGCATTTACGTGAAGCAAGAATGCAATTCAATGTTTGCATTTGATGCATCATCCTCAAATCAAGGACTCACTATGCACGTGTATAACATTTTAACTGATGATACATTCAGTAGAGCTCTTTCTTCTCTTTCTCCAATATATCTCCTGATAAAAATCTGACCTTAGGCCAGTTTGTAGTGGTAAGAGGTAAGACTGATGATAGCAAATAATACAATGTGTTTGGCTCTCAGAAAGCTTTGATAAAGCTAGGAGAGGACAAAACCCTTTCATCTAAAAGGATAAAACATTGTCTACAGGACCAGTCAAAGTGTTGGAAAGCAGAAACTATTCATAAATAAATCTACATTCAAGAAAAAGGCCAGCTAATAGGGTATGTCTACACTAGCCACCCTAGTTCAAACTGGGTAGTAGTCATTCGAACTTGCAAATGAAGTCATTCGAACTTGCAAATGAAGCCCGGGATTAAAATATCCTGGGCTTTATTTGCATGTTCCCGAGCGCCGCCATTTTTAAACGCCCGGTTGTTCGAACTCCCTGCCCGCGGCTACACGCGGCATGGGCTAGGTAGTTCGAACTAAAGCCCCTAATTCTGACTACCGTTACTCTTCCTGCAAAGGGATCTTCTGGAAAAGGTCTTATTTTCTGCAAGATCCCGTCTAGACTGGTGCTTTTCTCTGGCAAAACCCCGAGCTGGAAAAAAGCGGCAGCCATGTTCATGCAAATGCCGTGGGGTATATTTAAATCCCCCGCGGCATTTGCAATTCCAAAGTGTCTCATTAGCATCCCTTTTCCAGAAAAGGGTGCCAATGTAGACACAGTCATAGAGTATAGAATAGACTCAATCCATTGACCAGTGGGACAGATCTTTTCTCTCTCATCTTGGCTACGTCTAGACTGGCATGATTTTCCGCAAATGCTTTTAAACGGAAAAGTTTTCCATTAAAAGCATTTTCGGAACAGAGCGTCTAGATTGGCACGGATGCTTTTCCGCAAAAACATTTTTTGCGGAAAAGCATCCATGCCAATCTAGACACGCTTTTCTGCAAAAAAGCCCCGATCGTCATTTTCGCAATCGGGGCTTTTTTGCGGAAAACAAATCTGGGCTGTCTACACTGGCCCTTTTGTGCAAAAGTTTTGCGCAAAAGGACTTTTGCCCAAACGGGAACAGCATAGTATTTCCACAAGAACACTGACAATCTTACATGAGATCGTCAGTGCTTTTGCGGAAATTCAAGCGGCCAGTGTAGACAGCTGGCAAGTTTTTCCGGAAAAGTGGCTGATTTTCCGGAAAAACTGGCCAATCTAGACACAGCCCTTGCGTATATACGTGTTTCTAGACTGTAATTTCTGGGGTCCCAGCTAATTAACTGTGGGGAGAACACTTAGCACATTGTAGGTGCTACTATAATCCAAATAAAGCTACATCTACATTAGGAATTTGGGATGGTTCCCATGGATATACCCATTCGACCTCTCATTTGAATTAGCACACTAAAAAGTATAGTGCTGCTGCAGTGGAATTGCTGGCACATGCTAGCAATCACCAATTCATACCCATGTGTTTCTTGCAAGATAATACTTAAGATGGCTAGCACAGTGTTGCTGTTGCTGCTGTCCATGGAGCACAGCTACACAATTGTTAGCATGTTAGCCCACACTAAAACCAAATGGATATATCTGCACAAGCTGGAAATCACACACTCAGCTCATAATGTAGCCACAGCCAATGAAGTGCTAATACAATACAACACAAATTACATTATTTCATTCTCAACAGGAGTAAGTTTCAGAGTTCCGCTTTTTCAGACCCCTAGGGAAGAACAAGAGAAAAGAACCACTAATCAAAACTGCTGATAGTACACAACACAGGGCAAATGAACACAGAGGTAACAGTAAAGGCATTTATCAAAGATTTGGCTCTACTCTGCAATTAAACTAATATGCAGCATTCGTGTATACATAGTAAATATAAAATGAATGGAATTGAATTAAAGCTAGGAGAATTTCAGAGACCTAGCAGCAATGGTAGTGTTAAAAAAGATTAAGACAATCTTTTCTAGCATGAGCTATTTGAATTAGCTCTCTACCTCCAAAATAGACCACTTTCTGAATTCTACCATTCAAAGACCCAGAAACAGTTTCTTCCTATATTTAATAGTTGAATAAACTTAGTTCTACTCATTGAAGTGGTGGGTAGCTGTCAACCCATACTATAACAAACTATAATTGTACAATAGTGGTAGAGATGTAGCCGTGTTAGTCTGGGGTAGCTGAAGTAAAATGCAGGACATTGTCCTGCATTATAATTGTACAGAAGCTTCGGGGGTAGCCGAGTTAGTCTGTACAGGATAAACGTAAAACTCTGGTCATCTGAAGAAGTGGGCTGTGCCCACGAAAGCTCATGATACCATCTACATGTTTTGTTAGTCTATAAAGTGCTACCAGACCATTTTTTGTTTTTTTAAGTTTATAATTGCACAGTAATGATAACAATTGTACAGATTCCTCCAACAAACTTGAGACAATATGCACAATCATTTTAAGAAAATGCAAGTCAGGAAGCCGTGTAAGAAAGATTACTACCAATCCATCTAAAATGATTACTTATGATGTTGGGAGTGGCAGAGATACAGTCTCCATTTTGATCATACCCCTTCTATTTCTATCAGATATTGATAGAAAGACAACCATAACTCCAGCTCTAATATTATTTCATTGTTTCAATTACTTAAAAATAAGTAATACCTGGTGCATATAGGATATTCTCAATTGAGACTAGCTGGGAAACTAATTGAGATCATGAATCAAATAATTTGTCTATAACTAAAGGCTTTTATTTGAGAAAAAAGAAGTTTTTAAAAAAAATCAAATTTCACAAGCCAGTGTAAAGATGATAATACAGGAGTAATGTGCAGATCTTTATACAAGTGAAAATCGAAGCTGTATTATTTTGTGTAATTTCATCCTGTGAAACACACTCAAGGAGAGCTTCAAATTGAGAACTACAATAACCTAGCCTTGAAATAACAAAGATTGTATATTCTTTAAACAAAACGCATACTTATATAGAAGCAAAGAAAGATGTATCAAAGTAGACATTAGGGGAGTCATTTTTGTCAGATCAAAATGAGTGTATCAGAAGTGTAATTTCCTGCAGTATTTCTTTCATCCATGCAAATCATTCAGATATTTGTATATTTCCTATGTGATAATAGAGTTGCTCTTATGTATGTACACATCTTGAATGCTTTCTCCTGTGGGGTTTCCAGCATGTTATTGCTTTCACTGCCCCATCACAAACTTTCAATATCAAGATGGTCTATTCTTCCACCGAAACACATAAATGCTCCAAATAATAAAGCAACTTATGGGCTACACATATTGCATCATCTGCACAAAACACTTCTCAATCAGGAGTAGGTGTATCCCTGTGAGTAGAGCGAGGTATTCCAGGAGGTATATTAACTCATCTAAATATTTGCCTACTTTTACAACAGTACATAAAGAGTGCTAGTACAGTCTGTACAAACCAAAATGTCATAATGACATGAGAAAGTTTTAAAACATTTCAGAAATACTGCACTGTGGCACTTGTGTAGTTTTATGTCTGATTTTGTAAGCAAGCATTTTAAGTGAGGTGAAATGTGCAGGCACAGAAGACAAATCCAACTCCTGAAAGAGATATAGTTGTCTGGAAAAAGTTGAGAACCTCTGCACTAGATACCGATCCATTCTGACACTGACTCTGAGGAATTCCCCAGCAGTATTAACCACCAATGCATAAGAAAGAAGAATGCAACATGACTGTGGCATACAGAATGGGCCAGATCCTAGCCGCGGGTATATTAGTGTAACTCTACTGAAGTCAGTGCAGCTACATCAAGTTATACCAGCTGAGGACCTGGCTGCTTGTGGTTAACTCTAAAGTGATGGTGTAGAATAACAATTGATGCTTCTAAAACACAGTGTATGTGACTCTTTCACAGTTAAAAAAATCAGGACAAACAGACATGCATGTTTTATAATGTACTAGCACATTATCTGGCATTGCTCAGGTCCTTAAGGAGGGGCTTGAGTGAGGGCGTTTGTGCGTAGGGGGATGCAGGAGTCAGGGTTGTGGGGTGAGGAGTGGCTCTGGGCAGAAGACTGGTGGGGGGGGGGGCATGGGCAGGCAAGGGAACCAACCCTCTCCCCCAAGATTCATACCAGAGTTAATTGCACTCACTTCCTGACAGGGGCAGGAAGGGGAAGAGCAAAGTGCACAGCTTGTCTGCCCCCTACATTCCCCAGGTAGAGAGTTGAATGCAGCAAATTGCACTTTCCCCTCACTACCTGACAAAGGGGAATAGCCAGCAATGTCCTTGTATTAATCTGGTGGGGAGAAGCTTTAGCCCCCACAAACACCCTTCTTAAAGAGTGTCTGGAGGTGGGAGGCTCAGGGCTGGGGCAGCCCCAGATAGAGGGAGCCCTACAACACCCCTTTCACCTGCCTGATGACTGTCTCTTTTCTGTATGGTTTTCAGCAATCCCATTCCAGGCACATCCCATTTTCCTGCCACAACTAAACCCTTACCTTGCTTTAAGCTATAAGAGGAAGCTATATATAGAATTTGTTGGTTGTAGCTCTTATTTTAAAAGAAACAAATAGTCTAGTCGCACTTTAAAGACTAACAAAACATGTAGATGGTATCATGAGCTTTCATGGGCAAAACCCACTTTTTCAGATGACCGGAGTTCAGGAGGCGTTCTAGAACAAACAGACAGACAAAGTCTCTCAAATATATAGCAGATGTTCCCCATGAAAAATAGACATTTATCTTTTTTTTAATTGAAAAATTCCATTTAAAGATATAGTTTGGTTTTAGAGTGAGGGTTTGGCAATTTTCTTATTTTATCCATGCTCCTAAAAATTATTCATTTGACTTCAATAATTCTTGCATTACAGGTACATAATGGGAGAAAGTTTTAGGTAACTTGTTATGCGTTGGTGAAACTTTGTTAAGGGATGGGTTAGAACCGCACTGAGGTTGATCAGTTTAAACTTATCCTGCAATTTAAAGAAGTGTAAACGTAAACCTCATCTAGGACAAAAGCTATGTGCAAACCCTGCCAGGAACGTTTTGCCCCAAGTACTGTTTTGAGTAGGTGTGTGAGAAAATATGAGAAAACACACAGACCTGAGGGCAAGTTTACACTACAGACTTATATTGGTATAGCTGCACAGATGCAGCTGCACTGCTGTAGCACATCTGATGAAGACCTTCTAAGCAGATGACAAAAAGCTTTCCCAGCAGCCTAATAACCCCACCTCTGTAAGGGGGCCACAGTGGGCAGCTCCCAACCAGGAGCTGACCCAGGCCACTGCCCCAATTTTGATGTCATGGACCGCATCCTGGGGGACAGGACAGTCTATGCCCCCCAGGTGGTCATTGTCCCTGCGGCAGAGCTTGCTGCGTTCTACTGCTCCAGCTCCTGCTGCCTCTGCAGCTACCGCTCCTCCTCCCACTCCTTCTCCCCCTCCCACTTCTTCCTCCACACCCACCCTACACACCCCAGGGATGCCGAGACACCCACACCCACAGGGCTGGGAGACAGTTGGTCCGGCAAGACCCCAACCCTGAGCCCTGAGCTTCTCCTCTTGCTTCCTCCCCTTGCCTCCCCCTGCTAGCTCCCTCCTCCCAGGTTTCCCCCTCCCTTTCCCACCCTCCCTCCTCCCCTCTCCCACCTTCTTTCCCCAGTCTCACCTCAGTTTCATTCCCCCCCACCCCAGTTTTGTTCAATAAAGAGGCTTTGTTGTAATGAACACGTGTCTTTTGTTGTACAGCAGGAAGGGGGGTTAGGGAGGGGTAAGTGGAAGGATGTGAGGGAGGTATGAGGCACAAGCCCCCAGAGGGGCACATTAGGGAGACTGTTACTGCCTGCAGAATGTGCTGCCAGGCTCACAGCTACACGTCCAGGAGAAGCACCAGAGTGCCTAGGGGCGGCTCCGGCTCCATGCTGCAGAGTGCTGTGGTGTCCTGAGGGCAACCAGAGCACTCAGAGAAAAAATGCTTTGCTGTCCCTCAGTGAGGTAGGCAAGCAAGCAGGGAAACCTGAGAACCAGCTGTCCGGGGGGCGGTCCCTTTAAGCACAGGTCTCAGATAGCCTCAGGCAGCAGCCACACAAGGTAACTCCTTACCTGAAGCCCTGCCAGAACTGGTTCCAGACAGCCTTAAATGCTATTCAGTGTCCTATCAGTGTGGATGCGCGTTTCGAAATAGCAAAATGCTATTTCGAAATACATTGTATCTAGACGTATTATTTCATTTCAAAATAAGATATTTCAAAATAACACTGTAGTTTAGACATACCCTCAGAGAATAGCCATTAATGGTTCACAATCATGTGGGAAGGGCATACAAGTTCCACAGGGTCTATTTTGGGACCAGTTCTGTTCAATATCTTCCTCAATGATTTAGATGGTGGCATAGAGAATATGATTTTTAAGTTTGCAGAGGGGCTACAAGTGCTTTGCAGGTCAGGGTCATGATTCAAAATGATCTGAACAAACTAGAGCGCATTGTTTCATAAAATATATGTTAATTCTGATAGATTTTTAAATGTATTTGCTTTTACCCCTTATTTCAATAAAATTTATCCTGCCTTTCATAGAAATATGTACAGATCAAGGGAACAGTGACAATTTACATACTAGGTACAGAGAAGAATTATATAGTTCTTTATTCCTTTGCCTCAGTAAAGTGTTTAAAATGTCTTGTTTGTATAATTTTAAAGAGTCTGAAACAGACATTCCATTTTTAATCCTTTTATGCAAAAAACACTAACAAACATTTTTAATCTCGGTTTTCTTTTCCTTCTAGTAAAACTCATACCATGAATTTTCTTTGTTCTGAAAGTGGTTTCTCAAATACAATTATATACAGAAATTTTTTTGCATATTAGTAGAACACAATAGAACCAAGGTTTATACCAAGCTACCAAATAATTAAGCCATGAAAAGGGGAGGAGGGTAAAGACTGACCAAACATTGCTTTTAACATAAGGGGAAATAAAAGTATATGTAAATGACTACGTTATAACAGTAACCTTTAACAGAGATCTAAGTGTAAATGAAAATTAAGTCCAAAGCTACTATTTCAAATATAAGTTCACTTAATATTTATTATAATCATTGCTATAGAAGACCCAGTATGACTTGCACTCAGTGAAATTTGTTTTTGACTCCCCTTGACAGTTGCTTTCTGCAATTGGAATTTATAAGTTGGACAGAAATTATCCAGATTTTTCATACATACCTATTAATTACTTTTTTCTATTGTAGTGTTTATTTTTAAGACAGTATTTAAAAACAGTTTTTCAGCTCAGAAAACAAGTCTGGGTTGTATGAACCGTTCAGATGTCTTTACTATGAGCGCCTATCATAAGGTAGGACATAAGAATCAAAATCCTACTATTCTATTGCATCCACAGATAATGACAAAGCCCAGTATTGGAGAGTTACCTAAACTATAATTCACCTATAAGGAATGTGGCTGGTTAGAAATCCAAAGTAGTTAACTCAAGATGATAGCTCAAGTTGAGGCCAAGTATTGTGACACTAGTATTTAGGACCAGCTGAAGAAGGAAGAAGAAAAATCAAGAGGGATTAAGAGAGATCAGTGGGAGAGAAAATAGATATATTATTTTTTGTTGATAAGAATTTGCCCTCCCAAATTACCCAACAGCTTGTCCTATGTACGAACTGTGGATCAGCAAAGAGGCACAAAGTAGCTCTAACAGGCAGGTGTTTAATTTTGCTTTTGCAAACTTCTTAGCAGCCAGACTTTACAAGCAAAGATGAAAATCCTGTGATTGTTATTACAAAGATGACAGCACAGTAACCAATCTCCTTCACTGCCTCTCTGATTGGTATCAGTAAAAAAGAAAAATTATTTATACCATGGGAAGTTTCCCAAATTGGTCTTTAAGAAAAGAAAGCACTTACCACACTGCTTGGGTTAAACAGAGTTCTTTAGTTTGCCATAATACCACTGCCTTCGTTAACTGTTGATATTCTATCAGTGGTAAAAACCTAAAGTGAAGAGCACACACATCTCACAAAAGGCCATTTTTCAGGTTTTGAATCTTTTAGGTTCATACTGCAGCCATAGGTACCATTTTCCAACTTGCTGGGGCACGCTTGACCCCTGCTTCACTCCAGTCCTGCCTCCACACTCACCATTCTCCCAAGGCCCTGTCCACATCCCACCTCTTTCCATCCCTGCTCCACCCCCTCTCTGCTTCTTCCCACCTTATTCTTTCCCCCTCTTTGTCCTCACTCCACTCCTCCCTCCTGCACACTGCTGAGTCACTGATTCTCTGCAGGCAGGAGGAGAGGAGCTGATCAGCAGGCTATCAGTAGGTGAAAGGTGCAGGGGGGCAGGGAGGGGGAAAAAGGGAGGAGATGATCAGTGGAGTCTGCTGGTGGGGACCTAAGCACCTATTATTCCAACAGCAGAGTTAGTGCTTATGCTTGCAACTGAATACCCAAGCCTGGTATCTTCCTACATAAAAACAACCAACATCATTACCCCTCTGTGAGTGCAAACACAATAAAGATGATCACATTTGAAAAAGTGGTCTTAATAGTATCTTATCTTTACACCCAATGAGACTTCTCATATATATAGTAGCCCAATGTCTGTGACTCTGTGGCTGTGTCTACACTGGAATGAATTTCCGGAAAAGACTACTGTGCTGTCTACACTGGCCCTTTTCCGGAACAGTGTTCGGGAATAAGGACTTATGCCCGAGCGGGAGCAGAATAGTTTTTCCGGAATAGCGGCTGATTTTGTACAGTAGAGCATCGTTGCTTTTCCGGAAATTCAAGGGCCAGTGTAGACAGCTCGCAGCTTATTCCGGAAAAGCGGCTGATTTTCCAGAATAAGTGGCCCAGTGTAGACACAGCCTGTAAGTCTGAAATGCTGGCTGTTCCCTCTGGACGGCCCGTGCTGCATGGGGAGTGTGGGGCCCAAACAGCCACTTGCGCCACTTGCTCCCCCACGGCAGCCCGGCTGGGCGGTGCAGAAGTCATCTGAGTGCCACAGCGGGAGGTGAAGGGGGGCAGGTCAGTAACGTACATGGTCAGGGGGTGGGGCCTGGCCATGTACGTCACCGCCCCACCCCTCTTTGCCTCCCGCCAGGGTGCTCGGCTGACTTCTGTGCTGCTCAGCGGGCTGCCGCGGGGGAGCCCAAACGGCCGCTTGCTTCCCCACGGTGGCCCGGCTGAGCGGCGCAGGAGTCAGCCGAGCGCCATGGCAGGAGGCAAAAGGAGGCGGGGTGGTGACGTGCTCCAGACCCCTCCCCCTGACCATGAATGTGTCTGCCCCGTCCCCCTTCACCTCCTGCCGTGGCTCTCGGCTGACTTCTGCGCCGCTCAGCCAGGCTGCCACATGGGAGCAAGTGGCGCAAGCGAACTTTTGGGCTCCGCACTCCCCCATGCAGCACAGGGAGTGCGGAACCCAAACAGCCATTTGGGCTCCGCGATCCCTCGAGTGAGAGGCAGGAGGGGGAGGAGAAGAGAAAGAGAGACAGAGAGAGGCAGGAGACAGAGGAGAGCTGAGAGAGGGGGGGGGAGGAGAGACAGACTGACAGAGCGAGGGACCAGAGGCTCAGGAGAGAAGTCCAACGTGGAGGAGAGATCTGAAAATCCCGTCTTATGGCGGGCTAATTGGCTAGTATTAGAAATAATGGTCATTAATACTAATACAGACAGTGCCTTCCCCACTTTCATTGGTGGAAATCCCCAAAGCCTCACCACACTGCATCATTATGCTTCTTACCAGGACTGGCTAGCACTGAAGTCTTTATCCTTACTCAGGCACAAGAAGTTGGGAGTAGGGGTATAAAGGATGTAATTTTACATTGTTAGATACCAGACAATTTTATTTTAAACATTACTATAAATATTTAATTTGGAGGAAAAGAAATGTTAGTCTCGTTCCTACTAATTGTTTCTCTTATTGCCAAAGCTGGGAAAACTAAATCTAAAGAAGGAATACAAACTAATTTGTATTAATACAAATTAATATTCGTAAGACAATCTCAAAGGTTGAGAATTCCATTATTTTAGTCCCAGGGGTTCTTTAAATACCTCAGGGGATATCATGGTCAAGACTGAGCAAAATAATTGATACGGCATTATTATTATTAAAGAACAGAAAAGAAAATATTAAACACAACACAACACAGAAGGTAGAACACATTATCAGCTGATCACTTCTGTTACAATGCCTTCTATATGCCTTTTTTTGGAGAGCGTTTAGCAGATATAATGCCATGGAGAACAGACTCACATTTAATGGGGCATTAAAGGCTTGATAAATTAAGGCCAATGTTTTATTTCCCAACAACGTTGTGAAGCCAGTCATAGAATATCTTTCAATAACTAAGGAGGAGAACTGCTGAGCAAGGGATTTTAATGACAGGTGAATCCTGTGGAATATTATTCATAACTAAATTGGGCAAAGTAAGCAATTTTAACTAAATGTTGTTAAACCAAAAGAAAAAAATTAAATTGGTTACTTAGGAAAACCTATTTACAAACTCTAAGATAGGCCAATCACAAATATTATGAATCTTAAATCAAATTAAATCTTGCTATTTCTTTTTGTTCACCAATATTTAGTCCCTATCTCCTGTCCATGGGATACATGGTATTGGCATCTGTTGCTTAACAGGAGAGACTTATTAAGTTAAACAGCATTTCCATATCCCAATGAACTCATTATACATGTATTTTAAATCTAATCCCTTGGAAGAGTCTGTTACTTTCACTCACCAATCCATGTTGACATTTGGGGAGGTTTCTTTGGGTTGGTTTCTGCAAGACTTTTCTGTTTCCTTAGCTGTCATGATGGCTTCTGTAGAGATGGACGGACTGGTGTTTACAAGTGAAGGACAGCCACAAGGAGGGAGTTAGCAAGCAGGGATCAGATCTAGAATCCCCAGACAAGAGACAAGCTCAGAGTCAAGATGGAGATCAGAAAATAAGGTCTAAAATCATTGCAAGCCAGAGAACTACATGGTTACCCAAACAACTTCCTGGGCCACTCTTCGGGGTTTAGGGTGAGGCAATCAGAAGAGACAATCCTGTTGTTCAGGACTTGGTGCTTATTCTCCTCAGTGCTTTTTGGAATGGCACTGTATTGGCTCCTGATAGCCATGTAAAAATGTCAGCAGTCCCAACTCCTACAGACCTCAGTAGGAGTCCCACACATCCTAACACCTTTATTCTTCTTGTGGTGGGAAAGCATCAGATAACTTTCAAAGATAGTTTTAACTCTTTATTCAGTCCACATTCCAAGATTTTCTCAATTTTATTAGAGTTTATGATCAGAAATAAAATTCTGTTTTCCATAAATCCAAGCATCAATATGATGTATATAAAACTTGTGAGGTTTTTTTGTAAAGTCTTAATATTAAATAATTCTTAAAGAGTGTATTTGTCTTAAGTATTAATAAAGAAGTTGTTGATTCTACATGACAATTTTTGGAGAGAGGTAGTGATATTGTCTTCCTGAGCTGGGTGAAATTCATGTAATTAATTCTTCATCAATACACATATTCTATACTATAAATACTCCACACTTAAATAACTTCTTTACCTTGATAAATTAGTTTATTATATTTCATGTTGGTACATAACACATTTAACCATTTACATAGCTCTGACAGTTGGACATTATATTAGCAACTTTGCACTCAGTATCACAGGGGTAGCCATGTTAGTCTGAATCTGCATAAACAACAAGTCCTGTGGCACCTTATAGACTAACAGATGTATTGGAGCATAAATAAATGCTTTGCCCACGAAAGCTTATGTTCCAATACATCTGTTAGTCTATAAGGTGCCACAGGACTTCTCGTTGGTTTTGCACTCAGTGAATTTCAAGTATTCATTTCACAAAGGTACTGTATTTATTATTTCAACATTGAAAAAATAAACAAAAGGCTTAAAATATTTCCAGCTGCACTTATGTTTCCTAGGAGACTTTTCTGAAGACACAAGCAGAGGTTTTTCTTTGAAAAGACGGGGAGAATTGGAATAGATCCAATTTAAAACCTAGATTTGTTGCTCTGATAATACATTTCTACATTCCGTCTTGCAAATGTTTAGTCTATACAAGCCACTCTCAGGACTTTGTTCCCTCTTGACCTAAGATCCCTAGAGTTATAATCTCTGTTATAGCAATTGAACTTCAATTATATGTTCATAAAAAGCACACATTTCAATAATCAATATCAATATCAAGTATCACAGAAAAGAAAACAGTATAACGTTAATGCAAGGTAATGTTTAAAATGTCGCTTTCCTCTGTTTCTGAACCATGCTTCAGGGTAATATGCATAGTTTCATTTGTAAGGAAGGTTGCCCCTAGAGACAAAGTAGAAGCCCTCTGGAATTCTCTTGGCTAGCTTAAATATTTCATATGGTTAAAACAAACAAAAAAATATGCATATGAGGTACTTTTTTTCAAGCACCATATGTATGAAAGCAATGCAAAATATTGTTGGCTTCAGTAAAGCACAGGGAAACTTAATAACCAATAAATAATAGAGATATCATTTTTGCATCAATGTCAAGGTCTGTCACCAGAGATTTTCCTCACTAGCATACCAGAGGGGGTCTATCCAACCAAAAAGAGTAGGGTGAAAAAAGTCTAGAGTTCCACTCCCCACGCCAGTATACTTCATATAATGATAGAAGGATTCACTTTGTCCCCCTTCTATCACTGTTGTTGATATAAAAAGTGTTGCTTGATATAGTTTTATTCTGCCTTTCCATCTCGTCCACCGCTGCCCCTGCTGGGATGCTATGGCCCTGGCAGCTCGGACTGCCCTGACCCCAGCCCCAGTATCAGAACTACTACATCTGCTGCATCCACTCCCTGGAAGTCCACAGGGGTTGCATAGCAGCCATCTCCTGGGACTCTGGTTCTCACTGTCTGGGTTGCTGGCTGCTGCAGCTTGGGTGCTCTGTCTGGATATCCTTCTCCTTCACTTGCCAGCCCGACAGAGCTGCTCTCTTGCCCTTTATGCTGCCCCAGCACTTGGAGCATGCCCAGTCTGGTTCAAGTGGTGGGGCTTCCTCCTCTCACAGGGTTTTCACTCCTCCCCCTGTTCCAGTGTGGGGTATGAACACCCCAACATAGGGACTCACTAGAAACTGTCGAGCAGTTGTTGATTCCCAGCATTTCTGAAAATCCAACCCCAGCATTTTCTTCAAAGAAAAAACCTTTCAAAAATCTATTACAAATTACAATATGCTCTTCTCTAACCTTTATGAATCACTCAATGCAGCATGCAACTATCATCAACATAATTGACTTTGTTGCCTAAAATATGCTGGATAGCATTTATATATATTAATACTAGGTGTTATCTGCATATAGATATAGACCACACACACACACACACACACACACACACACACACTAAAAACACAAACATGATAGCAGATATATAGCTTACATTTGTCTGTGTTTTTATAACACTTATGCTAAGCATCCCACAGTGCCTTGCAATCACTGGAGGACAGCTAGTGCTTTATTGTAGCAACAGAAAGGGAGTTACTCTCCCAGGTCTGTACTGAAATGTCCTAAAGGAAGGAGACAAGTTCTACCTTAGTACAAGCTTAGAAGGTTCCTACATTCTCTTTGATATCTGAAATACATGTGTTCAGAAGAAACATGTAAAGGGGTACACCCCAGTCCCTGACAAACAAGATAGAAAGTTGATTGGGTAAATCTAGTTACAGGTGACATACACAGTGCCTCTTTTAAACAGGTAAGGTATACAAAGTTGGCTTTAAGGTTGTAACTTTGGGGTGCACATCTTCAGCATAAGGTAAATGCACATCGTTGCTACAAAATGGCTTCATAGAGATTAGGATTATATAGAACCTTATTACATGGTATTATTAGATTATACTAATTGCAATAAATCTGACTGAAATTAGTTATTTGGTATCTTGAGAATATTTCATAATGAACCTCAGTGTGATGAAACAATTGACTGTACAATTTATCAACAGCTTTAATTGTCAGATTTTCAGGAGAGCTCTGCTCCCATTCAGGCCTTATTTTCATATTGAATGTTGAGTTCTTTTTGAAGATCTGGCCCTCAGTGTCACAGTGGGAGCTGTCAGAAATGCTCAGCAACCACCAACCTGACCTTTATTTAAGCACCCAAATAGTAGCTGAGCTCTTTTGAAAATCTGGTCCCACATGCCTCCCCTCTGCCATCCCCCGCTATTCTATTCTAAAGTTATTCCATCACTGTAGTATCAGACAGCTGTATCATCAAATAATAAGAGAAAGGAAGGGAACCTGAACAGCCAACAAAATCATTTTATTTATTGGTACTTAAAAATTATTTCTTTTGCTCTCCCATACATAGATACGTTAATAATTAAAAAGTGAGCAAACACTGCAGAGCCAGAAAATATCCCTCTTACTACCTACACTGGTGCTGTGAATGTTTTAAGGTATGTGATGGACTTATGGTACAATTTCAAGTCTAACTTCTCAAGAAAGAATTGGCTGAAGTCAATTAAAACTTGATGGTTTTTAGATCCATTTCAAGTGTCAACATATAAGTGGCTATGTTAGTGTCTGTAAGATTTCTTTAAATGGGCACCACTATGTCCTAGACATTGAGTTATTGAATGGCTTATTTAGTCTGGTTCCTTTCATTCTTATAGAAATGTAAATTCCACTTAATGTAAAATTGAAGGTACTGTCAGTTATGATGATATAGCAACTGTGCTTGTAGCATTATCCCAGAAAGCCATAACCCTAGTAAATAGTTTAAAAATTCCACGACACAAAATTTAAGTGAATAAATTTTACAAAACAAATGCTAATTAAATTGACCTTTGTGAAGTGTTTTGCGATCTATTATTATTTGTATTATGGGAATAATCAGAGTTGCCAGTCAAGATCGGGGTCCCATTATACTGTGTGCTGGTCAAAGATACAGTATAGCCCCCATGGAGAGGAGCTTAAAAATATAAATGGAAAATCAATACTAGATTTCTAATTTATTTTTTCTCCAAACACATCAGTTAGCTTTGTTTACAGCTAATTTGTTTACTGAGCAGAAAGTTCTATAGTACAGAAGTGTTCAAACAGTAACACTCCCACAGGTACATGAACTCACCTGCAATGGAATTAAATTCCATTTCTTTCCAGGGTTAGAAAGTCAGAAGTGAGAGGAATTTCTACTAGGTTGAGATTTACTTACTGTACTACAGTAGCACCAAGAACCCTGGTCTATACAAGAGAGTTATTTTGAAATAACAAGTGGAGCATCCACACTACCAAGCCCATTATAACTATATAATGAGATAACGCTCATTTCAAAATTGTTATTTTGAAATAGTGGTAGTGTGGACGCTCCACTGCTGCGATTTTAAAATAGCTACTCTCCAGAGTCATTCAGAGTAATTACTCCCCAGTGCTTCCTGGGGCTCTATGTTGAGGTAGCATGTCCACATTAAGAGAGTCTGCCTCAGACTAGTTTCGCAGCTTCTTGTAGTGTGGACACACTATTTTGAAATAGTTATTTCAAAAGTTATTATTTTGAAAAAGTATTTTGAAATAATTTCCTAGTCTAGACATGCCCAGAGTTCCTGACCAGCTTGTGGCTCTGTTAGGCTAGATGCTGTGCAGACACATCATAAAAGGAAGATGCTTTGTTTCAGATAAGATGCAAGAGGAGGGTGAAACAAAAAACAGGGATGAAGAGAGAGAGGACAGGGTAACTGTAATATGAACATGTTTTGTAGATACTGTAGATTTTGTCCACAATTTGTAAGTCAAAAGTTTTTGCTTTAAATAGGGCAAATAACCAGATAAGATGCATTAAATGGAATTATTGTTCCTTGTCCTTACACACCTAGAGTGGGAAATGGTAGGAAAATCACTTCTTCATTTATACTCTGAAAATGTTCCTTAGTCCCCCGTCTGATGCTTTTACTATTTCTACAATGTTATTTTAAGGCTGCTTTGTTTGCAACAAAAGGTTGCAAACAGAGTGCAGTTGATTCTGCAGTACAATACAATTGTAAAACCTGTTGCTCTATTGATTACATTATAGCACCCAGAACTCTTTTGTTACAAGAAATAGCAAAGAAATGGACAAGTGTTGCATCTTGCTTTGTTTCCTCACGTTTCACTCCACATATCTGGTGAAATCCTGTCCCTTTTGAAGTCAATAGCAGTTTTTCTATACCCTTCAATGTACTACAATTACTCTATCTTCTTTACATTTCTTTTGTTGCAAAAATGTTCCCTGCCAAAATCCATGACCCATCTCAACTCATAGGTCAGTGTTTTTCACCTTTTCGGTATGAAGGACCAGCTTACTGCCTTCGTAAACTGCATCAGGAAGATCTCAGGGACTGGAACCTGACCACAGACCAGTCAATGAGAAGCACTGCATTTTATGACAAGTCAGGTTGCCTAATTCATGAACCTGGACCAAGCCCTGCACTTTCCTACAAATTTGGAATGATCTTACTTACTTTTCAGCACTAGTGTTACCAATAGAGTAGTTTTAGTGTACATCCGGCTCAGACATTTTAACCTCTGATTATCGTTAGATGATACACGGTGGTAAAAATCAGTTTGTTCCACAGCAGCTTATATTGGAACACCAGCATCAATGCAGCTATGCCATTACTGAAAAATGGTTATACAGTTTCCAAGTATAGGTGCCCAAGTAATTTAGCAGCAGCCCAAAGGAGAAGTGTATAATGTGAGCAAAAGTGAGGCATTCTGATAAGCAGAGAACTTCCCAGCATATACATGTGTGCATTTGCCATTGTGTTTATTACATGACCATTGTGTTCATTATTCATTCTCTTCCTTCCCTTGCTGTGACAATTCTCGGTCTTTGAAAGTTTAAAAGAGAAGAATTTCAAAAGTTTCAGGGGGTAGCCGAGTTAGTCTGTTACAGAAAAAAAACAGCAAGCAAATGGTCTGGTAGCACTTTATAGACTAACAAAACATGTAGATGGTATCATGAGCTTTTGTGGGCACAGCCCACTTCTTCAGATGACCAGAGTTATGATTAGAGGATAAGAAAACTCGAAATAAATGGGGGGGGAGAAAGATGTTCTGTCGCCCACCCCCCTACCTCTATGCATGAAGTATCAGGAGAAAGGGTGCTAAACCTGAGTATTTAAAGATCAAAGTCCATAATTAGTTGAACTGAATTTGCATATGCATTGTGATTCCAAGCTTTCCCTGTGGATTTGGCTTGAGGAATTTCAAAGGAATTCAATTTTCAATGATACATCAAACATAATCAATACATTCCAGAGTTATGGGTACCATTGTAAATCACCTGTTGTGGAGGACTCATCATCCAAATCGATTACTCCCTTTCTTCAAGCTACCCTGAATGTACTAAATAACTGAAGCCATTTACTGTCATGGCTGGGTCACGAGCTACCAGACCTAGTCAGAGCCAGAGTCTGCTGTCATGAGACAGGAGTCAAGAGTGAGTTGGGTCAGAATATTGGGAAGGCAGAAGCAGAAGACAAACTGAAGATCAGAACCACAAGTCAGATTCCAATAAATCAAACTGGGGGAGTTTACTGTAGCTCAGTTTTCAGATGCTTTCTGTTTCTTCTGCTGGCTTAAGTAGGACCAGTAGGCCTATCAGCCACACTCTGACTCCACTAATCAGACCTGGGGATGGAACTTCAATCAGGGCAGAGCTTCTCAGCATGTCCCAGATAAGCAACTATCAGCAGGATGCCAGGTGCAGGGTTGTAACATGGCTGCTCCCATGAATTCTGTGGACCTGGGTTTGAGACCCATCTGGAACAACATCATTCCTTTCCCTAGGGTGCCTTCCTGACATACTTGCTCCCTTGTAAACCAAGGAGCACAAATGTTTTCACTTGGCTTCCACATGAGTTCCCATGGACTAAAATCTTCCCAATCAATCAGGTACCATAATTTGCCTCATTTGCACTTACAGTAGAGGACTTCACAAAGTATGTATTCTTCCTGACCATGCACATATAGCAGTGGGGGCAGTAATTGAGCTTTATGGAGAAATCTGCTCCCAATGTGCATGGGCTTTTTTTTAAGTGAGACTTGGAATTAAGGACAGATTGTAAAGGATCAAGGAAGCTGAAGCTTGAAAGCAACCCGGTTGATTTGTCACCAGATCTTATATGGGCCAAGGAACTGGTTTCCTTGAGGGTCTGAGGTGTCTGTTGTAACCCTTACCTTTTATCCCAATGGAGTAGATAGGTTCCCTGTTGTCTGTGTTTGTCCTCGTGCTTTTAGTAGTACTCTTTTACCATGTCAAGGTGTCCCTTCATCTCCTCTTGGAAGAGAAGGACGCATTGTACTAGGTCCAAGAGAGATGGGTTGGGAGAGGATGTGGGCATTTAAAGGTAGTATTGGGGGCAGTTCTGTGACAGGGGACTGTAAGATCTCATGCGTACTCTTGTCAGTTAGGTGCAAACCCCCACCCACTCTGCTCCAGCATCCTTTCAGCGACCTAGCCCTCCAGCCAAGTCACAGTCAATCTGAACAAATGAACCCCCTCCAAGTTAACAAAGTCCCTCTGGACCTGTCCCTGTACCCTTATTAAAATGTCTTGATCCCTGTCTGTGGGCTCAGCCCTTGTCCACATCTGGACCAACTAAGACTGTGCCTGTACAAAGTATTGCCCCAGGGCATCGTCCCTAGAGATTTTTCCCCTTCTCACTTCTGTGGTATCCCAGCTCTCCAGCCAGTTCACTCCTACACTTCAGCCCTCTCTTAGCATAAGAAAATTTAACAAAGGACTGGCTTTCTCCAGGGATGTCATCCCATCTTTAGGCCTGTTTAAATTCCAGCCCTTTGTCTGGACTCCAAAACAAAACTAGTGCACTTCTCAGGGCTTTGCCAGTGTGAGATCCCAATCCCAACAACTTCTCCAGATCCCAACCTGGTGACCCTACAAATAGCAGGCATATGCTGCTTTCTTTAATAGCTGTTGCATTCTCAGAGCTGCTTTCTACTCTGTCCCATCACCATTACCCTACAGTTAAAGTCCTAGGGTTCTCTATTCCTTGATAGAGCAGGACCTTTACCAAGTCTCCTTACCTGGTGACTTTCAGGTCTTCCCTCACCCTTCTGGTCTCAATCAACAACTCACCTATGCAGCCCTGCAGTACCTTTTATTTGAGCCAGCTCTGCTCCAATTGGCTGTTTCACTGTAGTCTGTCTAGACAAGCCTGGAGGACCCAGCTTTATTGCTCCTTTCCTGGAGCTGGGTGTGATAGAACTTACAAGACCTCAGTTGCAGGGCCTCAAAGGTCCTGGTACTTGTTATAGAAACCCATAAACAACAGAGAAGGGGACTGTACCAACTGGACCTCAGGAGTGGTCCCTCAAGGTGAGAATAGGCTTCATGGATCACTGATAAGCAACTGTTTGCAAGTGGAGAATTAGAACATGGCTGGATTTGAGACTCATGTATCATTATATCTACATATATATATATTATATATCTGTAAAATGATGAGGTGGGTAACTATAGAAACAAAATTTTTAAAGTTGTACAAGAAGCCACTTGAATTTGAAGAGGAAATCATTTCAGCAAACTGCATTTCATTTGAATTTGCTTTCTATGAAAAAATGAGTGATTCTCTTTTTGATTGTGTGAACACCTGATGAGACCAAATTATATCATCATAGATTCAGTATTTACAGATAGTGATTTTTTTAAATTAAGCCTAAAGTCCTTAGGGGCTATATAGGAGAGGGTGTGAAGGAAGTCAACAGATATTTTCCTTATATATTAAGGAAAAAATAAAAATGAGAGAATAAGATTTCTTTTTCGAGAATATTCTTGGATTATATTTTTAAAATTTTAAAGATTTTCAATTGCAATTTAAAAATAGAAAAGATTTCAGAAGTATTTGTTGAGAAAATGAATGTTAGTTGGGCTAAAGCATTTTTATTTTTTCCACTAGCAAAAAGTATTCTGCTTTATAAGAACATATTTCTTTTTCACTTAAAACAAATACCATTAGCTTTAGCTCCCATATGGTATTGGTTTTAGATTGGAAACTGTAAAGATTCATTTAAAAAAAAGCAAAAATTGTGATTTGTCAGCATTATTTTGACATTAAAATGAGTTGGTTTTAGCTAGGATTTTATTGTTGGGTATTGGCAAATGAACATATGGTTTGGTGTATTTAGGATTTGTGTGTGTGTGTCGTGGCTTTGGTCACCAGCTTGTTTTTTTAAGGAAATAGTGTAAGGTTCAACCAATGGAATTAAGCTCAAATGGAATGGTACAAAAGGTAACTGATTACTTTGCAACACAGCAAAGATTTCAGAAATAATTTTCTGAAGGATTAGATAGTAAAGTGCATGCTCTCTCTCTCATAACTACTAAATCAAAGTATAATTGATCAATGTGTGCTGGACTCTCTCCCCCCCCCCCCCCCCCCCCCCACACACACACAGTGACAGCAATAAAATTGACCAGTAATGCCCCAAAATAGAATTCTGCCAGCAGCACCATTGCTTATCTGGCAATTTTAAGCTCTCTCTTTCCCTGCAAGGTGGAAGCCTTACCAATCTAAGTGTGTGTGTGCCACTCCACCATTTTTTCACTGGTGCTAAATCATATTGGAGTAAAAATTACACCATACTCTCAGTAACTGCTTTAGGCTTTACAGATCCTACATTTTCATCTATGTGAACAGATTTCTGTGCTCATGCAGAACCCCATTGAAAACTATGGGGTGCCACATAGGCACTCTAGTTAATGTCAATTACTATATATTTGAGAGAATCTGCCTGTCTGTGTGTCTGTCTGTGTCTCTGTTTCTTCAAGAACTTCTCCTAAACAGTAAGAACAAGGACCACCAGTTTTGGTATACAGGTTCCTCCTTAGTTAACTTAAAGCAAGGTCATAGCTTGGTTGTGCTAGGACAATTGGATGTGCCTAGCATGGATTGCTTCTCATAAAACTATACAGAGAAGAGACAATCACCAGGCAGGTGAAGGCTGGCTGGGCAGGGGGTAGGGCTCCCCCCATCTCTAGGACTGCCTCAGCCATGAGTCTCCCGCCTCCAGGCATCTTTTAGGGAGGGAATGGGGGCTGAAGCTCCTCCCCCCCATTTGTGCAGGATCATTAATGGCTGTTTCCCTCTGTTACGAGCAAGGAGAAAGTGCTCAGTGTGCTGCATTCCTCACTCTGACCAGGAAGCACAGGTGGCAGACGAACCTGCATTTGCCTGAACCAAGGAACATGCACCCTTTCCCCAGCTGTGTCCAGTGGATTAAAAGAATTAAGCCTCACAATACCCTCTAACATAGAAAAGTATTCTTCACCTTTTATCATTGGGTAACATAACCCACCCACCCCCTCCCACACACACACACCCGAGCTACAGAGAGATGAAGGCCAATGTTTAGAAAAATGATGACCAATATTTGAGTGCCTCAGCTTTGTTGTGTCCTGTCTGAGACAATGTGGGGTTGATGTTCACAAGTGGATGGTGTCCACAAGCTGAGGCACTTGAACCACTTTTGCAAATTTTGGCCAAATGACTTGTCCATAGAGGAACAGTACGCCTGTGAAAGATCCAGGAATGGACCTCAGAACTTCCAGTTCCCAGATTTAGAGTGGAGCCACAATCCCACCTTTTTAATGTACAATAGTAAAAGCAGATTGGTACAATGCTTTCTCATAGCTCATATGTACAACATAATCTCCTGGGTGACTTTGGAATTTATTTTACATTTTCCCTTTTATGATGGCTGCACAGAATTGCACAGAATGTGTCTGGTAGTAGAGGATCTGACAGCTGCAGTGTGACAGCACCCCGAGGACAAATGGACATTCAGCTCTGGATTAACAAAAAAAGAGATGGAGATAAAAGTGTAACTGAACTAAATGTGGATGAAGCTATTCACATGGTACAGCAAGGCTGGTAAATGCAGTGATGGAGTGTACAGACCCCACACTTGGGACATGTAAAGCAGTTCTTGTCACAGGAGGCTCCACCCAGCACACCTGCTGAGTGTGATCTCAATGGAGGTGAAACTTAAAAGGATGTGGGGCAGCACAGTTGTCAAGGTGGTCAAGGCAAGAGAGCTGACCTTAACTCATAGCTCCTCCAGGAGTCTATGAGGAGCCCCACACCAAACTGAAGCAGCCCCCAATTTAGAACCTTCATGCCACCTCTGGAGAAGGTAGGAAGCAATCAGTGCTTAACACATCTAGGACTGGCAGCTCGTGGCCCTGGCATCTCCAGGCTTGCTACATTAGTTATGAAAGTAAAAGTAACTGTTTGAACGCTGGCAGCTAATTGCTTGAGCCCCAGCACCTCTCTCGCTCCAATGTCTGATTTGTAAGGAACCAAGGAAGTAAGCTGAGAGATACCTGGTCTAGATTGCACAATTGAACTGCCTGCCCCAGAGCTCTGGGTTGGGGCCGAGAGGAGTGAGAGGGCCCAGATTCCCCTTCTGCCAACACCTGGCCTTGCACCATTAAGTGGTGTGGTAGTCAATGTTCTCCCTACTAAGGGACGTGATCTAGCATAGGTGGTGGGTGAACGTAGGAGTGGGGAAGGCAAGCCCCCAGCCCTCCCCCATCTGTCTGAGGCCCTGCTAAGCCCCTCCCACCACAGGGGCATGTCTCCAGGTCTCCCACCCAATGCAAGTTCCCCTCCTACCAAAGGGGTATCCTCCAGTTCCTTGTCTGAGCCTCCCCATCCCTGAAGCAGGGGCAGCATGGAAGCCACACTGAAGCAAGGTGCATTGTGTGAATGGGGTCATGCGTGGCAGTTTGGGGAAAGCATTGCCTTCCCCTGCCTCTTATACCTGCTGCTCATCACACCAAGGAAGAAGTGTATGGGGAGGGATGAGGCAGGGGATATCGGGCAGAAATATACTACAGATTGAACCACTCTGGTCTGGCACTCTCAGGACCTGACCGGACCCAAACAAGGGAATTTGCCAAACCAGGGGAGGTCCCTTGCTATTGGCATCCCAGCCCACCACCCCTCCCTGTTGCTGGCCCCAGCTGGTCCCCCTGCCAGGCTGCTGTGTCTTGGCAACCTGGGCTACTGCAGCCCCAGCCCCATTACTAGGGCAGCCACATCCTTGGCCACAGCTTCTGTCCTGCTGCTGCAGCTGCCACATTTCTGGGCCCGGTCTCAGTCCCAGCCCCAGCCCACTTGGCACTGGAGCTCCCAGCCAGGACTCCCTGGTCTAGAAACATCCATGGTCCTGCCGGACTACAGAAGTTGCCAGACCAGGAACTCCCAGTTTTGGGAGGTCCAACCTGTAGATAAAGTTAAATCTAAATCAAAATATTCAAAAGGGAAAGTTTTAGAAAGCACTGCACATTGGGAATGGAGCCATTCTTTTGATTCAGCAATGAATTTGGCCCAAAAGCCAGAGTGATGTTTTGTTTTGGGAATGTAGGCTCCATACATTTTACATAACATTTAATCTATTTTGCACTATGCTGAGAAATTATGTAGAGCCAGGCATTTTTCAGTAATTTTCCTTTGCTGTTCCTGTATGTTTGCTCATCTTTTCTATAAATATAAACTCAAAAAAAGACTGCTGTTAAACAACTTGAATGTCACAGTTGGGGGTCAGCAAAATCTACTGGAATCTCTATCATGGGTTTTGCAAAACAAACTCTTGACGTTCAATGGGAAAAGCATGCACTCTTAAATGGCAGAATATATAAAGTACCGTAAGTCAAATTAAAGAGGATTGGAAAGAAAAAAATTAAAATTATATGCAAAGCCTATAACACAAATTCCAAGTTTTAATATGTGCCAACATTATTCAAATATACAGTATTCTAATTTTAAAACATTAAGAGCATTACTAATCAGTTAAAAGGTGACACACTTCTCAGACCTTAGATACCATCAAATAATTTAAAAAAATTATTGTAAATGGGAGGAACTATATCATTTTTGTAAGAGGAGAACATGTAAAACAGAATCTCTGCATAGTTCCCAATCCACTTAAGCTTGCTGAATCTGGTCTAGTGTGTCATGTGCCAGTTTAAAATAAGATTTCCAACTTGTCTTTGGACTAGTTGGTTTTTCCCTCCATCTTCAAGCCATAGTAAAATGCCTTTAAAATGTAAGATTTCAATATGTAAATTACATTTGCAATGGGAAACACAGGTTTCATAGTAGTTTTGAATTAAATATGATGGGCCTGTGCGCCAATGTAATGAAGGAAGACAGCTGCAGGGTACCATTTGCAACTCCTTGATACAGGCCCCATGTAAGTTAGGGCCCTAGCCCCAGTGTAAAGTTTCTTATGCCAGCTGAGGAGTACACATAACAGAGCTAAGATCTGCTTGTCCCCAGCATACCCCTGTCTTGCACAGGGTGAGAGCTGCTGCTACATAGGAGGCAGCAAATCTCAATACTAGCCAACATTATCCATACACACGGGGAATTTTCCACTGGGAATCTCCAGACTGTGTTTTGCCATATTGCAGAGTGAGCATCACCACAACATCTTTAGGTCATTGAGTGAAATCTCTGTATATGCATTGAATATACCTGTCATGCCCATCAAATGTTAATTTTGAAAAAAAATGGACGATGCATTTGGCTTGGTATTTTTTATATACAGGCAGTCCCCGGGTTACGTACAAGATAGGGACTGTAGGTTTGTTCTTAAGTTGACTTTGTATGTAAGTCGGAACTGGTACATATTGTAGGGGAAACTCTAGCCAAACATTTCTCCAGAGCTCAGTTTTATTCTTCCACACCTCACTTCCCTCAGTCCTTTATTTTCAAGCTGAGGTGTCTGCTGAGAAAAGCCACTCTGCGTCTCTCTGGTCTGCTGCAGGGGGGGGGGGGGGGGGGGGGGGCGCTAGCTTCGTGTCTCCCTAGTCTGCTGGGGGGAAGCAGCTAGTGCGGGGTTGCCTCACCCCGTTTGTAAGTAGAGATCCGATGTAAGTCGGATCCATGTAACCCGGGGACTGCCTGTACGTATATTCACCTACAAAATCTGGATATCTTTTATTCAATATCAAAGTATCTGTGTCTTCTCTCTAATTGGGGTGTCATTTTTTCCATAATCACAGCCTCCCATATTTTTCTGAACCATTCCTCTGTGGCCGAACTAATTTTTTCTTTTTCCAAAAAGAGTCACCCAATCGTAGAGCAAAATCTGTAAAAGTTAAGACTTCCTAAACAAATAAATAGATGTTAGAATAGGTAGATAGTTGGTGAGATAAAGGAAAAATTGTTTAAGACAGCAGAAGGTGCAAAGGAGACGCTTCTTACACAGAGGTTAGACTACATGAAGGGACAGAGCAGAGGCACGGTACTAAAAAGAACTGCCTAGCGAGAGGTAGTTTTGGACTGGATCCTGAAATGCATGCCGTCGAGCAAGTGTATAAAAGGGAGTAGTCAGACATTTTTTGTGAAAAATTAAGCTTTCTGCACATGCCGGCATATGAAGGACCAGGATTTGGAAGCCTGTCGAGACGAGAATTACTATAGTCAAGTTGACGGGAGATGAAGGCATGGATAAGGATTTTAGCATAGGTGGAAAACAATAGTACTCCTGGGCAATGTTGCCTAGGGGAAGAGAGATGCACATCTACTATCCCAGAATGTATGGTAGGACTAAGGGGAAAATGTTGGATAACATGAGATGCTTGCAGGATTAGAGGGGCTATGGAATAGCAGTCATACATTTTTTGGTGTCAGAGGATTTTATTTTTTTCTTCCTTGCCAGGAAATATTGTCCTGTTTTTCAATATTGTTGTAAAAATTTGGGTTTTGGTGGTTAGATTTGTTTCTGTTTGATTTTTTTGTTTTATGAACTAATGTCACAATTCTAAAGCAGTTTAAAATGTGTACTGAATCCATTTTTAATCAGCAGTTGAGATAAAGGAGCATATGCTGCCCATAACTGTTTCTCTAAGTGCCAATTGGAAAAATACATGAAGCATGTTAGAACAACATGGTTTGTTCTCAGGAACCAAAAAGGAATTTAGTAAGTTATTTTAATTCTATTATCTTGCAGCTCAAATTTAGTAAGAAGCATTTCCTTTTTATTCCATCTTCACTTTTCACTAGCTAGAGTTATTTCTAATAGAGAGAGGCAGGAACTCAAGGAAGTGGAGAAGTGCTAATGCCCTGCTAAAGATAATGTTTTTCAGTGCTACATATGAAAATCAGCAGTAATATTTTCTCTCACTATACCTTTTTTAGGCTAGCACAGCCTAAATAATTGTTGTTTAAAATACCTAGTCTGCTGAAAGACTTGACATTGTTTAGTGAACATTCAGTTAAAAAAATTCTTAGCCATTTTCCACTTTTAGTGTATTTGACAATCTGAAATGACATTTTTCTTAACTAAACCATGAAGGCTGCTTAGACTAAGTATTTCCATTTACATTAAGGCATTAAGACATTAATAATGTATCACCTCCTCTATATGAGATTTTTAAAACACCGTTTTACAAAGATACATGTGACTCAAATCTTGGCAATCAAAAGATACAAAGTTTAACAGTTTTATATATGAAAATCTAAGTGTGTTGCATCAATAGCTTATCCCGTATGTGTAATTTCAAACTTGGTATATTACATAGTAGAATACATTTTCAAAGGAATATGAAGACAAATGTAATAAAAGTATATTTCAGGGTCCACTCACATGCTCGTAAATATTCTCCTGGATTCCTAGCACTCATATTACGAGCTCCTTCAGCATATCATTGCTTTTTCAACATAAAGGACACACACAGTCAATTTATCAAAAAGAATCAAGTCAACTGACAGTGCAATCCCCATAGGGAATTGTCTCTATCACTGCAACACAATATCTTTGCCTGGGCATATCATGCTAACTAGCTATCTCACTACATTTAGCAGAAGAGACTGCCCAATTACTGCTTAATTCAGTGCAGATGCACATCAAGATCTTTACATTGGATCATGGGCTGATGTAAAATGACACTTCAAATGTGCTCTTGTATAACCATAAAATAATGTGATATTAATAGTACAGTTTATCCATTTCCACACCAAGCTAAATTTCAAGCATATTAGCAAAAGATAATGAAAAAGCCAAAAAATTAAGCCTAAGTAATAAATGAGGTGAGCAGAGAAAGATAACCACAGCATACAAGCTATAACAGAACTACTGAAATTCTCAAATCATTTTTACCTGAATACATTAAATGAGAGTGTCCAGTTGCAGTGGTTAATATGCATATTTAAAGGCATCACTGGTCTCTACTCTCTTCCAAATTGTGAGAGCAATGACCCAAAGAAGGGAAAAAGTCATTCTTAGGGCATATTGCAATAAGTGATGTCACAGTTCAGGGCAGCTGCACCTGTATTCTCCCTCTATGGTCCAGCAAGGGTACCCAGTCTTAGGCTTCTGGCTTTCCTATCCAGGCACCACTATTCTTGGGTGGAGACACATGTCTCTCTCTCTCCTCTGACTGGGGTATTTCCTAGTTTCCTGCCTACATTGTTATACCCTGGCAGGGCAGACTGCCTAAACTGGCCAGTGTCTGTACTTTTCTTACTCCTGAAAGGCCATAAACAGTGTAATTGCCACAGTTGTAAGTTACCACAGTTGTAAGAGGGGGACACAGGGTTTGGGTATGTTGAGTGGGAGGGGGGGCAGAGGGTTGGGGCAGGAAAGGGGTGGGGTGCCAGGACCAGGCTCTGGCCAAGAGACTTACTTGCCAGCTGCCAAATGAGCCTGCCTGCAGACTTAAAATGTTTCCCAGCGAGCCAGGCTGGCCATGTGCTTCATGAATAACTGAGCCAAGGAGAGGGGGCGTAATTCTTCTTAGCTGCCTGTTATTCTAACAAGCAGCTCCCCTTGGCTGGTTTCTGGCAGAAAATGGCCAATGGGAATGTGCTAGGCTGGGGCAGCTCTTAAAACTTCCCCAGACGAGGAAGATCCAACCTGTACTAGTATTTGTACAAGATGTTCTGGCCATGGGGTTCAAGGCCAGCACTTTTGAAAAGACAAGTTAGTGACTTCAGGCATATTGCTCTGTAAGAATCCCACGAGAAATCTCTCCTCACCTCAGAACGGTAGTCCTCAGCAAGGCTAGCCTTATAGGCGGGCAACTTAGTCAGATGGAGTACGATGGTCAAAAGGCCACAGAAGGACCATGCCCACCTAAGAGGCAGGGGGAAGGGATAAAAGGAGCTGTGGGATGGGAGTCAAGTGTTATTTATGCATTTCTACATTTCTCAGTCTGAGGAATAAAGGTATATGTAGTAGAGAAACAAGAGACATTTCTTATTGGGAAAACTGCTGTCGGTGAGGGAGAAGCTTTCAAGTGAACTCAGAGCTTTTCTTCAGGCAAAGGCAATCAAAGCCCCACATACAACTCCTCTCATTACTATGTACTCTGAGAAGAGCAGCAGTTTTGATTGGGTGGGGTGGGGGAGGGGGAAGAAGGGGGAAGAGATGAATCATACACCTGTAAGCTTGTAAGAATACTACAGGGTCTTCCAGCCACACTCTCTGGGTATGTCTACACTACCACCCTAGTTCGAACTAGGGTGGTTAATGTAGGCAACTAGGGTGGTTAATGTAGGCAACTAGGGTGGTTAATGTAGGCAACCAAAGTTGCAAATGATGCCCGGGATCCACCAAGATTAGCTCTGAGCAGGCCCCCACTGCTATATTTAGCTGCACAGCTGCAGGTAATGGCTGCTGGGGTCACGCGCAGCTTGACCTGCTACTCACAAACAGGAACAAACTAGTAGGGGAAATAAATGTGGGTGGCAACCTGGAAAGCAGTGATCGTGAGATGGTCGAGTTCAGGATCCTGACAAAAGGAAGGAGAGTAGCAAAATACACACCCTGGACTTCAGAAAAGCAGACTTTGACTCCCTCAGAGAACTGATGGGCAGAAGCCCCTGGGATGCTAACATGATGGGGGAAAGGAGCCCAGGAGATCGGATAGTATTTTAAAGAAGCCTTATTGAAGGCACAGGAACAAGCCATCCTGATGAGCAGTAGGAAAAGCAAATATGGTGGATGATGAGCTTGGCTTAGCAGTGAAATCCTTGGTGAGCTTCAAAACAAAAGGGAAGGTTACGAGAAGTGCAAACTTGAACTGATGAGTAGGGAGGAGTATAAATATATTGCTCGAGAATGCAGGGGAATAATCAGGAAAGTGAACGTGCAATTGGAATTGTAGGTAGCAAGGCATGTGAAGGGTAACAAGAAAGGTTTCTATAGGCATATTAGCAAGAAGAGGGTGATCAGAGAGGGTGTGGGGCCTTAATGGATGAGGGAGGTAACCTAGGGAAAAGCCAAAGTACTCAATGCTTTCTTCGCCTCTGTCTTCACAGACAAGATCAGCTCCCAGACTAATGCACTAGGCAACACAGTATGGGCAGTCCTCCATGGAGGAAGAACAGGTTAAGAATTATTTAGAAAAGCTAAACATACACAAATCCCTGGGTCTGGATTTAATGCATCCGAGGGTACTGACGGAGTTGGCAAATGTCATTGCAGAGACTTTGGTCATTATCTTTGAAAACTCATGGAGATCAGGAAAGGTCCCAGATGATAGGAAAAAAGCAAACGTAGTGCCCATCTTTAAAAAAAGGGAAAGACGATCCAGGTAACTATAGACTGGTCAGCCTCCCCTCAGTCCCCGGAAAAATCATTATGTGAATCCTCAATCCATTTTGAAGCACTTGGAAGAGGGGAAAGTGATCAGGAATAGTTAACATGGTTTCACCAAGGGCAAGTCATGCCTAACCAATCTGATTAGAGATGATGGCCTACTCATCTCCTGTCCCTGCTCCCCCTCCCATGGCTACACCCATTCCCCATGCTATGCCAGCCCCTGCTCCCCTGGCCATGCCTGACTCCGCTTCAGCTCCCTCTCCTGCCTATCCCCCTGTTCTCCCAGGACCCACACACTTCCAGGGTCACCAAAGTCCCCGGACACGAGGTGGAACTACCACTCAAACCACGTGCCAGTCTCTGCCCCAGCTCTGAGCCTCTCCTCCAAGGTTCTCAGCCCTGCCCCGCAATTATTTTTATCACAAAAAACAAAGACTTATTTTTAACACAAAATTGTTGTTTTAATTTACAGTACACTGAAGGGGGGAATGAAGGGGTTGTTGTGGGAAAGGCAGAGAGTGGCAAGGCACAGACCTCATAGTGGGGAGATCCTGGGGAGAGTTACTGGGATCCTTCAGAGAAACTCTCCCTCCGGGCCTCCTGAATGGGCACCCCCAGTTGATAGGTCTGACGAATGCTGAGGTGTCCTAAAGCAGGGCAGCCAGAGCACACACTGCTAAAGCACTCGGAAGCAACTGCTGACTTAACACCTTGCCTGAACTCGTTCTAGGTGGCCTTAAATGTGATATCATATCCAATCAGTGTGGACGCTCTCTTTCAAAATAAGCTTTTCCGGAAGATCTCTTCTGGAAAAGCTTATTCCAAAAGAAGGTTGCAGTCTACACGTAGCCTCTGTTTATTGTTTCATAATTTGTTTATTAGCAGAGTAAACATTTAAACCAGAATGTGAAATCCTGGTTGTTGAAAACATTCAGTTCATTAATTTTAGTGAGTACTTTAAACTCTTGTGCATAGAAGACCTCATTGTGTTGCCTAGATCTAAGGTGCATAAAACATTCAGTCACTTGTACTGAATGGGAACAAATTTAATAAATCACTAAAGTTCACACTTAAAAGGCATGTCTTTTGCACCTGCGCAGTGCAAAGTATCTAATCAGAACTACATTAAAGGGTTTTAAAATCTAATTGAACCTGCCCTGCTGGCTTATCAGCAGATTTATTGCATTCTAAAAATATTTCAATACACTCAAACATGCTAGGGCTGTTTACTGTTCTCTCAGCTGCCAAACTTTCAGATAAAATAACTTTTATGCCTGAATTTGCAACACTAAATTATTTCAAATCAGATCAGTCCGTGGAGATGTATGGCTACGATTAAATGTGGCCATTTCTATGGACCATATGAAAAACATTGGCATCAGCACCATCATCCTGTAACTCTCTATTATTTTATTCCTTGGGTCATAGGTGCCAACTCCAAGGATGTTCCAGGGGAGGAGTACCCACAGGGGAAAATGAGTGGGTGCTGAGCACCCAATGGCAACCAAATTCTACACCTCCATCCTCCCATGCCTCTTGGAGGCCCTGCTGACCAAATCCTTCCCCTCCCTCCCAGAGCTTCTGGAGGGCCACAAAGAAGCTAAATTGCAGCATTCAGGATGCTTCAGGTGGAACAGGGAGGGGTGCACTTGGGGGGAGAGGCAGGGCAGGGTTTGGGGGAAAAGGTGGGATGGGGAGGAAGCTGAATGTCCTTCCTTTCCTCCCCAGCTAGCAGGGAAGTTGGCACCTGCCCCTCGGGCCTTCACAACTGTTTTATTATTAAAAATGTATTATGGCTGTGTGCAATCACTAGGAGAAAAGCACAATATTTTGGAAGATAGAAATCCCAGGGTAAATATGAATAGATTTTACACACCATGCTGCTGTTTAAAATGTTCACAGTGAATAATACATCATGAAAGGTCTAGATTTTTGGTTGTTTTTTTTAAAAAAAAAACACACTTCTTCTTTAGACATTATGATTATTTGCTGCAGAAGAAGTCTTGATATATTACAGATATGTTAACAATTAGACAAAATGTAAACAAAGGAAATCATTACAGAAAAGTGTAACTATAATCCTACTTATAATACAAACCTCATATTAAGAGACAGTGGTATTAATAGCCTCATAAACACACATTGGTGACAAGTTCACCTCCTCAGATAATCAGTCTCATTACATCTTCCACCTACCACTCACACCATAATAATAATACTTCTCATGTGTAGTGCCTTTGATCAGAGAATCTCGAGTCCTTTACAGATGGAAGTGGTATACAGAACATTTTAGAGATGAAATAGCCAAGTTGCTAAGGTAATCTTGCCCAAAATCCCACAGCAACTTAGGTACAGAACTGAAAATAACACACAGCTCTCCTGACCCCCCCAGTTTCTTGTCCTAACCATTAGACCTCACTTCCTCACTATCAGCATATTGATTCCACTCCTGCCTGGTCTTGTGTTGGTAAGGGTAGGTGGATTGGTTCAAATAAATTACTCCTTTGCCCTCTTCTGCACAACCCAACACCTACATGCAAAAGCCAAACCAAAGGGGTTTTAGTTTTGAACAGTTCAGCAACATTTGTCCTCAATCCTCCTTGTCTTTGTTCTTTCTGAAACTTTTGGGTCAACCCAAGATTAGAAGCCAACATGTATCAATACCATTAGACAGTAAAGTGATTTCCAGCTCAATTTTTCAGACCAAATTGGCTTGAGTGAAATTGGACTTTAGGGTGTTTATCTAAGCCCAACTGAGCATGAATATCACACATAGCTCCCTGTCTCACCTGCCCATGACTCTACACCACCAAAAGTCACCTTTTTATCAATTTGTGACATGCCATCCACCAGATTTTCCTTGCTCCTTTACCAATACACTCCCTTATCAAATTCTTCAGTGATTTACTTTGATGCAAAGGGCACCTTTTGTAAGCCTTCCCTTAAAATCTTCCTTTTCTCCTGATCTCACATATGACTGATATCTAAGTGCTACTGTTCATAAAAACTACCATACCAAAATAAAGTATATAAATGTGTAACTCCCTTTTTCCTCCCTGGGTTATTCGAGAGCAGACCACACTCACCTATGTGCCTAGGCACCTGCTAATTTTAACATAAAAGGAGATCCCCACTGATGATGTTGGATAGTTGGGGATTCCCTATCCACCCTATCCACCCCTTTTGCTGCTGTCCTTTGTGTCTAAAGGAATATACAATGGCAGTGCTTTCACCTGGCTGACCCTGTACACACTTAATGGTGTGCCTTGGGAGTCTCCAGGAATAAACTTGGCATACCTTGCTGAGAGCATTAATTCAGGGCAAATTGCTTAAAAACAGGGCTACTTACAGACCGAGACTGGGGGTCCTCTGCTATAAAGCAGACTACACTAGTCACAAAAAAAACCCTGTTTATCACTTTGGTACACAGAACCCATACAAGCAGTTCCCTTGGACACGCCAGTTCTCTTGTGTTACCAGCAGTAACACTTCCTGTACAGGTTTTCAGAACCTCTCACCAAATAAAAAGGTTCTTCTAATCCCAAAGGTCCAACCACATTCTAACTTAGAATCTTACCCAAAAAGCACTCTGTAGACAATCCTTTAAAATCTAATGGCTCATTTATGGAAAGGAAAGGGAATTGTTAAAGGAATCAGATGCATACGATTGCAAAGTTTTTGATGCAGGCTTGTAGCATTGATGGAATAATCTGCTGATTAAAGTCACATCACCTTAGGATGTGTCTGTCAGTTCTTTGTTTAGAGCTTCAGCTTGTTGTAAAGATCCTCCAGGTGGGAAGCAGGGTTAAAAACAAAATGGAGGACTTTCCAGTGCCAACTGGAATTCCACTGTTCTCACTGAGTAAAAGTATATCCCAAGGTGGAGTTCGGAGTCACATGAGCAAGTCACCTGTCCATGCATGACTCAGTTCTTTGTGGGTGGATGCCACTGCCCACATTCCACACTGAAAGCCTTCAGGAAAATCCATTCAGTGTAGCTGGGGGCATCCCAAGCTTTGTTGGTCATTGAATGTTTCTTTGTGGACCAATAAGAAATAGCCTTTCCTAGAAAAATCTTACTCCAGGAGCTAACATTGGAAATACAGGCACACAGCAAATGTTCATATCTTCAACCACAAAAAATGACACCTGTATGCACATAGTACCACCATGCCAAGTGAACCACAAGCTTTATATAGACATCTCACTTGGCCCACTTTGCACAATGATTTGTTGCAAACATATTGCAGGGATCACAAGAATGCTCTGTAAAGACATAGCACAATCCAATAACATCACAATCATGTTGCAGAGGTCCTTCCCCTTCCCCCACTCACAAGAACACAATCTCTGTAGGACTCCTCCCAACACTGCAGATATCTGTTTCTCAGTTCAATTGGGCAGTTTTGATCACTTTGTTCACTGGACACTCCAGGAAGGACACACTTTCTGTCACTCAGCTTGCTGCTCTGAAAGCCACGACGCTTCAAACTTTTCCAGTCCCTGACAATGTTAGCAGAGCGTATTAGCAGATTTACTGGTGCTCTCACAGAGGAACCCCTTGGTCCTTCTCACAAGGTTCCTGCACAGGTCTGCCTTTCTCCGGCCTCCATGATGGGACATCTTCCTATGCCAAGCCACCATAAAGAGGCTGAGATCATGGAACCACACAGCTGTGCCCCACACAGCACAGGGTCATGCCCCGCACAGCACAGGGTCATGCCCACACTCAGGCAGCATCCGCTCCCCGATCAAGCACGGTGATACAGACAAAACTGATCCAGTACATGGGAACCTGCTGGGAAGAGGAAGAGGAGGGGAACCCAGCAGCACTCTCTCTGGCAAGCAGCCTCTGCCACTCACACACACCTTCCCTGACCATCCTTCCCCCAGTGGACAGGGATAGAAGTTATTTCTGTAGGATGCCACCAGTGCCAGACTTGATGTGTGCAGGACACAGAAGAAAGCCGAGCCACCCTGTCCTACCCTCCTGCCTGTAGGTTCCTGGCTAGCACCTTCCCACACCTGCTTGTCCCCAGGCCATGAGTGTAGCGATGCTTCCCAGGGACACCTGTGCCTCTACAGGAAAGTGCCTGGTGTCTAGGCAATGTATGGCCTTTCTCCAAGCACATTGCTATTGTCTGAATTGAGATCTTTGATGTCGGTTTAGAGATTAGGGCTTGGCTTCATACACAGTGTCTCCTGGGAGGTCTGCCCTTATAACTTTTCTTCACAGCTGGGCCAGCAGTAAGCTAGGCCTGTCCTCCACCTCCCACTCCATCTTCCCAATGCCACAGAAGTTGCAAGGACCTGATGCAGGAATAGATTGCTTGCCTGCAGTCCCTCGTCCGGGGTCTCCAGGAAGAGTGCCAGGAGCATGCTGCCAACTGGGAGGAGTGCCAGGCTGACCAGGAGCAAAGGAAGGCTGCCTGGGACCTGCTCTTGAGCAAGCATGAGGTCATGTGCTCCTCCTGCAGCAGATGGAGTGTATGGAGTGGGCCACCAGTCACCTCCCTGCCCCACTTCCCATGGCTTCCCCTTCTAGTCCCCCCCCGAGGGGCTGCTGGGGCCCCAGAACACAGGGTAGTGGGACCTCTTCAGTAGCTGAAACCTCCCAACCACCCAGAAGCAGGTGGCAGTTCCAACCCTATCCCTGAACTCCCCTCCTCCATGCCAGGTTCTTTTCCCAGACTCTCCCCTGTTGTTCATCCCTGCTCTTTTGTCAACATAAGCTGCCTTTTACTGTCAAAACTGTTCAGTATAGGCAAGGCCTAAATAAGATTAAGCCTTGCTTGGATGTTTGACCTCCAAGAAAAACCAAGAGTGTTCTACCGGTGAGGAAGAAGTATGGCTAACTAAGCTCTGTTTCTGGCTCTGCCACAGACTTCCTGAGGGATTTTCTGAAATTCATGTGACCTCGCTGCGCCTCAGTGACTTATCTGTAACACGACTACCTCACTGTGATATGGTGTTGAGAGGATAATATCTCATACAGATGTGAGGTGCTCAGACAAAATGATGAGCACCAAATAAAAGAAATTAGGAAAAAATATGAACAATTTTTCTGAAAGTAGGCCTGGGACATGAATAGTGGAAGAGGGAAGAAGGACAAACTGAGGTGAGACTTCTCATAGGATAGAGAGCTCTCTGAATTCCCAGCCCTCTGAACACTTGCTCAGCTCTTGTCTGTACAGTGAGTTGGTTTAGTAGTTTTCACCCTACGTCACAAGGCTAACCTCATAATAGCTCAGCTCATTGCAGTCTTCACCTACAATCTTTTTAGGTTAACATATCCCAGAAGACTGCATTTCTTCTCTACTGCAGAGATCCTGGTCTCAGATACTCAAAATGTATTTAGGTACCTTATACTAATGGGAGTTAGGCACCTAAATACCTTTGGGGTCTGGTCCTTAGTGACTTACCCAACTTAACATAGGGCATATTCAGCCATCCTTACTCATTCTGAATAAACTTAAACAACAAATAGTCGAGCAGCACCTTAAAGGCTAACAAAACATGTAGATGGTATCATGAGCTTTCATGCATACAACCCACTTCTTCAGATGACTGGAGTATTAAAAGTCCAGATCCAAGAATAAACAAGGGAAGGCAGGGCGAGGAGGAGGGGCGGGGGAAGAGAGAGGGAGAAAAAAAGAAAAAATAGTGAATTGGATTGTTCAAGTTACAAGAGGCTGATAATAACAATTTGCACCTCTATATGTACCCATTGGCTGGTTGGTTAAGTTATTAGGATGTGGAAGATAGTGTGCTCACTTATTTCCCGTATTTATTCTTGGATCTGAACATTTAATACTCCAGTCATCTGAAGAAGTGGATTGTGCCCACAACAGCTCATGATACCATCTACATGTTTTGTTAGTGTTTAAGGTGATGCTAGACTATTTGTTGTTTTTTAAGCTTATGCTCCAACACTTCGGTTAATCTATAAGGTGCCACAGGACTCCTCAACGCTTTTGCAGATTCAGACTAACTCGGCTACCCATCTGAAGCTTTCACTCTGAATAGTTACTCCACCCTGTGAACAGTCCCATTTTCTTCAGCATTTGCATAGCAAGGTACTCCTCATTGTACATCAGGGTAGCAGAATCTGGCCCACAGTACACTGGTAGAGAGCTAGGCATCGAATCTAGGAGATCAAGTCCACTGGCTCCAATTTTAGGGACCATGCAACTCGGAAAGCCTGTAAAATATGAACATAAGTGTTATGAAGCTGAGTAGTCTATGAAGGACTCTGCCATGTTCTTCAAAGAGAAATGGAGCATTCTGTGCAAGCAACATTTTCTCTGTATGTTTTGCGACACTTGCTCCGTTCAACAGCTTGCTGAGAATTA